>NC_067478.1:40427638-41877638 GCF_947179515.1 Apodemus sylvaticus
ACACACACACACACACACCAAATTTTGATAGCGGAAAGAACACAGGGTAGTTATCATTATAATTAGCAATGTTAGAAAGGGCTGGGGCTACACATTCATTGTTCTGCTCCTCTTCTCACCCACCATGCGGTCATCTTTGCTTACAAACACGTTTAATTAAGTCACCAATGCTTTTATATTTAAAAGTGTAATTAGTGTGCACTAATTGTACATTTTGGTTGGTCTCACTAATTATGTATAATTAGTATTCATAAAAACAAACCCAGGGGACTGGAGAGATGGCTCCGTGTTTAGGAAACACTTAGTGCTCTTCCATAGGTCCTGGGTTCAATTTCCAGCAACCACATGATGGCTCACAACCATCTGTAAAGTGGTCAGATGCCCTCTTCTGGTGTGTCTGAATACAGCTACAATGTACTTATATACATAAAGTGAATAAATAACTATTTAAAAATAAACACAAATCCAGAGAGATCAATAGTAAAAACAACAGATATGAATGTGTGTTCCTACGTGTTCCTAATGTTTGCAGCTACTTTCCGTGAATAGATGTGTGCTTAGCTCGAATCCACCCTCCTGAATGGTCTTTTCTTGCTCCCCATCCCCACCTCTGAAGACTCAGTCCCTCTACTAATTTACTACATTTAGGGTTTTTTTCCCTTGGGAACACAGCGTTTTTCTATGAGCTCAGTGTACAGACAGGCTGGCCTTGAACTCAGAGATTCTCCTTCTTCTGTCTCCTGAGTGCTGAGATTAAAGTCACGTGTCTCCATGCCCAGCCTGCATGTATTTCTAAATTTTATATTTGAAAAAAGAAATGTGACAGTTGTCTGTGTTTGGCTTCTTTTGCTGGACACAATAAACTTTAGTCCCGCCCTTTTCCTGTAGATTGTATGGTTTTGTCCTTTGTAGCTGGAGAATATGCCATTGTGTCTGAATACAACTTACTTTCTGTCTCTGTTCATCTGCTGATAGGGGAGTAGGAGGATTCTGTAATTGGTTATTGTGACTGGAGATCCGATAACCTGGGATTGCAGCTCCCTCCTTTCCCCTCTCTCCCTAAGACAGGGCCTCACTATATGTAGTTCTTTCTTTCTTTCTTTCTTTCTTTCTTTCTTTCTTTCTTTCTTTCTTTCTTTCTTTCTTTCTTTCTTTCTTTCTTTCTTTCTTTCCTTCTTTCTTTCTTTCTTTCTTTCTTTCTTTCTTTCTTTTTTAATATTTTTATTTTCTATATTCTTTGTTTACATTCCAATGATTTCCCCCTTCCCGGATCCCCCCCTCCCCATATGTCCCATAAACCTTCTTCTCTCCATCCCTTCTCCAATCACCTCCCTCCTTTTTCTCTGTCCTTATATTCCCTTCCAATGCTAGATCGATCCTTTCCAGGATCAGGACCCTCTCCATACTTCTTCATGGGAGTCATTTGTTATGCAATTTGTGCCTTGGGTATTCAGGGCTTCTGGGCTAATTAATATCCACTTATCAGAGATTGCATTCCATGTGTATTCTTTTGTGATTGGGTTACCTCACTTAGGATGATATTTTCCAGATCAAACCATTTGCCTAAAAATTTTGTGAATTCATTGTTTCTAATTGCTGAGTAGTATTCCATTGTATACATATACCACATTTTCTGAATCCATTCCTCCTTTGAGGGGCATCTGGGTTCTTTCCAGCTTCTGGCTATTATAAATAAGGCTGCTATGAACATAATGGAACATGTGTCTTTATTGCATGCCGGGGAATCCTTTGGGTATATGCCCAGAAGAGGTATAGTAGGGTCCTCTGGAAGTCTCATGTCCAGTTTTCTGAGGAACCTCCAGACTGATTTCCAGAGTGGTTGTACCAATTTGCAACCCCACCAGCAGTGGAGGAGTGTTCCTCTTTCTCCACATCCTCACCAACACCTGCTGTCTCCTGAGTTTTTGACCTTAGCCATTCTGACTGGTGTAAGGTGAAATCTCAGGGTTGTTTTGATCTGCATTTCCCTAATGACTAATGATGTTGAACACTTCTAAGGTGCCTCTCAGCCATCCGAATTTCTTCAGGTGAAAATTCTTTGTTAAGATCTGTACCCCATTTTTAATAGGGTTATTTGGTTCCCTGGGGTCTAACTTCTTGAGTTCTTTGTATATATTGGATATTAGCCCTCTATCAGATGTGGGGTTGGTGAATATCCTTTCCCAATTTGATGGTTGCCGTTTTGTCCTTTTAACAGTGTCCTTTGCCTTACAGAAACTTTGTAATTTTATGAGGTCCCATTTGTCAATTCATCCAGTGGAAAAAAAGATAGCCTTTTCAACAAATGGTGCTGGATCAATTGGAGGTCAGCATGCAGAAGAATTCGAATTGATCCATTCTTATCTCCATGTACTAAACTTCACTCCAAGTGGATCAAGGACCTCCATGTAAAACCAGACACACTGAAACTAATAGAAAAGAAACTGGGGAAGACCCTTGAGGACATGAGCACAGGGGAAAAGTTCCTGAATAGATCACCAATATGTAGTTCTTTCTAATCTGGAACTTGCTGTGTAGACAGGCTGGCCTGGAACTCACAGAGATCCTCTTGTTTCTACCTCCCAGATGCTGGGATTAAAGGTGGGTACAACCATGCTTCAGGGGTCTCTCTTGTTGATCGTTTTCATTCCTTTCTGGTATTACTCAGAAATGACATAGATGAATCATAGGGTAGTTTTGTTTGGTTTTATTAAAAATTCCCATACTGATTTCCAGAGTAGATATACTAATTCACACTTCCATAGGAATGGCCCCCGTTTTCGCCACATCCTCACCAGTATTTTTTATTTTTTATGTTTCTGATAATATCCATGACTGGGGGAACATATTTAATTTACACACACACACACACACACACACACACACACACACACACACACACATAGTATGGTACTAATTTCTATATAGTCAATTTTTAAATGCAGAATCTCATGTATCTCAGAGTGGCTTTAAACTTACTATGAATCGGAGGAAGATCAACAAGAATAGTAGCAGCAGTGGAGTGGAATCAACCAGAGCTAGAGTGCTGCAGAGAGCAGAGCTGGAGACGTGATCCAAGCCCTTTGGAGGAGCCCAGAAGATCGTGTGTGGATCCCAGACATTGACATAAGAAGCTGTAATGTTCTTGGCCTTGGAGACTCCAAGATGTTTGAGATGCCAGAGCTGTGGTCTGTCTGCTGGGAAAAGCTGCTAACAAGGAGTGGAAACAGCTCATCAGAAAGAAGTTTGCTGCAGTCAACAAAGATGAAAAGGAGTTGGATATCTAAAGACTGCTTTGGCATCAGACATGGAGATGCAGAGTTGGGAGTTTCCCCAGTTAGTTTCCTGTCTTGCTTTGGGGATTACAGCTAAGTGATTGGATGAATCTCAGAAGAGACTTTGGACTTTTAATATTGTTGAGATTGCTTGCAATAGAACTATAGGGCCTTTGGAAGGTGGACTAAATATATTTTGCATTATGCTGTGTCTAGGTATGGCCCTCATAGATTCATGTATTTGAAAAAGCCTATGGGGGTCAGGGAGTGCAATGTGATGTTTTGTATATGCTTTGCTTAGGGAGTGGCATTATTAGGAGTGGCCTTGTTGGAGTAGGTCCTAGCTGCCTGGAATCCAGTCTTCTCCTATCTGCCTTCAAAATAAGTCATAGAACTCTCAGCTCTTCCTACACAATACCTGCCTGGACACTGCCATGCTCCCACCTTGATGATAATGGACTGATCCTCTGAACCTGTAAGCCAGCCCCAATGAAATGTTGTAAGAGGTGCCTTGGTCATGGTGTCTGTTCACAGCAATAAAACCCTAACTAAAACACATGCATATTTCATTTTTTGTTGTTCTATTCATCTGCTTTTAGACTCTTGAGTTGTTTTCATCTTTTGCCAATTTCAAATAGTATTGCTATGAATGTGTGTAGATACTTGCTTGAGTCAGCAATTTCAGTTCATATATATATATCACATATGCATATGAATACACATATATGAACATACACATATTCAGAAATATGATCACTGGATATAAAGATTGAGTTTCAAGGGATTAAATGTTTATCAGCCAGCCCAGTTGGGAAACACATGCAAGTAGGGAGAAGAACCAGTGCTTTGACTGGGAACTAAAAAGGTACTGTGTACCAGGGTTTGCTGTACTTGGAAGATAAGATGATGCAGGATATTTTGGAGTAAGACTGAAGTCAGTCAGTAGGGGAGAAAGTGCCTAGCCTAGCAGACTTAATGTGTCAGGATGTGTGAGTGTGTGTAGGCGCGTGCGAACACACACACACACACACACACACACACACACACACACACACTACACAAATGGATCCCCACCCATTCAGATGAGAAGTGGATGGGAGAATTGGGGAAGATTGGGGGAGGGGGTAATGAGGATGATATAAAATAAATAAAAAGCTAAAAAAAAAAAAAGACTGAGGCTGGTGTTTGGGGATTTCAGAGGTTGGCAATAGCTCCATGGATCTCAAGGGAGCTCTTTAATGAAAACTGAATACAGGCCCTGGAAGACTCACAGAGAGTCCTTAAATGATTTCCCTTTAACGAGCCCATTTCAAATAACTTAAAATATATCCACTGTTGTGTTGACACTTAAGAAATTGCTTAATAATGGTTATTTAAACAGAAAAAAATAGAGGAGAAAATTCCTATAATCTTTCCAAACTTTGAATTTCTTTAAGGCCTCCACAGACTTCCTGCATCCTTTTCCCGTTAAGTTAAATGTTAAGTAAAATGCAACATTAAGCAGCTGTTGTTATGGTGGCCAAGTTGCTTTTTTAAGTGGCCACTTACATACTCTCACCTTATTTCGTAGCCAGAAAAAAAATTGAAGCATCAAGTACAAGTGAGTAACTGAAGGCAGTAAATAAAACTTTCCAGTAGATGTTGACTTTAGACAGCTAAAACACAATGGCCCCTCGCCAGGTCTGCTCACACTGAGTCCGTCGGACTTGGAGAAAGTGTTGTTGAAATATTTATAAAGGGAAGAATGCTCTGTGGAAACAAAATGTGCCAGTAGTTTATTAAAAAAAAACAAATGATTTGTGCTAAATATATATTCAAGGTACTCATAAACATGCTGGTGGGAAAAAGGAAGGGAGGGAGATGGACACACACACACACACACACACACACACACACACACACACAGAGAGAGAGAGAGAGAGAGAGAGAGAGAGAGAGAGAGAGAGAGAGAGAGAATGAATCTACCAAAGCAATCCCTTTCCAGAGCCTTCAGGTATTAAAGGACAATTTTAGACTTTCTCCAAAATGTTTTTGAGAAAAAGGCCAGGGGAGAAATCTCTGTTTCTGGTGACATCAAAGATGTGATTACAGCTCAATAATTAAACTTATGGTCCACTCAATAAGCTGGAAATAATTCAGGGTACTGGAAACTTTCCCAACCATCTGAAGCTGGTGATGTCATGCATTTTAGCAGAGAACCTATTACCATAATTTTACTGTACCATCATGCTTTCTAAGATGCATTCTGAAACGTCTTTTTATATGCACAGTTTGGGGGTAACTCTTGTCCCTCATCAAAGAAACTTTTTTAAAACACGAAATGTAGAATTTACAGAAAACCATAAGCTGTTATGCGGAGACATCAGGAAAGCGCGTGATGTTTGACCAACCCCTGCACGACTCCTGCACCTAAGGCTCAGGAAATAAAGTAAAAGAGGAAAAGGGCAGAAAAACTGTATGATCCAAAGACCAGGAGATTGCTGTGATTGCTTATCCTAGTAATGATTGGAAAGCTATGCCCGTGATACTTCATCCATACTGCTGAACAAATAAGATATTAACAGTGATATAAATATATATGTGTTAATGCACAATGGTGAAATACCATGGGTTCCCATCCTAGCCAATGTTGCTTCTCCTGAGCCCTATAATTAGTAACCCAATACAAAGCATTCACTCCTGAAATTATATACAAGCAAACCACACTAAGTAGAATCAGCAGGCTGCATTTTAGATATTCATATATAATCTGTAGATATGTTAACAATATTAATCAAAAAGTGCCCATCAATTTGATAAGATATGAGGGGTTAGAGGAGAAAACATGGAAGGGGTTGGGATGTTGGAAAAGAATGGGAAGTGGTAATTATATTTAAATATTTTTTAAATGAAACTAAAAATGAACACACTTTCACATCTACACGTGCTGCCTGTTAACAACAGAATACATTTTGCCAGTTCTTGTCACGGCATGGCTTCTACCAAAATACACTATACTTGGTGACAATATATTTGTGACATACTTTGTGGTCTAAATATAGTTGTTTTTAGGAGACAAAGCAGGTCTTTTTTTTTCATTTTCTATATTCTTTGTTTACAATCCAAAAGCTTTCTCCTTTCCCAGTTCCCCCCTCCCCATATGTCCCATAAGTCCTCTTCTCTCCATCCATTCTCCTATCTTTCCCCCTCCCTTTTCTCTGTCCTGGTACTCCCCTACAATGCTGGATCAAGCCACAAAGCAGGTCTTAATTATAATTTACATGTCTGATACTTAAAATTATCTAATAATTTTAATGGAATCAATTACTAATTAGTGAAAGAGTTAGAAAGATTTTGTTTGTTTACATATTTGCTTTTGTGTTCCTGGGAATCAAAACCAGTGCTTCTCGCTGATAAGTGGATATTAGCCCAAAAGCTCAGAACACCCAAGATACAACTCACAGACCACATGAAGGTCAAGAAGGAGGACCAAAGTGTGGATACTTTTTTGATCCTTATTGGAAAGTGGATCAAAATACCAATGGCTCACAGTCAACCAATAGAATGAGCATAGGGTCCCCAATGAAGCAGCTAGAGAAAGGACCCAAGGAGCTGAAGAGGTTTGCAGCCCTGCAGGAGGAACAATAATATGTACCAACCAGTACTCCCAGAGCTCCCAGGGACTAAACCACCAACTAAAGCGTACACATGGAGGGACCCATGGCTCCAGCTACATATGTAGAAGAGGATGGCTTTGTTGGACATCAATGAGAGGAGAGACCACATGGTGCTGTGAAGGCTCAATTCCCCAGAATAGGTGAATGCAAGTCAGGAAATTGGGGGGGGGGAATAAACAGGGGGAGGGGGGATGGGATAGGGGATTTTCAGAGAGGGAACACGGAAAGGGGATACCATTTGAAATGTAAATAAAACAAATATCTAATAAAAACAAACAAACAAACAAACAAACAAACAAACAAACAACCCAGTGCTTCATGCACGCTAGGCAGGGATCCACCTCAGAGCTACCTATCCCTAAAGAAAGCCCCTTTTATTTGTTTATTTGTGTGTGTACTAGTATGCCTTTGAATTATACTCTATTACAAGTCTTATATTTTTCCGATTATTGCTTTATTATTATTATTACTTATTCACTTTACATCCCACTTACTGCCCTCCTCCCAGTCACCCCCCACAATCCTTTCCCCTTCCCTCATCCTCTTCTCCTTTGAGCAGGTTGGAACCCCCTTGGTATCCCCCAACCTAGGCACATAAAGTCTCTGTGGGTCTAGGCACATTCTCTCCCACTGCGACCAGAATGGCAGTCCAGGGAGTAGAACACGTCTCACGTACAGGCTATAGCTTTTGGGATAGATCCTGCTCCAGTTCCTTGGGACACCCATGAAGATGAAGCTGCTCATCTGCTACATATGTGCGGGGAGGCCTAGGTCCAGCCTGTGTATGTTTTTTTGTTTTGTTTTTTTTGTTTTTTTTTGTTTTTTTTTTTTTTTGGTTGATGGTTCAGACTCTGAGATCCCTAAGGGTCCAAGTTAGCTGACTTGGTTGGTCTTCCTGTGGAGTTCCTGTCTCCTTTGGTTCCTGCAATACTTCTTCCTATCCTTTTGTAAGAGTACCCAAGCTCCATCCACTGTCTGACTGTGGGTGTCTGTATCTGTCTGAGTCAGGTGGAGCCTCTCAGAAGACAGCCATGCCGGACACCTGTCTGTAAGCATCACAGAGTATCATTAATAGTGTCAGGGACTGATGTTTGCCCATGAGATAGGTCTCAAGATGGGCCAATCATTGGTTGGCCATTCCCTCAGTCTCCGCTCCAACCTCTGTCTCTGCATTTCCTGTTGACAGGATAAATTTTGGGTTGAAAATTTTGTGGGTGGGTTGGTGTCCCTGTTGCCCCATTGGGGTTTCTGCCCGGCTGCAGGGGGTGGCCTCTTCAGGTTCCATATCCCCAGTGCTATGAGCCACAGCTAAGGACACCTCCATTGATTCTTGGGTGACATCCTTATCCTAGGTCTCTGTCTCCTCCTGGAGATGCCCCCTCCCACCTCCCCACCTCATCAGTTGCAGATTTCCATTCATTCTCCTGTCCCTCCCCATTCCCCTCCCTATCTCCTCTCCCATCCAGTTCCTTACCTCCATCTGCTTCTTATAGCTATTTTATTCCCCCTTCTATGTGAGATTCAAGACTCTTTACTTGTTCCTTTCTTCTTGTTTAGCTTCTTTGGGTCTGTGGAGTGTAACATGGATAGCCTATATTTTATGGATAATATCCACTTATAAATGAGAATTACCATGCATGTCCTTTTGGGACTGGATTGCCTCACTCAGGATGATATTCTCAAGATCCATCAATTTGCCTTAAAAATTATCCTTGTTTTTAATAGCTGAATAAAATTCCACTGTGTAGATATACCACATTTTCTTTATCCATTCAATAGTTGAGGGACATCTAGGTTGTTTCCAGTTTCTGGTTATTATGAATAAAGCTGCTACAAACATAATTGAGCAAGTGTCTTTGTGGGATGCTTGAGTTTTTGATCTTTGCCATTCTGATCAGTGTAAGATAGAATCTCAGAGGCATTTTGATTTGCATTTCCCTGATGACTAAGGACTTCGATCATTTCTTTAAGTGCTTCTCGGCCATTCGACATTCCACTGCTGAGAATTCTCTGTTTAGTTCTGTGTACCATTTTTAAATTGGGTTATTTGGTTTGTTAGTGTTTAGCTTCTTGAGTTCTTTATGTATTTTGGTTATTAGCCCTCTGTCAGATAAAGGTTGGGTGAAGATCTTTTCCCAATCTGTGGACCTTAAGTTATTTAGCTGTTGATTACTACAAAGATTTGACTATTACTATTGCACTTTTAGAAATCTTACCCTGCTGATAATTGGTATCATTCATTGGCATTACAGTTGGACAGATCTACGGCTACGGCATGCTTGCCTAGTTTGTAGCTTACATATTCCTTTCTAGTGGTATAAAGACTGTGTGACAAAAGGGAGGACTTTCAGGATACGTACAGCACAAATCTTCTGAGTCCTGTGTCTAAACCAAGTCTTCAGCAATAAGGACTTACTTGCAGCATCTCATAGGTAACCACAGACAATATGGATAGCTTGTATGGTGGGACTCTCTCACACTACCATCACAAGGTGAACAGAGGCTTATCATGCCTACTTATGTAGTGCTGGTTAGATAGCCTCTGGCTCTTCTAGAGAGCATTGTCAGTCCAGACAGAATAACTTAATTTCAGATATACATATGTAATAATATAAAAATAAAAATATGTGTTTCTATGTATTGCACATGATATTAAGTAATTATTAAATAATAAAATTCCTTGAGGCTCAAAGAAAGATGTGATTACAGTTTTACCCAAAGTGACAAAGTCAAGTGGATGCAGCGGAATCATCGTTGATGGGAGCTGTACCCTGGGGACATCCATGCTGTGTCATTCCCAGTTTCTCAGGGTTTTTGCAGAGGCAATACCAAGTCTAATGAGCATTAGTGAAGGCGTAACAGAGTCAGAGGGCACTAAGAGCACGGCTTTATTTAGAATTTCTATTTTGGCGGTGGTGAGTAGATTTTATGGAGCATGTATGGGTTGTGCAAGTTGTTTCCTTTTTTTTTAAAAACAAAACAAAACATCTTTCTTATTGGTTCTTTGTGAATTTTGCATCATGTGCCCAATCCCACTCATCTCTCCTTTCCTTCATCCTCAATCCTTGTAACCTCCCCCATAGAAAACAAATTTGATTGTGGAAGTTGAAGTATACCCCACCACACAGGATACCCTTCTGTCCACACTTCTTTGCTCGCAAATGTTCATTTCAACGAGTCGCTGGTCTGGTATGAGGCCTCTGTCTTCAGCTACGCTATCAATCCTGGGACCTCACTGGGATTTCTCTTGGATATCCTGTTGCTGCCCTGTGTTATGGAGATCCTGTAGCTTTGGATCTGCAGGACCAACCTCTTCCTGCACTCTGGCAGTTCATCAGTGAAGATGTTGTGGTGGGCCAATTCACAGCCCTGGATCTAGGTCTGAAAGGTGTCTGAGCTGGTCAGCCTGCTGGTTCTCCTGCTATGCCACCTTCCGGCCAGCTCACTGGCAAGCCCCTCAAGCAGGGACAGCTCTACTTTGCTGCCCAGGCAAGTTGCAGGGCTGGTTCCTCAGAGTGTTGCAGTTGGTGAAGGACAGGGCCAGTTCTCCTACTCTCATGAGCCCCAAGCCAGCTCTCCTGCCGCCATAGGTGATGAAAGATGAGGGCGGTGAGGTAGGCATCTCTCCTTTGTCCCTGCCACCACACAGAAGACCTGGGGCAGGGTGAGATCTCCTGTGCTCACACCCTTGGACACAGCTTCCCTGCAATCTCCCATGTCCAGGGCCAGCTCGGTCCAGGCGCAGGGCCTGCTTTCCCCAGTGAGAGCTCCGGCAGGTGAGTGGCAGTGACAGCTCTCAAGATCTGATGACCTTCAGGTTTCCTGCCTGTGGTAGGTGACAAGGGCTGGGGGTGGGCATTTCTCCTCACCTTTGTCACCACGTGGCAGGCAAGTAGCAGGGACAGCTCTCCCATGCTCACACCCTCAGGGCTAGCTGGTCCCTATCCTGGCCTCCCTGGTCAGCCCCACTGGGCTGCACAGTCAAGATGAAGGGCCCACTCTCCTGAGTGCCACAGCTGGTGAGGGGCAGGAACAGCTCTCCTGATTTCATAACCTCAGGACCAGGTCTCCTGACTGTCTCAGGTAGTGAGAGGGAAGTGGGGAGGATGGTGTCTCTCCCTTGTTCATACCAGTTCATGGGAGGGCCAATTCACCTGCAGCTCCCATAATATGTGGGGCCCACTCTCTCGAGTACTGTAGCTAGCTAGGGGTCGTCGGGTCAGCTCTCCTGCTCTGACACCCCAAGAACCAGCACTCCCATGATGCCCAGACGAGGAGTTTTGCACAGCCCTCAGACATCAACATGTCCCCAGGCAGCAGCCCAGACCAGGGACATCTGACCCTGTTGTTATAGGACCACAAACCCAAGTGTGGTCCCTGGTGGCAGCACAGGCCAAGACCTCACCATGTTCCCAGGTGGCATCATTGACTACTCACATCAGACTATTCCTCACACCCTTAAGTCTCCGGTTATGCTTTTCTTTCTTGTGCCCACATCCTTCTGTTTCTCTTTCTCTTCCATTTCTCCATAACTTACACGCTCTTCTTAGTGGCACTCAAGGTCTCTGAGTATCTGGGTTGTCTTATGAGTGCTATGGTGCTGGGAAGGGGGTCATCTCAGGCATGGTCTGCCCCTCCCCTATCCCCCAGGCCTGTTTAGTTCTGGGATGGTGGTCATCTCAGTCTAGATCCTCTCCTGGGCCTACCTGAGTGGCTCAGTGCAAGGGTCATCTGCCTCAGGGTCACTCCCATCCAGCCTGAGGTCAGTCTTTTGGTCTCCAGCTCACTCCCTGCCCGGGAAGCCCATCTGGGTCTGCACAGCCCTGGGCTGGTGGTTGTCTCAGACTTGTTCCCTGTCCACGCAACCCCTGGCATTTTACTGGTAGTTATTTCAGGCTCATTTTTTTTCAGGGAGTGTTAGGCTACTACTCTTCTGAGGTTCATAGGTCAGAACACTGAGCATAAACATAATCTCTCTTCTCTCTGCCACCTACTGATGTACATGTGACACAGCAGCCATACCTCCAAAGCTTCTAAGTGCAGTGGTTTCTTCTTCTTCTTCTTCTTCTTCTTCTTCTTCTTCTTCTTCTTCTTCTTCTTCTTCTTCTTCTTCTTCTTCTTCTTCTTCTTCTTCTTCTTCTTCTTCTTCTTCCTCTTCTTCTTCTTGAGTTTGTCAAGCAATTGCTATTAGAGTTGTTTTATAAAAATAAAAGTTTGGGATGGAGCAACATTGTTGTGTACCATTAAGTGTGGATCACTTAAGAATGGGTGTTTCCCCATCTGACAGAGGGCTAATATCCAATATATACAAAGAACTCAAGAAGTTAGACCCCAGGGAGCCAAATAACCCTATTAAAAATGGGGTACAGATCTTAGCAAAGAATTTTCACCTGAAGAAATTCGGATGGCCGAGAGGCACCTTAAGAAGTGCTCAACATCATTAGTCATTAGGGAAATGCAGATCAAAACAACCCTGAGATTTCACCTTACACTAGTCAGAATGGCTAAGGTCAAAAACTCAGGAGACAGCAGGAGTTGGCAAGGATGTGGAGAAAGAGGAACACTCCTCCACTGCTGGTGGGGCTGTAAGATAACCACTGTGGAAATCAGTCTGGAGGTTCCTCAGAAAACTGGACATGAGACTTCCAGAGGACTCTGCTATACCTCTCCTGGGCATATATCCAAAGGATTCCCCAGCATGCAATAAAGACACATGCTCCATTATGTTCATAGCAGCCTTATTTATAATAGCCAGAAGCTGGAAAGAACCCAGATGTCCCTCAAAGGAGGAATGGATTCAGAAAATGTGGTATATTTACACAATGGAATACTACTCAGCAATTAGAAACAATGAATTCACAAAATTTTTAGGCAAATGGTTTGATCTGGAAAATATCATCCTAAGTGAGGTAACCCAATCACAAAAGAATACACATGGAATGCAATCTCTGATAAGTGGATATTAATTAACCCAGAAGCCCTGAATACCCAAGGCACAAATTGCATAACAAATGATGCCCATGAAGAAGTATGGAGAGGGTCCTGATCCTGGAAAGGATCGATCTAGCATTGGAAGGGAATATAAGGACAGAGAAAAAGGAGGGAGGTGATTGGAAAATGGATGGAGAGAAGAAGGTTTATGGGACATATGGGGAGGGGGGATCCGGGAAAGGGGAAATCATTTGGAATGTAAACAAAGAATATAGAAAATAAAAATATTAAAAAAAATAAAAAAAGAATGGGTGTTTCCCAAGGGGTCTTTCATCCCCAAGAGAGGAGAAGGTGTAATGGGGGAGAGGATTTGTAAGGGTGGGGCTGGAAGGAGAGGAGGGATGGGGTCCATGATCAGGATGTACAGTGAATAAGTAAATAAATTAAAAAAAGAAACCATGCTCAGGGGGTTACTGGGGAGGATTTGAAATGAGGAAAGTAAAGGGATAAATGTCATAATTTTATTATAATCTCAAAAAAGAAAAATTATAAGAATTATATGAGATTTAATCCACCTAAATTATTTTTCATTATATAGTGTTCATTTTTATTTATTATTTTGCTTCAGAAATTTATTGTGAAGTTTTGTTGAACTTCATCAAATTTCTTCTTTTTTGTTTCTTTTTGTTTGTTTGTTTTTTTGGAGACAGGGTTTCTCTGTGTAGCCTTGGCTGTCCTGGAACTCACTCTGTAGACCAGGCTGGCCTCAAACTCAGAAATCCACCTGCCTCTGCCTCCCAGAGTGCTGGGATTACAGGCGTGTGCCACCATCACCCAGCTTTCTTTTTTTGTTTCTATTGACATGATTGCTTGATTTTATATTTAAGAATATTTATAACACATAAATATATACATTGAATAAACATTGCATCTATGTGATACACCCTCCCCACCCCAATAGGGGTGTTTCCCAGCCACTTTAGCTTTGGGTTCCTCTTTGCCCATTGTGAATGCTTGCCCCTTAACACTACTCTGATTCTTCATCTGAGGTTGGTGTTGGTGGCTTGTATCCAGAAACTTGAGTTTTTTTCTTCCAGGACAATTTACCAGGGTGTATACCACCTATGGGTATTGCCTTAGCTCTGTTGACTTACAACTTTGCCTCACCCTGGGTGGAGACCTGGGCAGTTTGTACAATGTTGAAGCCAGCATTCCTTCAGCATAAAAGGACTAGTTTTGTAACTCAAAGAGATTCTGAGCACTGATTTTCTAAGGCTTTCTCCATTTTGATAATTTCCAATTCTCTTGCAACTTAACACAAGTTCATCAAAATTCCTGTGATTGAAATTAGATTTATCTGGGACTTAATTGCCTTGTGGATGTGTCTTGAAGTGCCAGGCAAGTGTGGACAAGTTTTTTTCTTATGGACTGGCATTTTACAGCTTTAGCTAGTCATTTACTGTAATTATAAGTGCCCATCTAGGTCTTTCTGAATTCTTGGCCCTTGTCATGTGGTCTCTCATATTTTTTTTTTTTTTTGCCCTGTCATCTGGACTCTGCCACCATTCATTTTAATTTAACTCAATTGGCTTGGCATGTACTGTGCATTTCCTGTACCCAGAGGTGGGTAACTCCTGACAGAGAGGCGGGTATGGGATAAGCACCCTGCTGTGTGTGCTGGGGGAATGACAAGAAGCACCGACTTTCTGTTTTCTTTTCAAAGCTTACTATGAGGTCACAAAGCTGTTGGGGCAAGCTTAGAGGACAGGAACATTATAGTGTCAGAAGAAGACCCCACCCAATACTTCTTCCTTGGGTATTAGGGTGTGAAATAATTGTGGAAAAGGGTGTGGGACAATGTCTGTGCCACCTTAGAGACCTTCTATAGAGGATGATAATAAGATTCATTTTCTGCCCCTACTTGCCTTATCCCAGGGTGAGAATGAATGGAAAGCCAGATTTCCAAGAAAGAATGGCAAAGACCATTGTTACCGAGCTGGTTCGGTAACAATTCCTATTCTAATCAGAGAAATCATATATGAATGCACACAGAAAACCACACAGTGCAGGGCACCATGTGTTCGGACCCTTGGCATGGTCTCTGACTTTGGCAGATGTCTGTGCCTGAGGAGAAGAAGTTCAGGGTCATGGGAGTTGGCTGTGGAGGAGTAAGTTGACTTCCTGTGTTCCATGACTGTGTGAAATTGGTGAACTGGAAATGTGTTATTAACACATTGAGCAAAATCTGTGGCCTGCATACCACTTTTCTGAAGTGGTAGGTCTAGGAGAGGATCAGTTTTGGAAACAGAGTCATATTCAATAGTGGTCCAGTGCCATTGTGGAGAGTTACTGAGTGCTCAGTGCTGGTGTGAGGGCTGGAATCAATCTTAGAATTGGGGAATGCTTCCTTGTCCTACCCGTGGCCTCCCGTTCAGAGAAACTTATTGATAGAAAGTCCTGGGGATGGAGAGATGGCTCAGTGGTTATGAGCACTGGCTCTTCCAGATGATACAAGTTCAGTTCCTATCACCGACATGGTGGCTCAACATGGTGGCTCGACATGGTGGCTCACAAATGTCTGTAACTCCAGTCCAGGGGATGGATATGATGCCCTCACACAGACATACATTCAGGCAAAACCACCAATGAACATTTTATATATATATATGTCAGTTCTAAGGACTTTCATACACACACACACACACACACACACACACACACACACATATATATATATATATATATATATGTGAAATGTGTATATATGAAAGTCCTTAAAACTGACTCTACCTCATGGTAGCACTGTGAACAAATGGGGCAGGAAAGAGGAAGGAAGCTCACAATTCTCAGTCCTCTTGTTACAACCTGGTGCCATCTCAGGGATTTGAGGACTTTGTTGTAAGTTGCTGCTTGCCAACCCTGTCAACTGGGCACATTCCCTTTCTAGCAACGAAGATATGAGCCCCAGATGACCAGGATAACATTGTCCAACCACATGGCTCATTGGAAGTGGAACTGGGTTACAAAGTGCGTCTGTTTTTCTTCTGGTGAGCTGAACATGCTGTTCTCTCAGCAGGAGAGAAACTGGAGGAGGAAGATAAAGCTGACCTGAAGCAGCCTGAGGCAGAGGCTGTGTACCCAGGCACAAGCGGTCCCATCCTGTGACCAGATGTGAGCTGCTCGGGACAAGTCCAATGTCCGATCCTTAGAATTCACAGCAATCCTCCTGCTTCAGTCTTCGGTGTATTGGGATGAGAGATATGTATCTTCACTCTGGAGTAGGTTCCTGTCCTTCATTATTGCACCTTGATATCCCAACTGGGCTTGCTCTGTGGCTCCTTGTCCAGTCCAGGGCACAGGATGAAACATCAGGGACCCCTGTGATACCTCTGTCTAAGGCATGTGGGAATATCTAAATTTATTTTTATAATAATATGTATATATTCCATCCTTTCTAAAGTGAAAAAATTGTAAATGTGTGAGCATACTAAGTAGGAGTTAAGTTGAATTGTCCCATTAAGTCTTTTTCAACGCCGGGCTTGGTGGCGCATGCCTGTAATCCCAGCACTTGGGAGACAGAGGCAGGCGGATTTCTGAGTTCGAGGCCAGCCTGGTCTACAGAGTGAGTTCCAGGACAGCCAGGGCTACACAGAGAAACCCTGTCTCGAAAAAATCAAATCCAAAAAACCAAGTCTTTTTCCCATGTTATATTGGGGTCAAAACTCCCCAGAGTATAACCTTACATGGAGATTGGGTTGTTCAGAAGGTTCTGCAGTTAAAATGAGATCATTATGGTGGCCCTGACTCAGCATGACCCTTATACTTACGCAAGGGTGATTTGGACAGAGGCACATACACATAGGGAGATGACAATATTAAGAGATGCAGGAGGAAGATGGCTAGCCACAAGCCAGGGTCAGGAGCTTGGGGCAACTGTTCCCTTAGGGTCCTTAAAGAACCAACCTTACTAACACCTCCATTGGTGTTTTGTAGCCTCTAGATCTGTGAGACAGTAAGCATTGGTTGCTGAGCCAGCCAATCTGTTGCATTCTGTGTTTGTAGAACCATTTCAGTAGGCATTCATAAAGACAGTATAGTAGTTGCTGTTATTGTCTATTTATTTAAATTATCTAGGGCCAGTTGCCACAGACCCACCCACAAGGCACATATGGAAACTGACCCACTTGCTCTTTACATTCTGAACCGTGTCATCAAAGAATTGTTGCATTTTTACCACTCCGCTTTTATGAAGGCTTGAGAGAATTAAAACATTTAAATGTTATCGATTTACTGTGACCATGTATGTGTGAGTGTATGGAAATCAGAAGACACCTTGCTGGAGTTTGTTCTCTTTCCAGCCAGCACCAGGGGACAAACTCGGTTGTTAGACTTGGAGGCAGGCGCCACCCACTGGCTGAGCCATCTTGCTGGCCTAATTATTGAGGACATTTATTCCATGACTAAAATTCATGAGTTGGCTGATTTTTCCAGCAACGCTTTCCAGAATGTGGGTGCTACATCTTCCTCAAACTTCCATTTCTTCTTCCAGGTTTACTTTGTATTTGCAAGTCAATTCTGGACCTCCTCAGACTGGAAAGGGCAGTCTGGATGTTTTCAACAAAGAGCTTCTTGCAAAGTACTAGGAAAGGGGGCAGATGTGGTGATTGCAAGGTCACCGTTGCCAGCCTATGCTTGAGTCCTCTGCCTGGTCACAGCTATCTTTTTAAGTTGAAACTAATGCCCAAACGACTATTGCTATTTATGGAAACAGTAGAGGAGGAGAAACCCTAGGAAACAGAGGGCATCCTTAAAGAAAGGAAGGAATTTTCTAGTTATAATGTTAAGTGATCCAACAGCTACAGCAAAAGCAGATCCAAGAAAAACCCTGGTCACTGGCAAGGCGAGCTTCATTAGAGTGGGGACGTTTGGCTCTGAGATGCACGGCAGATCCAGGAGCTGCACTTTTAGGTGTTGTGATGTTTGGTTTTACTTTAAAGATCTGTCAATGTAGGGCCAGATGAACAGCTCCAGTTACTTAAGACTCTGGAAACACTGTTTTCTGCTGGCATTAATTAAAAAACAATCTCAGCTCAGATGATGGGATCCAAGCTAAATTCAAATGTGAGAAATCTACAAATCATAAGCATAGGGTCTGGAACCCAGGGGACATTGCCCATAGCCTGTGGTTGGAGGCTTCCAGCCAGTGTCAGGATTGTGACCACAAGACAGGCATTAAGACCAGGAAACCAAACAGGGTTGGGCAATCCTGCTGGAGGCGTAGCCAGCTCTGCAAGCCAGGCATGACCCAGCCCAGGGAGCTAGAGTAGCCTGCAGATGGAACTGCAGAGACACTGGGGCCATTGATCTTGAGGGCATGTCCTTCTTCTGTTGTCACAGGAGCCTGTTGGGACATGAATGGGTGAAGGCAGCCCAAAGATGTCCTCTGGGCTGTCCATGTTTCAGAGGACCAGAACCAAGAAATAGGCCATGTAAACTTAGCATACCCTTTTCTGAGGTGTACCAAAGCCAGGATTTTTCTAGCTTGCCACCTCTTTCATTGGAACCTATATGGATTATAGGATGTTGGGATTAAGTTAACGTGGTGTATCTGTTTCCTTTAAATTGAAATATTACTTCATGGAAGAAAGCTGACTCAGGAAGGAAATGCAATTTAAAAGTTCCAGGAAGCTCCTGAAAACTATAAGATCTACAAGCCTCACATTCCAACAGGGACGATTGCTAGATGGAGGAGACTGTGGCTAAGCAGAAATGCCTGAAAGTTGGGCAGAGAGCTCCAGCACAAGTTACCTGAGTCATGACCTGTGTTGGGGTAGGCTACTCAGTGATACAGTTACTCTTGAATTGGAGTGCTCCTGTAAGGAGTGCCAACAAACTGGGGCACATCGCATAGGTGTTTGTGTTACCCATTAAAAAGGTCACACAACAGCTAGGTAATGGAAAATACCAGCCACTTTGAAACATCCACTAGTAATGGGAAAACTGGCCAGGTGCCTTTTATTCAGCAAACGGGTATTAAGCACCTTCTGCCGGCCAATGATGGAAAAGCAGAGTGAGCATGGAGATGAAAGAATCAAAGGCTCAGCGGTTAAGAGCACTGAGCTCTTCCAGAGGACCTGAGTGTGATTCCCAGAGTCCACATTCCAGCTCAAACTGACTGTAACTCCAAGATCTGACTCTCTCACACAGATATACGTGCAGGCAAACACCAGTGCACATCAAATAAACATACGAATTATTAGAAAAAAAGAAAGAAGAAAAAAAAAAAAGAAAAAACTCAAGGTCTACTCTCCTGTGGCTCTCAGATTGCAGACAGCTAGAAGACCCAGGGGCACAGCAGCCAGAGATGGTGCCTAACTGCGTAGCAGGTACCACAGGGTGGCACCAGAGAGGCCAACGGTGGCTGTGAGAAGACTTGCACAGAGGCTCTGTGCATGAGATTATTTTGTACTTTGGTGGAAAATATTTGATACCACCAAGCTTGGGCCTGGCCTGAACCTTGTGAACTATTTTGCCTCGGGAGCACGTTGACAGAGCCAGAGTGGACTTAGAGGCCTCAGCAGCTCAAGCCACGCCCAGTGCCTTGCCCTTCCTGTTGCGTGCCAAGTCAGATGTTGAGTTCTCAGATCCCCTCCAGCACCATGTCTGCCTGCATGCCACCGTGCTTCCCGCCGTGATGATAACGGACTAAGCCTCTGAACTGTAAAGACAGCTCCAATGAAATGATTTTCTTTATAAGAGTTGCCATGCAACCCACAGATTGGGAAAAAAATCTTCACTATCCCACATCCGATAGAGGACTAATATCCAAAATATTTAAAGAACTCAAGAAGGTAACCACCAAAAAACCCTAACAACCTACTCAAAAAATGGGGTATAGAACTAAACATAGACTTTACAACAGAGGCGTCTCGAATGGCCGAGACGCACTTAAAAATTATTCAAGGTCCTTATGATCAGGGGAATGCAAATCAAAATGGCCCTGAGATTCCACCTTACACCAATCAGAATGGCTAAGATTAAAAAACTCAGTTGACAGCACATGTTGGCGAGGATGTAGAGAAACACTCCTCCATTGCTGGTGGAATTGCAAACTGGTTAAAACACTCTGGAAATCAATCTGGAGGTTCCTTAAAAAATTGGAAGAACCAGCTATACCACTCTTGGGCATATACCCAAAAGATGTCCTACCTTGCCACAGGGGCACATGATCCACTATGTTCATAGCGACCTTATTTATAATAGCCAGAAGCTGGAAACAACTCAGATGTCCCACAATGGAGGAATGAATACAGAAAATGTGGTTCATTTACATAATGGAATATTATTTAGCTATTAAGGATGAGGATATCATGAGTTCTGCAGGTAAATGGATGGAACTAGAAAATATCATCCTCAGGTAACTCAGACCCAAAAGGACATGCATGGTATTTACTCACTAATAAGTGGATATTAGCCAAAAAAGTACAGAATACCAGGATACAGTCTATAAAACTCAAGGTTAGCAAGTTGAAGGGCCCAAGTGAGGATGCTTCAATCCCACTTGGGAGGGAGAAGAAAGCAATCATAGGGGTAGAGGGAGGGAGGAACCTGGGTGGGAGAGGGTACAGGGAGAGGGAAAAGGGAGACACAATCAGGTATTGGGGGGGGGATAGAAGTGAAGCCCCAAGGGCCAGCAGAATGAATGGAAACAGGCAAGCTTGAGAAGTAGGAGGTGGGGGACCCTCTAGAATGTACAGGAGTCCTGGGAGGTGAGAGACTCTCAGGACCCAAAGAGAAGGACCTTAGATGAAATGCTCAACAGTGGAGAGAGGGAGCTTGTAGTGTCCACCTCCAGCAGAAAGACAGGATATCAAATGTAAGGATGGGGTTGCTGTCTACTGTCAAAAACTGACCAGAAGTGTATCTGTCTGAAAGAACTGCAGGGACAAAAATGGAGAAGAGACTGAGGGAAAGGAGGTCCAGTGACAGGTCCAAATTGGGATCCATCTCCAAGGTCTCACACTGTTACTGATGCTATGGTGTGCTTACAGACAGGAGCCTAGCATGGCTGTCCTCTGAGAGGCCCAACAAGCAGCTGACCAGACAGACACAGATACTTACTCCCTACTGTTGGACTGAAGTCTGGGACCCCTGTGGTTGAATTAGGGAAAGGCTGCAAGAAGATGATGATGAGGAGGAGGGCGACCTCATAGGAAGACCAGCAGTCTCAACTAACCTGGACCCCTGAGATCTCTCAGACACTGAGTCACCAACCAGGCAGCATACACTAGCTGGAATGAGGCCCCCGATACATATACAGCAGAGGACTGAGGCCTAGTCTGGCCTCAGTGAGAGGAGATGCACCTAACCCTCTACAGACTCGAGACCCCAGAGAGTAGGGAGGCCTGGCAGGGTGGGTGTGGGTGTGAGTGGAGACATCCTCTTGGAGATGGGGGAGGAGGAATGGGATGAGGAACTGTTGGAGTGTGGACCAGGAGGGGGGATAACGACTGGACTGCCAAAAAATTAAAGATACTACTACTACTACTACTACTACTACTACTACTACTACTACTACAAGAGTTGCCATGGTTATAGTGTTTCTTCACAGCAATAGAAACCTTAACTGAGACCAGCCCCAAAAGGGAAGGCAGGTAAGCAAGAGTTGTGGAAAGAGCAAGTTGAAGCCTGGGGTGAGTTGAAGGATAGGCTGCAGCTTTCAGAAATAAGATCACAAAGGACAATCAGAACCAGCCCACCAAGGACCGGCTGTGAGGATTCACTTCACCTGCTAGGCAGTAGTGGGATAATGGAGGTGACAAACAGAACAAGACACATTTCTACAGTTACGTGGTGGGGAGGATAGATGGGAAATTGGGTCCTGGAAATCTTTTAGGATTGTGGGGTGCACAAGACTCAGGAGGAGGTGAAGAATCTGGGTGGGAAGCCCAGAAGAGTTGGGTGAGCAGCCCTGGAGATAACTAGTTGGGTGTGTAATTCGAAGGATTCCACCCATCTGTCAGATCACACAGTTAGCTAGAGGGTGGCTCTGGATGAGCCTTTACTTGTGCTAAGAGGAGGATATGTGAACGAAGGAGGGGTCTTCCAGCAAGACTTCTGCCTGGACACACACACACACACACACACACACACACACACACACACACAGACACACACAGAAACACACACACACACAGATATACACACAGACACACACAAACAGGCACACACACACAGATACACACACACATTGTGGTTGGCCACATACAGATTGAATTATCTCAGGAAAGTTTCTTATTCTCTTGGTGCCTCAGTTGTTTAGTTTGTAACAATGGGCTAATGTTAGTAACTACGTCAAATGATTACTTTGGGACTTAAGAAGCCACTAGGCGATAAAGTCTGGGAACTTTACTAACCTATGGTGAGATCAAAACACTGTTTGAACAGCAGAAGTAAATTAAAATAAAGGGAAAATCACACTTATTTTGTTAATATTTTTAATGTACAGAGTTACAGATTTCATTGTGACATTTTCAGACACCCTTAGCCTCACACCCACCCCTTTCCTACCCTGTCCTACCCCCCCACTGGTTCCCACCTTCCTCACAAAGGCACTCTTTCTGCTTCCAGGTCACTAATAAATGCTCTACATTTCACATATGAATTTTGATTCTACATATAAAAGAAAAGCTAATATTTTGTGTTTCTTGCCACCGCTACCTTCCTTTTCCTCTTCCCTTCTATTTTTTTTAGATTGCTTCTTCCTCTCGGAGCCCGTTCTACTTTTGTTTCCATATATACGTACATGTAAATGCATACTATATATAGTTCCTGTGCATGAGAGAGAATGTGATGTTTGACTAAGTGCAAGGCCCTTTTCTGAGGCCTTGTCGAAGCAGATCAGGATAAAACTCCAGGGACTGTGGTGTGGGGTCATTGTCAGGCACAGGGGTGTTAGTGCTGTGGAGGGTAAGAGTGGTAAGAAGAGGGTGTTCACACAACATGCAACCCCAGTGCTGGCTTCATATGTGGCACGATGTGTTAAAAACATTCAAGGAGGAAGCCAAGAACTCAGTGACTCTGTAGTCCCGGCGGGCGGATGAAGCCGAATGCCTGCTTTGTGAACATTTTTGTGAATGTCCTTGTGAGCATCCTTCCCCTGGGTTTTGTGAACCTCCTTGTGGTCATGCTTGTGAATGTCCTTGTGGGAATCCTTGTGAACATCCTTGCTACTGCCTTCTCAAGCCCTCCACAGAAACCAGCAGCTCATTTGGTGTTGGAATATGGTCAACTCCAGTGATCAGTTTTAGTCTCAGTGCTAACATCACTTCTTCAGGAAAACTTTCCAGTTTCCTGGATTCGATATCCCCCATGGCAGTGTGTGCTTGTCCCTCGTGACCTTTGTTGTGGATGTCATCTATTGCTTTTAGACTTATTTGTATGTTGTCTATATTCTCCCTTGGGCAATAAATCCTCTCCAAAGTATTGTTTTCTGTTTACACCGTCTTTGATGTCTGCATGGTTCTAAAACAGCCTAAGTGCTAACTAAACACTTGCTGAACACAGCGAGGTTTTGGTTGAATCACATGCCCAGCCATCTGGAGGGACTCAGAGAGATTCTTGTAGTGGCCAGGGTGATTGAGCTGGATGGCTGGGTTCTTTTTCTGTCAATATTTATATTCTGCATAGTATATCTTGATGGGTGTGGGATTCTTCTCGATGTTTACTCAGTCTTTAGAACAGCATACCAATTGGTGTATAATAGGAGTCCTCCCATCCCAGGTGACTGTCCTGTCCTACTGTAGCTGTGAGGGATCATCTTGAAGAATGCCCATGGTGCTGGTATATTGTCAATGAGTAGGAGAATTAGAAAGGGTGGAAAGAGTTGACCTCCCCCTACCTCTTCTATTCCCTTGGTTTGGCCTCACATCATTAGTGGTGGGAAACAATGCCATGGGGGTGTCGCCAATTCTAATATGGCTGTCTGTATTAAATGCTAGGAATAATAATGGAAGAAATTGGAGACTCTCTTTGCTGCAGTGTGTGTTGCTGAGGAAATGAAGAACGCCACATTCAAAAATCTCATTTCCCTTTCTAACTACAGGGAGATTTCAGCATCAAAAAAGACTTTCATGCCCAAATTTCCACCTTGTAAAAACTGCAGCCCGTAAATTAAGCCAGCAGGGGGCGCTACGACCCTTCCTAAGAAGTGTCTTTTTTTTTTTCCCCCTTTCCCCTTTTACCTGAAGACACTGACATCTGGATTGTGGAAACCGAAGATGATCAAGCTGGATGTTAATAACGCTCAGCCCCAAACCTGAAAAGAGAAAGGTTTATGATAGGGTGATTTACGTGCTTTCTTAAAAAGTCACATGAAGCGAGTTTGTTTTAGCAATCTCTTTGGCCCAGGGGTGGGATGTGGAGTAGTCTCCGCTTAGTTTGGGAGAATGGCCTTGGACAATAAAGCATGTCCTGACTTTTGACATATTGATTTAATGTGATGCAAATTCACACATCACCTCAGGGTCATCTGCATGTTTAGAGGTCGTTGGCGTCTGGCTGGGATTTCTGAGTCAGCGCAGATGCACGGAGACCTGAAGGATGCTTGTGATAAACGTGTGAGTGGATCTTTGATGATGTTTATGTTGAACGTCAAAGCTTGCAGTTCGAACGAGACCTTAGAGAGTTCACAGCCAGAAGACTGCGGAGGGTAGCGACTTCTTTCCTTTGCCTGTAGGGCTATTGTTGGCCCTACGACTACGCTGTCCTGGATTTGACCAACCTCAGCACCACCGGAGGAGAGTTTTGCTGCAATGACTTCCTCATTTTTTCCGCCTGTGACTTTGGTCTCACTCAAGGCTGAGTCACCATCACTGAGGTAAATGATCATGTCAGTACCCTTCATGGCTCCTCGGTGGTGCGACGCTTCTCTGCATGAGTTGCTGAAATCAAAGTACGGCATGAGTGAGGACTCAGCCCTTCGCGGCGGGATGGTGGTCCAGTTTCTAGAGGTCCATCTGCCGAAGGGCGCAGGGGCTGAGTTTCTAGTTCCTCTGAGAGGATCAGCTTCTGGGAGCAGCTGCTGACGACTCTCCCTGAGTGTCTTTTTGCTATTCAACAGATGACCACACCGAGAACATCTTGGAGCAGCTCTGAGGAGGAGCCGGAAGCGAGGCAGCAGGCATACCATGGCCATGCGTACAGGGGGCTCCTCACGCGAAACCCTGGTTTCTGATCACAAGAGTTTCCTGAAAAGCAGCATTTTTTAAAATTGAATATATTCTTCATTTACGTTTCAAATGTTATACCTTTTCCCGGTTTCCCCCTCCCAGAAAACCCCACCCATCCTCCCACCCCCTGCCTCCAAGAATATGCCCCTACACCCACCCCACTCCCACTACCCCCACCGCGATTTCCCCACGCTGGGGCATCTATCGAGCCTTTATAGGACCAAGGACCTCTTCTCCCACTGATGCCCAACAAAGCCTACCTCTGCCACATTTTTGGCTGGAACCATGTGTAGCCCTTAGTTGATGGCTTAGTCCCTGGGATCCCTCCGGTGTCTGGTTGGCCGACATTGTGGTTCTTCCCATGGGGCTGCAGACCCCTTCAGCTCCTCCAGTCCTCCCTCCAACTCCTCCATTGGGGACCCCGTGCCCAGTCCAATGGTTGTCTGCTAGCATCTGCCTCTGTGTGTGCAAGGCTCTGGCAGGGTCCCTCCGGAGACAACCATAACAGGCACGCACTTCTTGTCATCCATAATCGTGTGGGGGTTTGATGACTGTTTATAGGACGAATCCCCAGGTAGGGCAGTCTCCGGGTGGCTGGAAAGCATCATCCTTAGAAACCGTTTCTGTGTCCCTGGGGCTGTCATCTGTCTGTCACATTACTGGAGGGAAAAAGTCCCTTGCTATTTCCAGATAGTGGAGTGGACTTGTTAGAAGTTGGCCTTGCAAAAAAAAAAAAAAAAAAAAAAAAAAAAAAGGCCTTGCAAGCTTTGAGACTTGTTTTGTGGTAACTAATTATCAATTCACTCCTGAAAGGAAGAGGGAAGGAGGGTTCCTGATTAGATTCCAATATGGCGTCCCTACGCTATGCACTTGCAAAGGGCAAATTTCCTTGCAAAAAAGAAAATGCAACAAAGCTCCCGAGGGTCTAGGATTCACCTTCTCTCTCGCCAGTGCCTCAGAAGCTTCAGAGCTGAAAGCGTCCGCTCCGGGCTGACAGAGGGGCCTCGGTTGCCTGAGTCTTGCACCTGTGTTTCAGCCTTGGCCTAGATGAGAACAGGTCCCTGCTGGTTTGGTGTCCAGAACCAGGCAAGACTACAAACATCACTTGCAGGCAGATGTTGGGTTATTTAGCAGGGGAACCGGGACTGTTGAGGAGCTGGTGGGACTCATTAAAGGGGGCTGGGCCAATGCAAATTCAACAGGCCTAGTGGAGTGCTGGCAGGAGAGCTGGCTTTTGAACACTGTGAGACTTCGTGGAGGTCTTTGGAAACAGGGTAAGTCCCCATGTGACTGGAGGGTTGGTGGGAGGTCTTCCCGTAGGCTTGGGTGTGGATTTGATGAACCCTCAAAGTCTTTGCAGCATTCTGATTTTGTGGTCAAGATTAGGCAGACACATGTGGCTGTAGATGAAATAAAACAGGGCTCTAATGGGAAACTTTACGCTCTGTATCCTTACCTCCTGCCGGCTTCCAAACGCATCATAAGTCTGTTCTGTGCTACAGGGTCTATCTTAGGATGTTTCTGTTTCAGAAGCCAAGTAGTATTCATTCTCTCCACCTAGGCTATAGCTTTCTTCCTTCACCTAGAAACTTTATTTACTTATTTTTAGTCTTTGTCAGTTTCATGCATGTATATTTTGATTTTTTTTTCTGGTCATGGTGACACACAGCAGCAGGACATGCTGAAGAGGCTGGGGTAGAGAAACATTTATTTTACATCTTTCCTCCATGCTCCTTTTATACTTTTTGCTTGAAACAAGAGGATCTTGCACTTTGATAAACTGTTTGAAGCCCACGGCCGGGAGTAGCTCCCTTTGAAGACTTTGCATTGTAGTCTCTCCCAAGATGTGAGTTTACTCAGAGAAGAGAGGTGAACTGTTTCTTCCAATCAAAACACACCCTTGTGTCATTTACCATTACACCCCTGCTCCAAACAAATGCTGACCCTGTTCTGATGTAAAGCCAGGGTGAGTGTAAAATACAGCACAGGTCATGGTCTTACAGGACCATGAGCCTGCCAAGTGGCAGGTACACTACCCTTAGATGGAGGGGAGAGGGTCGCAAACTTCAGGCAAAGTAACTTAGTGGCTATTTGCCACCATAGGAAAATTGCCTTTGCTATTCAGATTGCCAATGGAATTTCCATCCTAGACTCTATTTCTTGAAATTCTTTGTTTTTGTATTCTGACCTTAAGTGGGGTTCTTGAGAGCTTTTGTTGATGTGTCTGTGTGTGATGGTTTGTATATGTGTGGCCCAGAGAGTGACATTTTTAAGAGGTGTGGCCTTGTTGGAGTAGGTGTGTTACTGTGGGTGTGGGCTATAAGACCCTCATCCTAGCCACCTGGAAGTCAGTATTCTGCTAGCAGCCTCCAGACGAAGATGTAGAACTCTCAGCTCCTCCTGCACTGTGTCTACCTGGGTGCTGCCATGCTCCCATCTTGATGATAATGGACTAAACCTCTGAACCTGAAAGCCAACCTCAATTAAATGTTGTCCTTATGAGACTTGCCTTGGTCATGGTGTCTGCTCACAGCAATAAACCCTAACTAAGCAGTGTGTGTATGAAGTTTTGCCCTAAGCAATAGCAACTGGCTCCACGTGGATCCTGGCTGTTCTTCCTGCTTGTACCAATGCTGAAGGTTATTCCCCTACTTTGTGATTTCCTTTGTGATTTTCCCAGGATGATGTCCTGGGAAAAGGCTTTAATTTTTTTGATCATTTATTTATATATATGTGAAGGTATTCCTGAGGAGGCCAGAAGAGGGGATGGAATCTCTGGAATCCAGAGTTATAAGGGGCTATGAGCTGCTTGAATAGGGTCTGGGCACTGAACTCTAGTCTGTGAAAGAGCAGGAAGTATGTCCTTAACCATCTCTAGCCAGGAAAAGGCTTTGTCTGGTACAGACACTTGGCTAACATATGATAGAAGAATGAAGGAGGACACAGATTATGAGATGCTCAGAATGTGGGGTTTTGGTATCGAATGAGAAGCACACTTAGTGTTCTCTCTTGTAAAAAGAAAAGGTGAAGAGGAGGGTCTAATGAAGTGATAGCAGTTTCTCATACAGGGTCACACACACACTCCTCACAGTCAGGGCATCGTAGAATTTTATGCAATAAAAATGATTGGGCTTTTGGGAAAAATAAAATCGGGTGGACACATTCAACATCTGTATAGTGGAGTAAAGATATTCTAAAACATTAATAAAAGTCTTAAATGTCTTAAATTCCTCTATCAGAGTAAAACAACAACAACAACAAACTCATCATCACCTCATACACAGGGCAGTTCACCTAGAGGAAGCCTAAGTTTGCTTAATGGGTTGTATGGTGCAATAGGGGATTTCTACATCAGGAAGAAGGAAGTAACTGTGGAGTGGAATTCATGGCGGCAAGCCTGGCATGTCTGGTTCTGTCTGTTCTCCTTGTGCTTGAAGGAGAAAGGAAGCTGCTGTTGCTTTTCTGTTTCTCCCTTTCTTTCTTTTAGCAGCTGCATGAATAGTTCCATGTGATGATGAGGTAGGCCATAGGAGAAGGGCACTCTGCTTAGTACTGAATTCAGCTTCCTTCCTTCCTTCCTTCCTTCCTTCCTTCCTTCCTTCCTTCCTTCCTTCCTTCCTTCCTTCCTTCCTTCCTTCTTTCCTTCTTTCCTTCTTTCCTTCTTTCCTTCTTTCCTTCTTTCCTTCTTTCCTTCTTTCCTTCTTTCCTTCTTTCCTTCTTTCCTTCTTTCCTTCTTTCCTTCTTTCCTTCTTTCCTTCTTTCCTTCTTTCCTTCTTTCCTTCCTTCCTTCCTTCCTTCCTTCCTTCCTTCCTTCCTTCCTTCTTTCCTTCCTTCCTTCTTTCTTTCTTCTGTTCTTCCTGTCTATCTGTCTATCTATCTGTCTATCTATCTATCTATCTATCTATCTATCTATCTATCTATCTATCTATCTTTGTCTTAAAGGTTTGTTTTTGCTGAGCAGTGATGGTCACACCTTTCATCTCAGTACTTGGGAGGCAGAGTCAGGCAAATCTCTGGGTTTGAAGTCAGTCAGGTCTACAGAGTAAAGTTCAGGACAGCCAGGGCTACACAGAGAAACCCTGTCTTGATAAACCAAAATAAGCAAATAATAAAATAAAGGTTTAGTTTTATATTCTTGTGTGTGTGTATGTGTGTGTGTGTGTGTATGTGTGTGATATGAATGTGTGAGTACTTCTGGGGGCCAGAAGAGGGTGTCGCACTCCCCTCGAGCTGGAGTCACAGGTAATTATGAACTACCCAAGCCTGATGCTGAGAAGCACATCAAACCCTCTGCATAAGCAGTATGCAGTACCCCCCACCCCCGACTCTCTCTCCAGCCCTGGACTCAGCACTCACATTTACTCAATGCTACTAGAGGGCGTGGTCCTCACCATATGGAAAATTATATATGACCCATCACAGCTTTGTTTGTGTTTTGATGGTTTACAGATCCCTTTACTTACTTATCTTATATGAATAAGTTCACACATAACAGGTAAGCTTTGTAATTGGTGGTGCTGGACATGTAATACAGTAAGCT
Source organism: Apodemus sylvaticus (assembly GCF_947179515.1). Classification (NCBI taxonomy): domain Eukaryota; kingdom Metazoa; phylum Chordata; class Mammalia; order Rodentia; family Muridae; genus Apodemus; species Apodemus sylvaticus. The sequence continues at coordinate 40,457,271 of NC_067478.1, forward strand.
CCCAATAAATTTCAGCCAACAATACAGAAGTTAGCAACCTTTTGAGCTGATGGCTCAGGTGTTTTCAGTAGCATCTCTAAGGCGTACGCAGTGATGTTTGTATGAAGCAGCTAGTAAAGGTGGTGAGATGAACCTCGTGCAATGAAATGTGGGGCGGCTCCTGAGTCCTGGCCCTGAGCCTTGGCCCTTGTCACATACCAGCAGTGTGACTGGCATAATTAAAACCTACCTTTTCGCTTTAGAGGCTACCTGTGCCTCTTCATGTGAACGCTCTCTGCAAGCCGTGAGGTGCTGCAGACATTCTGTTTTGATAAAGTCATGATCTAGCAGACCATTATGCGGAAGGGTGAAAATTATTTGCAGGTGTAAAGGGGCGTGCCCGACTGCCTCTTGGGCTTGTGATTTTGCTTGCTCATTCCTACCTCAACGGGAAAGCTGACCACGTGTCCTCCGTAGTTTGACAGACATTGCAATGATTCTGGTGTACATATGTGTTCCCTTTTGCCTATGTCAGGAATGTCATGAGGAGCTCTCTCAGACAAGCCTTAAGTCAACCCTGGGCAGAAATGGGTAAAATGCCGTGAGTGGCGGCCCCTCATTGCCCTCACTTCTCCACAGTTCTGAGACTTTTGTTGCTTTTATTTTTGTTTGCAGTTTAGACAGCTGCACAGAGTGGGTAAGGTGGTGATAAAACCCTGCAGTTTTTTCATTGTTACCTGGCACACTCACATTAGAGACAACAAATTGACTTTTGGGCTGGCGAGATGGTTCACAGAGTAAAGGAACTTACTAGGTTAGCCTGGCCACCTGACTGTGGTCCCTGGAACTCACAAAAAGGTGGAAGCAGAGAACCAACTCCCTAAAAGTTGCCCTTTGACCTTGGTATATGCACCATGACACACATCCCCACATATATACATCATGCACACACAGACACATAATAATACTAATACTACTAATAATGATAAAAGTTAAATAAATAGACTATCTTGTGGTGTCCATTGAGTGGCTGTCTGAGGTGAATACAGTTTTACCTAATCTCTGTATCCCTGTGTAGGTGCTAGACATATGAGTAAAGAAGTACCTGAAGATTCATAATGCCCCAGGCTTTGGGTTACCCCAGCTTGTGAGCCACAGACAGAAGGAAGTGGCTATAGGCTATAGATATCATGGAGAAAAGACACAGATGTGTGCTGTGTTCCATGGGAAACACTGGCCTACAGAGTCCATGGGCACCATATCTTTACTATTACTATTACTATTACTATTACTGTTATTACTATTACTATTACTATTATTATTATTAATTGACACAGAGCCTCATATAACCCAGGCTGGCCTTGAACTCATTATATAGTCCAGGAGGATCTTGAACTTCTGATGTTTCTGTTTCCACCTCCCATGTGCTAAAACTACAGGAAGGTGCTTGCACACCAACTCATATCCTCAATTTTGCAGTGGTTTGCTGTATGGTAATACTAACCATAATGGGAAGCAACTACCAATATGAGGTTATAAAAAAGTTTACCTGATCCTACATAACAGAACAATTCAAAGTTGTATTTACAGAAAATAAATACATGATCTTTTGCATCTAAGTGAAATGTTAATTGAATCATCTCTCAAAGCACTAATGTGCTTATTCCTAATCTTTGGTGCAAACCAAACTCTAGGCTAACAATTTAAAAAGCATCCCACTATTAATGCATATGCATGTCTGTATCCAGACAAAATACGAGTCTGATTTATAGATGCAAGCACTGCATACTCATTAAAAATATAAGATGGGAAAAATAAACCAACGGGATTCCAGAGCCCAACCTCAGACTATGCAGTCAACCTGAACATCAGTGATCAAAACCTCCTATTCAGAGACACATGCCTTGCTAAGAAATATTTAGTCAAAAATTCTTCATGGACCACTAATATCAATACGCTGTTGTTTTGGAGATAATAAATCATTGATGCAATGTAAAATATGAAAATGCATGAATCTAGCTCTGAACTTAAGCTCTTCAAAGCACGTTTCAGAGATGTTAACAAAACAGCAGTTCTCTGTGATTGTTTGGCATCAGATAGCCAATATGTGGGATAATTTGAGAATGTCTTTCTAAAGAACTCATTGTCTCTAATGAGTTATCTTGAGAATTAAGTATTATACTGGGTTCACGGTCATCTTGAGTAGATAGGTACCCTGAAAATATTTTGATGCTGAACAGAATAAAAGCATCAGTATTACCATGCTGAGGACCATGCCACCCCACACATGCAGAGTGTTGCAACTTGGCACCACTTCTAAGACCCCTGGGTGGCTCCTTCATCTTAAGTGTTTCCTCTCTACTGGGCTGAGCATGGCTGGTCACATGGAGGCCATTCACAACCACACGTGGTCCTCGTTAGCACCTCATTGCTATGCATCACAAAGTCTAATACTGACTGATTAATTGGATGCTATCAGCAGCCGGGGAGTAGACTTACTGAGAAGGTGAGACCACTAAACGAAGGCTGAAGGTGCTGTGGTGTGGCATGAAAGTTCTGTTTACAGTACTTCCATTTTATGACGACTAGAGTCGAACATGTAGACTTTTCCCTGGTGTGGTAGGTGCCTGCTTAATGATTCCCCGTGCTTAACATAATTGGGAAACACCTACTCCATTAAAAAAAAAAACATCACGTTTTGAATGTTGTTTAGAGCCTATGGAAAGAAAGGTAAATGTTGTGTCTACTTTCTTTGGGTAGTGTGTGTGTGTGTGTGTGTGTGTGTGTGTGGTGCTGCTAAAACTTGTGTGAATTGTTCTGCCACCTTCAACAATTTGACAGCTAGTAGAGATTATGGAAAAATAACGATTTAGAAATTTGGCAACTTTAGGAAATCACATTGAAAAAATAGTTCAGGGAGCCAGCTAAGGTGTATAGTTACTTATCTGTTTACTTTTATTGCTTTTAAAGTTAGTATATAAGGTAATGTGTTTCATTACAGAATTTTCATCATAACTTTGTTCTCAGTCATTTCCCTTCTCCATATACACTCTTCATTCTCCGTATCCTGTGTTGCTGGTACTTTTCTTAAGACGTAGACTATAAAATGGAGGTGAAATAACAAAGTATTTTAAGACAGGCTATTTATAAGAAAGTGAAATAACATGGTCTTCTAAAGAGAGGCAAAAATACTCCATCCTGTAGGGAAGCTCCTTAAGACAGGAAGTCAACAATTCAAATAGCATCAGGAAGTCCATGAAACTGATTAGATTCATTAGACCCCCACCTTCCTCAATACTATTTAAAACAGTAAATACCCACGAGAGTTTCGCTCAGGCAAGCCCAGAAGCCTGGAAGATGCAGAGACCAGTAGAATTGCCTGAAAGAGGTTCAGATCAACAGAACCACAGGGAAAGGACACTCTTCAACGTGTTGAATTGCCTGCCGACTGTGCAGTGTACTCCAGATTGCCAGCTTTTGTGAGCCACTCATACTGTGGTGGGCTTTGGTGATACAGATATCTTTGAGTCATTTCTGCTCCTGTAAGTAACCCCAATAAAACTCATGGTTCACTGAGTTGGACTTTGATAGTATCTGTACTTCGTTGTTGGTTGCCTCTCTTGGGTGAGGGGATGATTGTCTATGTCTCCTCAGGAATGTTACAAACATCTTCCTTCTCTGCCCTGATAATAACCTCACCTCTATGAAGCTTTCATTGTGCTGAGATTTCTTTTCCTATTTCTTCAGGACTTATATTGTGAAAATATGCTGAACTTTATCAAATGCATTTTCTGTGTTTATTGAGATGATCAAGTGATTTCTATTCTTATGCTTATTTATGAGTTGTATTGTATTTTTTTGATTTGATTCCCCTGAACCTATCTTTGCACCTCTTGAATGAAACAGCTAGGTCATAGTATGTGATATTCTTAATGTGTATTTTAATTCAGTTTGCACATATTTTACTGGGAAATTTTAAGTCTATGCTCTGTAGATGTCTCCTTTTTCTTGTATTCTTTCTGGTTATCATATGAGAACAACACTGGAGCTTAGAGTGAGTTTGACAGTGTGGCTACCGTGTATATTTTGTGAAACAGTTTAAGAAATATTGGTGCTAGTTCTTCTTTTAAAGTTTGGTAGACTTCAGCCGTAAATCCTCCTAGTCTTGGGAGTTTCTTTGTTGGGGAGATCTTTAATTTCCCCTTCACATTGTTGCTTATTATGCATCTAGGTTTTTTCTCTGTCTCTTCCTTTTCTTTTCCTTTCTCTTTTCTTTTTCTTTTTGTAGACAGGTTCTCACTGTATAGTTATCCTAGAACTCACTATGTAGCTGACCTTGGATCTCCATTCACCTGCCTCTGCCTCCTACATGCTGGGATTAAAGTTGTGTGTCCCCACACCTGGTGGTTTATATCTTTTTATTTAATTTTTGGCAGTGACATGTATTTAGAAATTTATCTATTTCTTCTAGGTTTTCTAGGGTTTTGTTTTTATTTTTGGAATATACAGTTTTAAAATATTCTCTAATGATTCTCTGTATTTCTTTGGAGTTTGTCATAGCATTTCCCCTTTTATGTCTAATTTGGGCCCCTTTCTTTTATTCTTTTTTTGGTTTATTTGGCTAAAAATTTATCAATCTTGTTTACCTTAATTAATTTAATTTTAAAGAATTAATGTTGTTAGTTAGGCTGTTCTGTTAGGCTGTTCTGTTAGTCTCCATGTAATTAACCTCTGATCTAATCTTTGCCCTTTTTGCTGTGCACTGCAATTGTTCAGCTTAGTCTTGGTTTTCTCAGACCTTGAAGTCCATCATTAGCTGCTCAGCTAATGTCTGTCTAGTGTTTGTACCAGATCACAAATAGCCTCTTAGAATGGCCTCAATGTATTTCAAAGGGTCTGGTAAACTGTACTTCAACTTTCATTTGATTTTAGGAATATATTTTATTATGTTTACTTATTTATTATGTGTAGGCATTTTGTCTCTGCACGTATGTCTGTGAGTCATGTGTGCACCTGGTGTATGAAGAGGCCAGAAGAGGACCCTGGATTCCTTGGACTAGAGTTATAGAGCCACATGGTGGCTTGTGAGCTACCACGTGGGTGCCTGGAATCAAACCTGGATCCTCTGGAAGAGCAAACTGTGCACTTGATTGTTGAACCATCTCTCCAGACTTAAATTTAGACATTAAAAAATATCCTCCATGATTTCTCTAAGGATTTGCTTCTCCCTTCAGCTACATTATTCTGTCTCTAAATATTTATGTGCTACCTATTCTTTCTTGCTATTAGTTTCCAGGCTTATCCCACAACGACCTGTTAGCTTCTAAGGAAGCCTTCCAGTTCTTCCATACTTCCTAAAGCTGTCTTTGAGGCTGTATTAGTTATTTTTTTTGCTACTATGACAAAAATACCTGACAAAAGCTGCTTAAGGAAAGAAGGGTTTTTTAATTTTTGTTCACAGTTTGAGGTACAGGCAAGCACAGCAGGAGCTTGAGGTAACTGGTTGCACCCCCAGCCAGGAAGCAGAGAACAGTGAATACTAGTACTCTGCTTGATTTTTCATTTTTATACAATATAGAACTCTGAGTCAAGGAATGGTATCACCTATACTTAGGGTGGATCTTTCCATCTCAATCTATTCTGTAAACTCCCTCAAAGACATGCCTGGAGATTAGCCTCCGGGGTTATTTTAAATGTCATTAGGCTAACCTTCATATTTAACTGTCATAGTGTCATGTGTGTGACATCAAGCTTAACTCTAATAGTGGCGTGTAAATGACAGATTTCAGAGAATGTTTCATCCGCTACTAAAAATGTTTATTCTGTATCTATTGGATTAACTTTTTATTTTACAGCCATTTGGTTAAATGCAGTTGGTCCATGATGGAAACTTTGTTGTTGTTGTTGTTGAGTTTGGAAGATCTATCTAAAGATGAGAGTGTGGTATTGAAGTGTCTCCTACTGTTATTGTTTCAGTACCTATCTGACTCTTTAGGCCCTTTGGTTTGTTTTGTAAAATTGGAATTTGCAACATTGGTACATAAATTAAAATCATCATATCTTCCCTATTAGTTGCTCCCTTTATTAATATATGTTGGTGTTATTTACATTTTTGGATAGTTTTGGTTCATATCTTATTTTCAGACAGGGCAATAGCTTGCCAGCATGTTTTCAGCTTCCATTTCCTTGGGAGGTTGATTTTCATCCCTTGATTATCAGTTTGTTATTGGTCTTTGCTAATTAGCCATGCTTCTTGGGGACAACAGATAATTTGATTAGATATATATTTTATTACTATTACTATTAGTGTGTGTGTGTGTGTGTGTATACACATGTACACATGCACATGTGAGTGGTGTGCACTATGTGTATGCATGTACCGCAAGCACATGTATGGAAATTGAAGGAAAGTTTTGGGAGTCAGTTCTCTTCCTCCAGCTTGCCAGGCTTACTAAGCAAGAACTTTTATATGCCAAGTCTTTTCACTGGCCCTGGGTCTTATTTTTTAATCTAGTTAGCGACAGTCCTTCTTTGTTTCCTTGTTGTTGAGATGATACCATGGCCAAAAGCAGCTTGGGGAGGAAAGGGTTTGTTTTAACCTTACAGATTAACCATCATTCCTGGAAGCCAATGTAGGAGCCCGAAGAAGGAATCGGAGAGGAGAGCTGAGCTGGCTTGCTGAGGCTCACATTCAGGGAGATACCCTTGTGCAGCTGGGCTCGCCTGCTCGGGGATAGTCCCAGCTACATCGGGCTCTTCTCTCCTAAATCAATTAGCAATCAAGAAAATACCCATAGTTTTTCTCATTCTCTCTCTCTCTCTCTCTCTCTCTCTCTCTCTCTCTCTCTGCCTGATGCCTTATGAATCAAGGTATAAGCTCTCAGCCCCTTGCCTGCATGCCTGCAGCCTTTCTCCCTGCCCTGATGACCATGGGCCAGCCCTCTGGATCTGTGAACAAGCTCACCAATTACATGCTTTCTTTTATAAGAATTTTCCTGGTCATGGCATCTCTTCACAGCAGCAGGACAGTAACCAAGACAACTTTCATGTCTGAGGATGCACAGTATCCTGGGAAAAAGTCCATTTAGTAACTTCAAAAATGTCTGCTGAGCCCCAGTGAGGCCCCAGGAGTCTATTCAGTGTTTCTAGTTGGCAGAATGAGAGTAATTGGGGTAGAGATGAAAGTCAGCGTTAATAAACAGAATAGAAGGTTTGACCCTTTCTAAATGTGCTGTTCAACTTGCTAATAAAACCACTTATTTATTTTAGCAAAGCCATAGGTTTTAGCCAGATTTTAGTTTTATAGGTTTAATATAATTCAGCATCACTTATTATAATCTAACTCTTAAAGTTTTTGACCTTAAGAGTCTCAAGAAGAAATTAAGTAGGAAATATATTGGGCTTATAAAAACGGAGATGAAAATTTCAAGGGAAATTTAGCCATAAAGAGTAAGTTGGAAGCAGACTTCAGCTTTGTTCTCAAAGTAATTTTGGTCTGAGAGACTTCTCTGAGCAACACACTTCTTTGCTTGGCTACGTAAAATGTCAGCTCTAGGCAGGGAGTCAAACTACCTCATCCCATTGAGTTTCTCCTTTTAAGAAAAAAAAAAAAAGCTAGGGTCCTTGCTAAGGTTGTTCTGGAGACTGACTTTAAATTAGTGTGACTTTGAAGTAAAGCTCTTGCTGATCCCACTAAATCTCCTCTAGTCAGAAGAGCTGCCACCTAATTGCTGAGCTTTAGAATCTTAAGAGATTCAGTGCCATTGGGGGCTCACTGCCATGGCTTGGGAAAAATCTGCTCTTTTTCATCAGAGCTTTAGCTTGTTCGCAGAGCACTTGCCTCACTTGTATCATGGGCTCTTCCAACCTGTCCTATAGCAGGGCTTCCCTCTAATGTCCCCGGCTGGGGCATCTTTCAGGTCTAGGGCATTCCAGCAAGTTGATAGTTCACCGAGCTTCTCTCTTAGAAACCTGTTTATAGGTCTGGAAAAGCCAAGTATTTCCTCATCCCTGAGCAAAAGCGAGTGGGGCCTTTCCAACATCTTTGCAGACATGAAACCACATCAATTAGTTTTTATGGTCTTTCGTCTCTCTCAGATGTCCAGTTTGTCTCACATGTTGAATTTGACAGGTGTGATGTGGTACCTGATGAGCTCATGAACTGGCAGTGCTGGGCCAGCAGTGGTTGATGGTGTCCCCTTGGGCTCACGGCAGACTGATGTGTATGTCTCAGTGCAACAGATTGTTCTCAGTCAGAAACATTGTGGGTGCTTGACAGCTGGCAAACTCTTTGGATCCTAGCATTGAGTAAATACGGAAGCAGTGGTGTGAAAAACAGGACCACGTGAGATTTCTTAAGACAGGAGGTACGACTGTCTTAAGGGATACCTGTTCTACCCTGGGTCTCATTGTTCTAAGACACATACTTCTTTATGTCACATTTTCCTTCTAGAATGTTCTTCCCCTCAGAGAATTGGGTCACATACGCTTTCTTCATGTGTGGTGATGCCGCAGAGAGGGTAAAGTTTCTATTTATGTGTCAAGTTGTTTTTCCTAGCTCTTCTTCTGTTTTTCTGTCTTCTGCAGATTTCAGAGGCGATCTGTTGTGTATTGATTTTTAACCAGTTTAATGTCTGAAATCCCAGAGCTCTTCACTATTTCCCTATGTAAGAATGGGTTTACAATTTCTAAAAAATATTTATGTGCATGAGTATACATGCATGTGAACCATGTATGTACGTAGTGCCTTTAGAGGCCAGAATAGGATGTCAGATTCCTTGCAACTAGAGTTACAAATGATTGTGAAACAGCATGAGGGTGCCTGCAATGAAATCTGGGTTTTCCACAAGAACAACAAGTATTCTAAACCATGGAGCCATTTTTCTAGCTCCAGGTTTGTAATTATTAACTAAAGTAAATTACAGAATGTTTTGTTTTGAAGATTTTGTGACATATTGACAATACTAAGATGCTGAAAACAAGTTAAAAATATCTACCTCGGAATCATTACAAAGCAACGTCAAAACTTCTCATTTGGGAAACTCAAAATAAACATCAAGACCTGGTAGTGGATGCAGTGCAAGAGAATAGTTCATTTACAATAGTAAAATAAGCAAGTGCACAGTACTCAAAAATCAGATGAGAAACTGTAACACATCCAGAAAAACACGCGAGTGGATTCACTCATAGGGAAATACACAAATTCCTGGGTAGAAAGACTAAACACCATAAAAATGTCAGTAACACAGTTTCAACACAAATATCGTAAGATTCTTTACAGAAGAACCAAGAAGCAAGGCTGTCCAAGAAAATCCCAAAGCAGGGATAAAGAGAGTATTGCAGTAAAGAGAATTCAGTTCAGGCAGCATCTGAGTTTAGTAGAGGAGATGGGCTTTTAGTTTGTTAATCTGAAATAATCGTACATTTACAGAGCATTTGCAAGAATTGTACATGTAACTTCTCCCCCAGGCGAACTTTCCTAAGACTTGTCAGCTTTTAACATTTTTTTTTTTTTGTCACAATGACTTTTCTCTCTCTCTAACACACATACCATTTGGGTACATATGAAACCTTTTCAAAGTAAATGTATTCATTATACTCCTTCCCTGACAGTAATAATTCCTCCATGTATTGGGTGAGAGGTGAGTCAAGACTGGCCCTAAGATGATAACTGTTGAAGCCAGGAAATGGGTGAAAGTTAATTTTATTAGTTGACCTTTGGGTCTGTTTGTTATTTTCCATAAAAAATGGAAGAGGAGCATGAAGAAATGGCAGTTACCTTCACCCATAGAACACACTGACTTTTACCAAATGGGAACGTTAAGTGAAACTTTGAAAATTTTAGGGTATAAATAAAGAAATAGGCAAAGTGGGGGCACAATGTCAGATGTTTATAGCTCTACCTCCTAGAAGGTGGTAGGAGGAGGATCAGGTATTTGAGGCTATCTTCAGCTATGTGGCAAGTTAAGACCACCCTGGTCTGCAGACATGTCCCCTGAAACTCTGTCCTATGCTTTTTGGGAGGCACTATTTGCCTTTGGTGACAGTTTTCTAACCAGTGACTTCTCATGAGCACAAGCAGAGCAAGTGGGTTCAGGTCCAAGGTCAGTTCTCCCAATTTATTCCCAGGGGTGGCATCAAATAGCAAGCAGAGTCGGGAAACCCACCCTGCCTTGTTAGGAATGCAGACAGACATGTGTAGCCCTTCTAGCATCCCTTCTGAAGGCACTTCTGAGCCCACTCTGGCCACGTGCCAGTGGCTCACCGGGTGCTGGACGTCAGGTGGACCTTCTACTAGAGCCATAGTAAATCACTATTTCATTTTGCTTGGTGGGTCTGTGGATAGAATTGGTTTCCTGGGGTTGGGCGGGGGGAAGTTATGTCTCCCTCACTGTTGCCAGAGCCAATGGTTCCCACCAGTGGCATTTTAATCGCATACCAAGCAGCTGCCTGAATATTTTGTCTGTCTAAATATATGTCTAAATTTGTCCTCAAATGATTCAAATGCATTTCCTCTTTGAGCCATGGGATAGAATATTACAAAGGAGGGCATGGTGCACAGATACATATCAGAGTGAGGTCCATAACTGTCTGGAACTGGCAAAACAACTCTAACTTATTTTGGCATCAAAATTAAATGATTTGAAATGGTGCAGTCCCTTCTTTTACACATTTGGAGACAATATTAAGATTACAAGGTATATAAATCACTGCTATAGTGCAGTTGAGACAATTCATCAACTTTAGATTATTTCTGTTTTGTCTATAAGGTCTAGAAATAAAACTGTGTGTATTGGTCTTACCCCATTTTATTACCTATTCCCACGAGCTGCTGAGGGCATATTCCCACAGACAGAGGTTCTGAAATGTTTTTGGGGCCTGCTTTGGCTTGAGAAACAGGCGCAAAGTTCCCAGATTATTGCTGTGTTGGGGACAGGAATCTAGTGCAAGGAGTTCTGATCGTGTTTGCTCATATATGATGGTTGGATATGTTGGTGTAGCTCTGGGGCCTGCCGTTAGTTCTGTAACATTCAGAACTTCTTAGCTCAGCAAGTAAGTCCAGAGAGCACAATCAATGTCAATTGCAGAATGGTGACCTCATCCAAGTGTGCGTGTGTGGCCCCTTCTCGACACTGTGTCTTGATTTGGTGTCAGAGCTGAGCCAACTAAAGTGTCTGGAATTCCATTCTCAGCTAGGGTTATTGCTGGGATTTTGGTCTAGGATGCATCCTTCCAATTTGGAGCCAAAGTAAACAGAAAGCATCTTTGATTATTCTTAAGCATGGGCCACCTTATTGAAATATATCAGAATTATATCAAAATTAAAAACAATGGGATTTCAGAGATCAAAGTAGTTAAATGGATAAAAGCACAATACATTCATTTAGTTTATGAACACAGTGGTGGTTTTACTTCTTCTCAATTTTGGGTCAGGTGTGAGGACACGGGGTGTGTGTGTGGGGGGGAGGATTCTCTCTTCCGAGGGTTCTTAGCTCAAGAAATATGCTGGCAACAAAACAGGATCTTTGATGGTCATGGATTTGATATTGTGGAATCTGGCTTTTCTCATGTCTCCTATGTCTCACACAAACTCATTTAGAAGCAACTGATTACAGTCAGGGAGGAGTCATGGAAACAGGGATTGCATCTAGAAGACTTTCTCCACTCCTATATGGTGGAAACTCAGGTTTTGGTATTATCTATGCTAGGACCAACTTTAGAGTAAAATGTTCTAGTTGTGGTGGTACTGGGGGCATTTGCTACTTCAGGAAGACCTCAGAAATGTTAAGTCAGGTGTGAAAGGCAAGGGTACTTTGGAGGGGCGTGTCCCAGCATAGACAGAGGTCACATAAAGCACCAGGAAGACAAAATGCCACTGTTGAGTCCTAGAGTATTAATGGAGATGGTCCAGGTAGGCACTCAATAGTCATTGACTGAATATCTGTAATATATTTGGCATTTTATGCAGAGGAGTTAGTACATTTGTAGAACTGGAGGTGTGCAGTATGGTGTACTTGGGTAGGAAATAAGTACTTCAGTTATTTAACATTTGACAGCTATTTATAGAACATCTACTACTTTCTAGATCTTGCTGAAGGGATAGGGGATACATTAAGGAACAAGACAGAAAAATTCATGTTTTTTCTGGTGCTTCTGGATAACAGTAATTAAATAATTAATACACAAGCCAGATAGTTTCATGCAGATATAATTATTATATAAGAGAATGTGCCAGAGTGCTTAGGGATCAGGCTGATATAATTTTTTCAGATTTATTTATTTTATGTATATATGTACACTGTAGCTATCTTCAGACACTGCAGAAGAGGGCATTGGATTCCATTACAGATGGTTGTGAGTCACCATGTGGTTGCTGGGAATTGAACTCAGGACCTCTGGAAGAGCAGTCAGTGCTCTTAACCACGGAGACATCTCTCGAGCCCCCAGACTGATATTTTAACTATTGAATATTATTGAAATCTGGGGATTTTATGTAAAAATGGGTGATTATTTGGAATATTGAATACCTCACCATGGTATCTTAGGGAGAATTTTAGATTATAGTAGATGAGACCTTTCAACTTCTTCAAATTACCAAGCATGAGGTTGACCCTGCTCATGGATATGAATGGAACACAGGCAAGAAGAAATAAAAGTGTGAAAGAAGGGAGGGAGAAGGTGATGGAAAGGGTGGGCAGGAAGACCAAAGTGCGTGTGGAGGAGTTGATTGGGAGCAGCTGTTGCACACCCCGAGCATATCAGCTGCAAGGTGATGGCAACTCGTGCTCTTTTTACTGAAGGACTGTTACTGTTTTCATCTGCGTTTTACATGTAAGAAAACAGAAACAGAGCAGGGGTTGGCATAAAGCAAAAGGTGAGCCAAAGATAGCAAAATTCACAGTCTAATCTCCTAACCTGGAGTCTTGCTCTTGACCTCCAACAATCGAAAGATGCCCCCAAACTACTTCTTTTTTTCTGCATTCACTGATTGTTTCCACAAGACTAAGGCAAAAGCAGGTTCCTTCGTTTTAGGCTCAACTCATTCCATATAGGGACGCCACGTAGATAGACACTGAGGATCTGGAGACATGTGAAACCTGAGCTACAGCCCAAGAGCTGGATCTCTCTTTATGGTGTAGATGGTCCCTGGACCACTGGTGTGGCCTGTGAAAGCCTGGTCCTTTCAAGTCACTAACAACTGAAGAGGCAACACCAGGGTTTTCTCAATAATGTCATATTAGTGAGAATCTAAAGATAAATCCAAATGACAGTCGGCAAATGACATTTCAGTCATTTAGTCCCTTATCTAACCACTTAGTGGTTGGGAAATTCTTTTCTAGCCATTTCCCATATTTACTGTGTGTGGTGGTTTGAATGAGACTGGCCCTGTCAGTTCATAGTTTGAATACTTGATCTCTGGTTGGTGGAACTATTTGGGGAAGATTAAGGGGTCTAGTCTTTTTGGAGAAGGTGTGTCCCCATCAATGGCAGGTTTTGAGGCTTCAAAAGCCTTCAGTCATCTCCAGTGCTCTCTTCTTCCTGCTGTGGTTTGAGATGTGAGCAGATGCTTCAGGCCTACAGCCCTGGCTCTGCCACCATGGACTCCAACCCTCTGTACCCATAAGCTCAGAATAAAGTCTTCTATAAGTTGCCTTGGTCATGGTGTTTTATCACTGCAATAGAAAAGTAACTAACACAGTGTAATTTTTTTGCGAAATAATGGTTCCTAGGTATGAGCCACTATGCCCAGTCCCTTATTCCTGATAAATAAAACATTGTTTTCCATTGGAATTCTATATGTCAGTGCTATACTTACATTATTTACACCCAATCCTCCTCTTTAAGTCCTCTCATGTTCCCCTAACTCCCTGACAAATCCATAATCTCCTCCAGAGTTACTATTGTCACACACATGTCTATATAAACAATTTTCTGAGTCCATTTAGTTTTGCTCATAAGTAAATGTGCTTGGGGCTGACCACTTGGGGTTGGGTAACCTATCAGGAGGCTCATTTTTGGAGAGGAGTGATTATCTGTCTCTTAGCATGCTGCTTGTAGCTTTTAATCTAGGGGAGGGGCCGTGTGAGATTTCCACATCCACAGTGGGATGCCAACTGGAATTATTATTGTGTAAATTTTAAGCAACAATATTGTTGATATTTCATAGCTTTATCTCCTTGTCATGTCTAGAAGACACTTTTTTCTGTTCCCAGTGAATTTTATCCATATTAGAACTTTTGCTTCTGTGAAATCAATATTCTCCCAATATTCTAGCAGCTCTTATCCTAAACACTCCGTGAAAATAACCAGTTATTTCAAACCTAATCTGACTGGAGTGGATGATGTACATAGTTATTCTGGGCCACCATGCTCAATTCACAAAATATTTCTAGAATTGTAATTTGATGTTTGTACTAATTGCTTCAAATTGCTTTCTTCTGTGTGGAAACGGGCATTGATTTGTATGACAAGACAACATTCTAGACACATTACTAACATGGAGACAGTTTTGGAAGTCTGGGTACTGGCTGCCTCACTCACCACCATCTTGAGCTAGTGGTTTAAACATTCCACAGCACAGTCCACCCAGCTGAAAAGGAATGTTTAGATGAATTAGTTTTTAAGTTCCTTCCAGTTAAAGTTAGAAACTCAGGTCACAGAAAGGCAAGGTAGAATGGTGATTCCTAGCATTGGTGGGAGAGGAAATGGGATGTTTATGGATTTAAAGATTTAGCTTGCAAAATGAAATCTTCTAGAATTTCCATAGCATAATAGCAGCGTGCATATAGTTGTCTCTATTGCACTGTGTACTTTAAATGATTAAGATTGCAAATGATGCCCAGGAAGCAGTGACAGGCAGATCTCTCTTGAGACAGGCAAGACTGGTCTACATAGCAAATTCTAGGCCAGCTAAGCTACATATTGAGACCCTGTCTAAAAAAAAGACAGTTAATTGGTATTGTATGTTTTTAAATCACAAGAACAGGAAACATCAAGGACTATAGCAGAATTTCATCCTTTGTGCTGCAATGAGAATGCTCTCTTTTGTTTTAAAGAGAAGTTTTATTTTATGTGTATGTATGTGTGTGCCATGCATTTCTTAGTGTGGTTATGTGTACATGTGCATGAGGGCCCAATGCTGAGTGCTTTTCCTTGATTGTTTTCTGTTTTTAGTTTTTGAGACAGATTTTTCACTGAACTAGAAGCTCATCAGTCCAGAGTGGCTGGCCAGCCACTGAGTTTTAGAGATCTGCCTGTCTTCATAGCCTCAGTGTGTGCACTGCTGTGACTATGCCCAGGTTCTTGTCTGTGCTCTGGGGATGGGACACAAGTTGTCATGCTTGCATAAAGTGCTGTCCTGCCTGAGCTATCTCCACAGCTTGAGAATGCCCTTTTAAGAAATAAACCAAGTGGTTATAAAAGAGGATATAATGCTAATTATTTTTCTAGTTCTAATGCTGTCATGAACTTTTCTGTTTTGGTGGTATTTTTATGATAAGGGCATAAAAGTACATCTGATAGTGAAAGTGTAAAATCCAATATGAGGCTTTGCAGCTTCAGAATGTGTATTCTATCTATACCAAAGTGCACTGAGATATATAGACTTTGGGTCTGGCTAATTGCAGTGTGTGATGTTTTTTTATTTACAATTTTAAACAATAAAGTTTATAAAATTAAAAATTTATTTTAAAATACACTAAATTATAAGTCATATTTATTTTCAGGTCTAGTTGAACTTGAGCACCCCCTTCCCCCCAACATACACTTTGTTTTAGGACTCTGTCTCTTTGGAGCGCATTTTCTTGGCAAAAGAGGCTGTCGGTATCCTTAAAATGAGAACTGTTTGGCTGGTTTAATTTATATTTAAGATCTTTTCTTCAGGATGATCTGAAAGCTGAAAGAATTCATAGTTTATCTCTAGCATGGGAAACATTCTCCAGTCGAAGTCTTCCTCAAGGCATATCCTCAAAGGCACAGAATTGGCAACTGCTCACATTTGGTTTCCGAGCAAAGACCTGAGATGATTTCTGCCTCTGCTCCCAGTGTGTGCCTGAAGGAGGTCTCCACACTGCTTTCAACACTTGGTTGGATCCCCAGTGTCAACATGGGGACTTGGAGAGCTGAGAGGCTCTGTGAACATCAGAGCATCAAGACCCAGCAAGGCTGGGGGGTCCTTCGAGGTGGGCCAAATTGAACATTGTGAGCAGGAGCAGATGTGGGCTGGCTTCCCTGAAGCCCCTGCCCCATGGCTTTCCTTGAATAGTCTTTATTTATTTACTTGGATCTAATAATATTCCTACATCGTGTATATTGATGCAGAATATATTAGTGACACTGAATATATTAGCTCCAGAAAGCTTTATAAAAGTTCTTCTATAAAAAGTGTTCTTCTACTGAATGTTTAGAAAATAAAGACTATTGCCTTCCATAAAGAAAAAAATAGATTCCACAAAGGGACAATCACCCATAGCAAAGGTCAACTCCATTGGGCTTCTGTTCCTGTTGGGATATTGCTGGGCCTTATCTCTTGCAGGTTGTGGTAAGATGTGGGCCAACTTGAGGCACAAATTGACTCCACGTGTGTTCCCTGTGGTGGACTCTGGCTTTCTGATCACTTCAGGGCAGAAGACAGGCAGTGTGTGGTGGGCATGTGGCTTTGTGCTAGTGGGGAGGATGAATTCTCCAGCTGAAAGCAATAAAACCCACCTCAGAGACATTCTTCATAAAGTCAGACAAGGGCTTGACAGTCTCTGAATGCTCACACAATTGCTGCAGCTGTGCAGTCCTTAAAAAAGTAACACCCCCACCCAACTAGACAATGGTTCTGAATTCTTCTTGTGGCCCCACACCCCATGTCTATCCTGGCTGCTCAATCAGATGACACTATTTCTCACTGAGGTTATTGTATCAGTTATTGCAAGCATCGCTATTTAAGCATCTCCCAAACTGCCCACAACTTCTTTTACTTTTTTTTTTTTTGGTAGCAGTGTGGTCAGTTTTATCCCAATTGATTTTATCTAGCAAATGGGATCCTGCTAAATATGATCAGGTGGCATAAGTTCCTGGACTATTTGGACTTGATATATAGCCAAGACATCTGACAATGTGTGTGTAGAATAGATACTAACTTGTTTCCTTGGAAAATCTTCATCTTGTAGTACTTTATTCATAGCAAGACAAAATGTCAGAGTAACACAAAGGTTCAACCATAGATAAGTGGCTGAAGAATGGAGTGTGCATGTACAATGGTTTATTCTAGCCATAGATGCATGAAGT
This sequence comes from Apodemus sylvaticus, assembly GCF_947179515.1. Lineage (NCBI taxonomy): Eukaryota > Metazoa > Chordata > Mammalia > Rodentia > Muridae > Apodemus > Apodemus sylvaticus. The sequence goes on from NC_067478.1 coordinate 40,474,527, forward strand.
ATTGATAAAAGTACAATTTCAATGAAATTTCCAGCCAATGGTGCTAACAAATGAAAACATGTGAAGTTATACTTGAAATATGTATTTATTTTTATTGTATATGTCTAAGTGTTGTGCCTGCATGTTTGTATATGTACCATGTGTCTGCAGTGTTTGTGGGAACCAGAAGAGGAACTGGAGTTATATGGCACTACAAACTGCTATGTGTGCTGGGAGCCAAACTAGGGACTTCTGCAAGAGCAGCAAGTGCCCTTAACTGAGAAGCCACCTCTCCTGACCCCAGAGTCTACATTTTAAATTATTCTTTTTATGTGATAAATCAGGATTAGGCAAAGATCTCTAGTCAGGAAGCAAAGTAGTAGTAGCCGGGATGGGGGAATGTATGTGCTTGCGCGCGCACTTGTGCGCGTGCGTGTGTGTGTGTGTGTGTGTGTGTGTGTGTGTGTGTGTTCTGGGAGTATGGAGAGGGATGACTCAGTCTAGAGTCTTCTTTTGGGGTGCCGGAAAGTTTTGGGGTGATAATGGTGGCATACCATGGTAGTGTGCCTTGAAGTAGCTGGTTGTGTGTTACATGGGCTTGGTCTCAAGCAGTTTTTAAATAATTGTCTTCTTCATTTGCTGTTTTAGAAATGCCATATTTTTCTCTGGGTCTTTTCCATGTCTTCTAGTCTGGAGAGAGATTAAGACTTCACATTCCATTTCTATTTTGTGGAATAGTTTGAAGAGTATTGGTGTTAGGTCTTTGAAGGTCTGATAGAATTCTGCACTGAAACCATCTGGTCCTGTGCTTTTTTTTTTTTTTTTTTTTTTTTGGTTGGAAGGCTTTCTATGACCCCTTCTATTTCTTTAGGGGTTATGGGACTGTTTAGATGATCTATTTGGTCCTGATTTAATTTGGGTATTTGGTATCTGTCTAGGAAATTGTCCATTTCCTCCAGATTCTCCAGTTGGGTTGAGTATAGGCTTTTGTAGTAGGATCTGATGATTTTTTGAATTTCCTCAGTTTCTGTTGTTATATCTCCTTTTTCATTTCTAATTTTGTTAATTTGGATACTTTCTCTGTGCCCTTTGGTCAGTCTGGCTAAGGGTTTATCTATCTTGTTGATTTTCTCAAAGAACCAGCTCCTGGATTCGTTGATTCTTTGTATGGTTCTCTTTGTTTCTACTTGACTGATTTCAGCCCTGAGTTTGATGGTTTCCTGTCTTCTACTCCTCCTGGGTGAATTGGCTTCTTTTTGTTCCAGGGCTTTCAGGTGTGTCGTTAAGCTGCTAGTGTATGCTCTCTCCATTTTCTTTTTGGAGGCACTCAGGGCTATGAGTTTTCCTCTTAGCACTGCTTTCATTGTGTCCCAAAGATTTGGGTATGTTGTGTCTTCATTTTCATCCATTTCAAGCTCTTGAACTCAACACAGTTGCTTTTTTAACTCTTACATTCTGCCTTAGAAACTTATATGTAGTATAAATTTATACATAATAACGTGTCCCTCAGCATGTCTCTTTTTCTTAGTGATAAACATTATTTTGTGTCTGTATGTCTGTATGCAGGGACAAATACTTTTTAAAATTTAAAAAAAATGATGTATTTATTTTCATTTTTTGTACATTAGTGTTTTGCCTGTATGCATTTCTGGGTAAGGGTATTAAATGCTCTGAAATTGGAGTTGCAGACAGTTGTGAGCTGCCATGTAGGGGCTAGGAATTGAACCCAGGTTCTCTGGAAGAGAAATAAGTGATTTGAACTACTGAGCAATCTCTTTAGTCCAATCAGGAACAAATATTTTGATTTTGATTTTTAATTTTGTACTAGTGAGTTAATTTTATTTTTATTGGTTATTTATTTATCTACACTTCAAATGTTGTCCCCCTTCTCAATTTTCTCTCTGAAAACCTCCTATCCCCTCCCCCTGCCTCTGTGAGGGTGCTCTACCACCCATCCACTCCTACTTCAATGTCCTAACATCACCTTACACTGAGGCATTGAGCCTCCACAGGACCAAGGGCCTCCCCTCCCACTGACATCAGATAAGGCAATTCTTGGCTACATATACAGCTGGAGCCATGGGTCCCTCCAGGTGTACTCTTTGGTTGGTGGTTTAGTCCCTGGGAGCTCTATGGGGTCTGGTTAGTTGATATTGTTGTTCTTCCTATGGGGTTGCAATCCCCTTCAGCTCCTTCATTTCTTCCCCTAACTCTTTCATTGAGGCCCCTGTGCTCAGTCTGATGGTTGGCTGCGATCATCCACATCTGTATTGGTCAGGCTTTGATAGAGTCTCTCAGGGGACAGCTATTACCAGGTTCCTGTCAGCAATCACTTCTTGGCATCAGCAAGAATGTCTGGGTTTGGTGTCTGCAGATGGGATGGAACCCTAGGTGGGGCAGTCTCTGGATGGCCTTTCCTTTAGTTTCTGCTCCACTCTTTGTCCCTGCATTTCCTTTAGAAAGGAACAAATATTTTTCAAAATTAAAAATATTTTTATGCGTATAGGTGTTTTGTCTACATGTATATCTGTGCACCATGTGCATGCAGTGCCCAGGGAGTCTAGAAGAGGGTGCTAGATCTCATGGGACTGGAGTTACAGACAGTTGTGAGCTGTAGATGCAAGGAATAGAACCTGGGTCTTCTGGAAGAACATCCAGTGCTTTTGACCATAGAGTAATCGTTGCAGCACTGTGACAAATCTTGTTTTAAGTGAGAAAAACTCTGGAAAGTTGGCGAAGCCTCTGGAATTGACAGAGCAGGCCAAATAAGTTCTTAGCTTTTCAAAGCCAGAGAGATTCAACACATACAACTTAAGAAAAAAGACAAGGGAAAGAAAAAGAAAAAAGAAAAGAAAAAGGAAGAAAGAACGAAATCAAATACCTTTACTTCTGCTCTCCCAACCCCCACCTCCACCTCTTCCTTGCAATTTCCTTGGCTAGTTTCCTCTGTGGAATGTTTTAATAAAACTTTTTTTTCATGATTATTTTTTCTAGAACCTCAATATAACAAGAGGTACTAAAACGAACCTATTTGTGAAAGTAAAACTCAATAAATCTCGTTGTTGAGGTGGAGAAATGACTGAGTAGTTAGGGGAGTTCTCTGTTCTTTCACAGGACCAGAGTTCAGTTCCCAGGATCCATTGGGCTGCTCACCAGCCTGCAACTCCAGCTCCAGAGACTGGATCTGATGGCATCTTCTGCTTTCTGTGGACACACACACACACACACACACACACGTCATCACATCATTGCACTAATATCTAGGTGGGAGGATAGCATAACCCAGGGGAGGTGGGAGAAGAAAACGAACAGTGAGCAGGACTGGAAGTCGAGTGTGTCTGTTAGACACGCTAACAGAATCAAGAGTGAGTTAGAGTACTAGGGATTTTTTGTGCAAAATGATACAAGGCTTAATTTAGGACAGGCCCTCCCACTATCTCTGAGTGTGTGTGTGTGTGTGTGTGTGTGAGAGAGAGAGAGAGAGAGAGAGAGAGACAAAGAGACAGAGATAGAGATATATTTTTTTTCCCTCGGATTGGTGGCTTTTGCTCACACAACTTATCCATAGGCATAAAGGAAAGCAGGTTTTTGGCTTTTTGTCTTATTCATACTTAAAACAAAGATGATTGACCCTTGGGACAAACAATGTTGAATTTCATGGGGATCTGTCTGTTCAGCTAACCAGACTCAAGCTGAGGAACTCCTGGGCTCAACTTCCTTGGATGACAATAAAGTCTTTGTTTCCAGGACTATGTTAGCTTTTCCAAAGCTCTCTGCACTTGGGAGAGCCTGGTCAGTGTTCACATGAACTAAGTGAGAAGCAGTGAGAACAGGCGCTAACCGCCTCTGGCAGCAAATGGGTCTTACATAGGAATCATGCATCAAGTTTGAGGAAGCTTAGCAAATGCTTCCTAACTTAGATTTAGAGATACAGAAATGTTTTAAGAAAGAATTCCATACTATTTATTAGTATTCTGTCTGTGGCATCCCTGTTGGTGGGCTTTTCATAAGAATTTCCTTAAGACTAGAGGAACACTTCTTAAATATATATATATATGATTTAGAACTAAGAACGCTATTGTTTTTGCAGTAGAATATGGAATCCAGGTAAAAGAGTGACCATTTTTCTCTACTTGAGTAGGGCCATAACGTACAGGTCACCCAGTCTCAAAGGAATACCACAGCTGCTTGGATGAGGTGAAGGAATGTAGCTGAAGGAGGGCTGTGGTATCAGTGCTTTGTATCTGCCGCACCACAAGGGTTGCCATTGGAGTCAGTAAACGGGTGTTAGCCTGTGGTCCTGGTCTGAGAAGAGACGATGGTGGGGAGAAAAGACAAATGGCCCGGTCACTGTCTAGTTCCCCTACAGCTCTGCTTCAGTCTCACTTGGCTTTTAGGATGCCCCTGTGTCCTCCGAACAAACTCTTTTCATTCATGCTTGCTTGCACGATTTTAAGTTTCTCACAAATGCCAACTGATGCTGAGGAACTCAATCCACTCCCCACTGACCGGTGCCAGCCCCTCTAGGGCAAATGGTGGTCTCCATAAAAACTTTTTGGGAATGGCGAGTCCAACTCTCATAAAAGCCTATTTCAGGGCATAGAAACCATTAATTAGAATCTTATTCAGTACCAAACTTTTATAGAAATCAGAGCCTATTTATTCCACTTTTTGATTTTTCTCTATTGGAGATAGGCTGCAATTTTATTTCTTTCTGGAAGTGGATTTGAGATCTCCCCCATCAGTATTTCTCAAACTTTATTTATTGTAAGAACCACTCAGGAGGTGCAAGTTAAAAATTCAGATGACCTGTCTCACTGGATGTGGTCCAGAGGCCTGAGGTGGAGCTAGGAATCTGAATTTTTAACAAGCATCCCCAGTGATGTCTGTAATCAGGGAAGCTGAGAAACATTGTACTTAAATATGGTTAATGTTACCCCTTGTGATTTGCTGTCTCCAAAACATTTCCTCACCTCTAATTGCCTACCAATGCCTACAAGTTCAAACTCTTCCTTCTATTTAAGGCTCAGAACACATGCCAATGTCTTCATGATCCCACATCATGAAAAAACAATGAAAAAGTTCCTTTTTGCACTTCAAATACAAGAAAATAGTTACTAAGTAGGGCTGTGAATGGTCCGACCTATGCTTGACCATTCTCTATGGCATGCTTAAGCCAATTGTCTAAGATCCCAAACTAGAATGCATACTGCCCAAGGGAGGATGCTTGAATCACTGACAAGGGGAAACAAAATAGACATTGGGGGTAGGTGGAGGGAGAGAACTGGGTGGGAAATGGAGCGGGGAGGGGAACAGGAGGGATCCTGTGTGGGGAGGATGGGGGGGGAGACAGAATTGGAATTGTTGGGAGGCATCTTTGGAACAAGCTAGAAACCTAGGACCATAGAAACTCTCAGGAATCTTGGAGGGTGTCCCTAGCTAAGTCTCCTAGCAACAGGGGATATGGAACCTGAAATAGCCACCCTCCCCACCCTGATAACTAGGCAAGACATCCAGTGGAGTGATAGGGGCACCAACCCAGCCACAAAACCCTCATCCCACAATTTTTCTTGCCTACAAGGGATAAAGAGGTAGCAGGAAGAGAAGGAATGGCCAACCAATGACTGGTTAACTTGAGACTCATGCTATGAGAGATAGCCCACCCCTGACACTATTAATGATATTCTGCTATATTTGCAGACAGGAACCTAGCATAACTCATCTGAGTGGCTTCACCCAGCAGCTGAGGGAAATAGCTGAGGGACACACAGCCAAACATTATGTGGAATTTGGGGAAGCCTTGTGGAAAATGGGAAGGAAAGATTGAAGAAGCCAGAGTGGTCAAGGATGCTACAAGAAAACCTATAGAATCAATTAACCTGGGCCCATAGGGGCTCACTGAGACTGAACCACCAACTAGAGAGAATGCACGGGATGGACCTATGCCCCTCATACATATGTAACAGATGTGCAACTTGATTTTCATATGGGAGCCCTAACAATAGGCACAGGAGCTGCCTCTCACTCTGTTTTCTGCCTTTGGATCCCTTTCCTATTGCAACTTGGTAGGTCATGACTGTTGGTATCCATAGGAGATCTCCCTTCTGTGAGGAGGGAGGCAGGTGAGGTAAGGAAGAGGAACTGGGAGGAGAGGAATGATGGGACTGTGATTGGGATGTAAAGTAAATAAATAAACTAATTAATGAAATACAAACAATTTTTCAAAAGTACCACATAAAAACGCAATATATACTCATTCGGGAATTCTTTGTGACACCCATCAGAGGGTTTCTGAGAATGTGTACTCAATAGGATGTATATAGGGACCAACCATGATCTTCTACCCTGGAGGCAACCCAGTGGTGGTTCATTCATTCCAAAGGGTTCCACTTTGTTGAGAACTAGAGCTGTTGTTGAATTCTCAGTTACAAAGAGAACTTGCATCTTACTTTGAGTGTCTGCCACCTACTTCCCTGACAGATCAGAGAGTTTTAAGACCTGTGTCAAGAAAAGGTACAATAGTGTTTGTGAATAAAAGAGCTGGTTTTGGGGATTTGAGAGCTAGAAACCACGTCTTCTCTTTTTGTTTTGGAGATGAAGATGGCTTTCAATTTGTTCTTCCCACTTTTTAAAGAATGTACCACTGCTTATGAGGACAGAGGGTAGAAGAGAAGGCAGCCCAGGTCCGAGGAGGGAGTGGCTACATTCTCATTGTTAACTTGACAAGGAGACATGGGAAGAAGCTACGGGAGGACTGACAAGAGCTATGCTTGTTTGGGTGAAGGAAACTAAGCCACAAAAAGGCATAGACTGGGCTACCTTTTTTTGATAGATGACCTTAGAAAAAAGAGGCAGAGTCACAGAGCTTCATTGGATTTGTATATGGGGACATTTTTCAGGGAGAAGTCCTTGCCAGTACTCTGTAGAGAAACATGCATCCACACTTGGGTGCCTGCCAGGAAGAAAAGATGTAATGAAGAGCAGAAGAGAGTGAACTTGTTACCTGTGGTCTGTGGCCATTGAAGCAAGAGGCTGATAACTATCACTCAGCACCTAGGGCTGAATACTTGGGGGCGAAGGGGGAAGCTGGGAGTGAGAGGGAGCTCACAGGAAGGCAGATGACTCCTCACCTCCCTGGCCCAGGCTCAAGTGCAAGTCAAAGAAAATGAATGCTTTACCAGGATGTGAGATGACTTTAATAGTGAAAAATCTTTGAAAAACTAATGAGCCCAGAGCAGATTTTTAGTAAGAGAAAGTGGCTGCTCAGAGGGAAGATTCAGAGAATGTAAAATCACGATCTGTGTGCTTAAATAAGGGCACACAGAAAACTTATCATGGAAACTTATTTGTAATACTTTAAAAATTATTATTATCATCATCATTATTATTATTATTGTTATTATTTTTACATATTCACTTTACATGCCAATCACTGCCCACTCCCAGTCATCATTACCACAATCCCTCCCCAATGCTCTCTCCCATCTCCTATGATCAGGTGGGGGCTCATTGGGTATCCCCCTCTAACCCGGCATATAAAGTCTTGATATAAAGAGGTGATATACATCCTCTTCCACTGAGGCCAGGCAAGGCAGTCCAGCTAGAAGAACATCTCTCAAGTACTAGCAACAGCTTTTGGGATAGCTCTAGCTCTAGTGGTTTGTGACCCAGATGAAGACTAAGCCACACATCTGTCACATATGTGCATATGGGTTGGGAGGGCTGAATTTGTTCTTTGGCTGGTGGTTAGTTCCCTGAGAGCCCCAAGGGTCCAGGTTATTTGATTCTGTTGGTTTTCTTGTGGAGTTCCTACCCCATTAGGGGTTCACAATCGTTCTTCCTATTCTTCCTAAGAGTCCCCAAGTTCCAGTGACTGTTTGGCTGTTGATGTTATTTGTAATTCTTGCATGATAATATCACATGACCTTTCCAACAGTACTGCTGAATAACTGATATACAGATAGACCAAATCATTTGCTATTTTTTAATACTTTTATTTTCTATACTCTCTGTTTACATTCCAAATGATTTCCCCTTTCCCAGATCCCCACTCCCCATATAATCCATAAACCTTCTCTCCACCCATCCTCCAATCACCTCCCTCCTTTTTCTCTGTCCTTATATTCCCCTCAAATGCTAGATCAATCCTTTCCAGGATCAGGACCCTCTCCATACTTCTTCATGGGAGTCATTTGTTATGCTATTTGTGCCTTGGGTATTCAGAGCTTCTGAGATAATTACTATCCACTTATCAGAGATTGCATTCCATGTGTATTCTTTTGTGATTGGGTCACCTCACTTAGGATGATATTTTCCAGATCAAACTATTTGCCTAAAAATTTTGTGAATTCATTGTTTCTAACTGCTGAGTAGTATCCCATTGTGTAAATATACCACATTTTGTGTATCCATTCCTCCTTTGAGGGACATCTGGGTTCTTTCCAGCTTCTGGCTATTATAAATAAGGCTGCTATGAACATAATGGAGCATGTGTCTTTATTGCATGCCGAGGAATCCTTTGGGTATCTGCCCAAGAGAGGTATAGCAGGGTCCTCCAGAAATGTCATGTCCAGTTTTCTGAGGAACCGCCAGACTGATTTCCAAAGTGGTTGTACCATCTTACAGCCCCACCAGCAGTGGAGGAATGTTCCCCTTTCTCCACATCCTCGCCAACACCTGCAGTCTCCTGAGTTTTTGACCTTAGCTATTCTGACTGGTGTAAGGTGAAATCTCAGGGTTGTTTTGATCTGCATTTCCCTAATGACTAATGATGTTGAGCACTTCTTAAGGTGCCTCTCGGCCATCTGAATTTCAGGTGAAAATTCTTTGTTTAGATCTGTACCCCATTTTTAATAGGGTTATTTGGTTCCCTGGGGTCTAACTTCTTGAGTTCTTTGTATATATTGGATATTAGCCCTCTATCAGATGTAGGGTTGGTGAAAATCCTTTCCCAATTTGATGGTTGCCGTTTTATCCTTTTAACAGTGGCCTTTGCTTTACAGAAACTTTGTAATTTTATGAGGTCCCATTTGTCAATTCTTGATCTTAGAGTATAAGCTATTGGTGTTCTGTTCAGGAACTTTTCCCCTGTGCCCATGTCCTCAAGGGTTTTCCCCAGTTTCTTTTCTATTAGTTTCAGTGTGTCTGGTTTTACATGGAGATCCTTGATCCACTTGGAGTGGAGATTAGTACATGGAGATAAGAATGGATCAATTCACATTCTTCTGCATGGTGACCTCCAATTGAACCAGCACCATTTGTTGAAAAGGCTATCTTTTTTCCACTGGATGTTTTTGGCTCCTTTGTCGAAGATCAAGTGACCATAGATGTGTGGATTTATTTCTGGGTCTTCAATTCTATTCCATTGGTCCACTTGTCTGTCACTGTGCCAATACCATACAGTTTTTAACACTATTGCTCTGTAGTATTGCTTGAAGTCAGGGATACTGATTCCCCCAGAATTTCTTTTGTTGTTGAGAATAGTTTTAGCTATCCTGGGTTTTTTGTTATTCCAGATAAATTTGAGAATTGCTTTTTCTAACTCTGTGAAGAACTGAGTTGAGATTTTGATGGGGATTGCGTTGAATCTGTAGATTGTTTTTGGCAAGATGGCCATTTTAACTATATTAATCCTGCCAATCCACGAGCATGGAAGATTTTTCCATTTTCTGAGGTCTTCTTCGATTTCTTTCTTCAGAGACCTGAAGTTCTTGTCGTATAGATCTTTCACTTGTTTGGTTAGAGTCACACCAAGATACTTTATATTGTTTGTGGCTATTGTGAAGGGTGTCATTTCCCCAACTTCTTTCTTAGCCTGCTTATCCTTTGAATATAGGAAGGCAACTGATTTGCTTGAGTTGATTTTTTAACAAGCCTCTTTGCTGAAGTTGTTTATCAGCTGTAGGAGTTCTCTGGTGGAGGTTTTCAGGTCACTTAAGAAGACTATCATGTCATCTGCAAATAGTGATAATTTGACTTCTTCCTTTCCAATTTGTATCCCCTTGACCTCCTTACATTGTCTAATTGCTCTAGCTAGAACTTCAAGTACTATATTGAAAAGATATGGAGAGGACAGCTTTTTCTAGTCCCTGATTTTAGTGGGATTGCTTCAAGTTTCTCTCCATTTAGTTTGATGTTGGCTACCGGTTTGCTGTGTATTGTTTTAACTATGTTTAGGTATGGGCCTTGAATTCCTGTTCTTTCCAAGACTTTTAGCATGAAAGGATTCTGAATTTTGTCAAATGCTTTTTCTGCATCTAATGAGATGATCATATGGTTTTTTTCTTTGAGTTTGTTTATGTAGTGAATTACATTGATGGATTTCCTTATATTGAACCATCCCTGCATCTCTGGAATGAAGCCTACTTGATCATGGTGGATGATCATTTTGATGTGTTCTTGGATTCGGTTGGCAAGATTTTTATTAAGTGTTTTTGCATCAATATTCATAAGAGAAATTGGCCTGAAGTTCTCTTTCTTTGTTGGATCTTTATGTGGTTTTGGTATCAGCGTAATTGTGGCTTCATAGAACGAGTTGGGTAGAATTCCTTCTGTTTCTATTTTGTGTAATAGTTTGAAGAGTATTGGTGTTAGGTCTTCTATGAAAGTCTGATAGAATTCTGCACTGAAGCCATCTGGTCCCATGCTTTTTTTGGTTGGGAGACTTTCTATGACCTTTTTTTTATTTCTTCAGGTGTTATGGGACTGTTTAGAAGATTTATTTGATCCTGATTTAGTTTTGGTGTCTGATATCTGTCTAGAAAACTGTCCATTTCCTCCAGATTCTCCAGTTGTGTTGAGTATAGGCTTTTGTAGTAGGATCTAATGATTTTTTGAATTTCCTCAGTTTCTGTTGTTATATCTCCCTTTTCATTTCTAAGTTTGTTAATCTGTATACTGTCTCTGTGCCCTTTGGTCAGTCTGGCTAAGGGTTTATCTATCTTGTTGATTTTCTCAAAGAACCAGCTCCTGGTTTTATTGATTCTTTGTATGGTTCTCTTTGTTTCTACTTGATTGATTTCGGCCCTGAGTTTGATGATTTCCTGCCTTCTACTTCTTCTGGGTGAAATAGCTTCTTTTTGTTCCAGGGCTTTCAGGTGTGTTGTTAAGCTGTTAGTGTATGCTCTCTCTATTTTCTTATTGGAGGCACTCAGGGCTATGAATTTTCCTCTTAACACTGCTTTCATTGTGTCCCATAGATTCGGGTATGTTGTGTCTTCATTTTCATTAAATTCTAAAAATTCTTTAACTTCTTTCTTTATTTCTTCCTTGACCAAGGTATCATTGAGTAGAATATTGTTCAGTTTCCACATGTATGTGGATTTTCTGTTGTTTTTGTTGCTATTGAAGACCACTTTTACTTCATAGTGATCTGATAGGAGGCATGGGATTATTTCCATCTTCTTATATTTGTTGAGGTCTGTCTTGTGACCAATTATATGATCGATTTTGGAGAAGGTACTAAGAGGTGCTGAGAAAAAGGTATATTCTTTTTCTTTAGGATAAAATTTTCTCTCTATATATATCTGTTAAATCTAATTGGTCCGAAGCTTCTATTAGTTTCACTGTGTCCCTGTTCAGTTTCTGTTTTCCTGATTGGTCCATTGAGGAAAGTGCAGTGTTGAAGTCTCCCACAATTATTGTGTTAGGTGCAATGTGTGCTTTGAGCTTTAGTAAAGTTTCTTTTATGAATGAGGGTGCCCTTGCATTTGGATCATAGATGTTCAGGATTGAGAGTTCTTCTTGTTGTATTTTTCCTTTGACCAGCAAGAAGTGTCCCTCAGAGTCTCTTTTGATGACTTTGGGTTGAAAGTCAATTTTTATCTGATATTAGAATGGCTACTCCAGCTTGTTTCCTGAGACCATTTGCTTGTAAAATTGTCTTCCAGTCTTTTACTCTAAGGTAGTGTTTGTCTTTGACACTGATGTGTGTTTCCTGAATGCAGCAAAATGCAGGGTCCTGTTTACGTATCCAGTCAGTTAGTCTATGTCTTTTTATTGGGGCATTGAGCCCATTGATGTTAAGAGATATTAAGGAAGAGTGATTATTACTTCCTGTCATTTTTGATGGTATTTTTAAAATTTGATTGTTTATCTTCTTTTGGGTTTGATGAAAGAAGGTTACTATCTTGCATTTTCCAGGGTGAAGTTTCCCTCCTTGTATTGGTGTTTTCCTATTATCCTTTGTAGGGCTGGGTTTGTGGAAAGATATTGGGTAAACTTGGTATTGTCATGGAATATCTTAGTTTCTCCATCTATGGTGATTGAGAGTTTTGCTGGGTATAGTAGTTTTGGCTGGCATTTGTGTTCTCTTGAGTCTGCATGAGATCTGCCCAGGATATTCTAGCTTTCATAGTCTCAGGTGAGAAGTCTGGTGTGATTCTGATAGGTCTTCCTTTATATGTTACTTGGCCTTTTTCTCTTACTGCCTTTAATATTCTTTCTTTGTTTAGTACATTTGGGGTTTTGATTATTTGTGATGGGAGGTATTTCTGTTCTGGTCCAGTCTGTTTGGAGTTCTGTAGGCTTCTTGTATATTCATGGGCATCTCTCTCTTTAGGTTAGGGAAGTTTTCTCCCATAATTTTATTGAAGATATTTGCTGGCCCTTTAAGTTGTAAATCTCCACTCTCATCTATGCCTATAATCCTTAGGTTTGGTCTTCTCATTGTGTCCTGGATTTCCTGAATGTTTTGGGTTACAAGCTTTTTGCATTTTGCATTTTCTTTAACTGTTGAGTCCATGGTTTCTATGGTATCTTCAGCATCTGAGATTCTTTCTTCTATCTCTTGTATTCTGTTGTTGATATTTGCATCTATGTCCCCTGATTTCTTCCCAAGGTTTTCTATCTCCAAAGTTGTCTCCCTTTGAGTTTTCTTAGTTGTTTCTACTTCTGATTTTAGATCCTGGATGGTTTTGCTTAGCTCCTTCACTTTCTTGTATGTGTTTTCCTGTAATTCTTTAAGAGATTTTTGTGTTTCCTCTTTCATAACCTCAGCCTGTTGACCAAAGTTCTCCTGTATTTCTTTAAGTGATTTTTGCATTTTCTCCTTATTTTGTATTCTCCTGAATTTCTTTCAATGATTTTTGTGTTTCCCTTGTAAGGGCTTCTAACTTTTGATCCATTTTCTCCTGAAGTTCGTTAAGAGATTTACTTATGTCCTTCATGTGTTTCTGTAACAGCATCATGACCAGTGATTTTAAATCCAAATCTTGTTTTTCTGGTGTGTTGGGGTATCCAGAGCATGCTGTTAATGGAGAATTGTGTTCAGATCCTGCCATATTGCCTTGATTTCTGTTAGTGATGGTCCTGCGTTTGCCTTTTGCCATCTAGTTCTCACTGGTGTTATTTGGTCTTGTTGTCAATGCTGGACTCACCAGTGTAAGCTGCCTTTTCCCAGCTGGCCTCAGGTGCACAGCTGACCTCCCGCACTGCCTGGAGACAGGGTGCTGTGGCCCAGGCTGTTCCAGAACCCGAGGCAGAGACCTGAAGGCTCCTGCCTGAGGCCTCAGGACTGGATCCTCTGCTCTGCAGGGCCGGACTCACCAGAGCACACTGACTCCTTCCAGCCGGCCTCTAGGGTGCACAGCTGGTCTCTTGCAGGGCCTGGAGATGTGGTGTTGTAGCCCAGGCTGTTCTGGATCCCCAAGAGGAGACCTGAAGGCTCCCACCAGAGGCCTCAGGATTGGCATCTAACCTCTGTGGGGCCGGACCCACTGGAGCACGCTGCGTCCTCCCAGCTTGCCTCCGGGTGCGCAGCAGGCCTCTTCCAAATCATTTGCTATTATGCTGATTCTTTTTATTTATAATTTTCTTTCATTTTTATTTCGTATATATGTCATCACAGTTTCATTACAGTAAGATTAGAATGTAATTAATAGTATGTTATATGTAATTTTATAAATTTCAACAAATGTCTAAAACATGTTCTGCCTTTGGGGTCATTTCAGACTCAAACTTTATCAGATCTATAGTTGATTGTGTATTTGGATGTGAGAAACAGGCTTTGGATCTTATGCTCTTATTTATTGATAAGAATGCCAGGAAAGGGGAAAAATTTCTGCAATTATAGATCCATCTATCAAAAGAAGAAATTGACCTAGCAAAGTACGATCCTCCCCTTTGCATCCCCAAGTAAGTTAGTATGCTATTAGCACATCTATCTTATGTTTCCTGTGATAGTGAGATATTTGTCACTGTGGCAAAAGTAACTTAGAAAATAGGGAAGAATTTTAGCTCAGAGGTTCAGAGATTTTAATCAATTGTTGATGGGCTCCATCTCTGGGGGACCATGACAAGCAAGAACACCATTAGCAAGGAGAACATGAAGTAGTGAAGGTGCCAACATCATGGCAGATGAGAGAGATAGAGATAGGAATAGAGATGATAGAGAGAGAGACAGAGAGAGGTAGGTAGTTGGTGATAGAAGAAAGCATGAAGGGAATGATTTACAGGGAGAGATCAGTGGCAAAAGGGGTAGCCAGGGGGCGTGGTGAGAGATGAATATAGTAAAGCCTAATAATAAACATACATGAAAAGCCACAAAGAGACCCAATATTTAATACGCTTACTAAGAAAGCCATTAATTGAAAGGGAGCATCAGGGCCCCTATATTTAAGAGTGTGTGTCAATGACCAATTTCATCTACCTAGACCTACCTTCTCAAAGGCTGCCAACCTCCAAAAAGCAACATGTCTGGGCAACCAAGCCTTAGTACATTGGCTCTGCGGGACATCTAATGTTTGGATACCATTGATATCCAAATGGTAACATTAACCTACTGACTGATTGACACTACACAAGGACAAACAGTGGAATACATGGATGCAGTCTTGGAGACCGATTGCTAAGTATCCTTTGAGTGACTTCTAGTGACTTCCAGTCAAATTGATTTCAATCTGTGTGGCTTTCCTTTTCCTTTCCTTTCCTTTCCTTTCCTTTCCTTTCCTTTCCTTTCCTTTCCTTTCCTTTCCTTCCCTTCCCTTCCCCTTTCCCTTTCCCTTTCCCTTCCCTTCCCTTCCCTTCCCTTCCCTTCCCTTCCCTTCCCTTCCCTTCCCTTCCCTTCCCTTCCTTTCCTTTCCTTTCCTTTTCTTTCCTTTCCTTTTCCTTTTGAAGAACTCATTTTCTTGCTTTTTTTCCTCTTACCATTTTTTTCAGAGTTTTTTGCTTAATTCATAGTCCTCTTTATCCTTCCTAATATCCTCTCCCTAGGTTTGTAGAGGACTCACATTTCTTTATGAAGAATTCACCACCCTCTACCTCTTCTAGTTTAAGCCCTCATAAATCTCTTATTTATGGTAATAACCAGTCTTCCTGGGTGTCTTGCTTCAAGCCCCACAGATGGTCTGAGCATAAAATTTACCCACACTATTTCAAATGACAATTTCAGGTGCTTCCCTTTTTATTTCCTGCCTGGTTGCCTTTCATTAGATTTCCAGTCTTTATCTCTCTCATCTTTGACGTATTAGCTCTGTTAGAAAGGCTGAGTGAGACTTTATAGAACAATTTAACCAGCAATTCTTCCCATCTGTCAACCATCTTGCCACAAAGATGCTAATTGTCTTTGACAGGCCAACTTGTCAACATGCAGTTGTAAACTATTTCATGTGAGCCTTTTTTTGTGGCCCCTTTTAAAAATAGAATGTAGTGATTTGAAAAGTTTAATATTTCATTAAACCTCAAACATGACTTGGTTCTAGAAGATTCTGAATCAGAACAGGACAGAACACCATACTCAACCCAACCCAACCCAACCAAACCAAACCAAACCAAACCAAACCAAACCAAACCAAACCAAACAAAACCAAAAATTCCCTCAAAACAAAAAAGAAAACAATGGACTCTCTTCACCACCATGGATGTATAGAAGAAAAAGCATTAGCTGGGTTATGAATAATCATTGTCTTATTCAGTGAAGATATTAGTGTGGAGTATGAGAGAGGGACAAGAGATGGTAAAGGACATGTGTGAATATGAGTGTGACACATTAGGTGCAGGAATAAAAATGCCGCAAGGAAGCCCATAATTACCTATAATTAATATGTGCTGGTAACACTTAGAAACCCTGGTGTTTGACAGTTAGCAGGCATGGTTTGGGTCCTTCTTGCATTTTCTTTTCCCAAGTTGGATGTTAGGTGAGCATCCAGAGTCAATGTGGATTGGTCTGAAGCTCCATGGTAACTGTGTCCAAGGGTTCCTTGTGGTCTCCGAGTCAGAGAACCTCTGCGTGAGGGGCTTAGCTTTGTGTTCCAGGGAGGCCTCAGCGTTTGACAAGCTGGGAATGGTTTGGATTAAAATGGAAGTGTGTTGGCAGAGTGATGTGGGGAAGCTTGCGTAATGTAAAATTCTTGTCAGCACCCTGCCTTGATCGAGCCCGTGCCTACGAGCACCTCAGTTTAATGAGTCCAATATACACCTATGAGTTTTTATAAGCTAACACAAAAGTAAGTAAAAGGAGTTGAAACACATATGCTTTTCTTATTTTTTTGACTAACTGTGATATTTCAGGTGCTCACCTAAGAGATTTTCAATATCTATAAAACTTCCATTGGGACCACTTTCTGGAAGCACGAGTCTGCGGCTGGAGTCTAGGTTTACACAGTCCTCTGAAGAGGTATCATGTCCATGGTTTGAAAATATTCATGAAAGTGGCTCCCTTTTCCCAATCTATAGTCTCAATTTCATATATTTTGGCTAGAAACTAAAACCCTTTGAATAATCTAAGGCCTCTTGATCCCTACAGTTATTCAAATAAAAAGTCTACCAAAGGGTCAATAAATGGGATAAATGGAGGAAGAGTGAAGCTCTTGTAATAGAATTATCTGACTAACTAAAGCTTGAAAATCAAAAACACTTCACCTGATTGCTTTTTTGATGAAAATCTTTGGACCATTGTCCTAACCTTAGTAAATTCAAAACAGTAATCATGATAAAACTCTTCTCTTCTGGCTAAGAATTCTGTTGTGCTTCAGGCTCATATTCCTGAACATCGATTCTCATTAGATAATGCTTATAGGATGCCGTGGGGTGCTCCATAAGAGCTGTGTAGTTTGCTGTTCACACAGGTGTGAGGAAGGGCACGCAACTTCACCAACTGCAGGGCAGTGCAGAATCATTCCACTAACTAAGAGTCAAGTTTAGATGGTTCTGCTAACCAAACCTTAGGAAATGGTCCTTTCCCCCCTTCTTTTGTCCTTTGTAGGGAAAATACTGAAAAAGACTGACAGTGTTAGTAAGAAACAGGTTTGCTCAGATGTAGCTTAAGACATTGTAAAGCTGTCTTGAGCATTCAAGAATGTGGTGGGTTTTGCATGTGCCAAAACCCTTTAGCTTACTTACAGCCCCCCCCCCACTCCAAGATCAGAAAGTTCAGGGATCCACAGAGTCGAAAGAAGCATAGCTCTAGCCAGAAAGAGTGACAGCGTGCACAGTACATATTGTATATCACCCCCTTTTAAGAGACACTTTTCAAAGAAGACATGCGATGAGAATTCCCTCGTTGGACTCTCCACTCTCATCATTACAGCATCGTTGGCACAGCGGTTCCCTGACATCTGTACCAAAGATGTTGCTGATTGCAGAACACACAATACGGGCAGGGGTTGTCAGCTGCTCCGGGTTAGTGCAGCTGATGTAATCACCAGAGTTTCATTCATAACAAGAACCCGTCTTATATGGCCCCTTAACCACTCGAATATGGATTTGTGCGGCGTGGGTCAGAGTTCAAGTGTGCATGCAGCACAAAGCAGTCCAGAATGTTCTGGTAGATATTTTATTTGCCAACAATGTTTCTTTCAGTTGTGTCCAATAAAAATAGTTCGAGTGGATGGATGGCGTGGAGAGACAAGGTTCTCATACCTATAGGTCTCTCTGATCTTTCAACCCCCCACCCCCCATGAGATCTCGACTACACTTTTCATCAAAAGCACCAGAGACACGCTTCTTCAGGATTGATTCTCAGGCCTGGTTTGCAGCGATTGATGATGTGTGCTTTCCTGGTGTAGCCATGTGGATAGTGTAACTGATCTTCTCTTACTAGGCAGTTAATGAGTGCTTTTCTTTCCTGGCAAGCTTCTGCTTCTCTTTTAAGCTCTGCCTGGGCCGCCCCTCTGCAAAGGTTATTTCTCAGCACCCTCCTCCGACACCTCTGCCTCTGCCCTTGTAACGTGGTGTGTTTAGAGATGTTGGAATACTCACACTACATTAAAATTTTGTGTTTATATCTGTCATCCTCTCTAATAGCTGAGCTTCTCTAGGGCAGTGACATTGGCTAGCAAAGAAATAGCTTGGAGTTTGCAGACAACGTTAGCTGGCATGAAGGAGTTAGTTTTTTATGTGTCACCTGCTCCTAACACTCAGTTATATTCAGTTATATATGAGGAAGGCTTTTCCTTTGTCATTCCTTTCCAATTGTTCAGCTAATGACAAGAAGAAATTCTTAGCTGGTTTTGCATATTATTATTATGTTCCTATTACTAGCATTACTAGTTTTTACTAGTATGAGGAGAGATTAATTGCAAGGCCCAAGGCTTATACCAATCGGAGTTTTGCAATATTGTTTGGTAGTCACCGTGTTTATCTATTTATGTTATCTTCTACTTATGATAAATATTTTTTTTCATTTGTGATCATTATGTGCAGTTTCTGTTAAAATAGAATTTATCTCAATAGAGCATGAGTTGAATTTTGAAAGAAAGAAACATGTAAGTGATCTACAAGGCTGGCTCCAGCGTCACCGCACCATGAGGCGGCATCCTAACCCTTCAGCAGCCAAATGGAAATGATCAAAGAATACAGGGGAATGAGATCACACAAAGTGCAGCATGCAGGCATTGCAGAAGCATTGTAAAACTCACGGTTGCTATTACTGCCTTTCTGATAATGCTCAGTCAGGGCTGTGTATGGCTTGCATTTCTGTCCACATGATCTTGGGCTTCCTTCCTGAACTCTCCAGAGCATTGCCTTGTGTGCTTGGTACCGTATCCCTTACAGGAACATTGTGAGGATTATCAAGACAGTGCAAACTTCCTTTTTCCCACCTACTTGGGAGCAGGGGGATAAAATGGTGAACATTTATGGAGGATTAACATTAACAGATGGATTCGAATGTATTGAGATATTCAAATATGTGCAGAAGCTAGTGGTTAAGGGCAGCTCTGAGATGGTCATTGTGTGTGTGTGTGTATGTGTGTGTGTGTGTGTGTGTTTGTGTGTGTTTTTGTGTGTAAGATAGTTAAAAAGAAGGTGGTCACTTTCCATTTCCATAGTGTTCAAAAGCTTAAAAATAAATTGCCAGCTCCTTTTCCAGACAAATGCTTTGTAGTAACAAAAGGTAGAGATAGGATAAAGACAATCCATTATACATAGCAGCTGACACTGTCTTTTCCACATTAAATTTTAAAAATCACCTATATTTCAGTATAAACTAGAGTCACATAACTATATAAGTGGCAGCTTATATAAATATACAGGTATAAACTTAATCACCTTTAGCTGTATTTATAATGACAGAACCATCTTTATTTTTCTATAACTCAAAGTCACATCTGCCACCCAGATCACTATAGAAAACAGAATCTTAAGACTCTTGGAGAAAACATGTTCTCTTATGTTAAGATGGTGTATTTGAGGTTCTGTGAGGCCCGGAAGCTGGGTACAGGATGGTGTCATGGGGCGTGGTGAGGATGCCCCAAGGTCAGCATGGAGGTGGTGAGGATGAAGGGTCAGTCAGGACATGGATACGGTAATACTGATCTGAATAGGATGCTACTAAAACAAGATTCTACTTGCAGGTACTGTCAAAAATGTTAGGATGATGTTTACATAGATACTCAGATTGTAATTGTATGTGCTAAGGGGATTCCTAAAGCAGCAAGCCACCGTAGTACATGCTGGCATTTCTTGGTTGGAGGGTTAGCAGGACTGCACAGTGTATAAACATGAAAGTTTGTTTTAAAACAGACAAATAGCATATCTTCTTAGATCTGTTTCCATGATTCAGTAAGATGTGGTCATGCTAAGCACTGGGAAAAAAGGGCAGCCCTTACATTTATTTGTTTTTTGGTGGTTATTTTCACATGTGTTTTTTTAAAAATGTAAATAGCAATCCATTAAATAGGGCTTTGGTGACTTAGAATTGATAATATTATGTATTAATTTCATGTAATAATTAAATTAATTTAATATTGATAATAAAATAGTATGCAAGCATCTGTTTACTTCCATGCTAGTAGTAAGAAGATATTCTTAGCAAAAAAATTCGTAAGTCATTCAAAGAGAACATTAGCCTACTTAAGAGAGATGCTTTTTTCTAGGAAATCTCTTGGCATGAAGATTGGATTCTGGGTAAGCTAAAGCTGGAAAGCACATACTTCGGGCACAAGACAAATTGTTTAAATCTGTTTAAAGGTGCAGCATGTCTGCTAAACACCATTTATCCTAACACAGCGAGCACAGCATGCAGTCCTTGGTTAATTCATTCACTTATTTTAAAGTGTATTATTGCATGTGTGGGTGAGCATGCTGCGGCTCCTATGTATAGGCCAGAGGACAACTTTTGGAAGTCACTTCTCTCCCTCCACCTTCATGTGAATTTTTGGGGATCAAACCCAGGCCATCAGGCTTGGCGGAAGGCACCTTTACCCACTGAGCCATTATACTGGTACTTAGATTTTCAATTAATTCTTCTGTGTGGATATTCTGCTGGGCTAAGGGAGACTTACTCCTTTCCTTTGCTTCTTGTATGTGGGTTTTCTTTAAAGCTGGATTTTTCTTGTTCTAGGTTTTCAATCGATACTATAAGCATACACACAACAACCAGGTAATTTATTTGTAATAACTTTTGTAGATGGTTTATTACTTCATGTAGTTATTGGATTAGTTAGTACTGTTTACTTTAGTCTTCTTGTGGCAGGATAGTACCTTGGCCAGTGCTAATTTTTCTGAAATATGCATTAACATAGCCTTTGCTTGTCTTTCCCAGAGAATAGATGTCCTTGATTTCCACCAGGCTAAGGTTACTATATCCACGAGAACCACGAGCAAGAGTCTCTTCCTAAGGAGCATTAGTTTTCATATCAAGGATAACTCATTTATCAATCTCATTTTTTTGTCCATAGAACTCTGAGCTGAGGAAGGTTTTAAACACTTATATGTAATATATAAGCATCTGTGAAGACCTTGAAATAGGTGTTTTTTGTTGCTGTTGGTTCCTCAAGGGAGGAAGGAAGGAAGGAAGGATTCTTTTGTCTCTCTACTTCACAGGGTTCAGTCTACTCTGCTTAGTTCTGCGCATTTAGGGAGATTGTCACAGAGCCATATCATGAAGTAGGGACCATTATTCATTTCCTGGTGACAAGCAAGAGAGCAAGACTGAAAAGATCAAGATGATTCACACCCTACAGAATGAGTTCTAGGACAGCCAGGGCTATACAGAGAAACCCTGTCTCAAAAAAACCAAATCCAAAAAAAAAAAAAAAAACCAAAAAAAAAAAAAAAAAAGATACACACCCAGAAACCCACCTGCCAATGACCTACTTCTTCCGTCTAGACCCCATCTCCTAGAGGCTTTAGAACCTACCCAGATAGTGCCATCAGCTGGTGACAAATGATTGAAAGCATGAACTTGTGGGGGACATTACCTATTCAAGCCAAAATATTCTGTCTATCCCCAAAGGATAAAATGGCTTCTCCTCTCCCTCTCCCTCTCCCCAGCCCTCTCTCTCACTCTGTTTCATCTCTTGTGTTTGTGCATATGCGTGGGATGGTTTGTATTTGTAGTCAGAGGACAACTCACAGGAGCCAGCTCTCTCCTACTATTTGGGTTCTGGGGATCCAACTCAAGATTTTTAGTAAGTATCATTATCTGTTGAACAATCTCATCGGGCCCCACATTGGGTCATATTTCTCTTCTATATCTGCAGTGTTGACTGTCACAATGGAATAAAAAAAAAAGCTGAAGGTTTGGCCTTCTTGAGCCTGAGTTCCTGTCAGAAACTAATGTGGAGAAGATACAATATCAAGCCATTTGCACTACAGAGTGAACTGCAGCTTTGCTTGTGTTCAATTAAGAGATAAAATTGTCTTTGCATCCTAAAGTTATCACAGAGCCCCTTTGGTTCCATCTTAAACATTCTGATCATTGAATCCATCCAATTTTTTCCCTCTTCTCATCTTCTATCTCCCTAAACCATCCAGATTTGGTGTTTTCCTTTTCTTTGTAAAAAAAAAAAAAAGAATACTTTCTCCAAATGGTCCTGTTTTAATTCCAGTACCTGTACTCTCTTGTGTTTGAGGGAATGCTTCAGCTCAGTTCATGGGAAAAAGGACCCCAAGATTCTCTCACCCCATCTACACAGTATTCCAGACGCTCCTTTCTTGTCAGCCTCTTTAAAACATCAACGTCAGTGCATTACTCTCACGCTTCATAGTCAACATGATTTATAGCGTTCCATCAGCCACCAGCATATGTGCGTTAGCAATAGATAACAATTAGCGACACAACATAGACGTCAGTGGTGGAATTACGTAAATTGAAGTCTTTCAAATCACTGTTTAAATTTTTCTACTTTCCAATATTCACTGAAAAGTGGGCAGTAAAACCAAAAGCAAAACCATCTAAGAGTCATTTTTGAATTGTGCATAACAGCATTTACCTGTCACTCAGGTGCAGGTAGGTGGTTAGTAAGTTTAAGACTGGCGTGGACTACATACTAAAAGTCTGTTTCTTTTTCTTTTTCTTTTACTTTTACTTTTCCAACAACAACAATGTCACCCAAACAAACCCTTTGTATAGCCTACTATTATATTATTAGCCTAGTAGTAGAATTAATAGGACAATAAAAGAATGAAATCCTGCAGTCAGTCTGCATCCAGCTGAAGAGTCAACAAAGCTAGTATTTTTTATCAATGTGCAATGAAGAACACTCCTGGTGTGTGGGTTGGAACTTCATCCCAAGCACCAAGGGAAAGAGTCCGACATGTGCATAGTTGTCCCAGTGATTGACAGGAGGATTCCCCAGGCTTTCTGGCCAGCCAGTCTAGCTAAATTGGTGAGTTTTAAGTTCAGAGAGAGATCTTGCGTCAAAGAACAAGGTGGAGAGTGATTGAGGGAGACAGGCAATGCCAACCTGTTGTCCCCATGTACATGGGCACATCTGAAAACACAGAACACCTACATCCATGAGTGTACACACACACACACACACACACACACACACACACACACACACACACGAAATGATTCCCAGTAAATCTTGTTTTGTTGAACATACTCTAGATTTCTGTGACTCTCTTTTTATATTTATTTCATCTGTTGGTTAAAGATTTCAAATTCTCTTAGTAACTAGAAAAACAGTTTCATTCAGGTGCAAATTAAATATAGGGTTTGACTAATTAAAGTTCATACTGACACAGAAACTCTTAGCACCTGAGTCTTTTCCAGCAGTCCTTTGCGCTTCACCCAGAGACTTTGAAGCCAGTCGCCTTTCTGAAAGAGTAGAATACAAATTGGATCTGTTGTTCACCATTTCTTCTCTTTTGGGGTGATTCTGTTTACATCTTGAACCTGCAGATTGACTTGATATCCCTCTGGTAAGCCATTCATCACTTGTGCCTGCTATCTCTTAGCTTTCGGATAATGTGTAGAATTGAAGTAATTATAATGTAGCTGGCTGTTTTGTCATAGATTAAAAACATATGATTCGAAACAAACATACCTTTAAAAAGAAAGACAACATTTGGAACTTGTTATCTTTGTATGCATAGTTTTTTTTTTTTTTTAAAGACAATTGTATTGGATTCAATGCTCTCTCTGACCGTCCTAGGAGACGGCAGTAAGAGGCTGTAGTGCTGCTTTTCCTCATACAGCCTTCTTAGCCAGAGCTTAACTGAGTTCATGGGAAAACAAATGACCTCATAGATGGAGCCGCTCCACATTAGGAAGTGCAACCCTAGTTATGAGATGCAGACACAAGGGTGAGGGTGGAGTAGAATTGCTTTGCATTTGGGTGGAAAAATCTTTGTCTCTAAGGTGCAACAGGATTGGTCACCCTTTATCATGGTCCTGGGGGCAAATGCTGCTCTTTCTTTACCTTCTCCATTTTTTTTTCTTTTTTGTAAAATCTGTTTTTGGCAGTACCTCCAGGTCCTGTACTGTGCTGGAGGCTCCAGGTGAGTATGGTTTTGGCCTGCATGTGATTCCAGGAAGCGTGCTTCCTGGTTCCTGGCTCTTACAGAACATTTGCTCCTGTAGTTTCCCTCACTGGCACCTAGCCATTTGTTTGTGTTACATTGGTGCACACTGTTTCTTATGCTGTTGGAGGAATTCAGCAAGACTTTAGCTATAGCACACCTTTTTAATCTTTCTTGTGTGTATTCAGGAAGCCTTAGGGAAGGGGAGAGAGATGAGAACCACACTTCTACAAGTGACAGTGTACAGACTGGGTAAGTTATATTTAGGGCTACACATACATGTAATAACAATGTAAAAAGATGCCATGGATTTGGACAGGAGCAAGGACAGGTATATAGGAGGGCTTAGAGAAAAGAAAGGGTGAAATAATGCAATTATATTATAATCTTGAAAATACAAACCAAGATTTTGTTGGAGGATGAATTGATTTTTGTTGCTGCTTTGTTTTGATTTTTTGAGACAGGGTTTACCTGTGTAACCTTGGCTGTCCTGGAACTCTCTTTGAAGACCTGGCTGGCCTCAAACTCAGAAATCCCCCTGCCTCTGCCTTCTGAATGCTGAAATTAAAGGAGTGTGCCACCATGCTAGGCTGGGGTTTAATTGAAACTGCGGCTCTAGCTGCAAAGAGCTGATGCCTTCGCAGTACTGACCCTGATTTACTTTTAAGTTCTGATTTGTCTGGATAGGCAGTATCTCATTTGTATTTTATGATAATCCTATGCGATGATCAGATTGCATAAATGGAAGCTGAGAGAGGCTGGGCAGTTAGGGTTAGGTTTATGGAGGTGGGAGACGATGGAGGCAGGATTAGAATGCTGACACGTCAGGCTTTAGAGTGCTCACACTGAATAACTTCCAAGGCAGTATTATGAAGTGCTAAGCTGTGGAGTCCAGCCAGCAAGGTTTAAACCTGGCCTTGGCTTTTTGCTCTGTGCTAGGGACTGAACTCCGGACTTCATGCATACTGGATGAGCACTTTACCAACTGAGCTCCATCCCCAGCCTTTTAGACCCAGGCATGAAGTGGAAACTTAAGGGTTCTTTAGAACGTCAGTTGTGTTGGATGGTGTTTTGCTGGAGCAAACACGTGAAGAAGCGTGTGCTTCAAGTGGACATAGGTGAAAGGATGTTTTGCTAAAAGCAGACATGTAAAAGAATGTTTTATTGAAGCAGACAGGTGAAGGATGTTTCGCTAAAGCAAGTAAGTGAAAGGGCACGTGA
This sequence comes from Apodemus sylvaticus, assembly GCF_947179515.1. NCBI lineage: Eukaryota > Metazoa > Chordata > Mammalia > Rodentia > Muridae > Apodemus > Apodemus sylvaticus. Next base: position 40,499,916 of record NC_067478.1, read on the forward strand.
AGAGGGAGTCATTGCTCAAAACATGCATGCATTGGATTGCCTTACATTGTGCAGCTGAGCTTTGTCAGGACTCCATAGACACACACACACACACACACACACCATCCCCCAAGCACCCCCACCCACCTCAACACACACCGCCCCCCAAACACACACATACCCACAAGCACACACACACACTCAAAAAACTTTCTGGTGGTATCCTGGCAGCCTCTTGCTGCTTCCACAGACTGGCTGATTGGCAGAGTGATGTCAACTGAGACAGACTCACATGGAGTTTTGCTAAGACAAACTCATATGCTGAGGCAAGACACGTGGTGAGGGAGGACTCGTGGAGGACATGTGATGTTTGGAGGGGGTATAAATAGGACTCAGTGGATGGTGGTGGGGGCTTGGCTGTTCCTGTTAGGTTGTGTGACATTGATGCTGCTAACCCAGCACTGCTGACCTGGACTGCTGGTGTATCCATGAAGTGTTTGTGAATGGATAGAGCTGCTGCTGCGGAATCCTAGGAACTGAACTGCTGATTTCCTGACAGCACAGATGGGACTTGCTCCAAAGAACAATTCTAAAGAGTTCCACTTCCCCTGTATCCTAATAACCTTTATTACCTCTGGTGGGCAGTGGGCTAGAAGGGAGGTTAAGCATACAAGAACCATCATTAAAATTAGGGTTGAGAAGAATTTATCTACGCAGGTATTTGAATTGATGACCCTGAGATTCAGTTCATGCTTCAGTGTAGATGCATGGGGAATTTGGTTGGATGAAGTATCTCTCAGCTAGGTGGGTGTCTCAATTATATATATATGTAGTTGTCTCAGCTAAATTTCTATGCTGCTGAGATGATCTTGAGCTTTGGGTCCTTGTGCCTTCAACTCGAGTGCTGATTTGGAAATTGTCTCTGCTTTTTAGTTAGTTTGATAAGAATTTGTCTACCATATTGATTTTTTTTCCTCAAAGAGCCAACTCTTCACTTCATTGGTTCTTTGTATTGTTCTCTTTGTTTCTATTTCATTGACTCCAGTCTCAGTTTGATTATCTCTTGCAGTCTGTTCCTCTTGGCTGTGCTTGCTTCTCTTTGTTCTAGAGCTTTCAAATGTGCTGTTAAGTCACTAATATGAGATCTCGTTAGTTTCTTTATGAAGACACTTATTGCTGTAACATTTCTCTAGCACTATTTTCATGGTGTCCAATAAGTTTGGGTATGTCGTGCATTCATTTTTGGGGCATAGGCTTGAGAGATCACTTTGGTGGAGTTTTCCTTTAATGGGTATGGCATTTCTTTTCCCATCTCTTTTGATTATTTTGGTTGGAAGTCTATTTTGTCATTCTTAGATATTATTTGATATTAGAATGGCCACGCCAGCTTGCATGCACCACCATTTCCATTATGACATGCTGCTGACACTGAAACTTACACTTTTGTGTGTTCTAGGTCAGTACTCTACCAACTCAGCTGTATCTCCAGCACATGAACATTCGGATTCCCAAGTCATACCTGCCACCTTGGGTTTCACTGTAAGCTATAAAAATGTTTTATTATATATACTATACTATATTATATACACACTAATGTATACATTTTATATAAAAACAAATAAAAGCTATTAGTGGCTTCATCAACAGTGTTTGGTTGTATTTTTTAATTTCCAATGAAGAAAACTTTAGCATTTGCCTGAACTTTATTCTGTCTCACTGTTAGAAGTATATTCATGAACAGGCAACGCGGCACTGTTTCACACAGGTTCACAAGAGCCAGCATAAGGCAAAGAGTGCTGGCAGGTCTAAGAGAGTCATACCGAGTGGGTGTGCTAGCTCAACATATGCTGGTGGGTATTATGGATCTTTAGTGGGGTGACAATAAATATAAGGAAGGTTCTAGAAAATGGCAAACTGGGGGAGCTCATTGCTGTGTGAATCAGGTTGATCAGGGCTTCACTCATGAACCATGTGACATGGCCCCTGCGAGAGGTTAGAGATGAACCCTCTATGCTCATTTAAAGCTTTTGGTTTTGGGGGAGGGGCAGTTAAGATCCCCAATGGCCTCTTACTGTCTCCAATTAATTACAGTTACTCTGTTCTTCTCTTCTGTAAGATTGGGGTAATAATCTCGTGGTCTGGTAAGAAGCCTTCACTGTCATTTACAGCTCATGTTGCTGAGCATATGCAAGCACACATGTGACCTTTAAGCTTCAAGCATAGTTCATTTAGTGCTTGCCCCAGTGCTAGCACTTGCCCCATCTAAACATGCTTTAGATGGCTTAGCACATTTTCCATTGCAACTCTTACTCCTAGGCTGGTCTCATTTTTTTCTTCCCTTCTTTTTCAATTCTGTGATTCACCCAACAGTCATAGTATTTTAGAAAGCATGGTGCAGACTTCCAGTTCTTTGGAAATGGCCAAGCATAGAGAATTTTATGAATGAGTTGCAGAAGTGGCTTGAACCACTTAATTTCATATTCTATTGTTACAAGGCTACATCTGATACAAGAGAGGCTGAAAATGGACATTAACTGTGTGCTTGTGAAGAACAAAACACTGATGTTGGTGAAAAGTTGAGAAGTTTCAAGTAGCAAGTATTTGGTAGTTAGAAGAGTATGTTTATTACTATGGCTTCTTGATCTACTGAGTTCTAGGCTAAAAAAAACATTCTCTCATTCACTTGCTTTTTCATATTCTACTGAGAGCAATGGTTAGTTTTTTGTCAACTTGACACAAGCTAGTGCCATCTGGAGAGAAGAAACCTTAATGGAGAAGATGCCTTTATCAGATCGGACTGTAGGCAAGGCTGCAGGGGCGAGGCTGCAGGGACATTTTCTTGATTAATAATTGGTGGGGGCCCAGCTCGCTATGGATGATGCTATCTATGGGAAGGTGGTCTTGGGGTGTATAACAAAAGCAGCCATGAGAGAGAAAGGTAGTAAGGAAGACTCCTCCATAGCCTCTGCTTCAGTTCCTACCTCCAGGTTTCTGCCCCACATGAGTTTCTGTCTTGGTTTCCCTCAATGATGGACTGTTATCAGGACATGTAAGCCTTTCTGTATTAAATTGGATTTGGTCAAGGACTTTAAAATAACAGTAGAATGCAAATTAGGGCACTTACTGAGCATCTACTAAGTGTTAATCATTGTACTTAGTCTGATAACTAAAAGAGAGATGACTTTGACTTTTGGTTTGGCAGCAAAAGAGAAAAATTTAAAATATTCAAACACATACATATTATATTGCATCATAACTTGTAATTGAAAGCAGAACTGATGTGAGACTTTGTTTCTTTGGTGTCAGCCTTTCAGATCTTCCAGATACCCTTTCTGATTCCTTAGGGTTCTGACTGAGCCTCAAACTTTTCTGTTAACAGCCTATTTGCTCAAGAACTAGGCATCCTAAAACTCATTAGTAAATGATGCCTTACCCAATATGGTCCATAAAAGGAGTTGAATTCTGAAAGAATATTTTATTTTTGTTTTTGACACATTTATGCATGCATACAATATATAATATAATATATCTTTATTATATTCTTGTTCCTCTTCTCCCTACTCCCCCACCAGAAAAGATTCATAATTTTTTTTTTTAAATTAGGGATTTTGGCAAAATCCTTTGACCACTTCACTTAGTGCTGTGTCAATAAGACCTTTACTTCTTGGAGTAATAGATCTTATGGGACCAATTTAGTTTCATCCAGGAAAGCAAATTTCCCAGCTCTGAATGAGATCTGATTTTCATTAGGTGGGTTGGCTACAGGATTATTTCATGAAAACAATGTCCAGAAGCTTGTGACTCAACTTGAATTTAGCCTTGTCTTATCCCCCTGCATCCCTGTCTGAGTGAGGAAGTGTGCTGGGAAGCTTCAGTTCAGGCTGAAAGCTTAGGTCTCTACAGACAAAAATGAAAAGACCCTTGAGCCATAACACTCTTTACAAGAATAAATAAGAGTCAATATCACATTACAACTAGATGGCTGCTGCTGTCTCTCTCATTGAGCTTCCTGTTATCTTTCTTATTTCTTCTATTCTAATTGGTGTGTGTGTGCACGCGTGTGTACAGATATATGTGTACAGACACTTTTGCAGAATTAGTTTTATGTAGTTGTTAAGGTCTAGTGGCAAGCACCTCCATTCACCAAGCTATCACAGTAGCCCTGTATCATAATTTGTCAGATAATATTGTTGGGTGAACAGCAGAAATGAGAAGAAAGGGGGACAGAAAGGAGCATCCCCAGGGGGCACGCTTCATGGGAAAATGTTCTAAGCCACCTAAATCATATTTAAAATAGCCATGGCAACACAAGTGCTAAAATGAACTATGCACTGGGCTCTTGACACTTTAAAGTAGCAAGAAGGCTTTGGGGAACAAATAGCTTAAATTTTTGTCCAAAGAAAACCACCATATAACACATCTGTTGATGGTTAGCAGATCTTCAGTGAGTCTAAGAGACTGAAAATGTATATTTAAGGAATATTATTTTGGATTTTTTTATGAATTCAGCTGTAGAAAGTAAAACACTGAAATGGAGCTTCTAGATTTCCTCATGAGGACGTCTAGAATGATTCTAACATAAAAAAATTCTCCTGATGTTTCATAGAGAAAACCTATCAAGTGTGGGTAACTTGGCACATACTTCAGCATAAGCACAGTGTTAGTGAAGAGTTTGCTTTAGTAACTGCACACTTAGCACCGTTGAGCTTTGATGGGTCTCAGATCTCTATCAGACATTTTCTCATGAAGAGCGATGGTCTTCCAGGCTGAACTTACCAAAAAGTGTGATGGGGAAAAATGTTCAACAGTGGGAACTAGGAGTTGGTGACTCAGGAACCTTCTGTGGGAAGTCTGGTTGTTGGAACAATGACAAACATAGAACCAGTCTTTATAGCTACTGGTACTGCGTTGGGCACCTTGGTGTTGATCTTTCCCCACTTGAGAATTTGGGGCATTGGAAAGTCTCTTCCAATGAGCCAGAGTCATTGGTTATCAACTCTGCCTCCATGTTAGAATCTCTAAAAGAGGTTTCCAAATGTAACAACGTGAAGATTTACCCTCAGGTTCTTGATTTAATTGAACTGTGTTAGGCCCTGTTCACTTGTATTTAAAAATTTTTCCTAGAAAATTATTGTAGAGCTTATGTTGAAAACCAAGCAGAAAGATCTAGGGTGCAGTCACACACTAGACAATTAGATAGAACAGGTTACACTGGCTGCTATTTAGGGTCCATTTAATTCTCTGATGTTTTGAGTCATTTTTTTTTATGGCTTAGTTGGTTTGCTAATAAGTAAGTCAGTCAATGGTATACACTATAAATTATGGCATATGTTTAAATATGGGAAGTTCAGTGATTCTATAGTGAAAATATCTAAATTACATCACCATCTAACCCTTTCCTAACCCACAACGTCTGTTTCTTTTTGACTGAATACACATGCTGACCTGTCTGATATAGTTATGCAAATAATGTTTAGTGAAGGGTTTATCTACAAACTAGCCTAGTGATCTAATTCTGTACCCTTTTTGAAATAGGACTTCAACATATTACTTTGTAGATATAGCAATAATTGCATTATCAAATGAGCATATTTTGGAATGTTTCAGGATGGTCACTTTCTTTTTGTAGTCTTGGGAAGACTTCAGAGTTAGCTTGTACTCATTTAAAGCAGTGGTTTAGATGGTAGACTTGCACAACTTTCATATCTGAAATGTCTTGACCAATAGGTCCATATTTCATTATAAAAGTCAGTGATCTTGTAGCCAAAGGTGGAGTATCCAAAAGTAGAGGACAGAATTTACTTTCTCCCTCCTTGGATAGCCAAACCTGGATAAAGCAGCCAAGACCATGGTACCAGTAAGGAAAGATGGTAAATTCTGTTTGCTGCAGCTCCCAGGAAAGCGCCTGTGGCAATGAGCTTCTGAGAAAGAGCAAATAAAGTAGGAGCTTAGGGAGATCAAGCAAGAGAGTGCTCAGGGATGCAGCTGCAGAGAAGAGACAACTGTAGACACACAGGACCTAAGGTCTTCCAAAGCTTTCCTGTAGCTTCCACCTTACTTGCTGCACAAGAAAGACTGTGGGCTAGTGAGTGGACCATCCCTGCAGTGCATGTGATGCTCTCAGAGAATCATGAATACTTCCAGATCTTACCAACCATGATGGGAAACTTAATTTCCGACCCACCATCTAAAATACCCAAAACTTGTCTGCAGAAGGCATGATTTCTAGCATAAATACCAGCCTTGTCCTGTCTAAGAAAATCTTAGAATCAGTGATTTTGTCATGGGTAAAATGTTTTGTTGGCTCCTATTCTAGGGAGGATGAGGATGGCAGAAAGTTCCTTAGGAAGGATCTGAGGTGTCACTAGACTGGGAGTTTGCAAACAACTAAAGGGTGATTCTGCTATTGACTCCATTGGACAAATGACGTGGCAGTGGTTATGCCAGTTTTTTCCCCAGTACTGAAAACATACTCTTTCATCAATAGATCCTACATGCTGCATTTTGTGTCCTTGATCACCTTTATGATCAAGACCATCTTTTAATATCGTCTTAAACATTCATCTCACTTGAGGTAGTCACCCAGATGTCCCTCAATGGAGGAATGGATATAGAAACTGTGGTGTATTTACACAATGGAATACTACTCTGCAATTAAAAACAATGAATTCATGAAATTCTTTGTTGTTGTTGTTGTTGTTTTGGGGGGGTTGAGACAGGGTTTCTCTGTGTAGCCCTGGCTGTCCTGGAACTCACTCTGTAGACCAGACTGGCCTCGAACTCAGAAATCTGCCTGCCTCTGCCTCCCAAGTGCTGGGATTAAAGGCATGTGCCACCACAGCCTGTCTGAATTCATGAAATTCTTAGGCAAATGGTTGGAACTGGAAAATATCATCCTAAGTGAGGTAACCCATTCACAAAAGAACACACATGGAATGCAGTCACTGATAAGTGGATATTAGCCCAGAAGCTCTGAATACCTAAGACACAATTCACATATCAAATGATTTCCAAGAAGAAGGAAGCAGAGGGCCCTGGTCCTGGAAAGGCTTGATGTAGCATTGTAGAGGATTACCAGGACAGAGAAGTGGGAGGGGGTTGATTGGAGAATGGGTGGAGGGAAGAAGGCTTCTGGGACTTATGAGGAGGGGGGAACCGGGAAAGGGAAATCATTTGGAATGTAAACAAAGAATATAGAAAAAAAAGAAATGTAAATAAAGATTATATTCAATAAAAAAATAGAAAAAGGGAAAAAAATTCTTGATGGCTCAAAAGGATTACTAGCTTTTTGATAAGAATATGCATTTGGAGATTTTTTTTTTAAGATTTATTTTTGTTTTGTGTGCACGAGTGTTTTGCCTGCATCTGTATACCTGTACTGTGTGCATTCCTGCTTCTGACTTACCTGGTGCTGAAGGAGGCTGGAAGAGGGAACCGTATCCCCCTGGTCCTGGAGTTCCAGACAGCTATAAGCTGCCAGGTGGTTGCTGGGAGCCTAACTTTGGTCCTCTGCAAGAACAGCAAGTGCTCTCAGCTGCTGAGCCATCTCTCCAGCCCCTTTCAGTTTTTAAATTTTTTTAAATTTATTTTTATTTCCTGTGCATCGGTGTTTTGCTGGCATGCATGTCTGCATGAGGGTGTCCAATACCCTGGAACTGGAGAGATAGACAGTTGTGAGCTGCCATGCAGGTACTGCAAATTGAACCTGGGTTGTCTAGAAGAACAGCCAGTGCTCTTAATATCTGAGCTATCTTTCCAGGTCCTTTCAGGGTTCTTTAGAGACGCTGTGACTGAGTGATTTGTTGGAAGCAATTATTGTGACGGGGCTCAGAGCAGATGCTGGGTTGGAGGGTGTTTCATGCAAGAACATGGGCTGTGTTTGAAGAGAGGTTGGAGAGGAACAGTATTCCTTAGCAAGATGCTTCCTTGTGTCCACGGTTACAATCTGAATAGATACCAAATCTTTGGGTTATTATTTTAATAAAAGTACTTGAATTATTATTGTTACTTTGAAGCTTTCTCCAAGTGTTTAAATATAAAGATTACCAAGAACAAATCTAGAATTTAGTTTACCTGGTTCCAAGTGTGCCAGTGTGTGTCTAGGCTGTAGAACTGGGCTGATATCTAGTTGGAGAAAGATAGAAGTACAAAGGCTTTTCCCAGTCTGCAGCTGTCTGTCCCCCCCCCCCCCCCCCCCCGCCCCCCACTGAAGCCAAATTCAAGGCCCAAGTGAGGAATCTTTGAAGTTACCAAGTGTTTTCCTGTTGTTTCCACACTGGCTCCCCACGAAGCAGCAGGTAAGGAGGAGGGCCCCAGTACTACTCACAGGAGCAGTGGTAACCATTCTGTTCACTGAGGGAACAGGCCTGGGGAAAGCAATCTAAAGCTATAGGAACGCTGGGCTAAATTAGTACATTTCACCAATCTGGACATGTTGTCTTGGGATGAAATGGTGTTTATCCTTTAGATATTTTTTCTTAACACATTAAAAATAAAGACTCTACCCTTGACCCTTTTGATGAGTTTGTTTTGCTTTAAGATAAGGTTAAAGCCACCAGATGTGCTTACAACTTGAGGGGACTTTAAGGAACATTTAGATTTTGTTTTTTGTTTTTTTTTTTTTAAATATTTTTATTTTCTATATTCTTTGTTTACATTCCAAATGATTTCCCCTTTCCCAGATCCCCCCTCCACATATGTCCTATAAACCTTCCTCTCTCCATCTATTCTCCAATCACCTCCCTCCTTTGTCTCTGTCCTTATATTCCCCTCCAATGCTAGATCAATCCTTTCCAGGATCAGGACCCTCTCCATACTTCTTCATGGGAGTCATTTGTTATGCGATTTGTGCCTTGGGTATTCAGGGCTTCTGGGCTGCATTCTCTTTGTTTTATACTTCTCCGAGGATGAGTGGCCTTCGCCCCTGATGCTTTGACTGCTGTATTCTCACTTGCTCTGATCATCCCATGAGACCATCCATTGTAACTCACTCCTTGGGCAGTATCTTCCCTGGGCTATTCCATCTCTGCTCTTTTACCACGCTGCACACTGGAGGGTTTGTTGCAGGAGGAGTGGATCTGATAAGTTAACTTGGGTAAAGGGTTAATGAAGTGCATGTCTCATAGAGGTCTGATAGAGTATTCTAGACTTTGTGCACTATATGTCCGCTGTTGCATCCATGGACATCTCCCCATCATTTGTGTATCAGTATATTCCAGAGACAACTGAAATATCAATTTCACACAATTTTACTTATCATTTTTTTTTCATTTAATTTCAATACTTTACAAATGTGAAAACCAGTCTAAGCTCAACAAACATATAAAAATAAATAGCAGAATTGATTTGGTTTGGGGTCATGGCTTGTTGGCAGAAGTATAAAATATAAGCTCTCTTTTACATTTTTCTATGTATGTACTGAGGCATTAGATTGGTTTAATAGAAGTAGGAGTTGGAGAGGTGCCTTGATGGCTACTACTTCTGCAAAGGACTCAGGGTGGGTTCCTGTTACCTACACTGCATGGCTTACAATGACATCACTTCAGTTACAGGAGATCCTGTACCCTCTTCTGGATTCCATGGGCACCTGCCTTTACATGTGCATATTTGCTCATATGGACAACCATATACACATAGCTTTTAAAATGAAAGGTTGTATACGCCATTAATTCCAACATCCAGGAGGCAGAGACAAGTGGATCTCTGAATTTGAGGCCTGCCTGGTGTACAGAATGAGTTCCAGGACAGTTGTAGTTGTCAAGAGAAACTCTGGCCTGACTCTGCTCCTCCCCCAAAAAGAATTATTGCCAATCTTAGACAGTTTATTCAATGGAGACAGTGGGGAAGCCCTCCTAAGTGCCCAGACAGGATTAAATGCCTGCCTGTTTGCTTTCTTTAATACCAGCTCTGGAAAGAGCCTCATTTTGCCAAGTGCATCTATTCAGCTCCACGTAAACTCAGCTGTATAAATACTTTGCACAGTGTAGCACTATAGGGCAAAACCAGAACAGGGAAGTGGGAAGGGGTGGATGGGAGAAAAAGGGGGAGGGAAGAGGGCTTATGGGACTTTCGGGGAGTGGGGGGCCAGAAAAGGGGAAATAATTTGAAATGTAAATAAAAATATATCGAATAAAAAAAAGAATGTAGAGAGCTTTGATTCACATTGAGTCAATGAAGGAACACCCCGATTTGTCCCATGAAACACCTTGAATTCTTTCCTTTTCTAGAATCTAAGTGTCTTGCTGTAATGTTTGTTTAGAGTGGTTCATTTTATTAAGTTCTCTATTTTTTGGACTATGCCAACTTTGGATATATTCTTTAGATATATAGCTTGGCAGTGTTGGAGGTAGGTCAGGATGAGTGGGAGTGTGGACGAGGCAGGATATCTCTGCTCTACCTGGGTCTGCAGGGACACAAGCTATTTTATGGAGTACTTTGGCCATTGCTCAGGACCTTCAGTACTCCTCTGATTTACATCTGGACAGCAAAGTGCAGGATTTGTTGAAGATCTCACGGGAACTTATTTAAGGAACAGGTGGAAAACTCAATTTGGGGCGGCTCCAGAAGCTCTGTTTGCTCTTGATGGACTTGCTGCTTAGATGTCCTCACAGCATGGATTCTGTAACCAAATGCTCTCCTAAACTGGAAGTAGGAAGTTGGCAGCCAATAACAGGCCAGTGTATCATGCTGTTTGTCACACTCTATGGGACAAGCAGTCATAGAGGCCATGCCCATCCATGAGAAGAAGCTGGACCTCAAGTCTTCTATGGGAGGCGTTTCAAAGAATTTACAGCCATGAAGTATTAGGTTTGAGAGTTGATATGAGTGATTATGTGGTACAAGATGTTTCCTATCCAGTGACATTGGGGCAGTGAGAGGTCAGTGATTGGATAGGAAAGAATAGATAGAGCTAAGGTTTGGGAGGTCAGAGGAGTTTCAGGAGCTCAAGGAAGAGAGGAGATGCAGGAGCAGGAGAGAGAGATGCAAAGCAAGATGGAATCATATATATTTATCAAAAAGTTAGAAAATTGGGATAAAACTTATACAATAATTGTTTGGCTCAGTTATTACTATATTGACATATTGAATTTGTGTTTTAAATATTCATAAATCAAATTTGCAAATTGAGTGTTAAGAGTCTGTTCTATTGTGTAATTTGGGGAACCACAGTGCAGAGGAACTATAAGAACTGCTGGCTCATGCTCGTGGATTGGCAGGATTAATATAGTTAAAATGGCCATCTTGCCAAAAGCTATCTACAGATTCAACGCAATCCCCATCAGAATCCCAACTCAGTTCTTCACAGAGTTAGAAAAAGCAATTCTCAAATTCATCTGGAATAACAAAAAACCCAGAATAGCTAAAACTATTCTCAACAACAAAAGAAATTTTGGGGAATCAGTATCCCTGACTTCAAGTAATACTACAGAGCAATAGTGTTAAAAACTGCATGGTATTGGCACAGTGACAGACAAGTGGACCAATGGAATAGAATTGAAGATCCAGAAATGAATCCACACAACTATGGTCACTTGATCTTCGACAAAGGAGCTGAAAACATCCAGTGGAAAAAAAGATAGCCTTTTCAACAAATGGTGCTGGTTCAATTGGAGGTCAGCATGCAGAAGAATGCAAATTGATCCATTCTTATCTCCATGTACTAAACTTCACTCCAAGTGGATCAAGGACATCCATGTAAAACCAGACACACTGAAACTAATAGAAAGGAAACTGGGGAAGACCCTTGAGGACATGGGCACAGGGGAAAAGTTCCTGAACAAAACACCAATAGCTTATGCTCTAAGATCAAGAATTGACAAATGGGACCTCATAAAATTACAAAGTTTCTGTAAGGCAAAGGACACTGTTAAAAGGACAAAACGGCAACCATGAAATTGGGAAAGGATATTCACCAACCCTACATCTGATAGAGGGCTAATATCCAATATATACAAAGAACTCAAGAAGTTAGACCCCAGGGAAGCAAATAACCCTATTAAAATGGGGTACAGATCTAAACAAAGAATTTTCACCTGAAGAAATTCGGATGGCCTAGAGGCACCTTAAGAAGTGCTCAACATCATTAGTCATTAGGGAAATGCAGATCAAAACAACCCTGAGATTTCACCTTACATCAGTCAGAATGGCTAATGTCAAAAACTCAGGAGACAGCAGGTTTTGGCGAGGATGTGGAGAAAGGGGAACACTCCTCCACTGCTGGTGGGGCTGTAAGATGGTACAACCACTTTGGAAATCAGTCTAGCAGTTCCTCAGAAAACTGGCCATGACACTTCCAGAGGATCCTGCTATACCTCTCTTGGGCATATGCCCAAAGGATTTCCCGGCATGCAATAAAGACACATGCTCCATTATGTTCATAATCGCCTTATTTATAATAGCCAGAAGCTGGAAAGAACCCAGATGTCCCTCAAAGGAGGAATGGATACAGAAAATGTGGTATATTTACACAATGGAATACTACTCAGCAATTAGAAACAATGAATCCACAAAATTTTTAGGCAAATGGTTTGATCTGGAAAAATATCATCCTAAGTGAGGTAACCCAATCACAAAAGAATACACATGGAATGCAATCTCTGATAAGTAGATATTAATTAGCCCAGAAGCTCTAAATACCCAAGGCACAAATCGCATAACAAATGACTCCCATGAAGAAGTATGGAGAGGGTCCTGATCCTGGAAAGGATTGATCTAGCATTGGAGGGGAATATAAGGACAGAGAAAAAGGAGGGAGGTGATTGGAGAATGGATGGAGAGAAGAAGGTTTATGGGACATATGGGGAGGGGGAATCTGGGAAAGGGGAAATCATTTGGAATGTAAACAAAGAATATAGAAAATAAAAATATTAAACAAAAAGAACTGCTGGCTTTTGGCTAGTGTGGGCACTGGGTAGAAGTGAGAGAAACTCGGGGTACCCTGGCAGGGAGATGGCTGTCAGACGTACTGTTGAATGAGATTGAACTGGGCAGGTAGCCACAGGAGACCTGAGGGCTAGGATTGAAGTCTGTGGGCCATTGGTTGATTGTTTTGTAGCAATGGTGGGTGTGGGAAAATGTTGGGTTACTTTAAATAAACCCCACTGCAGTTATGTGTATATGACATGATTCTAAAATCCTTGCTTACAACCATACTTATCGTAAACCTTGGACAAACTATCCTACGGGCAAGTGTGAGCTAGTAGCTATTGTCTAAACTATAGTGTTTAAGTTAGATCTAGCTTTATGTCCTCATAAAATAAAGGCTTATTGAAGCAGTCATGTTCTATCATATATGTGATATATGGACTTTTGTATCACAATACCAATGTTGAATAGTTTTGACAGATGAAATGGCCTGTAAAACATGGAATATTTACTTCTTTACCCCTCATAGAAAACATCTACTAACTCCTGTTCAGAAAAACTCAGGAGTCCCCTCACATCATAGCAGCCAGGGTAGTCAGCTTACAGTTTGGTCTGACGTTATGACTGACATCGAGGAGACATGTTATTGAAGGTAATGTGTTGCTCTGGCTTTGATAACACTCCCTGAGAAGTATGCAGGCTCTATATTCTGCCTTCAGATTTTCCAGCATTCTGGCAGAATGTAATCTCCCAGGAGGCTGAGTGTGTTTGTTCTTGGCAACCCCTGTCTGGATCTTGGCATTGAGCTATGTTTCTCTTCTACCTTCTGCCTCTGCATCTTTCAATTTCTCAAAACACAGTTGCAGATGTCAGAACCTGGATGCACATTTATAGCCTGGATAACTCGGATGTTGTTGCTGTAGAAGATTTCTGGTGCCAAGTTGTTCTGGACTTTTCTGTGGGTCTTTTGGTACACTGCTTTTTTTTTTTTTTTTTTTGGAGAGATATGTTTTGTATTTTTTCCAGAATGACGGTCCAACCATTCTTTGTTTTATTTGTTTGTTTTGTTTTTAAAGTTTTCTCTAGATTTTTGCTGTTGTTGGCACCCTGATTTGCTGTAGGATTAATAAAAATGAAGAGTTGTTCTTCACTTGAAATTGTTACTCGGACTTCTCTTTCTCCTTTGCCCTTCTTCTCTTCCTCTTGGAAGCAGTATTTTAGGCAAGTTCTCTTAGGTAATCCACATCAAAAACTCACTTTAACAAGCTGTGCTGGGAAAGTATGGATCAAAGGGCACAGTGATTCAGTCACAGAACACAAATGAGCCCTGGCCCTGTAGCTCTACTCTACAGTACTGTGTTTGGTTAACAATGCTGAATTGTTTACTTAAAAATCTGCAAAGATGGCAGAGCTTGTATTAAATGTCTCCTTTCTCGATCATGTGTGTGTAGATACACTTGTGAGCTAAGCTCAGAGGACAGTCTCAGGTGTCATTTCTCAGTCAACTTAATTGCTTTTCTTACTTTCTATTTTTCAGATAGGGTCTCATTGACCTGGGACTACCTAGATAGGCTAGCTTGGCTGCCTGGGGAGTCCCAGGGATCTTTCTAATTTTCCCAGTGCTGGGATTACAAGGTTATCTCATCATGCCTAGCTTTTGTTCACATGGTCCTGGGGACCCAACTCAGGTTTTCATGTGTGCAAGTCAAGCACTTTACTGACTGAGCTGTCCCTGAGCCCTGTTGAGTTAACTGTTCCTATAACATTAAAGAAGAGGCGGGCGATTTTAGGAACTGATGCCTATGTACCCGATACAGCTTGTAAAGATCATCCCAGGTTAACACCCTTCACACGTCTAAACTCAACAGGTTGTACGTGTTTAGTATCTACAGGTTTTTAAAAAAATGTTGGTCATACCTCAGTTGTATAATAATTATAAAGTCTCAGTACAGAGGGCTTCTCAAAGTTTCCTTTGCCGCTTGGCTTCTCTTTCCTTCCCTGTTTCCCTCTGTAGCAACAAAGAAGCTGGGCTTATGGTCACGGCACAGCCTGGATTCCTGAGGAGGACACTTAGACTAAATGTGCTCCCACTTAAGTCATGGCATGGTTCCCATAGTTGACGCTTTATCTACAGGTGTGTCAACCTATGCCTTGTCAGTGAACTCAGTCTCTGGACTTTTCATTTTTCCTAGGGAGCCAGGACTTGAAAGCTTCTAGGACTGAAGCAGTGTGTTCTCCTTTATCCCACCTCTCTCTGTCAAATTCCAATTTTATCCATCTTAGCTATACTAATTCATATATATATATATATATATATACATATATACAAACATATATATATACATATATACAAACATATATGTATATATATATACATATATATTAAAGATTTTATTTATTTTATATACATGATGAGTACACTGCGGCTGTCTTTAGACACACCTGAAGAAGGCATCAGATCCAATTACAGAGGGTTGTGAGCTCTGGGTTGTTGGGAATTGAACTCAAGACCTCTGGAAGAGCAGTCAGTACTCTTAACAACTCCCCCCCCCCCCCAAGCCATCTCTCCAGCCCCACTAATTCTTAGTAGAAGAAATGTTGGCCAATTTGATAGCTTAGCATTTTTTAAGTTCTGCTTGAAGCCAGAGTCCTAAATATAGTAATGAAATGGTAGCTCCCACTCCTACGTCTTCACCTATTTCTCTGTCATTCCTTGGAAAGAGTGACATTCCAGACAGAGGGCTGCAGGAATGGCCCACTTGGGCATGTGAGTTTTGGTACACACATTCATTCCAAGATAAAAGTGTATGTTCTTTTGCTACAGAGTGTCCTGGGAAACGTTTGTCAGCAACCACTGCTCTTGCCATGCTTGAAGGTGGGGAATTGCCACCCTGTTTAGAGAAGGTTTCCATGGTTTCCTCACATATGAATCCAGCTTGGCCCACTGAATCAACTGGGGCTAATAATTGGCATCAGTGTGATGAGTTATCCTGCCGTTTACTCTCAGGAACATTTATTATTATATTATTGCAGTTGAGTTGATTAATCAGTGTCTTAGTGTGGTAAAAGTGTTGATGCCTTTTAGAAAATTGCTTTGGAGGAACTGGCTTCATCCTTAACCACTGATTAAGCGAACATGAAAATCCATTGAATCCTGAGATTAATATTTAAAAAAAAAAAAACAGAAACCCAAGGTCAGAAAGGTGGCATGTGCCTTGCCTGACCCTCAGCCTCTCACAGGCTATGCATCCAACCATGTTCTCTTTCTTGTTCTCACTGGTCCTTTCTTCATCCTTGATTGCAGTTTTCTCCATTAGTCAGCATCTTATACTGGGCCAGCATCTGAAATAATCCAATGCCCTTCAGCTCCTTTTTTAAATTATTTGCTTACACAAAATCTCCTATCTTTGCACAGAACATCCGCTCTCCTAGCAATCATCTTTTAGTCTCATTCTCTTGGAGTCCTGCTGCTGGCTGCAATGAAAGCTTCAAAGGCGAGGGTGAGGCTTTTCTATGAAGCTACAAGGAAGACTTTTGTATAGGTGGAAGTTGTGGGGGGAGTATTGCAAAGTGCCATGGAGTAATAGCATGCTGAACAACAGTGCAGAGATATATCCCATGTCTGAGCATCTGAATGACAAACTTACATAACATCTTGCAAGGACAGATTTTTTTTTTTTGCTATGAACTAGAACAGAGCCTGAGTATTCTGATGGTTTGAGTCTGGGAGTATTAGTCAGGATTTTCTAGAGTCATAGAACTTATGGAATGTCTCTATATATTAAGGGAATTTATTGTAATGACTTGCCAACTAACCCAATAATGGGCAGCTGTGAATGGGAAGTCCAAAAAAACTATTAGTTGCTCAGTCCATGAGGCTAATTGTTTCACCTGGTCTTTGATATAAACTGTAATCCTGAAGAGGTAGGTTCTAACAGATGTGCTAGCAAGTAAGTGCAAGCAGGTAAGAAGTCAGTCTTCCTTCTTCCAAAGCCCTTATATAGGTCTCCAGCAGAAGGTGTGGCTCAGATTAAAGCTGTGTACCACCATGCCTGGATCTGGACCTTGCTATAAAGCAAGGAATAATCCAGGCAGACTTTGATCTCAGAGATCTGCTTGCCTCAGTCTCCTGGGATTAAAGGCAAGTACTTGTAAAGTACATGTATCTCATCATGTAAAGGATGCCTTGCCTAGGGCTAAGGTTTTCATGGCCACTATGCCTCAAGATTCCATGTCAAGATCCAGGTCAGAAGCCTGTGTCTTCCACCTCAAGATCTGAATCACAGGTTTGCCTTCCATTTCTGAAGTTCATTCCAGATGTAGTCAAGTTGACAACCAGGAATAGCCACCACACTGGGTGAAACAGAGATAACCTTCTTATATCAAATGCAAAACTGGAAAAGACCTGAAGGAAACAAACACTAGTCAGTTGATTTTTAGAACCTACAGGAAGGTTTTGATTGCCACAGTATATGATATTGACCAGGACTTAAGTCATGTGTATGCAGTCCTTGAGGGCCAGGGAAGCCAGAGATGACATTGTCCAGAGTCCACAGGGTAGTTGATGCAAAACAGCATAATGCTTTGGTAGTCTTTGAGGCAGTCATACATAAAGACCTTCACTCCTACAGTTGAAGGATTGTGAAACCACAATGAGAGAAGCTAAAGCTTTCAGCTATTTTTTTATGGAGCCTAAATTGGGCCATACTCAAGTGCAGTTAGCAGAGACATCACTGGCTACTGAGTCCTAGGGTAGTAGGAGGAAGGGAACAACAGCGTAACTAGTAGATACTAGCAGAGCTGAGTCATGACCCATCGTGGAGTTGTGTATCTTTCTCATGAAGACAATTCATCATGGAAAAAAATGAGGTGGCCATGAAGTCATGGTGTTGACTGGGCTAATGTTTTCCCTGGGCAAAGGAGATGCTTGTCTTTTGGATCCACCGATTTCCACCTACCAAAAAACTACCACCACCTCCCCAGAAAACTTGAAATGAGGCCTCAGAGATTTCTGCTTTGCCTATAAGAAATAAAGCCCCAAAACAGTTCTCCAGAAAGCAGCTCAATATTTGTTTAAAATCTTATAGAAGAGGAGGAGGAAGAATTGTAGGAGCTAGCCGGGTCAAGGCCACAAGATCATGGCCCATGGCATTAACTAACCTGAACTCATATGGGCTCACAGAGACTAAAGGGACAATCAGAGAACTGTATGGGTCTGACCTAGGTCCTCTGAGTATACTCTATGGTTTTGTAGCTTGGTGTTCTTGTGGGACTCCTAATAGTGGAAGTGGATGCTGTCTCTGACTCTTTTGCCTACTTTTGGGACCCTTTTCTTCCTTTTGGGGTTGCCTCACCAGGCCTTGATATGAGGGTATTTGCTTAGTCTTACTGTAACTTATTATGCCATTAAATAAAACAACTTTTTATTGATTCTTTGTGAATTTCACATCATACACCCCAGTCCCCCAGTCTCACTCATCCTCTCCTATCTGCCCTCTGCTCTTGCAATCTTACCCCACCAAATAAAAACCTGCAAATAGACCCACAAACAAACAAACAAACAAACAGAAGACCCTAAACTGACCAACCAAAAACCAAACATTGAGAACATCTCATAGTTGAAGCTGTGGTGTGCCAGTGTGTCCCACGGTATACCCCTCTGTCCATACACTTTCACTTTCAAATGTTTATTGTAATGAGTCATTGGCTTAGTTTGAGATTTCTGGCTTCTGTGACACCATTAGTATTGGATCCTTGTTGGAACTCCTCCAGGTTATGCTGTTGTTTCCCTGTTTCATAGAGATCCTGGAGTTTTAGATCGGCAGGATAGCCCTTTCATGTGGCCCAAGAGTTCACCGATGATGCAGATTTTGGGGTGGGCCAACTCAAAGTCTTGGGTCTAGGCCTGGGTGGCGGCTGAGAATGTCAGCCCACAGGCTCTTCCTTATCTGCACTCCCAGGGCAAGCTCTCCAGCACTGCTCCAGTTTGGCCATCCAATGCTTCATCAGCAGGAGGCAGGGTCAGATCTTCTGCTTTCATGCCCTTGGCACTAGCTCAGCCGAACCCAGGCCTCTAGAGGCAGCACCACTGTGCTTCCCTGTCAAGGTGCTAAGCCTACTCTCTCAAGGGGCTGGGCCAGTTCTCTGGCTCTCACAACTTCCTGGCTTGGATCATCTATGCTTTCGCCATAAGGGACAGCTCTAGGCAGGGATAGTTCTGCTCTCATGATCCCAAGGCCAGCTCTCCCAACTGCCTCAGTTGTCGGGGAAGGGTGGAAAGGTAGTTGGCATCCCCCAACCCCACCAGGCCACTTCATGAGTGGCAGAGTCCACTCTCTGCTCTCCAGTACTCACATCCTCAGGCCGGTTGGCTCACCCACACCCCAGAGCACCGCAGCCAGTGAGGGGGCAGGGACAGTTCTGCTCTGCCCCTGAACATCCACATGGTCCTTGGCAGGTACCCAGACCATAGAAGTCTGTAGGATCTCTAGTTGTAATATGTGCCACAGACACTCACACTCACCCCCTGCCATTGAATAGCCAGGGACCCAGACATGGCCCTCAGCAGCAGCATTGGTTGGGACTTCACCATGGCCTCAGGTGACAGAGATGGCTTCTCACAACAGATTAGCTATCACTCTCCATCCTCGCGTCTCCAGTTCCATCTCTCTTCATAATGCTCAAACCATTCTGCTTCTCTTTCTCTCCCAACTGTCCACCACATACTTGCATATTACAGTAGGTCCTGCTACAGACAGGTCATGTGGCTGGTGGGTTTCTGGGTGACCTCCTCTGACTGTGCTGTGTGACGTGGCAGGTAGGTCTGTGGACAGTTCTCCCTTACTGTCTGTGGTAGTGGGCTGGGCTCTGTGTGTTTATAGCCTGCCTGTGCTGTAAGGGCTGGGGCAGGTCTGTGTGAGTCTTTCTCAGCCTGCACTGCATGTATGGCATTTGGCAGGTCTCCTGCTCTTTTCTGAAGGGAAATAGAGGAGGAGTGGATCTGATGGTGGGGGATGGGAGGGTGGGGGAGGGGATGAGTAGGGGGAGGGTTTGGAGGGAAAGGAAGGAGGGAAGCTGTAGTTGGGATGTAATATATGTGAAAGGAATCACTCACTCATTCACTCACTCACTCACTCACTCACTCACTCACTCACTCACACTATAGTTCACTGTCCGTGTCAGGTCTCAGCATGGAGAGCAGGGAAGGGGTGGGGGATGGACAAGGCAGGTAGACTCAGCCCACAGTATGAGACTTTTGTGCATTTTAAGAACTGCAGCCCCTCCCAAGGAGGCAGCATCAATGTATTAATCTTATAAATGGGAAGAACACTGGGAAAGACTGGAAAAGCTCACTCACAGTCACATGACTAGTGGTAAACCAGTACGCAAATATTTACAGTCCTCATGGCTCCTCGCCAAGAGTAGTCCATGGTGGTGATGCGGGGAAAAAAAAGAATACCAAAGGAACGTGATGTTCAGAAGAACAAAGCCTCTCATGTTACAAGGTTGGCCTTGTTCTGGCCACAATGGTCACTGCTAGTCAGAGGAGGTAGAGAGAGGAAGGATTGAGCAGTAAGACCCAGGAAAGGGGCCAGACCCAAGAGAAGGATGAGCAGAGGGAAACAACTTAGAAAAAGAGGGAAAAGGGATTCAAATCAGAGTGGCTTCTCTGTTCCTACAGGGAAGTGGAAAGAAATGAGGAAAGAAATCAGTTTTGGAGCAAGATAGGTTAATAGCTACCTCTGAATTTCCCCTGTGTTCATCTGAGAAGATAAATGTGATAGGATGTTATAGGGTGTGAGGATCAACTGCAATGTTGAGTTTGGTCTGGAGCTAACTGGCTTTACGAAGTAGAAAGAGTCTGGCGGGGGCAGGATTGTTCTGCTCTTACAAAAGCTGCAACTGAATGTACTTCACATCAGAGGGGGATGGAAAGAGGGCACTGGGCCAAACACATGTAGGTAGGTGCTGTGAAACTTCTCCACACAGCTCTGCCAGAGTACTCAAGGGTGACCTTGGCATCTAACTGGAAAAGCATGCTTCTCCATGCCTGCCTCTGGGGAGGGAGAGACCTCCCAGCTTATCTGGATTTGATATTGAGGTGATATTTGAACACATCTCTCTGAAGGCGTCAGAACTGGCAATTCCCTACTCGTGTCTGGTTCTGTCCCATGCCTCCATCCGAACTCAAGCCTTTTTATCTCTGAGAATAATGAGCCTGTTGAATACCCATGGTAATACCATTTGCGATGTTGGCATATTTAGAAAAAATAACAGAAAATAAGTCTGTCTCCTGACCTAGTCTTTTATCCTTAGAGTAAGCAGGGTTTTCTGCTCTGCCTGTGTTAACTCTCTGTGGTTAACAAATATGTGGAAGGAAGTATCGTGGAACAGAGTGGACCTGTATCCTCTCAGGGCAGGTGTGCTTTCAGCTCAGTAGGCTTCTTTCCATCACTAATGTCTTAAAGCTACAGGCATCTATTCTCTCAAACTTCTGCAGTCGGGAAGCTAAAAATCAGGGTGTCAGCTTGTCCACTATTCCTTTGGGTAGAGTTCTTCCTTGTCTGTCCTGGGCATTTAGTGGTATTTGCCCAGCCTTGGTTGTCTTGGCTGGCAGTGGCTGTGACAGTTTCTCTGCTTATGTCCCCACTTCATTCTCCATGTGGGTAATGTCTTCACATTGCTCTTTTGTGCTCTTATAAGGGCATTATAACTTCATCTTAAGTACACCTGTGAGATACTTCCATGTAAGGTCACACTTGTAGCTAGAGTAGATCGGGACATGAGTATGTCTTTTTGGGTAGTATGATTCAAGCCCACAATCAATGGGATCTATTTATATTAGTTGATTGGAATGAGAATGGGAGGGAGGGTAGGAAGCCCAGGCTAGGAGAAATGGAAACAGGAAGCACAGGGATGCTGTGAGGTTTGTTGTATCTCTGGTGTAGTCCACAAAAACAGTCGAAGACCTAGAGGATACTTTAGGTTGTATTATCAGTGAACTTTGGGAAGTAGAGATCACAGATAGGTCTGTCTATCTGTCTGTCTGCTTATCACCTCACGTGGCTACCACTTTTATGTGTGGTGGAAACATTTGAGGGCCACCCTGAACAAATTTCAAGTATGTAGTTAGTCACCATGCTCACCGTTAGCTCTCTAATTATCTAGTAAAGCCCCTGTAGTTTGACTTATTCACCCTCACCTCCACTACCCATGACACACACTGTTCTATCCTTTGCTCCTCTGAGTTGGGCTATTTTAGATTTAATATTTGAGTGTATTTGTCCTTTTGTGTCTGGTTTATTTCAATTAGTATGTCCTCCACCTACAATTGAGCTATCAAAACTTACAGAATTTTCCTTTATTGGAAGGCTGGATAGTATTCCATTGTACATATATATATTTTCTTTGTCAATTCAAACATTTTGATGATGCATAGAAATTTGGTTGGTGCTTGGGAACAGTGTGGCAAGAAACATGGGATTACAGATATTGTTTAGATACAGTGATTTTATTTCCTTTGGAGGGCAACTCAAAAGAGGGGAAGATAGCTGTCATATCATCATCATCATCATCATCATCATCATCTTTATCTTTCTTTCTTTCTTTCTTTCTTTCTTTCTTTCTTTCTTTCTTTCTTTCTTTCTTTCTTTCTTTCTTCCTTCCTTCCTTCCTTCCTTCCTTCCTTCCTCTTTCTTTCTTTCTTTCTTTCTTTCTTTCTTTCTTTCTTTCTTTCTTTCTTTCTTTCTTTCTTTCTTTCTTTCTTTCTTTCTTTCCTTCCTTCCTTCCTTCCTTCCTTCCTTCCTTCCTTCCTTCCTTCCTTCCTTCCTTCCTTCCTTCCTTTCTCTCTCTCTCTTTCTCTCTCCCCTCCCTCCCTCCCTCCTTCCCTTCTTCCCTTCCTCCCTCCCCTCTCTCCCTCTCTTCCTTCCTTCCCCTCTTACATCTCTTCCTCTCTTTCAATAATCATCCAAACTGTTGTCTAGCTGTGAGGTAATATTGTGTTTTGAATCACATTTCTCTGATGATTAGTGACACTGAATACTTTCCATAGATCTGCTTTTTCTACATCCCTTTTGGAAAAACTCCTGTTTGCATCTTTTGATCAGGATTAGCTGAGCTGTTTCGGACTTTTGTTTTCCTGTTGTGTTGTAGAAGAGTCTTAAATCATGGATATTCACTCATTATCAGATATATGGTTTTCAAACATTTTCTCTCCTTAGGTTACATACTAATGTTGATACCCATTCCTTTTTTATGTGCAAAGCTCCTTCATTTGATATGGTCCCAGTTTTTCATATCATCTTAGCCTCAGATGCATCTCCAGAAAAATCATTGCTAAGACAGATGCCAGAGCATTTCTTCCTGCTAGGGCATTTCCTTCCATTTTTGTCTATGACTTTTATAGTTTTAGACATTTTGTTTAAATATTTAAAACAGTTGTCTAATTTTGTGTAAGATAAGGCCACTGCCATTCATCTGCATGTAGATGTCCGTTTCTCCCTCAGAACTACCTGTTGAAGAACAAATACTTTTTTCCAATGCATATTCCTGGCACCTTGACAAAAATTATTTAACAATATATGCTTGTGTTTATTTTTTGAGCTCTCCATATGTTTGCTTTTATGACCTCACAATATCACTCGTTTACTATTTACTATTATAGTTTATTACATGCACATGCACACACACTTTGTCTCTCCGTCTCTTTGTTTCTGTCTCTGTGTCTCTGTATGTCTCTCTGTCTGTCTCTCCCTCCCTCTCCCTCTTCCTCCCCTGTCTTTCTCTCATTTCCATTTCCATTTCCAGTGCTGGAGCTAGAACCCAGGGCCTTGTGCATAAAGGCAAACACTCTTCCTGGTTCTGAGCTGTAAATGCAACTACTTTGAAACCAGAAAGTTATGCCCTCAATCTTTTTAAAAGTCAAGATTGTCCTGGCTGCTTGCTTGATGTCTTTTGTGGCTCTGTGTACATTTTAGTGTTATTTTCTCTGTTTGAAAACTCCTATTGGATTTTGTAGATCATATTGGCAGTCACTACAATCTTTTGAGCCTTGTGTAGGTAGAGTGGCACAAACCATTTCCATGTAGAGCCTTGTTAATGGTACAGTGGGTTTATAAGAGCTATTGAATTGAAATAGTTTATTGATGGGGCTCTAAGAGACAATTGGTGTTGACCTTCAGAAATATTTATTTGCATGGGTATTTTGAAGCAGCACTGACTTTATCTTTGAACTGAGGATTCCTTTAGAATATTACTCTGTTGAGATAGCCCAGTATTCTTGGAAAACACATGTAACTGCTGATTTTTTTCTGTGCATGTGGGACATATTTAAAGGGAAGTATCCTTAGACTATTGATGTTGGCTGGTTGAGTGGGTGAGTAAGAAGTGATGTGTGACAGGAGAACCTGTGTAGGTGCATGTGCACAGAGAGCGTGGAGACTGGGAAAGAACTGTTAACTGCTCGTTCTGGTTCAACTCCAAACTGAGGGTCAGAGGACAGCGGTAAGACTGGTACAAAGGCCTCGAGAGAGAGCCACTTTCTAAGGGTCAGAAGCAACCTTCTGTGTAACCAGGGGACTCTGAGAGAAATTCAGAATCAGCTCATTTTTCTTTTTGTCTGGATAAGCATCATTTTTTTTTTCCTGGCACAAGGCCAATTGCTTCCTTGAAAGATATTAGGCCCCAGATATGAGCTTGATAACAGATGCTCGTGTGGTTTTGTTCTCCTAAGGATCTTGACCCACTCCTGTGTTAGACCATCGAGAGCTTTGTTCCCAGAGGTTGTTTGTGAGGGCAGAAAGATTTCCTGAACCAGGCTCTCTCAGGTTGACTCTACTCTTGCATCCTCTCTCAGGTTGACTCTGGTGCTGCATCTTTCTAGTGAGCTCATATCTCCATCTATGAATGTGGCAGCTTGGAGGTAGAGGAATGAAAGATCATCATTTGCTAATATCTTTGTCTTCAGTACACCGTTATCTGTTGTATTCTGTTTTATCTATGACTGACTTCTCTTTAAAACATTTTTTTATTAGATATATTATTTATTTACATTTCAAATGTTGTCCCCTTTCCTGGTTTCCCCCTGAAAATCCCATAACCCATCTCTCCTCCCCCTGTTCCCCACTCAACCCACTCCCGCTTCCCTGTCCTGGTATTCCCCTACTCTGTGGCATCAAACCTTCCCAGGACCAAGGACCTCTCCTCTCTTGATGTCCAACAAGACTATCCTCTGCTGCCTATGTGGCTGGAGCCATGGGTCCCTTCATGTGTACTCTTTGGTTGATGGTTTAGTCCCTGGGGGAACTGGGTGGCTCATATTGTTCCTCCTATTGTGCTGCAAACCCCCTCAGCTCCTTGTGTCCTTTATCTAGCTCCTCCATTGGGGACCCTGTGCTCAGTTCAATGGCTGGGTGAGAGTGTCCCCCTCTGTACTTGTCAGGAACTAGCAAAGCCTCCCAGGTGACAGCTATATCAGGCTCTAGCCAGCAAGCACTTGTGGGCATCTAAAATAGTGTCTGGGTTTTGTAACTATATATGGAATGGATCCCTAGGTGGGGCAGTCTCTGGATGGTCAGAGTCTGCTCCTGACTCTGTATTTCCTTTTGTAGGTATTTTCTTCCCCCTTCTAAGAAGGACCAGAGCGTTCATACTTTGTTCCTCCTCCTCCTTCTTTAATTTTCTATATTTTTTGTTTACATTCCAAATGATTTCCCCTTTTCTGGTTCCCCCCTCCCCATAAGTCCTATAGGCCCTCTTCCCTCCGACTGGTCCCCAGTCAACCCTCTCCCACTTCTCTGTTCTGGTAATCCCCTACATTGTTACATCAAGCCTTTCCAGGACCATGGCCCTCTCCTTCCTTCTTCTTGGGAATCATTTGATATGTGAATTGTGTCTTGGGTATTCAGAACTTCTGGGCTAATATCCACTTATCAGGGACTGCATTCTATGTGTGTTCTTTTGTGATTGGGTTACCTCACTTAGGATGATATTTTCCAGTTCAACCATTTGCTTAAGAATTTCATTAATTCATTGTTTTTAATTGCTGAGTAGTATTCCATTGTGTAAATATACCACATTTTCTGTATTCATTCCTCCTCTGAAGGACATCTGGGTTCTTTCCAGCTTCTGGCTATTATAATAAATAAGGCTGCTATGAACATAGTGGAGCATGTTTCCTTATTGCATGCCAGGGAATCCTCTGGGTATATGCCCAGGAATGGTATAACAGGGCACTCCAGAAGTGTCATGCCCAGTTTTATGAGGAACCCCTAGACTGATTTCCAGAGTGGTTGTACCAGCTTGTAATCCCATCATCAGTGGAGGAGCGTTCCTCTTTCCCACATCCTTGCCAACACCTGCTGTCTCCTGTTTTAAGTTTTTAATCTTAGCCATTATGACTGGTGTGGGGTGAAATCTCAGGGTTGTTTTGATTTGAATTTCCCTAATGACTAATGATGCTGAACATGTCCTAAGATGCTTCTCAACCATTTGAAATTCTTCAGGTGAAAATTCTTTGTTAAGCTCTGTACCCCATTTTTTAATAGGGCTATTTGTCTCTCTGGAGTCTAACTTCTTGAGTTCTTTATATATATTGGATATTAGCCCTCTGTCAGATGTAGGGTTGGTGAAGATCTTTTCCCAATTTTTTGGTTGCCATTTTGTCCTATTGAGAGTGTCCTTTGACTTACAGAAATTTTGTAATTTTATGAGGTCCCACATGTCAATTCTTGATCTTAGAGCATAAGCTATTGTGTTCTGTTCAGGAAAATTTCACCTGTGCCCATGTTCTCAAGACTCTTCCCCAGTTTCTTTTCTATTAGTTTCAGTGTGTCTGGTTTTATGTGGAGGTCCTTGATCCATTTGGACTTGAGGTTTGTACAAGGAGATAAGAATGGATTGATTTGCATCCTTCTACATGTGGACTGCCAGTTGACCCAGCACCGTTTGTTGAAAAGGCTATCTTTTTTCCCACTGGATGGTTGTAGCTCCTTTGTCAAAGATCAAGTGACCATAGGTGTATGGGTTCATTTCTGGGTCTTCAATTCTATTCCATTCATCTACTTGCCTGTCACTGTACGAATGCTATGCAGTTCTTAACACTATTGCTCTATGTAGTACTGTTTGAGGTCCGGGATACTAATTCCCCAAGAAGTTCTTTTACTGTTGAGAATCCTGTTTTTTTGTTATTCCAGATTAATTTGAGAATTGTTCTTTCTAACTTTATGAAGAATTAAGTTGGAATCTTTTTTTATAAAAGATTTATTTGTTTATTGTAAGTACACTGTAGCTGTCTTCAGACATACCTCTGAGGGTATCAGACCTTGTTATGGATGTTTGTGAGCCACCATGTGGTTGCTGGGACTTGAACTCAGGGCTTCCAGAAGAACAGTTGGTACTCTTAATTGCTGAGCCAACTCTCTAGCCCAAGTTGGAATCTTGATGGGGATTACACTGAATCCGTATATTGCTTTTGGCAAGATGGCCATTTTTACTATATTAATCCTGACAGTCCACGAGCATGGGAGATCTTTCCATCTTCTGAGGTCTTCTTCGATTTCGTTCTTCAGAGACTTGAAGTTCTTGTCATACAGATCTTTCACTTGTTTGGTTAGAGTCACACCAGGATGCTTTATATTGTTTGTGACTATTGTGAAGGGTGTTGTTTCCCTAATTTCTTTCTCAGCCTGTTTATCCTTTGAGTATAGGAAGGCTACTGATTTGTTTGAGTTAATTTGTATCCAGCCACTTTGCTGAAGTTGTTTTTCAGCTGTAGGAGTTCTCTGGTGGAGTTTATTGAGTCGCTTAAATATACTATTATATCATCTGCAAATAATGATAATTTGACTTCTTCCTTTCCAATTTGTATCCCTTTGACCTCTTTTTGTTGTCTAATTGCTAGCTAGAACTTCAAGTACTATATTGAATAGATATGAAGAGAGAGGGCAGCCTAGTCTAGTGCCTGTTTTTAGTGGGATTGCTTCAAGTTTCTCTCCATTTAGTTTGATGTTGGCTACTGATTTGCTGTATATTGCTTTTACTATGTTTAGGTATGGGCTTTCCAAGACTTTTAACATGAAGGGATACTGAATTTTGTCATATGCTTTTTCATCATCTAATGAAATGATCATGTGTATTTTTTCTTTGAATTTGTTTATGTCGTGGATTACATTGGTGGATTTTTGTATATTGGACCATCCCTGCATCCCTGGGATGAAGCCTACTGGATCATGGTAAATGATTGTTTTGATTTGTTCTTGGACTTGGTTGGCAAGAATTTTATTGAGTATTTTTGCATCGATATTCATAAGGGAAATTGGTCTGAAATTCTCTTTCTTTGTTGAATCTTTGTGTGGTTTTGGTATCAGTGTAATTGTAGCTTCATAGAACAAGTTGGGTAGTTTTCCTTCTGTTTCTATTTTGTGGAATAGTTTGAAGAGTATTGGTGTTGGGTCTTCTTTGAAGGTCTGATAGAATTCTGCACTAAAACCATCTGGTCCTATGCTTTTTTTATGGTTGGGAGACTTCCAATGACTGCTTCAGTTTCTTTAGGGTTTATCGGACTGTTTAGATGGTCTATGTGATCCTGATTTAACTTTGGTATTTGGTATCTGTCTAGAAAATTGTCCATTTCATCCGGATTTTCCAGTTGGTTGAGTATAGGCTTTTGTAGTAGGAGCTGATGATTATTTTTTGAATTTCCTTAGTTTCTGTTGTTATATCTTCCTTTTCATTTCTGATTTTGTTAATTTGGATACTGTCTCTGTGCCCTCTGGTTAGTCTTGTTAAAGGTTTATTTATCTTGTTGATTTTCTCAAAGAACCAGCTTCTGGCTTTGTTGATTCTTTGTATAGTTCTTTTTTGTTTCTACTTGGTTGATTTCAGTCCTGAGTTTGATGAGTTCCTGCCTTCTACTCCTCTTGGATGTATTTGCTTCTTTCTGTTCTAGAGCTTTCTTTCAGGTGTGCTGTTAAGCTTCTAGTGTATGCTGTCTCCAGTTTCTTTTTGGAGGCACTCAGAGGTATGAGTGTTCCTCTTAGCACTGTTTACATTGTGTCCCATAAGTTTGGATATGTTGTGCCTTCATTTTCATTAAATTCTAAAAAGTCTTTGATTTCTTTCTATATTTCTTCATTGACCCAGTATCATTGAGTAGAGCATTGTCCAGTTTCTATGTGTTTGTGGGCTTTCTGTTGTTTTTGTTGCTATTGAAGACCACCCTTACTCCATAGTGATCTGATAGGAGGCATGGGATTATTTCAATCTTCTTACATCTGCTGAGGTCTGTTTTATGACCAGTTATATGGTCAGTTTTTGAGAAGATACCATGAGGTGCTGAGAAGAAGGTATATTCTTTTGATTTAGGATGAAATGTTCTATAGATATCTGTTAAATCCATTTGGTCTGTAAGTTCTGTTAGTTTCACTGTGTCTCTGTTTAGTTTGTGTTGCCCTGATCTGTCCATTGATTAGACTGTGGTGTTGAAATCACCAACAATTATTATGTGAGGTGCAATGTGTGCTTTGAGCTTAAAGTTTCTTTTACAAATGTGATTGCCCTTGCATTTGGAGCATAGATGTTCAGAATTGAGAGTTCTTCTTGGTAGATTTTTCCTTTGATAACTATGAAGTGTCCTTCAATGTCTTTTTTTTTTTTGATGACTTTTGGTTGAAAGTCAATTTTATACCATATTAGAATGGCTACTCCAGCTTGTTTCCTAGGACCATTTACTTGTAAAATTGTTTTCCAGCCTTTTACTCTGAGGTAGTGTTTGTGTTTGACACTGAGGTGTGTTTCCTGTATGCAGCAAAATGCTTTATGTATCCAGTCTGTTAGTCTATGTCTTTTTATTGGGGGAATTGAGTCCATTGATGTTAAGAGATGTCCCAACACATAGGACTGTCAATGGTGTTCCCTGGACCACCTAGGGGAGAATGGGGGACAAGAGACACAAGAGATGGACAGCAAGACAGGATTCTGATCAAGCTGTCAAATTTTATTTTTTTACACACTACAATATAAAGGAAAACAAGCAAGTTATAGGGAAGGGGTAAAAGAGGGCAAGACATTGTCTTCAGGGAACTATCTCAGGGGGCAAGCATTGTCTCTCAGGAACAGTTTCTCAGAATTGCCTCTCAGAATCTCATGTAAAAGCTGGCTATTACTACAGAAAGTTGGCTAACTAAAATGATCAAGAGGAGATGAAGTGGAAAGAGGTTGCTATGGTAACCTAACTACAGGTGAGCTCTGTTTGTTCTAACCAACTCAGGTGAGCTCTGTATGTGCTGACCACCTTGCTATTTGGCAAACCCGAGAGCTAGTATTTTCCCTTCTAAAAGTAGGCTTGAGCATGTAAGATGACTGAAAGGAATAGGTTTTGAGAATGGCTCTTGACAAAGAGATATTAAGACATAGTGATTGTTGCTTCCTGTTATTTTTGATGTTATTTTTATGTTTGTGTGGTTATCTTTTGGGTTTGTTGAAAGAAGATTACTATTTTGTTTTATTTTAAGGTGTAGTTGCCCCCCTTATATTGGAGTTTTCCATCTATTATCCTTTGCAGGGCTGGATTTGTAGAAAGATATTGTGTAAATTTGGTTTTATCATGGAATATATTGGTTTCTCCATCTATGGTGATTGAGAGTTTTGCTGGATATAGTAGTCTGGGCTGGCATTTGTGTTTTCTTAGGGTCTGTATGAGATCTGCCCACGATCTTCTTGTTTTCATGGTCTCTGGTGAGAAGTCTGGTGTAATTCTGATAGGTTTTCCTTTAAATGTTACTTGGCCTTTTTCCCTTACTGATTTTAATATTCTTTTTTTGTTTAGTACATTTGGTGTTTTGATTATTATGTGCCAGGAGGAATTTCTGTTCCGGTCCAGTCTGTTTGGAGTTCTGTAGGCTTCTTGTACATTCATGAGCATCTCTCTTTTTAGGTTAGGGAAGTTTTCTTCTATAATTTTGATGAAGATATTTACTGGCCCTTTAAGTTGTAAATCTTCACTCTCTTCTATACCTATAATCCTTAGGTTTGGTCTTCTTATTGTGTCTTGGATTTCTTGGATGTTTTATATTATAAGCATTTTACATTTTCTGTTTTCTTTGACAGTTAAGTCAACGGGTTCTGTAGTATCTTCAGCACCTCAGATTCTTTCTTCTATCTCTTGTATTCTGTTGTTGATGTTTGCATCTATGACACCTGATTTCATTCCAAGGTTTTCTATCTCCAGAGTTGTCTCCCTTTGTGATTTCTTCATGTTTCTACTTCCATTTTTAGATCCTGGATGGTTTTGTTCAGTTCCTTCACTTGCTTGTTTGTGTTTTCCTATAATTATTTAAGGGATTTTTGTGTTTCCTTTTTAAGGGCTTCTACTTGTTGACTCATGTTCTCTTGTATTTCTTTAAGGGAGTTATTTAAGTCCTTCTTGAAGTCCTCTATCAGCATCATGAGATGTGATTTTAAATCCAGATCTTGCTTTTCTGGTGTGTTGGGATATCCAGGACTTGCTGTTGTGGGAGAACTTGGTCTAGATGGTGCCGTGTTGCCTTGGTTTCTGTTGGCAATGTTCTTGTATATGCCTTTTGCCATCTGGTTATCTCTGGTCTTAGCTGGTATTGTTGTCTCTGACTGTGGCTTATCTTCCTGCAAGCCTCTGTATCTGTGCTCCTGGGAGACCCATTCTCCCTGTGTACACAGGTATGTAGGTACTCCTGCAAGACCAGTTCTCTTCTGGTTGTATTTGGGTATGTAGTTCTGTGGCCCCGATCAGCTCTCAGTGTGGGCAGAAATCGGAAGACTTCTGTCCCAGGCTTCTCCGAGGCTCTTGTGTCCTCAGGGTTTCCAGCTGTTTCCTCTGAGCAGCAGGGGTGGTCCTACCTGTGCTGTCTGGCCTCTCTGCATTCCTGGGTGGTTAGCTACCTCCCTGAGCCACTTGGGTATGGTTCATGTGGTAGAGGATGTTCCCAAGCCTGGCTAATGAATTATTACATTCAACTTTTGCTTTAGTCATGGTCTAATAAACAGAGGAAACCATGGTGACATATTTCACTATTTTCTGGTGGTGATCTCTGTTAACTCATAAGTTTGAAGACCCTGAGCTCATTTTAGATGTTCCATAGCATTTAGTCTTTCTCAGTTTACCACTTGCATCTTTCTTTTGATATTTAAATTTCTTAAATTTCTACTTACTGTATGTGTATGTGTGTGTATGTGTACATGTACTATGGTGAATGTGTGTGTATGTGTTTATTTGTACACATGTACCATGTTGTGTGTGCTTGAGCATATACACATTTACCATTAATGTGTGTGTGTGTGTGTGTGTGTGTGTGTGTGTGTGTGTGTGTGTGCATACAAACATGTACCATGATATATGTTCATGTTAAAGGACAACTTTTGGAAGTAAGTTCTTCTTACATCATGTGAGTTTTGGTGTTCAGACTCACTCAAGTCTCCAGGCTTAGTAGCAGGAACCTTTACTTACTGAGTCATCTCTTGAGTTCAGTTGTATTCTCTTTAAAGCCTCATGGCATTTTAGTTAGTTAGTTAGGGATTAGTCTTGTTGAAAGCCTATTACTGTGTATATTAGTTACTGTTCTATTGCTATGACAAGGCATCATGACCAAGGCAACTTATATTAAGAAGCATTTAATTGTGGCCCTGATCAGCTCTTGGTGTAGACAGAAATCGGAATAGATTGTTAATTATTTAATTGCTTGTTTGTTAATTTTAGGGAACTAGTCCATGATTATCATGGCAGGAAGCAGTCAGGTGTGGTACTGGAGTGGTAACTGAAAGCTTTATCCTGATTTTTAGGCAGCAGTGAGCAAGGGGAGGGGCATGAGCTTTTAGATCCTCAAAGCCCACTCAAAGTAACATATCTCTTCCAACAAGGCTGCACCTCCTTTATCAAGGCCATACTCCCCAATTCTTCCCAAACAGTTCCACTCCCTTGTAACTAAGCATTCAGATATATGAATCTATGAGGGCCAGTCTCATTCAAACCACCACTGAGCCTGGATGAAAGCTCTTTTGAATGACCATTGCCTTTCAATTAATGATGATCAATGGGCTTTTCTCTTTGTTTTTGTGAACCATGAACTTTGTTCTAGTTAGTGTAAGGCATGTCTTTGTTTCTGGGGGCACTTGGATTTGTTGCAGATCAGTGCAAAGAGACAAGATGTTCAATTTCTGTGTCAGTCTCAGGAGAGTAGTGTTCCTGTGAGCATGGTAGGAGGAGGAAGTCTATTATTGGAATTGGCACAACTCTAGTTCTGAAGAAGCTGAAAGGAGAAAGCCTGCAAGCAGGTAAGGGAGGTCAGAGAGGGCGTGGAAGCAACTGGGCGTGGAAGCAACTGGCCAAAACAATCCCAAGAAGAATGTGGAGGGTACTCATGGGAGGGTCTGCGGGAAGCTACTTCCCTAGAAGCTGCTGTCCAAGAGACTGGTCAGCAGGGTTAGTGAGAAGTCAGGAAGACAAGCACACCAGTCTTCATTTGTTCTTCACCTAGACAAAGTTGTATTTAGTTATCATTTTCTTTTTATAAGGTGGGGGCATTTCTATATAGCACTGGGTAGCCTAGACCTTGATATGTTGACTATGCTGTTCTTGACCTTAAAAGGAGCATCCTGCCTCTGTTTCTCATGCTGGGATAACAGGCATGTATTACCATGTCTGGATCATAATTTCATTTTTGTTATTTAAAGATTGAACAGTGGCTGAAACAAGATTCTCATGTCCACCAACTTCTACTAAGAAGAAACCTTCACATAAAACAGTGGTTCTCAAGCTGTGTGTGTCGCAACCTCTTTGACAAACTTTTATCTTCAGAACTATTTGTATTATGATTCATAACTAGCAAAATTATAGTTAGGAAATACAACAAAAATAATTTTATGGTTGGAGGTCACTACCCCATGAGGAACTGTATTAAAGGGTCACAGCAGAAGGACAAGAAACATTGATATAAAGGGAAAATGCAGTGAGGAGGGCAGGTGTGAGGTGTTGGCAGTGCGGGTGGACAGTGAGGAGGGCAGGTGTGAGGTGTTGGCAGTGTGGGTGGACAGTGAGGAGGGCAGGTGTGAGGTGTTGGCCGTGCAGGTGGACAGTGAGGAGGGCAGGTGTGAGGTGTTGGCAGTGCAGGTGGACAGTGAGGAGGGCAGGTGTGAGGTGCTGGCAGTGCGGGTGGACAGTGAGGAGGACAGGTGTGAGGTGTTGGCAGTGTGGGTGGACAGTGAGGAGGGCAGGTGTGAGGTGTTGGCAGTGTGGGTGCACAGTGAGGAGGGCAGGTGTGAGGTGTTGGCAGTGCAGGTGCACAGTGAGGAGGGCAGGTGTTAGGTGTTGGCAGTGTGGGTGCACAGTGAGGAGGGCAGGTGTGAGGTGTTGGCAGTGTGGGTGCACAGTGAGGAGGGCAGGTGTGAGGTGTTGGCAGTGGGGGTGGACAGTGAGGAGGGCAGGTGTGAGGTGTTGGTAGTGGGGGTGGACAGTGAGGAGGGCAGGTGTGAGGTGTTGGCAGTGTGGGTGGACAGTGAGGAGGGCAGGTGTGAGGTGTTGGCAGTGTGGGTGCACAGTGAGGAGGGCAGGTGTGAGGTGTTGGCAGTGCAGGTGCACAGTGAGGAGGGCAGGTGTGAGGTGTTGGCAGTGGGGGTGGACAGTGAGGAGGGCAGGTGTGAGGTGTTGGCCGTGTGGGTGGACATGGGAATGACTTTGTCAGTTCCTGCTTTGTCCACCTGCAGCCACATCTGAAAGTCGCATCTGAAAGAGTTCCAGTTTACATATACAGACAGACCAATTCACCAGTTCACAGAGTCAGAATTTCACTGCCCAAGTCAACGTTGTTTCAAAAGTGCAAACATCAGGTCTAACCTTGTTATCTTCACCAAGTAAAACCAAGTATAAGGGAGAAAATGTCCTTGTGTTTTTCAGGTTTGCGAGGCTGTTCTTCTGTGTTATTTTTCTACTTGTATAGCCACTGACACATCGACTTTTAAAAGTTAGTCTCCTAAATTTTAAATGTTAGTCTCCTAAATTTTAAAATCTAAGCTTTATTATCAATAAAGCTTCTGTCTGCTCTTGATTTTGGGTCTGCCATTCCCTAGCACTGGGGCTGTTCAGATGTCCTACCTATAATAGTTTTATTCTCCAACGCTCTGTTGTGGATATCAACAGAGAAGCTTATGTGTACTTTGTATCACCCTCACACCTCAGTTAATATAACATTATAGTGTTATGTTATAACTGCAATCACACAGAAATATGTTTAATGGATTCATGGCCACCTATTGGCAAATGCCTATGTCCATGTGAAGATCTCGGCACAGAGCCTGGCTGGGAGTCCTTGGAAGAATTTTAATGGTGATCATTCAAAGTGATTAAGCCGGTAATAATGGTCAGATTAATATATTCATGTACTGCGAAAGATCTGTATGGCAAGAACTTCAAGACTCTGAAGAAGGAAATGGAAGAAGACCTCAAAAAATGGGAAAACCTCCCATGCTCATGGATCGGTAGAATCAATATAGTTAAAATGGCCATTTTGCCTAAAGCACTATACAGATTCAATGCAATACCCATCAAAATCCCAACTCAATTCTTCACAGAGTTAGAAAGAGCAATTATCAAATTCATCTGGAACAACAAAAAACCCAGGATAGCTAAAACTATTCTCAGCAACAAAAGAAAATCTGGGGGAATCAGTATCCCTGACCTCAAGCAATACTACAGAGCAATAGTGTTAAAAACTGCATGGTATTGGTACAGTGACAGGCAGGAGGATCAATGGAACAGGATTGAAGATCCAGAAATGAACCCACACACCTATGGCCACTTGATCCTCGACAAAGAGGCTGAAAACATCCAATGGAAAAAAGATAGCCTTTTCAACAAATGGTGCTGGTTCAACTGGAGGTCAGCATGCAGAAGAATGCGAATTGATCCATCCTTGTCTCCTTGTACTAAGCTCAAATCCAAATGGATCAAGGACCTCCACATAAAGCCAGACACTCTGAAGCTAATAGAAAAGAAACTGGGGAAGACCCTTGAGGACATTGGTACAGGGAGAAAGTTTCTGAACAGAACACCAATAGCGTATGCTCTAAGAGCAAGAATTGACAAATGGGACCTCATAAGGTTACAGAGTTTCTGTAAGGCAAAGGACACCATCAAGAGGACAGATCGGCAACCAACAAATTGGGAAAAGATCTTCACCAATCCTACATCAGATAGAGGGCTAATATCCAATATATATAAAGAACTCAAGAAGTTAGACTCCAGAAAACCGAACAACCCTATTAAAAAATGGGGTACAGAGTTAAACAAAGAATTCTCACCTGAAGAACTTCGGATGGCGGAGAAGCATCTTAAAAAATGCTCCACTTCATTAGTCATTAGGGAAATGCAAATCAAAACAACCCTAAGATTTCATCTTACACCAGTCAGAATGGCTAAGATTAAAAATTCAGGAGACAGCAGGTGTTGGAGAGGGTGCGGAGAAAGAGGAACACTCCTCCACTGCTGGTGGGGTTGCAAATTGGTACAACCACTCTGGAAAGCAGTCTGGCGGTTCCTCCGAAAACTGGGCACCTCACTTCCAGAAGATCCTGCTATACCACTCCTGGGCATATACCCAGAGGATTCCCCACCATGTAATAAGGATACATGCTCTACTATGTTCATAGGAGCCCTATTTATAATTGCCAGATGCTGGAAAGAACCCAGGTATCCCTCAACAGAAGAGTGGATACAAAAAATGTGGTATATCTACACAATGGAGTACTATTCAGCCATTAGAAACAATGAATTCATGAAATTCTTAGGCAAATGGATGGAGCTAGAGAACATCATACTAAGTGAGGTAACCCAGACTCAAAAGGTGAATCATGGTATGCACTCACTAATAAGTGGTTATTAACCTAGAAAACTGGAATACCCAAAACATAATCCACACATCAAATGAGATACAAGAAGAAAGCAGGAGTGGTCCCTGGTTCTGGAAAGACTCAGTGAAACAGTATTTGGCAAAACCAGAACGGGGAACTGGGAAGGGGTGGGAGGGAGGACAGGGGAAGAGAAGGGGGCTTACGGGACTTTCGGGGAGTGGGGGGGGCTAGAAAAGGGGAAATCATTTGAAATGTAAATAAATTATATCAAATAAAAAAAAAGACAAAAAAAAACAAAAAAAAATATATTCATGTACATGCAATCACTGATAAGTGGATATTAATTAGCCCAGAAGCTCTGAATTCTCAAGACACAATTAGCATATCAAATGATTCCCAAGAAGAAGGAAGGAGAGGGCCCTGGTTCTGAAAAGACTTGATCCAGCATTGTAGGGGAGCACCAGGACAGAGAAATGGGAGGGATAATTGGGAAATGGGTGGAGGGAAGAGGGCTTATGAGACCGATGGGGTTGGGGGAACCAGGAAAGGGGAAAGCATTTGGAATGTAAACTAAGAATATAGAAAATAAATAAAAAAATAAAAATGAAAAAGAAGCTTCAGAGCAAAAAAAAAATTCATGTACATGCACAGAGAGAGGGAGAGGGAGAAGTGGAGAGGGAGAGGGAAGGACAGGGAGAGGGAGAGAGGGATAGAGAGAGGGAGACACTTGTAGGGATAGTTCCACTTGGATGTGTTCCCCTCCCTATTCTTTTTCACACTGAACATACATGAAGCCAAGCTTACAATTTTCCATTCCAAGCTATGTGTTTCTCCTCATTTTTAATGGGGCAAGGATTATTAAATTTACTTAATTGGTAAGAATTATTAAACATGTTCCTGGATTGTGATGTGGTCTTTGTCTATACAACAAATACAACAAAACAAGGTAAAATCTAGAGGAATTGTCAAGCTAATTACACACCATCACCTCTGTAGTGAGAACATTTAAATCTTTGGCAGTTTTGAAATACATGCTATTTACCACCAGTGGTGACTACACTGTTTTATAGATCTCTGAGACTTTTTCTTCCTCTCTAATTGGAATTTGTAGCCTTTGACGACTATCTCCCCATTCCGCAGCCTCTACCCACCCCCAGACTCTGGGAACCAGCGCCTACTCTCTGCTTCTCAGAGCTCAACTTTTTAGGTTGCTCATAAAAGTGAGATCATGTGGTCCTTGGCTTTCTGTGCCTGGCTTATGTCACTTAGTTAATGCCCTCCAGGTTTGTCCATACTGTCCAAAACTCATTCAGTTTTAGTGCTTCCAAGTCTCACCTCTCCCTGTCAATGCAGGGACTGGAGTTTAGGCTCCAAGTCTCTTTACTCACTGTTGTGTCTCTAGGACCTGTCACGTTTGAGAGTAGGAAAGACTAAAGTTGAGCAGTTGTATATTCTTTCAACACATGCTGGCTTACAGCTCTGAGAGAAAAGAGTCTATGTAGAAACTAGCTTGGCTGCATGGGGCCTCAGAAATGACAGCTGTAAATCTGTGTTTCAAGAAAGTACCAAGTCAGGCAGGCTAGGTTTAAACACGCTGAATCCCCACGTTCCGACCAGGAGGGTAGGCAGTTAGGAAGCATTAAGAAGCAATTGGTGGAGTTGTGAAGTCCAAGTTTTGTAATGCTTTTTGGCATGAATCAATTTCCAGCTGCAGAGGGTGATGGAGAAACATCAACCGGAAGCTTCTAACTGTGTAACATTGGTAAAAGTTTTGAATGGCTTGTGGTAGTGACTGCAGGTAAGGAGCAGTGTGTGTGTGTGTGTGTGTGTGTGTGTGTGTGAGTGAGAGAGAGAGAGAGAGCGAGAGAGCGAGCGAGAGAGAGACAGAGACAGAGTCAGAGAAAGACAGAGAGACAGAGAGACAGAGACAGACAGAGAGACACACACATACAGAGACAAAGGAGAGACAGAGACAGACAGACACGGGGGTGGGGGGGTGGGGGGGGAAGAGTACTTGTGTTTTTGAGTTTGTTTGAGGAGAGAGAGAGAGAGAGGAGCAGAGTTCATGTGACAGCCAGAGGAGGCCTTCCTTAAGACAGGGTCACTCACTGAGCTTACTGGATACCAGTAAGCGCTGGATCCAACCGCCTGTGTTCTTCATTGCAGTTGAATTATAGGTGTGCATTTGGCCACATTTAGCTCCTCCATGTGTGCTGGGGATTTGAACTGCGATCCTCACGTTTGTACAGCAAATGCTCTAGTCTGCTGAGCCATCTCTCCACTCCCAATTTAATGGTATCTCTGGCCAAACGATATAGAAACTAGCATGTTTGTCATAGCTATTTTTTCATATTAATTTATTTTATAAAGATTTTTATTGCAATGGTGTCTGTGACATTGGCTTTAGGTTGACTAGGAAATGATTATTCAACAGGTTTCTTTAAATGCCTTGAGTCAGTAAGTACTTGTGTTTTTGAGTTTGTTTGAGGTCCTGTTAAGAGACTACCGCTCTGGACATACCCTTTACCAAAAGATCCTCTTCTCGCTGGGAAGGTCTAGGGGTGCACATACACCAGTGAGTGAGGAACGGGGCACTGGGCTGGCAAGCCAGGTCTTTCAAGTTAACCCTTGAAATTACATCCTAATATGCTAGATATTACATCCAGGTAAAAGAATGAAGATATTGGTTCTTTGCTAGGTCAGGCCTTTTCCTGTGGAGCTGAGCTCTGAGCAGACTGGATACCACTGTGAATGGGGGCACTGCCAGGACCTGGCCTTGGGGGAGGGGCTTAGCTCTAGCCTCCCTTCATTCTGGTTTGTGGAAGTGATAGCTCTGATGGGCCAGACAACCCAGGAAAGGAGGTGACTGGGAATTAGAGCCGGGGCCCCAGGCAGAGGCAGAAGGAGAAATATGGAGTTGTTAATGTTCCCACTTAAAGCTTTCCAAATCTATTCTCCTATTCACTCCGGGTGACAGTAGTAATTCAAGGAAAACTTCAAGGAAGTGCAGGGAGTAGTTACTTTTCTTTTGCTTCTTAAATTTTCCTGTGTGTGTGTGTCTGCATGTCTGCGAATGCACATGTGCGTGTACATGTGAATTCATACATGACAACTGTACTACATCATTCCCCACCCCTTTCAATGATCCTGCTCTTTCTTCCTCTTACTGTCTCAGGGACTTTAGGGTGGCAAGAAGGGCTTGTCCCTCATGGGTAACTGGTAGGTGGATTGCTGTGCAGGGAGCTAAGGGTTGCTAGGACATTCACTTTGCTGGAGTGTAAGCCCCACAATCCAGCAGGCCCTAGAGTGCTTTCCAATGACTGATTGTGTTCCCTTCTTCACTCCCACATCACAGGCAAGAGCACAGATACTGAGGGACCACTGAGTCAGACTGACCTCTCACGTGATCATCCACATTAAAGGTTTTAATTTGTTAGAGTCAAAGGATTAAATTGTCCTTTCAGAATCTTGGGGTGAGGGCTGTCTTTCGTGCCTATCAGCATGATATAAGGTGAAATAGAAAGCTCACTAGTCTCGTCCAAGCTGTTTACAGGAGCAATAAACATTACAATCCAAGGTATTGCCAAATTTGTCCTTTGCATACTTTTGAGTGGTCAGTATCTTCCAATTTATCTTTTGCTTCAGAGTTTAACTAGCACAGATGAAAGGAAAGGCCATTCAGAGACTGTTCCACCTAGGGATCCATCCCATCTGCAGACACCAAACCCAGACACTATTGCTGATGCAATGCTGACAGGAGCCTGGTATAACTATCCTCTGAGAGGCTCTGCCAGAGCCCGACCGACACAGATGCGGATGCTTGCAACCATCATATTGATTTCCAAAGTGCTCCCTCCAGCAATAGAGGAGTGTTTCCTTGCTCCATGTCAGTACCAGGACTGTCACTTGTGTTTTTGACCTTAGGCATTCTAACAGGTGAAGGTGGAATCTTAGAGTCATTTTGACTTGCATTTCCCTGATGGTTAAAGATATTGAACATTTCTTCAAGTGGCACAGAAATTATGGGAGTGGCCAACCAATGTCTGGTTGGAACCCATGGAACCCATGCTGTGAGTGGGGTCATTTTGGGCAAATCTGGATGCTCTATTTCACAGAAGCCTGGAACTTTTGCTTCAGGATCCAAATGTTTCCTATGCCCATCCTATTTCACAATCTTTCCCCTTTCTGTAAACATGAAGTCATGGTTTGTAAAAAAATTTAAAGTAATACCTCATGACATTTTAAAAATAGCATCAGGTTTAGGTTGACCACACTCCAGTGGATGGCCCCATCTCTATGAGTATACATAGGTGACACAAATTAGACTCCGTGGGTTAATAAAAACAAAAAAGAGAAACCCTAAGAGGGGAGGGGATGCGGAGATGAGGGTTAGATCTGGGGCGAGGGGAGGAGGAAGGGAGAGGGAATGAATATGTTCAAAAGACATTGCATAAACGTATGAAATTATGAAAAATTGATCAAAATATTACATGCATAAGGTTAGGGAAGGCATTACTATGTTACCTTGTCTAATTTGGAACATAGCTAGGAGTTCACAAGTTTCTTATTTATTTTTAAAAAGACTTCTAAAAGAGTCATTTATTTTTATTTCATGTATATGAGCATTTTGCCTGCATGTATGTGTATCACATACATGTGTCCCTGGTGCCTGTGGAGCTCAGAAGAGGGCACTGGATTTATAAGAACTGGAGTTACAGATCGCCGTGAGCCACTGTGTGTGCTGGGAAGCAAACCCTTCTCTGTAAGAGCCGTCAGTGCTCTTAACCACTGAGCTGTCTCTCTAGCCCCTTATTTATTCTTGAAGTTATGGCTATAATTCTTATTTTCATATTCTAGTTGGATGAAATATTTCAGTAGCCAATGTTACATTTAAATAATTCCTCTTACAAGGGTGACGATTCAGTTAACTATATATGGACAGACAAATTACTCATTATAATAGACATTTCTTTCTTTTTTTTTTTCCTTTTTTTTTTTTTAACATTTTAGGGAAAAAATTGGTGCTGACTGGGTAGACTTTTAACTGCAGAGCACTGGGGAGTTTGCAGGGTTCCGTGCACCCCAGCTGGGCATTTGAACAGTCTCTCAGGATTTTAAACACTCCTGGTTACGAAAACAAATTTTCATCTTTATTTTTCCAAGCTGTTTCCTTACATACAGCACTGAAGAAAAAAAATCTCCATTACCGTTTTTTACTGCCTGATTGCTTGAGAGTTAATTGGTTTGGCACCTGGGCAGGAAGCTGTTTTGGCAGAAACTCTATTTTCTTCAAGTTCTAGCTGTAAAAATCTGGATAGTGAATTGTAATCAGGGGCTCATTTTTAAAAACTACAGAGCACACAAGAATACTAATGTGTGAGCTGAAGAAATGGCAGTGTACTTGTTAGGAATAAGGAAGGTTTTAAAACTGTAACTTGGTATTAAAAGATCCTATTTTGTACTGGGATTTAGGTCGAAGATCTGAAATACTCAAAACAGATTAGTTAATCTAGCTATTTCCTTCTTACTACGAATTTCCCCCAAATGAATTATTGCATACCTTTAGCTAGGAATTACCTTTTATTTCTAATGTTCCTAAATTAATTGACTGACAATAACATGGGAATATTGACTGGTGTAGTTTTTAAACTTTTTATTGATTATTTGTGAATTTCATATACTATACTTCAATGCCACTAACCTCCCTGTCCCTTCATATCTATCTGCTCTCGTTTTTTGCAAGAAAGAAAACATTCCAAAGAAAGCATCATCATCATCATCATCATCATCATCATCATCATCAACAACAACAACAACATCTTGTTGTAGAAGCTGCAGATTGTCATAGTGTGTCACACAATATACCCTTTTGTTCAAACGTCTTTACTTGCTAATGTTCATTGCAGTAAGTCATTCGTCTGATTCAAGGCCTGTGGCTTCTGCTACACTATCAATACTGTATTTTCACCTGGACTTCTCTTGGATATCCGTCCTGTGTCATAGAGATCCTACAGCTTTGGATCCGTAGGATGGGATCCTTCATGCTCTCCAGTAGTTCATAGATGGGGTAGATGCTGTGGTGGGCCCACTCAAAACCTGAATCTGGGGCCAGTCAGCTCTCCGACACCCACACCACCAGGGCCAGCTCTACTGTGCTGCCCAGGTGAGGTGCAGGGCCCACTCTTCCAAGTGCTGAAGCCAATGAGAGGTGGGGCCAACTCTGTGCAGCACTTGAACAACCACATGGTCCTGGGTGGGAGCCTAGACTAAGGATGTCCGCATGGCCTTTGGTGGTAACCTGGACAACAGACATTGACACATTCCTCCTGCTTCTGCACGGCCATGGACCCCGACGTGGTCCTCGGTGGCAGCCTGGGCCAGGGCTTCACTGTGTACCCTCAAGTCTCCAGTTCTGCCTCTCTTCACAGTGCTTCTCTATCTCTCCCATCCACCCGCCACGTACTTGCGCACTGTAGTGTGTGGACAGACCACAAGACAGGCAGGCCTCTGGATGTCTTCCACCCACCCATGCATGCCTCATGGTGGTAGGCAGGCCTCTTTCACTAGTGTATTTCGAATATGGCCACTCATGTTTCTCAACATCTTGGATGCTGTTTTATCTTTTATACAATTACCATATTAACTTAAGATGGAAGATGTTCTCTGTGATGGCGGTGTTGGGGCGGAGTTCTCTTCACTTTAGCCAGGTGGGAGAGAGGTCTGAGGGCTGGCCCAGGTGGAAGCACAGCTCAGGGCGGGGCCTGGACACAGGGGGCATTTAAGGCTATGCTGGACTTTGGGTTGGGATACTGAGGCTCTAGAAACAGAACATGGGGTTCCTTTTCAATTTCTTTGGCTGTTGAGCTGCACTCACGG
The DNA here is from genome assembly GCF_947179515.1 of Apodemus sylvaticus. Lineage (NCBI taxonomy): Eukaryota > Metazoa > Chordata > Mammalia > Rodentia > Muridae > Apodemus > Apodemus sylvaticus. The sequence goes on from NC_067478.1 coordinate 40,543,509, forward strand.
AGTGCTTTATTGCTTCAGGACAGAGCACACAGGAGGCTTCGTGGCAATTGTGTGCTTATACAAGTGGAAGACAACTTGAGATAGCTCACCTTCTGAAAATTCATTGTCCACTCAGTGTTGTCTTTGGGCAAACTGCATTATAAACTTACAGAGGACTACCTGTTCAGCAGGAGCACTTGTCCCAGCAGCTGTGAGGAGCACCACTGTCTCCTTCCCTGTGGGTGCAGGTTCCCCATCTCATTGCTTTCCTCTCTCTGCTGAGGGCAAGTGTCATTCTGAATGGGAGCATTCAGTCTTGGCTTCATTTTAGAGTTTTTCTATAGACTGATTCCAAAAACCATGCTTAATTTCTCATATTAGAACTTGAATGAACCATGCGTATATACTTGGTTTTCTTTTTTTTTGCTATTTATTTTTTAAAAATATTTTTATATATTTAAGGTACCTAAGATGATGTTTGGTATACATATAGTTAATGAAATAATTTCAGTAAAGCAAATTAACGTATTCATCTCCTTCCAGAACTAAGATTCTGTTCTCTTCCCCTCCCTCCAGGTCTTCCTTCCCCTCTTCTCCCCCTTTTAACTCTCCTCTCCTCTCTTCCATCTTCCCTTCCTTCCTTTTTTTCTTCCTTCTTTTCTTCCTTCCTTTCTTCCTTCCTTCCTTCCTTCCTTCCTTCCTTCCTTCCTTCCTTCCTTCCTTCCTTCCTTCCTTCCCCCCTCCCTCTCTCCCTCCCTCCCTCTCTCCATCCCTCCTGTCCTCTCTCCTTCTCTCCTTCTCTTCCTTTTTCATCTCAGTGAAAACTGCAGTCCACTTTGGGGAAAGTTCTCGGTATATCTAGGACTCACGCAACAGTAGCTGACACACTATGAGTCTAGCCTTTCACCCTTCATAATTGCAATGTTATTTTTGGTTGGTTTTCATTCCACATTATGCTCACATGATTCTCTCTTGCTGCTGCTTGGAGCTGAAATTCACTCACTCTTTTTAATATGTATTTCTTTTTGGAATAGACCTTATCCGTCATTTTCGCTAATCACGACTTTTTCTGAGAGGAGGTAAACGAAAAGCAAATATTCTGAAAAGGAACTATGTGAAGTGTGGATGAGAACATGGCTCACACCCAACTGTGTTTATCTTAGTATAGAATTTGTTTGTTTTTGTCAACTTGACAGAAACTAGTCACACGGGAAAAGGCACTTCATTTGGAAATTGCCTCCATCTGATTGGCCTGTGTGCATGTCTGTGAGATTTTTTTAAATTAATGATTAATGTGAGAGGGCCAACCCACCATGGGCAGGTAGCCCTGAGTTGTAAAAAAAAAAATAAATAAAGCAAGCTGAGCGAACCATGGGGAGTAAGCCAGGAAGCAGTGTTCCTCTACTTTACGTGCTCCGGTTCCTACTCCGAGGCTCCTGTCAAGGTTCCTGTCAAGCCTTGGCTTCCCTCAGTAATGGAAGGTAAGCCAGGTAAACCTGTCCCTTCTCTAAGATGCCCTTGGTCCTATCTATCACAGCAACAGAAGTCAACCAGAAACAGTTGGGAATACTTTTTCCCTTTGACTTTCCAAGACATTGTTCTTTTTTTTTTTTTTTTTTTATTCGATATAATTTATTTACATTTCAAATGATTTCCCCTTTTCTAGCCCCCCCACTCTCCGAAAGTCCCGTAAGCCCCCTTCTCTTCCCCTGTCCTCCCTCCCACCCCTTCCCACTTCCCCATTCTGGTTTTGCCAAATACTGTTTCACTGAGTCTTTCCAGAACCAGGGGCCACTCCTCCTTTCTTCTTGTATCTCATTTGATGTGTGGATTATGTTTTGGGTATTCCAGTTTTCTAGGTTAATATCCACTTATTAGTGAGTGCATACCATGATTCACCTTTTGAGTCAGGGTTACCTCACTTAGTATGATGTTCTCTAGCTCCATCCATTTGGCTAAGAATTTCATGAATTCATTGTTTCTAATGGCTGAATAGTACTCCATTGTGTAGATATACCACATTTTTTGCATCCACTCTTCTGTTGAGGGATACCTGGGTTCTTTCCAGCATCTGGCAATTATAAATAGAGCTGCTATGAACATAGTAGAGCATGTATCCTTATTACATGGTGGGGAATCCTCTGGATATATGCCCAGGAGTGGTATAGCAGGATCTTCTGGAAGTGAGGTGCCCAGTTTTCTGAGGAACCGCCAGACTGATTTCCAGAGTGATTGCACCAATTTGCAACCCCACCAGCAGTGGAGGAGTGTTCCTCTTTCTCCACATCCTCTCCAACACCTGCTGTCTCCTGAATTTTTAATCTTAGCCATTCTGACTGGTGTAAGATGAAATCTTAGGGTTGTTTTGATTTGCATTTCCCTAATGACTAATGAAGTTGAGCATTTTTTAAGATGCTTCTCTGACAAGGCATTGTTCTGAAGTCTTAGTACTGAGGTGATGTGATGGAGAATTGTGATGCTAGGTAAGCTCCCTGTCCACTTGTGTCCCTCAGAAGTCTGGGCTCCTCCCTTTGACCACAGGGCTCCGAGCTTTCCTGATGATGTATTTGGGTGGGTGGGCTTATCTTCATCCACCGTGGTGAGCCTGTAGCTTTCTAAATTTGGGAACTTCTCTTTTGGTTCTGGGAAGCTTTCTTCAATGATTCCCCTTCTGTTCCTCTCTGTCTGAAACTGTTATTATTTGGATGGATGGTCGATTTCCAAGGACATGCTTCATATTGTTTTTTTCCCCCTTTATCTTCTATGTTTTGATATTTTTGATATACTTTCTGATTTTTCTCAAAATTTCCTACCAAGTTTTAATTTTCTGTTTGTATTACTAGACTGTTAATTTCTAGTAGATGTTCACTCATCTGAGTATTTCTTTTTTTTTTTTTAAGTGATCTGTTTCTGTTTAATATGTTTGATATCTTTTCTCATCTTTTCAATGACACCATGCTGGTTTCATTGCCTCTTTACTTTCTGCCAGCTGAACTTTACAGGTCAGCACTGGACCCTTCTTTTATTTTTATCGTGTGTGTGTGTGTGTGTGTGTGTGTGTGTGTGTGTGTGTGTGTTTGAGACAGGAAGTCTTAGACTCTCACATAGCTTCAGGTAATCTTGAATTCCAGATCCTCTTCTTGCACTTATTACCCAAGAGTTGGGGTTCCAGGGGGCATTCATTGTACCAACCTTAAGAGACCCCTTCTTCTCCAGTATCCCCTGTAGCTGACTGACATCTGCCTGGTGAATGTTAACAGTAGGGCTCTGAAAGGCCAATGAACCCTGTGCTCCTGGGTAGGCATTACTGATGGACTTTGCTGCACAGGGACTTCTGGGTGCTGGAATCCTTCATGCTAGTGTCTTTGGGCCTTTGTTCCTGATATGGTTAGATTACTCAGGGAGGAGTATCTGTCTTCAGGGTAGAATTCTGTGCCTGGCAGCTGATATTCTGGGATCCAAGTAGAAATAAAAGATCAGGAAATTCTTTATTCAGAGTTTCAAATGTTGCTGAAACTCAGTTCCCATATCACCTACTCTTTTTTCTTTATTTGATATATTTTTTATTTACATTTCAAATGATTTCCCCTTTTATGATCCCCCACTCCCCAAAAGTCCCATAAGCCCCCTTCCCTCCTCCTATTCTCCCACCCAACCCTTCCCACTTCCCTCTTCTGGTTTTGCCTTATACTGCTACACTGAGTCTTTCCAGAACCAGGGGCCACTCCTCCATTCTTCTTGTACCTTATTTTATGTGTGGATTATGTTTTGGGTATTCCAGTTTTCCAGGCTAATATCCACTTATTAGTGAGTGCATACCATGATTGATCTTTTGAGACTGGGTTACCTCACTTAGTATGATGTTCTCCAGCTCCATCCATTTGCCTAAGAATTTCATGAATTCATTGTTTCTAATGGCTGAATAGTACTCCATTGTGTATATATACCACATATTTTGCATCCATTCTTCTGTTGAGGGATACCTGGGTTCTTTCCAGCTTCTGGCTATTATAAATAGGGCTGCTATGAACATAGTGGAGCATATATCCTTATTACATACTGGGGAATCCTCTGGGTATATGCCCAGGAGTGGTATAGCAGGATCTTTCGCAAGTGACATGCCCAGTTTTCTGAGGAATTGCCAGACTGATTTCCAGAGTGGTTGTACCAATTTGCAACCCCACCAGCAGTTTCTCCACATCCTTGCCAACACCTGCTGTCTCCTGAGTTTTTAATCTTAGCCATTCTGACTGGTGTAAGCCATATCACCTACTTTTAATTGCACCAGGAATTTTGAAGTTCAGAATTTTAAAGAACTCCATTAAACAAAGATCTAATATAAATGTTGACATGAAGGGACAGAAGGAGTTAACTACTTTCTAAACGACTACCTAACCCAAACTTTCAGGTTTTATACCCCATCCCTAATGGCGTTTTCCAGAAATACCAGCTGTCCCCAATTCTTGAGACTTTTGGGTACCGTACGTTAGACTGGATCAGTCAAAGCTTTCCAGCTGTCCTTTCCCAGGGCTGTATGCATCCACACACTGATCATCACATGCATCCTGACCTGTTTCTTATTGGTTTTACATGTCATTTGCCTTCCCTTTTTTCCATCCCCTGAAGCTCCCCCCCTTGCTCCCTATCCTTCTCCACTGCTGCAGTTTTGTATGCAGTAACAAAAGGATCATCAAAGGGTATTCTGGATGAGGAAAGAAAATATTGACTTTTATTTTGACTAAACATCAGAACAGAGTTCCATAGTGTTTTAGAGTTCCTGAATTTGGAGGATCAAATGATATAGAATTTAACATGGTTGTTGCCAATTTTGTCTTTCAGTTTTTGATGATGCTCTGAAGAAAGGGGAGGAAAAGAGGAAGGGGGATAAACGAACCTATAATTAGCTTGAATCTTAAAAATAAACAAAACTCAAAGTTATTGTTCTGTGCAGTGTTTCTGACATAGAGGATAAAAATAAATGAAACAAAGATCCATTCTGGGCATAAAGAATGGCACTCCCTGCTCAGTTTTCAAGTCTGAAAGGTGGAGTCGTAAAGGAAAAAAGCGTCCCGAGTGTCAAAGGCACAAAGCCTGCAGAATTTCAGCCGAGGGGTGAAGAGGAGGTGGAAGAAAGTAAACTCTGAGGTTGGACAAGCAGTTCTGGATAAAAGAATAAGAAAGTTCTCCAGGGACCAGGTCAGCGGTAAGCCAAATTCTGACTTCTGTTGTTTTCCAAGGCGAGAGATGCTGCGGTGCATGCGTGCTGGACTGGATGGTCGAAAAGCCTTTCTTTGCCTGCCAACCCAGCACCTGCCTGGTTTAAAGATCAAGCTGTAGAAGAGATCCAGTTATGGTCTTTTAAAAGGAAGACAGAAAAGCAGCTAAGAAAAGAGGGAGCCAGAAAGGGTATAGTCAGTTTGACTTAACAGTTGATAGGAAAGAACCTCAATCCAGGTTTTGGCCAAGCTTACAGCTGGTGAAAGGAACAGGGATAGTGTGGCCACTGAGGAGTTGCTGGGAAGACTGCAGTGAGACCGCTGGCTAAGAGGTTGAAGGCTTTCCCACAGCTTGCCTTTCTTTCTTTCTTTCTTTCTTTCTTTCTTTCTTTCTTTCTTTCTTTCTTTCTTTCTTTCTTTCTTTCTTTCTTTCTTTCTTTCTTTCTTTCTTTCTTTCTTTCTTTCTTTCTTTCTTTCTTTCTTCTTCTTCTTCTTCTTCTTCTTCTTCTTCTTCTTCTTCTTCTTCTTCTTCTTCTTCTTCTTCTTCTTCTTCTTCTTCTCTCTCTCTCTCTCTCTCTCTCTCTCTCTCTCTCTCTCTCTCTCTTTTTTTTCTGGGTCCTGTTGGAGTGGAGACAGTCTCACTTTCAGCTTTCTCAGGTGGCTGGGCTACTATGTAAGTCATAGTATCACAACATGGTCAGTGTACTTGTATCCTCAAATTCTCATGGTGCTCTGGTAGTCAGCAGTGGACGTGTGAATCAGTGGAACAGTGAAAAGAACTGAGAAGGCACTGTGCTCATCTAAAATTAGGTAGAACAAATTGTTGATGGTCACAGTGGTGGTGGTGGTGGTGGTTTTGTGTGTGTGTGTGTGTGTGTGTGTGTGTGTGTGAGAGAGAGAGAGAGAGAGAGTGAAAGAGTTAGCTTTTTATTTTCTTCTCTGAAAAATAAAAAAAGGAATAACCCCTGAAGATTTTTTTTTCCATGGGAAAGGAACTCTTGATTTGGTTCAAGCCTTTTGCTGCCTCTAGATGTTACAATGTTGTCTTAGATGATACTTTATATTCAGTGCTCCTTTTGATGCCTGACTTGCTTCTGTGCAATCTTGTGAAGCTGTAGCAGACAAAGGTCTGCTGTTTTTCAGCATGTTGCCGTTTCAAGAAAGCCACATGTGGTGTTTGTCTTGTGGTCCCCAAAAAAGTAGCAGTGGTATCTTCAAGTGAAAGTCTAAAATAACAAGAAAAATAACTTTGGCTAGGCATGTAAAAGTAGATTATAAGCCAAATAATCAGCTCTCCATGGTGACTTCCTATAGTTGATTAATATGATAGAAAGATTTTATAAAATGTTTTAATTGGTTTTCCTCACATGCTGAGATATAAGAGGTCTCCTAGAATCAGAGACCATTCCCTTGGCAAATGATTGTTGAGGGTTACAAATAATGAAAACTAGGTCTTTTGAGTAATATTTTCATCAGAGTCACAGTATCTCTTGAGAGCATCTAAATATGCTCAGGCTTGATGGTGCAGTGCGAGTTTTGGTTTCTTTAAAAACCCAGTTATGTCATGTGACTATGTTTTTGCTTTAATCCCAGGTGTGGGATATGAGGCTGCTTCAGTTTGTCCACAGCCATTAACTATCACTGTCTAGTCCTCTAGTGGGATGTGACTTTTGCCAGCTGCAGATGGTTTAATTCTTGGGACTCTTGAGAGAGTATAAATGCGAGAGTCCTAGAAGGCCAGCAGCAACTTGCTGCAAGCCACCCCCACCCCCTTCTCCGAGCTGCTGCTGCATTTGCTGGATTGCTGGATTGCTGGACTTCTGAATGTTCTGATGACAAAGATTGACTTTGCTCTAAGAAACACAATAACCCTAATCATTAAGAAGTAGTCTATTTTGTTGGCTGAAAGATGTCTTTGTCCCCTTTCCCCTCTAACCTTTGTCTTCTATCTAGTGTTTGGGGGTTGGAAGGGATTAGGGTAAAATAAGGGAGGTAGAGGTATAAGAACATAATAAAATGCAACCCTCCCCCACCCCTGCCATAGCACTGCCATGATGGCGAATCTCCTCTGGGTGATTATCCTTGCACTAAAGTTAATCGATTATAAACCATAGATCACCATCACATTCCCTCAATGTCCTGAAAGAGTCCTCTACACCACTGCTTCTTAACTCTTTTATATACTATGATTTAAAAAATGTATTTAAAAATGAAGGCCCCCTCCTCTTCCCCACCATGAGATAACTAGGTTCGTGGTTGCTCACTGCCCGAGATCTACAAGCTGTGTGCCCATGAGTTCCCACTTGGACTTTTGCAATCAGAGGTAACAGCAATGGCCTCAACATGGAGGGCTACTGCATCTTGGTATTCTCACCCAGTATATGCAATATTCTGGCAACATTATCATCACGCAATGCTTTGGATGCAAAGCCACCAGCATGCCCACAGAAAGTTCAGAGTTCTTCCCTGGCACTCTCTTGCTTATGAGGCTGTGCATCCTTGGAACTCACAAGGCCAGCACATGGCATGGCAGGAGTCTCCCTACAGTGTCTCCCATCTCAAAAGCTCCAAGCGGCCTCTGCACAACAGCGATAGAACCCAGGCATCCACAAGAGAAAATGAGGCACTGTATAAAGAGGAAGAGCTGGAGTCGGATTCAGATATGGAAATCACCTAGGAGCTGTGTCAGTATTTCACATAGACTGAGAGGCACAGAAGAGTGATGATGGCGACAGCAGCAGCTGGACACGGAGCGCCTGGATGACTATGAGAATGCAGACCATGGCCTGTACTTCAACCACCATTGGTCAGTGGAGCCCCCATCTGGAAGCCCTGGGAGCTGCACTAAGAGAGAAGAAGCACTTACATCCTGATCCTGGCCATGGCGGCCGCTGTGCAGCTGAGCTTTGACAAGCACTGTGAGAGAAAGCAGCTGAACTACTGGCCTGTCATTCCCCTGAAGTTCTGAGTCCTGGGCACCAGGACCCTAGGCAATGCTCCACAGTTCCTAGCCTCTCCCTCTTCCTCTCTTCTGGACATTTTTCAAAGAAAGAGGCCTGTATACTGACATGGTGGATACAGTCTGTCAGCCACTTATAATTCTGTCAGCAGGAGGTATACTGTTGCCAACACAAGGAACATTCACTGTCAAAGTGATAATTGTATGTATTGGACTGGCTCTCAGTTTTCTCTGTAACAATCTGGTTCACTGAAATTATTGCCTAGATATACTGCCTATTGTTTTGCATTTTAATTTCCTTCTTTAAACATCCAGAATGTCATAAAAGCCTTAAGTCACCATGTCATTTATTCCTACATTTTTAGACCAGTTTTCATACAGCCCATGCTAGCTACAAACTCTTAAATCTTCCTGCTTCCTCCTCCAAATGCTAGCTTACAGGTTTGCACTGCCCCCACTGAGCCTCTGTCCACATATTTTCTCAGACCGTAGCTCTTTGGATCCCTCTGAAAATAATGCAAGTGAACAGTAAGACAGTTGTCACTTGTTACTCAGCTAGGTGTCAGCCCTCATGCTAGATAAAAGACCTGAGAGTAAATACTCTGGGCTTGGCAGGCCATGTTGTCTGTGTCATAACTGCCTAACCCTGTCTTCATAGCATAAAAACAGCCATAGTTACAGAATAAACAAATGAATGTGATTGTGTTTCAATAAAACTTTATTTGTAAAAAACAAAACAAAAATATATTTGAAAATTAATTCTTGAATGTAAAAGGATCTATATTGAGAGGCAATAAGAAAGTATTCATGGAAGCATTATATTTCGTGAGGAGAAAAGCCTTTAGTTAGGCTTGGTAGTGAAGAATTACCTCTATTTAAACAAAATGCTTTAAGCTAGCTGTTGCTGATGGCCGTGGCAACTCCTGTCTTCTAGCTTTGGTTCAGCCCTAGTAGGAAGGTGGAGCATGTCTAATGCTTCATGTACAGAGGTGTATCCATGTAGATGAAAATGTTAGGGACAGTGCTACATCCCATTGCTTCACTGGTTCTTTGGGCTGCTTCGATCCCAACCTTGTGTCCTGGGTAGAATCCACTCATCTGCATCTTCTAGGCCTTGGGACCTCTACCCTTGATGTCTGAAGTAGATACAACTCTAGCTCAGAGAAACTTAACACACTTGGGCTGAGGCTGAAAAGTCTCACAGGATGGTGGTCACTCATGGTGCATGATGGCGATGCACACTCAGGGAACCAGCCACCCTTCACACCCCTGATTCTAGGCAGCATAGGTGAGTGGTTACGAAAATGAGGTTCTGTAATCCCGCTTTCTGAAATTCCAGGTCTAACGTGGCTCAACATTTATGCAGCTATTCTTATTTACAATTGTTTACTCCCTCAGAGAACAGAAAGTTCTAGGATTTAATCTAAATGTCTATACATAACCAACACTTGCCACATATGGGTAACACCTTAGTGTATTGCCTGGCATGTGGAGCACCTAGTAAATGTTTCTTCATTTTGTTTTCTAGATGAAACTGATGAACTTGAAAATGCACATCTTGATAATTGTAAGAGTTATTGAAGGAGATGGTGAAATCTTTCATAATAAATATTATGCACAAGCCAGCAGCATTCTGGGATACCTCTAGTCAACCATTCTGGACCTAATGCAGGTGGTGGGAGGGTTATAGGATGTTTCATGGTTCTTTTCAGTTTACTTGGCCAATGACCCCCCCCTTCTCTCTCTTGTGAACACCCCATTCACTGATCATCTTTCCCCGTTGTCCATTTACTGTTTCACTGGTTACTTTTGACAGAAGAAAAAAATGTTGGACTTTGAAGGAAGTATATAAGCTTTTAAATTAAGTTCCCTTTTCTCCAGAAGCCAGCTAGCTCTAACAATTGTTAGATGCTTGAAGATTTTCATAATGGCTATGGGATAGTTTGATTTACATGGATTGAATCTACTTTATGAATAAACTGCATTCCAAAATATAAATTAATTGGCTGGAGCTTTTACTGATCTTTTCACAAATGCTATAAATGCAGTTTTAATTTTTAGACCAGCCTGATGGTGTATTCCTAATGGAAGTTCTCAGTGGCCACACACTGTATTCTAGGTTCTGGTAACTGGAGGCCTGTGACACAGATGGAGGAGGGAGAAATAGAAGGTTTCACCGTATATGGTACAGTATTGACCCCATCAGAATTTCTAAACCATGCATTTTTGGGGGGTGACTGTCATATCATCTTTTCTGTTCCCTTGAATACTTCCCAGCACTCTTACTCAAACTGTGAAACAGTAGTGGGTTGTGGAACTAAGTTATTTGGCTCTTGCAAAACTTACAGAATTCACGTATAACTTCCTAACCACAAAGTATTTTAAAGGGAAATATTAATAAATGTGCTATCAGACAAGTAAAACGAGGGACCCCTAAGAATTAAAATTTCCCCAGGGATCCCATACTGGAGGCTCAGAAAGTCTGAAACCCTGGCTCCAGGCATAGGAGAAACTTGCCTTTCAGGAAGCTATTTCTCACAATCTGATGAGTCAGACTGTCTTCAGGAGAGGCTGGAGACAAGACAGAGTGCCAGTGATGGCTAAGACCTCTCACTGACCAGGAGCACTGGGCTGTACTTACCCCAGTCCTTTATGTAAAGCTAAATTTCAAGGCAATGCACTGAAGATGGACTTGGGGAGAGGCACTGGGTCAGTTTATCTGTCCCTCTTCCTTACTTATGTGGCCACACTGAGTAAGTCTCTTATTTCTGCCTTTCACGATGACTTGTTTTTTAATGCCTTACATCAGATGGATGGCTGAACCTAGCTTGTGACTGGCAGAGTTCAGGCTCTGACCCTAAAAGCTCCAGGAATGCTGGGCTGTTTTGCAAATGTTGTAAATATTCTGTGATCTTAAATTGAGTAGGAAGAGAAGTGTGATTTGGTTCCTTTCTTCTCTTTTAAAAACAAAAATGATTAAATCTCTTAATCTAGGCTTACAAACCTTGCTGTGTAATCAAGAACAGGAAATCCGTCCTCGAGGACATCTCTGGGTCTTCGAGTTCAATATTAAAAACACCTGCTCTCAGTGAGTCCATAGTGGACCTTTATTAGGGCAGATATTTCTAGTTTTGCTAAAGCATATCCCCATGGTACCGGGAAGCAGAAAAAAAATGAGCGCACAGGTCATAGTTATTAAGAGGCTGAAAAAGAATGAGAATGAACTACCTGTTTTATAATGTTGGAGAACTGGTCCTTTCCTAGTCCTTCTTTAGTCTGGTCATTTGTCTCTCATTGCTTGACTACCAGGACCATTGTCAAATAGGCATGCATGAAATTCACTGCTCCTGAAGGGAAATCTAGCAAAACGGTGATGGAAATGCTCTAGTCTTCGGCACCAACCCACCGGTCTTGGACTCTCCCCCAAACTTTGTTCATTTTACGATCTTAAACTCACTGTAGTTAGTTGATTAATTTTCCTGGAACTAAAACTTAGGTGTAGCGTGTGAGGGTTTGAACGGCTGTTTTGTCCTCTTTTTTTTTTTTTTTAAATTGTATGTGTTTGGTATGTGCATGTGATTATACAGGGGTATGTGCCCATTTGTGCCCAAGCAGGGCACAGAGAAGGACACTGGGCATGTTCCTCTATCACTCTGCATTATAGGTTTGAGATGGAATCTTTCATTGAGACAGAAGCTGGTTAAGGCTAGGCTAGACTGATGGGCCAGAGAACTCTCACGATCCACCTGTTTCCAGCCCAGCGCTGGGATGCTTTATCTCAAATGAATGTTGGACTACTGTTGTTATCATATTGGAATGCAAATATTCCTAAGAACAATCCAAGAAATTTGAGTCTCTCCAGTGTGCAACTCCCAGAGATTCTGAGACTCACATTTCTGGGTGTGTATCCCTTTGTAGCACTGTGACCCACAACAAAAAGATATTGAAAATATCAAGTAGGGTTTGAATGCTGCTCACAAATTCTTTCTTTCTTTCTTTCTTTCTTTCTTTCTTTCTTTCTTTCTTTCTTTCTTTCTTTCTTTCTTTCTTTCTTTCTTTCTTTCTTTCTCTTCTCTCTTCTCTTCTCTTCTCTTCTCTTCTCTTCTCTTCTCTTCTCTTCTCTTCTCTTCTCTTCTTTTCTTTTCTAGACAGGGTTTCTCTGTGTAGCTCTGACTGTCCTGGAACTCACTTTGTAGACCAGGTTGGCCTCGAACTCAGAAATCCGCATGCCTCTGCCTCCCAAGTGCTGGGATCAAAGGTGTGTGCCAACACCGCCCGGCCTGCTTCTCACAAATTCTTGATGTGTCTTGTTCTGGTTCATGGACATAGTTTTTTACATTCATATAACTTTCTATTTTCTGCACTATCAGAGAAGCTGAATAAATGGATATACTTTAACAGTTTTCTAGGACTACAAATGCATTTTTACTGTCTCTCATCCCCAGTCAATTTTGAAGCCTTTGAAGAACAATTTCTGTTCATTTCCTCAGGTCTCTCAGTCTCGCCACCCTCTGGAGGCTTCGTTTTCCTGCATTCAGGTCTCAGGTGGTCTCCTGCAAGGGCAGGGTACTTGTATTACCCTCTCCTCTGTGCTTCTGTGAGCCCAGGACACTGGGGACAGCTCTACAATGGTAGCCGTAGCGGTAGCACCGATGGCTGCAAGGAGCAGGCTACCAGCTCCTTTCTTTTGCCTTTGGCATCGCTCCCTCACTTTGTGCTGTGTGCAAAATTCATTTAGCGCTGACCTTTACATGTGATCTGACAGTGAAGTAGGATTTACATGGTGTCTGCTCCGGTCGGGTCTCTTTCTCCACTTGCATATCCCGCCTAATGTGTGAGTCATGGTCTCCGATTCCTTTTCCTGAGATCTGAACCGTGCTCTCAGGTTCCTTTTCTCTGTTAAATTTATATTCTGCTTGCTTCCTTGTTCCCACCCAAAGGCGGGAGACCTAAGGCTGGGTAGGAAATACCTTTGAAAGCAGTGTTACCCAGCTACATTGCCTGCTTGATGTTCGAGAAACCAGATCCCTTTTTTTTTTAAGCACCGAGGAAGGTTTATGGTGGGAGGGGGAAAGGGAGGGCACACAGGATTTTACTCTTATGGGAACTCAAAATCTTTCGGAGTTCTGGGGAAGGGAGCTAACCTCCTGGGAGCTGTGACACTGCAGAAATACAAGACCTGAAGAGGACACGTAAATGTTCCACCCCAAGAATGGTTCCTAAGTTCCTGGTAGAAATATTTCCCTTTAAAAAGCTGTCTCCCAATTCACTTTCCCCCATCTGCTTTCTGCTTCAAGGCTATCTGTTTGGCTTACAAGGATGGACTCTGGAGCTTTCTTGAGCAAAAAAGCTGAGTAAGAAAATATCAGGAAATTGGGAAGAAAAAAGGAAGGGAGTCGTCCTAGCTCAGGTTGCTTGGATTGGATGACCTTGCTTAGAATCAAGCAGTTTGCCCTTTGTCCTCTGAAGAAGCTGACCGTAGACTGCTTTTAGATTCTTGGACTCTCTGCCTTCCTTTGTCCCTTTGGGCCTAGGATGGTAGCTGCCCTTCGGTTGTCCCCAGGAGGTTCTCATTGTCTGTGTGCATTGTCCCACTGGGGAGAACTCCTTATCTTAAATTGAACATTTTTAAAACTCTTTTATAGGACTTTGGCTAATATAATTCCTCTTGAATTTGACAGTTGGGTTATTTGGTTAGTAAGCTTTCCCTTGACAAAGGGAAATACATCATAGAAAGGACAGGTCTCTGTTCATACCAGAGTATGAGTGAGTCACCATGTTTTAAGGATTCTAGGACTTTTAATTCAGAGGTTGGATAGGAGGGGGGTGGGGTAGATTCTGAAGCACTGTGAGGATGAAGGAGTGGAGAGTACAAACAGCGTGTAATCCTGCCATAGCCGTGGCCTAATGAAGGGGTCAAAGGGCGCCTGCTGCTGTCATTTCTCTGCCTAAAATCTTTTCTCCGTAGCATTGTCCCACCTGAAACAGCTCTTTTCCGAAGTGCTCCTGTCGCACACAGTCTTTTAAACAAGGAACTTATATGGTTTTCTCAAAGGCACATAATTAGCAAGTATCAGAGCGGGGCATGAACTCAAGTAGTTTGACTTTTTAGCACTCAATGTGCGTCTTTAACTCTGAATAGACATCGGTGACGTTCATGTGTCCAGGCCACAAAGTTAATGGAGAAACCATTCCTTTGGCAGGAGTCTTAGGACTTCAAACGTTTAAACCTGGCTGGGCCCGAGTGTTTAGAAATCTATGAAAACTTACAAGAAAACAACAAAACCAAAAATTTAGAATCTGTCATCTATATTCAAATGTTCCTTGGGGACATTATTTATCATGTTGTCATTGGGATACTTCTTGTAAAGGGACTTGGAGAAGGAACCTGAAGCCACGGAGAATCCCCAGGCCAGATAGGACCTGTGAGAAAGTACTCAGGAGCAACCAAGCTAGCTATGGAACCAGACACCAGAACAGAAAACCCGCTACCCTACCAGGAACCCTCTTCGCTACTTAAGCATCACACCAAGTGTTTTTCCCACAGTTTTCTAACCAGGTTGTACCAAAAACAGCTGTGTTGAAGAGGAGGCATTGAGTGTTGATGCACAGGTGAGGGAACACTTCTGGGCAGATCTTTAGCATAAACTTCAGGTCCTAATCTTGCAAGGTGGTATCATGGTTTGAGTCAGCAGCCAGAGGACTCACACTTCGCTAGGGAACACGGTGCTCATCCCCAAGGCTGCCAGGCGGCCTGGATTCCACGTCTAGTCCTTCTGAATTCTCACATCATGGTGAGATGAACCGAGCACAGGTCTCTCATGCATCCCACATACCTCTCAGCACATCAGTGCTGCAAAGAATGAGAATAGGGGATTAAGCCACAGCTGGGCAGACTTCTCCAGGCAGGAGTTCAAAGGTGATGTAGAATGCATGCTTAGTTCAACAATGGTGAAGCTGCTATTTAATTTTAGCTGAAGCTTGATGATACGTGAACTGGAAAATTTATTAGCTGTAGCAGAAAGCAAGTCTTCCACACGATTGAAATCTCTGCCATGCTTTAAGGACAACAGCTGCTTTATTAACTTAGCCAATCTATGTGAGTTTTAATCACGCGTTAGCCTTCCGGATGATCTTAAAACTAGATGCACAAGATAAGGAAGGATTGCAGGGATCATCGTTTTTTAATTTTTTTGAAGCACATTTATTTATCATGGACCAGATGTACTCTTGGGGCTTCCTTACTGATTGCCTAACTGCTTTGAGAAAGGCCTTTCCACTCAATCCATAGTCTGAAAGATTTATAAACAAGTAGATAAAAAATAAAAAAGCTCATGAGAGCTGGGGAGATCTCTCAATGGTTAAGAGCTCTTGTTGTTCCCGGAGGACATGAGTTCACTTCCCAGCACCCATGTCCAGTGGCTCATACCCACCTGGAACTCTGGGTCCAGGCACCTGATGCCCTCTTCTGGTCTCTATGAACACCTGCACTCATGTGGCATACAAACACCCCCAACCACATATCCTTTCCACTTCCCTGTTCTGGTTTTGCCCTATACTGCTTCACTGAGTCTTTCCAGAACAAGGGGCCACTCCTCCGTTCTTGTACTTCATTTTATGTGTGAATTATGTTTTTGTTATTCCAGTTTTCTAGGTTAATATTCACTTAGGAAATGGAAGAAGACCTCAAAAAATGGAAAAACCTCCCATGCTCATGGATTGGCAGGATTAATATATTTAAAATGGCCATTTTGCCAAAAGCAATATACAGATTCAACGCAATACCCATCAAAATCTCAACTCAATCTTCACAGAGTTAGAAAGAGCAATCCTCAAATTCATCTGGAATAACAAAAACCCAGGATAGCTAAAATAATTCTCAACAATAAAAGAAATTCAGGGGGTATCAGTATCCCTGACCTCAAGCAATACTACAGAGCAATAGTGTTAAAAACTGCATGGTATTGGTACAGTGACAGGCAGGTGGATCAATGGAACAGGATTGAAGATCCAGAAATGAACCCACACACCTATGGCCACTTGATCTTCGACAAAGGGGCTGAAAACATCCAATGGAAAAAAGATAGCCTTTTCAACAAATGGTGCTGGTTCAACTGGAGGTCAGCATGCAGAAGAATGCGAATTGATCCATCCTTGTCTCCTTGTACTAAGCTCAAATCCAAATGGATCAAGGACCTCCACATAAAGCCAGACACTCTGAAGCTAATAGGAAAAAAACTGGGGAAGACCCTTGAGGACATCGGTACAGGGGGAAAGAGAGAGAGAAAGGATCAAGAACAGAGCAATGACAAATGTTTCCAAACATGGCCCCAGTGATGAATTTCTTCCTCCTACATGGCTCCACCTCCTATCTTTTTCCAACAATACTAACAGATTATGTGTCCATTATGGGAATAAGAATTGTTTGGGCCAGATCCTTCATGATCTAACCCCCTTCCCCGATCCACCAACTAACAACCAAGCTTTTACTATACAAAAATGCGGGGACGTTTCATATCCAAACCAACACATCTAGATTGTAAGTTATTATATTTCTGCTGAGAAGTATGTAGTTATTCTGAGTGGTTTGCCTTATAAGTAAGTTGGCGATTCTTTTTTGCAGTTTTCAATATTTTTGTTGATCTGGACTTGCAGAAGTTTAACTATAATATGACATGGAAAGGTTTTTTCCCCCCTGGCTGTGACTATTTGCAGTTCTAAAGATATCCTATACTTAGATACTTATATTATTCCCAAGGCTTTGGCATGCCTTTAAAATATATTGTGTTTTTATTTATTCTTTGAATAATTTAGACATTTACAAAATGCCCTACAGTTCCATTTTAATTATATTTCCATCTTAATTCTATCTATCCATCTTTGCCTCACTCCAGTTGTCCCAGTACCCCAAACCCTGCCTCTATCCCCCATTTTTTGTTATGAATAACCTCTTAGTACAATTAGTGGTGCCCATGCTTGCGTGGGAGTTATGTTGCGAGGCATCAACAGTCATGTTCCCAAAGGAAAGTGACTTTCCCTCTCTCTTGGGAATTATCGACTCTCAATAGTTCTTATTCCAATGGTAGGGCCTTGGGGGCCATCTCGTATTCATGTTGGAATTCTGTCTGGCTTGATCTTGTGCAGGTCTTGCATAGGTAATCATGGCTGCTTTGAGTTGTGTAGAACAACTATCGTGTGCAGAAGTCTGCATTTTACTGCTTTCCTCCTCAGCTGCTGGCTTTTAAATTTTTTCTACCCAATATTCCTACCTGTTCTCTGAGCCTTGGGTGGGGAGTGGTTAGAACAGGTGACTCATCCACAAATGAGCACTTAATACTTGTAGTGGCTATTCCTGGTTGTCACCTTGACTATATCTGGAATGAACTACAATCTAGAATTGGAAGGTTCACCTATGATCCTAATCTGGAGGCTCAGAGATATAACTTTCTGACCTGGATTTTGGCATGGAGATCTTGAAGCATAGTGGCTATGAATTTCAGAAGATTAAGACAAGGAGATCTCCGAGTTCAAGATCATCTGGGATTAAAGGTATGGAGGCACACACCTTTAATCTGGGCCACACCCTCTGTTGGAGACCTACAGCCTTTAATCTGGGATACACCCTCTGCTGGAGATATATAAGGACATTGGAAGAAGGAAGATTTACTTACTCTTCCTTGCCTGCTTGCCTTGTGGGACTGAGCAACTGCTAGATCCTTGGACTTCCATCCACAGCTGCTGCTGACCATTGTTGGGGAGTTGGACTATAGACTGTAAGTCATCGACAAATTCCCTAACTATATAAAGACTATCCATATGTTCTGTGACTCTAGAGAACCCAAACTAATACAGAAGTTGGTACCAGGAGTGGTTCTAGAGGAGCAGAAGTATAAAGATGAATGTTTCAAAATTTTGGAGTTGGTTGGTTGATCCAATAGCATCTTCAACTACTGAAATTTCTCCAGATTCTCTCCCTCGTGGGAGCTCGGATCTTCAGATTTTCAAGGATTTGCTACACCTGAAGAAGTAATACCCCCAGCCCCCCCCGAAATAATGCCTTCTCCACTTGAGTAAATTAATCCCTCAGAGCCTGATAAACCAGCAGTGACTTTTGCTGACAATACTGATATTTCTCAAGGCCCATCAATAGTTTCTTCTAGACCTATAACCAGACTCAAGGCAAAGCAGGCCCCTAGAGGAGAGGTAGAAAGTGTAGTCCATGAGGAAATACACTATACAAATAAGGAGCTTAATGAGTTTGCTAATTCATTCAAGCAGAAGTCTGGGGAATATGCGTGGGAATGGATTTTAAGGGTGTGGGATAATGGTGGAAGGAACATAAAACTAGAGCAGGCTGAGTTTATTGGCATGGGCCCTCTGAGTAGAGATTCTAGGTTTAATATGGAAGCTTGCACAGTTCAAAAAGGTGTCAAAAGTTTGTTTGAGTGGTTGGTTGAAGTATTTATCAAAAGATGGCCTACTGAAAAGGAGTTGGAGATGCCTGATATCCCTTGGCTTAGTGTTAATGAAGGGATTTTAAGGCTTAGGGAAATTGCAATGTTAGAGTGGATACTTTGTGTAAAACCTAATCCTCCACGGTGGGAAGGTCCAGAAGATATGTCCTTCACTAGTCCTATAAGATGCAAACTGGTGAGAGGGGCACCAGCACATTTAAAGAGTTTTGTTCTTGCCCTTTTCCTTGTGCCAGACCTTAGGGTTGGAGATGCTGCTGCTCAATTAGATGAATTAAATTCAATGGGTTTAATTGGGCCAGGTGGCAGCATTGAATCGCCAGAGACAAGGTGATCGTAGTTATTATAATGGACAGCGTAGACAAAACAATGTTTATAATGGCATACCCTGTAATGGGCAGAGAGGTAGAACTTATAATGGTATGACTCATTTGGACCTTTGGTGCTGGCTAATCAATCATGGTGTTTCCAGGGATGAAATACATAGGAAACCTACTGCATATCTGTTTGATCTCAAACAAATGATAGAAAGACTGCATTGGATCATGGCAAAAGGCAATCTTGGCCAGTGTATCAATTTCCAGAATTGAGCCAGTTTACAGATCCAGAACCCCTTGAATGAAGGGGTGGCCAGGTTCCCCTGAGGAAGGATCTTGATAAGACACCTAAAAGTTTTGCTGTTAGTCTTTCTCCAATTCTTCCCCAGAGGGACCTACAGCCTTTTACGAGGATAACTGTACACTGGGGGAAAGGAAATAATCAGACTTTCTAGGGGCTATTGAATACTGGTTCTGAATTGACACTGATCCCAGGAGATCCCAAGAAACATTGTGGCCCTCGAGTTAGAGTAGGGGCTTATGGAGGACAGGTGATTAATGGAGTTTTGACTGATGTGTGACTCACAGTAGGTCCAGTGGGTCCCTGACATCCTGTGGTCATTTCCCCAGTTCCAGAATGTATATTGGTATAGATATACTCAGAAATTGGCAGAATTCTCACATTAGTTCTTTGACCTGTGGAGTAAGGGCTATTATGGTTGGAAAGGCAAAATGGAAGCCTTTAGAGTTGCTTCTGCCAAAGAAAATAGTGAATCAAAACCAATATCATATTCCTGGAGGAATTGCAGAAATTACTGCCACAATCAATGATTTGAAAGATGCCAGGGTGGTGGTTCTCACCACATCTCCCTTTAACTCTCCCATCTGGCCAGTGCAGAAAACAGATGGATCATGGAGGATGACAGTTGACTATCGAAAATTAAATCAGGTAGTAACTCCAATTGCAGCTGCTATACCAGATGTAGTTTCATTACTTGAGCAAATTAACAAATCTCCTGGAACCTGGTATGCAGCTATTGGCCTTGTAAATGCCTTCTTCTCAGTACCTGTCCATAAGGACCACCAGAAGCAATTTGCTTCCAGTTGGCAAGGCCAGCAGTATACCTTTATAGTTTTGCCTCAAGGATATATTAACTCTCCTGCCCTGTGTCATAACTTAGTTAGAAGGGACCTTGATCATTTGTCTCTTCCACAAAATATCACATTGGTGCACTATATTGATGATATTATGCTGATTGGACCAAGTGAGCAGGAAGTAGCAACCACTTTGGATTCATTGGTAACACATATGCGCATCAGAGGATAGAAAATAAATCCAACCAAGATTCAAGGACCATCTACTTCAGTGAAATTCTTAGGAGTACAGTGGTGTGGGGCATGCAGAGATATTCCTTCTATGGTGAAAGATAAGTCATTGTACCTGGTCCCTCCTACCACCAAGAAAGAAGCACAATGTTTAGTGGGTCTATTTGGATTCTGGAGACAGCACATTCCTCACTTAGGTGTGTTACTCAGGCCTATTTACCGAGTGACTCGGAAAGCTGCTAACTTTGTGTGGGGCCCAGAACAGGAGAAGGCTCTTCAACAGGTCCAGGCTTCTGTGCAGGCTGCACTACCACTTGGACCATATGATCCAGCAGACCCAATGGTACTTGAGATAGAGATGCTGTTTGGAGTCTCTGGCAGGCCCCTGTAGGAGAATCACAGAAGAGACCTTTGGGATTTTGGAGTAAAGCTCTACCGTCATCTGCAGACAACTAATCTCCCTTTGAAAAACAGTTCTTGGCCTGCTATTGGGCCTTAGTGGAAACTGAACATTTGACAATAGGACACCAAGTTACTATGCGACTTGAACTGCCCATCATGAGCTGGGTGCTATCTGACCCTCCAAGTCATAAAGTAGGGTGTGCACAACAGCAGTCTGTTATCAAATGGAAGTGGTATATACGTGATCGGGCCAGAGCAGGTCCTGAAGGCACAAGCAAGTTACATGAATAAGATGCTCAGATGCCTATGGTTTCTACTCCGGTTACAATGCCATCTGCTGCCAAGCATGTGCCTATAGACTCATGGGGTGTTCCCTATGACCGGTTGACTGAAGAAGAGAAGACTAGGACCTGGTTTATTGATGGCTCTGCATGTTATGCAGGCACCACCCAGAAGTGGACAGCTGCAGTATTACAACCCCTTTCTGGGACAACTCTGAAAGATACAGGTGAAGAAAAATCTTCACAGTGGGCAGAACTTCGGGCAGTACATATGGTATTACAGTTTGTTTGGAAGAAGAAATGGCCAGATGTACAATTGTTCACTGACTCATGGGCTGTAGCCAATGGATTGGCTGGATGGTCAGGGACATGGAAAGATCACAATTGGAAAATTGGTGAGAAAGACATCTGGGGAAGAAGTATGTGAATAGATCTTTCCAAATGGGCAAAGGATGTGAAGATATTTGTGTCCCATGTAAATGCTCACCAAAAGGTGACTTCAGCTGAGGAGGATTTCAATAATCAAGTGGATAAGATGACCCATTCTGTGGACAATCAACCTCTTTCCCCAGCCATCCCAGTTATTACCCAGTGGGCACATGAACAAAGTGGCCATGGTGGCCAAGACGGAGGTTACGCTTGGGCTCAGCAACACGGACTTCCACTCACCAAGGCTGACCTGGCTACAGCTGCTGCTGAATGCCAGATCTGCCAACAGCAGAAACCAACACTGAGCCCCAGATATGGCATCATTCCTCGAGGTGACCAGCCAGCAACCTGGTGGCAGGTTGACTATATTGGACCACTTCCCCCGTGGAAAAGAACAGCGTTTTGTTCTTACTGGAGTAGATACTTATTCTGGTTATGGATTTGCCTTTCCTGCATGTAATGCTTCTGCCAAAACCACCATCTGTGGACTCACAGATTGCCTTATCTATCGTCATGGTATTCCACACAGTATTGCTTCTGACCAAGGAACTCATTTCACAGACAGAGAAGTGTGACAATGGGCCCACGATTATGGAATTCACTGGTCTTACCATGTTCCCCATCATCCTGAAGCAGCTGGTCTGATAGAAAGATGGAATGGCCTTTTGAAGACATAGTTACGGCACCAATTAGGTGGCAACATCATGGGATGGGGCAGAGTTCTTCAGAAGGCAGTATATGCTTTGAATCAGCGTTCAATATATGGTACAGTTTCTCCCATAGCCAAGATCCCTGGGTCCAGGAACCAAGGGGTGGAAAAGGGAATAGTTCTACTCACTATTACTCCTAGTGACCCTCTAGGAAAATTTTTGCTTCTTGTCCCCACAACTTTAGGTTCTGCTGGACTAGAAGGTTTGGTTCCAGAGGGGGCAGTGCTTCTACCAGGAGCCACAACAATCATTCCATTGAACTGGAAGCTCAGATTTCCCCCTGGCCATTTTGGGCTTCTAATGCCCTTAAACCAACAGGCTAAGAAAGGAATAACAGTGTTAGGAGGGGTGATAGATCCAGATTACCATGGGGAAATTGGATTGCCTCTCCACAATGGAGGTAAGCAGGATTATGTCTGGAGTGCAGGAGATCCCCTAGGGCTTCTTTTAGTACTACCACATCCTGTGATTAAAGTCAATGGGAAACTACAACAGCCTAATCCAAGCAGGATCACAAAGGATGCAGACCCATCAGGAATGAAGGTATGGGTCAATCCTCCAGGAAAAGAGCCAAGACCTGCTGAAGTGCTTGCTGAAGGTGAAGGAAATACAGAATGGGTAGCAGAGGAAGGTAGTTATAAATACCAGCTAAGGCCACGTAACCAGTTGTAGAAACGAGGATTATAAGTAATATGAATGCTTCTATCTTATTGTGTTAAGGATACATTTGTTTTTCTTCCAATTACTTTAACATCAATTGGTATTGAAACACTAAAAGAATGTTCCCAAGGGACATTGCCCTTTTGTAAATTTACAAATGCATTTGCGATTATACGAGGAAGAGTTATATCATATTAGGCATATTCATGACCTTGTTATTGTTTCATGTGGACATGAGATATTATTTGTGTCAAGTTGACATGGGGTGGATTGTAGTGGCTATTCCTGGTTGTCAACTTGACTATATCTAGAATGAACTACAATCTAGAATTGGAAGGTTCACCTATGATCCTAATCTGGAGGCTCAGAGATATAAGTTTCTGACCTGGATCTTGGCATACAGATCTTGAAACATAGTGGCTATGAATTTCAGAAGATTAAGACAAGGAGATCTCCGAGTTCAAGATCATCTGGGATTAAAGGCATGGAGGCACACACCTTTAATCTGGGCCACACCCTCTGCTGGAGACCCACATGCCAGTAATCTGGGCCACACCCTCTGTTGGAGACCTACAGCCTTTAATCTGGGTTACACCCTCTGCTGGAGATATATGAGAACATTGGAAGAAGGAAGATTTACTTACTCTTCCTTGTCTGCTTGCCTCGTGGGACTGAGCAACTGCTAGATCCTTGGACTTCCATCCACAGCTGCTGCTGACCATTGTTGGGGAGTTGGACTATAGACTGTAAATCATTGACAAATTCCCTAACTATATAAAGACTATCCATATGTTCTGTGACTCTAGAGAACCCAAACTAATATAATATTCACACATGTTTGGCACTCTTAATGGTTACTGGCCTGTGCATCAACCATTACCCACTGCAGTATGACTCTTCTGACAATGTTAAGGGTAACACAAATCTCTGGGTGTAATCATAATATTTAGAAGGTCATGTGACAGCTTGACTATTCAATATAACAACAGTATATTCCCCTCTAGGGCCTATGATCTTCCAAATTAGAGGCTTTTGACTAGCTGTACAGTATCAAGCATGGAGTCCCCTTTGTAGAACAGGTAGCATAGTCAAACAGAAAGTGGTTTGTTATCACTTTAACATTCAAACCACATTTACATGACTGGACACATTCTATCAGGTAAGTCAGTGGTGCATCAGTCCTATGTCTGGGTAAGACAATTAATGTCTTTTCTCACCCAGAAGTCCACATAGCACCTCTGGCACTGTGTAAGTTAATCAGTAGGGAGAGAGTTTCTTGGTAAGGTCAGTGTTGATTTCTCTGTGTCCTGCATCCAAAGTGAGTGCCTTATTCAGCAATAGAATCTTACCCTAGTTATGATGGGCCACAATGAAAAACAGCAATAGTCTGTGTTGTTTTGGGTACCTTTGGAGATTTCCTGGTCAAAAAATTAATAAAGAGATTTTCTATTACCGGCACTGGAAATTTCATTTAATGTCTTCTGAGAGCAGCACTGTACAACCATGAAAGATACTTTCATTGTCCAACCATGAAGGATACTTCTGCTTAATTTTTGATTAGCTTAAAAACCAATGACTTTTCATAAGGCTTATTATGCACTCCTACTTTGGGTTAATCCACCTCTTACCACCTGACTTGGAGAATACTTTTGCCATTATTTCACTGAATAAGTTTTCCTTTCCTTTAGTCAGAACCTCTACTTCTGTGGTGGTTTGTATATGCTTGGCTAAGGGAGCAGCACTATTAGGAGGTATGGTCTTATTGGAGTAGGTGTGGCCTTGTTGGAGAAAGTTTGTCACTGTGGGAGTAGGCTTTGAGACCCTCCTCCTAGTCTAGTCGTCTGGAAGATAGTCTGCTCCTGGCTTCCTTTGGATAAAGATGTAGAACTCTCAGCTCCTCATGCACCATGCCTGCTTGGATGCTGCCATGCTCCCACCTTGATGATAATGAACTAAACCTTTGAACCTATAAACAAGACTCAATTAAATGTTATACTTTATAAGAGTTGCCTTGGTCATGGTGTCTGTTCATAGCAGTAAAACCCTAACTAAGAAAACTTTCTTATCTAGACCTATTATTTTTAAAGTTGGTATCTTAATTGTATCCTAGAGGTTCCATGTATTTTGAATGCAGTTTTAAAATTAATTAAACATAGTTACTATATAAATTTGATACTTCATTGGAATTGCTTTCTATCTGTGAATTCTCTCTTCAACTCAATTTAATCAGTTGGTGAGGCTTTTATTGATGCTTTTACTTGATTTATTAAACATTTATTTTCTTTTTTCACCTTTCAGGTTTTTTTTATATATATATATTTTCTATATTCTTTGTTTACAATCCAAAAGCTTTCCCCTTTCCCAGTTTCCCCCTCCCCATATGTCCCATAAGTCCTCTTCTCTAAGATATATCTTGGTTATTGTTACAAAGCATTATCTCATTATTGAATTTCTCATTTATAATCTGTACTGTCTCCCTTACTCCTTCAGTTGTTTTTATGTGTTCCTTGGAATTCATGTATCCTTTTAAAAATCAAAGGATACAATCAATAGGACAAAATGACAGCCTACAGATTGGGAACATATCTTTACCCACCCTACATCTGACAGAGAGCTAATATCTAAAATATATAAAGATCCCCAAAGTTAGATGCCAACAGTTCAAATAACATCATTGAAAAATGTGATCTAGAGCTAAACAGAATTCTTCACAGAGGAATCTTAAATGACCGATAGGCACTTAAAGAAATGTTCAACATCCCTAGTCATCAGGGAAATGCAAATCAAAATGACTCTGAGATTCCACTTTACACACATCAAAATGGCTAAGATCAAAACCTCAGAGGACTTCACACATAGGTAAGAGTGTGGAGCAAGACCCACTGATTAATGAATATAACTGAAGTCCCACAATATAAATCCCAACTCATACATCCACTTATTTTTGATAAGACCAAAAAGGCACATTGGGTAAAAGATAATACCTTCAACAAAAGGAGGTGGTCACACTGGATGTCTCTTTGGAGAAGAATGAGTGTGGGTCCTTATCTCTCACCCTGCATAAAACTAACTCCAAATGGACCTCAACATAAGACTGCATACCCTAAATCAGAGAGAGAAGATAGCAGAGAATACACTTGGACTCAGTGACAAGGGAAAAGGCTTTGCAAACAGGACCGCTATTAAGCATTGGGACTACCAATTAAAAAATGAAACTAAAGAACTTCGTTAAAGTAAAGAACATCATCATTTTAGTGAAGAGGCAGCCTACAAAATGAGAAGAAAAAATTTTACTAATTATGCATCTGACAGAGGACTAATATCTAAAATATATGAAGAATTAAAAGCCCAAACACCAAGAAAACAACCCAATTAAAACCCGGGGTAAGGAACGAAACAGGATTTTCAAAGTGTGAGTTATAAATGACCAAGAATTTCCATAGTGGTTGTACCATTTTACAATCCCACCAGCAGTGAAGGAGTGTTCCTCTTTCTCCACATCCTCGCCAACACCTGCTGTCTCCTGAGTTTTTAACCTTAGCCATTCTGACTAGTGTGAGGTGAAATCTCAGGGTTGTTTTGATTTGCATTTCCCTAATGGCTAATGATGTTGAGCATTTCTTAAGGTGCTTCTCAGCCATCCAAATTTCTTCAGGTGAAAATTCTTTGTTTAGGTCTGTACCCCATTTTTAATAGGGTTATTTGGTTCCCTGGAGTCTAACTTCTTGAGTTCTTTGTATATAGTGGATATTAGCCCTCTATGGGATGTAGGATTGGTGAAGATCTTTTCCCAATTTGTTGGTTGCCATTTTGTCCATTTGACAGTGTCCTTTGCCTTACAGAAACTTTGTAATTTTATGAGGTCCCATTTGTCAATTCTTGATCTTAGAACATAAGCTATTGGTGTTCTGTTCAGGAACTTTCCCCCCCTGTGCCCATATCCTCAAGGGTTTTCCCCAGTTTCTTTTCTATTAATTTCAGTGTGACTGGTTTTATGTGGAGGTCTTTGATCCACTTGGAGTTGAGTTTAGTACAAGGAGATAAGAATGGATCAATTCGCATTCTCCTGCATGCTGACCTCTAGTTGAACCAGCACCATTTGTTGAAAAGGCTATCTTTTTTCCACTGGATATTTTCAGCTCCTATGTCGGAAATCAGTCTGGCGGTTCCTAAGAAAACTGGACATGACACTTCCAGAGGACCCTGCTATACCTCTCCTGGGTATATACCCAGAGGATTCCCCAGCATGCAATAAGGATACATGCTCCACTATGTTCATAGTAGCCTTATTTATAATAGCCAGAAGCTGGAAAGAACCCAGATATCCCTCAATGGAGGAATGGATACAGAAAATGTGGTATATATACACAATGGAGTACTATTCAGCAATTAAAAACAATGAATACATGAATTTTTTAGGCAAATGGATGGAACTGGAAAATATCATCCTAAGCGAGGTAATGCAATCACAAAAGAATACACATGGAATGCAATCATTGATAAGTGGATGTTAATTAGCCCTGAAGCTCTGAATATTGAAGATACAATCAGCATATCAAATGATTCCCATGAAGAAGGAAGAAGAGGGCCCTAATCCTGGAAAGGCTTGATCCAGCATTGTGGGGGAGTACCAGGATAGAGAAAAGGGAGGGGGAAAGATAGGAGAATGGATGGAGAGAAGAGGACTTATGGGACATATGGGGAGGGGGGAACTGGGAAATAGGAAAGCTTTTGTATTGTAAACACACAATATAGAAAATATATATATATAAAAGAATATAAATGAAAATGGAAGTGGAGAAAAAAACAAAACAAAATGACTGAGAAACATTTAAACGAAAGCATATTCAGTTGTGCTAATGAAGCTGATAGGCTGCTGACCAATGGTAAGATACAACATACAGGGCCTTCTGATCCCTAAGGAAGGGCAGATCGGCAGGACCCTCCTTACAGGACTCCCAGCTATGGCGCTGTGTGAATCTGCTAAGAATGGAGATTCTAGGTCTTCTGTCTGCCTAGACTGCAGGCTTGTATGGTGCCAAGTTCTGAGGTTGTAAATCCAGCTCAGGCTTCCGTTCTCTCTTCTCTCTTCTCCTTCACATTATGGGAGAGTCACCCTTTCTTGTATGTAGTCTGGGTCTTTCTGATTTTAGCAAACCTATACTGCCTCTACCTATAGGCTCACAGAGGCAGGAAAATGTTGAACATCTCTAGTCTATTTCCTTCCATTTGGTTCTCCTCTGTGTTAGTCAACTTACGTCACAGTGACAAGAATACCTGTGTAAAACAATTTTAAAGGAAGAAAGGTTTATTTTGCCTCATGGATTCAGAGCTTTTGTTTTATGCTTACTTTATTCCATGTTTCTGGGTCTGTAGTGACACATGTACTGACTTATTAACAGAAGTGTGGCAGGGCAAAGCTCCCCCAGGTCATAGCAACCTGGAAGAAGGGTGGGGGAGAAAGAGAGAGGAGGTGATTAGAGAGGGGGAGGGAGAATAGGGAGGAAAGGGAGAGTGAGGTGTTGAGGATAAGATGTGCCTTTTACATTTATATGACTAGTGACCTGCTTCCTCTGTCAGGCTCCACAGCCCTTCCATCTGTGAACTCAATGATGGATTAATTCATCGACAGGTTCGTGATTCAATCATGGATCTCAGTAGCCAGCTGGGAAACAAGCCTTCAACACATGAGCTTTTTTGGAGGACACTTCACAGCCAAACCTGACATCCTGCATATTTCAAGTCATCTCAAGATAAGCAACAATACAATAACATCATGTGAAGTGGTGCGGGTGGTATATAAATGGTGTGCCACTTAGAGAATAATTACAAGAAAAATGTATGCCTTTAGCACACATGGGATTCTTAGGGGTGTTTTCCTTTCAATGCTGTTTAAATCTTTGGATATACAGCCCACAGCTATGAATCCTGGAGAGGCAGAGATATGTGTTGCACAGGGGCAGGAGTAGCAAGGGTAGGCTTCAAGCAAAAATTAAAATCTAAGGATTAGAAACAATATTAAAAATTCCAATAGTTTTGACTTAGTAAAAGTTTGACATCCATTAAACAACTGGGCATATTAGTGTCAACTGATTAAAAACCAGCCAGTTCTATAGGAGTTTGTCAGAGATAATTTTCCCTTTAAGGCTTGTCTGGATGAAGAACTTCAGAATCTTCCTGATTTTAACTATCATTCTTTCTCCCCCTCTTCCCCTGTCTTTCTCTCTCTCAAAGATCTTATCAGTTCATCCTTGCCTCTAATTCATTATGTACATAGAGCTAGTCTTAAATTCTTGATACTTAGTGGGCAAGAAGAATTGTTGTGAAAGCAAGAGGATCTGAGTTCAAACTCGGACACCCATGTAAAAGACAGATATGTATTTCTATAACCCCAATGTTTGAGGACCAGAACCAGATGAGCCTATAATTCCAGCCTTGGGGACCAGAGACCAGCAAACCCAGCCGAACCAAAATGGCAAGCTTAAGCTTCACTGGGAGACTCTGTCTCAAAAAGCCAGGTGCAAACTATAGAGAAAGATACCCAACATCCTCCTCTAGCCCTTGCCTGGGTAGGTATGAGTTTACTTCTCCACACGCATTTGTACTACCCCATCCCCCCCACCCACCACTCACTTCCTGATCCTTCTGTCTCCACCTCTTATATTCTGCTATTCCAGGTGTATGCTACTATGCTGTTTTTCTGAAGTTTCATCTATTCAGGAAAACATAAGTATATATTGAATATGTTTTCTGTGCTATGGAATTGGTTTCATAGTATAGGAAAGCCAGGAAGATTTGAGATTAAAAAACCTCTAGTGTAGTTATGAGTTAGTCTCCTGCTTCAGGCTCTGGAGTCTTCAAACAAAGAAGAAAGGCAAAAGATAGCACCATGGAATGAGCTAAACATAGTTTATTGTGTGAAGGGTCTTGAGAATAAGTAACCACGATCTTTCCCAAATCATAAGGCATTTTATAAGGCATTTAAAAAATCCGGATGGATGGGAAGAGCACACACATTATAAACCAGCTATCGCCACAGGCTGGCTTCCAAAGGCGTCTCTCTAATCACTAAGCCCTCAAAAATGTGCAGGAATTTCTTCCTCACTTATCAGCACCTCATTGTGTTACTTTAATGGACATGTTCCTGCAATGATAGCCTCTTTTCAAATTATAATAATAGTTTTTATATAAATGTCACCAACTTACAAATTCAAAATAAACATAGGAAAGGATAGGAAGAGATGGCTGTCAAGGCTTCAATTATTTATTTACACATGGGTGTGTGCTCTGGGGCATCTTCCTCATGGTATCAGTAACAAGTTTCTCAAAGACAGGCTCTAAAGCTGAATCATCTCCAGAGCTTGGCAACCAGTCTGGAGGTTTCTCATAAAACTAGAAATAGAACTTTCCTATGATCAGGCTAAACTACTCCTGGGTCTATACCCCACAGAATGTATAACCTACTACAGAGATGTTTATGCATCTGTGTTTATTGATGCTCTATGCAGAATAGCAAGGAAGTAGGATCAACATGATTGCCCAATGGGTGACAAAAATGTGGCACATATACATAATCAGCTATTCAGATAGAAAAATGGAGTCACGAAAGCTGCTGGTAAATGGAAGGGACTGAAAAAAATTAAAGTGAGTGAAACATCTCAGGTCCAGAAAGACAAATGACATATGTTCTCCCTTATCCACAGACTTCCAGATTGAATTTTTTTTTATTTTGTGTATTTAACATGGAGCACAAGGAGAAGCTAGGGAAGTAGAAAGGAGACTTTTGGGGAAGGCCTGGTAAGGAATGTGGATAGTGGATTGTAGCTAATATGAAAGTAGTAAAGTGGAATACTCCACGCTTGGGGAGGAGGGATTGGGAGTATGGAGGAAAGAGAGTGAAGGATAGGACTGAGCCACAGTAGGGGAGTATGATAAGATATGTGAAAACCTACTCTCTCTCACACACATACACACACACACATACACACACACATACATACACACACATACACACACATACACACACACACACACACACACACACACACACACACAGAGCAGCAGCAGCAGCAACAGTGAAGGTGGAAAGAAAGGGGGAGGGTGAGTTGAAGTAATCCAGGATGGGGGTAGGGGTTTGGGGGAGAGAAGATGGTAATGAGTGGGTTAACCAAAACTATGAATGTTTGAAAAGCTTTATGGAAGGACACTAGTTAGTAAGCACATTTTAAACCATTACTGAGAGAAAAAAAGATTTTGAATGTAATTACTCTGCATGACTGGGCAAGGCTGATCTTAGAAGACCTGAGAATAAAAAGCCTTGGACACCTCTCTACAAGTTAGTCAGGGAGGCCCCAGAGGTCTATGAAACAACCAAACCTTGATTACCCACCACAGGTGATTGCTATCGGTCTTGATTACTGTAGTGGCTATTCCTGGTTGTCAACTTGACTATATCTGGAATGAACTACAGTCTAGAATTGGAAGGCTCACCTATGATCCTAATTTGGAGGCTCAGAGTTTCTGACCTGGATCTTGGTATGGAGATCTTGAAGCATAGGGACTAAGACAAATTGGTACCAGCGTAGTGGGGTATTCCTGTGACAATCTGACCATGTTTTGGGGAGGATTGTGGAAGAACTTTGGAACTTTGAGCTACAAAAGCTGTGGAAAGTTCTGTAGGAACTTGGAAGACAATGTTAAGAACAGTGCAAAAGATGGAGGTCTGGCTTGTGAAATTTCAGAGGGAAGATTAAAGACTCTTACAGTGGCCATGTTTTGATTGTGAAGATTCAGTGGTTTTGGTTAGCTGGGGCTGAAGAATCAGCTGTAAGTAACAAGATACCAGAACCACTAAAGCAAACCTTTTTGTTATTGGGACTATTGATGCTGGTTAGCTGGAGCTAAGAAATTAGCGGTGATTAAGAAGAGACCAGCATCACTGAGGTGAAATCTTCTGGGAAGTGTTTTCTGAGAGCACAGAGAGTGTGTTTCAGAGATAACCACAGTTGTATTTTTGTGCTGTGGCGGGACTTGGTACTGTGTAAGAGTCACCCAGATGCTACTGGTTTGGAAGGCATGAAGGGGTCATGAAGAGCAGCTGAGGCTCTTGGCACAGTGAGAGGCTACAGAAGGCCATTGGTGAAGGTGCAGCATCAGTTGCAATTGATGGTACAGGACTTGAATGGGTCATGCACAGGAGCAGAGGCTTGTCACCATGAAGAGAGCCTATGAGAGGCTATTGGTGAAGCTTAATTACAGTAGAAGTCAACAGTGTTTTGGAGATGCCAGTACTATATGATGACCACCAAGAACAGCAGTAGCAGTGGAGTATAGGCAGCTGGAGCCTAGAAGACAAGCTGTGTGCTACAAAGGGCAAGACTGAAGAAGTGACCCAAGCTCTTGGAGGAGCCCAGAAGATCATGAGTTGGATCCCAGACATTGGACATTTGGAGTTTGAGTTTTGCTTTTGGTTGTGACTGTGCCCTGATATGTTTACCTCTTGAAGGAAGAAAGTATTTTAGTGGAGCCCACAGTTAAAAGACTTTGAACTTTGAAAAGACTGAATTTTAAAGATTTTGGACATTTTGAAGTGATTAAACTTTTAATATGTAAAGACTGTGGGACTTTTAAAGTAATTTAGATCTTGGGGATGAATAACAAAGTAAGGGTTGAGGCTTAATAATGATGTGTTTGTGTGTCAAGTTGACAAGGGGTCAATTGTACTGGCTAGTTTTGTGTGTCAACTTGACACAGGCTGGAATTATCACAGAGAAAGGAGCTTCAGTTGGGGAAGTGCCTCCATGAGATCCAGCTGTGGGGAATTTTCTCAATTAGTGATTAGGTGGGGAGGGCCCCTTGTGGGTGGTACCACCCTTGGGCTGGTGTTCTTGGGTTCTATAAGAAAGCAGGCTGAGCAAGCCAGGGGAAGCAAGCCAGTAAGAAACATCCCTCCATGGCCTCTGCATCAGCTCCTGCTTCCTGACCTGCTTGAGTTCCAGTCCTGACTTCCTTTAGTGATGAACTGCAATGTGGAAGTGTAAGCTCAATAAACCCTTTCCTCCCCAACTTGCTTCTTGGTCATGATGTTTGTGCAGGAATAAAAACCCTGACTAAGACAATTACCCACACATAACTACATGGTAAGACCCTATTACTAAAGATGCCACACACCTTGGCTGTGGGACATAAAGAAATCAATCACAAACCAATCAGGAAGTTCCTCTCTGATGACTAGCTTTCATAGTTCCAGAAAGGTTCTGGGAAGAAGAGACATTACTGTGCATCTTCAATTAACGACCAGCCAGGATAGATGCGCCCACTGGTACAATGGTAGCATGTCTGTTATGAGGTAACCATTTCCTGATTATATTTGTGGCCTGCTCCATAGGAGGGAATTTCATGCCCGGTCCTGTGATCTTGTACAAAAGCCCAAAGCTAGGGAGGTCATATACCCTAAAGTAGAATCTGCTATTTATAGCTTACTAAACGGTCATTTGCCAAAGTGCCTTCTAAATATTAGTTTATATCCACAGACCTAGGTTGCTCTCAACCTTGGTCAGAGAGACTTCTTTTCACAGTGGACAGCAGTTAATATGGAGATGTGTTAAAGTATGGAGAGTAGGAGACGAAACAGGGCATCTGTATTAAAACCCCCACCCCAGACAATGCTCAGGAAATAATGAGGAAGGGGAGGTGGAGCGGAATGCGACGAAACACTGACTTCTGACTGTGCCTTGACTCTGTGACCATGATCTCACAGTAGCCAAGTTTTCCTGAACAAGACCTGCACAAGACCAAGCTAACCCAAATCCCGACATAGGTGAGTCAGTGGTCTTTGTCAATCAAATATTTTAAAATCTGAAAAGATTATTATTAGTAGTATTTTAGAAAAGCAAGTCCTATTTAAGAAGGAAATACATTCAAGAAAAGAATATGAACATAGGCAAGAAAATATTTCCTTTGGAGGGTAAGGAAAGATATTTAGTATGTGCCTTGAAATTGGGGACCTTGGGAAGTTAGAATATCAACCTAATGGCTGCACCATGATATTTATATGAGTCTTTAAACCACAGAGCTCAGGGTTATGCCCAGTTGAAGTCAAAGCAGCCTCTCCTGTTATGTATTCCTGATTTTATCACAGGAAGTACAGTTCAGCAATTTTCCAACCCCCAGTTATTAGTCAGGACAAGGTAACGGCTGTGGTGAGCTGCTCCAAGGCTTAATGGCTTAACACAGTACAGATTTCTTTCCTGCTTATGTCATGGTAAAATGTAGGCTGGAGGGAGGGTGTAGTGTAGTGTAGCTCATGTGGTCATTGGGATCATGCTCACCTGCCTACTAGCTCCCCTTCATACAAGGCCTTGGAGACCTCTTCTGGAGCC
Source organism: Apodemus sylvaticus (assembly GCF_947179515.1). Lineage (NCBI taxonomy): Eukaryota > Metazoa > Chordata > Mammalia > Rodentia > Muridae > Apodemus > Apodemus sylvaticus. The sequence goes on from NC_067478.1 coordinate 40,577,641, forward strand.
TCTGCCCCTGACTGCTCACTTGAGAAGAGAAAGGTTTCTCATGGGTCAGACTTGGAGGTGGCTAGCATTTTTCTAACAGATGCTTCAGTGGGTGGCCACTTCACTCTACTGCCTGCCTAAAAAGGAGGCTGAAAGATGTCTTACCATCTGCCAGGGAAGAAAGTCAAACAGGATTTAATGAGCTTATGTAGTCTCTGCCATACATTACTACATCAAATGGATATATGTAAATGTTGTAGAAGAAAAATATTAGTAACTATGAGAAACTTCAGAAAGATTATTTATGGTTATATTGGCTATTCAGCCTCTGTCTTCCATGAATGAATGATTGAAAAATAATGTGTCGTTTCCATTTGATGATGTTGATATTATTTCATCTGAATGGAGAAAAGATGTAGACAACAATCTATTATTTGTTTCATATGAACACTGTATTTGTTTTATGTTGCACTGTAATACATTGTTCTAATATGCAATTTAAAAGAGCAAGAGTCATTATTCTCCCATAATGCAGTGCTTTGGGCCTAGTTCATCTGGATGGTCATCCTTAGGTGGTACACTCAGATGGCAGCTGGCCTTGTCACATCAGTATGCCAGAGCAGCTGGAGGTAGAGAGAATGTGTACTGAGCGATGCCATTCATGTATTCTTTGCACCACTCCATGATTCCCAACATGGTCTGGCTCCAAACAGAAAATCAGGGTGTTCAGGTGGTGGAGTACGTGTGGAGGTCTTCAGGAGGTAATTTCTGCCCTTAGACCTCTGACTTTTCTTTAAGCTTGAACACATCTCTATATTTCCTCTTTTGTGTCAGAAGGCTCTCTTCTCTACAGTTCCAGCTTCCAGTAACAACCGCCCCCCTCCTGCTCTCTCAGCTTTGGGAATAGAACCTAGAGACATGCACAAGCTGGGCATGCCTTCTACATATAAGACATTTCTCCCATATTTCAGTTTCTTTGCTCTATTGATTGTTCTCTTTGCTGAGCATAAGTCATTTAGTGTCACTTATTATTATGTTAATTTTTAATTTCCTCAGTTGTTGGAGACCTTTCAGGAAACTTTTGTGCATTACGATATCTCGAAGTGTTTCCTTATGTTTTTAAACAGTATTTTCAAAGTTATTAGTCTTATCTTACGTCTAATCTTATTTTGGGTTGACCCTTGGTCATGATGGGCGATGGAGACCTGGTTTTAATCTAAAACAAGAATTTTTTTTGCCATTTTTTAAATTTAAATTTAAATTTTATTTTATTTGCATGTGTGTGTGTGTGTGTGTGTGAGAGAGAGAGAGAGAGAGAGAGAGAAAGAGAGAGAGAGATGAAGCTTTTTTTAGTGTGTATTTGGATATCTTTCTTTAGAGTTAGTTTATTTCTATTTTCTATTTTAGTCCTCTATTCTATTTCATGGTCTTTTATGGCAATCCAATGCTGTTTATATTAATTTTGCTTCTGTGGCATCTCTTTAAAAATGATTGCTATTGTATATATGCATTCTCTCTCTCTCTCTCTCTCTCTCTCTCTCTCTCTCTCTCTCTCTCTCTCTCTCTCTGTGTGTGTGTGTGTGTGTAACATGGCTCAGATGACAACTTTATGGAATCAGTTCTCTGTTTCCATATTTCAGTGAGCTTCAGGGACTGAATTCAGGCCATTATGTATATACATCAAATACCTTTGCCTGCTGAACCGTTTTTACTCTGGGCTCTCTGTCCTATCCTATAATCAGTTGATAGGATGTCTTCAGACATTGCCTTCTGTTCAGGACTTTAGCAACTTTTCATCTTTTGCCTTTCCGAATAAATTTTAAGATTGTTTTATTTATAATTCAGTGAAGAACATGATTGGTATTTTGAGGGGTGGGTGGGAGAACAGGGGGAGGGGAGAGGGCTTATTGGACTTTCGGAGAGTGGGGGGCAAGAAAAGGGGAAATCATTTGAAATGTAAATAAAAAATATATCGAATAAAAAAAAAGAAATAATAGAAAGGTATCAAATTTTGAATCCTTGATAAAACCTGGAAGATGAGATCCCAGAAGGGTGTGGAATGTCAAATCTGAGGAGATGCCTCTTCTTTGCTCATAAGTCCAAAAAGCCCTCTCCCCTCCCCCTGTTCTCCCACCCACCCCTTCCCACTTCCCTGTTCTGGTTTTGCCTTACACTGCTACCCTGAGTCTTTCCAGAACCAGGGGCCACTCATCCATTCTTCTTGTACCTCATTTGATGTGTGGGTTATGTTTTGGGTATTCCACTTTTCCAGGCTAATATCCACTTATTAGTGAGTGCATACCATGATTGATCTTTTGAGAATGAGTTGCCTCACTTAGTATGATGTTCTCTAGCTCCATCCATTTGCCTAAGAATTTCATGAATTCATTGTTTCTAATGGCTGAATAGTACTCCATTGTGTAGATATACCACATTTTTTGCATCCATTCTTCTGTTGAGGGATACCTGGGTTCTTTCCAGCTTCTGGCTATTATAAATAGGGCTGCTATGAACATAGTAGAGCATGTATCCTTATTACATGGTGGGGAATCCTCTGGGTATATGCCCAGGAGTGGTATAGCAGGATCTTCTGGAAGTGAGGTGCCCAGTTTTCGGAAGAACCGCCAGACTGATTTCCAGAGTGGTTGTACTAATTTGCAACCCCACCAGCAGTGGAGTGTTCCTCTTTCTCCACATCCTCGCTAACACCTGCTGTCTCCTGAGTTTTTAAACTTAGCCATGCTGACTGGTGTAAGGTAAAATCTCAGGGTTGTTTTGATTTGCATTTCCCTGATGACTAATGAAATTGAGCACTTTTTAAGACATTTCTTCGCCATCCGAAGTTCTTCAGGTGAGAATTCTTTGTTTAACTCTACCCCATTTTTTTAATAGGGTTATTTGGTTTTCTGGGGTCTAACTTCTTGAGTTCTTTGTATATATTGGATATTAGCCCTCTATCTGATGTAGGGTTGGTGAAGATCTTTTCCCAATTTGTTGGTTGCCGATTTGTCCTTTCGATGGTGTCCTTTGCTTTACAGAAACTTTGTAATTTTATGAGGTCCCATTTGTCAATTCTTGATCTTAGAACGTACGCTATTGGTGTTCTGTTCAGGAACTTTCTCCCTGTACCGATGTCCTCAAGGGTCTTCCCCAGTTTCTTTTCTATTAGCTTCAGAGTGTCTGGCTTTATGTGGAGGTCCTTGATCCATTTGGATTTGAGCTTAGTACAAGGAGACAAGGATGGATCAATTCGCATTCTTCTGCATGCTGACCTCCAGTTGAACCACCACCATTTGTTGAAAAGGCTATCTTTTTTCCATTGGATGTTTTCAGCCCCTTTGTCAAGGATCAAGTGGCCATAGGTGTGTGGGTTCATTTCTGGATCTTCAATCCTGTTCCATTGATCCTCCTGCCTGTCACTGTACCAATACCATGCAGTTTTTAACACTATTGCTCTGTAGTATTGCTTGAGGTCAGGGATACTGATTCCCCCAGAATTTCTTTTGTTGCTGAGAATTGTTTTAGCTATCCTGGTTTTTTTGTTATTCCAGAAGAATTTGATAATTGCTCTTTCTAACTCTACGAAGAATTGAGTTGAGATTTTCCCCAGTTTCTTTTCTATTAGCTTCAGAGTGTCTGGCTTTATGTGGAGGTCCTTGATCCATTTGGATTTGAGCTTAGTACAAGGAGACAAGGATGGATCAATTCGCATTCTTCTGCATGCTGACCTCCAGTTGAACCACCACCATTTGTTGAAAAGGCTATCTTTTTTCCATTGGATGTTTTCAGCCCCTTTGTCAAGGATCAAGTGGCCATAGGTGTGTGGGTTCATTTCTGGATCTTCAATCCTGTTCCATTGATCTGCCTGCCTGTCACTGTACCAATACCATGCAGTTTTTAACACTATTGCTCTGTAGTATTGCTTGAGGTCAGGGATACTGATTCCCCCAGAATTTCTTTTGTTGCTGAGAATTGTTTTAGCTATCCTGGTTTTTTTGTTATTCCAGAAGAATTTGATAATTGCTCTTTCTAACTCTACGAAGAATTGAGTTGAGATTTTCCCCAGTTTCTTTACTATTAGCTTCAGAGTGTCTGGCTTTATGTGGAGGTCCTTGATCCATTTGGATTTGAGCTTAGTACAAGGAGACAAGGATGGATCAATTCGCATTCTTCTGCATGCTGACCTCCAGTTGAACCACCACCATTTGTTGAAAAGGCTCTTTTTTCCATTGGATGTTTTCAGCCCCTTTGTCAAGGATCAAGTGGCCATAGGTGTGTGGGTTCATTTCTGGATCTTCAATCCTGTTCCATTGATCTGCCTGCCTGTCACTGTACCAATACCATGCAGTTTTTAACACTATTGCTCTGTAGTATTGCTTGAGGTCAGGGATACTGACTCCCCCAGAATTTCTTTTGTTGCTGAGAATAGTTTTAGCTATCCTGGGTTTTTTGTTATTCCAGATGAATTTGAGAATTGCTCTTTCTAACTCTGTGAAGAATTGAGTTGGGATTTTGATGGGTATTGCATTGAATCTGTATATTGCTTTTGGCAAAATGGCTATTTTAACTATATTGATCCTGCCGATCCATGAGCATGGGAGGTTTTCCCATTTTTTTGAGGTCTTCTTCCATTTCCTTCTTCAGAGTCTTGAAGTTCTTGTCATACAGATTTTTCACATATTTGGTAAGAGTCACCCCAAGGTACTTTATACTGTTTGTGGCTATTGTGAAGGGGGTCATTTCCCTAATTTCTTTCTCAGCCTGCTTATCCTTTGAGTATAGGAAGGCCACTGATTTGCTTGAGTTGATTTTATAACCTGCTACTTTGCTGAAGTTGTTTATCAGCTGTAGGAGTTCTCTAGTGGAGTTTTTGGGTCACTTAGGTAGACTATGATATCATCTGCAAATAATGATAGTTTGACTTCTTCCTTTCCAATTTGTATCCCTTTGACGTCCTTATGTTGTCGAATTGCCCAAGCTAGTACCTCAAGTACAATATTGAAAAGATAAGGAGAAAGGGGGCAGCCCTGTCTAGTCCCTGATTTTAGTGGGATTGCTTCAAGTTTCTCTCCATTTAGTTTGATGCTGGCTACCGGTTTGCTGTATATTGCTTTTACTATGTTTAGGTATGGGCCTTGAATTCCTGTTCTTTCCAAGACGTTAAGCATGAAAGGATGCTGAATTCTGTCAAATGCCTTTTCAGCATCCAATGAAATGACCATGTGGCTTTTTTCTTTGAGTTTGTTTATGTAGTGGATTGCATTGATGGATTTTCGTATATTGAACCAACTCTGCATCCCTGGGATAAAGCCTACTTGATCATGGTGGATGATCGTTTTGATGTGTTCTTGGATTTGGTTGGCAAGAATTTTATTGAGTATTTTTGCATCGATGTTCATAAGGGAAATTGGTCTGAAGTTCTCTTTCTTTGTTGGATCTTTGTGTTTTTGGTATCAGCGCAATTGTGGCTTCGTAGAAGGAATTGGGTAGTGTTCCTTCTGTTTCTATTTTGTGGAATAGTTTGAAGAGTATTGGTGTTAAGTCTTCTTTGAAGGTCTGATGGAATTCTGCACTGAAACCATCTGGTCCTGTGCTTTTTTTGGTTGGAAGACTTTCTATGACTCCTTCTATTTCTTTAGGTGTTATGGGACTGTTTAGATGATCTATTTGGTCCTGATTTAATTTTAGTACTTGGTATCTGTCAAGGAAATTGTCCATTTCCTCCAGATACTCCAGTTGTGTTGAGTATAGGCTCTTGTAGTAGGATCTAATGAATTTTTGGATTTCCTCAGTTTCTGTTGTTATATCCCCCTTTTCATTTCTAAGTTTGTTAATTTGGATACTTTCTCTGTGCTCTTTGGTCAGTCTGGCTAAGGGTTTATCTATGTTGTTGATTTTCTCAAAGAACCAGCTCCTGGATTTGTTGATTCTTTGTATGGTTCTCTTTGTTTCCAATTGATTGATTTCAGCCCTCAGTTTGATGATTTCCTGTCTTCTACTCCTCCTGGGTGAATTGGCTTCTTTTTGTTCCAGGACTTTCAGGTGTGTCGTTAAGCTGCTAGTGTATGCTCTCTCCATTTTCTTTTTGGAGGCACTCAGGGCTATGAGTTTTCCTCTTAGCACTGCTTTCATTGTGTCCCAAAGATTTGGGTATGTTGTGCCTTAATTTTCATTAAATTCTAAAAAGTCTCTGATTTCTTTCTTTCTTTCTTCTTTGGCCAAGGTGTCATTGAGTAGAGTACTGTTCAGCCTCCATGTGTATGTGGGCTTTCTGTTGTTTTTGTTGCTATTGAAAACCACTCTTACACCACAGTGATCTGATAGGAGGCATGGGATTAGATCAATCGTTTTATATTTGTTGAGGTCTGCCTTGTGACCAATTATATGGTCGATTTTGGAGAAGGTACCATGAGGTGCTGAGAAAAAGGTATATTCTTTTGCTTTAGGGTGAAATGTTCTATAAATATCAGTCAAATCCAATTGGTCCAAAGCTTCAACTGGTTTTACTGTGTCCCTGTTTAGTTTCTGTTTTCCCGATCGGTCCATTGAGGAGAGTGGAGTGTTGAAGTCCCCCACAATTATTGTGTTAGGTGCAATGTGTGCTTTGAGCTTTAGTAAAGTTTCTTTTATGAATGAGGGTGCCCTTCCATTTGGCGCATAGATGTTCAGAATTGAAAGTTCTTCTTGGTAGATTTTTCCTTTGACCAGCAAGAAGTGTCCCTCAGTGTCCCTTTTGATGACTTTAGGTTGAAAGTCAATTTTATCTGATATTAGAATGGCTACTCCTGCTTGTTTCCTGTGACCATTGGCTTGTAAGATTGTCTTCCAGCCTTTTACTCTAAGATAGTTTTTATCTTTGACATTGAGGTGTGTCTCCCGTATGCAGCAAATTGTAGGGTCCTGTTTCCTTATCCAGTTTGTTAGTCTATGTCTTTTTATTGGGGAATTGAGACCATTGATGTTAAGAGATATTAAGGAATAGTGATTATTACTTCCTGTCATTTTTGATGTTCTTTTTATATTTGAGTGTTTATCTTCTTTCGGGTTTGATGAAGGAATGTAACTATTTTGCTTTTTCCAGGGTGCAGTTTCCCTCCTTGTATTGGAGCTTTCCTCCTATTATTCTTTGCAGAGCTGGGTTTGTGGAAAGATATTGTATAAATTTGGTTTTGTCATGGAATATCTTGGTTTCTCCATCTATGGTGAATGAGAGTTTTGCTGGGTATAGTAGTCTTGGCTGACATTTGTGTTCTCTTAGAGTCTGCATGAGATCTCCCCAGGATTTTCTAGCTTTCATGGTCTCTGGTGAGAAGTCTGGTGTGATTCTGATAGGTCTTCTTTTATATGTTCCTTGGCCTTTTTCTCTTACTGCCTTTAATATTCTTTCTTTGTTTAGTGCATTTGCGGTTTTGATTATTATGTGACGGTAGGTATTTCTGCTCAGGTCCAGTCTGTTTGGAGTTCTGTAGGCTTCTTGTATATTCATAGGCATCTCTCTCTTTAAGTTAGGAAAGTTTTCTTCCATAATTTTGTTGAAGATATTTGCTGGCCCTTTCTGTTGTAAATCTTCACTCTCATCTATACCTATAACCCTAAGTTTGGTCTTCTCCTTGTATCCTGGATTTCCTGGATGTTCTAGGATACAAGCTTTTTGCATTTTGCATTTTCTTTGACAGTTGAGTCAATGGTTTCTATGGTATCTTCAGCATCTGAGATTCTTTCTTCCATCTCTTGTATTCTGTTGTTTATATTTGCATCTATGGCCCCTGATTTCTTCTCAAGGTTTTCTATCTCCAAAGTTGTCTCCCTTTGTGATTTCTTAGTTGTTTCTACTTCAGTTTTTAGATCCAGGATGGTTTTGCTCAGTTCCATCATTTGTTTGTTTGTGTTTTCCTGTAATTCTTTAAGAGATTTTTGTGTTTCCTCTTTCATGACTTCTGCCTGTTGACTCAAGTTCTCCTGCATTTCTTTAAGTTTTTTTTTTTTTTTTTGCCTTTCTTCTTTATTGGCTTCTATCTCTTGGGCCTTATTCTCCTGCATTTCTTTAAGTGATTTTTGTGTTTCCATTATACGGGTTCTAGCTTATTCATGTTCCCCTGTATTTCTTTAATAGATTCATTCATGTCCTTTTTGTGTTCTTCTAGCAGCATCATGAACAGTGATTTTAAATCCAAATCTTGTTTCTCTGGTGTGTTGGCATAACCAGGACTTGCTGATGTTGGAGAGTTTGGTTCAGATGCTGCTATATTGCCTAGATTTCTGTTAGTAACGTTCCTGCGTTTGCCCTTTGGCATCTTGTTCTTTGGAGCTAGTTGGTCTTGTCTCTGGCTGGTGTTTCAGCCTCCTGAGAGGCTCTAGGGCTATTTCTGCAACACTGGATGGCAGGGTTTCCCCTGTTGCAGATTGGTGATGTGCTGTCCTCCTCTTGGGTGTCCTTGCAGCCCTACTGTGCTTTGCCCCAGATTGTGACTGTGAACCAGATGGTGCCCGTTTGCTGCCGGGACCTTTTCTGTGTGCTGATCACTCTGCTGGGCAGCGGAACTCCCAACCGGGTTGGTGCACACAAGGCTAGCCTATCTGCTTGGGCCCTGAGTCTAGGCAAACGCCTGGCAGGCCAATGTCTGAGCAAAGTTCCCCTCAGCTGTGAGTGTTAATTGGGTCTGTCAGGTGGGCAGGATGGCAGCGTGAGCGCGTTCCCTGAGAGTGCTGGGAGAGTCTGCTGGGCTCACAACCTCCTGGCCGGGTCGGCACACAGATGGCCCACCGAGCAGCCCAGGGTCTGGGGGCAGTCCAGGGCCTGACCGTCTGAGACCCCTGCTATGTCAGCCTTGGGCTATGCCTGTTAGCCAGTTTGGTTTTGCCTGCTAGGACTCTCTGGCTTCCCATAGGCAAAATGGCAGCGGGCGCGCGCCAGCCTGGACAAACAACCTCCTGGCCGGGTTTGCACACCGGTAGCCCCCCGAACAGCCCAGGGCCTGGGTGCAGGCCAACGCCCGTCAGGCTTAGACCCCCGCGATGTTGGTCTCGAGTTATATGTGTGTACCTCAGTCTGAAATGTCTCTGGCGTCCCAGAACCAATATGGAGGCCTCGTAACTGACTGGCGGGAGGCAGAGTTCAGATGTGGCTTCTGTGTGGTGAAAGGCGCCGTAAATCCTCTGCTGCTTGCAGCCTGGCTGGCCAGCGATGGCCAGTGGTTGTGGGCGCAAGGTCTGCCTGGACCCTGTCTGCTTGGTTCTACTGCTGATGGCCCTTCCTCTGGACCAGCCGCTGCTGCTGTTGCTGCTGATAAACTCTTAAATGATGAGAATTGCTCTTTCTAACTCTATGAAAAATTGAGTTGGGATTTTGATGGGTATTGCGTTGAATCTGTATATTGCTTTTGGTAAAATGGCCATTTTAACTATATTAATCTTGCCGATCCATGAGCATGGGAGGTTTTTTCATTTTTTGAGGTCTTCTTCTATTTCCTTCTTCATAGTCTTGAAGTTCTTGTCATACAGATCTTTCACGTGTTTGGTAAGAGTCACCCCAAGGTACTTTATACTGTTTGTGGCTATTGTGAAGGGGGTCATTTCCCTAATTTCTTTCTCAGCCTGCTTATCCTTTGAGTATAGGAAGGCTACTAATTTGCTTGAGTTGATTTTATAACCTGCCACTTTGCTGAAGTTGTTTATCAGCTGTAGGAGTTCTCTAGTGGAGTTTTTTTTGGTCACTTAGGTAGACTATGATATCATCTGCAAATAATGATAGTTTGACTTCTTCCTTTCCAATTTGTATCCCTTTGACCTCCTTATGTTATCGAATTGCCCAAGCTAGTACCTCAAGTACAATATTGAAAAGATAAGGAGAAAGGGGGCAGCCCTGTCTAGTCCTTGATTTTAGTGGGATTGCTTCAAGTTTCTCTCCATTTAGTTTGATGCTGGCTACCGGTTTGCTGTATATTGCTTTTACTATGTGTAGGTATGGGCCTGGAATTCCTGTTCTTTCCAAGACTTTAAGCATGAAAGGATGCTGAATTTTGTCAAATGCTTTTTCAGCATCCAATGAAATGACCATGTGTTTTTTTTTTCTTTGAGTTTGTTTATGTAGTGGATTGCATTGATGGATTTCCATATATTGAATCAACCCTGCATCCCTGGAATAAAGCCTACTTGATCATGGTGGATGATCATTTTTATGCGTTCTTGGATTCGGTTGGCAAGAATTTTATTGAGTATTTTTGCATCGATGTTCATAAGGGAAATTGGTCTGAAGTTCTCTTTCTTTGTTGGATCTTTGTGTTGTTTTGGTATCAGCATAATTGTGGCTTCCTAGAAGGAATTGGGTAGTGTTCCTTCTGTTTCTATTTTGTGGAATAGTTTGAAGAGTATTGGTGTTAGGTCTTCTTTGAAGGTCTGATAGAATTCTGCACTGAAGCCATCTGGTCCTGTGCTTTTTTTGGTTGGAAAGGCTTTCTATGACCCCTTCTATTTCTTTAGGGGTTATGGTACTGTTTAGATGATCTATTTGGTCCTGATTTAATTTTGGTATTTGGTATCTGTCTAGGAAATTGTCCATTTCCTCCAGATTCTCCAGTTGTGTGTGCGCACTCCCTGAAAGTGCCGGGAGAGTCTGCTAGGCTAACAACCTCCTGGCCGGGTTGCCACTCAGATGGCCCACCGAGCAGCCCAGGGCCTGGGGTCAGTCCAAGGCCTGACTGTCTTAGACCCCACTATGTTAGCCTCGGGCTATGCCTCTTAGCTGACTTTGCCTGTTAGAACTCTCTGGCGTCCCGTAGACAAAATGGTGGCAAGCACCCTGGGCTGGGCAAACAACGCCCTGGCCGGGTTTGCACACTGATACTGATGTCCTCTTCCTGCCCCCCCCCCCCCCGAACAGCCCAGGGCCTGGGTGCAGGCCAATGCCCATTGGGCTTAGACCCCCGCGATGTTGGCCTCGGGTTATATTTGCATACCTCAGTCTGTCTGATTTCTCTGGTGCCCTAGATCCAAGATGGTGAAGAGTCTCTCGTATCTGACTGGCGGGAGGCAGAGTTCTGATGTAGCTTCTGTGCGGTGAAAGGCGCTGTAAATCTGCCACTGCTTGCAGCCTGACTGGCCAGTGATGGCCAGTGGTAGCGGGCACAAGGCCTGCCTGGACCCTGTCACCTTGGTTCCACTGCTGATGGCCCTTCCGCTGGACCAGTCACTGCTGCTGCTGCCCTCTGAAAACTTTCTTAAAATACAAAATTTTACTAATTCTAAATTAAATTCTAAGTTATACAGAATCTTTGAAAAACACATGGATTCAGCAGGATGTGCATACACAATACACCTATGTGTGTGCGTGCACATTTGTTGATAGTAAAGAAGAAGTAATGAAGTTGCGAGAATGGAGGTTATGAGAAGAATTGGAGGGGAAGAGAATGGAATGAGAATGATGTAAATACAGCACTCATGCCTAAAAGTTATCAAAAAGAATAAAAACATCAAAAAAGATGTTTCATTAAAACGTTGCATGTGGGGCGGCGGCGGCGGCGGCGGCGGCGGCAGCGGTAGCAGTGGCTGCTCCAGCTGAAGGGCCATCAGCAGTGGAACCAAGGCGACACAGGGTCCAGTTAGGCCCTGCGCCCACGACCACTGACCTTCGCTGACCAGCCGGGCGGCAAGCAACTGCGGTTCTGCGGAGCCTTTCGCTGCACGGAAGCCACTTCAGAACTCGGCTGCCCGCCAGTCAGGAGAGACTCACCGCCATCTTGATCCCGGGCTCCAGAGATCGGTCAGACTGAGGTACACAAACATAATCCTAGGCCCAACACCGCAGGGGTCTGAGCCAGACGGGCGTTGGCCTGCACCCAGGCCCTGGGCTGTTCGAGTGGCCATCGGGGCGCCAACCCAGCCAGGAGTTTTTTTTTTTTGCCCCGGCCGGTGCACGCGCCGCCATTTTGCCTACAGGAGCCAGAGTGCTCGGGAGGGCAGAGACTGCTAACAAGCGTAGCCTGAGGCTAACAAAACGGGGGTCTAGGCCCCAAAAGGCACAGGACTGACCCCAAGAACTGGGCGGCTTGGTGGGCCATCTGTGTGTCAACCAGCCCAGGAGGTTAGTAGCACAACAGACTCTCCCGGTGCTTTCGCGGAGCGCGGACGCGCACGCCCGCCATCCGGGTCACCTGGCGGACCCAAATAACAGACATAGCCCTAGGGGAACTTTGCTCGGACCTTGGCCTCCCAGGCGTTTGCCTGGACTCAGGGCCCAGGCGACAAGGCTAACCTAGTGTGCGCCAGCCCGGTTGGGGAAATCGGCTGCCCAGCGGAGTGAGCGGAGCACAGGGGAGGTCACAGCAACATTCACCTTCGGAGCTCCCTGGGGGTGCACACGGGTTCCACCTGGTCCACAGACACAATCTGGGGCAAGGCCTCAGGCAGAAGCCCCCAGCTCAACTCTCTCCGCTTCAGATCAGCCTGGGTGGCCGCCACATCTCCAGGTCCCTCAAGAGGCTAGTGGGGGCTTCCGGGCGGCCAGCTGGGAGAAGTCGGTGTGCTCCAATAAATCCTGCGGGCCCCAGCGGGAGCCTTCAGGTGCCTGCTTCGGGATCTGAACAGCCTGGACAACAGCACCCTGTCTATAGGCAGTGCAGAGTGTAAGCTGTGCACCAGAGGCCAACGGGGAAGGGGCAGCTTGCACTGGTGAGTCCAGCACTGACAAGACCAAGTAACACCAGTGAGAGCTAGATGGCAAAAGGCAAACGCAGAAACGTCACTAACAGAAATCAAGGCAATATGGCAACATCTGAACCAAATTCTCCTCTACCAGCAAGTCCTGGATACCCCATCACACCAGTAAAACAAGATTTGGATTTAAAATCACTGGTCATGATGCTGGTACAGGAACACATGAAGGACATTGAGGAGAAAATGGATCAAAAGTTAGAAGCCCTTGCAAGGGAAACACAAAAATCATTGAAAGAAATCCAGGAGAATACAAAAGCCAACAAGGAGGAAATGCAAAAAACACTTAAAGAAATACAGGAGAACTTTGCTCAATAGGCTGAGGTCATGAAAGACGAAACACAAAAATCTCTTAAAGAAATACAGGAGAACTTTGGTCAACAGGCTGAGCTCATGAAAGAGGAAACACAAAAATCTCTTAAAGAATTACAGGAAAACACAAACATGCAAGGGAAGGAGCTAAGCAAAACCATCCAGGATCTAAAATCAGAAGTAGAAACAACTAAGAAAACTCAAAGGGAGACAACTTTGGAGATAGAAAGCCTTGGGAAGAAATCAGGGGACAGAGATGCAAATATCAACAACAGAATACAAGAGATAGAAGAAAGAATCTCAGATGCTGAAGATTCCATAGAAACCATGGACTCAACAGTTAAAGAAAATGCAAAGTGCAAAAAGCTTGTAACCCAAAATATCCAGGAAATCCAGGACACAATGAGAAGACCAAACCTAAGGATTATAGGCATAGATGAGAGTGAAGATTTACAACTTAAAGGGCCAGCAAATATCTTCAATAAAATTATGGAAGAAAACTTCCCTAACCTAAAGAGAGAGATGCCCATGAATATACAAGAAGCCTACAGAACTCCAAACAGACTGGACCAGAACAGAAATACTTCCCGTCACATAATAATCAAAACACCAAATGTTCTAAACAAAGAAAGAATACTAAAGGCAGTAAGAGAAAAAGGCCAAGTAACATATAAAGGAAGAGCTATCAGAATCACAGCAGACTTTTCACCGGAGACTATGAAGGCTAGAAGGTCCTGGGCAGATCTCATGCAGACTCTAAGAGAACACAAATGCCAACCAAAACTACTATATCCAGCAAAACTCTCAATCACCATAGATGGAGAAACTAAGATATTTCACGACAAAACCAAGTTCACCCAATATCTATCCACAAACCCAGCCCTAAAAAGGATAATAGGAGGACAACACCAATACAAGGAGGGAAACTCCAACCTGAAAAAAGCAAGATAGTAACCTTTCATCAAACCCAAATAAGTTAAGCAATCAAATTTAAAAAATAACGTCAAAAATGATAGGAAGTAACAATCACTATTCCTTAATATCTCTTAACATCAATGGACTCAATGCCCCAATAAAAAGACACAGACTAAGTGACTGGATACGTAAACAGGACCCTACATTTTGCTGCTTACAGGAAACACACCTCAGGGTCAAAGACAAACACTACCTTAGAGTAAAAGGCTGGAAGACAATTTTACAAGCAAATGGTCTCAGGAAACAAGCTGGAGTAGCCATTTTAATATCAGATAAAATTGACTTTCAACCCAAAGTCATCAAAAGAGACTCTGAGGGACACTTCTTGCTGGTCAAAGGAAAAATACAACAAGAAGAACTCTCAATCCTGAACATCTATGCTCCAAATGCAAGGGCACCCTCTTTCATAAAAGAAACTTTATTAAAACTCAAAGCACACATTGCACCTAACACAATAATTGTGGGTGACTTCAACACTGCACTTTCCTCAATGGACCGATCAGGAAAACAGAAACTAAACAAGGACACAATGAAACTAATTGAAGCTTTGGACCAATTAGATTTAACTGATATATATAGAACATTCTATCCTAAAACAAAAGAATATACCTTTTTTTCAGCACCTCATGGTACCTTCTCCAAAATCGACCATATAATTGGTCACAAGACAGACCTCAACAAATATAAAAAGATAGAACTAATCCCATGCCTCCTATCTGATCACTATGGAATAAAAGTGGTCTTCAATAGCAACAGAAACAACAGAAAACCCACAAACACATGGAGATTGAACAATACTCTACTCAATGACACCTTGGTCAAGGAAGAAATAAAGAAAGAAATTAAAGACTTTTTAGAACACAATGAAAATGAAAACACAACATACCCAAATCTATGGGACACAATGAAAGCAGTGCTAAGAGGAAAACTCATAGCCCTGAGTGCCTCCAAAAAGAAAATGGAGAGAGCATACATTACCAACTTAATGACACACCTGAAAGCCCTAGAACAAAAAGAAGCTATTTCACCCAGGAGGAGTAGAAGGCAGGAAATCATCAAACTCAGGGCCGAAATCAATCAAGTAGAAACAAAGAGAACCATACAAAAAATCAACAAAACTAGGAGCTGGTTCTTTGAGAAAATCAACAAGATAGATAAACCCTTAGCCAGACTGACCAAAGGGCACAGAGAAAGTATCCAAATTAACAAACTTAGAAATGAAAAGGGAGACATAACAACGGAAACTGAGGAAATCCAAAAAATCATCAGATCCTACTACAAGAGCCTGTACTCAACACAACTGGAGAATCTGGAGGAAATGGACAATTTCCTTGACAGATACCAAATACCAAAATTAAATCAGGACCAACTAGACCATCTAAACAGTCCCATAAAGCCTAAAGAAATAGAAGGAGTCATAGAAAGTCTTCCAACCAAAAAAAGCACAGGACCAGATGGTTTCAGTGCAGAATTCTACCAGACCTTCAAAGAAGAGTTAACACCAATACTCTTCAAACTATTCCACAAAATAGAAACAGAAGGAACACTACCCAATTCCTTCTACGAAGCCACAATTACGCTGATACCAAAGCCACACAAAGATCCAACAAAGAAAGAGAACTTCAGACCAATTTCCCTTATGAACATCGATGCAAAAATACTCAACAAAATTCTTGCCAACCGAATCCAAGAACACATCAAAACGATCATCCACCATGATCAAGTAGGCTTTATCCCGGGAATGCAGGGTTGGTTCAATATACGGAAATCCATCAATACAATCCACTACATAAACAAACTCAAAGAACAAAACCACATGGTCATTTCATTGGATGCTGAAAAAGCATTTGACAAAATTCAGCATCCTTTCATGCTTAAAGTCTTGGAGAGAACAGGAATTCAAGGCCCATACCTAAACATAGTAAAAGCAATATACAGCAAACCGGTAGCCAGCATCAAACTAAACGGAGAGAAACTTGAAGCAATCCCACTGAAATCAGGGACCAGACAAGGCTGCCCCCTTTCTCCTTATCTTTTCAATATTGTACTTGAGGTACTAGCTCGGGCAATTCGACAACATAAGGAGGTCAAAGGGATACAAATTGGAAAGGAGGAAGTCAAACTATCATTATTTGCAGACGACATGATCGTCTACCTAAGTGACCCAAAGAACTCCACTAGAGAGCTCCTACAGCTGATAAACAACTTCAGCAAAGTGGCAGGTTACAAAATCAACTCAAGCAAATCAGTGGCCTTCCTATACTCAAAGGATAAGCAGGCTGAGAAAGAAATTAGGGAAATGACCCCCTTCACAATAGCCACAAACAGTATAAAGTATCTTGGGGTGACTCTTACCAAACATGCGAAAGATCTGTATGGCAAGAACTTCAAGACTCTGAAGAAGGAAATGGAAGAAGACCTCAAAAAATGGGAAAACCTCCCATGCTCATGGATCGGTAGAATCAATATAGTTAAAATGGCCATTTTGCCTAAAGCACTATACAGATTCAATGCAATACCCATCAAAATCCCAACTCAATTCTTCACAGAGTTAGAAAGAGCAATTATCAAATTCATCTGGAACAACAAAAAACCCAGGATAGCTAAAACTATTCTCAGCAACAAAAGAAAATCTGGGGGAATCAGTATCCCTGACCTCAAGCAATACTACAGAGCAATAGTGTTAAAAACTGCATGGTATTGGTACAGTGACAGGCAGGAGGATCAATGGAACAGGATTGAAGATCCAGAAATGAACCCACACACCTATGGCCACTTGATCCTCGACAAAGAGGCTGAAAACATCCAATGGAAAAAAGATAGCCTTTTCAACAAATGGTGCTGGTTCAACTGGAGGTCAGCATGCAGAAGAATGCGAATTGATCCATCCTTGTCTCCTTGTACTAAGCTCAAATCCAAATGGATCAAGGACCTCCACATAAAGCCAGACACTCTGAAGCTAATAGAAAAGAAACTGGGGAAGACCCTTGAGGACATCGGTACAGGGAGAAAGTTTCTGAACAGAACACCAATAGCGTATGCTCTAAGAGCAAGAATTGACAAATGGGACCTCATAAGGTTACAGTTTCTGTAAGGCAAAGGACACCATCAAGAGGACAGATCGGCAACCAACAAATTGGGAAAAGATCTTCACCAATCCTACATCAGATAGAGGGCTAATATCCAATATATATAAAGAACTCAAGAAGTTAGACTCCAGAAAACCGAACAACCCTATTAAAAAATGGGGTACAGAGTTAAACAAAGAATTCTCACCTGAAGAACTTCGGATGGCGGAGAAGCATCTTAAAAAATGCTCCACTTCATTAGTCATTAGGGAAATGCAAATCAAAACAACCCTAAGATTTCATCTTACACCAGTCAGAATGGCTAAGATTAAAAATTCAGGAGACAGCAGGTGTTGGAGAGGGTGCGGAGAAAGAGGAACACTCCTCCACTGCTGGTGGGGTTGCAAATTGGTACAACCACTCTGGAAAGCAGTCTGGCGGTTCCTCCGAAAACTGGGCACCTCACTTCCAGAAGATCCTGCTATACCACTCCTGGGCATATACCCAGAGGATTCCCCACCATGTAATAAGGATACATGCTCTACTATGTTCATAGCAGCCCTATTTATAATTGCCAGATGCTGGAAAGAACCCAGGTATCCCTCAACAGAAGAGTGGATACAAAAAATGTGGTATATCTACACAATGGAGTACTATTCAGCCACTAGAAACAATGAATTCATGAAATTCTTAGGCAAATGGATGGAGCTAGAGAACATCATACTAAGTGAGGTAACCCAGACTCAAAAGGTGAATCATGGTATGCACTCACTAATAAGTGGTTATTAACCTAGAAAACTGGAATACCCAAAACATAATCCACACATCAAATGAGATACAAGAAGAAAGCAGGAGTGGTCCCTGGTTCTGGAAAGACTCAGTGAAACAGTATTTGGCAAAACCAGAACGGGGAACTGGGAAGGGGTGGGAGGGAGGACAGGGGAAGAGAAGGGGGCTTACGGGACTTTCGGGGAGTGGGGGGGGGCTAGAAAAGGGGAAATCATTTGAAATGTAAATAAATTATATCAAATAAAAAAAAACAAAAAAACAAAAAAAAAACGTTGCATGTGTGATCTGATACAAAATGACTGGATTGTGAGGTTCTTTCTGTTATGTGCTTGGCTCACCCCTCCCGTTCTAATAAGCATATTTATATCTTAAAACAGTCCTGTGTTTTAGATCACAAACTTCTATTTTATTATTTCAGATTACTCATTGAAGGCATGGGTGACACCTTTCCAGTAATATGGGAGCAAATTCCAAAGAGATCTTAGATATATGAGACAGCAGGTGTTGGTGAGGATATGGAGAAAGAGGAATACTCCTCTACTGCTGGTAGGGTTGCAAATTGGTACAACCACTCTGGAAATCAGTCTGGTGGTTCCTTAGAAAACTGGGCACATCACTTCCAGAAGATCCTGCTATACCACTCCTGGGCATATACCCAGAGGATTCTCCAGCATGTAATAAGAATACATGCTCCACTATGTTCATAGCAGCCCTATTTATAATAGCCAGAAGCTGGAAAGAACCAAGGTATCCCTCAACAGAAGAATGGATGCAGAAAATGTGGTATATATTCACAATGGAGTACTATTCAGCCATTAGAAACAATGAATTCATGAAATTCTTAGGCAAATGGATGGAGCTGGAGAACATCATACTAAGTTAGGTAACCCAGTCTCAAAAGATCAATCATGGTATGCACTCACTAATAAGTGGATATTAACCTAGAAAACTGGAATACCCAAAACATAATCCACACATCAAATGAGGTACAAGAAGAAAGGAGGAGTGGCCCCTGGTTCTGGAAAAACTCAGTGTAGCAGTATAAGGCAAAACCAGAACACGGAAGTGGGAAGGGGTGGGTGGGAGAACAGGGGGAGGGGAGAGGGCTTATTGGATTTTCAGAGAGTGGGGGGCCAGAAAAGGGGAAATCATTTGAAATATAAATAAAAAATATATCAAATAAAAAAAGAAATAATAGAAAGGTATCAAATTTTGAATCCTTGATAAAACCTGGAAGATGAGATTCCAGAAGGGTATGGACTGTCTAATCTGAGGAGATGCCTCGTCTTTGCTCATATGTCAAAGGATGACAGATAAGAGATTTTTCCATTTAGAGGAGAACTTTCGAAAACAGGGGAAAATGCAATGACAGAAATGTCGATTGTGGCGACCTGTGCCTGGCTAGTAGAGAATCTGGACTTTGGGCTTAGGCCTTGCTCTTCATCTGGACACAGTGCTCCATCATGACGATTTCAATTATGTCCTAGCATGTACAATTTCTTACTTTTTACCTACCTTTTGACAAGGACACAACTTATTTTAAGAGTTGCTAGTTTGAGATTGGGCATGGTGACACATGCCTGCAATCCTAGCACTTGGAAGTCTGAGGCAGGATGATCATGAGTTCAAGGCTAGCTTGGGGTACACACTGGCGCCCTGTCTCACTCCCACCTTACTTTCAAGGAGATTCTAGTTTGGAAGTGGCAATTTGGTAGTCATATCGGTTGATTTTGGGTAGGGGATAAGAGGAGATCATCTATGAAGGTATAAAGTTCAGCCTTTTTGATCTGCAAAGCTCCTTCTTCATGAAACTGATGAGAATTTCCAGTCACAAACAAGCAAGACCATTCTGTTCATGGCAGATATTGAAGTAAGCAATAGTGACTTGAAGCACAGTGCAGTGAATAAACTTCTTAGACAATGTTCAAATAACTGATTTACCCAGCAGTAGTGCAGAAGCAAAATTTGCAGGGGAATTTTCCTTATTTTACTTTCTAATTTTTAGTTAAAGTTAAGAAACAACAAGATTATATTATAACCATTTGGTGAAAACAAGGTTGTTGTGCCAAGATAATGGACAAAGTTGAAATTGTCAGGAAGTTTGCAATTTCCACTTGTCATGCTGTGCCACCAGAAAACACTTGCATAGAGAGAAATTGTTATTTCCTTTTTGTGTTGGCATTGCTCATGAAGGCATATCATAGACAAGGAATCTGTCTGGAAGTCACAATTTTTCTTTTTATTGTGAAGGTTAGAGAGAATAGTCATTATTAGGATGTAATCTCCTCCCTGGATGTGTAGTTATAGGTCTGAATAACATTTAATGAATTTGTGTGTGTGTGTGTGTCTCTCTCTCTCTCTCTCTGTGTGTGTGTGTAATCTACATGCAGGTACATATGAGCATGTATGTTTAGAAACCAGAGTTTCTTGAGTGTAGTCCCTCTGGAGCTGTCCACCTTGCTATCTGAAACAAGTTCTTTCACTGTAGCCTGGGGGCTCACAAGTATAGGTAGACTAGGGTAGTTGACTAGCAAGTTTCAGGATTCACTTGTCTATCTATGACTCCAGGTGCATGTCATCAAATGTGTTGTGTGGGTTTAGCTTGGATTCTTTTGCTTGTGAGGTAAGCGTTTTACTGACTGAGCTTTCTCCAGCCCTTCTAATATTTGTACTGAACAATTAATGCTTGAGAATATTTAGAAATGAGCTCCTAATACTTAATGCTCAGAAGATGAGCACTGGTTCCCCTGGGTAGTCTTTAGAGCTGGGAATATTTATCTGTCTTTACTTGTAGGCTCAAGTGAGATCAGAGTTGATTTAGAGAATGTAGTGATTGTTTTGAAACACACAGCCACTCTTAGTTGTCCAAGCTGCCTCCTACTCCACGACTCTCATGTCTAAATCTCCTGTCTTGGATACAGCCTCATAAAGAGATAGCCTGTCTTTCCATAAAAAGACAGCTCTTTGTATTATGCATTCTCTATCTTGTATGCTTAGAAAGACACGGCTTGCTTATATTGAGTGTTTAATGCCAGGGGAAATTCTGGGCTTTCCACAGAGGTGCAAGCATTTTGTCAATCAAACTCAAATGACCACTTCAATACCTCACAATTATCACTGACTATATAGTTCACACCTAACATGTAATCATCACAGACACTCTTTCATAATTAGCTCCCTGGAGAATCTGGACAGGAAGTGAAACAATGGAAAGGGGCATGTTGGGCAGGCCAGTTGCCAGGGCTATAGGCAAGATGACCCACCCTTCTTGGGATACCTCCTCCTGTGCCCTTCTAATAAAACATGCACCTACAAGTACTTAGACTGATTCTGTCCAGTTCAGTGCTAGAAAAACAGGCATCTTTGCTTATTCTTTGGGAAGAAAGCATTTCCCAAGTGTAAAGTTGTTCAGCAAATCATAGGATGCTTGACACATTTGGAAGTGAGAATAAAAGAATCCAAGTCGTAAATTCTTGTTCCTGCAATGCGGCAACTTAATTTAGTTTCTGTAGACATCAATTTGGACCAGGAGGGACCAAAGCTTTCCCTACGCACATCCCATGGGCTCAGACTCAAGTCTCACAGTGCTTATGGTCAGAATAAGCTCACTTTGTGTAAGGAGCATTGGGCTGACAAAGATGATGTGAGCAGAGGCCAGAGGCACAATTAGCTAGTCAAGACTGACTTTGGCCTTCCATCTTCTTTTTTTTTCTTTTTTAATATTTTTATTTTCTATATTCTTTGTTTACATTCCAAATGATTTCCCCTTTCCCGGATCCTCCCTCCCCATATGTCCCATAAACCTTCTTCTCTCCATCCCTTCTCCAATCACCTCCCTCCTTTTTCTCTGTCCTTATATTCCCTTCCAATGCTAGATCGATCCTTTCCAGGATCAGGACCCTCTCCATACTTCTTCATGGGAGTCATTTGTTATGCAATTTGTGCCTTGCGAAAGAACCCAGATGCCCCTCAAAGGAGGAATGGATTCAGAAAATGTGGTATATTTACACAATGGAATACTACTCAGCAATTAGAAACAATGAATTCACAAAATTTTTAGGCAAATGGTTTGATCTGGCCTTCCATCTTCTAACAGCACTGCTTGTAGCTGCTTATGACAGGGAACAGATTCCTGAATAGTAGGAGTCTAGGTTCTCCCGAGTGCCCTTCTCTATTCCATCATCTTGAGTAGATCCTTCCATTAAATAATCTTCACATTTCTTTGTCTTGATATCATTACTCAAATCTCCCATCTTATCTCCACTTAACTACCAACAAGGACTATGCAATCAGAGTGGATGCTGTAATTGTTCACTGATTGAACTGTTATATTGAATAAATATTGAACAATACTTATTAAGCACCTGACTTACACAATACACAAAGATAAGCAAGCAAAAATTACCTGGAAGCCCAAGAGGCATCACTTAACAATAATTGTCTGTGAATAATAATAATAAAAATAACCCACTGTTCAGTATTTCCCAGAACAAGTAAATTAGATTCAGAGGTAGAGCTGAAGGGTGGAGCAGAATTCATGTGTTAATAGCTTTAAAACTCCCCAAGTGATTCTGCCATGCAGGTGGGAGGGGACTGCTGCTTTAAGTAAGGGACCACAGTTTTAGTTAATTAACTCAGATGCAGAACAGGGTGTTGAAAGCTCTAATGGAATTTGGCACATATTTCTGGCCAGAAAGAGAAGGACTATCTAGCTCTTTTTTTTTTCTTCATGTGTGTGTGTGTGTGTTTGTGTGTGTGTGTGTGCATCATGCTAGAGAAGACTGGGCTTTGGTGAGCTTTGGTTGAGCTGGGGAAACTGTTTCCAGGAGCTGACGGTGAGAGAACATGCTGCTATAAAGACCAAACCGAGGGAAGAACACTGTGGTAAAGAGGTGAGAGAGAGTAGGGAGAGGGAAGAGGAAGGAAACATGACACTTTCCACCTGGAGAGGTCCTGTGCTGGTAGCAAGGTCAGCATCAGCTGGACATAGAATCCTTTCTCAGAGGGATTGAGGTTTGAAGATAGAGACATAGGAGCCTCTGGTTTATACCCAACTGTGTGGAATAACTTGGGAGGATGTGAGATGCAGCTCCTGTGAGCATTGATGAGTGAAGGCCAGCCTGAGAGAAGTTCACACTGAGGAGAATGAGTGTGGATAAAGCCTACTCCGCCTCATTAATGACACAAATCTGGTTGTTGTCTGATGCTAGCCCATTGTAAGAATGTTCAGTTTCTTAGTATTTTCTATGTGTGGGAAAGTGTCCAGCAAAGCCAACCTATTTATTATGACTATTAGCGTCATTGTGAAGAGAGGATCATTTGCTTAGACAAAGTCTTACCATTTTACAAGACATTGGGGAGAGTACATTTCTTGCCTTTGAGGGCTCATAAATGTCAAAGCATCAGGTGTAAACATGTTTCTTAACCAGTAACCACAGCGCTTCAAGCATGAGGTATGTCTTGTCTTAAATCTGAGTCTTCATTGTCAGCCTTTATTCATGTATGCAGGAAGCCTAGCATTACTGTTTAGATACAATTAAAAGAGAAAACAGAAGTAGGATTGGGATTCATGATAGAGATCATTGACTTTAAATGTCATTCTTTTTAATTTACCTGGCATTTATTAGTCATTGACTATGTGGCCACTAGAATATAAATTCCATGGAGACAAAGAAACAATTTGAAGATACTATGCAATCCCTTGTGCAGTATTTGGCACTTGGTTTCTATCCAATGAATATTCCATTAAATTAATAACATGGTCTAGCCTGGGCTCTGTTGAGCTGTGCACTGAGAGAACACAAACGCAACGCAGACTGATTCTGAAGCAGTTTGGTTTACAGAAGAGAATAAGGAGCACCCAAGTTGTTCTAAGTTAGAACATGATAGATTCTTGGAGTTGGCACAGACAACTCACAGCTGTGAGAACTCCAAAATGGGGGACTTGGAATTGCAGTGAGTTGGAATGCCTGTAGAAGGCATTTGAGATGACTCTTCAAAGACTACATACTGAGGAAAGTAAGGCAAGGTTGGGAGGACATAGACTGAAAGAGAGAAAATTGTAGTGTCTGGAGAATTGAGGATGGATATACCAGAAACAGAGGGACTTCAGGCTGAAGAGGTAGGTTAGATGCTGTGAGTTACAAAAAATTCAGTGCCTTCTCTGAACATATGCTCTTCCAATGACTTGTGTGGTCAGTAACCATGAGCTACTTAGTCCTTGCTAGGGAAATGTGTCTCTCAGAGAATGACCCATCCAGTGCCAGATCTTAGAGTTTCCATTGCTGTGAAGAGACACCATGACCAAGGCAAGTCTTAGACAACATTTAATTGGGACTGGCTTACAGGTTCAGAGGGTCAGCCCATTATCATCATGGCAGGAAGCATTGCAGCATGCAGGCAGACATGACGCTAGAGAGTTCTACATCTTCACCCAAAGGAACCCAGGAGCATACTGTCTCTTTTACACTGGGCAGAGCTTCAAAGCCGGCCTCCACAGTGACACACTTCCTCCAACAAGGCCATACCTTCTAAGAGTGCCACACCCTATAAAACCACTACATGGGGCAAGGGAATGAAAGGAGGACTTATGCAGACATATCTTCATCCTCCCCACCAAAGTACCCTCTGCTCTCCCAGTGCTCTCTGACCTATGGTGACCTGGGAATAATGGAGGGATCCCGTGTTGATCAAAGTGAGGAAGAAGGATGAATGTGGCTAGCATCAGGGTACATCCACCCTTTGATATCAGGAGCTCTTGTTACACATGGGGACCACTCCTTAGGTTAGTGTCCTCCATGGAGTCTGACCTGTTAGTGCCTCACTATGTATTTGTTGAATGATGATGCTTGGTTAAAATGTAATGAGCTTCTTGTTTCTCTCTTGAAGTTCATTTTTAATATAAAGACGTTAGACAGATACAACACTCGTTTTTGATAAACAAAAATGTAAAAAGGCTTGTCCAAGGTGCTTTGTTCTTCTTGCATGGACACAAGATGCCTGTCTTGGGGTTTGGGTGTATGAGTGGTGAGCTAAAACTCAGTGTTTAGTTCACTTGTCCTGGAAGTCATATTGGATGGTAGATTTACCCCAGTTTTCCACCTTAAATATTCACTTACATTTTCAAGCTTGATATTTGTTTAGCATCCTCTCAAAGCTGAATTTACCTTCTTAAGAGTTAAAAGATTTTGTTAGTAAACCTCAGGATTTTAATATTTCCCCAGAAATATTATAGGTTTTGGGTGAAGGAATTGTATTACTACATACAATGCTTCTTATACATTATTGTTAAGTATAACTTTAAAATGTTTTCAATTAAAATAGAATCATGTCACTTATATCATTTCTTTCCTCCAGCCCCTCCCAATAACTCTCTCTCAAACCTCTCCCATGCTCCCCTGCCTCAAGTTGATAGCCTCATATTCTTTGATTATATTTGTTAATAACAGAACCTGCTAAGTCTGTTTTGATTGGTGATATGTGTAGGATTTTTGGTAGACGGTACTTTAACAGCTTTTAATTTTTGTTCTGCTCCTGTTTCCATTATATTTGTAAAGAAATTGAGACAGAGAATACAGGCTTGTTACCCATGTCTGCATAGTTATTAATGGTCAGTAGCAAGTCTGAGATTTAAAATGAGTTGGTCTTGTTAGGAAGACCATTATATTAATCCTGCCTTTGTATATATTTAAGGCAAACATTTAGGAAATAAGCGCAGATTAATAGATTATTTAAGACTTCCTTCACCCAAAACCCATACATTTGTAAGCAAAAGGGTATGAGTATTAAAAATGTATCAATTAAGAGGATTATTAAGCTATGAACTTACCATTGTATCCATTAATAAAATTAAGAGTTATTTCCAAAGTTCATCAGCTGGCCACCAAGCCTTTACTGCATGAACTTTCACAGAACATTTTTTATATTCAAGTCTTAGCAGCTAGGAACTCACCCATGGTAGAGGAAGGCCTGTATTGCACAACAAGCAATATGAATGGACTGTACTCTTCCATTTCTGGTAGGATGCTCCAGAGAATCTGCCTGTGTGCTTTGCTCCAGGGGACACAGAACATCTAGAACTTATGTTTCTGTTAATGCTATTCTAGGGTAAAATTTTATTTGCAAGTGTTTTTATTGGATTCTCCTGAGAGTCATCTGATAAATTTAAGTACCAACATTTCTGTGCTTATAAAACAAATGTCAGAGCACTCACTAGTCTCTTTCCTTAGTGTTATTTCTACTCTATTTCCTCTCCATATTTCTCCCTTAATTCAAACACAAGCCCAAGTCTCACATTCAAGTATTTATTACTAAATATAAAGAGATGATTAGAAAAACAAACATCTTGAAAATGACTCTCAAATATGACCAAAATCACATAAGTAATATGGCTGACAGAAGTCATAACTTAGATTCTCTGCTACAGAGAACATAGTAGTTCTTCCTTACAAGGATGCTTTGAATATAATTTTATACAGATGAAGCAACTGGGGGGACCGGCTGGCTTGCCTAAGGTCATCAGTTTCGATTAGATTAGAGGAAATTGCATTGTCTTGTGTTTTGCCTCATACTATCCACTCACTGAGGGGAAAATTCCCAATTTTTCATTTTTCACCCGTGACTAATTTCCTGTTTTAAAATCCACAGTTGCCTCTCATTCTCTTTCTTCCTACCATATGTCACTGACTTTCCCTTTAAATATTGGTCCTGTAGGCAGTCTCTCACTCCACTTAGAGGTCATTATCTCAAATATGCTGTATTGTTGTTCCTCTTAGTAGGTTATGTGTGTGTGTTTGTGTGTGTGTGTGTGTGTGTGTTGGGGGTATCACAGATGAATCTGTTTCAGAAATCACAACCTCTGTCTTATTTCAAAGAACTGAAAGGCATTCCAAACCTTTAAAATTGGTGGAGTTTGCAACTGTCAAGGACACCGTCTCTCTTCATGGCCCTTGGACTGTTTCTTCATTAAGGAAGATTTTCCAATCCCAAATGCCATTTGTGGCAAGAACAGTGTACCTTTGAGGATGCTACTGGTCTCAGGACCAGGGAGCCCATAGCAACTATTATGTTCTAGATATATCATTTCTCTCCTTGATATTATTGTATTTTGGAATGATTTTACTTTTTGTCTGTTGTTTGCTGAGAGGACAGCTTGAATGTTCATGTAAGTTGCCCACTGAGGCCACTACGAATAGTTCGGTAATGACTCATATGGTCCAGTTTCCACACACAGGCCTAAAACAGCATAACTCTTCATTTGGGGCTGAGAACTTCTCTCTCGGGGGTTTTGGTTTGTTTTGAAGTAAAGTAATTCCTGTTCAATGAGAAAGAAATTCCACTTCCCTGGGGGCCGTTCTGGAGTGCTCTCCAGCACTGCTCACTGGTTCTAATCCTAATGCTTTCTGCAGGAATTTTCTGTGGGTTGTTACCTCCTGCCATTTCTCTTCCTGAGAGCTGCATGACAAAGAGGTGGCTGGGAGCCTTCAGGTGGGCCTTTGTCAATGTTCCACCTAGCCTTCTGCTGCCCATGCTGCTTCCGATTCCTGTGTGCTTTCCTTCCATTTACATTTCCTATGTGGCATGGGCAAGGCTGGCCCCAGTGTGGGCAAAGATTCTCTAAGTCAGCCAGCTTTTCACAGTTCCTCATCAGCAAAGTCTGTTTCAAGGGTGAACATGAAATGCAGAAAGAGGCAATATGCCCCTTGAGACTATTCCAAAAGCTTGCAGCGTGTGTGTGGACCCCTTCTATCGGGACTTGGAGATTTGAGAAGATGAGAGGGGAATTTCTTTCTTTTACATATACATATATTTTAATTTAAATTATTTTATTTATTTACATTCCAGTCATTGGCCCGTTCCAGTCCTCTGTCCCACAGTCCTCCTTCCTACAGTTCCTCATACCATTCTTCTTCCCCTTGCCTCTGACAGGGTGCTCCCCTCCCCACACCAGGCCTCCCCCTTCCCTGGGGCCTCAAGTCTCTGAATGATTAGGCACATCTTCTCCCACTGAGGCCAGACCAGGCAGTGCTCTGCTGTGTATGTGCCAGGGGCCTTGGACCAGTGGTGTATGCCATCTTTGTATTTACCTGGAGGCCAGCTCTGGAACCAACACCATCGGTGAAGAGCTGAGCAATGGGGAGTGAAAAGTGGCACATTGTTTGATTCCCGACAACAGTCAATAAATAACTCTTTCTTGCTGAAAGTGGTTTGAGTAAGATGTGTCGAGATATGTGTCAGTCCTGTCTAAAATTCTCTATACAGGAGTCAAGAAAGAGCACAAAGGAGTGTAATTTTTAGTTCTTTTTCTTTCGATTCTTGATCAACAGGAAAAAATGATGAAGGACCTATCATTCTTAAAATGCTTATTAATAACCCAAGGAATTAGAGTGAAACAATAGAATTAGTCATTTTAAGGACTAAAGCACATGTGCAGACCTAGTCTAGATACAATAGTAACTTAAGATCACAACATAATGCTTGACTGTGTGTCTCTGCATTTGCTCCAATCAGCTGCCAGGGAGCCTCTCTAATGATTGCGCTCGGCATGGATCTATGAGTATAGCAGAATATCATGCTTCTTTCCGTTCATATCCCTGGGAGTCCTGATCTTTTCTGAAGGGAAATGGAAGGTCAGTGGATCTGAGGGAGAAGATAAGTATGTACAGAGGGGCTTGGGAGGAGTGGGGGGAGGAGAGGATTACCATTAAATCCGTAAAGCAGTAGCAGACCCAAAGATTCCAAATTGATTCAAGTTGATCTTATTAATAAACTCATCATAGGCATGCCCTTAAGGGGGTACCCATGTGCTCCAGAAGAATTTCATGGAGCATAATTATGCAATCATGAGACATGTGACAGGAGCTAGAATATGGACGAGGGGAGAGAGATTGTCTGTAGGACTAATTTCCAAAATGACCAAAGGACTTAAAGAAAAGGTGTTCTCTGCTCCTGTAAACCCCAGGCTGTTGCCAAGGCCACTGGATACTCTCTAAAGATTAACAGTGAAGCCCTAAAAAAAAAAAAAAACAAAAAAACAAAACAGTGAAGCCCTATTGCTGAAGACACCATCTACACAACTCTTCCAACATGGAGAAATTGAGCTGTTTCCTACTTAGGGTTTTCATCCCTATGGACTAGTGTTCATGGTCCTCTACTAAAGGAAATGATAAACACCTACCTAGCTACAAACCTTTTGCTCTACAAGGATAACCTGCCTGCAAGATGCACTGGTGCACTAGTGACACAAAGCATCTGGGGTCAATATCCAGGTGGTTTTAAAGTCCACTCCATGAGATGAAACCCATCCCTGATTGGGTGATTAAGAATCTGAGACCAGATATATCAGGGTCCCAGGGGAAGAAGCAAATACTACTGTTCTGCTAAAGGAACATGGCCGTGGAATGATTCCTAATCACATTCTGCTATACTCAGGCCAGTGCCATCAGCAGAGAAGCTTCCTTCTGCAGTAAAAATACAGGGACCCACAGCTGGACAATGCGCAGAGAGTGAGGGACTTTAGAACACTTGCTCCAAATGGCATGTCTCCATCAAATCACTCCTCAGGACTCAGGAAACCCTGTGGAAGAGGAGGTAGAAAGATTGTAAGAGCCAGAGAGGACACCAAGGAAACAAGGCCTTCTAAATCAACGGGACCTGACTGACGAACTACGAACTCACAGAGATCGGCAGCATGCACTTGCCTGAATGAGTTTAAGCCAGATGGGACCCCAGTGACATCTGGGAAGTGGACAAAACCTCCATCTCTAATCCAGAAGCTATATCCAATTGATAAACATTCTCAAATGAAAATTGTTTCTCTCCAACAGAGTCTCACTGGGGATACAAACCACTCTTAAGGGCCAGACCCATGCCCAGCAGTAGATGGCCAACACAGAATGAACTCAATGACATCTTTGGGGATTCTTTGTCTCACAATGTTTTGTCAGGGTTTTAAAAAATGATTTTTAATCTTATAGGTCATACACATAGGTATACACACACATAAACATATATATGTATAAATGTGTGCATCTATAATATATATGTATATATGTAAAATATAAGCTTCCAGTTTTGCATTTTTATGGGAGACTTGTGTGTACAAAGACATGTCTCTGTATCTACGTATGTTTCTCTTGCTTTTTTTGACTCTTTTCCTTTTGTTTGTTTATTAAGTCCCACTTCTGTTTGTTTGTTCTAGTTAATCTTATCATTTTTTAGATGCCTGTTTCCTAAGGAGAGACAGAAATTGTGTGGATTCAGATGGGAGGGAAGGTGAGAAGGAATGGGGAGGAGCGTGGGGAGAGGGAACCATAAGTAGAAAATATCATATGAAGAAAATATACTTTCAGTAAAAAATAGAAAAGAAAGAAAGACAGACAGAAAGAAGGGATTTCCAAGAATAGAGGGAAAGGAGCAAGGCTATTTTGCCTAACTTGGTAGAGTTTTATGTGTTCAGGACAAGTGATTTAGGGATATTGTACAATGAAATAAATTTAACGTTTAAACTTTAGACAAGGTATATTTTATGCAGTGTATGTTTTAGCAAAATAAAAATTAAAAAGGAGGGTTCCCATTTGAAATTGCTACATTGTCTTTGCCTCAAAAAATCAGGTATTAATGGTTATTAATTTGCTTTGTTTGTTCTGTGAGAAGTCCCAGTATTCCTGAAAAAAAATCTGAGGAGTTATTTTAGTGAATGAATTAAAAATATAGACCCTGGAATATGATGCTTCTGACCCTGAATATGACCAGTTGCTTGCTGACCATATTACACTGGGAAGATTCATATCAGCCTCAACTCCCAGTTCTTTGACCTGATGGTTGTTGGGGCAGTTACAACACAGAACTTGTCAAGTGCCTGGGGCATATTAGGTGATAAATAAATTAGGCTTTAGTGTCAATAGTCTCCTGTCAATAGTTTGAGCTCTATCTCAACATTTGTATTTTAGTTTTTCTATTCTAAATGAGAACCTTGTTTTATAAAGTCCCAAGGGGGAAAATACACTGATTGGGACAAGGACACTGCTTGGGGATGAGTGGTCAGGTAGTAGTTGGAGGTAGACTTGTGGAGTTCACACTTGAGAGGAGAGAAGGGGACGGAGAGACCAGGATCCTGACTGAAGGAGAGCAACCAGGATGGAGGCCGGTAGAACGGTAGACATCCAGAGGACCGTGGCCTGAGCATAGGGCCAGAAGACGGAGGGAGCTGCCACGGAGAAAGCCTGGCTCCTAAGTGTTCTCTGGAGGCTCTGAGAAAACTCTTAGAGTTTGGAAACCGTTTTGTTGATGTGCTGACAGCTAAGGTTAGAGTGGAGTTTCCTTTAGAAAGTCCCAAGAGTGTTGGAAGTGAACTCTGACCAAGAATTTTAGTTTTAGTTTAACTTCTTCCTGCTTAGCAGCAAGTATTGGCTTTTGGGTTAAGGGCTAAGGGTTCTTACTCAATCTTTTTTTCTTTTCTTTCTTTCTTTTTTTAATTTTTGGCTATGTAGTACATAAAGTCAGACATATTCAGGAAAAGGAGAATGTGATAGGTTAGAAGAAAGATGGATCAGGGAGCAGATTATCTCAGTGATGGCCTATGTTTGCATTGTGAACAAGGAGCAGAGCCCAGCACATCTGGCTGATGTGGAGATTAAGTGTGGCAGAGACGGATGTGAAAAAAATCAATGTTCTTAATGTTTGGCACCATTGCACAGCTGGTGACAGAAACTTGGGGTAGAGCACGTATTTGAGAAAACAAGATGGACTCCATCCAAAAGTCAACTCCAACCTCAAAAATTCCCAGTAAGTGATTGGAGGAAGCATCTGGCAGAGACGTTTTCCCTTAACCTTATGGAAACCTATAAAACAGCATCTCTAGTAAGCTATGGAATGATTTCTAATAACAAATGGTTTTTCTGTTACTCAGTTTATCTGGCAGCTGGTCATAATAGACATATGTAGTAGGCAATAAGTTAAGACCCTTCCTTCTGTGTGACTTCACAGAGGGGACGCCACGGTCAAGCCAACTCACTGGATATAAGGCAGCATAAAGATGTTCCAGAAGGTGAGACGCTGGCAAACGTGAAGATGCTCTCTGCAAGAGGAACAGCAAGGGGACAGCAACCCCTTGTCACTGGTACAAATCATAAGCAGTGTATGCTGTCATGGGGTTAGAATAATTAAAGTCAGGGGAATTTGTGTCACATGCCAATGATCTTAAAAGTCTGCCTTACTAAAATAGCTTTCATTAAATGCTCAGAAAATTCAAAGAGAGGCACATAAGTGCTTCAATCTTTCTTAAGTATACTGAGGCTATACCTCCCTTCTGTACATGTGGGAGGTATGAGGCATAGAGGCAGGTGTTTCCCAGTTATTGACAGTGATGCCTGATGAAGATTCCTGTTAGGAGTCCAGGCAGGTAAGGGCTAAGGCTTAAGTGTGACTCTGACTCCCTTGTTTTCCCCTTCAGCTTCTAATGCAGCTTGGCTTTAGTGACCTGGTGACTTAGAACCATTGATGCTGGTAGCAAGGAGCTTTGCCTGTATCCAGTATTAGATTTGAATCCAGGGCTGAGAGCATGGGAAACTATTTAAGAGGGGGATATTCTTGTGTCTTCAGTGGATGCTGCGTGCTGGTTGGACTCTGGGACCTGGGGCTCTGCATGGGTTGTCTCCCAGAAGCCACTTTCATGCCACATCTTCTCTCCAAATATATCCCTCGAGTGAGTGGGGAGCCACAAATACTGACTCCTTATGAACCAAAGCATTTATTTCTCCGTTATCACCATATTTATAGACCATGCCATCAGTTTAATTTAGGTGTGGAAAACCTTAAGGAAATCATGTTATGTTATTATCTCTGGTTTAGTGATAACTTTTACTCATCATATAATTACCATCATATATTTACCTTCATTTATATATGATATAAATGTAATCTCAACCCTCATGAGTTCTATTAACTTGAAAATGGAACTCAGGGAAAGTGACAAGCCCACATGTTCCTAGTGAGATGGATGAAGAAGGGTCCTCTTGGTTCCCTGCAGTTTCTCCAATGGCTTTCCTAATGTGTCAGAGGTAAGGCTTTCCTGAGATACTGGATGGCTTGGAACAAGTCTTCAATAAAGTGTGACTCTCTCAACTCCTGCAAACATACCATCCTGGCTCACTGTGCATTTTTATAGGACATGGGTTGGATTTCTGTTGACTTGTCTTCCACATCAGCATTTAGTGCAGTGTCCATCAGCTGTCAAGACAGTGTAGATGGTCAGAATGCATGGAGAGCCAGACTGTCCAGGCTTGAAACCTGGGTCTAGCATTTCATCTTCTGCAAGACACATAACTTCCTTATTTGTTGAGTTTCCTAATCTGTGTCCATATTTTTCAGGACAGTGCAAAGGTGCCTGGTATCTGGACAGGTGACGTTTACTGCGGTGACTAGGGTCACTAGTGGTCCAGGAAGCCAGAAATGGTATCCTGTAGAGCCATTGGGCAAGCGACCTTAAGCCCGTGGCACTAGGGACTACTGTTTGGAGATCAGACTTTCAAGGTTCTGAGGTGCTCTTCTGTGCCCCCAGACACAAAGTTTCTGGCTCTCTGCTTCCCTCTCTATCTCTCTAACAATTACTGATTAGATGAGCGTATTAGTTCAGACAAGGTTCTGACAGTTGGACTTGTTTGTCCCAGGGGGTTCCTGGTGGTTGCCTCTAAAATGGAATTCTCTCAAGTATGCACTTCAGTTGTACAGGCATTAAAGCCACCCACAGCTTCCCAGGAAGAATCTTAGCAGTGATTGGTACTGCAGACCAGTGTCAATCTTTGGGCTCACACTAGGGAAGCAGCTGCTGACTGCTTGGTGTACTACGGCTGGTTGGCAGCAGTGGGCACCTCTGTCTGGAATGCAGAGACATTCCCATCCCCAGGCTGGGCACACTGTCTATCCTCTGTTTCTCTTACTACATAAGGACACATCTGTTCTTTTGGCATTGACTCCAGTACACCCCCCAACCCCCATCTGCTAGGGACAGCCAGTTGGTCTTTCAAGACTTCTGAGTCAAGAAGGAGCTTTGGACTCGGAGGGGGTTGTTTCCCCTGAAAGCTGGGGACTGCCTGCAGTAACTCCTTAAGGCCTTTGTTGAGAGAAGTCTTCCAATCGTGTGTGGAACTTTGTTTTATTAAATCTGATGAGTTCTGTGTTTTTGCCACATGTCACGTGGATCACCCACGTTGACTGAACCCTGCCAGAGCCTCATTGCTGTTACCCTGAAAGGAAGCCAGATTTATTTTTAAGTGGGTGGGGGTAATTCCAGTTTGGTGCAATAAATTATATGGTTCTGCCTGATTTGTTTTGCTCTGTGCTGGGAGAACTCATGGCGGAATGTATCTTGCAATGTATGTGCATGAACTGGAGAGCAGGCGGGAGCAAGGAGGCCAGAGAAGAGGAGGGAATGAAAGGTTTCTACAGTGAACGACTGGAAAGAAGACTCAGCAGAGCTCTTAGCTTTTTTCATTTTTGATGCCCTTCCCCAGCCAAGCCTATTTTCATAAACATATTTTCATAAATTCTAAGTACAGGGCTTCTGAAGTTTCAGGAAGAGATTTGTGAACTCTCATCCTTCAGAGAAGGTAACAAAATTCTGGTGCTTCAGTTCACTGCCACAGATGGAAACTCTGGGGTCTTAGAAGTCCAAGAAGGGTGACTTTCAGGAGTTTGTTTCTGTCTTCTGAGGCTATTGGCTTCGAAGGTGAAGCCTACGGTCTTGAGAAATGCCATGGGTTTGTGCCTCCAGTTTTAAATGTGGTTGGTTTCCTGGGAAAGGTGAACCTGACAACACACATATAAAGATGATTTAAACTTTTGTCTTCTTCTAAACTGACCGAGGATTAGAATCATCTGGACATCAGGTATAGGGAACTACCACATAAACCATATTACAACAGGGACCAGGAAAGACTCAAGTTAGAAAACGTGTGTGTAGAACCTTACTTTACCTCGAATCTCTAATCAATCCGAGACTTACTTTTTTTTTTCAATCAGAAAAAAATAGGAATATAGTCTATCTCACAGGAATGTCATGAAAATTAGGTTAAAAGAAAGAAGAAAAAAAAAGAGTGGATGAATTCTTCTGTGACATCAGGAGAGCCCAATAACTACAATCTTTCACTTTTAAGCAGCTTTGAAGGCATGAAGGCAGACTCTGACTATTGTCAACAAGACATTGCTTTGTCTTTTGGGACTCCTTTGAAGGGGCAGAGTCAAGTATCCAGACACCCAAAAAGCAGCCTTGCCAGCCTCACAGCTGGGGTGGAAGAGCCTTCAGTTCTGAAGACTTCTGGAGAGGAGTTGGGAGTCCCTCTTGGAAGACATTCCAAACTTATACATGTGCCTTTCATTTATTTCCCAAACAAATGGATTTAAATAAAGCCAAGTTTTTATTTTTTAATTCAGGACCATGCCACATAGAATTCAAGATCTAGAATCCTGTAAGGAAGGTTTAAGTCTTTTTTTAAGGTGAGCTCTAAAAGGCATTAGAAAAATTGCTAAGAGAAAAAGAATGAATGCTTTGGGGACTTGGGCAGAGGGCTGACTTGATAAAATACCTGCTTGTGTGAGCATAAGAACTTGTTCAGACCCCAGAGCCTACGTAAAGGCAAAAACCAGAGGTATACTGTAGTCCTTGTGCTGGGAAGGCAGAGACTGGAGGGTCCCTTGGTTCATTGGCCAACTATCCATCCTAGCTGAGTGGTCTCACTCCAGGTACATTGAGAAGTCCTGTCTCAAAAAATAAAAAATAGAGACTGAGGAAGACAGCAGATACCAACCTCTGTCCTCATCATCCATATGTACATACACAACTGTGAATTTCACAACAGGCACCCCAGTTTCTGTCATCTTCCTGTCCCTCTGTAACATCCTCTGCCCTTGTGACCTCCCTCCAAAAAGAAAACAAAATTTTGTTGCAGAAATTATAGTGTGTCACAGTCTTTTGTCCATATTTTACTTGCTAATGTTCATTGCAGTGAGTCACTGGTGTGGTTCAAGGCCTCTGGCTATGCTATCAATATTGGAACCTCACTGGGACTCCTCTTGGATACACGGTTGCTACCTTGTGTCATGGAATTCCTATAGATTTGGATCTGATCCCTGTGTGCGTTCCAGCAGTTCATTGATGGGGTAGATGTTGGGGTGGACCAACTCAAAGCCCTGGATCTGGGCCTCAGTGTGGTAGCTAAATAGGTCAACCTGCCAGTTCTCCCACACTCACACCACCAGGGCAGGTTCTTCAGCATTGTCCAGGAGACGGTGTTGCAGCTGGCAAGGAGCAGGGCCAGCTAACCTGTACTCATGCTAGGAGGGCCAGCTCTACTGTGCTGTCTATGCAATGTGCAGGGTCTCTTGAGTGCTGCAGCAGATGAGGGGCTGGGCCAGCTTTCCTACTCTCATGACTTTCAGGGCAAGCTCTTTTTTTTCTGCCGTAGTTGGCAAAAGGTGAGGGGTAGGAAGGCATCTCTCTCTGGCTCATATCACATGGCAGACAAATTATGGGACTAACTCGCCCATACTCACGCTTTCACGGTTGGCTCACCCATGGTCCCGTTGTTAGGGTCAACTCTGCTGTGCTTTCTGGGCGAAGGTGCAGGCCCACTCTGCCAAGTGCTAAAGTGGGTGAGGTGCAGGGACAGCTCCCCTGCTTTGAAGCCTTTAGGACCAGCTCTCCCATGATGCCCAGGCAAGGTGTGCAGCCAGCTCTTCACAGTCCTCAGACATCAACATGGCCCCAGGTGGCACCTCATACCAGGGATGTCTACCTGGCCTTTGGTGATAACAGACCCCTGCTGCTACAGGGACACAGACCCAGACATGGCCTTCAGTGGTAGCTCTGGCCAGGACCTCATCATGGTTTTAGGTGGCATCATCATCAGTTTTTCCACAGGCTCTTCCTCACTACCCTTGAGTCTCCAGGTCCTTTCTCTTCCATGACTCCATCATGTACTTGCTTGTCTCTGTGGTGCCTGAGGCCTCTGGGTGTCTGGGCTCATCTCAGGAGTGCTATGCCCTACCTGTGCGGTGTGACACTGGGAAGGGATTGGTTTGGGCTTAGTCTATCTGCCAGGTCCCATTACACCAGGTGGGGTGATCTCAGGGGTGCTCTGCCCATCCAAACCACATGGTGCCAGACTGGTGATCATTTCAGACAAAGAAAAAATTTAATTAAAAAAACCATACTACTGAAAAATGTTAAAAGACCAGAGGTGAGAAAGACACCAAGTCATTTATTTGCAAGTGTGCCCATGTGGGACTGAGTTGAAGGCAATGCCATCAGAATGACAGAAGAAAGTCTTCAACTTTATTCTCCACTATTAGGTGATTTGTTGAAAGCCAGGACTCATTGGTACACAGATAAAAGTGCATCTTGACTCTTGACTCTTCTCCCCGACTTGCTGTGTTTTGTTTCCAGCTGAGGAGGCATTTCACTGAAATGTCCAACTTAGCTTACGATGTTCTCAAAACTTCTCTGCTTCATAAAATTGTAGGGGGACAACTATAAGAAAAAACAGAAAACCTACTAGGTTAAGAAAGATCAAGAATCTGTAGGCAATCAAGTCTAAAGCTGAGTTCGCCCTCCTGGAGAAGATTCTCTTTTCTTATGCCATGTAGGCCTTCTCCCCTGGGCTTCCAGCTCTTTCTTTTCCTCATCTCTTAACTCTTTTCACACAGATACCAGAAAGCCCTCTATTTGTTCACACCCCCTCCCTGGGTATAATCTTCCTCCATGTAATGATCAACCTTCTCAAATACATCCTTACAGAAAAATTAGCTGACAACAGTGTTGGTATATGCTGATCTCAATACACTCTCCCAGTTATTTCATTATACAAATATTTATTTTTATCACTGAATACTATATTCTATGTTAGACTTGCAAAACATTAAAACGCATTAGATAACTTATTAATCAGTAATAACCTTACTCATATATAAGTATGTACTTTATTGTCAAATACCACACCCATTTCTACCTGAATTCTAAAACACTATTAGTAGAATAAGAATTTGTGACTTATGATTTTGCAGAGAGTGAATCAATATTAGTTTTTTCCAAAACATGAAAGGAAATTAGGTACACTTTGAAGGAGGCATCTTTGTTGAAACACCCTTGCAGCCATTCCAAACAACTGGGATAATTTGTCATCATGTCCATAGGATTTGCATACTTTAAATCCCTGGACATTTAGCATTTTTCCTTTGTACTCTTCTATTTCCTGTGTCATTAGAACTAAATATTTATTCACAGAGAGCTCTCCCTGTGCAAGAAGGGGAAGAGAATTGCATCAGCTTGAACACACCCCTGCTATGATTTGGGGAGGTACTCATTTAATTTTGAGTATGTACAGTTGTTATTTGTTCTTTGAGAATATTATACATGTACACAATGCATTTTGAACATATCCATCTCTGCTCCCATCCAGGTTTCTCCTAGACCATCCCAAAATGTTCTCTCCACCCTCAGTTTCATGTCATTCTTTAAGAATGTCACCGAGTCCTATCAATGCTGCATGCTTGTGCATGGGAGTTTTTAGAAGAATAGCACTGTGGTGCTTTGAATAAAAATGAACCCCCTAGAGACCCATGGGAGTGTCATTATTGGAGATGTGGTCTTGTTGGAGTAGGTGTGGCATTGTTGAAGGAAGTGTGCCATCACTGAGTGGACTTTGAGGCTTTGGAAGCTTGAGCCACATCGGTGGCTCAGGATCTCTTTCTGGTGCCATTGTAGAACTCTCAGATGCCTCTCCAGTTTGTCTGCTGCCATGCTTCCCACAACGATGGCAATGGACTAAACCTCTGGATTGCAAGCCAGCTCCAAAAAAATGTTTTTCTTTTTAAGAATTGCTGTGGTCATGGCTTCGTAGCAATAAAACCCTAACTAAGAGAAGAATTAGAGATAAGGATATGCCACAAGAAGTTGGCACCTTCTATGATGGAAGTTAAGCTGTGGTATAGCTATATTTCTGCTTTTTGTATGTGGTTTGGAGATGGAATTGTTACTTTATGTCAACCATCAAAGAACCCTATCCTGCCATCTCAATGTTCATAATTTTAGTTTAATTATAAAGGTAAATAAAAATATAGGAAATAGTCATTTCTCTTATTTGTTTGCAGTGTCATTCATAGTAAAAAAAAAAAGACATAGAATGGAAAATATTAGCTAATGAGCAAGACAGGTGCAAGACTGAGGGAGGACCAGATTCTTCCTCAGATTCTCAGTTGGGTCAAGTATCCTGGAGTGAACGGAGACTCTGAGAGGCCATTGCATGAGGCTGTGAAAGTGAATCATGGGATGCGGTGGAGACCCAAAGATGTGGAGATGGCACAGTAGTGGGCTAGTGGGTTATCTGTGATGAGGACTGCATATAGGAAGTGGAACCATCCCAGGAGACAGACAGACGTGAACCATCCCAGGAGACAGACGTGAACCATCCCAGGAGACAGACGTGAACCATCCCAGGAGACAGACAGACGTGAACCATCCCAGGAGACAGACGTGAACCATCCCAGGAGACAGACGTGAACCATCCCAGGAGACAGATGTGAACCATCCCAGGAGGCAGATGTGTACTGCAGGTAGGAAAGTTGGAGAGGCTGATCCCCTTTGCAGAGCCAGAGTGACACAATTTAGTATTTAACCTGCTTAGTTTTGGTCTTGTTCCAGTTTGATTGTTCAACATCAAATTTCCACTCCTCCCCTGGAATAATCCGAGTGTGTACTCTGGGTCATTGTCTGTTGGAAGTATATAACTTATCTTTTGATTTTATAGGATACCACAGTTAAGAGGTTTCCTTGTGTTCTAGAAAAGACTTTGGATGTCTGTACAGTGTCGGGACCGTTAAAGACCTTGGGGACTTTTGAAGTCAAAATGAATTAAATTTGTGTCTTGAGACGGCCATGAACCTATGTGTGGTCAGGGAGGGATGTTGTGGTTTGAATGGCAAATATCTTCCATAGTCCCATGTTTCGGACACTTGGTCTTCAGTTGTGGTGCTGTTTGGGAAGGTTTTGGAACCTTTTGGAAGAGGAGCCCTGCCGGAGGATGGATAATACTGGATCAGGTTTGAGTCTCCACCACCAAGTCCCGTTCCTAGTCCCTCTGCTTCCTGTGTTTGGCTAAAATGATATTCACTAGATTCATGCTCCTGCTGTCATGCCTTCCCTGCCATGATGGACTACACACCAAATCCTATCCCCTCTGTAAGTTGGTTTTTTTTTTTGGGGGGGGGGTCAGGATACTTTTTTTTTATCACCGCAACAGAAAAGTAATGAACACACTGTACTATTATGAAAAAAAAAACGTGCAAATAATGAGTGGAGAATAAAAAATTAAAACAAGAAAATTCAAAAGCTTGATCACATAGAAACACTGCTAAAAGTGTTATAAAAAGACAAAAAGTTGCAATATTAAGAGGTAAAAAAAATATTAAATTTTGGAGCAGCCTTTCTGTAAGTCCGTGAAAAGTAGGACTTGCTAGCTATGTGAGTAGGTGGTAGCAGTCATTTGTGTGAGTGGAGTCATGTCATCCCTGTGTTTGCTGTGGTACTGATTCTGTAATGGGCAACTGCCAATGCCCATCAATGCCAATGCTACTGTTTCAGTAGCACTCCTCCTTCATGTGCCATGGGCTTCTTCAGTCACACTTAAGTTTAGATTCTGTGAGCTGGGCAGTTTATCTGACCCGACCAAGAACCCTCTGCTCATACTCCCTGGGGTAGTTAATGCTCTAGTTGGGAATGTCTCCCCAGCCTGTTGGGAGTCTCTCCTAAGAGCATTGGGAGTGGGGGAAGCAACCATGACACAGATCCCTATAATAGGATGATGACTTTCAAGGTTTCTAAATAGCAGGGAGACTGTTGAAAGGATGCAGCTGTGAGGGCCAAGTAGATGAAGTTTGGAACTTTAGACCATTCAGACCCTAAAGCAAGGGGTGTCTGACAGGTGGCCCCAGAAACTGATTGACCTGTTGACCTCAGGCTTAGGTGTGGCACACGAAGGCTACTCTCAGTTGTCGAGATCTGCCCCTAGACCCTGAGGATGAGTTCCCTTTCCTTGTCTCTGAGCTGAGTTTCCTGCCACCTGCATGGTTTTTTTAGCTTGTTAGTGTGGAGCCTGCCCACTCTTTACAATTGCCTCTAACCCTAGGAATGAGGAAGTTTACGTTCAGATTTCCTGACTTGTGGTTGTTCTGTGATCTCGGGTTCTCATGGTCGCTCAGTTAGAAGCATGAGTTCAGTGTCAAGATGGTTCACTGTTCTCAGAGACTTCAGAGGGGCAAAATAGGATTCCTTCCCACTGCTCTATCTCCTGGAGGAACCAATATCTCACCAGAGCTCACAACTGGATTTGATAAGTCTGAAGGCTTGTCCTGGGGCCTGGGGGTGGGGTGGCTTGCAGTTTCTTTTCACTAGAGCTTCAGATCCCCTCCAGGGAGCCACACAGCTGTTCTTCTGTCTAGTTTGGCTTCCTTGTTCTGTGTCACCTTTCTTTTTCTCCATGTTCTTCAGATAGTCTATCTCAATCTTTGTGAACTTCTGAAGCCCTCTCACTCTCTTTGGAGTAGAATCTAGTTACTTTTCATATTCTGACTCTTCTAACTCACTGAATCACCTTGAAGTTTTCTAGTCTGCTGTTTTTCCTGGAAGTCTGCCTCTTTGTTTTTGGGCTCTGTAATCTTGGACATATCAGGTAGCAACAAGAATCTAAATTTCTCTCTTTATAATTGGAATTTCTTTATCAGGTATTCACCTCTAAAGTTGATGTCTTTTCAAGAGTGACCAATGAGTTGGTTCTGACTTATTTGTAGATTATAAAAACTACTGCTTGGATGTGGTGACTAATTTTTAGTAAGTTGAAATAACATGACAAATGCTAGGTGGCACCCTGCAAAAGATGGTTAGGAGTTAAAATCAGAATTGTGATTTTAATTATGTATGTGCAGATGTGTTTGTGTGTGAAGCTGTGATTTCTTATAAGTCATTAACTTTTAAAAGTAGACATCCTAATTAAATAATAAGAAGTCTTGAATATTCATGACAGGCAAATCATTTCAATGGAACCTAAGGTGGAAAAACATGTTGCTTTGACACACTGAGTACTGTGCTTTAGTGTATTCTAAAGAAAAGTGATAAAACTATTTGACGAGTGCTGCTTGGAACAATGAGGAGTTTAATAGTGAAGGAAACACAATTCATGACTTTAAAATTATATTGGCACTTGATAGTAATGAAGATCCCTAAGGATTGTCTAGAAGACGTATCAGACATTACACACCTTTGGAAATCTCTGAAAACAGTCACTTGTGAAAGTTTCATAGAGAAGAAAGGTAGCACTGTGTTGAAACCCATAGCCAATGGAGATGTGTCGGTCTTTGTGAGGAGGTTAGGGGCAGCCAAGGCCAGGGGCAGAATGTGGTGGAGACAGAAAGGAAAAAAATTGGCAGGTGATTTTTTTTTTGAAAGGTTGGGATAGTTTAGGATCCATTCTAAAGATGTGTAGGCATGCATTAAGAGATTTGAATGGAGTGAATTTGGTCTTTATCCCTAGTCCAAGTGAAAACATAGGCAGCTTTGGAGGAGAGGACTCCAAAGATGAGTATGGTATCTATGAAGAAAATGAATAAACAAACATTCATGGAACATTAGGGGTGGCTGAGTCATTTTTCCTGTTTTTGTGATATAACTCTGACAAAAGCAACTTGGGGAAGGAAGTTTTTATTTTGGCTCACCGAGGTTGTAGCCTCGACAGCAGGGGAGCACATATCATAGCCACAGTAGGAGAGCAGGGAGTGACAAAGGAAAGTCACTGCTCAGTTCCCATTCTCCTTTTATACAGTCTGGGATCCCAGCCAAGGAATGGTACCACCCACAGTGGGTGCCTCCCCACTACCCCCAGCTGTCTCCAGAGGCTCATCCCTCAGGTGATTCCAAATCCTGTCTGGTGTGTAAGTCATACTAATCACCACAAGGTATTATTACATTCCTGTCATAACACACAGAAGAGACGGATGAGGCCAAAAGATGTATAATAATATTTGATGCTTCATTCAAGGAAATGTGTAGATGGAGAATCATGCTCTCAGTTGATCTCTGCGGTGACTCACATGAAGGCTTATGATAATTAGGGGAAGCAGCAACTGACCTTGCCCATCTCTTAAAGGGCTTTTATTTGTGTATCTGAGCAAGATCTTTATGAGCAAAGTCACAGAGGTGGAAAGAGAAACCGGCATTTTATCCAGGCTGCCTGCTATCAAAGAGAAGGACCCAGACTGTGTAAGCTGAGTAAGTGTGCTGGGGCTCCTCAAAGGCAGGCTTTTGTTTTTTTTTTTTTTTTTTTGGATTT
Organism: Apodemus sylvaticus; assembly: GCF_947179515.1. NCBI lineage: Eukaryota > Metazoa > Chordata > Mammalia > Rodentia > Muridae > Apodemus > Apodemus sylvaticus. The sequence goes on from NC_067478.1 coordinate 40,620,845, forward strand.
TTTGGATTTGGTTTTTTTCAAGACAGGGTTTCTCTGTATATCCCTGGCTGTCCTGGAACTCACTCTGTAGACCAGGCTGGCCTCGAACTCAGAAATCCACCTGCCTCTGCCTCCCAGAGTGCTGGGATTACAGGTGTGTGCCACCAATGCCTGGCTACAGGGTTTTAACACTACTGGGTGTGGGGCTTCTTTTTATTCAAGACTCATTTTTTTCAAGGTCGTCTGGAGATGTCCAGGGTTCTCCCTCACTAAGCTCTATCTAGCGCTGCAGAGCTGATTCAAGAACTGAGAAAAACTAAAGCATCTAACAGCATCCCACCATCAGGCTCTGTTTTACCCCATAATTAATCAACCTAAGAAACCTAGGGTGAATCAGGGAGTTCGTGGTTAGTGGTGTCATAAACCATTAAGTGTGCTGATCCATTGAATAAAAGATAAATACAAGTAACAAAGACTTTTTTTCGGTCTAATTCATTTCTGTGTCCTATTTTTATTTGCTTAAATATTGAGGGTGGAAAAAGCAGTAAAAGAACACTATTTAGATAGCTCCTAAAACATGCCGCTGAGTCTCCAGTTGATTTCAAGGCTCATGGATTGTACAATACCAGATTTCTTGGGTCTTTGTATTTCCTTTTCTCGGTGGGTCAATAAATTAAGTAACACGTCAATACCAAGATAGCAGATGAACATCTGTCAGGGAGAACTGGTCCTAGGGGCTTTGTGCTCTGGTTTGGAAAATGTTTGATCTCTGTGTGCCGTCATAAAAGATGGGAGAGAGTTTATTATCTTTTATGATCCTGACTTACCAACAGTACCTGACAGAGTGATTGTGCCTTGGCCTCCTGTTGGAACTTGGGATGTTCTCGTTGGCTTGTCCCTGTATGAGGCACAGAACTTGCTGGTGAAACATCAAAACAAGCTATAATATGGCTCTGGCAATGGGATTCGGAACAGCTGCGGGGCTTTCTCCTGTAGGGGGCTGGCAGGAAGAAGAAAAATGAAAGTAGCGCAATCAATCTCTCTAGCATTCTATATATTAATAATGTTTGCCAGCTCCAGACATTGCTTAATCAATACCGGATGCAGGGGCTTGCAATGGTTTGTGATACTCGGATACTGTGTGGAAACAGTCTGAGCTCATGGTCCGGGGATGTGGGGAGAGCCCGGTGATGCCCGTACTGGTTCCCATACATGAAAGGTATCATGGCCTTGGAAATGGTGTTTTAAAAAAGATTCTCACATTCATCAAGCTAATTCATGAAATTTGGTAAGAAGGGGTGATTCCTTAAGAAACTGCTGTGCCTGCTCTTTTTCTACCTTGATCCCTGCTGGTCTTCCCTGGCTTTCAAGTGAACCAGCCACAGGGATTCACGGTCCAGATGAGCAGGGGAGATTCAAGGTGCTAACGCCAGGGGGCGCCCATCGGGAGATTCTGCAGGGTTCTGTGAGGCCCCAGAAAAACTCTGCATTCTAAGAGTTCTCAGGTTAGAAAGGGCTGCAAACACTCAAAGGACTCAAAGGAACTCGTTTGTACAATAGTAACAGAATTAAAACAGAACAAGCGCTATCTGACGCTATCTGATTGTTGTTTATCTTCAATTTGAATGACAAAGTCAAAGAGGATTTTCCTCTGGGAAGGTTTAATTGCTTAAAAGCAATGTTTGCTTGGCAGGGAAAGTAGGCAATAGCAAAGAGGGACTTTGTGTGTGTCTGTGCGCGCACGCGCGTGTGTGTGTGCGTGCGTGTGTGTGTGTGTGTGTGTGTGTGTGTGTTTGAGAGAGAGACAGAGACAGAGACAGACAGAGACAGAGAGACAGACAGAGGAGAGAGATACTCAGGGGTAGGGGGCAAGTGAGAGAGCAAGCAAGCGCCAGCCCCAGTCTAACAGCTGGATGGATTTAACTCCACGTAGTCTGCAGTCATTAGCAAACTTTCAGACCTCTCCACCAATAAATGTACTCTAATGTGAACACACACACACACACACACAGAGAAAGAGTTTTTTGCTACAAACAAGACCCCAAACACCAAGATTCCAACCCAAGTCTCAGCCGGTTCTCCCCTGCCTCTCCACAGTTTGGCAGTCTTATTTAAACACTAAAACTGCAGGGGATGCTGCATGTAACCTGTCGGTGTGTGCACACATGCACCTAACAAGCTGAAAGCCAAAGCCGAGGTAGCAATTTGCTCATAAACTGGATAATTAAGGATGTGCTCAGCTACCTGTGGGGGACCTGGGGTTTATCAGTGGTTTTTATTTACTGTTTAATAGTACAGCATGTTACATAAACCTTTAAGTAAAAACAATTCTATTATAAAAATAGTCCTTTCAAAGTCACAACACCTCCCCTACTGAGTTCTAAAATCACTGGAAAATGGGCAGCCACAATAAACACGGAGCCTAATACCAATAAATGTTTTGCCCACCCGGGCACTCTTGGTACTCTGGGACTGTATGAGTACAGGTGTAAATATGAAAATATCTCTGTTTTCTTTTCATCATTAGGGTTTCTCTCAAGGGATATAGTTCAAGAACGGCTGCCTCTTTTAGTTTGTGGTTTTTGGTTGCATTTTACCTTTGATCATACATAGTCCTGAAACTTGGTAGTACGTCAGAATGACCTGGAAAGGTTTAAAAGGTATTGATGGCCAGACAGAGTGGTACACACCTGTAATCCCAGCACTTAGGAGACAGAGGCAGGGGGATCAGAAATTCAAGGGCAGTTTTGGTTGTAAAGCAATTTCAAAACTAGCTTGGATTACTCAAGACTTTTAAAACAAGCAAGCAAGCAAACAAAGGAAAAACCAACCCCACAAACAATCTCTGAAATGAATGGATGGCTGGATTTGGATCTCAGAAGTTCTTGCCTGATTGACTCAAGATTTAAAAAGTTTCCCTCCTTAACGTACATAAGGATGGTCTCTGAATTATTCCAGAATCTTACTTAATGGTAGTACCTGGGGTCGGGTGCAGATGAGATTCCCTCCCTCTCTCCTCTTCCTTCTCTCCTCTATCTTTCCCTCCTTCCATCCCTCCCTCCCTCCCTCTCCCTCCTTCCACTCCTCCCTCCATCTCTCCCTTCTTCTCTCCCTCCTTTTCTTCTTATAGTGCTGGGAACTGAACCTAAGACTTTGCACGTGTTCTCTAAGTGCCCTACAGCAGAGCCACACTTCCAGCCCTAAACTCTGCACTTACAGCAGTCTCCCTCTGGTGTGCTGCTGCTGCTGCTTCTGAGCTCACACCTGAGCAGTAACTGTGTGGGGAATGCTTGGGATGTATTCTGACCTGGGACGGTCACAATGCAAGATAGGGCAAAGGCAGGGTAGTGGAGATTCTTCCCACATTTCACCTATCTTACACGAGTGGAACTTCAGTTCCTATGAGCCTGGATTTTTTTTTCCTTCTATTTCTAGTATAGGCAACTTCCACTAAAAGATGGGCTTTTCCTGAGACAACCTAGGCTCCAGTGCACTATGCCGAGAGGTGGATCACCCAGGGCGAGGCAGGCAGGAGCTGTGCAAACGTGTGTGGCTGTCCCAGATGGACATTTGCTCCCTTCTGGGTGCTAGCTGAATGCTCTGCACTCTGATAGTTTTCACTGAAATTATCATTTTTCTTCTACAAACAAGGAAGCCAGGGTTCAAGGGGGAAAGTTTCCAAAACTAGGGAGGGCTGGGGTGGTGTCTGGTGGCTGCCTGTGGATGCTTTGATGGCCCTAATGGCTTTCCTGCTCCCACTCACAGTCTGTCTCTGCAAGACCCTCTTTTCCTGTGTAGATGACCCGGTCTTATCCTTTATCAAGGCTATGAAGTCTTCTATTTTGCTGGCCTATTGCTACTCTGATAAACCAATCTGTGTTCACATATTAATGGGCTGGTGGGCTATTATCATCATCTCTGACATAGTTATTAAGTGCGTTCTCTTTCATCTTCATTTGAAAATGATAACGTTCTCCTGATGAGGTTTCACTGTGCGCTTTCCGCTCTTAAGTACTGCCAAAGTAACCAGTCAGTTCAATAGGAAAACAAGTCTGCCTAGTGCTATGCTCCAGGTCCTATGTGCTTGCTGACAATGTTTTCTTTCTTCCAGTTCGGTTGGCATCTGATGGGCCCAACCACAGAATTTTTGTTTTAAGCACTTAACTTTTAAAAACCTACCACCTACAAGCGTCCAATCCTGGTGGTTTTCACAGCACACACAGTAATGCCATTCATTACTGGGGACTTCCAGTCGTTCCCAGGGCCTGGAGTTTTATGCAGGTCCGTGCACCCCCGGCTCGATTCTGATTTCATCCATTGCTTTGTTCCTTCAATTTCTGTGGCCCTTTTAGGGTCAGGATGGGGGCTTCCCTCTGTCTCCACCTAGCCTTTCCAAAGCTTGGGATGCCAATCCCTCAGAGAGAGGCTTGGGTTAGACAGAGGACAACGGTTCCAAGGGTCCCATGAAACAGGTAGCTGGGACTTCGACTGCCTCCCTGACAGCTGCAACTGCTAAAACCATCTTGTTCTTTTGTTTTCCACATTTAAAGAAAGACCTTCAGCCAAACTGTCGCCCCTGACCCTGTTTTATATTTCCAATGTGCATTTTATTAACTCCTTTCTCATATGGTGCGCGCGGAGCTTGCCACCAGATGAGAACGGGGCCAGTTTTGCAATTCTGATGGAGGGAGCTGCCATGAGTGGCCAAGTTCGGGAGCAGGGGTCTGCTGCATCAAGTCGAGCTCTGTGTAAAGGGAGATAAAAAAAAAAAACCGCTCAGGATGTGTACAAATCACTTCATTAAAAACCAAACGCAAACAGACCTGTAAATAACCACGCATGCATAGCCAAAGTCCCTCAGCCCGGAAGATGACTGAAGGGAGCTAGGTGAACACTAGTCTGGGTGCTCAGGGCAGAAATGTATAACGTTTATTCTCCGACTTGACAATTCGTTAAGGGTGAATTAGGCAGAAGTTGCGGGGGGGGGGGTGGGCTCTGAAAAATGAATTTAGGACACTGAAGCGGAATGAACTTAAACTCTGTCTTACATGCATTTTCATTGATTTCGAAAGCCTGGGCTCCTCACAGAACAGCCGGGGAAATACTTTGTCTGTTTGAGGAATGATATACTGCCCTCGCCCCCCAAATCTGAAGATAACTTCTCTTTTCTTTCCCCAGGAGTGTACGCCTGTGTTTAGGGGTGTCTACCTAATTGGCCACAAGAGGGAATTAAACTAAATAAAATCACTATCCGCGGGGGGCCTTTAAATATGGCTTTTTAATTTGAAAATTTTTGTGGGTTATAGTGTAATTCAAGCTTTTCAAGGTTTATTGGGGCATAGCTCACAGACCTCAGACCAAGTCTGATGGCTCTTCACTAATTCGGAAAGCAAAGGCACCTTTCATCTGGCCGAACCTGGGAGGAAGTCCGGGTGAGTGGAGTTTACCCTGGGACAGCCTCCTTGGCCCTAGGATGGACTTGGCCTGGCGAGGAGCTGTCATGCACGGTGGCTCACTACTTCGGAAGGCGCAAAAATGCCTGGTGCTGAGGATGAAGAGGTCGCTCACAGAGGCGTGTAAAGGCTGGTGACTTGCAGCCTGCTGCCTTCCCAGTCAAAACACGCCGCTCTGGGTAATTAATTGCTGCGAGAGGAAACGGACCAATGGCGCCTTCTGCTGTGAATCTGTTAATGGAGAACTTATGGAGAAAAAGTCGAGTCCTCCCGTCCAAATTGGAATGTGAAAGAAATCTGTTGGAAGGTGATGACAGAAATGAAGTAAAACAGCTGTTTCCTGATCCGTGTGCCAGGTGTGTCTCACACTGTGATAAATAAGATCTGCGTCCTACTCGCCAGAAAGGGGGGAGGATATTACAAGCGTTTATTATGGGGAGGCACAGGGAAAAAAAGCCCTTGACTAGTTTTGTTTCTCCTGGCACAGAACGGGGAGCCCGTCGCTGTACAATGCTTGGAGCTGATAATTCCAGTTGTTTAGGTTCAAGCCAACGTGGCCTATTAAAAGCTTAAATTCAATTTTATTGTCCAGGTATTTATTAACTGATTATGAAAAGACATTAAAAGACCCATAATTAAACCAGTTGCTTTTTATCTTGATGAATTCTCCCCCTTTCTTACACAATAGAAAAAAAAATCTCCCTGTGTTTGATTTGAGGGCAACCGTTCCTTGCCTTGACATTACGGGCTATAGCTCTCACTTCGGCTTCAGCCAGAGCCTAAATTAAAAGCCCTGTGAAAGCCCATGGACGTGGCTACAAGTGTTTCCCGCCGTTAGAGCATGTGCGGGGTCGTGTTCCCTCTGCAAATTGTCGCTGGGTTTTGCCCAAGGAGGCTGCAAGAATGACTCTTGACAGGAGATTTGCAATGTCTTCCTGACCTCTGGTTTAGCTTTCTTTCTCTGACCCTATGCTAAGGTCAGTATATGTGCCATTCAAACACACATCCCTGGCAGAGGCTGTCCAGCTACTTCTAACTGCAGTTAGATGGTGGATAGCCCAGATTAATCCATCATTTCACTGAAATTACTTTTCTTTCTTAGTTCTAAAAGTTTCCATTTTTTTTTTCTGCATTTCATTTAACAACTGCTTTCTTTAAACCCAGCAAGATTGGATATAATGGCCTTATCTTCCTACGAGCGGCCAAAAATTACTAGAAATCAGTTTCATTAACACCCCTTTTAGTCTAAAAATAGCCAGACTTAAAAATAAGTCTAAATTTAGCCAGTCATGAGTGTGTATACCTCTTATAATTTCATCTCTTGGGAGGCACAAGAGGTGAAGGGCCACAAATTTGAGGTCTGCAGAGTGAGTTCCAAACTGTTATCTCAAGAAAACCAACCCCTCTCAAAACAAAAACCAACAAACAAAAACCCACTCCCCAAACCTAAATTAATAATATATGAATACATTTCTTTTGAAAATGGAACACGAGGGTCACAATTTCACTGTTTCTCAATAGCAATAATTATTCCTTGAGTGAACTTCATTGACTGCAGTATTGCTGGTATTTAAAATAGGATTTAACTAAAAATTATCAATAAAGGGAACAGTAATAATGCTGAAAGCACAGATATCTCATTAGTATAGAATTATGCACTTTATTAAAACCTCCAGTTTCAGTACCATATCCTATTGCTACTGTTCAGTCACTTAAAGTTGGTTTAAAAGACGAGGAGCCCTAAATCTTAAACGGGCCCCAAAGTGCTGTAAGGAAGTCAAGCACCGCATTTAAGCAGAATTTCCTGCATTGTGGGCAGGATCTGAAAAATTATAAAATCTCAGTCACAGCTATACTTCTCTTGAGGATAACAACCCAAGTTTTGTAGTTATGTGCACGGCCATGAATTTATAAAGCCATTGCTGAGATTTTGAAAGAGATCTCGGCTTTTAAAACTTCTTCTAATAACACAAGCAGGGGCCAGTTGAAGTAATTTGATATTGGACATTATTTGCTTTTTTTTTTTCTTCCTCTTGCCATTCAAGTGCTGAGTCATTGTTCCTCTCCAAAATTTAAAATACAAAAATAAACATCCTCATTGGCAAAGCAAGCTCAGTTTAATGTTATAAGAAAATGAAAGACTACTGTCTATAGTTGAAGATTGCCTAGTTTATTTCGAAAATCGGTACTTGAGAGATAAATTTCTATTCTCAAAATACACATAGCTTATTGTTTCCCCTAATCAATACCATTGTATTTTTTCATGTTTTTTTCCTGATGAATTGTAGAAAAATACAGAATAATATGCTAAAATTGAAGATTATCATGGAAAATTATACAGATAAAATGGAAGGCATAAGAATATTTCTAAGTTGATTGGAAGTAGAATTATAAACATTTTCTGATAATATTGAGGATTTACATGGAACATACTTCTGATAAAATTGAAGAAATATATAGAAAAACATGTTAACATTGAAAATTATTATGGAAAATAATACAGATAAAATGGTAGACAAAAATATTACTAAATTAATTGAAAAAGGAATAATAAACATTTTCTGATAAAACTGAAGCTTTACATGAAAAATATTTCTGTTAGTCTCTGTCTTTTTATTGGGGAATTGAGTGCATTAATGTTAAGAGATAATAAGGAATAGTAATTGCTGCTTTCTATTATTTTTGATGTTACTTTTATGTTTGTGTGGTTACCTTCTTTTGGGTTTGTTGGAAGAAGATTACTTTCCTGCTTTTTCTAGGGTGTAGTTGCCTTCCCTGTGTTGGTATTTCCCATCTATTTTCCTTTGTAGGGCTGGATTTGTGGAAAGGCAGTGTGTAAATTCAGTTTTATCATGGAATATCTTGGTTTCTCCATCTATGGTGATTGAGAGTTTTTCTGGATAAAGTAATTTGGGCTGGCATTTGTGTTCTCTTAGGGTCTGTATGAGCTCTGCCCTGGTAAGAAGTCTGGTGTAATTCTGATAGGTCTGCCTTTATAAATTACTTGACCTTTTTCACTTACTGCTTTTAATATTCTTTCTTTGTTTAGTGCATTTGGTGTTTTGATTATTATGTTCCAGAAGGACTTTCTGTTCTGGTCCAGTCTGTTTGGAGTTCTGAAGGCTTTTTGTATGTTCATGGACATCTTCTCTTTTTAGGTTAGGGAAGTTTTCTTGTATAATTTTGTTGAAGATATTTACTGGCCCTTTAAGTTGTAAATCTTCGCTCTCTTCTATACCTATAATTCTTAGGTTTGGTCTTCTCATTTTGTCCTGGATTTCCTGGATGTTTTGGGTTACAAGCTTTATGCATTTTGCATTTTCTTTGACTGTTGTGTCAATGTTTTCTATGGTATCTTCAGCACCTGAGATTCTTGCTTCTATATCTTATATTCTGTTGCTGATGCTTGCATCTATGACTCCTGATTTCTTTCCAAGGTTTTCTATTTCCAGAGTTGTCTCCCTTTGTGGGTTCTTAATTGTTTCTACTTCCATTTTTAGATCCTGGATGGTTTTGTTCAGTTCCTTCACTTGTTTGTTTATGTTTTCCTGTAATTCTTTGAGGGATTTTTTTGTTTCCCCTTTAAGGGTCTTTACCTGTTGACCCATGTTCTCCTGTATTTCTTTAAGGTAGTTATTTATGCCCTTCTTGAAGTCCTCTATCAGCATCATGAGATGCTATTTGAAATCCAACTCTTGCTTTTCCAGTGTGTTGGGGTATCCGGGACTTGCTATGGTGGGAGAACTGGGTTCTGATGTTGCCAAGTAGCCTTGGTTTCTATTGGTAGGGTTCTTGCGTTTGCCTTTTGTCATTTGGTTATCTCTGATGTTAGTTGGTCTTGCTGTCTCTGCCTGGAGCTTGTCCCTCCTGGGGGCCTATAAGCCTGTGTCCATACTCCTGGGAGACCAACTCTCTTCTGGCAGGGTCTGTGCACAGAAGGCTGTGGAGCTGCCTGGCTACCTGGTGTAAATGGCACCTGGAAGGCTCCTGTCCCAGGTACTCCACTGATTCTATGCCCCGTACCTGTGCGCTCCTAGCTGTTCCTCTCCAGAGAGATATTGGAGAGAAGGTGGAGAGCTCACCTCTGCACTCAGAAGTGAAAACACTACAGGGAGAACACTCTCTTCTGGTGGGCCATGCACAGACGGCTGTGGTGCCGCCTGGCTCCCTGGTGCAAATGGCGGTTGGAAGACTCCACTATTTTAAAATATAACATTTATTTAGGCAACATTTGCTTAAAGACATATTTTTCTTTTTTTCTTTCTTCCTTTCTTTTTTTTTTTTGAGACACAGTTTCTCCCTGGCTGTCCTGGAACTTACTCTGTAGACAAGTTTGGTCTTGAACTCACAGAGATCTGCTTGCCTCCACCTCCTGAAGGCTGGCATTAAAGGTATACACCATCACTGCCTGGTGTCATTTTTTTTTTTATAAAATCACTCCTAAGTATGTATGTATGTGGATGCGCATGCATGTGGAGGGATCAGAGGACAGGTTATAGCAGCTGATTCTTTCTTTCCTCTGTAGGTTCTGTTTGTGTTATTAAATCCAAGTCATCAGGCTGGCACAGCGAGTTTTTTTTTTACTTCCTGTGCAGGCTCACCAGTACTATTACATTCATCTTGAAAACATAAGATTGGGTCATTGCTTGGTATCTCAGTTGGGAAGATGATCAATCATTTGTTCTCTCTTTTACTCACTCATCCCATAAAGATCAAATAGGGTAGCTAACAATGGTACCTCCAGGTCCCAAAGCCCTAGCAACAAGAATCTTACCCTGAACAGAGAACTAGTTGCAGAAAGAGGGCTTGGGAGACATGACTCAGTCCGTTATTTTATGTCTTTATACTGTGAGAGGAGACTCAGAAGAAAATAATCTACAAATAATTCAGATTTGGATATGGATAAGACAGTATGCTCAGCTGTTTGGCTTTTCATTCTGCTGATGTGTCTCTGAGTCTCCCTCATGTGTCTCTGCCTATCATCCCTTCTCCAATTGTCACAGCACATGAATCATGTCCAGCATGCCCACAGCCCACACTCTTATGTAATTGTTTCTGAAATCCAACCGTTGTCACACCACAGCTTTTCCATCTCTAGGTCTGCTTTGGTCTGAAGACAACACAGCTCCCACAGAGAGGTGGATCTCCTCTCTGTGACCTCCCATGCAAGCTCGGTGTTGTGTTTCACATCTAAAGAAGACTTTGAGGATGAGAAGAGAGTTGAAGAACAGCTCCTAGATCCCTTCAGAAGCTCCTCACTTCAGCCTTCGGGACCTGGAAAACTGCAAGGCCCCTCCTCCCTTCTGCCCCACACCAGCAGTCCTTGCCACACAGCCAGCTCACCTTCCACCACCCTAGTCAGTGACTGTTGGCAGCTACAGGGCGAGGTGTCACTGATTGACGCATAATTATGGTGGACAGAAAAATGTAGACGTGTTAGCAAAGTCAATATTATGGAGGCCTCTGTCTTCCCAAATACTGTAAGTGAAAGATATTTCTAGGGCATAGCCAATTACACTCTCTGCTTTTATGACCAGTCACAAATGTATTTTTTATTAGCTGGTGTGTTCAATGTTTTGAATGCACAGCCCTTATTTCAATCTCGTTTTAGTTTGTGGTAAGTGCGGAAGGGGTTTTGCTGACTTGAAATAGTGAAGCTGCTCTCCTTCAGCTGAGCCGAGGCCTGGAGCCCTGAGAGTTTTATTCCACACCCTTCTGTGATTCTTGCCTGTAAATTAGTCTCTGAAGTGGTGTTTATTACTGAACCAAGAGGTTAAGACAGCCTAATTATATGTTTGTGCAGGAGAAAACACCATGCCCCTCCATGAGCAATTATCCTGTCCCCCCTTTCACAGTTTAATTTGGCTCCAGCTAAGAAGAATGAGGAGATGGCCTGTCTTCACCACAAACTTAGCTACCATGCATTTTCAATGTTAATTAGAAATTCCATTCCCTGGGAGAAGTGACTTCTTAGAGTAACTCAGCTTCCAGTCAAGTGGAGGGCATCTGGTGAGGCAACTTCAAGTGTCTTTGTGGATTAGCTCTCTAATTCCACTCATGGGGCAACATGTGGGTGGGACCCTTGCATCACTCCCAGCTTCCTTCAGTGATGCCATTTTCTTGTTCTGTTCTTTTTGTTTTAAAGCAGCAGAGAGACTGGTAGGAAACTGGGGGTGCTGTGTACAGTATTTGTTTTAAAGGAAAAATCCTGATTTTCCCAAGGGACTTTTTCTTATGTAAGTAGGATGCAGCCAATAAAAACCAGAACGAGATCAACAGGTCAATGTCTTTAAAGTTGGTCATAAAATGTATCACAACAAAGAATCCGTAGGGTAGAGATTGCATGCAGGAGCACGTGTCTTTGTTCTTGGACACCTCTCTGTCACAAGGGCAGCATATTTCTGTTTCTCTTCAAAAGACTTTGGCTCATATTTTCATACACAGGCATATGCCGAAGCCTCACAAAGCACAGGTTCAATTTCCTCTTAGGAAAATAAAAGATGCCCTTCATGTCTTCTAGCACTCAGCCAGAAATGCACATTGTCATTGAAATGAGCTGAGGGATGAACTGGTCCCCTAGGAAACAGTATTTCAAAAGTGGTCCAGAGTGCCCTGCTGGGATGGGCTCCCTCCAGGGAGACAGGCTTCTTATTATTAATAAGTTTCCAATCTATCACTCAGTTCTCTCATCTTTATTCTATTTCTGTAAGTTTTGTTTTAGAATGTCTTCCTCTCTGCCCTCTACCCCATTTTCAGCTCTTCACTTTCTTAGCCTCTTAGATATTTTTAAAGTCAACCTTGCTTCTCATTGGCTAGCTCTGCTCTGTTAACCACCCCTCCCAACCCTGTGGGTCTTTCAGACAATGCACTTGAGGTGCAGGTAGCCATAGCTGGTAGCATAAGGAGGCGCTTGGATGATCTTGTGCTCCATGTATTTTTCCATTTATTTCAAGGATGCCATTTCTTTCATGTTCTAAGGTGACAGACACATACTTTCTGGTGACTTTGGTGAGACTCTTTAAAGTCTCTCTTCTCTGCCTGTGAGAGGAAAGCGAGTATGGCGAATGGAAGCTAGCATAACGATTTATAACTTTTCCATTATTTTTAAGTTCTTTTAAGAAAATGGCCCAAAGACCGGATGCTTATCTCAATGACGTTACGCCAGGCCTTATTGCTGCTTGTGTCTCATTCCATGGTCCATCCCCAGTAGTTTTCAGCCAGAAACCATCTGCATCTCTCATTTGGAGGTTATGTGCCTACTATGTGCCTGGTTATATTCTCATAAATGCCATGCAGTGCTGCTGCCTGCTCAGGCTTGTTTCTGCTCTGTTAGGGCACAGATTTTTTTTTTTTTTGTACACATCGTCCCTCTAAATCAGAATCTAAATCACCTTGAAACAAATAGTTTTAACCCTTCAAGGAGCATTCTATATAACTCATCAATGAGATACTGATGTCTCACTTCCTCAGGAGTGTAGTAATGTTTTTAGGGCATCTGAGTATGAGATGCTGGAGAAAAGAAAGGATGCTATGAAAACAGTCTTCTCCAGAGCGCTCTGTGATACTTTACAGCATGAGTTTCCTTGGATGTAAAGGTAAACTTTTACTTCTTCTGCTGAAGTGATGGGATGAAGGCTGTAACCAAGCTGGGCAAATACATGGCTTGGGCGGAGCCCAGAGCATTTCTATGAAACTACGAACTATCGCTAGGCCTGGAAGCTTCTAGCCTCCACAGTCTAATCTTCTGCAAGCCTGGACTTCGAAGGCTGCTGCTTCCAGCCTCTGTCTGCTCACCTAGGCCTGACGTATTTCTACCTCTGAGACTTGCTATTGAATAAACTCAATCTTTCTAGCTCTTTCTGAGCTCTGGATGGCTGGTTCAACTCAGCTGTCTGGCTCCAACTCATCTCCAAGGACTGGTTCAAATTGGCTTCTTTGGGCTCCTTTTTTTCTTATTTTCTATATTCTTTGTTTACATTTCAAATGATTTTCCCTTTCCCGGTTCCCCCCTCCGCCTAAGTCCCGTAAGTCCTCTTCCCTCTGCCAGTTCCCCAATCAACCCCTTCCCACTTCTCTGTCCTGGCAATCCCCTACAATGCTGCATCAAGCCTTTCCAGGACCCCAGCCCTCTCCTTCCTTCTTCTTGGGAATAATTTGATATGCGGGTTGTGTTTTGGGTATTCTGAGCTTCTGGGCTAATATCCACTTATCAGTGACTGCATTCCATGTGTGTTCTTTTGTGAATGAGTTACCTCACTTAGGATGATATTTTTCCAGTTCCAACCATTTGCCTATGAATTTCATGAATTCGTTGTTTTTAATTACTGAGTAGTATTCCATTGTATAAATATACCATATTTTCTGGAAACGTCTTTGGGCTTCTGACTGAACTGCTCTGCTTGGAAAGACTGCTGCTTAACTCCACGAACTGAACTGAACTGAACGAGTTCTCTCTACCTAACTATTCTTTAAGTAGCCTCTCTTTCCTTTCTGTTCTCATGAGAGGTGGGCATGTTCTATCTCTGATTCATTCTGTCAAATCTTTCTTTTATTGGTCACTTTGTCTACCCCTCCATTAGAAGTCACTTTCAAACATGGCTGCTTCCTTCTACAAACTAACCTTATCTTCATTGTTAGGGATTAAAGTGTATATACTAAGGGTGTTTCTGTATTCCAGCCAGACTATATTTTAATTCAAGGTGTGTCAGCATTATGTCTGGATCATATCTTTGGATGTGATCCCTTACCAGAGTAGTCATGTTGCCAGATTAAAATTCTTGTATAGTTGGCAAATATGTGATTATGGCTTTCTTTTTCTTCTATAGAGACATATAAGAGTATTTGGAAAACTTTGTAAAAGGAGAGTCTTTGTGTCCTAATGAATACATTTCTCCTCCTCCTCCTTATTTTTTTTCACACTTTGTGTGATATTGAGGAATCAGCTGAAACTGATGTGAAAACTTCCTTCTTGCTGCCTAGCTTTCAGAAGGTTAGCAGTGCTATGCAAGCTGCTGGGGGTGAAACAACATCTATGGCATTTTCAAGTAGAGAAATCTGAAGGCTAGAATACCAATCTTCCAGGAAAGATGTGCTAATGAAGGCTATGGAGAGGAGGCAATAACTAATCAACTGGTGGGATTTGAGGCCTTCTCTGCAGGAGTATTTCATGCCTGGTACTATAAAACTGATGAAAAGTCCTTCTTGGAGAGGACATAGGTCCTAGTGAGAGACTCACTCCTGTTGTTTTACTAAATGAACATGTTGTAAAACTGCCTTTTAAATATCCATGTTCCTCCTTTTCTGCTGCTAAAGTGATAGAACATCATGGACAAAGGCAACCTAGGGAAGAGAGAATTTATTTTCATTTACAGTTCCAGAGCAAGAGTCTATAATGATGAGAGATGCGTAAGGAGCAGGTGGCATCAGGAGGAAGCTGAGTGCTCACATCTTCAACCACAAGTAGGAAGCAGAGAGCCACCTGCAAGTGGGGCAAGTCGATAGACTCTCAAAGTCCACTCTGAGTGACCTAGTTTCTCCAGCACGACTGAACCACCTGCTAAACAGCACCACCAACTCAAAACCAAGTATTAAAATACTCAAGCCTGTGAGTTCATCTCTCACTGAAACCATCAAACTCCCATATTAATGCTGATCTGAACTGGCCAGAGGAGCTTGTTTCTCCAGTGGACAGCAGTTAATGCAGAAATTCATAACTGGTCAAAGTTGTGGGAGATAAGTGACCATTGAGTGCTCAGTCCTAAATGGGATATACATATACATATACATATACATATATACATATACATATATATATATACATATACACATACACATACACATATACATATATATATACCCCCACCACCAAGCTTCTGTGAACCTCATCATGAAAGAGGAGCCGTAAAGAATGTCAGTGCTGGAGAAGTGTTGTTAAATGCCATTTCTCTCATGAACTCACTGCAGCTGTGGCTGTAGTGCAAGCAATCAAGCCAACAAGATCAGTCAACATCCAACCGACAGCATTGATTGGACCTGAGTACATTACAATAACACAGGAGTACAAGGAGGTGGGAGGGGGGATATGTCCTGTCCTGTCTGGTAGGAACATGGAGAATAGGTTTGGATATGATGAAGACATGTTCTTTACGTGTATGAAACTGCCAAAAACTAAAGAAAAGATCCTGACAGATGAAAACTTTTTGACTTTGAGAACTCAAAATGTGATGTGACTATGGAAGACACATATAGTCCTGCACTACCTCTCCTCTCTGAAGGTGAGTCTAAAATCGTAAGAAAAATTTCACCAGGCTAGTGGCATGCCAGACTAGATTCCAGGTCCAGAGACCCTTCAGCACTCTTCCAGGTAGCCTGGTAGCATGGGGCACCATTCTGCATTGAGTCATTACCTCCTAGTCTGTGCATTAGCAAGGGTTGAAAATTCACCAACAGCTAATATTATCTAGAGAGTTTTCATGCAGAACATCTGAACGTTCTTCTGTAAGTCGACTTGGAATCTGAGAAATAAGTCTTTAAATGAAATTTTATGACTTGTTGTATTAAGTTATTGCTTAAATTTCATAGCTTCATTCCTGCCTTAACTTTCAGCTTTGCCAGGAGTTGTGAAGTCTGAATTAAAAGCTAAGCTACTCTTTCCTGCAAGAACACCAATAGGCACTATAATTGTGCTTGGCTTGAGGAGAGAGAGAGAGACCAATATTCTTTAGCTAGGAAGATCTATGGAACAACAGGGTGGCCACTTAAGCCCTCAAGTCTGGGGAAATCAGCCCTGGCAGGATTCTAATACTGCTAGACTGAAGAGAAGACTTGAGGCTTAGCTTCAGGAAGAGAGAAAGAAGGTGATGAGGGAAGCTACCATGGCCATGGCAGAAAAGACATGAGAACTGTGGGAGGAGAGAACCAAGATGGATAAAGTGTCAACTTCATGCTAGCTGTGCACTCTGTAGGAAGTTTCCTAAACTTTCTGAGATGGCAAATACAATGGCCAATGTGTTTGAACAAATACAATAAAATAATAAGCATGTTCACTTTTAGTTTTGTGTATATTTATATGTTTGATGTTTGTGTGTGTGTACATGTATGTAAGTACATACATAAGCCTGTGCATATATGTATATTTGTGTGTTTATGTACATCTGTGCCCATGGGCATGCATACACTGGATTACTGTAGTAATTCATAGTAGTTCTTTTTCTTTCTTTCTTTTTTAACTTTTTATTATTTCTTTGTGAGTTTCAAATTATGCAGATCAAACTGCCTCACCTTGCCATCCCTTTATATCTGCCATTCACCCTTGCAACCTCCCGCAGAAAGAACACAAACACACACACACACACACACACACACACACACACACACACACATGCACATACACACACATCATCAAAAATAAAGCATTATTTGTGGAAACTGCAGTGTGTCACATAGTAACCTACAGTATATTCCTCTGTCTATACATCTGCATTTGCAAATGTTCATCCAATGAGTCATTGGTCTGGTTCAAGATCTCTGGCTTCTGTGACCCCATCAATATTGGATCCTCACTTGGCCTCCTTCCGATTATCCTGTTTTTACCCTGTATCATGGGGATCCTGCAGATTTGAGTCAGCAGGATTGGCTCTTTCACGAATCCTGACTCTTTGCAGATGATATAGATTCTGAGGTCGGCCAACTCAGGTCCCTGGATTGGGCCTGGGTGGTTGCTGAGCTGGTCAGTGTGGTGGTAATTGAACTGGTCTGTATCACCAGGGTGAGCTCTGTAGTACTGCTCTGGCTAGACCACCCAGCGCCTCCAATGGCAGGAGACAGGGTCAGCTCTCCTGTGCTCTCTATGCCCTTGGTGCTAGCTCAACCCACCCTTCCAGAGCCAGCTCCACTGACTATACTGGCCGGTCAAGGTGGGGTGCCCACTCTCCACCCCACAGGAGCAGGAGCCTGTGAGGGGCTTGGCTTACCCTGTGCCTTTGTCATCAGGGCTGGCTCTACTGTGTTGCCCAGGCAAGAAGCAGGGCCTGCTCTCCAGAATGCTACAGCCAGTGAGGGAGCAGTTGGCTCTTTTTGGTCACAAGCCACAATAAGAAATACTATGACTATATGATATTACTATGAGGTAGTCAGAGTATTTCTTATTGTGGCTTGTGACTAAAAAGGAGTTAAAGTCACTGGCCAGGAAACTGTTGAAATCCTTGAGTGTCACTGGATTGATACCCTTTATTCTTCTGTGCTATGCTAACTGTGTGAGTAATGCCTCTTCCCTGAATTGGCAAGACTATTATGCCTTTCCCAAACCTTAATTATTCTTCGCAACCAACGCCAAGTGAAAGTCTGGTTTACACAGGCGTGCAGAGAAAGTGCTGATTTGGTCTGGAGAGCAACGTATGAGCTCATCAGCCAATCAGGGGGTCAGGACTGAAAGCGTTCTACATTAAAGTTGAGAGTGATTTCCCTGTCAGTGACATGAGCCAAGCATGAGGTAAACTGAGGTACAGGAGGGATCTGCTGTTGAGAGAGGAGCTATATCCATGTGTTTGGCATGTGTTAGGTGTGTTGCTGATAGATTCTTGTGAGAAACAGGCTAAAAAAAATTCCAGGACTTACAGTAATGGAATTTGTGTGTTTGCAGGTGCAGTCTTGGAACTCAGAGTAAGTTTTCTTCAGAATTCAGATGGCGTCTTCCTTGAACCGAAATGCAGCTCCTTAGTGTGGAGTAAATCTAAATCCAAAGACAGCAACCACTGGCTAGCTAGCCAAGCCCTTACTAACTGACTTTCAACATCAAACTTAACTTCAGGCTCAATATCTCAATGACACTTATGTCTTAGCATCAGGTGGTGGGCAAAAATTTCCAGTAACAACATCTCTGGTAGGGTGCAGGGTGCAGAGCGGGTTTGTAAGCCTCAAGTAAACCTTCGTCATTCTGCTTGGGATATCACTCTCACCCTTTACAAGGTCACTAACACTGCAATATTTTTCTTCTTTATTATTCAGTTCCACCTGGGACTAGCATGCTATAAATGCTAGGAAGCTATGCATCACAGGCAGGCTTTGAATTTTGTAATCTACCTGCTCAGCTGCTAGTATAGCTGGAATTACAGGGCTGTGTCATTGGTGGCCCATAACTTAGGTATGTTAAGCTTTGGGATTATTTGGGTTATGTTGTGTATAGTCCATGTGGCCCTGTCAAATTACAAAGGCTCTGCCTCTTCACTCATACAACAAGGATGGCAATAGCACATCACTGGTTTGTTGTGATAATTAAGTGAAACATTTGTTTGTGCTTTTTTTGTCCTTCTTCTCTGAGTACCATGGAAGTGTAAAATTAGCCATGAGAATTATCTTTGTAATGTATTCAAACTAGTATGAGTGCCACAAGAAGTCTCATCTCTAGGGAGGCTAAGAATATAAAAATATCCTTTCCTGTTGTCTTCCTTGGGTTTAAGAGCTAAGAAAATAACAATTCAGAGTGAATCCTAAGAGGCCATTTGGCCTGGGATTCCCATTGATAAACGGGAGGTAAGGACTATTTCTCTATTTCTCCACAGTGATGTTGTTTAGTTCTTCCTTTATGTAGGAAAATAAGTTCAGTGTGATGGAGCTTAACTTTCAAAAGTAAACAAAGATCTGTTCCCATTTTGCTGCTTAATATGAAGCCATTACACAGCTGGGAAGCTGGGCTATTTTTCCTCCCCTTAATGCACAGGCCAAGTTGCCCCATGACTGGGCCTTGATGGAAAACAGAAGACTCCACCTCAAACCTAACTCTATTTCCATGTTGCATTTTCTCTCCTTTAAATCTAGCTGTGATTGTGGCTAAATAGCAACCAATGACTAATATCCATCTTAGCCTTTCAAACTAGAATTCTATTATTTTGTAAAGATCATAAATATATACTTCAGGAAAAAGTTTTGTTAGGGCAAGAGAAAATTAATCAGGAAATTTCTATTAATATGTGTTTTCTTGAGAAACAGAAGAGAAAGCTCAGATCATGAATGCTCCCTTTCACCATATGAGAACAGTAGCTTTTCAGGGTATATAAGATGTATTAACTACACATTTTATCATATGTTTCCCCCCAAAAAGAGTGAATCTAAGTTAAGTCATCTTGGGGAAAAAATCAACTCCTCAAACATTTAATAACAAGTGGATGGCTTTCCAACTATTTTAGACCATTTATTCCCAAAGACGACCTTAGTGTTCTCATAGAATACACTCTATTATATTGATTGCAGTCTTGGAGATGGAACAAATTTTGTCAGAGAATCCAAGGGAAAGAATGCAAAATTTGTTGACACAAACAGGTATATGTTATTAATTGAGTGTAGTATTATTATTATTTTTTTGCTTATTCCTCTCTGTTAAAAAAAGGTATTACTTTCCACTCATCATTTGATCATTTTCAGTTTCTCCATTGTCTCATGACTTCATCTCTTTAGTAACCCATGTTCATTCCTCAAAAGTAAGGTTCTTTCAAAGACATCTGGTGAGGTAAAACAAAGTTCTGTCATGGTAGGGCTTGTATATGTAATATATGTTTTGAATGATATATGATATACATTATTTTAAGATTTGCAATCTGAGTAGTTCTGTCTTAAGATTAACTTGATAAAAGTTGAAATACATTTGTCATATTTTGAGTGGGTTTGCCTCCCAAACCATCTTTGTGTTAAATGTGCAGAACTCTATCAGCATGACTGCTGGTGGTACTGAGTTTTCTAGTTTGCTCTTGGTAAAATTTTGTCAAATGCAAACTGGGAGAGATAAATATGCTTTGAAAAGGAAAAAATATTTATTTTTCAAATGGAGGTAAGGGCTAATATGTTAGGATTCTGATAAACCAAACAAATGAAATGTAAACATATGGAAAGACAGACCGACAGACAGACCAACAGACACATACGCACACAAACACAGTCTCTCACATTCATACACATACATAATACTTACAAAGAGATATTAAGAGAATATATGTGGGGCTGGAGAAATGGCTCAGCAGTTAAGAGCACTGACTGCTCTTCCAGAGGTCCTGCGTTCAATTCCTAGCAACCACATGGTGGTTCACAACCATCTGTAATGGGGTCTGATGCCCTCTCTGGTGTGACCTAAGAGAGCAATGGTGTACTCATGTACATAAAATGAATAAATAAATCTTAAAAAACAGAGAGAATATATGTGTACATAATAGTATTATAATTACCCTAAAAGAACATACATATAACATATTTGACATCAGGAATTTAACCAAATGTCCACTGAACCTGAAAGTCTAAAATCTGCGGAGCAAATGACTGCTTTTGAGTCCAAAGGCCAGAAGTTGCTGTAGGTGAGGAAGAGCCCACATTTGCTGTGGATAGACCTTAGCTTCTATTTTGATGCTAATTCCACTCCTGGGAGGGCTGCAGATAAGAGATGCTAATCATGTATACAAGTGTGAACCTTTTCCCCACCTTAACTTTTCAAATAAAGGCTTGGAGGAGGAGCTGAGAGTTTCAGGGAGGAGAAAAGGATAAACCAGAAGAGGAGGAGCTATGGAGAATCTTCAGAGAGGAGGGAGAGAAGCTCATGGCCTGGAGAAACCACAAGTCATATGGGATCTATATATATGGGAGAACATAGATGGGAATAGAGTAGTGGGAGACCTGCCCAGTCTAAGCTTATAGCTTGTACTGATATTGATTGAGTTGAGATTTCTTTTACAAGGTAATTGGGTTGGAAAATTACAGCAATGCACATTGTAGCTCAAAATTAACTATAAAGCAGGAACAATTCCATTTTACTCAAAGAAGAGTCATTCTTTTGCTCTTTCTAGGCCTTCAACTGATCTGCGATATCTACTTATTCCATGGGGCACAGCCTGCTTCATGTAGTCTTTAGGTTTACCAGTAAATCCCATTCAAATGCTCCAGCGGAAACACCTAGGATATTTGACCATGAGACCTAGCTTGGCACATAGAGTTAACTATTTATAAGAGCTGGCTCATGAGAAGCACTGAAATATTTTGGAAAAATTCACTAAGTAGGCAAGGAACACATGTAATCAAAATAGCTGGAGTCAGAACTTACAGGAAGACTCCCAAACTAAACTTCACTTTTTAAAATTAGATATTTGCTTATTTACATTTCAAAAGGTATCCCCTTTCCTCATTACTCTTCCAAAAACTCTCTGTCCCATCCCTCCTCACCAACCCCCACTCACTTTCCTGAATGGCATCCTCCTATCTGGGGCATCCAGCCTTCACAGGACTAATGGCCTCTCCTCTCACTGATGTCTGAAATGGCCATCTTCTGCTACATATGTAGCTGGAGCCATGGGTTCCTCCATGTGTATATATATATAGAGAATATATTCTATATTCTTTGTTTACAATCCAAAAGCTTTCCCTTTCCCAGTTCCCCCCTCCCCATATGTCCCATAAGTCCTCTTCTCTCCATCCATTCTCCTATCTTTCCCCCTCCCCTTTCTCTGTCCTGGTACTCCCCTACAATGCTGGATCAAGCCTTTCCAGGATTAGGGCCCTCTTCTTCCTTTTTCATGGGAATCATTTGATATGCTAATTGTATCTTCAGTATTCAGAGTTTCAGGGCTAATAAATATCCACTTATCAATGATTGCATTCCATGTGTATTCTTTTGTGATTGCGTTACCTCGCTTAGGATGATATTTTCCAGTTCCATCCATTTGCCTAAAAAAATTCATGAATTCATTGTTTTTAATTGCTGAATAGTACTCCGTTGTGTATATATACCCCATTTTCTGTATCCATTCCTCCACTGAGGGATATCTGGGTTCTTTCCAGCTTCTGGCTATTATAAATAAGGCTGCTATGAACATAGTGGAGCATGTGTCCTTATTGCATGCTGGGGAATACTCTGGGTATATGCCCAGGAGAGGTATAGCATCCACCACGATCAAGTGGGCTTCATCCCAGGGATGCAGGGATGGTTCAGTATAAGGAAATCCATCAATGCAATCCACTACATAAACAAACTCAAAGAAAAAAAACATATGATCATTTCGTTAGATGCTGAAAAAGCATTTGACAAAATTCAGCATCCTTTCATGCTAAAAGTCTTGGTAAGAACAGGAATTCAAGGCCCATACCTAAACATAGTTAAAGCAATATACAACAAACCGGTAGCCAATATCAAACTAAATGGAGAGAAACTTGAAGCAATCCCACTAAAATCAGGGACTAGACAAGGCTGTCCTCTCTCTCCATATCTTTTCAATCTAGTTCTTGAAGTCCTAGATAGAGCAATTAGACAATATAAGGAGGTCAAAGGGATACAAATTGGAAAGGAAGAAGTAAAATTATCACTATTTGCAGATGACATGATAGTATACTTAAGTGACCCAAAAAACTCCACCAGAGAACTCCTACAGCTGATAAAGAACTTCAGCAAAGTGGCAGGTTATAAAATCAACTCAAGCAAATCAGTGGCCTTCCTATACTCAAAGGATAAGCAGGCTGAGAAAGAAGTTAGGGAAATGACACCCTTCACAATAGCCACAAACAATATGAAGTATCTTGGTGTGACTCTAACCAAACAAGTGAAAGATCTATACGACAAGAACTTCAGGCCACTGAAGAAGGAAATTGAAGAAGACCTCAGAAAATGGAAAAATCTTCCATGCTTGTGGATTGGCAGGATTAATATAGTTAAAATGGCCATTTGCCAAAAGCAATATACAGATTCAATGTGATCCCCATCAAAATTCCAACTCAGTTCTTCACAGAGTTAGAAAAAGCAATTCTCAAATTTATCTGGAATAACAAAAATCCCAGTATAGCTAAAACTATTCTCCACAGTAAAAGAACTTCTGGGGGAATTAGTATCCCAGACCTCAAGCAATACTATAGAGCAATAGTGTTAAAAACTGCATGGTATTGGCACAGGGACAGGCAAGTGGACCAATGGAATAGAATTGAAGACCCAGAAATGAATCCACACACCTATGGTCACTTGATCTTCAACAAAGGAGCTGAAAACATCCAGTGGAAAAAAGATATCCTTTTCAAAAAATGGTGCTGGTTCAACTGGAGGTCACCATGTGTACTCTTTAGTTGGTGGTTTAGTCCCTGGAAGCTCTAGGGGTACTACTGATTGGTACATATTATTGTTTCTTCTGTGGGGGCTGCAAAAGTCTTTAGCTCTTTGAGACCTTTCTCTAGCTCCTCCATTGGGGACCCTAAGCTCAGTCTATTGCTTGGCTGTGAGCCATGGATATTTTGAACTACCTTCCAATACGGATCAAAGTATCCACACTTTGGTCTTCTTATTGAGCTTCATGTGGTCTGTGAGTTGTATCTTGGGTATTCCGAGCTTTTGGGCTATAATATCCACTTATCAGAGAGTGCATATTGTGTGTGTTCTTTTGTGATTGGGTTACTTGACTCAGGATGCTATTTTCTAGCTCCATCCATTTGCCTAAAAATTTCATGAATTCATTGTTTTTAATAGCTGAGTAGTACTCCATTGTGTAAATGTACCACATTTTCTGTATCCTCTGTGTAGGGACATCTGGGTTCTTTCCAGCTCTTGGCTACTATAAATAAGGCTGCTATGAATGTAGTTGAGTAATAATGTCCTTATTATATGTTGGAGTATCTTCTGGGTATATGCCCAGGAGTAGTATAGCTGGGTCCTCAGGTAGTGCTATGTTCAATTTTCTGAGGAACTGCAAAACTGATTTCCAGAGTGCTTATACCAACTTGCAATCCCACCAGCAATGGGGGAGTGGTGGTGTTCCTCTTTCTCCACACCCTATCCAGCATATGCTGTCTCCTGAGATTTTGATCTTGGCCATTCTGACTGGTGTGAGATGGAATTTCAGGGTTGTTTTGATTTGTATTTCCCTGATGATTAACGGATGTTGAACATTTCTGTAGGTGTTTCTCAGTCATCCAGTATTCTTCAGTTGATAATCCTTTGTTTAGCTGTATACCTCATTTTTTAATAGGGTTATTTGGCTCTCTGGAGTCTAACTTCTTGAGATCTTTGTATATATTGTATATTAACTCTCTATTGGATGTAGGATTGATAAAGATCTTTTCCCAATCTGTTGGTTGCTGTTTTGTCCCATTGACAGTGTCCTTTGCTTTACAGAAGCTTTGTAATTTTATGCGGTCCCATTTGTCAATTCTTGATCTTACAGCATAAGCTATTGGTGTTCTAATCAGGAAATTTTCCCCTGTGCCCATGTGCTCCAGGTTCTTCACCACTTTCTCTTCTATTAGATTCATTGTATCTAGTTTGATGTGGAGGTCCTAGATCCACTTGGACTTGAGCTTTGTACAGGGAAATAAGAATGGATAAATTTGCATCCTTCTACATGTTGACTGCCAGTTGAACAAGCACAATTTGTTAAAGATGCTGTCTTTTCCCCACTGGATGGTTTCAGCTCCTTTGTCAAAGATTAAGTGACCATAGGTGCATGGGTTCATTTTTTGGGGGTCTTCAATTCTATTCCATCTACCTGCCTGTCATTGTACCAATATCATAAAGATTTTATCATTGTTGCTCTGTAGTACAGCTTAAAGTCAGGGATGGTGATTCCATAAGTGATTCTTTTATTGTAGAGACTAATTTTTGCTATCCTAGGTTTTTTGTTATTCCAGATAAAGAGCAATTTGGAAATTGTTCTTTCTAACTCTATGAAGAATTGAGTAGGAATTTTGATGGGGATTGCATTGAATCTGTAGATTGCTTTAGGCAAGATGGCCATTTTTACCATATTAACCCTGCCAATCCATGAGCATGAGAGGTCTTTCCATCTTCTGAGATCTTCAATTTCTTTCTTCAGAGACTTGAAGTTCTTATCATACAGATCTTTCACTTGCTTGGTTAGAGTCACACCAAGGTATTTTATATTATTTGTGAAGGGTGTTATTTTCCTAATGTCTTTCTCAGCCTCTTTATCTTTTGAGTATAGGAAGGCGCCTGATTGAGTTTTAGTTAATTTTATATCCAGACACTTTGCTAAAGTTGCTTATCAGGTTTAGGAGTTCTCTGGTGAAATTTTTAGGGTCACTTAAGTATACTATCATATCATCTGCAAATAGTGATACTTTTACTTCTTCCTTTCCAATTTGTATCCCTTTGACCTCCTTCTGTTTTCTAATTGCTGTAGCTAAGACTTTGAGTACTATATTGAACAGGTAGGGAGAGAGTGGACAGCCTTGTCTAGTCCCTGATTTCAGTGGGATTGCTTAAAGTTTCTCTCCACTTAATTTGATGTTGGCTACTGGTTTGCTGTATATTGCATTTACTATGCTTACATATTGGCCTTGAATTTCTGATCTTTCAAAGACTTTCATCATGAAGACGTGTGAGATTTTGTCAAATGCTTTTTCAGCATCTAATGAAATGATCATGTGGTTTTTTTTCTTTGAGTTTGTTTATATAGTAGATTACATTGATGGATTTCCATATATTGAACCATTTCTGCATCCCTGGAATGAAGCCTACTTGATCATGGTGGATGATAATTTTGATGTGTTCTTAGATTCAGTTGGCAAGAATTTTATTGAGTATTTTTGCATTTATAATCATAAGGGAAATTGGTCTAAAGTTCTCTTTCTTTGTTGGGCCTTTGTGTGGTTTAGGTATCAGAGTAATTGTGGCTTCATAGACCAAATTGGGTAGTGCTCCTTCTGTTTCTATTTTGTGGAAGAGTTTGAAGAGTATTGGTATTAGGTCTTCTTTGAAGGTCTGATAGAACTCTGCATTAAACCCATCTGGTCCTGGGCTTTTTTGTTTGTTTGTTTGTTTGTTTGGGAGGCTATTAATGACTGCTTTTTATATCTTTAGGGGTTATGGGATTGTTTAGATCATTTATCTGATGCTGATTTAATTTTGGTACCTGGTATCTGTCTAGAAAATTGTCCATTTCATCTAGATTTTCCAGTTTTGTTGAATATAGGCTTTGTAGTAGGATCTAATGATATTTGGATTTCCTCAGTATCTGTGGTTATGTCTCTCTTTTCATTTCTGATTTGGCTGATTTGGATACTGTCTCTGTGCCCTCTGGTTAGTCTGGCTAATAGTTTATCTATCTTGTTGTTTTTTTCAAAGAACCAGCTCCTGGTTTGGTTGATTCTTTGTGTAGTTCTTTTTGTTTCTACCTGGTTGATTTCAGCTCTGAGTTTGATTATTTCCTGCTGTCTACTCCTCTTGGGTGTATTTGCTTCTTTTTGTTCTAGAGCCTTCACATGTACTGTTAAACTACTAGTGTATGTTCTTTCCAGTTTCTTTTTGGAGGTACTCAGAGCTATGAGTTTTCATTGTGTCACATACGTTTGGGTATGTTATGTCTTTGTTTTCATTAAATTCTAAAAAGTCTTTAATTTCTTTTTTTATTTCTTCCTTGACCAAGTTATTGTTGAGTAGAATGTTGTTCCGTTTCCATGTGTATGTGGGCTTTCTGTTGTTTTTGTTGTTATTGAAGATCAGCCTTAGTCTGTGGTGATCTGATAGGATCCATGGAATTATTTCAATCTTCTTATATCGGCTGAGGTCTGTTTTGTGACTGAGTATATGGTCAATTTTGGAGAAGGTACCGTGAGGTGCTGAGAAGAAGTTATATTCTTTTGTTTTAGGATAAAATGTTCTATAGATAGCTGTTAAATCCATTTGGCTCATAACTTCTGTGAGTTTCACTGTTTCTCTGTTTAGTTTGTGTTTCCCTGACCTGTCCATTGATGAGAGTGGGGTTGTTGAAGTCTCTCCTTATTATTGTGTGATGTGCAATGTGTACTTTGAGCTTTAGTAAAGTTTCGTTTATGAATGTGGGTGCCCTTTTATTTGGAGCATATATGTTCAGAATTGAGAGTTCATCTTGGTAGACTTTTCCACTGATGAGTATGAAGTGTCTTTCCTTATCTTTTTTGATTATTTAGATTGAAAGTCTATTTTATTCAATATTAGAATGGCTACACCAGCTTGTTTCTTTGGACCATTTGCTTGGAATATTGTTTTCCAGGCCTTTACTCTGAGGTAGTGTCTGTCTTTGTGCCTGAGGTGAGTTTCCTGTATGCAGCAAAAGGTTGGGTCCTGTTTATGTATCTGGTTTGTTAGTCTATGTCTTTTTATTGGAAAATTGAGTCCATTGATTTTAAGAGATATTAAGGAGCCGTGATTGTTGCTTTCTGTTATTTTTGTTATTAGAGGTAGAGTTATGTTTCTGTGACTCTCTTCTCTTTGGTTTGTTAAAAGAAGATTAATTTCTTGCTTTTTCTAATGTGTATTTTCCCTCCTTTTGTTGGTGTTTTCCATTCATTATCCTTGAAGGACTGGATTTGTGGAAAGACATTGTGTAAATTTGTTTTTGTCCTGGAATACCTTGGTTTCTCCATCTATTAGGTAATTGAGAATTTTGCTGGGTATAGTAGCCTGGGTTGGTATTTGTGTTCCCTTAGGGTCTGTATGATGTCTGCTCAGGATTTTCTGGTTTTCATAGTCTCTGGCAAGAAGTCTGGTGTAATTCTGATAGGTCTGCCTTTATATGCTACTTAACATTTCCCCCTTACTAATTTTAATATTATTTATTTGCTTAGTGCATTTGGTGTTTTAATTATTATGTGACTGGAGGAATTTCTTTTCTGAACCAGTCTGTTTAGAGTTTTGTAGGCTTTTTGTCTGTTCATGAGCATCTCTTTCTTTAGGTTAGGGAAATTTTCTTTTATAATTTTGTTGAAGATATTTACTGGCCCTTTAAGTTGTAAATCTTTGCTCTCTTGTATACCTATAATCCTTAGGTACAGAACCTTTTTGTCCTGGATTTCCTGGATGTTTTGGGTTAGGAGCTTTTTGCATTTTGCATTTTCTTTGACTGTTGTGTCAATGCTTTCTAGGGTATCTTCTGCATCTGAGATTTTTCTCCTCTATCTCTTGTATTCTGTTGTTGATGCTTATATGTATGACTTCTGACTTCTTTCCTATGTTTTCTATGTCTAGAGTTGTTTCCCTTTTGTGGTTTTTTTATTGTTTCTACCTCCATTTTTAGATCCTGAATGCTTTTGTACAATTCATTCACCTATTTGGTTGTGCTTTCCTATAATTCTTTAAGGGCTTGTACCTGTTTACCTGTGTTCTCCTGTATTTCTTTAAGGGAGTTATTTATGTCATTCTTGAAGCTCTCTATCAGCATTATGAGCTGTGATTTTAAGTCCAAATCTTCCTTTTAAGGTGTATTGGGATATCCAGGACTTGCTGTTGTGGGAGAACTGGGTTTGGATGGTGCCATGTTGCCTTGATTTCTGTTAGTAATGTTCCTGCATTTGCCTTTCATCTGGTTATCTCTGGTGTTAGTTGGTCCTGCTGTCTCTGTCTGGTGCTTGTCCCTCCCGTGTGCCTGAAAGCCTGTCTTAGCACCCCTGGTTGACCAGCTCTCCCCTGGCACACAGTGTTTTGGCTCAGCCCAGCTCCTGGGTACAGATGGAGGCTGGACAGACCCTGTCCTAGCTGCTCGACCTCTCCTGTGTTCCCTGCGCTACTGGTTATACCAGCCTGCACAGTCGCTGTAGAGAAAATGTAAACTTCATTTTTAAAAGAAATCATACTAAGTGAGGTAACCCAGTCTCAAAAGATCAATCATGGTATGCACTCACTAATAAGTGGATATTAACCTAGAAAACTGAAATACCCAAAACATAATCCACACATCAAATGAGGTACAAGAAGAACGGAGGAGTGGCCCCTGGTTCTGGAAAGGCTCAGTGTAGCAGTATAGGGCAAAACGAGAACAGGGAAGTGGGAAGGGGTGGGTGGGAGAACGGGGGAGGGAAGGGGGCTTATGGGACTTTCGGGATTGGGGGGCTAGAAAAGGGGAAATCATTTGAAATGTAAATAAAAATATATCGAATAAGAAAAATGAAAAAAAACATTTCAGTTGAAAACTGAAAAAAAAAAAAGAAATCATGATGCAGTGATTAAATCATGATATGGTGATGTTGAGATTGTCAACAGGATCTAAAATTATTTAGGAGGCAGGTCTGTATCTGTGAGGCAATTTCTAGATTGTGTTAATTTAAGAGGGATGATACAAGCTGAACTTGGCAGCACCATGCTGTGGATTGGGATTCTAGATGGAATAAAAAGGAAAAATGCCTCCTGTGGGTCTGAGCTGGTGCTCTCAGCAGAATTTGGTCACTAGCTCTGCACCCAGTCCTACAACACCCAGAGGAAGCTCACCTCCCAGGCATTCTAACATGCCCAGGATCATAGGTGAGGAGGCCCAACACGGAGAGTAACTGGGACCAGCAGGATCCAGGGACACAGGAATCCCTGCCTGGCCAATGGCACGTGTTCCTTCCAGTCTGAGCTGGCACCCAGAGCAGATTTTGGGCACTAGATGTGCACCTAGTCCTAAAACACCCAGAGGAAACTCAACTCACAGGCTGCTCATAGTAGCCTTATTTGTAATAGCCAGAAGCTGGAAACAACCCAGATGTCCCTCAACAGAAAAATGGATACAGAAAATGTGGTACATTTACCCAATGGAGTACTATTCAGCTATTAAAAACAATGAATTCCTGAAATTCTTAGGCAAATGGATGGAACTAGAAAATATCATCCTGAGTGAGGTAACCCAATCACAAAAGAACACACATGGTATGCACTCACTGATAAGTGGATATTAGCCCCAAAGCTCTGAATACCCAACATACAATTCATAGATCCCATGAAACTCAAGAAGAACGAAGATCAAAGTGTGGGTACATCGTTCCTTCTTAGGAAGGGAAACAAAATACTCACAGGAGAAAATAGAGAGACAAAGTGTGGAGCAGAGACTGAAAGAAAGGCCATCGAAAGACTGCCCCTCCTAGGGATCTATCCCATATACAATCACCAAACCCAGATACTATTGTGGGTGCCAAGAAGTGTATTCTGACAGGAGCTTGATATAGTTGTCTCCTGAGAGGCTCTACCAGAGCCTGACAAATATAGAGGCAGATGCTGGCAGTCAACCATTGGACTGAGCATGGGGTCCCCAATGGGGTCCCCAATGGAGGAGTTAGAAAAAGGACTGAAGGAGCTGAAGGGGTTTGCAACCCCATAGGAAGAACAATAATAGCAACCAACCAGATCCCCCAGAGCTCCCAGGGACTAAACCACCAACCAAGGAGTACACATGGAGGGACCCACGGATCTAGCTGCTTATGTAGCAGAGAATAGCCTTGTCGGGCATCAATGGCAGGAGAGGCCTTGGTCCTGTGAAGGCTGGATGTCCCAGTATAGGGGAATTTGACTGTGGGGAGGCAGGAGTGGGTGAGTGGGTGGGAAAATACCCTCATAGAAGCAGGGGGAGGAGGGAAGAGATGGGGGACTTGCAGGGAGGGGGGACTGGGAAAGGGGATAACATTTGAAATGTAAATAAAGAAAATATTCAATAAAAACTGAAAAGTAAAGAAAAAGCAAAGCAAAGCAAAGCGAACTAACCAAACAAACAGAGAAAATATTCAAGAAAAGAAAAGAAAAGAAAAGAAAAGAAAAGAAAAGAAAAGAAAAGAAAAGAAAAAAGAAAAAATGCCAGAGCATTCAACCTTTTCTGCTCTTGGCTGAGGATTTGCTGTAAGCATCAGCGTCACTCTTGCCATCATGTCTTCCCTCCTAGGAAGGACTGTACGTTCAAACTGTGAGAGGAAATCAGTTCTCCTTAGGTTGCTTTTGTCAGGTGTGTTGTCATAGTAACAATGGAAGTAATTTTTCTTAGCTTCATGTAGTAGGACCATTTTCTGAAGAGTTGAGGTATCAGCCATTCAGAAGTTGTAGAATCCATTAATAAGTGTTTCAGAAGCTGAGAATCCATGAAGTTGCTGTAGACGGACTCCAAATGAGGAGACAGGATTTCAGTCAATTTTTGAGGATTTCCTCAGTAAAGATATCATAGCCGTGTCAAAATTATAATTAAGTATATTAATGTTAAAAGGCCAATGATACAACTGTGAAATGGTGACATTTAGAGAGTAGTTAACAATGGAAGTAAAAACATACTATGAAGGTGTAGCAAACTGTAAAAAATGAGACTACTAACAACTTAAGTGTGCCCAGTTCTATAAAGGACACCCTAGATCCATATGTGATATACTGTTAGCAGTTCTACCGTCAGAGGTGTCCAAAGGAGAAGGGCTACTCCCTTGTGCCACAAGTTGCCCAACCACCACATCACCAGGAAGTACTGCATTCTAGGTTTGCAGCAAGAGTGTGAATGATGAGAATGTCCAAGGAGAGAAACCAGGTCACCAAAGAAGGCCTTGTGGAGGGAGGGCTGCTTTAGGTAAGAGCAGAGGTTGGAGGAAGGAGGCACAGCTCCAGAAGGCAGAGGAAAATTTGAAGAAGACTCCGAGTTCCCTAACGACCTTAATTATCTCTGGAATATGCCACCTAACAAGCTAGGGTGCATTCTCCAACAGCAAAGAATGTTTATGTAAGATCATAGATTTAAATAGTGGGAAGGAATATATATTTCTGGAAAGCAAATTAGGCTAACTTTCCCTAATATGAAAATGTAAACCTGGAACATTTTGCATGCTAACATGACGTGGCAGAAAATTCCGTGCCTGACCACCTATGAAGAGTTGCTGTGGACATAACAGACATATTAGAAGTATTCCATAGATTAGCTTTAGATATGCATTTAAGGTATATATGCAACACAAATGAACTCTGTGCCTTAACTTCTCTCCTATCATGCAGCTACCTTATTACACATACGACAAGACTGCAAAGCATTTGCATTAAAATTCAAAACTACTTGTGTCCAAGTATTTTGGATGAGGGCTCTTTAATCTCAATTCCTTCTGTGTTGTGTCACAGCCTCCAGAGCACTGCCCAACACAATCCAACTTTACGTAGGTATTAGGTCGTTTTTCAGCTTTATACTTTGATGACTCTAGATTTTCTGGGGAAGATGGTGTTGGCATTCTCAGCCCCTCTGCTCTTGCCTTTTTCCTTCTCAACTGAGGTAGACACTGTGAGGATCAGGTGTCCTTTGTGTTCAGAGACGCTGCACATGGAGTCAGGCAGAGGGGAATGTTTTCCTGATGATCTCAGGATAATCAAAGGGACCATTATGATGGCAATTATACTCCTAGGTCATTTGCTCTTCCATGTCTTTGTTCCATAACTCAATCTTGTAACTGCTTAAAGTAGAACATTCTTGTGCTTTTGTACTAAAAGTACTAGGGGGAAATACATGTTTTCTTCTTAAGAAAACACCCACATCTGGCATCCTGTTTGATGAATGTTTTATGATCATTGTAAGTTCAATAGAGAGGGAGAAGTCATTCAGGTATTATTATGCATAACTCACTACTAGCAGCAACATATGTCTGGGCTGATCATTAACGGTTTGCTTTTAAATCTATTCTGTCTGTCCTTCCTGCTCTGCTTTGCACTCTGGAGACCCTAATGGTCCCAGGTCCCCCTAGCCAACTTACATTCTCTTTCTTGGTCCTCATAGCCTTAGGGGTGCCTGATGCTTACTGCGCTGGTACTAAGCAGTTTCCTCTCATCATCTACCATTTGGCTTTCTAGCTCTGCTTTTGTGAAGATATCCTAGTTGTAAATCCTCTCTACAAATTCTGTGATATAGTCTCTGTTTTTCTCACTCAACCATGTCCAGTAAAATGTTTAAATAATATATATGTATATTATATAAGTATACACACATACACACATACACACACACACACACATAATACATGTCAGTGTTTAGTGCCAAGAAATAGAGCACACTTTAGCTTTCAAGTTATAAGATTATTTTCCTGAAAGACTTATCTGTGAAGAATGTTAGATTATGTCTGAGGAAGCAAGGGCTCCAGATCTTTTTAGGATGTTTTGTCTGCATATTAAATATAAAAAGTGAACAAAATTGGCTCAACCAAAAAAAGGGCTTTATTCTTTGATACGACAAGTGTGAAGAACAGCACCCATGGCTCTTTGTTTGGTTCTTACAGCTTCAGGGCTTGAGGTTGGCATCTCCATCTTCTTTTCTTTACAAGATGGATAATGAAGCGGCTCCATCCTCAGGCTCAAAGCAGGAACACAGAAAAGAAGATAGTAAAGGAGGGAGTGGAGCAGAGAAAGAAGGAAGAAAGAGGGAAATAGGGCAGGAAGAAGATGAAGGAAGATGATGATGCTAGCTCTACCTGTTATTTTTGTCAGGGAGGCAAAGCCATCAGAGCTGATTCTTCTTATGTCATCACAACTGGATCCCAAGGTCACCCATTCACAGCCATAAGGGAAGCTGGAAAAATGGTAGCAGCCATGATGGACATGACAAAGAAATGGGATAGAAGAGTCGCTGTTTTTATGCTGTTCCAGGGTTTCACTGCCTCTGTACTTTGTGTGTAAACTAATTCTATCTCCAAATTATCACAAAAATTCAAGAATTATTCTTAGTCTGACTTATTTTCTGGAGCCCATGTGAATATTCAGAATTTGGTGGGGGACAGGTGTCTTATCAACATTATAGGCATTTAATACCCACCAGTTAATCTTGCCCTTCCATACAAGATAATCATTCCCAAGGAAGGCATCTTTGCTGTGAAGTAGAGCTACAGAGCCTGGGTAAAGGTTTTGAATGTCTTTCTAACATAACCAGATCTCAACAAGGAAGAAAGTTATAAACTGCAGCAGGTATCCAGAGGAGGCCAGGATTGCTTGTTGTGAATGCCAATCATTTGGATGGAAACATATACTTCAAAATTTTGACTCTTTAATCACGGGGCATTCTACTGTCTGCCTGATGCAAGATGTTTGTGAACCAACCAAGTATTAAACCAAAGCAACCAATAATTAAAATAAAAGTTAAAAATTGATTTCCATGTCCTTCCTCTTAGCCCTTTTAACTCTCTTGCGAGCAGCTGCGAACCCAGTGTGATAATGGTTGCCAGATGTCATTTCTTGGAAATGGGGATTGTGTGCTACTGGGGGAGGGGACAGGGTGCATTATAAAATGTATTTCTTGCTCAAAGTCATAGTTAAGGGGGAGAATGTTTTAACGAAGCTGAATTACTTAACAAAAACAACGGAGGAGAAAATCAGTGCCGCCTACATTTCGTGCCCAATATAAGCAATTAGAAATATCTGTGGTTTGAATATCAGATGTAGAGGCCTATTTGTCTCTCAGCCTCCACCTGGCACACCAGTGCTGCTATGGGGCCCTTGCCACAGGACTGAGAAGATTGCATGGGAAATGGATGCTTTTAGTGAAAAACAACCCTTCTAGCAAATGAGCTTTAGGTGGTCATTTCACACCAAGGCTCTATCTTCTGAGCTCTGTCTTGTATTAATTGTCACATATATATACCACATTTTCTGTATCCATTCCTCCATGAAAATGTGGTATATATACACAATAGAGTACTATTCAGCAATTAAAAACAATGAATTCATGAATTTTTTAGCAAATGGATGGAACTGGAAAATATCATCCTAAGCGAGGTAACACAATCACAAAAGAATACACATGCAATACAATCATTGATAAGTGGATATTAATTAGCCCTGAAGCTCTGAATAATGAAGATACAATTAGCATATCAAATGATTCCCATGAAGAAGGAAGAAGAGGTCCCTAATCCTGGAAAGGCTTGATCCAGCATTGTAGGGGAGTACCAGGACAGAGAAAAGGGAGGGGGAAAGATAGGAGAATGGATGGAGAGAAGAGGACTTATGGGACATATGGGGGGATGGGAAAGGGGAAAGCTTTTAGAATGTAAACAAAGAATATAGAAAATAAATAAAAAAATGATCACGTAGGAGCCCTAAGAATAAAGACTACATCTTGGTTGTAAGGGATTTGGGTACCTTATCAATCCTCATTCTTTTAAACAGGATTTTAACTGGGATTTCTGCTTCTTTCCTCACCCAAGATAAAGTGTGTTCTACCTGGCATCCTGGATGCTCTTTTAAAATGTGCATTCAGTGTGATCACTTCACACAAAAAACTCTCTGGTGGCTCCCCACTGCTCTTAAACAGAATTCAGACAGTTCTATAACCTAAAATGGATCCCAGTTTATTCACCGACTGTATTTCCTATTCTCTCCTTCCTCCTCAGTGGGATCTTTTTCTTTCTGAATCACACCTACCTGCCTTATCCCATCCTAACACCTTCCCTCCTGCCACATTCTCTCTGTGAAGTTCCACACTTGTACCATCTTCTTTTGTTGTGTTCCCTCTTATCACCCAGAAATTCATCTTCTCATGGTAGCTGTGCTGGGCAGCACTCACATTGTTAGTCCTGCCTCTTCTCATCACCAGAGATTCTGCTGTTCGGTATTTCCTAGCATTTGATTTGTTTCACTTTTCTGGAATGGAGACCCGACACACAAGCCAACCTCTTTGTCTGGTTCACTGAGATTTACTTCTGACATCAAGAAGAGGTGATAGTGCCCTAGGGCTCATTATAGCTCTGTACAGAGGAGTTGTAGATGCTGAAGACGCTTGGGTGTGGCTCAGGGATGTGAAAGAACAATAGGTTGAAGTAGTTCCAGTTGGTGAATAGGTAAAGGTCTTGACACTGCTGATGTCTTTAAGTGATATTTCAACTAGACTGTTTCCTTACAGTGCTACTTGGGGACAAAGTCAAATATTTTGTTATGCTTTGCCACTTATCATCTTGAAATCAAAGTGATTAAGAATTTTAACTATAATGTGATCTTTATCAGTCATCTGAATGAATTAAAGAAGGAAAGAAACATTTAGCTGAACAAATAAAGGAATCTTCAACACTATATATAGAGAGAGAAGAAGAAGAAATGATGATGGGAAGAAATGATGATGAGGTTGGTGGGTCCAGGAGGGCACACAGCCTCTAATGGATGAATCTGCACTTCTACACAAATAGGATTCTATCTGGTATTGGGCAGGTATCAGGCAGAAATTATGCTCTAGACCTGTGCACTGTTGAAAACACCAAATGGCTTTTATTTCCCAGGCTCATGGGGTCATTGTTCTGTTATTGATTAGCCTTCAGAACAATGTTCATCTAACTCCTGCACATATGTCTCAGCAGACTCCTCTGATATCTGCTCTCAGACACTCTGAAGATATCCATCAGGACAAGGAAGGACTAATATTGATCTCAGTTATTCTGTCTTTATGGACCATGTTTATATCATTATGTGCCTCCCAGTGTAATTATAACAAAATTATTGAAATCTTTGTTGTGTACAAAACTTGTTTCCAATTAACCTTTATCACAGACTATGTACTTGCTAGAATCTACATTTCATTGATTACCATTGGAAGGATGAA
This sequence comes from Apodemus sylvaticus, assembly GCF_947179515.1. Taxonomy (NCBI): domain Eukaryota; kingdom Metazoa; phylum Chordata; class Mammalia; order Rodentia; family Muridae; genus Apodemus; species Apodemus sylvaticus. The sequence goes on from NC_067478.1 coordinate 40,657,557, forward strand.
ACAGATCTAATAGCATCCCTAGGTAGAGGACAACAGTGATAATGACATTGATGACATGCCAGTGACATAGACCAGGCAATGTAAACTTATCAACAATTATTATATATCAGGTATATTATATATATATAATTATACATGCTATTATATTTATTATATTATCATATGCATACATTATATATACATATCATATGTACATATAAGTACACACACAATATAGAGATACACAATAAATGTATATAAACATAATGTGTGTATATTACATATATGCTATTTGTATGTTTTAGTTCATCTCATTCTTACATATAGTAAATGAATGTTATAATTCTATTTTATAATAATAAAGGAAAATAAAGCTGAGACACAGAAGTTAAATGGGTGATGTGCCCTGTGCTGGTAAGTTTCCAGCTGTGAGTCCTCCCTGATGGACACAAGGCAGCCAGTGTGGAGACTGGCTGTGAAGGGGGCCTTTCCTGGGCAGGGAATGCGTCTCTCACCTCTGAGCACATGGCCACACGCGACAGCACACTCACTGTGTGGAACTGTGACTTCCTTAGGAACAATATAGATAATCTGCATAATCTGTCAACTCAGAACTCTGACCAAATGTCACTCTGTGGCCTAAGCAAAATACTGATTTCTCTTGTAAATGAACTCAGTACTTTTGTACATAGCTTTTTCCTATCAAGAAAAACTAGGTTTATGTCAAAATCAAAATGCTAGATTGTAGGGAGATAATAAAATAGCTATGCCAGATTTCTCTCCATTCCCCTTTGCCTCTTCCGAATGTTCTCTTTCTGTTTCCTCGAGTCACAAACATCTGTTTTTGACCATGCAGCTAATTGGGCTCCATTGAGTGTTCTAATGAGGGCAGCGTGAGCGAGGGAACGATTTAATGCCCACAGAGAAGCATGTTTCTAATTGTATATCCGGTGAAGGTGGAAAGGTTAAAGTAATGAGCTGCTCGAGAGTTCTGGCCAGAGAGTGAGGGCTTTGTTGTTTCACATTTCATCTCTGTTATTGTCACCGAGACCCGCTCTTATTTCCACCATGGCATTGATTGCCAAGAGGCACTGCTATTACGTTCCATTATCATGCCAGTTCTGAAGGAGGTCGGTCTGTTCTTACCATGCAGTGACAGTGTGCAGGCAACCATAATCACCCCGCTCTCTGCTGCACTCCTCAACATCTTGTATACAGCTGTGAAGGGCGGCATTAGTGCCAATTAATCTGGGACAGGTTTACTGAAGGAGGGATGCAGTCCGGTTTGAAAGGGATAGTCCTCGAGTTTTCCAAGTGGCATTTTGAAAAAAGGAACTTTAACTGAAAGAAGCATTCATGTTAAGAGACTCTCGCTTTTAAGTCGCCTGGAGATGGACACCTCTGGATAGCTCTAATCCCCCTGCATTCTCCAGAAAGCATAGAGGCAGAGTCCAAATCAAAGAAATATATTTAATGTCTGTAATGCAAGGTTTTTAAGAGAGTGACTAAAAACTTTATGGGAATGTTCTTTGGTAACTTAAGTTAGTGACTGGGGATAATAAAGATGAGTGAGCATTCTAGCAACGGAGGACTCCATTGCTGTGGGTACTTGAGACCTGGTGGTGCAGAGTGACTGGGTGTGGCATGGCAAACCTTTACTTTCATTGTTGATGGAGCCCCCAAGGGTCCTGGTTAGTTGACTCTGTTGGTCTTGTTGTGGCATCCCTGTCCTCCAGGTCCCTCAATTCTTTCCCCAACCTTTCCACAAGATTTATCGAACCCCAGCTAATGTGCGCCTCTGCATCTGGTTCAGTCAGCTGCTGGGTGGAGCTTTCCAGAGGACAGTTATGCTAGGATCCTGTCTGCAAGCACAATGGAGTACCAATAGTATCCGGTATTGGTTCTTGCCCATGCGATGGGTCTTAAGTTTGGGCTGGTCATTGGTTAGCTATTCCCTCATCCTCTGTTCCATCTTTGTCTCTATACTTGTAGGCAGGACAGATTTTGGGTCAAAGGTTTTGTGGTATGTTGGTGTCCTTATACTTTCATTAGGAGTCCTGACTGGAGGACTACAGGAGGTAATGTATATGTACTACACATCAGACTCCATTTCCCCCACTGTTAGGAGTCATCCTCCCAGACTCCCTGATGCCTCTCACATCCCAGGTCTCTGGCATGTTCTAGAGATGACTCCTCTCTCTGCTCCAGACAGAATTTTTAATTAAAAATACTTGGCAGACAGAGTTGGCTGAACTCACAGATATGAAATGGCTAGATATGGATGGCATACCTTCCTTTGGCATATCTGCCACAGCCTCATCTGGTCACCTTTTAGTCTGTTTCCCAGGATTTTCGTTTTTTCTTTGATCAGCATCTTGACCTTCTTCAGTCAGGCCTTGTTTCTGCCTCTGAGACTTTATCCTTTCCCTTCCCCCTCTCAAGTGATTCTCACTCCCAGGTCTGAGCTTCTTCCTCTTACCTGTTTTGTTAGTTTGTTTTGTCAACTTGACACAAACTAGAGTCACTTGAGAAGAGAGGACCTCAATTGAGGAATTGCCCATCCATTAGACTGGTTTGTGAGTATGTCAGTGGGACTATTTTTTATTATTATTAATGATTAATGTGGGAGGGCCTAGCCCATTTGGGCAATTGGTTTTTCCATGTTTAAGATAACTAGCTTCACAAGTCAGTAGACAGAATCCACCATGGTTATGTTTCAGGCTCCTGCTCTGCCTCCAGGTTCTTACCTTGACTTCTCTCAGTGGTGAACTGTTATGGGAATGTGTAAGCCAAATAAACCCTTTGTTCCACAAATTGCTAGTCATCATGGTATTTTAATCACAGAAAAACAGAAAACAACAAAAATCAAACAAGCAACAACAACAAAAATGAAGACATCTGGAAAGAGAGATCTTTGCTTGAGGAATTGCTTCCAATTGCTGTGGATAACACTCAGCCTATTGTATGAACCACCCCTAGGCAGATGGAGAAAGCAAAATAAGCAAGCCAAGGAGAGCAAGCCAGTAAATAGCTCACTTAATTTCCTGCCTCCAGGTTCCTGCTTGAATTCCTGCCTTGACTTCTCTCAGTAAAGGACTGTCATGTCAAAGTGTCAGCCTAATAAACTATTATTTCTTCCAGGTAGCTGTGTTCATTATGTTTATCATCAAACTCAAACTAGACCAGAAACTGGTACCAGGAGTGCAGTGCTTTGAGAGCGATGAGCATGTCTAGGGTAAGATTGTGGAATCATTTGGGACTCAGGCTGGAAAGGCCAATTCTCAGAGCTTCCTGAGCTCTTACGGGAGCTTGGAAAACATGTGTATCAGAGGAAGAGCAGACAATTGAAACTTGATTTGTAAAGTTTCAGAGAGAAGCAGAGATTCTATCAGGGCTTGTTAGTGTAAATTTAAGTGATAATTTTTCCTCTAACCTGGCTAGGTCACAAATAATTGAGACAGAGACTATTAGATTTATTTAACAAGTTTTAAGGGCCAATATCTGAGAAGATAAGAAAAAATCTTTTTAAACCGTTGCTGTTAACATGGTATTTCTTATGAAATTCTGAAAATTTTAGTACATTTCCTTTTAATAGTTGATCAATTTAATCATCATCTTGAGCTACAGGGTCTGGTAGATTTGGATGAGTTCTGATATGTGTTATATACAATGAATGATTTCTAGTTCTGATTGTTGCAGTTAAATTTTGTGAAGTTAACTTGGAATTGTCCCGAATAAGTTCAGCAGTTTTTATATGCCAAACAAGTCTCTATATTGCATATGGAGAGTCTGTTACTATGTTAAGAGATTTTGGAAAATCTAATAATATCATAAGAATTACATATAACTCTAATTTTTGAACTGAATCACGGGGACTCTGAGCCATTTTATTTGGCTTTTTATGACATATAGCCTGCTTTTTCTGATTTATTTTCATCAGTATAAAATGCAGGAGCTCCAGAAATTGGGGTCCATTTTATTATATGAGGGAGAATCTAATTAGTACCTTTTGTAAATTGAAGACACTTGTATTTTGGAGTTTTGTTGTTATTTCCAAAAAAGCATTGGAATCTCTTCGCCAATCTTCATTTTCTGCCCACAATGAGGCAATCTCAGCATTAGTAAAAGGGCACCACAATCTCTGCTGGATCTATTCCTGTTAAATGATGAAGTCTCATATTCCCTTTCAGAAACAATTCAGAAATCTTTTCTATATAGGTCTTAGTTTTTATTCTGTTTGTGAGCTAAAAATATCCATTCTACGATACTGTCTACTCTGCATGAGAATTTCCGTGGGAGAATTGGTAGAAGGCTAGATAACTAACTTGGCTCACTCCCAAATAATTGAGACAGATACTGTCTCAATTTAGATTTATTAGGTGTTTAACAATACCTGTACAATAACTGAGTAGATATTAATTTATTCTAATCCTCTAAGCTAATCTAGCTATTTACCAGCCAAAATTCCTGAGGTACTTTCAATTTAGTATTGATCTGGGTTGATCTGGATCTGTCTGCTCCTTGCATGTTCTCATGGTGGCTCCTGGTCCTTCACCTCAGGGTAAATCCTCTCCTTCGCTCTCTATCCATATTCTCTTCTCTATTAAGGGGGAATCAATAGAGAGGGGAATAACAGGGTACAAGTGATCTAATGGAGGAAATGGAAAATCGTGGGTCTCTAATTGGAGAGGAGGTAGGGGTAAATACAGGAGTGGAGTAAAACAACAGTAAGAATGTTTGAAAAGTTATAAGGGATCATACCATTAACTACACAAGAAAACCAATAATTCTTGTAAGTATATGTATAATACATAAAGACATAATTTAAATGAACATTTTTTTTTATCTGCACTGACAGTGGTCCTTCTTGAGCCAAAGACCATCTAATAAAAATTATAACACTAGGTACAAGAAACCATCTTTTGAGTTGTTGGTCAGTTTACCATGAGACTCTCAAAATAATAAAGGTTCTATTGCTATTGCCCTCCATTGCCCTTCAGAAGTGGAGAGTGTTAACCAAATTATCCCTTTATTGCTGAAGATACCATAGAGTTAAACAGAGGCCTAGAGGCCCCCGATATGTAACTATTTTGTAAGCCTATTGCCTGAGGACTAGCTTTTACTAGAAGGCTCCATGCAAGCTTCCAAAAGAGAGAAGAAACAAACATCTCTTCCCAAGTATGACATGTATGAAACACAATAAGGTCCAGTATGTCATGCTAACCATTAGTGGGAAGTAGTGGTGCACATATATTGGTGATAACCATTACCTCTCTAAATAGGGCTTAATACCTGCTTACCAAGAGTAATGTAGTCAACTACTCAGTCTAGTGAAGTCATGGATCTTGGAAGAGAATCTACAACTACCACTTTACTAAACCATAATAATCTCTAACTACATCCTAAATATTTATCCTTTACTCAAAGAGAAGTATAATCATCATTCTTCATCAAGTAAAGTTCTCTTTACAAAAGACGGAGACTACTGCAGAGGACCACGACCAATCAAACTACAAAACTGTGGAACTCGATACCAATGCAGACATCTACAATATAATTCCTGTACCTAGGGTTCAGGGATCATTGCAGAAGAAAGGGTGGGAAGATTGTAAGAGTCAAGGGATACAGGGAGAGTGGTTGCTGTAAGTCTGTGTCTTTTAGGAATGTCAGAAGCTATGAAGGTAAGCTATGAAGACCTATGAAGTCTTACCAACACGACTGCCTAAACAGGAGATGAACAAGGAAAACAATAAATAGATATGCCAGAGTAAATGTAGAAAAGCCCACATAGTCTCAACCCTATGCACAGAACTGCAGGCAACTAAGGAATATGGAAAGGGGAAGAAATAGTCTTCCCCTGTGAAGGGCACACCAACTGATGATTATCATAGCACCAAATGTGTCAGTCCTGAAAACATACATGCGAACAACACTGTATAGACTGAACAGGTTGTTTTATGTATTTAGAAATACATATGTATATACACAGATGCCTATAACAATAATTAATGAAAAAAGAAACCATGGATTTGAAAGAAAGCCAGGAGGGGTATATATGGCTAGTTTTGGAAGGAAGAAAGGGAGGGGAAAATGATGTATGTATTATAATCTCAAAAAATTTTTTTTAAAAATCTCTGGTTTCTGATCATGCTGAAGAATTGTCTATGATTAAAAGGAGAGCAGCATCACTGAGGGAAACCCTTGTGGAATGTTGTCTGTGAGGGTCAGCATATAGAAGTTGTGGTCCGGTGGAGAGCTAAGGTTGTCAGCAGAGCAGCAAATAATGCATAAGATTCTTCCATGTGGTACCAGGTCTGAAGGCTTGAAAGACTCATAGAGAACATCTGAGGATTGGCAATGTGTGGCAGGGTTGGAGTCTCCCAGAAGAGAAGCTTGGAGAGGTACTGGTAAAGGTGCAGCAGTGAAAACCTCAGGATTGAAGGGGTTTCTGAGTCAAAGGCTATGCTTCTTGAAAATTCCAATACTATCGTTTCTTTACTGCATGACTTTGGCTAAGTGGCTGGTTTGCTTCCTTCTTCTCTAATATTGGAGCAATTTTATTACAGAGCTAAAGTGTATTTCCAAGGTTGTGGGTAGAGAGCCTTATTGAGGTACCATGCCACCTGGCAGGAACTTGACATCCACCAATGTGAAGTTTCTCTCCCAGCCTTTGAGCAGGAACTCCTGTGTTAGCCATAATCCCCTCCACCTAGGGTGGAGTGCTCAGACCAAGGTGAAGCCCATTGTTCTTCAAGGATCTGCAGTTTCATGAAAAACACTAGCCACCTGTGGAGCTGAACTTGTTCTGCTGAGAAGCTTCTAGTCTTTGGGGAAGGGTTTTCCCCTGCCTATATATTTGGAGTTCTTCATTAAACTTTGAGACCTTGACTAGCAGGTGTTGTCTTGGTCTCCGTCTCTTTTTGCTGCCTTCCTGTACATCCCCAGCTTCCCTTCCAGGTAACCCGTTAGATGTAACTGCAGGTAGTTACAAAATTAAAGGGTATTTGCTGAGATTAATTAACCAAAGCTTAGTGTCTAAGATATGGATATATCAGATAATATCCATTTATAATTTAATATAGCTGTATAACCACCTTTTAAATCAGATTGGTAAATCTATTAGGCTAGAGTGTAACACTGTCATTAAATGTGGGCAAATAGGACTTAAAACATCACTGATTAATTATATAGTACTTTTTTCAAGGTGAAGTAAACACACACACACACACACACACACACACACACACACACACACATACACACACACCAGGTTGATTGTTCACAGTAAAAAAGAGGAAAGTTTTGGAAACAATGGTGAAACAGAAATTATATGTTAACCTGTACAATATGGGAGACATATGTTGTCTCAGGATAATATATCTGAAAGCAAAAGTTAGGTTTCTGAATGCAAGAAATATGCCTTAGGCTGCTTCCTGATTTAGAGAGTGCCCCTCTTCTTTGCAAGTCCTACTAACATTTCATTCTTTGCTCTGACACCATATCCTTCGCTGGCTCTGCACGGCACCAGAGAGATGCAGTGATACAACCATGAGGCAGCTGTACTTAACATGTACCATGCTGCAAAGTAGACATTATTCAGAACAGGCAAAATCATCCAAACACCATGGGAAACATATTTTCTATTTGACAAATAAGTAGTGTTTCTGCCCTAGAAGCAAAGCCTTTGGAAATCCTGATTGTAAGCCCCCTGGAGAATTAACATATTTAGCTTATGGTGAGGCACACTGAGCCTTTTGAAGTTCCAGTATCTTCCTTGACCATGAGTCCATGCTCAACCCACAGACTCTCAAGATGCGAGGTCTCTGTTTCTCCTTTTCCCTCCAGAGGAAGGAGGATCGTGGCATCGCATTCTATCTCCTGCTCAGCAAGTGTGCTTTCCTTTCTACTAAACAGCAGGCTGCAAAGTTAACATCCAGTAAAGAGGGCCTTGTGTTTAACAGACCCTACACTCAGCAGTGCTGCTCACAGAAATGCTGTCCAATAAATAAATGACTGATTTCCTACTTTCACTGTATGAGGAGTTAGGTGCTTGCTGATGTAGTTCTCCTCTGTGAAGTTCTCATGATACACAGGGAGGAAAGAAATGTCATAAAAAACGATCTGGTCAGAGTTATACAGAGCAATCTATGGGTGCACATGATTGGTACCTGAAGAAAATGCCTTCTTCTCTACTGTCTTTTTTATGTTTCTAGTCCTGTTCTTACTCTTCATAATCCCTCTGCCTATTTTGCTTTTTATCTTTAGGAATGAAGTGTGGTCATTAAAACACAGGCCTTATAGATGCTAGATCAACTGGATTTAGATGCAATCCCTAGTAGTTACTGGAAGGATGACCCTGGTGAGTTACTTTTTGTACCCTAATTTTTATAGGGTAAGATGCCTGCTTCCGGTAGTCTGCTACAAAGTGGTGACTTCTTATGCTCCTAAAGCCCTTGCAAGTAAGTAACCAGTGACTCCACTGTTTGAATCCCTGGCATTTGATAGTACTGATGATGGATTTGGGCATAAGCTACACATCCTTCTGTGGATTGTGCTGCAAGACTCTGCAGGAACAGATACAGACTTTGTGCAATGCCTAGGCTACAGTCAGGATTTATGGTCACTAAATAGTTGGCTGTTAATAATTGTCTTTCTCTTTGACACCTAGCCTACAAATGTCTGTGTCAATTAAGAGTTCTTGTTGATGGTAATTTTTAGGTCATCTTTTTATCCAGTTAAATTAATTTTTCACTTGGAGGATTTTGGTCTCACTGTTGTAATCTTTTCAGGCAGGTAAAACAAACTGCCTTCAAATAGGTAATTTACAGTGGGTGTCTATGGGTTTTCAATTCTGGAGGAAGAGAAATACAAGAGAAATGTTCCAGCATATTGGTGTCTGGAGAGAGCCTGTTACTCATATGATAGGAAATGAAAGCATGCCTCTTTCTTAGGGACCACTAATTCGTGAGGATGGCAGACTCTTTCCTGACTTCACTGATACAACAGAGGGCTCTGCTTCTTTCATTATTTATTATTGTTATGGTGTGTGTGAGAACACATATGCATGCTCTGTAATACATGTGTGAAGGTCAAAGGACAACACTATGGAATTCCCACAAAGCCCCCATGCTGAAGGCTTGGATGCCAGCCTGTGGTATTGCTGAGAGTTGGTATTGCTTTTTAGGAGGTGGGGACTACTTGGAGGAAGTTAAGTCACTGGAAGCATGTTCCTAAAGAGAATACTGGGAGTTCTTTCTAGTTGGCACCCAGTGATAGGCATCTCTTGGGACAAACAGCACAAGCGCTGCCAGACTGGGCGTAAGAGAAAGCCGTATTGCAAGAGATGAAAGTAGGAGCTAGGATGGTCTGATGGCAACATTAAGATTGACCCTCGTTGTGTCATTCACAATCCATGTTCAAGGATATGATAAGAAGTACGGTGGCCTGAGATTGGACATGAGGAACTTTCCCCGGGGCTCTGAGTGTTATACTCACAAAACAAAGGTCATTGATGTTGTCTACAATGCATCTATTAACAAGCTGACCTACACCAAGACCCTGATGAAGAACTGCTTTGTGTTTCCTAACATCATACTAACAGTGTCCCACCATGTCCTACTGTTGGGCTACAAGGAATGGGCCAAGCTGACTCCTGAGGAGAAAGAGACTTTTAAATAAAAAAATGATCAAAGAAAATTCAGAAGAACTATGATGAAAGGAGAAAGAATGCTAAAATGGGCAGTCTTCTGGAGGAGCAGTTCCAGCAGGCCAAGCTCCTTCTGTTGTCATTGCCTCAAGATCAGGCTAGTGTGGCCGAGCAGATGTTATGTGCTAGAAGGCAAGGAGCTGGAGTTCTGAGGGATACTAAAGCCTGGAAAGGCAAATAAGTCATCATTTATAGCTTGTGTAATAAAGGTGTCTATTGTTTTATGTTTTGTGTGTGTGTGTGTGTGTGTGTGAGTGTGTGTGTGTGTGTGAGAGAGAGAGAGAGAGAGAGAGTGAGAGAGTGAGAGAGAGTGAGAGAGAGAATATGAGAATATATTAGGATTCTGTTCTCCTCTTGTTCCTTCCCCTCCTTTCTCTTCTCTTCTCTTTCCTCCTTTGTCCCATCTTCCTCACCACCATGTGGCAGACAGGTTTCTATCAGCAAGCATGTTTTTATGCACCAAGGTATTTTTACTTGGCACAAGCACAAAGCAATTGGACCGAGAAACCATGGACTAAAACCCATGAAACAATAAAACAGTATCTTTTCTTCTTTTAAGTTTATTCTCTCAGGTATTTTGTCGAGACAATAGAAAGCTGACCAAAACAGCAACTTAGAAAGAAGAGAGAGGAGACATACACCATCACCTACCCTCAAAACTTATTGACCATCAGGAAGAGTGGATGGAAAGATTGTCAAAGTCAGAAGAGAGATCAGGAAGAACCAGAGTAAAACATGCTATTTGGACATGAAAGGATGTTTGTACTCAGGAACTCACAGCAACTGTGGTTGCCTGCATAAGACCTGCACGACATTAAGCCACACAACATACAAGCACAGAGGGGCGGAAGGGCTCGAAAGACCCAACTGAGGAGCTATTTACAGTGGATGCTTCTTGGAGATGAAGAGCCAGTTTTGTAAAGGCTGTGGTTCCTTGTAGGTTTAATCATTCTTCAGTGGATGCCTCTGTATATGCATTGGAATAATTGGATATGAAGTAGGGAGATAGTGGAGAGGCAGAGAGCAGAGCTATGAGGAGCTAGGGGAAGGAGTTTGTGTGTGAGGTGAATATGATCAAAATATGCTTTGTGAAATTCTCTCATAATTATTGAAAAATATTCTTCAGAGGGGATTATTTCTTCTCATAGTTTTGGAGAGTCCAGCCCATTTTTGGCAGACCCATTGCTTCTGGGCCAGAGATGAGGCAGCACAACATAGTGGGAGTGCATGGCCATAGGAAATGCTCTTCTTGTGGTGGTCAGAAAATGAACGTAAGAGTAGACCATGGTCCCAGTGTTCATAAACATCCCAAACATCCCACCAGACCCCATCTCTTACAGTTTTTATTACCTCCCAACAGTGGCAGGGGATTTAACTCTCCTGCCTTTGGGGGGATATTCCAGATCTAAACTGCAGCAGGGCTTGACTCTTATAGCTTGTCTCTGCCATTCCCTCACCTACTTTGTTTTAGTGGTGGAGCTTCTGTATGTCCACCACCATGGTTGGCACTACTGCTCAACTAGGGGGCATTTGCCAAAACTAACCAGTGCACCAAACACACCAAAGTGTGTGACTCAACATTTTTCCTACTTTAGTGTGCTAAATAGCGTAGACAGGGATTCAAAACTCATGCCACATGCATTTGTAAAATGTTTCATTGTTGCCTAAGGGAGCCTCACCCCTGATTTTTACCTGGAAACATACCCGACTCTCCATGGTGTCCTGGAGGCGAGTATGCAGAGAGGATGTTCTTTCATGGCTCTAATTTCAAAAGCAGAGGAGTCAACATTTCATTCTTGCTGGTAAAGGCATGGTATTAAAATCCAGCATATTTCACCTCTAAGTGTATCCCACAAAAACTAGTTAACCAGTCAAGATTTGGTGGGAATATCACGAGTATAAATAAAATAAACATTTCACCCTAAGGACTACCTAGCTTGCTAATGATTCCCTTTGTCCTCTTATCCAGCCAGTAATGATGGAGAAGCCGCACTGCTCTTCATGTGGATCCTAAGTGAAGTCCCTTAAAGCGTTCGGTGTCAGACAACTCTGGATGGATAATGATAATATATGAATCCAGAACCAAAATTTTCTTTTATTTTTCTCTTTTTTTTTCTTAGTACTGAAGGTCAAATCTTGGCCTTGTGCATGCTTGGTAAGTGCCGCAGACCTTATTTTAATTTCTCTGTTGAGACAAGACCTCTGAACTGCTCAGGGTTGGTTGGAAGGCGTCCTTTGCCTCTGCCTCCTATATATCTGCATTCAAATGCTTTGAATCTGCATTCGGAGGCCAAGATTTGATCTTCAGTACTAAAAAAAGAAAAGAGAAAAATAAAAGAAAATCTTGGTTGTGGAGTCATATATGATCATTTATTCCTCTTTTAGGTTGACGTTTCCTTTTGCCAACAGCTCTTCTCCTATCAATAAGAGAATGACGTTATTTCCATGCACCCTTGTTTCTGCCCCCAAAGAGCAATTATTTTCAATTAATGATAGGTTTTTTCATGTATCTTATATATTTATATAGTATGCTATCACTATAGTATTCTTTTCCAAACATATATTTCTTTTGCCCCTATGAAAAATGAGGCCTTTGCTCCTTTTGGCCTGCATTCATTCCTCAATTAATACACCCCACACAGTTGGGGGGGGGATCATCTATCTCTTTATCTTCCTAATATATTTCATTTAGATTGTATTATTCTTGCTTCCTTGACACATTGCCTTGACTTTCTAAGGGTTCTTGTTGAAAGCACATTATTTAACCTTTATTTTGTCTCCTTTTGAGACAAAGTCTCAGGTACCTCGTAATTCTTGATTTCATTATATAGGTGAGGATGGCCTTGAACTCCTGACTTCCCTGCATCTCAATCTCTACAGTTCTGCGATTATAGACTTGTGCCTCTATGTGCAGCTTAGCAATAGCTTTTGACAAATTTTATTTTCCTGTATTATTTGGCTCCATGTGTTTTTACTCTTCCTTCCTTCCTTCTTTTCTTTTTCTCTTCTTTTCTCTTCTCTTCTTTTCTCTTCTCTTCTCTTCTCTTCTCTTTTCTCTTCTCTTCCTTTAATTGTGCTGAGGATCAAACCCAGGGCCTTTCACATGCTTGATAAGCATTAAGTTACATGTCCAGTTTTCTACCTAGTTTTAAATGTTGTTTCCCTTGTCTTTGAGGCATGGGCAAATGGAGAAACCTGTCTTTCTGTCTATGTCTGAGGGTGGAGCATGACAGACAGAAGTAATGATTAAGCTCTTATATGGAGCTGAAGCCAACCATGAGTTGAGGACATGAGTGATCTGACATTATTAGTCTCACTAGGCCTCTTTCTGTGGGCTGTTCCTGTCTCTTGGAGAGGCATATCGCTGTGTGTCATGGGAGGAAGTACACAGTACTGGCAGGCAAATGTGTATGTACCAAGTGAGAGAGGCTTTTTACTAACATTGACCTAACTACTTTCTCTCCACATCTCTGTCCAGGCCTGTGCTTCATCAGCTAAGAGATATGTTTTACCTTCCACGGAGGATAGGCATTTGCTGTCTGTCATGGTAAGGAAGAACAGTCACTTGGCTCTTGGTAGGTACTAGAGAAGGCTGGAATGCTCACATGGTATCCACCAGTATTTCTTAATTAGCATTTCTTCTGCCTGTAGTGACCATTTTGGAATTTTGGCTTCTTTAGAAAACACAGAAATATTATAAGGATATATTTTCATTTTAATCCCCAGTTTGGGATATGATGCTGTTTCAGATTGTCCACAGTAGCTGACTATGACTTGCCTCAGGCTCTAGCAGGTGTTGATTTTGCCAGTTTCTGTGACTGACATTTGGAATTCTGAGGACTTTTCAGAAGTTATCTAAATACTAGGGGTCTGAGAGGTGGGATGGGTTGTGGGTTAGTGGTTGTTGGTCATTGAGGGGAGTTGATTGCTATTTGTTAGTAGTCATGCTCAAAGAAGAAATGAGAAGAATGAAATTAGATTCAGAACTCTTTCTCTCTTTCTTCTTCTTCTCCTCCTGCTCCTCTTTCTTCTTCTTCTTTCTCTACTATCTAGTGATAGGGGGTGAAACTGGGGGCATAAAGGGTGGGAAGAAAAAGAAACACAAAGTAGCAAAAGACAACTATATCTGCCCCTACTTCCAGAGGCCCTGTGCTGCCACAAATCTATCTATCTATCTATCTATCTATCTATCTATCTATCTATCTATCTATCTTTCTTTCTTTCTTTCTTTCTCTCTCTCTCTCTCTCTCTCCCTTTCTTTCTTTTTTAAATAAATTTATGTATTTATTTTTATTTATATGAGTACACTGTACCTTTATTCAGACATGTAAGAAGAGAGCATCAGATCCCATTATAGATAGTTGTGAGCCACCATGTGGTTTCTGGGAATTGTACTCAGGACCTCTCGAAGAGTAGTTAGTGTTCTTAACCACTGAACCATCTCTCCAGTGCCCCACAAATCTTATTTCTTTCAGATATTCCCTTTTACTTGTTAGTGCCTTGCCTCTGTACTCATGATGTTAATTTCACTATTTTTTCTGCCCTAGAATCTAGAACATTGATTCTATCTTATCCATTCCTTTAGCCCTGTAGATTTATCATTTAAAATAAGCAAACAAATTAGGTTCTGTCACTCTAGTAAAATTTTTGTTGGGTAATAGAGTTAACAAAATGTCCCATCTTAACAAAAAAGTAAATATAAAATATTACTTATATATTTTTTGTATTTCTCTAAAATTCTGCTTAAATATTTAATATGAAATTTAATTATTTGGTACCCATTAAAACACTCAAATTATACTTTTCTCCTATATAATTTCATAACTAGAATTTTAATATTTTATAATTTTTTACATTTCCTTCATAAATGAAGGTTGATATGGGAACTCAACAGCAAATGATAAGAGTGGTAGCCAGTAGAGCACAATAAGACGCTGTGCCCTTGCTATACCACTCCTGGGCATATACCCAGAGGATTCCCCACCATGTAATAAGGATACATGCTCTACTATGTTCATAGCAGCCCTATTTATAATTGCCAGATGCTGGAAAGAACCCAGGTATCCCTCAACAGAAGAGTGGATGCAAAAAATGTGGTATATCTACACAATGGAGTACTATTCAGCCATTAGAAACAATGAATTCATGAAATTCTTAGGCAAATGGATGGAGCTAGAAAACATCATACTAAGTGAGGTAACCCAGACTCAAAAGGTGAATCATGGTATGCACTCACTAATAAGTGGATATTAACCTAGAAAACTGGAATACCCCAAACATAATCCATACATCAAATGAGGTACAAGAAGAAAGGAGGAGTGGCCCCTTGTTCTGGAAAGACTCAGTGAAGCAGTATTTGGCAAAACCAGAACGGGGAAGTGGGAAGGGGTGGGTGGGAGGACAGGGGGAGAGAAGGGGGCTTATAGGACTTTCGGGGAGTGGGGGGCTAGAAAAGGGGAAATCATTTGAAATGTAAATAAAAAATATATCGAATAAAAAATAAAAAAAGAAAGCAAACAGGAAAACAACAATAACAAACTCGAATCTTAAAAAAATATTTAAAAATAGACAGTTCTTACTTCTGAACCCTACTCTTCTTGAATTCCAGACTCACATTGCTGCAGACTACATCACTCAGAAAGACCTTTGTAATGCAGTGGACTGAAGGAGCTGTGAAATCATTGCCCACTGCCTTATAAGTGCTAAGCACCTAAAGCCCTTGGTCATATCTCATCTGTAAGCCCTCTGCACCTCAGCCTTGCTGAGCATTACAGGAACTCAATGGAGTTGCAAAATTTAAATATATCAAATATACCAAAAAAAAAAAGACGCTGTGCCTTGTTTGTGCAGTTTGTTGTAGAAACACTGAGAGCTTGAATCTATTACTCAACAGCAGAATAGAACATATCCCATGGACATCCATAGAATAGCTGTGATAAACCACACTGCATTTAGATGAAAGCAAGGTTGAACGAAGGCTAGCTAGATGTATAACTCTCAACAATGTCTGGCCCTTGGCTAGTACATGGAAAATTTGGTTCTCTTTCCTGGTAGTAGAAGGAAGAGGAATTGTGGTAGCTTCTGTCATAGGAGACAGGAAAAATGGGACCCTTGAGAATCATCAACATTTCTCTGGAGCCCATATTTGTTTCTATGGAATTTTCATGTCTTCTGCTATGGTAAAGAATTCAGGAAAAGGAGACTTGAAAAAAATAGAGAAATGGTTTGTAAACATGAAAAGAAAAAAGAGTAAGAAGGCTAATATGAAAGATATTGTTGAAGGGGAGCAATAGTGGGATATCTGATCACCTCAAGAAGTAATATCCAGAGGTGATTATCTGGGTGAAGGACTTGGTTAGGGTTTTATTGCTGTGAAGAGATACCATGACCAAGGCAACTCTTATAAAGGACAGCATTTAATTGGAGTTGGCTTAGAGTTTCAGAGGTTAAGTCCATTAGTATCAAGGTACAAGCATGGCATTATGCAGAACACTTGGTGCTAGAAGAGTGAAGAGTTCTATATCTTGATCTGAAGGAAGCCAGGAAGTGACTGTCTTCCACAGGTAGCCAGGAGGAGGGTCTCTTCCACACTGGTCAGAGCTTGAGCACTAGGAGACCTCAGAGCTCACCTACACAGTGACAAACTTCCTCCAACAAGGAGACTTCCCTCCAATAAGGCCATGCTTCCTAAAAGTTCTACTTCTCATGAGCCAGGCATGTTTAAATTACAACGTCATCACAAGAACTATGTGATCTCTCTCTCTCTCTCTCTCTCTCTCTCTCTCTCTCTCTCTCTCTCTCTCTCTCCTCTGTCTCCTCTATCTATCTATCTATCTATCTATCTATCTATCTATCTATCTATCTATCTATCTATCCACACACATGTGTATTCTGTGTATAAGTTGCATAATTGTGTTTCCATGCATGTGAAGGTCTGAAGTCAAACCTGGGTGTTATTAGACACTGCCC
This sequence comes from Apodemus sylvaticus, assembly GCF_947179515.1. Taxonomy (NCBI): domain Eukaryota; kingdom Metazoa; phylum Chordata; class Mammalia; order Rodentia; family Muridae; genus Apodemus; species Apodemus sylvaticus. The sequence goes on from NC_067478.1 coordinate 40,674,211, forward strand.
ATCTTGTTTTTTGAGATAGAGTTTCTCGCTGACTTGGAATTTGCCATCTAGGGTCTTCTGGCTGTTTGGAGTGCTCCATTGACACACCTGTTTCTACTTCCCCAGTTCTGAGATTATAAGCACATGTCACCAGGCTCTGGTGAGACATAGACTTTGAGGTATCTTCCCAGCCCTGGACCTCCTTTCCCTATAGTGTAACTATGGTCACTCAGAACTCTTGCTGGGGCAAAGGAAAGATAAAGGAAGGCAGAAAAATCCTGAAATATTCCCTTCAGGTGCTGGTCAAAAACTTTGAAGTTAGGTAAAGTATAATGGAAGTGCATTTTCTTCATCACCAGTAAGATTTAATTAAACCTGTTCTATTTAGTCATCAATATTGGAGGTAATTAGAAATTGGTTACATATCAATTCAAAGGGATGGTATATCATCTAGAAAAAATGGTCTACATCTGAATGTTTTTATTCAATTAAGAAAATAAAATATTTCCACCTCACCCTCAAAATGCCCCCACAAACCAGTCATTATACCAATATTTCTCTCTTCCTGTCCCCACCTTGATCCCTCCTGTTCCCAACACAACTGCCCCCAGTCCATTCATGAAACCTATCCTATTTCCCCTTCCCAGGGAGATCCTTGCATCTGCCCTCAAGCTCTCCTTGTTACTGAGTCTTTCTGTGTCTGTGGAGTGTAGCATGATTGTCTTTTAGTTTATAGTTAATGCCTACTTATAAGTAAGTACTTATGTTTGTCTTTGTGGGTCCAGGTTCCCTCACTCAGGATGATCTTTTAAGTTCCATTCATTTGTCTGTAAATTTCATGACTTTGTTTTTAACAGCTGAGTCATACTCCACTGTAAAAATGTACTACATTTTCTCTATCCATTCTTCCTTTGAGAGTATCTAGGTTTTTTCTAGTTTCAGGTTATTACAAATAAGTTTGCTAATAACATTCTCTTTGTGGTTTGATGGAGTGTCCTCTGGGTATGTGCCCAGGAGTGGTATAGCTGGGTATTGAGGTAGATCAATTTCCAATTTTTTTTTCAGCAACTGCCACATTGACTTCCAAAGTGGTTGTAAAAGTTGTACTCTCACCATCAGTGGAGAGGTGTTCTCCTAGCTCAATATCCTACTCAGCACGGGTTGTCATTTGTGTTTTTGATCTTCACAATTCTGACAGGTATAAGATGGAATCTCTAAAGTAGTTTTGATTTGCATTTCCCTGATGGCTAAAGGATGTTGAACTTTTCTTTAAGTGTTTTTGGCCATTTGAGATTTGCAATGGAAACTCCACAGAATCTACAAGAGTAACACTACTCTAGGAAAGACTCATAGTAATTGGGGCATGGAGCCTGAACTGTCCATCTTCTGCAACCAGGATAGGCCTCAAGTGAAGGGATTAGGGCACCAACTCAGCCACAGAACTTTCGACATACATTTGTCCTGCCTGCAGAGTGTTCTGAAACCCAAGCCTAGCAGAATAGTCATCAAAGAGGCCAGAGAGACTTCATCCAGAAACTGATGGTAGCAGGTGGAGAGCCTCACAGCCAAACAGTAGTCAAAGCTATGGAGGGGGAGGAAAGATCAGAGGACCCAGAGGGGTCAGTGACACCACAAGAACATAGCTCGCAGAATCAACTGACCATGACCATAATGATATGACCCTTGGGGGCTCACAGAGTTCAGGGAGATTGTGGGGAGTCTGACCCAGGTTCTCTGTATATATGTTATGGGTACATAGCTTAGTGTTCTTGAGGGAATACTAACAATGGGAAAGGGAGGGTGTTCCCTGATTCCTTTATCTTGTGGAACTCATTTCCCCTTAGTGGGTTGCCCTATCCAGCCTTGATATGAGGGTATGCTCCTGGTCTTGTTATAGCTTGTTATGCAGTGTTTGGTTGATGTCCCTGGGAAGCCTGCTCTTTTCTGAGGGGAGGTGAAAGGGAAAGACTGGGGGAGGGGAAACTGTGGTTGTGTTGTAATGAGAGAAGAATGAAAAAGAACAGAAAAAAAGTAAGAAAATAAAATGTCGGACCTAGTTAAAAAGTTGGATCATTTTCAAAATTTTGAGTTTGTAAAATTGTAGTAGGCATTGGTAAAAAAGCAGAAAGAACGGCAAAGGAATTAGTTACCAGGCACTGAGACTGCTTTTAAACAGGAAATAATATACCATTTTGGACAGACAGGAAGACGTTTGGGCTGGTCCTGTTCTACTTATTTTCATCAGCAGCAGCTATGATTGCAACCTCAGTTGGAGCTACCCAATTTTGATAGAAATCACAGAAGGGTTTTCATTATATAAAACTCTGTGACTACAACAAAGGGCTTGAAAATGGCAGACTATTTCTCCTCTGCAGCTTATAAAATAATAAAAAAATTACTTTTGAGAAAACTTTAACAAATCCATGTTGATATACAGTACTGCTTCTGGTATTGTTTCTAACTCCTCATCCCTTAGCCGTCAGCGTGACTCTTGATCTGGGGGTGTTGTGTGGCCAGGTGTGGTTTGTGCCTGGCTTTTGTTCAAAGCAGCCTCTTCTTTCATCAACTCCTCCAGCATCATTTCTGGTCTTAGTGTCCCATGATGCTCGACATCCCATTTCAACGATCACATCCTCATAATGACACGAGTATCCTAACTGTGGCCATTCTCACTGCCACTGCTGTGACTGATCACAATTCATGAGTCTAAAGTATCACCACCAGCTGTATCTCTTCAAAAAATACAGCTGCTGCTTCTGATTGGCTCACACATGGCACATTCCTACAAGGCCAGGACAGGAGACCCTCTCTCTCCTCTGTTTCTCAAGCTCTTGTCAAGTCCTTTGCTGTCTCTGGGACTGCATGATGTTTTTATGCAAAACCACAGCTTTTAAATGACACATTAAAATCAATAGTATTTCTGCTGAAATTTCTACCATCTGGCAATGTCTCCCCCACTCTGTTGAAATCATCAATTTCAGTGTGTCTTCTGGGCTTTGCTTCCAAATATCTTTCTAAATCTGAACCACAGGGCTTGCTAGTTAACTGCTGGTGTCTCTTAGACACAGAATCAGAGTACAGCTTATCTAACTGCTGTAACAGTGGGATCTTGAATTTTTCATAAAGTAAATCATAGATAAAGCAGAGATTGTTTTTCTTTTTCCTGGAAAGAAAATCTACAGCAAATTCTTACTCTTTCCCCCTCAAAGTGTTTTAGTCTGTCCGTGCTGGCTTGTGTGTGCATTCACTGTGGGTAAAGCCCTATGCCACCGGCTATTCCCTTTACATGTTCTGAAGCTGTCATCTGACTATCTGAGGATTCTTAGATCCTTTTAAGATAATGAAAATGAATTAATGATTGTGATTTCTGTCCAGGTAATTTTTTCACTCTTTATTTTTTCTAATATTATATCATGATTTTTTTCAAACAGACATAAATGGAGAGACTATTGTAGTGAGTACTGTGTACCTGCCAGCTAGATTATGTCATTAATATGTCATTAATATTGCCACATTTGGTTTGTCATGTATGTATGTATGTATGTATGTATGCATGTATGTATGTATATGTTTATCCTTCTCTCCAGCTCTTATACTGTCCAACCCTTTGGTGGATGTTTCCAAGTGCACTTACGTACCCATAGTCTTCTTTCTTAGTTCTCTCTGAGTCTATAATGTGTCTTTGTCTTTGTCCCAAACCTTTTCACTACAATGAATGTATTATTTATGCTGAGTGGGGATTGATGAGAATATTAAATTCAAGAAATGATTTTTTAGAGCCAAGAAAGATGCTCTTCCTCTCTCCCAAGCATTCTTTTGGAACTCGCAATCCTAACTTCTGTCTTTTGAATTCTCTTGACTCTTTAAAAAATACCTTTCCATTGTCATATAACATTCTATGCATTTTTTTCAGATCTCTCTCTCAGTTTATGGATGTTTCTCTTTACTTAAGTTTAATTTTAATCTACATCACTCATTAGATGAGTTTCTCATTTTATATGTATACTCAATGCAATAGAATATAACCTTTGAATTTATGAGACATACATAACTTCTAGAATTCATAGAACATGTGCGCGTGTGTGCGCACGCACACAGACACACACGCACACAGACACACACACACACACACACACACACACACACACTTTCAGGAAAGACTTTCCAATTCCTTTTTAAATCTGCCTTGCTAATTTTGATAGAATTTTGGTGATCTTGTTACATTTCCTCCTTTTCTTTTTTATTAAATATATTTAGTACTTTAGATCTGATAGTTTCTGAACCTATAATCTTGAGAAGATTTTTCCTGCTGACACATTCTCATAGTCACTTGTTTCCTTTAAGAGCCAATGCCCTCTGATTGGACACACCCATGTGACCTTTGCATGTCTTCTGTGTAAAGTATACCCTCTAGAGCACGCATTCATTTGCCTCTGTTGGGCATCAGGGCACTATCACTAGAGAACACGTAAACTAGAGTCTTGGTTTAGAGGTTCTGTTTGTTTGCTTGCATTTGACAACATATGTAGTATAAATTTAGGTCTCTATCTTTGTGAGAGTAGCTTTAGATTAGGAATACTGAGACGGAAAGAGGGTGTGCTGATGTTCTTGCTACCTTTCATGGAGGAAATTGATCCTCAGAATCCTGGCTTTTAAGTTGCTGTCTATGATTGGATGCTGTCTTTCTGATACCAAAACTTAGGATGTGTCTCCTGGGGAGGTACTGGTTCCCAATTTGTTTTTAATCTGGAATGATTTGTGAATTTTTATTATTTCTTGTATTTGATGACTTACCTTATTTTCCAGATAACTTCACCATTATTAACATTATGATTTATTAAATTCAGTTAATATTTTTATTTGTTTTATACGTAGAGGAAATAATGAATATTGTTGGAAAGACACATGCATAATATACTTTGGAAACCAAAATAAGTTAGCCAGCACCGTAATACAATTTTAGGTGAGAACTTTATGGATATAGCTTTCTAGTTGGATTATTTCAGAGTATGGGAAAAACTGGTGTAGTTAAAAAAGATTAATGGAAAAAGAACAGAAAAGATGGAAGAATTTTCATCATAAGCTATTTTCTATATTCAAACCCTATAAAAGTCTATTTCTTGCTTCTGAATTTTTATATGTATCACAAAATGAATATTGCTAATTATAGATTTTTAGATTTTTAAATCTTTGGTGAGATAATCCGGGAAAGGGGAAATCATTTGGAATGTAAACAAAGAATAAACTCAGGAGACAGCAGATGTTGGAGAGGATGTGGAGAAAGAGGAACACTCCTCCACTGCTGGTGGGGCTGTAAGATGGTACAACCACTGTGGAAATCATCCTGGAGGTTCCTCAGAAAACTGGACATGAGACTTCCAGAGGACCCCGCTATACCTCTCCTGGGCATATACCCAAAGGATTCCCCGGCATGCAATAAAGACACATGCTCCATTATGTTCATAGCAGCCTTATTTATAATAGCCAGAAGCTGGAAAGAACCCAGATGCCCCTCAAAGGAGGAATGGATACAGAAAATGTGGTATATTTACACAATGGAATACTACTCAGCAATTAGAAACAATGAATTCACAAAAGTTTTAGGCAAATGGTTTGATCTGGAAAATATCATCCTAAGTGAGGTAACCCAATCACAAAAAAATACACATGGAATGCAATCTCTGATAAGTGGATATTAATTAGCCAAGAAGCACAGAATACCCAAGGCACAAATTGCATAACAAATGACTCCCATGAAGAAGTATGGAGAGGGTCCTGATCCTGGAAAGGATTGATCTAGCATGGGAAGGGAATATAAGGACAGAGAAAAAGGAGGGAGGTGATTGGAGAAGGGACGGAGAGAAGAAGGTTTATGGGACATATGGGGAGGGGGGATCCGGGAAAGTGGAAATCATTTGGAATGTAAACAAAGAATATAGAAAATAAAAATATTAAAAAAAAGAAGTGGAGACACATTTTAAAAAATACTCTCTGTGAGATCTTTATGAACAGTGCAAAATAAGTGTAGGCTAGAGTTGGCCTAGAGCTTCCTACAAAGACTGAAAAGGAAGCCAGAGAGATGGCACTTGTTGCTCTAGCAGTGGACTAGGGTTTGATTCTTAACACATGGTAGCTCACAGACACCCATGGCTCTAGTTCCAGGTAATCCAATTGTTCTCGGACTTCTGGAGGCATAATGCATGTGGTATACACACACACACACAGCTGGAACATTTATACACTCAATAAAATGAGTATTCTAAAAAAGACTTAAAAATTCAAGCCTTTAATCAATGTATACTAAATATACATATTATGGTATTCATTGTAACCTTTCAATTTGTGTATACAGTGTGTAGAGACCAAGTAAATATGATTTGTATAGCTATCACAAACATTCATCATTTCTTCATAGTTAAAAAAAGACATTGAAAATCAGCTTTACCACCCTCATAGAGGTGAAGGGGCGGGGAATGAGATGGGGATTCCTGGAGGGGAAACCAGAAAGGCAGATATCATTTGAAATGTAAATGAATAAAATGATTAATAAAACAAACTGTCAAAATTAAGTTCTCAGCTTTAAAAATATACTATATGATATCAAGATTTTGTATCCATTCCATCAACTCAGAATCAGAGCATAACTGATGGATCATAAGACTCAGATGTATTTCCTTCTCCTAAGTTTAAAGGCACACGTTTATTATGTTTTTGATTGTGTTCACTGCTGGTGCAGATAAAAGTAACATTGGAAGAAGATGTGCTGATATTAGAAAATCCATTTAAATCTTAAAAAAAGTTTAAAAATGTTGTCAAGTGTTAAATAAAAAAGATCTGAAGTAATTGTAATATACTTGTAATATTTAGATACATTTGTAAAATAGTACTTGAAACAAAATGAAGCTTATATCTCTGAACTGTTAGAAAAAACTGTATTAAAATTAAATGAACATCAGAAAAAAATCTGCCTTACTAGCTATTTTGAAATATACAATTAATAGTCATCATGCTTAGCTATTCTGCTGTACTACAGTATGCTGTTATTCTGTCTACCCAGACATGCTAACCTGTCTTCTCCCAAGTATTTTCCAGTCTCTGGCAAGCATTATTCTCCCTGTTCTTTTCTTCTGTGGAACTCACTTCTTTCAATAAGAACACATGTGACATTTGCCTTTCTGTGCCTGTGTCTGAGTTCACTTACTACACTGCCTTCTAGTTTTATCTATGTTACTACAAATTACAGAATTTCATTCTTTTGTGGCTAAATAACAAGATTTGCACATAATAGCACGTTTTTTGCCTGTGTACCTGCTAATGCATGGATGTTTGATTCTGTGTCTTGGCTATTGTGAAAAAACCCTGTGGTGAACATGTGACTGCAGATATCTCTTTAATATCCTGACTTTAACTTATTTTAACACACACACACACAGACACACACACACACACACACACACACACACAGAGAGAGAGAGAGAGAGAGAGAGAGAGAGAGAGAGAGAGAGAAGTAATAATAGCAGATCACATAGCCTAATAGGACTTTAATGAGTGTTTTCTAGAATTTTCTTGGATACATAGTCAATGCTGTTGAACATATAACAGGATCAAAGTGGAGTGTTAGACTCCACCTAATGGAATGGCAAAAGGCAAAATGGCAAATGACAAAATGGGCAAGGAATTACACTGAAGAAAATATTCTGATGGTTGTTGCTTCAATAAGGATCTCAATGAATTTCCAAAAGATTTCTCAGGATGTTTGAATAACTCAAAAATCTTCAACTCAGATTTTGAACATCACCCTGATGATTTTTTTTAAATTCTCCATAGCTGCTGTTTCCAAACTGTGATAAATTTGTAATGTTCCTTTGAACTTATAGCCAAAGATAAGATGTCTGGATTTCGTGCCTGCATTCATTTGATTTGTTAAAGAGAAGTAGTTTCTTTACAGAGTGGGTTTTAACTATGGAAGAGCAGGAGAATGACCTTGGGTCATTTGGACTCATAGTATGGATGTCCCTGAACGTCACTGAGTTTGGTCAGTTGTAGAGATTGAGACTTGTCTCAGTCAGGATGATCGTAGATTATCTTTGACATTTCCTGGGTGGGGATATTCCTGCCACAGGAATGTCTTCCAGTTGTTTTAGACTGAGAACTTAGTTCGCTTTTATGATTGATGAAGCTAGTGGCCACTAAAACTTATGAATCCAAACCTGATTGAAGTACAAAAACTTGACAAAAAAAATCTAGGTACTGCTGTCCTGTGAGTCACAGCAGAGGAAGATGCCAAGGGCTTCTGTTTGTTAACAGAGTTTGGCTAAGGAGGGGAATTGCCTGTGTGTGGTATGAGGAACCTAAGGCCCCTGGCCTGCTCCTCAGGCTACTTAATCAAGGTTATGGGAAGAACTGCTCTCAGCACAAGCACTTTCAAGGTGCTGCTGAATATATTGATGTGTGTCAGAAAGGACAGTGAAGCGAAGCGACCAAGTGAAACTGGACATTTCACCAGCAGCTGAGACAGAGGAGCAGTAATATTGAAAGAACAGCTGGAGATAAGGTGATAAGCATAAAGAAAATTCTAAGTTGATTGAAGGTGGAATTATAAACATTTTCAGATAAAATTGAAGATTTACATAGAAAATATTTCTGGTAAAATTCAAGAAATATATAGAAAAACCCGGTAAAATGGATGATTTCGTGGAAAAATTTGCATATAAAATGGTAGATATAAAAACTCTTTCTGAATTAATTGAAGGTAGAATTAAAAACATTTGTGATAAAAAGATTTACATTGGAAACATTTCTGATAAAATAGAGGAAATATATAGAAAGACATTAAAATTAAAGATTTGATAATCTTTAATTTTAACATATTTTTCTATATATGTCTTCAATTTTTTCAGAAATATTTCCATGTAATCTTCAAGTTTATCAGAAAAATTTTCCATGATAATCTTCAATTCTAACATGTTTAAAATTTTTAACACCTAAAATGTTTCTACAATTTTATCAGAAATATTTTCCATGTAAATCTTCAATTCTAACATGTTTAAAACTTTAACACCTAAATTTTTTCTACAATTTGATCAGAAATATTTTCCATGTAAATCTTCAATTCTATCATAAAATGTTTCTATTTCATATTTCAATTAATTTAGCAATGTTTTACACGTCTACCACTTTACTCTTTAATTTTCCATGAAAATTGCCAATTTTAACGTGTTTTTCTATGTATCTCTTCTATTTTTATCTGAAATATTTTCCATGTAAATCTCTAATTTTATCATAAAGTGTTTTTACATCCCTTTTCAATAAGAAAAAAGAAAAGAAAAATTAAAAAAAAAAAACAGCTGGAGAAAGGTAATTGTGGCTTACGGCTAATCCCTTTGCCTCTGAGCATACAAATATGAGTAAATAAGTTAGCATAGCCATTACATGACATTATGCACCCTTTTAACAATTATGCACCAAAATTACTAACATTAGATTGACTAATGAGTACATTTAGTTTCTGATTACACAAAGGACAAAGAGACTGCTTTTAATTACATATGGTTTTGTTATGAAAATAGCAATAATTATTCTATTATTTATTTGAGTATAATACTGGCCATAAAAGATGCTAGTTGTTATATGATTATGTTAACTTTCCTATCAAGAACATGTTTGTAATATTGATCAGGAGTTGCTAGACTCTAGCAAGCACTGTGTGCTTTGAAATGAGATATGTTTGCTTCTAGAATATATTGCATACTAAACAAAGTTCAACTCCTCATGGAAAATAGAATTTCTAGGCTCGAGATCAAGTATTAGATGATTCCATTGACAGATAATAATCGTACATTTTCGTGGGATGCTCTGAGTTTAGGTGCACTTTTATATTACATAATATTCAATTACCGTGCTTTGATTATCCATCATGTCAAACACCTCACATCTCTTTTTAGCTCTTTGACTTACATGATTCAACGCACCTGTCCTTTTGTATAACGAGCACCGACACTCACTCCTCCCATTTGGCTGAGATGTAACCTTCATAGAAAATAGAGGAAAAGGTTTTTCTTTTTAAAACAGAGTTTATTCCATTGGACAAATGTGCATACTCTGACATCATGAATCCTCTGGAAGCTCTAAAATTTCAAGGAGGTGGGGCAGAGTGGGAGCTTCTTGACGTTAATGTCATTCTTTGTCTAGGGCAAAGGCACACAGCGTTTGGCAGCTCCTCAAAGGGGCTGTGATTAAAGAAACCCACCTAGGATGATGATGATTTCACAGGGGAGCTTTTTCTATAACAGCAGCAGATTGGTCATATTTCTGAGGGTTTTCTAATGCCCATAGTCCTAAAAATTCAAATGTTTGACAAAACAAAATAAGTGGTTCTATTAAAGTTTCAAAAAAGAAGTATTATAACTGTTTTTGAGGACTCCAGCATTTCATAACTTATAAAACCTGTGACTTGTTTTCATGTGACATGAATGACTTAGACATGTGATTTCATTTGACTTTATATCCCAAGTCTCAGAATTTATTGATTTTTACTTTGTCATTTTCCAAGTGTTCATATCCACAGCCATTTAACAGTATCTAGAATTAAGTAATTAAGTTATGAGGTGATTACAACTTTAGGATTCTTTGTATAGTTCTTTTTGTTCCTACTTGGTTGATTTCAGTCCTGAGTTTGATTATTTCCTGCAGTCTACTCCTCTTGGGTGTATTTGCTTCTTTTTGTTCTAGAGCTTTCAGATGTGCTGTCAAGCTGCTAGTGTGTGCTCTCTCCAGTTTCTATTTGGAGGCATTCAGAGCTATGAGTTTTCCTCTTACCACTGCTTTTATTGTGTCCCATAAGTGTGAATATATTGTGGCTTCATTCTCATTAAATTATAAAACATCTTTAATTTATTTCTTTATTTCTTTCTTGAACAAGTTTTCATTGAATAGAGTGTTGCTCAGCTTCCACGTGTATGTGGGCTTCCTATTCTTTTTGTTGTTATTGAAGACCAGCCTTAGTTCATGTTTCATGGGATTATTAGATAGGATTATTATTATTATTATTATTATTATTATTATTATTATTATATAGGATGCAAGGTATTATTTCAATCTTCTTGTATCTGTTGAGGCTGAAAATCAACAAGATAGGTAAACCCTTAGCCAGACTAGCCAGAGGGCACAGAGACAGTATTCAACAAAATCAGAACTGAAAAGGGATACATAACAACAGAAACTGAGGAAATCTGATAAATCATCAAATCCTACTACAAAAGCCTATACTCAATAAAACTGGAAAACTTGTACAAAATGGATGATTTTTTTGATAGATAACAGGTTCCAAAGTTAATCAGGATCAGATAACCAATCTAAATAGTCCAATAACCCCTAAAGAAATAGAAGCATTCATTAATAGTCTCCCAATCTATAGGAGCCCAGGACCAGATGGGTTTAGTGCAGAGTTCTATCAGACCTTCAAAGGAGATCTAACACCAATACTCTTCGAACTATTCCACAAAATAGAAACAGGAGGAACACTACCCAATTCATTCTATGAAGCCATAATTACTCTGCTGCCTAAACCACACAAAGACCCAACAAAGAAAGAGAACTTCAGACTAATTTCCCTTATGGATATTGATGCAAAAATACTTAATAAAATTCTCACAAACTGAATACAAAAATATATCAAAATGACCATCCATCATGATCAAGTAGGCTTCACACCAGGGATGCAGGAATGATTCAATATATGAAAATCCATCAGTGTGATCCACTCTATAAACCACATGATTATTTCATTTAGATGCTGAAAAAGCATTTGACAAAATCCAACACCCCTTTATGATAAAAGTCTTGGAAAGATCAGGAAATCAAGGCCCATACCTAAACATAGTAAAGGCAATATACAGCAAACCAGTAGCCAACATCAAACCAAATGGAGAGAAACTTGAGGCAATCCCACCAAAATCAGGGACTAGACAAGGCTGCCAACTCTTTCCATACCTATTCAATATAGGACTTGCAGTTCTAGCCAGTGTAATTAGACAACAGAAGGAGGTCAAAGGTATACAAATTAGAAAGGAAGAAGTCAAGATATCACTATTTGCCCATTGGTTGGATGCAAATATCTGTATCTGACTCTTTCAGCTGCTTGTTGGGTCTTCTAGAGTGCTGTCATGCTAGGTCCCTTTTTGTGAGCACTCCATAGCCTCAGTAATAGTGTTAGGCCTTGGGATCTCCATTTGTACTGGATCCCACTTTGAGCCTGTTGCTGGACCTTCTTTTTCTTGGGCTTTTCTTCATTTTCACCCCTGTAATTCTTTCAGACAGTAACAATTATGGGTCAGAGTTATAACTGTGGGATGCCCCCACTCTCCCTCATTTGAAGCCTTGTCTTCCTGCTTCCTACTGTCAGGCATTTCATCGAAGGTCCCCCTCCCCTTTTAGTCCTGTGAGTCTCTCACCTCCCAGGTCTCTGGTGCATCCTGGAGGCTCCCCCCAACCTCCTATCTGCCAAGTTGCCTATTTCCGTTTTTTTCTGCTGGAACTCAGGACTTTAGTCCTTTTCCCTCCCCCAATGTCAGATCAGGTTTCTCTTTCCCCCCCCTCCCCCATTTTACCAGCCCCATATACTTTCCCTCCCAGGTCGCTCTCTCCTCCCAACTTGTGATTGCTTTGTATTCCCTCCCAAGTGGGACTGAGGTGTCCTCACTTGGATACCTCAACTTGTTGACCATTTTGAGTTCTGTGGACTATATCTTGGGTATTCTATACTTTTTGTTGTTGTTGCCGTTAAAATGCACTTATTAGTGAGTACATGCCATGCATGTCCTTACGCAACCAATGGACAGAAGCAGCTGAGTCCTGCTGTTGAATTAGGGAAGGCTGAATGAAACTGAGGGCAACCCTATAGGAAGATCAGCAGTCTCAACTAATCTGGACCCCCGGGATCTCTCAAACACTGAACCACCAAACAGGCAACATACACCAGCTGCTATGAGTCTCTTAGAACACATACAATAGAGGACTGCTGTGTCTGTGTTCATTTAGAGATGATGCACCTAACCCTCAAGAGACTGGAGGCCCCAGGGTGTTTAGAGGCCAGGTGGGGTGGGGGATAGGGACACCCATGTGGAGACAGGAGGAGGGGAGGAGGTAGGGGATGTGGAACAATCAGAGGGTGGACAGGGGTTGGTGGGGATGGGAAATGAAATATGAAGTGTATAAAAATAATTAATAAAAAAAAGAAAAAAAGAAAAAAGATATCACTATTTGCAGATGATATGATAGTATACTTAAGTGACCCCAAAAATTCCACCAGAGAACTCCTAAACCTGATAAACAACTTCATCAAAGTGGCTGGATATAAAATTAACTGAAACAAACTAGTGTCCTTCCTCTACTCAAAGGATAAACAGGCTGAGAAAGAAATTAAGGAAGCAACACCTTTCACAATAGTCACAAATAATATAAAATACCTTGGTGTGAGTCTAACTAAGCAAGTGAAAGATCTGTATGACAAGAATTCAAGTGTCTGAAGAAAGAAATTGAAGAAGATCTCAGATGATGGAAAGATCTCCCTTGCTCATGGATTGGCAGGATTAATATAGTAAAAATGGCAACCTTGCCAAAAACAATCTACATATTCAATGTAATCCCCATCAAAATTCCAAGTCAATTTTTCATAGAGTTAGAAAGAGCAATTCTCAAATTTGTATGGAAAACCAAAAAACCCAGAATAGTGAAAACTATTCTCAACAATAAAAGAACTTCTGGGAGAATCACCATCCCTGACCTCGGGCTGTATTACGGAGCAATCATGATAAAAACCGCATGGTATTGGTATAGTGACAGGCAGGTAGATCAGTGGAATAGAACTGAAAACCCAGAAATGAACATACACACCTATGGTCACTTGATCTTTGACAAAGGAGCTAAAACCATACAGTGGGAACAAGATAGCATTTTCAATAAAGGGTGCTGGTTCAACTGGCAGTCATCATGTAGAAGAATTCAAATTGATCCATTCTTATCTCCTTGTACAAAGAAAGCTCAATTCTAAGTGGATCAAGGACCTCCACATAAAACCAGATACACTAAAACTAATAGAAAAGAACATGGAGAAGAGCCTCACATTGGCACAGGGGAAATTTTCCTGAACAGAATCCTATGCTCTAAGATCCAGGATTGACAAATGGGACCTCATAAAATTGCAGAGCTTCTGTAAGGCAAAGGACACTGTCAATAGGACAAAACTGCAACCAACAGATTGGGAAAATATCCAATATATACAAAGAGCTCAGGAATTTAGACTCCAGAGAACCGAATAACCCTATTTAAAATGGTGTACAGAGGTAAACAAAGAATTCTCAGGTGAGGAATACGAATGGTTGAAAAGCACCATAAGAAATGTTCAGCATCCTTAGTCATCAGGGAAATGCAAATCAAAGAACCCTGAGATTCCACTTCACACCAACCAGAATGGCTAATATCAAAAACTCAGGTGACAGCAAATGCTGGAGAGCATGTGGAGAAAGAGGAACACTCCTCCATTGCTGGTGGGATTGCTAGCTGGTACAACTACTCTGAAAATCAGTTTCACAGTTCCTCAGAAAACGGGACATAGTACTAACTGAGGGCCCAGCTATACCACTCCTGGGCACATACCCAGATGATGTTCCAACATGTAACAAGGACACATGCACCACTGTGTTCATAGCAGCCTTGTTATAATAGCCAGAAGCTGGAAAGAGCCCAGATGTCTCTCAACAGAGGAATAGATACAGAAAATGTGCTATATTTACACAATAGAGTACTACTCAGCTATTAAAAACAATGAATTCATGAAATTCTTAGGCAAATGGATGGGACTAGAAAATATCATCCTGAGTGAGGTAACTCAATCACAAAACCCACACATGGAATGTACTCACTGATAAGTGGACATTAGCCCAGAAGCTTGCCATACCCAAGATACAATTAACAGAACACATGAAGCTTAAGAAGAAGGAACCAAAGTGTGGATACTTCTTAGAAGGGAGAACAAAATATCCATGGGAAGAGATACACAGACAGAGTGTGGAGCAGAGACTGAAAGAAAGGCCATCCATAGACTGCCCCACCTGGGGATTCATCCCACATAGAGTTACCAAACCCAGACACTATTGTGGATATCAACAAGAGCTTGCTGACAGGAGCCTCATATAGCTGTCTCCTGAGAGGCTCTGCCAGGGCCTGACAAATACAGAGGGGGATGCTCTGAGCACAGGGTCCCTAATGGAGGATCTAGAGAAAGGACACAAGTAGCTGAAGGGGTTAGCAGCTCCATGGGAGGAAAACCAATACCCACCAACCAGTACCCCAGAGCTCCCAGGGACTAAATCACCAACCAAAGAGTACACATGGAGGGACCTATGTCTTCAGCCACATATGTAGTAGAGGATGACCTTGTTGGACATCAGTGAAAGGAGAAGCCTTGGTCCTGTGAAGGCTCGATGTCCCAGTGTAGAGGAAGGCCAGGACATAGAAGCAAGAGTGGGTGGGTGGGTGAGCAGGGGGAGGGGGAATGAGATAGGGGGTTTTCAGAATGGAAAGGGGGAAAGGGAATAACATTTGAAATGTAAATAAAGAAAATATCTAATAAAAAACTTTAAGATAGCATCCAAACAGCCCCTTTCCCCTCTCCCTCTCTACTTATCTCTCTCTTTCTTTCTTCCCACTTTCCTTCCTCCCTTCTTTCTCCTCCTCTTTTCTTTCTTCCCTCCTTTCCTACCTTCTTCTCTTCCAATCTCTTTTTTTTCTTCCTTTTTTTCCTTTTGTTCTTTTTACCTTTTTAGTACACTAGAACTAGTATGTATCATAGGGAATGTTATATGACATTTAAAATAATAGCAACAATGGCAATAATTAATATATCTTGAATACCCCAAGTTTTAATTTATTACTTGTAATGTGTTTCTCCAAAGTGTAGAAAAAAAATAAAATCTCCTACCTAATGAAACAGGAAAAAGAAATAACTGTCCTCATTAAACTAACATCTGATCTCCTGTAGTCCTGACTTTCATTTTGAAGCATTAATAACTTGTCATTCATGGAAATACTTTGAATAGCATAAGGCCTTGATTGACTGCAGGGTTGTAACTCAGTCACCAACCTCTTCTGACATCACATCCCTAGGGGTGTGGCTGAGGCCTTAGGAATGGCAGCAAAGTCCCAAGTCTGAATTATAGCTTTGTTACTCAATCCAAGCCAGGCTTTGTTATTTATAGTACATAGAAACAGAGTTCGAACTTTCCAAAAGAGGAAAACAATAAATCAAGCTAACAAGATGACCGGCTTTAATATTAAAATATAAAGCTCTATGATGTAGAGGTAGAAAAATTAATGAGGATGTGACGTGAGGTTATTAAAGGTGTGATGGGCAGGAGACGGGTTGGATTATGGGCAAATGAAATGAAGTATTTCACTAGAAGGCAGTCGAGTGCTATGGAAGTTATTAAATGTCCAGTCAACAGAGCCGGTCCCGTTACCATAGTGACCTAATACAAATGGACTTTCTTTGAATGCCCTTCTACAGAAAGCTCCTGTTTTTCTATGTGGCACACAGTAAGAACAGGACACTAATACTGTTGAGTTGTTTCATCACCGCTGATGCTGCTCTCAGCATTTGCCACCTGAGATGGGTAGCCATGATGCTGGGGGAAGTCTGAAACCAAGATGAGCAGACATGGTTTGGGGATGGCCACCAAATCCTAAATTTGCCATTCAAAGCTTATAATACGGCTGTGAGGAAGACTGTGTTCTTCTTCACTGAGGTGGTGCAGGAATTAAGATATGGACCAATGACCACAGAGGATGTTGGATGACTGGCTTTTGTCACTGGTAACAGCACTAAAACCAATTTCTCAGTGTATAGCCTTTAACCTCCCTGTGTTGTTTCTGAAACCCATCTACGTGCTCGTTCTTCCTCTTTCCCTCATCATCCCTTCAAAACTTTAAACCTCATTTCCTGTCTAGCAGTTAATAAAAGAAAAGTGCCACCCCCACAGCCTTCCCGAGGTCACCCTCCCATTCCTTTAGATTTATAAGGCTTTGTCTTAGAGTTGGTTTTCTCACCTCTGCTTAACATTTAACAGCTTGTTAGACTAGGGAGATTGAAATGTTCAGGAGGCTACAGTAGATACTCCATATAATGACTGAGAAATCACGTGTTAAAGTTAAGATTCCTGTGACAATGTCAGCAGGGCTACTAGTAAATGAGGAAAGGTAAGCTTTTGAGAAAACAGCTAAATACAGTCTCTATATTATTTCAGGGCATGCGAACCTCACTAGGTTGTGGGTAGCGCCTGGATTCTGTTGCTTCAGTGGCTGGCTTTAAATATAAAAGAAACCTATTGCTTTCCTAAGTTTCACCTCAGGAATGGATTCAAACAAAGATTCAGATTCTAATATAGTATGGTTGGCTATGGAAATCTATATCTAAGTTAGTATCCTTGAAGGTTGGTCTTAACATGAACAATTTAGTCTTCAAAGGCAATCTCAAGAAGACCTATTTGTAGGTCTTATTTTGCTACTGTTGTCTGATAGACAATGTGTGATAAAACAGTTTAAAAAATGTATTTTGTTACTACAAAGTATTTTATACCTTTAGTTTCCTTGGGGGGAAAGCTGGTCCTCCATAAGCCTCAGTTAGCATCTACAACAATTTTCCAAGTGACTGTCATAACAATAAAAACTACATGGCTTAAACTAGAAAATTATTTTCTTATAGGTCTTGGGGCCAGGATTTTTGAGATCAAAGTACTAAAGATGTGTTCTTCTGATGCTACTCTCCCTGGGTTGCAGCTGCCTGTCACTTCACATGGTCTTTATATACACAGGTCCTCACATCATCTTTTTAGAACACTAGTGAGAATGAATTAGGAACCACCTTAAGGGTTTCATATTATTTAAAAGATCTGTTTCTAAGTTGCCTCTGAGGTAATGGGAATTAAAATGTCAACATATAGGTTCAAGGCTCTTCTGTCCATGACAGTGTTATAGTCTCTGTATCTTAAACAGGATGAAATTAGGACCCAGAGAGAAATTACCTACAGTTGCACAGATAATTACTGATATAACTGCTATCGATATTTGAGCTCAGATTTAGTAGTAAGTGTGTATCTGGTTAATATTTAGACAAAAAAATGTAGTAGAGGGGAATGGGAAATAGCAATAGTAGCAATTTAATTCACACTTATTGAATGATTGATGACTTCTGCTAATTAGAGATAAGGACTTATTATAGTTCTATACCTTTAAAAATATTCGTGGAGATGATACATGGATAGAGAAATAGAACAGAAGAAGCAAAGGAAAAAACTGGCCACATTCTGTATGAAGAATGATGTTACAAGCAGTACATTGTTTATTTCTAAGGAGTCCTTTCTGAGTGTTAGTTTACATATGCCTGTGCACATGCACACACACACACACACACCAGTAAGGGTAGGACTTCCCTAATACCTTTGATTGTGAGAGCTGAGAGAGCTACTAGCATCCAGCTACAGGGGAAGCAGAGTGGGTCAAAAATGTTCCTGTGAATGAACTCCACTTCTGCATACCTCTGCACGTCTCCCAGATGTAGCTATTGAAGAAGCTCAACAGAGGCAGAAGCCAAGACCTTGGCACCTGATTCAAACACTAAAACATGGTGGCCATTGATAAATGAATAAATAATTCACTAAGCACCGAATGATATGGTTTAAAATTGCAATCTGAAATGGCCCCATCATAGAAAACGTTGGCTGTATTCAAGGCAAGTCCATAATCTAATCACTCTTTTGCAGTAGCAAAAACAAGCTCTTCAGTTAGTTAGTATATTGTGCATTTAAAATGCCCATTACATCTGTCCCTAGCAGCATTGCAGGTGTGGCTGCTGTGTCACATGTGCACCAGTAGATAGACGGCAGAGAAGGGAGAGACTATGTCTATGCTCAGTGTTCTGACCTAAAAACATCTGAATGATTAGTAGCCTAGCATTCCCTGAAAAAAGCAAGCCTGAGATGGCCACCAGATTGGTGCCAGACAGGCCCAGAATAGGTTCTCAGGATGTGAAGCAAGCCAGAGACTAGAAGAAAATGGCCTGGGATTTCAGGTCTCAGGCAGGAGTGAACCCAAGACAGATAACCCCTACAAGGGTCTGACCCCTACAAGGGGTCATAGTAGACCCTACAAGGGGCCACTCAAGTGGGCTGGGTGAGGAGCAAACCTGAGATGAAGTCCACAGAGTGGTGCCAGGGGGCCAAACTGGGAGCTCAGCTTGGTGCTATGCAGGCCTGGGGTAGGGCAGACCATGCCTGAGATGACCCCTGTCTGGGGCCAAAATGTACAAGGAGGGCAAAGTCCTCTTGAGACCACCACTCCTGAGACGGCCCCAGACACTCTGAGACCCCAGGAGCCACTAAGAGGAACAAGTAAGTGGTGGAGAATGGAAGAGAAAGAGAAACAGAAGGATGTGGGCACAAGGAAGAGAGGCAGAACAGGAGACGAGACTCCCAGGATAGTGAGGAACAGCCTGATGTGAGTAGCCAGTGATGCCACTGGGACAATGGTAGGAGTCCTGGCCTGTGCTGCCACTGGGGCCTATGTCTGGGTCTGTGGCCCTGCAGCAGCAGGAGTTAGTTACAACCAAAGGCCAAGCAGATGTTCCTAGTCAGGGCTGCTGCCCAGAGATATGCTGACATCTGAGGGTTGTCTAAAACTGGCCCCACCCCTTACCTGGGCACTGTGGGAGAGCAGGTCCCGGGGGCTTGAGAGCAGGAGGTGACCCCACCCATAGGCAGCTGCAGCACTTGGGATTAGCCCAGAAGCGTTGAATTCCCAAGAAACAATTTACAGACCAAACAAAGCTCAAGCAGATGTTGGCCTTGTTGGTTATCAAAGGGAGAAGAGGCCCTTGGTCCTGATAAGTCTGGATGCCCCAGTATAGGCGAATGCCAGGACAGGGTAGAGGGAGTGGGTGGGTTGGTGAGTAGTGGGAGGGGGGATGGAATAGGGTGTTTTTGGAGGGGAAACCACAAAAGGGGATAACGTTTGAAATGTAAATAAATAAAATACCTAATTAAAAAAAGAAAAAGAAAAAGAAAAAGAAAAAAACGAATCTTGGTTTTTTAAAATAAAACCACAGAAATATTATATGAATATATTTTCATTTTAATCCCAGGTTTGAGAATATGGTGCTTCCTTTGTCTGTTTGAAACAGCTGATTATGATTTGCCTCATGCTCTAGCAGAGGCATGGTTTTGCCAGCTGCAGATAGTTTCTGTGATTGAATGACATTTGGACTTCTGGGAACTTTTCAGAGGTTATATATATTCTAGAGCTGATAGGCAGGGTTGGTGGTTGTTGCTCATTCAGGGAGGTTGGTTATAGCTTGTTAGTAGCTGTGGTCAAAGAAGAAAGAAAAGGAAAGAAATTAGAGTTGGGAGGGATTCTAATTCTTCTCTCCCCTCTATCGTAGCTTCTTTCTTATCCAGTGTCAGGAGATAAAATTCAGGGGGATAGAGGGTGGGGAAAAGAAGTACCCACAAAGTAGCAAAGACTAGATACACTGCACCTAGCCTGGGCAACACAGTAGAGCTGGCCCTGGATTTGGCGGTTGCTGGTGAGCCAGCCCTGAAGGCATGAGAGTGTGAGGAGAGCTGGCAGGCTGACCAGTCCAGACACATCTCAGGCCTGGATCCAGGACTTTGAATTGGCCCATCCAACATCTACCCCATCAATGAACTGCTGGAGTGCATGAAGGGAGCCGGTCCTACCTACAGATCCAAAACTAAGGATCTCTATGACATCGTGCAACAATAGGATATACAAGAGGAATCCAAGGAGGTTCCAATATTGATAGAGTAGCTTGTACCAGACCAGTGAGACATTGCAACAAACATTTGCAAGGGAAGAAATGTGGACAAAAAGGTAGACTGTGGGGCACACTGTAACACAATGCAGCTTCTACAATGAGATTTTTTTTCTCTCTGTTGGGGGTGAGACTACAAGGATAGAGGACAGGTAAAAAGGGAGGGAGAAATGAGTGGGATTGGTGCGCATGATAGGAAATTCACAAAGAACCAACAAAATTTTTTAAAATGGCTATTACAGACTTAATTTTTAGTTTTCTCATACAGTAATAAAAACACTCACTAGATGAGTTTAATAAGTTGGATTATTATTTATCTTAATTTTCTTAAGTATATTTTTTCTGTGAGTAGGATTTATATGATTTTTGTTTTCTTTTGCTTTGTTTTAATATGGGTTCTAGTACATCATAACTAGGCACCTTACAAACCTATTTTTACATTCTGGGAGCCTTTCTAGAGGTCTAGGCTGGGTGCTATTTATTCACTTGCTTCTTGTCTTCAGCTCAGTCAATCTCTTTGACCTTTGGCATTATGGTTTATATATGAAAAGTTTCCAACAGCCTCAGTGCATCAGGGTTGTCAGCTCACAGGTTTTAGGAAATGGCTGGTTTTGAGGGCTCTCCCTAACCAATGGATTAATTTCCTGTTGGTTTTACAATGTGATAACATTACTGGGAGGTGTGGCAAACAAAAGAAGCCTGTCGGGCCCAACCTGGAAAACAATTATCTTGTTTTTAGCCTCTTCCTGTCACTCCACTTCGTGTCTGCCATGACATAAGCTATCTCCCGTGCCACGTGCTCCCACATCCACAATGTATCCTCACCTCAATCTCAGATCCAACTGACCTTAGACTGGAACCTCTCAAACCATGAGCAAACTAAATCCTCTCTCCTAATATGTTTCTCTCTACTGTTCATCATTGTGACAAAATCTTGACTAATACATCAGTTGCTTTCTCTCTTTGTATTATGTATTTAGATTTTGCCCACTAGAAATACAATCTTACCTCTTCGTTAGTGTTTAGGAACTCTTAAAGATTGGATATTTCTTTAGAAGGATTATGAGATTTAAGGATATGAATTATGGAAATCAATGTGACGACAGCAATGGTTATTAATATATCAATCTCTCTAAACAGTTCTATAGATCTGTTGGTCATCTCCTTCCTCAATTTTTCCAGATAGCTTTTCTCTTTTTCCTTCCCTTTCCCATTCTTCTCTCTTTCTTAGTTATTAGGTCATTATGAAACTCGGGGAGCAACTTTTGTTTTGCAGGTAAAATGGCAGCTAAAGCTATTGCACAGGAGTTTAACTGGACTACTGAAGAGTAGGAAATCTCTACCAAGCAGCTACCAAGTTTCTTTTCTCCTCTTCAGATGGTACCTCCTGTTGCAGAAGGTGGACACTCAGAAGTCACGAAGAAGATTGGTTATATGCTTGCCTGGGCTACCAATGATGACCCAGTGTAGATAGCAGAAAATTATAATGCATACCCATTTGAAATGGAACTAGAGATATAAAGTCTCCTTGTTTATGCTGTTTAACAGCTGAACAGTATTTTGGTGTAAGGGTAAAACTGTCATAAGCTATTTTCAAGTGAAAATTTATGCAGTGTAATATATCCTTTTTGTGCACTCAACCTGGCTAAATATGAAGTTGGAAGGGAATCACCTTGAATACCATATATCCAGTTGGGTGGGGAATATTGATTGTGAATGTCGATTTTGTTGATGGCTAAGGGTCAGCCTTTCTGATTTTCCCTTGTCTCTGAAAGTTGTCTGGAGCATGTCTGCTCAAACTCCCTAAATTTCATGCTCCCAGGGCCCAGGGGAAACACTGCGAGCATCCTATCTACCAGAATTTCTGACTCTTAGAGCACATTCTATGAAAGGCAGAGTCAATCAGTCTTGAGGGACGTGATGCAAAGAATTCTTTCACCTTCAGTTATTTCTGTTCTTTGAACTTCTTTATATCTTCCAGCTTCACACCAAATAATCTACTGTCTTGAGCTACAATCTCTGTTTTTTTTGGCAGGATTCTGGACTTTCCCACAAATTCCAAAAATCTCTAGCATCAGCTCTAAGTTATATAACTTTTATATAAATATCAAGCCTAGTGCTCAGTAAATATGATTTATTTGGTTGATGAAAGGAAAAAAAGACAACGATTTGACAGAAAAGTGAAGAGATGGAATAAAAACAGAGAGGTTTCAAACATTTAAGGTTGTGATGTTCTGAGCTCTCATTATATGGAGAGAGGCTGTCCATGGTCTCAGATTGTTAAGGAGAACACTGAAGATTGCTTTAAATGTTGTTTCTACAAAAGTCATGATATGAGTTGACTCTCCCTAACCAAAAAAATTAAAGATCCAAAATATACCCAAATTGAAATTCTCTATCTCATGGTCTCATGTGATGGGTGGTCATAATCCAAGGGTAGATAAACCAAAAATGCATGATACTACCTTCAGGCTATTAATATATTTAAAGAGGAATTCCATGCTTAGCCTTGAGTCCTATTCTCCAGACAATCCCACTATGACCCGAATCATTTTTAGTCTAGTGATTTGGGGTAAGGGCTATTTGACCTATACTCTAATGTTGACAATGGCATTAAAATGTATATGGCTGTGTCTTCTAGAATTTTTAAGTTTTCATAGAAATAAAATTTTTATCTGCTGGAAATGAAGAGCTAATCCGTGGCCATTGTTGACTGGCAGGCAGTAATAGATACGATCACTGAAATGTGACACACCTCATACAGAAATTCTCTGTAGATGGTTCTAAGATTTCTATTTCAGAGAGGAACACATTTGATCCTTACAGAAATTATGTAGCTCATATGAGTTTGCATGGCTTGTCAGTGGTGACCTTGGTTTGTTTATCTCATTCCAACCTAAAAAAAAAGGAGGATCATTTCAATGAAGTAAAATGATCACAGGCTCACGAATCAGATCTATTTGGAATTTAATTCTTGGCTGAGTGTTTATGTAAGCTATGAAACCAAGCCTTTTTTTTTTCTGTGTGTGATAATTTTCTGAATTTAAATGCATAATAATATTCAATTACCTGGCTCTAGGTGAGTTCTTGATTTTCATTTCATTTTCCATTAGGATTCTCTTTCCATTCAAAACCACAATTATGATGAATTATCAAAGCACTTGGAGCCAGAGTCTGATACTGATTTCTACTTCTTAGTAAGATTATTAGTTACTCCCACTAACCTGTACCCATGAATACCCCTGTGAAATTGTGCCAGGGAACATTTACAGGATGGCATTGGTACAGCGTGGACATCTCAGGGAACTGGAAATGATCCAGTGGTCATAAAGTGCAAAGCCGTTTGCAATCCAAACATCATGGAAACTGTATGCCATTGGGTTGAGGGGGTGGAGGATTGTGATTGAAAAAACACATGGCTTGGAGTTATTTTGATGGATTAAGTATTTCCCCTGTATCATCCTGTTAGAAGATTAAAACTTGATTATAACACACCGGAATATTTTTCTATGTGGAAATATTCAAGCATAAATCAAACACCCAGGTTCATGAGAAAATAATCAAGAGAACAGTGGTGTGCTATTCTTCAAGGTCTGATGTGGAAACAAAGGAACATTACAATAGTTTATTGTTCATAGGCTAATATATTCTTGCAGAGTTGGTTTGGAATGTAGGCACTGCCCAGAACTGATTGGTGCTTGGCTACACACCAGAGTAATGCCCATAACGAAAAAAAATGTTATGAAAATGTGAACTTTTTTTCCTTTTTAGTACCTTATGTCTCCTTCACTTTAAATCAGACAGAGGTAATTTCGCAGTTCCATGGTGGAAAGCTATTCTAGGATGCTGTCTATTAGAGAAAGTTGCACCACTGTTCAGGAGCATTGGGGCTTAACCTCTCAGGCACAAACTGTTAAACTTGGGTTATTTCAGATGTAAGAGACAGTAAAGCCTCTACAAGTCCCTGGAGTTGCCATAGCAAGGACATGGTAATTGTAGGAGGCCCAGGAAGTCTTTTGATTATGGTCATAACTTTAACTCTTAGCCCCAAGTAGTTCTTTCTTCCATTCTCCTCAACACCAGCTCCTCAGTGTTCTCTATGACTTTTGACCACAAGCAGCTTCAGAAGGGGTCCACTGTGTGACATAATTTTTCCTGGGGAGATACAACACACATGTCTACTCACCTCAGATACAGAGACCACGACAGACCAAAGTATGCATACTACCAAATTCTAACTTGGTGAACAAATGAGTTTTATTGAGGTTATTTACAGGAATATGGATAAGGGGGTACTTAGAGAAGCAGAAATGACTCAAAGACATTTGCATCACCAAAGCCCACTCTCTCTCTCTCTTTCTCTTCTCTCTCTCTCTCTCTCTCTCTCTCTCTCTCTCTCTCTCTCTCTCTCTATCTCTATAATCTATCTATCTATCTATCTATCTATCTATCTATCTATCTATCTATCTATCTATCTATCGGCTTAGTTTTTCAAAACCTACTTCAACCCATGGGTGACAGCTCACAGAGCTGGGAACCTGGAACACATTGGACAGAGATCAGGCAGCTCAGAGGGTTGGAGAATGTCCTTTCTAAATGAGTCAGTTGATCTAAACAGGCAGCTAGTCTGGTACTAGAGTCTTCTTTGCAGTTTTGTTTGTCCAAGCCCTTTAGCAGCATGGCTTGTTTACTCTTGGAGGGAGTGGCCTAGTGAATCTAGTCAGTTTCTAGGACTTCCTGAAGCAATTTTGAGTTGTTTATCTTAAGGAGATTGCCTGGAAAAGCGAATGTTTTAATCTTTGAGGAATCTGTTACATAGCATGGTCCCTTTTTCTTCCATTAAAAATGAATAGATACTACAATGTGTTTTACACTGGAGTCCACATCTTTCTCTTATTTTCTCCTATCACATCTAAAGATGAATTTCCTGCACTGCAACCTCATATCCCTTGTTTCTTCTGAGACTTTGCTGTATCCATGATTTCCTTTTTATAATCTTTAACTTCTTTTTGAAGGCTATTTCCTCTACCCCTTTTAATAAGCACTCTTTAGCTGGTTTATGCTAAGAATATTGGAACTGGGAAAGCCGGACATACCTGCATATGTAG
This sequence comes from Apodemus sylvaticus, assembly GCF_947179515.1. Classification (NCBI taxonomy): domain Eukaryota; kingdom Metazoa; phylum Chordata; class Mammalia; order Rodentia; family Muridae; genus Apodemus; species Apodemus sylvaticus. The sequence goes on from NC_067478.1 coordinate 40,700,179, forward strand.
CAGAGGCAAATGGATGAGGCTGGGGAAGCCAAATGACAGAAACAGGACAGAGAGACCTCCAGTGGATATGAGACAAACATCCAGGCCAGCCACATGGATCAAGTCTTTTTGTGAGAATACTATGGGGATGCAGTAAACTAATTTGCAAATTGAAACTCAGAACAAAGCCCTGGATAACTCATGGCTCTGCACATAGCCCAAGAACAGAGTAAGGTAAACTCATTGTGTGAATGAGGTGAAGTAGTCTATATAGAATCCACAGAAATACTCAATGTTTCCAGGAAGCTCCTCCATAGATAGATGTATGATATAACATTTTTAGTATACAAGACTTCTTCTGTATCTTATGGTAAGACTTCATGCTCCTAAAAGTACAGGGACTGAAGTCAGAGTAGTTGGAACAGCACTTAAAATGTATTTTTCAAAGTACATGGCATATATCTATATATCTAAATCCATATTATCTATATCTATCTATCTATCTATCATCTATCTATCTATCTATCTATCTATCTATCTATCTATCTATCTGTAGGCTTAGATTTTCAAAACCTACTTTAATAAGAGTTCTTAAACTCTTCAACCTCCCTTCTAGCTCACAGTCCAAAGGTATAGGAGAAAGATGGTTAATAGGACAAGTGGGATGTGGACCTATTTAAAAGTAGTTCTTTCGGTCAATTCCAATCTTCCTTGTCAGGATATCAGCAGTTCACTCCAAAACACCAAACACAAATCAGTAGTAGTGGCTAGATCCAGAAGTAACCAAGAGGCTATGGAAAATCAGCACAAGTCCAAGGAAGCAGCAAGAAGCAGCCAGAATACCAAGTCTTTGGTGCATTCCTCTCTATGAAGCCATGACTAGTGAAGATCATCAAAGACCAGTAAAGCATTGCAAGGTGTAATCAGCAAAGACCAGTGCAGCATTACATGGCTAGCAATACAGGGGTGTCTTCTCAATGTTTGGGGGGATTATGTTTATCTTCTTTTTAAATATTACACCCCTACATCAACCCCAGAAAAAACCTCTCACATGTCTGCTTCAGCAAAACATCCTCTCATATGACAGCTTCCAAAAGTTGTGTTTTCATGATATCCACCATCCTCCCTTTCTTACCCACCCAACTTTTTGGTTTTTTTTCCAAAATAATTTTTGTTTGTTTATGTGGGTGCCTGTATCTGTAGTGTGTGTACATGTCTCTGTCTGTCTGTCAGTCTGTCTGCCGATATGTATGTGTGCATGTATGTATGTGCTACAGTACACATGGAAAACAGAGTACCGCCTGCAAGAGTTGCTTTCACCATGTGAATTCTGGGGTTTGAATTCAGGCTTTCAGGTTGTGGTAGCAAATTTCTTTATGGGCTGAATGGCAAGACTACATTTCTGTTGTCTAAAAGTATCATGGCTTGGGGTTTTAAATATCCCCCAAAAGTTCATATGTTCAAGACTTGACCCCAGTTGTTGACACTATTGGGAATTCATGGAAACTTTCAGATTTGGTGTCTAGTAATCAGAAGTTTATTATCATTATCATCTATGTACTATCATCTATCCTATCTGTATAAGTATTTACCTCTCAATCATCTATCTGTCTGTTTGCCTATATCTGACATCTATCTCTATCATCTATCTATCTGACATGAAAGCAGAAGAGAGAAAGAAGGAAGAGAGGGCACGAGTAGAGAGCATGGCATATATTATGAAAATGGTGGAATGAAAACTACCATTTAATTATTAAAATAAAATGCAAATTAACTTGTTTAATTTTTAAAAGGGTCAAATAACTTGCCCAAGGACACAGAGCTACTAAGCAAGTGAGTCTGGACTTGCCTCAGGGACTACCTAGATATAAAAGGGCTAGTTATACTCGGCACTGCTTGACTTACTATACACACAACCTCAGAGACAGCAAACAGCACAAGAAAGGCACAAATAATCAAATAGTAAAGGTGTCCCTGTGACTAACAATAGTCACTGGTTGCCATTGAGCAAAGCCATTTAAAGGAAGCTCTACCAAAGACTTGTCTTTTTCAACCCCACAGGTAAGTGCCAATCCTTGCTCTTATGTTTAGGGATATATTTAACCAGAAAAGACTGGTTACTAGAAGTTATGCTGCACAGAGTAGTCATTGATAATTTAGTTTCCCTAAGACCTGTGACTTCTTGCAGTTCCCATAACCACTGGTTTTTGTCATGAGTCATTATCTCTTGCTCAACTTATTGCAATAGAATCTTCATTGGGTTTTCTGCTTGCACCCCTTAAATCTGTTGTCTCTATCACAAGTCTTCTGCTTAAAACCCTTTGCTGCATCATTGCTGAGAGAATAGAATCCTACTCAAGGCCTACTCAGTCTTCCTTCTCTTTTTGTCTTTAGATGCTTTGGCCCATTATTGTGTTTTCCTCAGGAGAGCCCTGTTAAAAGCAAACTGATTCTTCCCACTCTTCAGCACACAGCTCAAGCACTTCTGGAAACCTATCCTCTTCTTTACCGGACCCCACCCACACCTGCCCACACCTGCCCACACCCCTTGCTGCTATTATTACATTCATAACTCATTGCAGCTGACATGAAACTTCTCCCATAAGCCTTCTACTCTAACAGTAAATAAGTTTGATTTTATGGGCCACAGGGTCTTTGACACAATTCAGGTCTGCAGTAGTATTTTAAGGGATCCACAGGCAATATGAAAGCAAATGACCCTATGTTCTTGGCAAGCATTGTTTATCCCTCATTCCTGATAGACAGGTTTTCTATAGTGAGAAGACTTGAGTTGCTTATTTTTCTGTTCTCAGCATTAACTTGGTCCTGACATACATATAGCTGCTTGTCCAGGCAGATAAGTTGAGAACCCGGTACTTAATGCTATCAACAAGAACCTGGCTAACAGAATCATGGTAAAGGAAACATATAAAATCTTTACATAGAAGAACACTTTCATGTGCATATTGGGAAATTCTGATACAGCACTTTATCATCTGGATCAGTGTGGCCAGAGACCTTTGACATCCCCATCCCACAGTTAAGCTGTCAAGAACTGAAATGAACTTGTAGCCTGGGTCCGGGGGATCAGTCCTATATGATCTATGTTTCTAAAGGAATGTTGTGAAGGCCAGGAGGGGGTTTAATACACTTGAGCTACTCTCCATGAATGTATTCTTAGTGGGGTTTGCTCCAGTAAGCTCTCAGGTCTGTGTATGTAGCCATGAGTCTATGGAATTTTAAGCTGGAAGCTCCTAAGCCTGATTTACTGATGCTACAAGGGTTGGTCGGGCTACATTCATTCAGTTAGGGTACTGCAGGAGTAACTGACTCCACATGGTAGAAGATTTATGGACTTTTTAAGTTCTCTGAGGAGGAGGAGGCTATCTGGAAAATTCACCTGAGTACCTCATTTCCTGAAAAAGCTGGAAAAACTAGTGAGCTCCCAAGGAAAGGCAGTTACCATATATTGGCTTTTAAGACATATTTTTAAAAGTACTTTTCAATGTTATAGACGTTTTATTGAGTTAAGCAACTAAAGAATTGTGCTGAGCAGCATTTTGGTATTAATTCTGATTTTGTGGGAGAAAGAAAAGCCATGATCATACGGGACATTTAGAAATACTTTCCCTCCTATAAATTGGAACAGGGAGCACAAGATGAACAATTTGGAAAAGAGAACAAATGACCTATGTTTAACTGAATTGGACTGACTTCCAGTGTACTGAATTCTTTCCTTTATTTTATTCCATTTTAGTTTTCTAGGTCCAACTTCTTTCATAAGATTGAAGAAAAAAAGGGAAAGGTTGACTTGGTACAAATTCTGAAAACAAAATGATAAACCTAGCCTGCACATTCTTTCCCTATATGACTTAAATGTAAAAGTGTCCAAAGTTATATATAATAAGAATACACACAGAAAACAGTCGGTCAAGGCATACTCAGATATGTATTTGAGTATGTGTCTTCTTCATGGCTCAGGAATCATGCTACCAACTGGGATGCAATTCTGAGGAAGCCTGTCCCACTGGGAAGAGTTCTAGTTATCTATTGACAAATATCAAACTACCCTTGTATTTTTGTAATGTAAAATGACTATCTGATTTGCTTTGAGATTCTATTGTCAGGGATTCAGACAAGGATTCTTAGCAGTGGTTGTATCTTCCCTCTATTGGGAATACCTAGTGCCTTTCTTCTCCATCAGGTTTGGTTTCTGGAATAAAATAATCAATGGGCTTAGTTGTAGGTGTTGACTGGAGCATCTACTTATGGGCTGTCCAAGAAGCTTAGTTTCTTCTAGCATAGTTGCTGAAATCCAAAAGGAGTACAGGAGGAAGCAAGGAGACTCAGTAGAAGCCAAAGATCTCTTGAACTAACAATGGAAGTCATGTATTATTAGTTCTACATAACGTCGTTACAAAAAAGTCCACAGGATCATTCCAAATTCAAAGGAAGATAAATTGAGTTTCACTTTTTTTCAAGGTGTTGAGACTCCACTCAGCAGAAGGCCATGCTGAAGAAAGATAACTGCTGTTATCTGTAGAAAGTCCAAGGTCACAAGCAATTAGACACAAATACGTGTTAAGTGTAGTATATGATATTGAATGTTTAGTTATCTATTGCTGAGAAATAGCTCACCCCATAACCTATTGTCATGAAACAATGGTTGTCAGCTATCATATTGGTGGTTCTGTAACACATGGTACTACTGCTCAAATGACCACACTTAATCAGAAACTAGAATGGTGAATTTGCTTTACTCATGCCTGATGCCTCAGTTGGAATATCCAGAATGATAAGGCTCTTTGATTATTCTTGTAAAGATCCAGAACAGGAAGAGTATCCACTAAATGGACACCATTAAAGTTACAAAAAAACAGTCAAACATTAAGAATTGATAAATACAGCAAAGGAATGATATGTGTTTGCAAGAACAGAGAATTATTGGTTTTCACCTTTGTAGACTGCATATGACATCAGAAGTTTAATGGACCTCCAGAAGTGTCATACTCAGTTTTCTGAAGAACCACCAGACTGATTTCAAGAGTGGTTGTGCCAACATGCAATCCCACCAGTGGTGGAGGAGTGTTCCTCTTTCTCCACATCCTCGCCAACACCTGCTGTCTCCTGAGTTTTTAATCTTAGCCTTTCTGACTGGTGTGAGGTGAAATCTCAGGGTTGTTTTGATTTGCATTTCCCTTATGACTAATGATGTTGAACATTTCTTAAGGTGCTTCCCAGCCATTCTAAATTCTTCAGGTGAAAAATCTTTTTTTTTTCTTTTTTTAAAATATATATATTTATTTTCTATATTCTTTGTTTAAAATCCAAAAGCTTTCCTCTTTCCCAGTTCCCCCCTCCCCATATGTCCCGTAAGTCCTCTTCTCTCCATCCATTCTCTTATCTTTCCCCCTCCCTTTTCTCTGTCCTGGTACTCCCCTACAATGCTGGATCAAGCCTTTCCAGGATTAGGGCCCTCTTCTTCCTTCTTCATGGGAATCATTTGATATGCTAATTGTATCTTCAGTATTCAGAGCTTCAGGGCTAAATAATATCCACTTATCAATGATTGCATTCCATGTGTATTCTTTTGTGATTGTGTTACCTCGCTTAGGATGATATTTTCCAGTTCCATCCATTTGCCTAAAAAATTCATGAATTCATTGTTTTTAATTGCTGAATAGTACTCCATTGGGTATATATACCACATTTTCTGTATCCATTCCTCCATTGAGGGATATCTGGGTTCTTTCTAGCTTTTGGCTATTATAAATAAGGCTGCTATGAGCATAGTGGAGCATGTGTCCTTATTGCATGCTGGGGAATCCTCTGGGTATATGCCCAGGAGAGGTATAGCAGGGTCCTCTGGAAGGGTCATGACCAGTTTTCTTAGGAACCGCCAGACTGATTTCCATAGTGGTTGTACCATCTTACAATACCACCAGCAGTGAAGGAGTTTTCCTCTTTCTCCACATCCTCACCAACACCTGCTGTCTCCTGAGTTTTTAACCTTAGCCATTCTGACTGATGTGAGGTGAAATCTCAGGGTTGTTTTGATTTGCATTTCCCTAATGGCTAATGATGTTGAGCATTTCTTAAGGTGCTTCTTGGCCACCTGAATTTCTTCAGAAAATTCTTTGTTTAGGTTTGTACCCCATTTTTTAATAGGGTTATTTGGTTCCCTGGGGTCTAACTTCTTGAGTTCTTTGTATATATTGGATATTAGCCCTCTATTGGATGTAGGATTGGTGAAGATCTTTTCCCAATTTGTTGGTTGCTGTTTTGTCCTTTTGACGGTGTCCTTTGCCTTACAGAAACTTGTAATTTTATGAGATCCCATTTGTCAATTCTTGATCGTAGAGCATAAGCTATTGGTGTTCTGTTCAGGAACTTTTCCCCTGTGCCTATGTCCTCAAGGGTTTTCCCCAGTTTCTCTTTTATTAGTTTCAGCATGACTGGTTTTATGTGGAGGTCCTTTGTTTAGCTCTGTACCCCATTTTTTCCCTGGCATGCAATAAGGACACATGCTCTACGATGTTCATAGTAGCCTTATTTATAATAGCCAGAAGCTAGAAAGAACCCAGATGTCCCTCAATGGAGGAATGGATACAGAAAATGTGGTATATTTACACAATGGAATACTGCTCAGCAATTAAAAACAGTGAATTCATGAAATTCTTAGGCAAATGGTTGGAACTGAAAATATCATCCTAAGTGAGGTAACCCATTCACAAAAGAACACACATGGAATGCAGTCACTGATAAGTGGATATTAGCCCAGAAGCTCTGAATATGTAAGACACAATTCACATAACAAATCATTTCCCAAAAGAAGGAAGGAGAGGGCCCTGGTCCTGGAAAGGCTTGATGCAGCAATGTAGGGGATTACCAGGACAGAGAAGTGGGAGGGGTTGATTGAGGAAAGGGCTGAGGGAAGAGGGCTTATGGGACTTATCGGGAGGGGAGAATCAGGAAAGGGAAAATCATTTGGAATGTAAACAAAGATTATAGAAAATAAAAGCAAAACAAAACAACAACAAAAAGAAGAAGTTTAATGGAAAGGACTTTAAGAATCTAGAAGAAGGATTAAACCATGGTGTCAGGTTGCTCCTGGCTATGTATGGTGCAGGAACAGATTGGAGCATGTTGGCAGTAGTATTTATAAAGATAATGAGGGGCTGGAGAGATAGTTCAATGGTTCAGAACACTGACTGTTCTTCCAGAGATTTTAAATTCAAGTCCTAGCACCCACATGGAAATTCAGAAACATTTATAATGGGATCTGATGCCCTCTTTGGTGTGCAGAGATGCATGCAGACAAAGCCCTAACATATCTAAGAAAATAAGAAAGAAAGATAGTGAAATTTAATTGTGAGTGCTAGAGGCAGATCACACATGGAAAGCATTGTTAGCAGAAGAGATCGCATGAAAAAGGACAGAGGTGCTAAGAATAGAGGATACATACATAATACATACATACATACATACATACATACATACATACATACCTCATCTAAGTATACATCCTATTTATATGGGCATGGGGTTGTGAGAGAGGTGGAGTAAAAGCTAGTGTCAGGAGATGAGCTACTCTCAGGAAATTTATAATGGATTTCAAGGATTTCTAGATCCTGGTGAGTTGTTTGGACTCATTATATTGCCAAAGTTTAGCAGTTTTATCAATCTTTCCAGGTTAAAGTGAGGGAGAATGGTTGTGATCATGTTCTGAGATCTTGTGAACATTTATTGACAGACAGATAAATTAGAAATTTATCTAGTTAGGTACACAGAAAATGCAAAATCATTTGTGCACAGTTAACAAGCCCACCTCTGCATGTTATCTGAGGATCACTGAGGTGATTAACTGGGCAAATTCTTTCATATTATTCTTCTACCATTTTGTATTATGCCATGATGGTGGCTATAAGGCTGCTGAAGTAATATTTGTCCTCTTCTGTCAACTCCTAAAGCAGACCCTAGAGTCCATTACATTATCAAAACTATTTCTGTGGAATGAGAAGTCCAGAGTAGCATAAAACAAGACTCTAAAGCTTGGAGCTACAGTTCTGAATGCACTGACATCATGAAAAGGCAGGACGAAGTGGAGAGTATAGGAATTCCATTACGAGGCAGGTCAGAGGGTCTGCATTTTAGAGGCACACTACGAGAGGCGCACTAAAAGAGAACACTATTCATTCGATCATCAAGTACTTATCAGTGCTTTCCCTATGAGGGGCCCTGCCGTAAAGGTGGAAAATAGCATCACGTGGAGGAACGCTGTCATTTCTTTTATGGAGATTCTTCATAGTATGCTATTGTGGCCAGATGGGTTTGTCGTGCTCAGGAAGCTTAAGGGTGGATATAGAGTTTGCCTGGATCCCAATTGTCCCCTCCTATGTAGAGTATGTGGACATGATCAGATACCCAATGCCAAAGACTTGACTGTACTTGATATCATAATTTGATACAGAACACTAAAGACGTGACTGCATTTGTCAGTTATCATTAACTTGCACAACTACATATTGCTAGTGAGAGGGTTGTGGTAAGGGCCTGAGTGAGAGTGAAAGTGTATTCACCTCCTAGGAAAGAGGGGCATGATCATTAGTTTGTACTCAAAGTTTTGTTGTTGTTGTTGTTGTTGTTGTTTCTTCCCCAATTCTGACATCTGTAGAATGCATTCATGCCCATGTGCATTTATTTCCACTCCATTGGGTTTATTTTTAGGACCCATTAGTTGCCGTGCCCTTTTCCAGTGAAGCTGATATCAGACAGCTATTCAGACAGAAGTCATTTTAATTCTGAGGGAATCTGATTCAATGGTTCCCTCTTGTAATAACATCAGCAATCCAGAGGATCCGTCAAGGAGCTGAGCACAGCAGGAGTTATTCCAAGCTCATTCTGAGCCTGAATTTAGACTGGTACTGGAAAGATGCTACATTTCACTGACAACACTTAGATTCCTACTGGGAGGGACAATTTTTGTCAAGTTTTCAGCTTTAAAATGGAGTTTATTTTAGTATATATGTTAATATACATGCAGCAGATAGGGAAACACTATTAACCAAAGTATCTTTGTCTACAACTAGGTAAGATAAGATAACAAACAGTTCAAGAGAGAGATGACTCAGCGGTTAAGAGCACTGACTGCTCTTCCTAAAGTCCTGAGTTGGAATCCCAGTAACCACATGGTGGCTCACAACCATTCATAATGAGCTCTGACTCCCTCTTCTGGAGTGTCTGAAGACAGCTACAGTGTACCTGCATATAATAAATAAAATCAAAAAAAAAAAAAAAAAAAGAAAAGAAAAGAAAAGAAAGAAATTATCTTACACTCAAAGTTTGTTTGTTTGTTTGTTTGTTTGTTTGGTTGTTTTTTTGGTTTTTTTTTGGATTTGCTTTTTCCGAGACAGGGTTTCTCTGTATAGCCCTGGCTGTCCTGTAACTCACTCTGTAGATCAGGCTGGCCTCGAACTCAGAAATCCGCCTGCCTCTGCCTCCCAGAGTGCTGGGATTACAGGCGTGCGCCACCACTGCCCGGCTCACACTCAAAGTTTTTATCTCCCTCTTTTAGTTATATTCATATTCCCCCTCTCCCTTTCTAACCTCCCCTGTGTGTGTGTGTGTGTGTGTTTGCACATGTGTGTTTGGGTGCATCTGTGGTGGACAGAGGTGAAGGTTAGGTGCCTTCCTCAATCATTTTCCTTGTTTTTTCAGACAATGTCTCTCATTAAATCTGGAGCTCCTCAGTTTGGCTGAACTAGCCGGCCCACAGTCCCTAGGGATCCTTTTTCTCTGCCTACCCAACCCAGTGCTGAGATTCTAGACATGTGTTACTGTGCCTGGCTTTATGTGGGCACTGGGGATCAAATTCAAGTCCTTATGCTTGCACAGCAAAAACTTTACTAACTAAGCCTGATCCCTAGATGTAGTTGCTTGCATTTCTTTTGCCTTATGTTTTGAAGACTTTATTTTTATTATGAAGTGTGTGTGTGTGTGTGTTTAGAGGAGGTTATTCATGTGAGTGCAATGCCTAAGGAGGCCAAAGCGGGTGTCACATCCCCCAGAGCTGGTGTTAACAGGCTGTGAGCCACCCTGTGTATGTGCTGGGAACTGAACTTGAGTCCTCTCAAGAGCAATATGTGCTCTTAATCACTAAGTGGGTGTGTGTTTACTTAATCACTTCTACAATTTCCAATGACTTGAGAGGTAAAATATTGTTTATAGTTAACCTAAAAATGAAACAGCTGTTGCCTTCACATTTTTGCCAGTATATAGTATATGGTCAACTAATTTTCTGCCAAAGTTAATTTCTGTGTGAATTTTGTGCATGTGCATGGTTCTTCTCCTAGACAATTGTTGGCAGATAGGAAAATTATCCAAGTGGCTGATTCATGATCTCATTTTTTTTACCTAAGTAGTTTGCAATTTTAATTTATGCTAAAGGATTAAATGGTTTAGCCTATGATGATTTCATGGCTGGCAACTGTTGAGGACATCTAATCTGCATCTTCAACTGTTTAATAATATCTAATTGTAGGTAATGTGGAGGTTGTAGTGGGTCCTTTCTAACATGATGAAGAGAAGCTTTGAACTACTTAGTACTTTCTTTAAACAAGAATGTCTCAGAATCAGCAATGGCTGGCATTTATTGTTTATTTATTACTTATTGACACTTGCATTACTTTCTGTTTTGTCAAAAAATTGCTGAAAACTCATTAAGTGTAAAATTATAGGCATGTCTATCTAAAAATGAGAAATTGACAAATATTATCGTTTAGTTGGGATTACCAACATATTTTCTATGCAACCATCCAAATAACAATGGGGTCCCCATAGTGTAAATCCACAGCTGGCAAAGCATCACAGGCCCTGCATTTTCCTGTGAATTCACCCTGTGAATATTGATTTATCACCTCTGATTTCAGGCACTTACAGGGGATGTCTATGTTAACAGACCAAGGTCTTTATTGGTATGAACTTCATGTTTTAGTGGTTAGAGATGGCAGTGTAACAGTGACATGGTAACAGGCTACCTTAGAGGAGATGGATGCTTTGCACAGAAACAAAGGTGGGCAGGAGATCCTGAGCCTGGGGCTTGACAACTTATAGAAATTGTGTGGTTTAAAGAAGAGAGGCATCTTCGTAAGACGTTCACGTTTAGGTAAAGACATAATTGAACTTGTGAGGCTCCACCCATGAGAAGGTCAGACAAAGAAGGTTCTAGGCATTGGGACTATTGGTATAAATGCTCCAAAGCAGGCATGAATGGGCTTCTGGGCAATAGTAGGGAGTGGTGTGAGTGCAGACCCTGAGGGATGAGCTCACGACAGTTACTGCTGGGCATTTAGCTTTGTAGCTGGACGAAGGAAGCCACTGGACATGTTAGAGAGGATGCATGGTGTAGTCAATCTCACCCTCAACAGCATGCTATACCTGACTTTGACCTGTAGAGCATCCCTGAGGTTGCAGGTGGGGTCTAGATTGTAGTGTACTAATTCGCTAAGCTGCTAAAATAAAGTACTATACATTTTAGGCTTCAAACGAGATATTTATTAAGCCCAAAGTAAGGCCATTGCAGGATCACACTCCTTCTTGCCTCTGAGATTCTGATAGTTTTTTTTTTTTTTTTCAGTTTCAGAGATAGGATTTCTCTGTGTAGCCCTGGCTGACCTGGAATTCACTCTGTAGACCAGGCTGGCCTCAAACCTGCCTGCCTCTGCCTCCCAAGTGCTGGAATTAAAGGTGTGTGCTACCACTTCCCGGTAATCCTGATAGTTTTGGCAAGCCTTGGCATCACAGCCTTGTAGCTATGTCACTTCAGTCTCTGACCCGCCTTCCTGTGGCCTTCTCTGATGTGCTTCATTCTTGCTTTCTGTCATCTTCTGCTGTAAGAATACCAGCAATTGGACTTAGACCTGATCAGATCCCATGTTCTCCCATCTTATCTTGATTCTCAACTGTATCTGCAAAAGCATTTTTTTAAATAAGGCCACAATCAAGGTACTGGGAGTTAAAACAGAACTGTGTGTTTCAGAGGACCATGTTCAACCTGCTTGTGGAGTAAAGATAGAAGCACAGAGACCATCATGAGGACAGGATCATAGATGGAATCTGGACTGCAGAGAGAACTAGCTGGGAGGTAAAAACTCTTCTATATTGATTTTGATGACACCCTAAGAAACTGGTAAGTTTGAACATACCATAGGTCAAGGGTGACTCCAAGGCTTTGGGTCTGCTTAACTAAAATGAAAAAGTTATGATCATGAAGCTAGAGAGATGGCTCAGCAGTTAAGAGCACTGACTGCTCTTTCAGAAATCCTGAGTTCAATTCAGCAACCACATTGTGACTCACAACGATCTGTAATGCGATCCAATACTTTCTTCTGGTGTGTCTGAAGAGAGCAAAAGTGTCCACACATACATAAAATAAATAAACAAATCTTAAAAGTTATGATCAGTTAAGATGAGGAGACTGTGGGAAGAAATTTGGAGAAAAAAATTATTCAGCTTTGAATATGCTAGGCTTAAGAAGTCTTTTAGATGTTCATGTGAAGGAACTCTATACGCAGGGAGCTGTGGTGGAATTTGGCAGTCACAAACTGCTAAAACCACCAGTCTGGGGACAAACTCTATAAAACATGGTGTGTATAATCAAGAGCTCAAAGCCCCACATTCATTTTACTAAGTAGTTACCCTTTCCTTTTGCAGGGAATGCTGGGAAGGTGCTAGAGAGGAAAGATAAGTATGCAGCCATTTAAGTGATAGCCTAAACATATTCTATAGAAAACTAAACTGCATCAGGCCAGTGCAGTAACCCAGGTTCACTAAGGACATGGGAAGGGGGAAAAATAGACAGAAACACCCGGGGTTAAATTTTGGATGTTGAACTCTATTTATATTTTTCATTATTTTCTTCAGGAAATCTTTTTTCTAGCACTACATAAATTTCTCTTGCCAATTTGTCTTGTGTCTAGACCAGGAGAAAACCTGCACTTTAATATATAACTTTGTGCCTGCAAATATGCCTAGTGTCCACTCTGTATACCAGGAGTCTCTGATTCAACATATCACCTTGTTACTATGGTAACCACTATCCCTGATGCTCCCCAGGAACATTTTAGAGCCAGATCTCAACCATGAGTGAGACACACAGGACTATGAATTGCTCATTGTTTTTCATTCTTAACCAGTGGTATAAGTTTTAGATAAGTTACTGGTACAAAAACCTATGGACATTAATTTATTTAGCAATATTTTTAGATAACTTGTATCCTAGAGGATGAAGAGAGTGAATGGACAGTGAGGTAAAATTCCCCATTTTACAGAGTCTTTGTGTTAGTTTGGAGAAATAGAGATTTAATTACCAGAGGATATAGGAAGCATGTATAGTGTATCAAATGGCTGTGCAAAAATAAGGCAACAGAGAAGTATGAGGAGCCTTGAGGGTGCATCCTTAAGCAGAGACATTACAAAGCACGCTTGAGCAAAGACCTTGGGGAAATGAGAGAATCTTGTAGATTCAGAGAGGCATTTCAAGCAGCAAAACAGTTAAGTGCAAAGGTCCTGGGGCAGGAAACCTTCTGACATTTTTGAAGTAGATAAAGAGGGGCCAGGTGACTTGGAGTGCAGAGAACATGGGAGAGAGTTCAGGACATTTTCATAGCAGAAAGCACCAGGGGTTCGAGGCTTCTGTTCCAGCTTTGGTTTTTTACTCACAGAAAGATCAAAAGCGGTAATAGGGCTTTAGAAGACAAATGCTTTTATTTGACATGTATCAGGCAACATCACTGACTGCTGTATTATGAATAGGCTAGGAGACGAGACTTATATGTTTTGGGGTAAGTTTGACAGATGTAAGTTAGGGGAACCATAAGTTTGGATCAGGATTCATAAATTACATTTTGTATTATAAAGTGACCAGATGCCTGTTAGTTATGTAAGATGCTGAGAAGAGAAGCAGGAGCTAGACACATAAACTGGAGGCTGTTTACACAGATGGCCCTTGAAGGCATGAAGTGGCATTAAGTTGTAGATGTCAAGCAGGTGAAAATGACTGTAGAATAGAACCCGAGTTCTAACTCTTGTAATTCTAGAAGATTGTCACAGCAAAATACAAGGGATGGGACAAAAGCAGAGCTGTCACCTCAGTGGAGGAGGTGTGTACTTGAAGTGTTTTGTATATGTATGTGGTTGTACATGCATATACATGTGTGTATCTAGAGGATATAAATCAAATCTACATTGGGTATATTTATCATTCTCCACTTTAATTTTATCTCTCTCATGTGCAGGTGGTGTGTGTGTGTGTGTGTGAATGTGTGTGCATGTAGGCTAAAGACTGATGTTGGCAGTTTCTGAATGATTCTCCACTGTATTCATTGAGGTAGTCTCTCAATAAAATCTAGAACTGGAATACCCAAAACATAATCCACACATCAAATGAGGTACAAGAAGAAAGGAGGAGTGGCCCCTTGTTCTGGAAAGACTCAGTGAAGCAGTATTCGGCAAAACCAGAACGGGGAAGTGGGAAGGGGTGGGTGGGAGGACAGGGGGAGAGAAGGGGGCTTACGGAACTTTTGGGGAGTGGGGGGCTAGAAAAGGGGAAATTATTTGAAATGTAAATAAAAATATATCGAATAAAAAAAATAAAATCTAGAGCCCCCTTATGGGAATTAGCTTGTATCTGACTTCCAATGATTTCCAAGGCTGGAATTGTAGGTAAGCTTCCACATCTACTGATGCTTCATAGTTTATAAATATATAAAATGAGTAAATGTTAAAGAATTATTTGCCTTGAATAGAAAGTTGGAGTGTGAACTGTGGGAAAGGTGATATAGTGAGCTGCAGAGAGGTGGGCATGGCTCTATATTTATGGGACTATTATCTGCATGTTAATCTGGTTCTAGAGATCCAAATTTAGGTTCCCATGTTTGTGTGATAAGTGATTTGACTTCTGAACCATCTTCCCCGCCCCTCCATCTCATAGTTAGAAACAGGGTCCCTGACTAATTCAGTTTACTGGTTAGATAGTCATCTCTAGGGATTCTCCTATCTCCAGGCCTCTCTTATCAGGACAGGGCTCAGATGGGGTGACTGTGTCTGGCTTTTATCTGTTGCTTGGCATCCTAACTCAGACTTTCATGCTTGTGCAGCAAGTTCTTTATTGATAATGCCACCTCTCTAACCCTGGGAGGACTCCTGCTTTCCAGGTCAGAATCTCTCAGAACAAAGACTTCATGTCCAGTGTGTTTATAGTGGCCTGAGTTTATTTTTGAGATGTCTTGGAAGCCAGCCAAAGCATAAAAAATGCCACCACACTGCCTGAGAGTCACTCAAGCTCTTCTCAGTGAGAGAGTAGGAGCATGGGACGAAGGAGCACATGTGAGTTGGGAACTGGAGATCTACCTTCTGTGAGACCACTTTTCCTGTCAAAGGGAGAAGCTGCAGCAAGCACTCGCTCAGGCTCTCTCAGGCATAAAATGTGTTCTGTGACAATAACCTTCCTTTTATGAGAAGGCTTCACCTTGAGGCCCAGGCACACTTACGTATGCTCAGGCCTCAGAACAGGATACAATCACTGGCTGTGAACCGAGAGTCCGAAGGCTGACACCCCACAGATCACCTATCTCTGGAAGACCCATTTGCCTTGGACAGAAAGTCAGAGTGAGTGTGAGATGTAGGAAAGGTGATACAGTGGGCTGCAGAGAGGTGGGCACGACTCTATCTTTATGGGAATATCATCTGCATGATAATGTGGTTTCCAGATCAGTCGTTCAGAAAAAGGAGACTTGCAGGAAGCATGGCAGGCTGTGATGCCACAACCCAGCTCCCTTTCTTTCCCCTGGGTCCATATCAACAGATGTTACTCCTGTCTATACCACACCAAGCCAAGCAGGAGAAGCCACTTCCTGGACAGGCATGTTTTTCAGGATCTTGTTTGTTTCCTTCTGGGTCCCTGTGTCTAGTATGATGCCAAGTACACTTGAATACACACACACACACACACACACACACACACACACACACACACGGTGTTAAAGAAACTCCTCTGTCTCACATACTTGCAGGAAAATGAACTCCATGTGACAGGTGAAGGGTCCTCTTAAATGTCTGCACCTGTTGGCTTGGAGACCCTCACCCTTCATAAATTTGCTCAGCAGCTTTTGGTGAGACCACATTGAATGGCAGAAGGAGCATGAGGCTTGGCTTCTCCTGTTTAGTACAGTCCTCTCAGAATGCATAACGAGAAAAGGTATCCAGCTCACAGAGACCTATTTGGAAAACATATCAACAGAATGGATTGGTGCTTTATTCAGTGCTAAGATTCTCTATTTCTCTTCCCATTCTCTGTAGATGGCAACACGAGCTCTGGAATTCAAGCACATCCCACTGACTGTAAATAGGTCTGTTAGTACACCCCAGGACATCACAAACAGGTCTGTCAATACACCCCCAGGACATCACAAACATTGACTTGTCCCCAAATGAACTTTGCAAAACAGATTTTGGAAAATTGGGAAATTTTTTTCTTAAGTACAGTTTTCTAGCCAAGGTATGTTAGCTTACAGTTGTAACAACACCAGTACTTAAGAGTTTGAGCCTAGAGGATTGGCTTAAGTTTGAAGTTTGAGATATACTGGGGTATACTGTGATTTCCATCTAACATAAAGAAATACATAAAGAATTTCTACCACTGAGCCACTGCCAAGCATTAGTTCTTGGAGTTGTGCAGCCTTTCTTATCTAATGAGACTCTGGAAAATGTTGTGTATGAAGGGAGAATGGTCACAGAGAAGGATCTGAGGGGGAAAAGTGTCTAGAGACAATAGGTATTGATGAGACAACGTGAGACAGAGGAGAAGATGGAAGTGGTTCATTTCTGGAATTTCTCACTTGTAGGCTAATACAGATTTAGAGAGCAAGAAAGCAAGAGCAGCCCAGCATGGCCTTCTCAGTTTCTTACTAAGGAAGCTAGATGCCTGTGACATCTTTGAGGAATTAGATGAATAGGCCCATAACAAGAGAAGGACAGTGGGTGGACAGACTGCATTTTGCTTCTCTGTGCATGGGCCAGAGTGTGCTGGTGGGATTTGGGGTCTAATCCCCTAACCCAGGCATGTTTAGGATGGTGGCCAGAGAGACTTTAACTAATAGAAATGGGTATTATGAGACCAGGAGTGAGTGACATGAGGAACTGATAATCATGGATCCAAAACAAAGCCCGTACCAGAAGAGTGATTTCAAGTGCGCCTTTCAAACAACAGGGGCTGGTGGCAAGAAGCAGAGATCAAAATCAAAACGCAAAGAAATAAAAGAAGCCAGAGAGGAAGTGACAGCAGAGCAGAAAGTCCATTGTTCTGCTCCTCATGTTTAGACAGTGAATTACAAGACCCTGAGAGTCCTAAGGATCGACAGCTTGGTCAGCTTCTGCCAACAAAGCCAGCCCTTCCTACTTAGATCAAATTGGGCTTGCTGTCTTTCAACAAGTTTGCTTACCAATGGGGCCCTTGAAGCTCACACTGAAGCTGGAACAATTTCATGTAAAAGGGTGAATGTCTTTCTACATGGAGAAGACTAGAAGTAGTCGGAGATAGATCATGTCAAATTCAGGGAAAGGTTTTCTGCTTGACCCTTCATTTTTATTTTTGCCTGATCTGATAGGAATGTGAGAGCCATTGAATTTTGGTTCTATTTCCCCAACTCTCAGTCTTAGTTAGGGTTTTATTGCTGTGAAGAGACACCATGACCAACGCAACTCTTATAAAAGCAAACATTTTAATTTGAGGCTGTCTTACATTTCAGAGGTTTAGTCCATTATCATCATGACAGGAAGCTTGGCAGTGTGCAGGCAGACATGATGCTCAAGGAGCTGAGAGTTCTACATTGTGATCTACAGGCAGCAGAAGGGAACTCTCTTCCACAGCAGACAGAGCTTGAGCATTGGAGATCTCAAAGCCTGCCCCCACAAAGACACACTTCCTGTAACAAGGCCACACCTACTTCAAAAGGCCACACCTCCTAATAGTAACTCTCCCCATGGGACAAGCATTCAAACACATGAATCTAAGGGAGGCATACCTACTCAAACCACTACATCATCCTTCCATTTATTGACTTACTCAGTGGATATTTGAAGACCAAACACTGGACTGGCCACTCAGGATTCAGAAATGAAGAGCATAGATGTAGTGACTTCCTCAAAGGATGATGGAGATTAGTGGCACTGTCTGAGTTCTGGGAACACTTTTCAGAAGAAAATGTAAGCCAAACACTGCAGGGAAAGGAATGCTATACTTGTAAGATAAGAGGAGGTGACTTTGGGGGAGAGAGTGGAGAAAACCTAAGGAGATGAAGGTCTGAAGGAAGAAAAGAGGTAATCATGAAAATAGTTTGAAACATAGAAGAACATCCATAGGAGAAGGATGTAAGGTAAGACTGAAGGAATGAGTGTGAGTCATATGACCTTTGCGAATTGGACCAAGTGTTTCATTTTTATCCATAGGCTTATTCAGAGTGGCCATTTTCCAAAGGGAAGCCACTAAGAAGCGATGCATTCTTCCATTTGTGGGCAATGGCCAGTATCCTTCCTGGTATATGATGCTTCATGCTGGTTCCTGGAGTAATACTCCCTTCTTATAATTATGATTGTTATAACTGCAAGGCTCATAGTAGCTATCTGAATTCTAAACCAAAGGGTTAAAATCTAAATTCTTCAAAGAGAAAGTAAAGAGTCGTCAATTACATCATGCTCCGTATTGCAAGATGTATTGCAAGTCATACTAAATCAATCAGGACAGCCTGGGCATACCAGCTACAAACCTCAACGGCCTATCACAATCACCTTACCTCATAAATAGGTTGCAGGCTGAGCAGCTCTCTAGGACAATATACTATAAGGACCTGGAAGTCTAGCTTTCTTCTGATGGGAGATTTTATCAAGCTAAGGCCACCATGTTCACTGTAAAGGGAAAAAGGTCAGCTGAAAACGACACTGTCACTGACAACTCACTGGCCAAGAGTAGTTCAATAACTATGCATAGCTACAAGAGGCCCCAAATTGTAGTATTTTCTGAGCTCACCGTTTGTGACACATAGAAGGTACTCAAACTCCCTAAAGCTCAAATTCAAAGAACTCTCTTCTGTCCACAAATGGAAGAATCCATTGCTTCTGAGTGGCTTCCCCTTTGGGAAATGTCCACTGTGAATATGCCTATGGATAAACATGAACTGCTTGGCCCACTTTACAAGGGCCACATGATTCTCCCATTCCTCCAGTCTTATATCCTCTCCTTACTCTGTTCCAAATTATTTTAATTATTCTTTCTTTTCTTCCTTCAGGTTTTCATCTCCTTCTGTTTGCTTGATTGTTTTCTGAGACAGGGTCTCACTATGCAGCTCTGGAACTCCCTCTGTAGACCAGGCTGGCCTTGAACTCACAGAGATTCCCCCTACCCATGTCTCTCAAGTCCTGGACCTAAAGGTGTATGTCACGGTGTCTGGTTAAAGAACTTTTTTATATGGACCTTTATTCAGGAGGATAACTAAGGGGTAAACTGGGTGTTGAGTGTGTTCGAAGGGAGAGCTCTTGGCTCTGAGATGTAGAGTGGTTAGAGTGAAGGAAGCTGGGCATAGAGGGAGACTTGCAGGATAATGAGGACTTAGGAAGCTCTGAGGTCATGGAAGAAGGAGCAGCAGACATGTTCTGTTATAAGGACACCAACTGCTCTCTATCACCGGGTGCCTCAAGGGATCTGTTGGGAAAGTGG
Organism: Apodemus sylvaticus; assembly: GCF_947179515.1. NCBI lineage: Eukaryota > Metazoa > Chordata > Mammalia > Rodentia > Muridae > Apodemus > Apodemus sylvaticus. The sequence goes on from NC_067478.1 coordinate 40,719,926, forward strand.
GTTGGAATCCCATGTGGTGGCTATACTGCAGGGGTCCCAGGGACTTTTCGCTTAGCTCAGTAAGTCTTTGGAACCAGGATATTCCTGCTGCTGTCACTGGTAAGTCTTCAACTTAGTGGAGCTGCTGAGAGGGCTTTTGAAAAATCTTTAATCATGCTTCGAAGGATTATAAACGCACAAAACTCATAGTTCTGTTTCCCATACCTTTCAGATGCATACCTGAACAGGAAGATCTGCAGCATTAAATACTTCCTCAGGGGAAAAAAATTAAGGGAGTGAATTAAAGCAAACCTTTTAGTCAGCACATCTCTGAGCATTTATCATGACTTTCTGGCTTTTGGAGACATTTATTTCAGTTATATTAAAATTAATTTTTTTAAAATTCTCAGCTGAAAAAAATTGCTTCTGTTTTTTTTCTTTCCTCCTACAAAGCTAACTCACCTGATTTGTCAGAACAGCTTGAAAATGAAGTGCTAACTGGTGGGTTTTATTGAAAGGAAACCAAGTGGAACAACATATGTATTTTCTTAGGGAACTCAAAAAGCTCACAGTCATGTGGCGTTCCTTGGGGTGAATTCTTTGTTATGAATTACAATCTGCTTACTGATGAGTTGTTAGTAAAAAAAGTAGGCCTGCCGGGCCATTATTTTTTTCCACACAGTTCAGTTTTCCTTTTTTTTTTTTTTTAAGTTTTCATTAATGCACCGAGTGTGAATAAATCTGTTTCTAATTTGTCATTGTTTTCCCTTCATCTGGACAATAATTTATTGCCAAATCTAACACTTGTCCATTATTAACATCCCTCTACCAGGGATATGTTTTAATTTTTCTCCCTTTATTTTTCTTACTTTCGTCCCTTCTTCGACTTTTTTTTTTCTATTTGTTAAGACTAAGAGAACCAAAAAGTTACAGCATGGCAGGGATTTTGTTTATGGATGTGACATCCAAGTCTGAGCTTGAGGGAGGCTGGGGGTAACTGGTGGGCACGTTGCATGGAAGGAAGGGCAGCCAGCTGTACTTGTTTGGAGCTGAGAAAATAGGCTCAGGGAAAACTGTTGAGGAAAACTAGAACCAGATGGTAACCTGAGGTGCAGGACAACTTTATTTAGCATGGCAGTCTTTATTTATTTATTTATTTTACACACACATCTGGTCACACTGGGGAGCCTCTATGCATACTCGTTATTATGCTGTTAATAGTATATTTGATTTGCCAAGGAATATTAGCAATTAAGTTCACTATGTATCCTAGTACATTCATATTTTAGTGGACCTTTGTGAGGCATGTTAGTGGTTAAGGCTTTATGTGGAAAGGGCAGAGGAACTGCTGTTTGAAGTTCTAGTGGTGTGGAAAATGTGTCCATCAATTAAGGATTTTAAAAGGGCTGAACCCCCCCCCCCCAAGAACATGCCAAGATGTCAGTAACAAACAGTCAGTGGGGCACTGCCAGTGCATTTTTAATTTTAGAAATAGTCCAGATTGTCCTGGTCCCTCCTCCATGGGCACATTCAAGATGAAACCATCTTGATTTCTCTTGGGGTGATGAAAATGAATATAAAGATGGGCTTGGATGTTTAACTTGTTAGCTCATGTCTACCCTGTCCATCAAAATGTAAAAAAAAAATTTTAATTGGGGTGTAGATAAAATACAATCTATGATGGAAGTCATATTTTGAAGAAAACAATATTCCTTTAATTCTTTCTTATTTTAACACCAATTTCTTCATCCTTGGGTTTTGCCTTGGTGTTAAAGGTATGTGATTGCAGGAGTAATTCTCGAAGATTTCATCTTTGAGGTAAGATAAGTCGGCTCTTATCTTACATGTAGTTGATTGTGCAGAAGTGTGATGTTTAACTCAAATTATCATCTAGAAATCTGAAGAGTCTTATTCTCACTATCAGGGTTGGTTTTCCCAACCGCTGGAAACCCTTTTCAAGTTTATGCAGAGAAACATCATCTGCTCTAAACATATTGCTTGTCCTGACACTTGAATTCCATGATCACAGGAAGTCAATGTGTGAGATCATGGCAATAGGGACAGGGATTCCAGGTAGAGCATCACTGACCCAAGAGCCCTAGACCCTTAAGCTGCACTGGAGTGGGACCTTATAAGAAAAATGTGTTTGTGTGTATTTATGTGAAAAAGCAGGCTGCCTCTGGCATATTATGCTGATGACATGAAAGGGGAAATTGTCTAGATAGCCTGTGCCTTCCTGAAATTAGGGCATCACAATATTACCCAGCCGAACAGAAACTATTTGTGTCTGAATTTTAGGGATATGGTTTCCATGGTTTCCATTGCGGATCTCGGTGTCAGCAGAGCATGGTCACAGAAGCTGGTTCTGCCCTTAGTATGCAGCCTGGCCACAGCAGTGTCACAGGAGGGGAACCCTGGCTTCCTCTTCAACAGCACAAGAAGGAGTGAGGGAGAACAAAGGAGAATACACAATACTGGGGGATTGAAGCTAAAGTGCCATTGAATGTCTTGCTTTCCATTCAAGACCAGAGATATCTACAGAAGAGAAGTATCCCCCTTTCATTCAATCAATAATTACTGATTGATCTACTATGTGCAAGGCCCTACTCTAGCCTCAGTTGTTTTTCCCTTTGGAGATTGTAGTTGTGCATTAAAAAAAATAACAACTTATGTTATGGCCAACAGGTCACCCTCGTCTCAAGAAAGGCACTCTAAGACTGTGGAGTCCCCAAACTCCCTGAAGGCTGAGAAGCAGAGCTTCAGGTTTTGGGATCAGTCTGACAAGTGAGTGATATGTGACAATAAACAGGATGTTTAATCTCCCTGAGCCTCACAGTCCCACCCCAGGGCCCATTAAACAGGAAAATGGCTGTAAAGTGTTAAGACTGAGAGGGAAAGTGTAAATAATAGTTGGGAAAAGCACTTCCCTGCTTCCCTCTGTCCTCATGGAAACTACTGAGGCTTGAGGACTGCATCAGCATCTCTTCTGCTGATAGCCCCACTGTGATGGCTTCTTCAGGGCTCTCTAGTTTAGCCTTAGCACAATGGCTCAGGCACACAAGTTTTCATGACCTCTAAAGAGTGTTGGAACCAGTCAGAACAAGAACTCACATCCTTGAAGGTCAAATCTGTCTTTTATCCCATTTTCTTTTCCCAGCTATGTCTATGTATGTGTGTGTGTGTGTGTGTGTGTGTGTGTGTGATGTACATCTGTGGACATGTTTTACAAGTGTGTAGGCACATGTGCATCTGTAAGCCTACACCTGTGAAGACCCAAGGTTGATGTCAGGATCCCATCTCAATTTCTCTTCCTCCTTATTCATCTAGAATGCCTTTCAAACACAGAGTCCATCCACGTGGCTCATCTCGCCATCCGCTTTGTTCAGAGAATCTCTACGTTCAGTCTTAGAAGGACAGGGGACATTTATGTGGGTTCTCTGGATCTGAACTCTGGCCCTCACACTTGTATAGCAAGCTCCTCCACTACTGAGTCATCTCCTCAGCCCATCAGCGCAGTGGTCTTGATGTTAAGATAAACAAATCTGCCCTCTTTTTTTAATTACAAGTTCTTTTGAAGAAATTGAGCAGCTGGTTGTTACAGGAATACATATATGACTGTTAAGCCTCACATCCCTTTAAAAAGGTGAAATCAAAATGCTCATTCCAAAGGTAAGGGTAAGAAAGGGGAGGGGAACAGCCAGAAACCATGGACTGGGGGTTCAAGTGAAGACTGAGCCCTTGGCAGCCTGCACCTTGAACTGTTCTCTCAACTTTCTACCTTAACCAGCATCTATTGCCTTCAGTTCCTTTCCCAGGAGTTCATTTAAATAACCCCTGCTTTCTCACTCTAGGCAAGCTGGGCTGGAAATCCTCTGCAGATACAATTTAGATTAAAAAAAAAAATCACATGTGTGCATGTGTGTTAAACCACACTTAATTCTTCCCTTTGGCCCTGACTTTTAGTATGTAAGCCCCAACACAAGAGGAGCCTAGCACCTAACCATATGATCTCTCTTGTGTATGTGACTTTATGTATAAATGTATATATGTATGCCTGTATGTATTTATTTATTTTAGGTTGTTAAAAAAAAGAACAAATCCTGTTCTCTTAAACTCAGAGTGTTAAAAGCCCCACGCCGTCAGAGGGGCCTTCTCCAGGCACCCTGCCATTGGCTCAAATCCTCCTGGGACATACACTTGCTTGGCAACAGGTATCAGATGCTGTCTGGATTCTTCATGCCACCAGGGACTCTTCAAACCCCAGAGTGCTTGTTGCTCTAGACAGGTCCTGTCTGTTCTCCCTCTCCCTTTCTCTCCCCCTGCCCCATGGCTTGCTGGGAAAGAGGACTCATGTTAGTCTTGAATGTGTACTGTGCCATCTTCTCACTAAATTCATTCTCTCTCTCTCTCTCTCTCTCTCTCTCTCTCTCTCTCTCTGTCTGTCTCTCCCTCTCCCTCTCCCTCTATCTCCCCCTGCCCCATGGCTTGCTGGGAAAGAGGACTCATGTTAGTCTTGAATGTGTACTGTGCCATCTTCTCACTAAATTCATTCTCTCTCTCTCTCTCTCTCTCCCTCTCCCTCTATCTCTCAGTGTCTCTATCTCTGTGTGTCTCTATCTCTCTCTGTATTCCCCCCTAACCCCCCCCTCTCTCTCTGAGTGAGAACTTGAGATTTTACTATCTCTCTCAGCATCTCCAGGGAGAGTTTGGCCTTCCTGCTCTGTGTTTTTCACAGGTCTGGCTATTTTCAGCTCCCACTGTAGGTCTTTACACATTCCTGGGTCTGGATCTCAGTTGTGGATCTGTGGATGTAATGAAACATCTGAGCACATTTCTCAGATGAAGAAAACTGATAAAACTCCCAGCATTTCCATCAAGTCTTCACCTCGGAAAACTGTGGCCATCCTGGGCATTTCCACGTGGTCCCACGGGGATGTGAGAGGAACAGGGATGCAGATAAACTGACGCAGAATCTCTCAGTTGAACTGGAAATGCCTTTTCTCTCTCTTTTTTTATAATATTTTTATTTTCTATATTCTTTGTTTACATTCCAAATGATTTCCCCTTTCCCGGATCCCCCCTCCCCATATGTCCCATAAACCTTCTTTTCTCCATCCCTTCTCCAATCACCTCCCTCCTTTTTCTCTGTCCTTATATTCCCTTCCGATGCTAGATCAATCGCCTTCTCTTAACTGTGGAGCCAGTTTAGCAAGTCAACCCTTGCCACTGTCAAAGAAGCTGTGACCATATTTTGGGTGAAGCTCTCAAACTGTCCTCATTAAGAGGCCAGGTTCTGTCCCCTTGCTATGCTGACCAATCTCTCATCACTCTCTTGGACTTAGCAGAGACTGCTTCATTTATATTTGGAACTGATAATGAAAGGAGCAGAAGAGCCATCACTTAATGGCAGAAAGACAATGTCCCAGTTCCTGGCTTAGAAGGAAAAGACAGTGTGATGGGCTGAGCACTGTGCCTCTTATCCCATTCAAGGGTGCTCATGTTCCAATCATGAGACTCTTACATGGCAAAGGGCCTTTGAATGTGTGGCTAGAGGCGATTCTACAATGTGATCTGGGCCATGGATGTAGCTATAAAGGTGACAATGGAAATAGAGTTTGGAATGATGCAGACAGAAGCCAAGAAATGCCAGGACTTTCTAGGAGCTGGATGGGGCAGAGACAGGGAATAAGCCCTAACGACCTACTGGCCTTCCTGGAGAGCCCTGTCCCACCTAAGGTAGGAACATGTATGTTTTCCTTAGATGAGAATCCCTGCTCAGCATCTGTGTTTAGCTTGAATGCCAGCTCTTCTGATCTGTCGTGGAGGATTCTTTTACTCTTGTCCTTTTTGAAATGCTTCATAAAAACAATTGAGTCTTTCTCCTGGAATTCTGGACTTTAGCACTAGCTGGGTTTTGCTTCTGGGTCTTTAGTGTCTAAAACATTAAACAGGACCACAAAACTCCTGGTAAATATTATTGTATGAGAGAAGAACCAACCCCTGGCAGCATGGCTAACACCTCTGTGAACAGTTGAGACAGCACAGCTTGTCACCAGATTGGCCAACCCATAGGCATGCTTAACTTTGTTTTGTAGACTCCTGCTGTAGGTGTGACCAGCTAATGACATCTGATTCTCATCCTGTGCCAGATTCTTTCTCAAGGCCTGCCTGGCCTTTCACCATAAAAGTGGGCCAGCCTTAACCTGTGACTGTTGGATTTCCTCTTTGTTACCAGTGTGGAAGGGTGATGTGGCTGAAGATACTGTCATGCCAGATGTGAATTAAAGATGTTGTGAGGAAGAAGAAAAGCCACAGAACCACTGCATTTAGAGTTATGGAGTGGAAATCTGAAGAGTTGAGGGAGAAACTGGACTCATTACCTTCAGGGGGCTTTCCAAAAAAAAAAAAAAAAAAAGGAAGAATCTTGTGCTGCATCCCTAAGATTGCAAAGATATGAATTTCTATATATCCTGTTTCTTCTTTTGGCTGCATTATTGCTATGACCCTAACTAGGCCTCATTACCCTATCCTTAAAAGAGGAGAATGTGGAGAGTTAATACCCAATAAAGCTTCATTTTCAAAAAACTCTTTTAGAAAGTGAAATTGAATTAATAAAAACTTTCTATTGGTATTGAGGGGGCTGGTACAGCGTGGTGGTTAAACACTTGCCTAGTGTGTGTGTGAAGCCGTGGGTTTGAGCCACAGAACTGGAAAGGAACTTCTTCCCATTATAGGCTATTATCTGTTTTCCTCTAAATTCATAGGCTGAAGTCCCAATTCCCAATCTGAAGAACAGGGCTGTTAAATGATATGCTATCAGTTACATGAGGTCACTGGGGTGAACTAATCCAATCCAAGTGAGCTCAGAAGAGTCTGGACACAGGCAAATGAAGGAAGGGCTGTGTGAAGACATGGGGGAAGAGACAGCCAATGCAAAGCCAGGCATGGAGCCACAGCAGAGAGCCGCAGTGTCAGCATCTGGGTGTGAGATTTCTGACCACCAGGGCTGTAGGGAAGTAAGTCTCTCCTGTTTAAGCCACCAGCCTATGATATTTTGTTGTGCTGCCCTAGAATCAATATATTCTTGGGAAAACAACAAAAGAGTACAACCACGTTGGCTATTTTTAGAGGCTCTTTCTCCTAGGCTATATTTCACAGATAAAATATAAATGTACTAACATTTCTTGAAAGAGTCTTTTCTTCTAAGTAGGTCACATATGTTCCTCCACCTCTCCCCTGCCCCCTACCACCTTACCGTCCCCTTAGTTTATGTATGAGAGTATTTCTTCACAGTAAGAAAGATGCAGCCCAGGCAAATGATCATCTATTATCAGAAAAATAACTCAAAGTAATCAGCTCTCTAAGTGCTTCATGGGGTTGAAATTTGGTTTACTAAAAATGCATTATTTGCTTGAAAATCATTTTCTCAAGTGGGTCCTGCTCAGGGTTGTTGCTGGCCATGTGTTTCCTCTCACAGATCAGGAGTGTTGGTGAGTTTCCACATTAAAAATGTTAAGATTATTTGTAGTCTTGGTTGCTTTTTTCTTCATTGGGAGAAAGTAACAGAATGTAGATTTTATAGAACCCACAATTCCCTTCAAGCCTGTGTGTCAAAAGTCATTTACACTGGCTCACAAGTTTGTTCCAAACATGCCCAGGGGAGCACTCAGTATGGACTTCTGTCCCATGTGGTCTGAGCTTACTCCCATGGTCTCAGTGAGAATGCAGAGGCATGGTGGAATTGTAAGGTGCTAAAATGCTTCTCATTGCCAGCACTGAATCAGTGTTTTAGTCCACTGTTGACGGTATTACAAAATAATATAGACAGGGAAATGATAAATAATAGAAATGTATTCAACTCATAATTCTGAAGGCTGGGAAATCAAGATTGTGGAGCAGTGTCTTGTGAGAACCTTTATGATGTCTTATGATTTGGTAGAAGGACAGGAAAGGTGTGTAAGATAATGAGATAAACAAGGAGAGGCCATTCTTGTGGTAACTCACTCACTCCTGAGGTAACTCACCTACTCCTGAGGTAACTCTCCCACTCCTGTGGTAACTCACCCACTCCTGCTGTAACTCACCCACTTCTTCTGTAACTCACCCTCTCCTGCTGTAATTCACACACTCCTGTGGTAACTCACCCACTCCTGTGGTAAGTCACACACTCCTGCTGTAACTCACCCACTATTGTATTAACTCACCCACTCATGCTGTAACTTATCCACTCCTGAGGTAATTCACCCACTTCTGTGGTACCTCACCTACTTTTGTGGTAACTCACTCACTCCTGTGGTAACTTACCCACTGCTGTGGTAACTCACCCACTGCTGTGGTAGCTCACCCACTCCTGCACTAACTCATCCATTTTTGTGGCAACTCACCTACTCCTGTGGTAACTCACCCACTCCTTCTGTAACTCACCCACTCCTTCTGTAACTCACCCACTACTGTGTTAACTCACCTACTACTGCTGTAACTTATCCACTCTTGAGGTAACTCACCCACTCCTGTGGTAACTCACCTACTACTGCTGTAACTTATCCACTCTTGAGGTAACTCACCCACTACTGTGTTAACTCACCTACTACTGCTGTAACTTATCCACTCTTGAGGTAACTCACCCACTACTGTGTTAACTCACCTACTACTGCTGTAACTTATCCACTCTTGAGGTAACTCACCCGCTCCTGTGGTAACTCACCTACTTTTGTGGTAACTCACCCACTGCTGTGGTAACTTACCCACTGCTGTGGTAACTCACCCACTACTGCTGTAACTTATCCACTCCTGAGGTAACTCACCCACTCCTGTGGTAACTCACCCACTCCTGTGGTAACTCACCCACTCCTTCTGTAACTCACCCACTCCTTCTGTAACTCACCCACTCCTGTTGTAACTCACCCACTGCTGTGGTAACTCAGTCACTTTTGCCATAACTTATCTGTTATGACACTCAGTCCTGCAGAAACTCACCCACTCCCTCACAGTAATGGCCTTAATCACCTTGCTAAGGAGTCCCATCTCAATGCAGTTATAACAGCAGGTGCATTTAGACACTGTCTTTGGAGGAGACATTCAAACTGTAGCAGTAGTAAGGCCCTTCCTGGTCTCCTTGGCAACACAAATTCATTCTTGTGTCTTCAGTTTGTGAACTGAGGATAGATTGCTGAGATCTGCTGGGGCTGAAGGAGAGATAGAGGAGTAGATCTGGGCAGGAACAAGGTGAGTCTAGAAAGAATGATGCTTTTGCAGTGGAAGTTGATCCAGAAGAAATCCAAATTAGAGTGGTTTTCTGAGAGATCTAGCCATTTTCCCAACAGAAACCCAGTTCCTAGACTGGGATTCTTGTGTAAAACATTAACGTTTCCAGGGAAAACATATAGGGAATGAATGAGAAAGCAAGATGATGAGGAAGAAAGCGAGCAGGGTGTGATGTTAAGCAAGACCCCATGACAAAAGAATCTCTGGGTAACAATATGTCCAAACTCAGTAGCTCAAAACAATTAACATTCATTGTGTCTCAGGGTTCAGTTGGGCCAGAATTTCATGAGTGCCGTGGCTGTCTGGCCCTGGCTGGAGGCCTCTACAGTCAAGATGTCAGGGGGAAACAAAAGATGTCAGCTGGGGCTTGGCCATCATCCCAAGACTCTGCTTTCTTGAGGCTACTTACCTCACATGGCTGGAGAGTTCTTGCTGGTCGTGGACAAGAGGCCTCCGTTTCTCCCCTTCACCCACCCCCATGAGTATCTCTTACTATGGCCTAAGTCCTTGTGATACAGCGTCTGTGTTAGCTCAGAGGTGTAGAAGAAAATGAGCCAGGCAGAAGCCATTCTTCATGTGACCAAGCACCAGAGTCTAAGTGACCATCACCTCCCCATCTTCTGTTCACCAGTTCTGGCCCCCATTTTGGGAAAAGGGCATCAGGATCTACTGTATTAGGAAAGGGGCACCAGAGTTTATGGACATGTTTTTAATTTTTTATGACAACTTTGGTTCTGTGCTCCTCAAAGACAATGTAGTGTAGCTTTGCCAGTGGCTTTTGGAAGGGGAGGGGTGGGAGGGTGGGGGAGCTGCAGTCTCCAGAGCTCACACTTCCCTGCCAGGACTTATACAGCTGCCTTGGATAAAAGGGATGAGTTCCCAGGTTCTTTGCCATGCAACAAGTGAGCAAGTTTAGGGTAAGTACAGATAAGGAGGTACTGTACTCAGACACAGATGAGCGCTCCCAGTGAAAGCATTTACTGGGTGTGTTACACTTGTGCTGCATAGTACACATGCTCCCAACCACAGAGTGGGCACTCTGCTGTTATAGCCAAAGCATAATTAAAAAACATGGCTCCTTGCCACTCGGTGGGGGTGGTGTTTATCGAAGCATCAGAGCTTGCAGTCCCTTAACAGAGGCCACTAGCTTCTAGAATTCTCCTCCACCATCCCCTTCATGTTTCATCACCTAATGGCGCCCACTGCTGTCTTGGAGTGCAGGGCTTAGATGTTTGAAATACAGACACTGAAACAAAGTAACAGAAATAGGCAGGTGCTGGCCTAAAAGAACAAGGCAGGGGATGACTGGACACCAAGGGCTGTCAGTGACATTTTGTGCTTTGATTGGGCTTTCGTCTGAACCTTGAACAGCTTTGCCCCTGAGTTACAGAATTATTTCCTTGAGTAGAGTTTTAAAATCCAACAGGTCTTTTGAAAGGTTGGTCCTTTGACTGTTTTATTCCTTCTGGATTGCTCTCAAGGGAAGGATGATCTTGATTTATAAATTATATAGAGACATTTCCAAGTCAGTTATTTCTTAAAACAATAGATAGTGTGCTGCCTTTGGCAAAGCAGCGTGGAATTTGGTGTTTGTGGTTTCGTAGGTGGCTCGTGAAATCATGCAAGTAAGTGATAGGATATTTCTGTTCAGCAGAGAAAGAAGGTCTAAAGATATGGCCTTAAATTTTCATAGCCAGTGGACTTGGTCTTCTAGCCACTAGCTAATCTTTTTATGTGAGCCGGGTGTCAGGTGAGCAACTGCAGAGTGCTTTTCTGTCCTTTCTCTGCCATGGGCAGCCAGTGAGGAGACAGGGCCATGGCAGTGGGGTGGCCTTGGTGGCAGGCAAACGCAGGCCATCTCAGGTGCCATTTGGTAGGTGGTGTCTGAGTTTATGAGATCTATGCCTTTGGGATTCCTCCTTGGAAGAGGCAGACTTTACCTTGACATGAAACCCGAACCAAGCCTCCCCTTGTCCCAAGCAGTGTCTACCGACCGTTAATGGAATAGTGTAGGTCTCCTGGGATGCCATCGTTGTTCGTATGGAAGGAGGAAGAATGATGCAGACAGAAATTAGTCTTTGATCACTGGTCACATCTTTTCCTGCATAATGAAGAATGTATTTTGTCCACTGAGTCTTCACCAATCCTCTCTCTCTCTCTCTCTCTCTCTCTCTCTCTCTGTCTCTCTCTCTCTCTCTCTCTCTCCTCTCTGTCCTGCCCCACCCTCCATATACCCTCTGCACTTACATCTACTCTCACAACTTAGAAGAAGGAAGAGTTCTGCTGTCAGGACTGGGGTGAAGCTCCCATCCTGGATTGGGAGGGGGGTTTCTCATTGGTTGTACTCCACAGCCATGTTTCTCCTAGCTCAGCATGACACAGACCCATTGCTGGCAGAGTGGACATTAAGACAAGAGATGGGCTTGTAGCTGTCACGAGAGGCTGCCTGCTGCTGTGGGACACACACTGTGGACCAAATGGTGGCTCACTCACATTTCCTGTTTCTCTTCCCTCCCCTCCCACCACACTCTTGCTTTTTTTTCTTTTCTTTTTTTTTTTTTACATTTTTAATTAAGTCATTTATCTACTCTACATCCCAGTGGCAACTTCCCCACCCTCCTCTCCTCCCAGTCCCTCCCTCTCCCATCCCCTCCTGCTCCCCTTCTTCTCAGAAAAGGGGAAGCTTCCTATGGATATTAACTGCTTTGGCATATCAGGTTGCAGTAAAACTAGACTCATCTTCTTCTACTGAGTTAAGACCAGGCAGCCCAGTTAGGGGAGAGGGATCCACAGGCAGTCAGAATTGTCAGAGGCAGTCCCTCCTCAGGCTTCAGAAGTCCCACATGAAGACCCAGCTGCACAACTATTACAAATGTGCAGAGGGCCTGGGTCTGTCCCACGCACGCTCTCCGGTTGGCAGTTCAGTCCTTTATGAGCCCCTATGGGCCTGGACCTCTTTGGCTCATTCAATTTGTCCCCCTCCCCTCCCAGGATTCCCCAAACTCCACTTGCTGTTTGGCTGAATCTTTGCATCAGTTTTCCACCAGTTGCTGGGTGAAGCCTCTCTGATGGCAGTTGTGCTAGGCTCCTGTGCCCAAGTGTGGAGGGTGGTGGTGGTGCTTGAATCTCCTTTTTTTTTAATACACACTTTATTCAAAGATGTTTCTTTATTTTTTATTTGATATCTTTTTTATTTACATTTCAAATGATTTCCCCTTTTCTGGTCCCCCACTCCCCAAAAGTCCCATAAGCCCTCTTCCCTCCCCCTGTTCTACCATCCACCCCTTGCCACTTCCCTGTTCTAGTTTTGTCCTATACTGCTACACTGAGTCTTTCCAGAACCAGGCCACTCCTCCACTCTTCCTGGACATCGTTTGATGTGTGGATTGTGTTTTCGATATTCCAATTTTCTAGGCTAATACCCACTTATTAGTGAGTGCATACCATGATTGATCTTTTGAGACTGGGTTACCTCACTTAGTATGATGTTCTCCAGCTCCATCCATTTGTCTAAGAATTTCATGAATTCATATTGTGTATATATACCACATTTTTTGCATCCACTCTTCTGTTGAAGGATACCTGGGTTCTTTCCAGCTTCTGGCTATTATAAATAGGGCTGCTATGAACATAGTGGAGCATGTATCCTATTACCTGCTGGGGAATCCTCTGTGTATATGCCCAGGAGTGGTATAGCAGGATCCTCCAGGAGAACTCAAGAAGTTAAACCCCAGAAAGCCAAATAACCCTATTAAAAATGGGGTACAGAGCTAAACAAAGAATTTTCACCAGAAGAACATCTTAAAAAGTGCTCAAATTCATTAGTCATGAGGGAAATGCAAATCAAAACAACCCTGAGATTTCACCTTACACCAGTCAGAATGGCTAAGATTAAAAACTCAGTAGACAGCAGGTGTTGGTGAGGATGTGGAGAAAGAGGAACACTCCTCCACTGCTGGTGGGGTTGCAAATTGGAATCTCTCCTTTTTTATTATTGATATATTTTTTATTTACATTTCAAATGATTTCCCCTTTTCTGGGTCCCCACTCCCCACAAGTCCCATAAGCCCTCTTCCCTCCCCCTGTTCCTCCATCTACCCCTTCCCAAGTAGGAAATAGAGTTTTCCTTTCCTGGAAGTGCCCGTGTATTTTGGATTACCAATTTTTCCCACTAGGTGGAGGTACAGAGCACACGGCAATGGTTATAGCTAGCTAGTGTGTGTGTGTGTGTGTGTGTGTGTGTGTGTGTGTGTGTGTGTGTTGGGGGGGGGTTGGGGGGGCTGCTAGTTAAATCTACTGTCCAAGCCTGTTCTGTCTCTCTTTCCCTTGAGAAAAGACTGTCACAGGGACTGTGTGCTTGTGGGCTGTTTAGGCATTGGAATGACTTCCTCCTAAGTGGGATGACTTCTTTCCAGGTTTGTTTTGCAATGGGGAAGGGTAAAGGGCATTTCCCCACACCCCACCCCACCTGCCATGGATACTGGAGGGAGGGAGTGCTTTTCTCTTGTGGAGAAAGTATATCCCTTCTCTAAGTGGAATCTTGTGGAGTCTGAGTCAAAGGAGCCTTGAAACATTTGTCAAGCAAAACAAGACATTAAGGAAATGCCAGTTAAGGTCCCAGCTTGTGTCTCTGCTCCACTGATGGTGAGTTCTAGCACACTTCCAAAGAGTGGTTTGCACATTTGAATGTCAGCTGATCCTTACCACAAGGCAAGTTTTTAAACCCCAAGTGTTATTAAGTCCCTAATTTATTCTTCACAGCTGTGGTTCTAGGCTCTGTTCTGTGTCTGAAGCCTTCTCCACTTCCCCCTAACCCAGCTCCCCACAGTGTGCTGAGCAGATGGAGCTGTAGGGGTCTCAGCTGTGTTCAGTGTTCTGATTTCAACACCCACTTTGTCTTCAAACCCCTAGTCTCAGTGTCCAGGACCCATGCCTAGTGGCCCCATGATGGTACAGCAGTGTCTTTGAGGAAAGGCAGCAGCTGCCCTCAGGTTTCCCTCCTGTAACCTACATCCCTCCTCACTTCACTCTGTTACCTACCCCACCATCCAGAAACTATCTCTTCCCAGTGGATACAGTCATTCTTCCCAGATCCCTGGAGTCTCCTCTTCTAGTTTGTTTTGCAGCTCCCTTCTGTCTTTCCTCAGAGGTATACAAGGAACTTCGAAGGCTGTGCCATGCCCTAGACTCTCCTGAAATCTATAGCATTGCCTTTTCTGCTGCCAGACTCAGCTCTTTCCCAGTTTCCCTGCCTGACAAGCTCCGCTTCCACTATAAAGGACACTTTAATATCTTCATAGCACATGAGAGTGGCACAGTCACTGCACACTAGATAGGCAATGTCTAACGTCAATCTGTCTCCTTGGTGGGTCACAAAATTCCTTGTCTGTGTTAGGTTTTAATGTGGTGTTTGTTACTGCTTCAGAGCCTTTTGTGGTGTCTGCTCCTTTGCTACACCCCTCCCACACAGGGCTGTATTCTCAGCAAACAGGTTCCATTCTTCTCCTTTAATTTCCCTTTATAATATGGAGCTGTGCTTCACTAGAAAGACATTTTCTTTGAACTAGAAAGGATAGGGTAAGTACTTCTTGCCAGCTGTGAGTAATGTTTGCAGTCTTTTCCAAGTGTGATGCAGGACTCTGTGTCCAGAGACAATGGATCTTTGAAGTTATCCATCCCATCTTCTTTAATTCAATGGAACCTAAAATCCCTGGACTAACTTATCTCAACTGAGCTCTAACCCCAGTACTTCTCCTGATGCTCTGGTAGAATGAGAAGCCCTATGAGAAGCAAGATCTCAGACCAGTGGGCAACCACTATTGCTATACCAGGCCACATCTTGTCTACCTCTTGTATCCCCAGAGTGAAGCTAAGAGCTAATGTTGAAGCAGAAAGAGAGGAACAGAGCCCAGACATAGCAAGTCTGTATCAACGTCATTAGCACCTTTCAATAAGGAAGTCCATTGATTCTCCTTTGGCAGGAAGTTATGTACTCCCTCCCCCCCTCCCCATACAGAGGCTGGGTAGACATGGCTTCATCTTTTTCATCACCACCACACAATCCAAAGTGACTGGCCTGGTTGGCCTGACTCAATTTGTGCATCAAGTTCTCTGAGCAATTTAATGCCAGATAGTCCGTGACATCGACACTGTGTGGAAATCGGGACTTTTGCCGGGACTACTAAACACTGGCCGTGACCCTTGGCACTCATGGTGGAAAACTGATCAAACACCATGCTAAAAAGGGAGGGCAGAGAAGCAAAGGGGACATCTCATCATTTGGATTCAGGATAAAACCGGCCTTGAAACCAATCCTATCTTTGAATGCTTTTATGCATATACGAAATCAACTGGGCATGGTGGTACACACTTATAACGTCAGTACTCGGAAGGTAGAGACAGGAGGATTGAAAATTCTAAGAGTTTCATTAGGTACATAGTAAATTCAAGGCTAGCCTGAGCCATATCAGATCACTGTCTTAGTCAATGTTCTATTGCTGTGAAGAGACACCATGATCACAGCAACCCTTATGAAAGAAAAAAATATTTAATTGGGGTCTTACACTTACAGACCATTATCATCATGATAAGAAGCATGGCAACATGTAGGTAGACATGTTGTTGCAGAGTTCTACATCCGGTCTGGAGCCATAGGCAGCAGGAAGAAAGAGAGAGAAACACTGAGCCTATCTTCGGCTTTTGAAAACCTCAAAGCTCACCTCCAGTGATACATTTCCTCCAATGAGGCCACACTTCCTAATTCTTTCAAATAGTGCTACTCTCTAGTGACCAAAAATTTAAATAGGTCGGCCTATGGGAACCATTCTCATTCAAACCTTCACAACCACCTAAAAAATCCAAAATTAAAAATGTTTAAATGAACAGTTGTGTTACCCATCCTAAAGATTATTAATTAATATACTCTGGGAAGGGTTTTTTAAAAATGGGAAAATATATGGTAAAAAATAAGATTAATAGGAGAAATAATCAACTTTTTTTCCAGAAAATTTCTTTTCTGGTCAGGAAAACCTCTGTTCCACACTCCCCGCAGGCTGTACTAGGGTCTTTCTAGAACTGGGAGGAGATCACCCAGAATTCAGTCTGAGAGCTCTAATTTCCAGCAGCCTCTGTGATTCCCAGAGGTGGTTGTGAGTCACTGGGAACCGCAGCTGAGGAAGAATCAGACTTGAGTCACTGTTGTTAAGGGGGAGGAGGGGCCATATGCTCTGATCTGGTCAATCAGGGCATAGCTTAGTAGAACAGGATTAAAATAAAGTATTTCCAGTAGGCAGTGTGGCATGGGATGGTGGAAGGAAGACATAAAGTGAGGAATGGCTTGGGGACTCTTAAGTTTCACAACTGGGACATTAGGCTCAATCGGAGATTGGCATGTGCCTACAGTGTGTGTAGGAAGACTGTAGAGCGTATAGAAAAGCAGCGGAGTGTGCTCTGTCAGGAGGCTCATCGTCAACTGCTCTCTAGACTTTGTGCCAAGGGCAATATCATGTGATAATTAATCTATTCTCTTCCTAGGAGACTTTCTAGTCTTTCGTAGAGCACTTTAAGATTGATATAGCAGTTCGTGTTCTATTTATAACATGATGAGACTTGGACCACATGTTTTCTGAAGCCATGAGAATACTGCTGAATCAATTGTTGTTGAGTGTGTATTTAGAACACATGAGAGCTGTTTTATATCTCTCTATACTTATTTTACAACATACAGGTTTTATCTTTCCCTCAGCTCTTGGGTACTAAGAAAAGAAATGTACCTTCTGTGCACGTAACTGTGCAGTGCATCTGACAGCATTTGCTGTAACTCTGTGGTGGTCATTAGGGTGTTTTGCCAGATATTTCTGGTTTCCAGGCACATAGGAGAATTATACCTTCCCCCTTTCTTGGAAAGATGATATGGCTATGTGACTGATTTGGACTAATGAGATAAAAGGGGACATGACATGGTAGATTCCATAAAGCCCAAGATGTCACTTGCGTACTTTATTTTTCTTCTCTGTGGCATACATAGTGATAATCCACAGTTACGGATGCTTCAGCTGTTCGAGTCTCCAGGGGCTTTATAAGAATTCCACTTCATCTAACTCCTATGTACACATGGCCAGAGCAAGATGTATGTCTCTGTTGCTTTGGTACATTATGATTCTGGACAGTTTTTACCTAGTATAGAAGCTAATTCTTCTGGGCTTCCTAAAACTAAAAATATTACAGTAATTACACTTTCAACTAGGGAGAATAAAACAGTCTAAAGTATAGAATTATCTCTTAATTACTTAATCTTTAAGACTTCAACATTTGAAAAATGATGAAGAGAACAGGGAAGATAATACTTAGATAATAATCTTAAAATTATTAAAATATTAATCTTAATAATTTATGTTTCACTCTTAAGTTTTAATGATGTATTCTGCTAATATCCTATGCATATATGTTTGTCATTTTCATATAGCTGTTATTTACTAGATATACTTAGAGTGTTTCTTTGTTACCTAGGACTTTTGACAAATACTGTAAGTTTACATTAGTCTTTACTGTCTTAATGTATATGCAAGGTCAAAATAATTTTGATTCAATTAGATTTTTTTCTTGGAAGCAAGTTACAGAAAAACTAAACTCAAATTGGCCATAAGGATGTTTAACATTTCATGTCCGTAGAAGGTGAGGCTGAGGATTGATTGATGTAGTAGCTCAAGATTGCCATCGGGATCCAGGGTTTCCCACTTCCCCTACTTGCACTCTTTGGTGCTGAGTTCTTTCTCAGGTGGATCATAAGAAGGCTTCAGCATCTCCAGGCACCACCATCTCTAACTCTGTGCTCAGAGTTAGAGGCTAATTGGCTTCTGTCTAAGTCTCCTTGGAGAGAGGCATCTATGTTCCCAAAGCTCCCAAGGAAACATTTCTACTCATCTCAGATGCCAGAATTGAGTCTTGTGAGCATTTTCAAGCCAGTCTCTGGTCTGGGGTATAAGGTGAGAGAGTGGGTAGAATTGCTGTGGTCAGCACAGACCGTCATGTCCTCATGGACTGACCACTACTAGACATCTTACACTGATGCATTTGGAATGTTTCTCGATTCACTGGCATAGATGACATTTCTGGAAGCAGCTTGGTTTTTGCAACTCAGAACTGCTGGGTGAAGAAATGAAGATTTTTATTGTTCTCTTACTGTGTCAGTAACATATTCTTCAATTTGGTAAAAATGCATCATCATCAGCCTTTATGACTAATGCTATGACTTATCTCTTTCAGATGTCATTAGTGTTGGGTTTCACTGAGAATTCTTTAGCTGTGAGAGTGTCTGAACAGTTCCCCATAGCTTTGTTTGCTTTTATTTGCATCTGTGCCTTCGGAAGGTAGTCCTTGCTCCCTGGAACAACATGCAGGCAGAATGCTAAAGTTTCAAACCTCCAAGTGAAATTGGCATCACCTACCTCCATCTCAGATAGAGCAGAGATGGAAGTGGGGGACCATCTCAACATAAAATAAATGCAAATTACCCTGAGACTTAACTGCTCCAGATGGAACCCACAGGAGGCCCTTAGCATGGAACAGTCCCAAAGGCTGCAGGCCAAATGCAAGGAATCCCAGCGCTAGAGCACAGTCCTTGGAGAGCACTTGAGCACAAATTATTTTTATGGCCACATGTAATGATTGAGTTAGAAGCATTAAAACATTTAAAGTGATATTCACATGTAAAATTCTCCTTTGAGGGATGGCTCAGTCTCCAACCATGCATCTCTAAAGAAAATAAGATTGGAATAAAGCAGCCCACATTTTGTTTATCACAAAAGTTCTAACAACAGACTTATCAACCAGTCTTTGGTGAGGAAAAATAGTCTTTAGTGGTAATTTTTATCCTGACCATTGACTTTCTCTCTATTGTATAGTAGGCTTCAAAGCATTTGTGTGTTATTTACCATAGAGCTGTCAGAGGTGCTCTGAGGAAGGCCTGAGGATGGCTTGAAGTCTATAGAATGTGTGCCTGTTACTGTCTGTGAGGCAGGGCCCATGGTATTCACGACGCCACCGGGAGCACCCAGACATTTCTACTGTGCTCTTCTTCGATCAAAACATTTTACTGTGGCTGTCTCTTGCCTTTGTCGTGCTTGCTGGTCTGTCTTCTTTCTAGAACTGTTCATTCAGTTTTGGCTTGGGCTACCCTTCTTAAGGATCTACCTCTGCTGATTTAAATGCTATTTCTACCTTCTTCTGCTTCATGCAGGACAATAAGAGCCCAGGATGCCCTGGTTTGGATGTTGTAAGATATTTAACTACATTTCAAAATCAATTATTGATTCTTTGGTTTGCAAAACACCTCAAAATTTTTGTATCAAAGTGAAGTTTAAACATTTATTTTCATTCCCAGTAACAGTAAACAAGGGTCACTTTGAAGTTTCTCTTTTCTTTCATTCTATCTTCTCCTCTTCTTCTTCCCCCTCCCCTCCTCTTCTCCCTCTTCCTCTTCTACTTCTGCTTCTTCTTCCTTCTCCTCCAAATTCTGGGAATTGAACTTGGAGCCTTTCACTTTTATATAATGGGGATACACTCTACTACCAAGACATATTCCTGGTGCTGGAGTTTCTTTGCCTTTGTGACGTACAGTGAAGTGAAAAGGGACTTCCAGTATCTAAAAGAAAGGACTTTCATCTTGTGAGCTTCCCAACAATACAGTTACATCTCTAATCTTAAGAATGAGATAATTATGGGGAATAGTCTCATGGATTTAGATATAGACAAAAAATACATTTAAGTTTATCTTTTGAAGACAACAAAGTGGGCTTGAGTGGAGGTGTGTGGCGCTTACATCTTGCAGCAGTTTGGAGACAGGACCTGAAGGAACATCCACCATCACTGAAATCCCTAGGATCTGGGAGTGACAACATTGCAGCCAAGGGTCTAATTTAAATCTGTCCTACTTACTAGTCAACATATTGGACTCAGGTGTTAATATAATGTTAAAATAGCATACATGGTAAAAATAAAATACAGAAATTGTGTTGACTGAGATGAAAGTAAAAGAAAACCTTCTAAGTCATTGGGCAACTTGGGAGTAAAATCATTTTAGATAAACAAATCACATCATTACACAGAAAAAAATAGGATGAGATAATTGTACATGTGCATTTTCATTAGGTCTGTAGATCCTCCATACTCATAAGGATGCTCTATTTGAATTCAGGGATGTTAGGAGTTCAGATTTGTCTTACTTCCTGATAATATTTTTATCTATTCTAGTAAAAGATGACAAGGTATGTAATATAGCACAAATGTAGAACTGATGTATTAGAAAGAGATAAGATATGTGGAAAATAGTCCTTGGCTACAAGGTGATGTGAAGAAACAGGGTAGTAATAACAGATCCACTGGGTGCGTCACAATGGGCATTGAATAAGTGTATCAGTTAAGTGTAGTGTGACATCACAAGGAACAGGGACAATCTATTCAGTTGCCAGCAAGACAATGCTAGATTTCTATCGGAAGATGCCATCTCTGTGGGATGGAGGCAGAAAACGAAAATTCACTAAATGCAGGTTGAGTACTTGAGAGTATCCTGGGAATGTACAAACAAATCTATGGCTCTTGAGAGTCTTGCTTCTCTACTTCACAAGCATGGCCATGTCTGGTCTTTGAATGATATTTGTGGACAACAGGAGCTTGACTATTCCACTTGATTCTTCCAGATTCCAGAGAAGTCTTAACTTGACTTGGGACAATTGTAGTTAGGCTGGAGCACAGATGCAGGGGGGATGGAGAGCTTGATATGATGGCGCAGAGAGATTCACAGAATGTAGGCAGGGTGACTTCTTCTCCCTCCGGTGCTCAGTGGCTCCATCTATGGAAGGGAACCGTGTGAGAGCACTCACCTTCTCTGGGTCTCTGTTTCTCTGAACTGCATAACAGAGTAGGAACTAGTCAATAACAAGAATGTGCATCTGGAGGAGTTTGTTTCTGGATCCGCATTTCCACACAAGTCACTCTGAATTTAATCCTCTTCTCTCCTTATTCAAGTTATTCTGTTTCCATTTAATTCAGTTAATAGCTTTGACTTGTATTTGCTTTTCAATACTTTTCTCCCCTCTTCTTTGAATTCCTCCTGATCACCATCTATTTCTCTCTTCAGTTTCTTGTTTCTCTTCTTTAACCACGTTTTCCAAACTCCCTCTCATTTATTCGGTGAAACCAGTTTAAATATTATTTTCTGCCACTGCATTCATGTAATGCAATGAAGAGAGCTGAGAATTCTACTTTATAAATCCCTCTCCACAGAGTAACCGGGATTGCCAGTGAAGAAACCGAAAAGAAAGTGCAATTTGATTGATGGGTAGGATTTAGGCAGTAAGGAAACTGCACTGTGCCAAGTGTGGGGCTAAAAGCAATGTGTTTATGTTTACACACATTTTAATAAATATTCCTACTGAATTTAGAAAAGTGTTCAACTTACTTTTGAAACCTAAGAGCTAGTAACATGAAGAGAGGGTAAACCTGAACTGGGACTTGAATAGGTAGAGGAGATCCAGCCCTTAAGAGACTTAGGTGCTTGTGACTGAATGCATAAAGAACAAGGATATGAGGAAAAGAATGAAATTCTAGCTTTCCCAACGTGGTGAATGCGGGGAAACAATGGGAGATTTGCTTCCAAGCAAGTCTGGATTAGGCTGTGTTTACAGCTGAAAATGTCAACAAGGAAACCGAGTCCAGAGCTCTCAGCAAGGGCAAGACAGCATGTTTTTGTTACTCTGACTGAAAACTATGCATAAAAATTGCAAGATTATTTGGTATTTAAATTCAAATGTGAACTCAGTTTCAAACCTCTAAAGATGTATTTAATTTTACAGTTCCTCTTACTGCTGGCATCTTGTAGCAGGTCTTTGCACTTTCACTGGCTCTGCCTAATTTTTAACCTACCAGCCTTCATACCTATTCAGCTAAGTAAACAGCTGTGCAGATCAAACAAGAAAGACAGCACAATGTTTCTAGACTGGTCTATGCCCAAACGGGGGTCGGGGGGAGGTAAGGGCTGATTCTGACAGCATGGATTATAAATGTTTTCAAGTAATTAAAACCTGACTTTCTATACTTGATCTATGCTGTTTCCAAATGTCTAATTGTTTGCACAACTTTAAAATAAGGGGGTGGGGGAGGCACGGGAATTTTACTGAGCCAGAGGGAGTTGTTTGCAATGGTTCAAATTATGTTTAGATTCATGGAAGGGTATTTGAAAGCACTCTGAGGCAGCTATAAAGGATATTTTTTTCGGATGATTAAATGCAAATTCTGTTTAAAAATTCTTAAGGAAAATTATTTAAGAATAAGCAGGAAATAAGAAAAGATGAGGTGGGGAACATGAAGATGAAGGAGGGGCTATTTTGGGAGTGAGTTCTGCTGCGACCCATGTTGATAGCCATCATCTGAAGAGTCTTTGTTCTGCTGGAACAGGCTGGCAGGAAGATGGGGTGCTGAGGTAGCTCAGGCTCCAGTGAATGCCTGGCCAAGAAGTGACAGGGTGCGCGTTTTTTACCACACCCTGCCTTTTAACAGCCTGGCAGGTGGTGCATCTCCCTCCAGGATGCCTGAAGCTTTGGAACTACTGTTTATAGATCGCTGAGAAAATACAGAAGACAGATCTGACCTGAAGCTTCACCTTCCTGGTGTTTGATAGTGAAATCGGCCCCTCTAAGGCTACACCAAAGAGCAGCTGGAAACAACAGTTCTCCTACATTCCCTTTCCTCCCAAACTCCATCAGTTTGAATTTCACTTACTTTGGGTTTATATTGTGGATGCAATGAATGGATACTTATTTCAATTCTGGCCCTTCTAGAGCTAATCATGGCACTATTCTGCATGTTAGAGAGTGGTGGGAGAATGTGGAGAGATCAAAGGCTTTTGTGGCTTAGATAGTTTTGCCCTGAGAGGAAGTGACTGTAATTCTCTTGAAGACTTCAGCTAATGTCTCTGACAGCAAATGTTGGGGTGCCTCCTCTCCATGGGTTTTCTGTTGTCATCAGTGGGGGACATTGGGTGCAGTGTTCTTCTTTATTATCAGCATTCTGCTTTTGATCTCACCCTTGGGAAGGGGGGTGGGAACCCTGGAACTGGAGGAAGTTTCCGGAGCTCCAGGGAACTCTCTTTCCTCTGGGGTTTCATTCATAGACTTGCTGACAACAGTGTTTTATCAAGACAAGCGTTTGCTTTCAGCTCTGAGTTTAGATCCAACGTAAAGAGATTGTGGACTGGGGCTGCCTTTAGGGCCGGCAAGAGAGAAAAGTACAGGGAAAAACTTGTAGAGTTTTCTTGGGCATCAAATGGCTATTTCACAACGACCTTGTGATGAGTTAATATAAATGAATCAGAAACATAAGGACCACATTTCCTTTGAAATTCACATGGGTTTTTAAAAATTAAAGCAACAAAGTTCTTGGCAAGGAGTATCTAGGGACAAGTTCAAGCCTCTTGAGCATGAGTTGGACACATTCCTTACAGCCACCATTAGGCCCTGCCTCTGTTTCTCTCTCTCTCTCTTCCCACTTCCTTAGGCATGTGTAACCTGCAAAGCTTTGAGTTGGTCATCAGGCAAGTGCAATAGGTCCCTTTGTGCTTTTCTGAGATACTTGATCTGACCAGGACAGTGCTTTGGGTGTGGGAAGGAGGTACATGCTCAGGCCTGGAGTGAGAAGGAACATGTTTGGACCCTGTTCACCTGGCTGATGCCTTGCTGGGAGTTGGTGCACTTGGGATTTTTCAATCCTATTAAGAAGCATGTGGGTACTTAGTGAGAAGCATTCATTCTGGAATCAGGGATGCTGCACTAAAGAGCAGTTGACTCCTTCTTGGGCATTGTCTTGCTTACTCTGGCAAAGAAGAAGCCCTTGTTGAAATTCTGTAGTGTCTTTCCCCGCCCCCCCCCCCCCAATAGTACCATGGGAAGCACTCACAATGGGTTATACTCGCCTGATAATGAATTGTAGAGGAACTAATCTGAAAATTACCAGGCAGTTTAGTTTGGACAAGTGGGAAATGCCATTAAAGATGAAGATAAGTATCATTAAAAGTAAGGATAATGGCGGCAATGTTTGGAGATGTCTCATTTCTTGAGTACAGATGTTTCTGCAGTAGAGTTTAAGTCATTCAGTGGGTCCTTTAACCACAGCAAGGACTCTCCATGCCTTGCAGCTTCTTAGTTATTATGCAAGGAGAGTGGCCTTCCATTCTAGCAAACCTAGCACATGTACATAAAGGTACTCAACATCATGAGATGGGCCAATTCTTTCCTGACAGTGTGAACACCGTATTTAACTCATGGTAGACACCCAGTAAGATGTTGCCAGATGAATTACCATTAGCACTTTAAGGGTGGTCGCCAGCTCATTTTAAAGGAAGGAAACAGAAAGAAGATGGAGAGTACATGATCTAAGAAGAACATAGAAACACAGAATCCCCAAAGAGTAAGAAGGTCCTAAAACACTGTGGAATGGTCCTAAAATCCCAGTGGTCAGTGAAGAGACCTGAAATGTGGCAGAGGTGAGAACTTCCCATATCTTCTTGGGCGTGTTTGATGCATAAAGAAAAATGATGATGATGATGATGATGATGATGATGAAGTGATGATGATTAACAAAATCCCAGGGTTGGAAAGAGGCTGTGCCATGGAGGGAGAGCCAGTGAATGCTGCCATGACCTGTCCCACTGCTCTGCCCTCTGGTTGGCTCATTCAGCAGATAGCTGACCATCCATGGTGCTCCAGAGGGAGATGAGGCAAATGATGTAAGCTTAAGGAAACCTGTAGTATTGAAGACAGAGAAAAGCTCGTAGTTACAACTCCAAAGCTAACTTAGATGAATAGTATAAGGGGGGATAAGCTGTATGAGGCTTCTGAGCTCCTCCTTCAGGGATTTGTGGCCTCCCAACCTCTCACAAGACTAAGCTATTGCCCTGAGTTGTCCTCCTCAGATATACAGTAAACAGAGCTACACGGAACTCAGCACCAGCTCGTGAGCCTGTGGTAACACTGCTTCTCAGACAGCAGCGGGAAGTCTTGTCAAAGTGGAGTGTCTCAATATGTCAGCCATACCCGCCCACTCTTGCTGATGTTACAGCAGACAGAAGTTCCTTCGCCACCCTCAGGCCAACTAGAGGTAGACACCTGTGTCTACCTAGAAGGTTATGAGAACAGTTTGCAGTTCTAGTAGAAATCCAGCCTGTAGGCATATATTTTTTGGTAGCCTACTTCAATAAGGGTTCTAGCCCACCACCACCTACCAGAGGTAGTGAAAAAAAAGGTTATTAGGATATGGGGAAGTAGACCTGTTTAGACATAGTTCTTTGGGGTGATTCCAATCTTTGCTCTTCTCAGTCCAGGCCACTAGCAAACACCAAACACGAATCTGCAGCTGCAGTCCAGTCCACTTGGCAGATACAATAATCAGCAAGGCGGTTCAATTCAGAAGACACTTCAAGGCTTGCCAATCAGCCAGAGCTGCAAGAAGGTGCAGGAACCTCCTGGGAAGTTCTTTGGTGAGTCTCTCTCTATGATGTAACCACAAATGAAACTTAGCAACACAATTTAAGGCAAACCAATACATGTGCTTTGTCAGCAAAGACTTGTGAGGTAAAGCAAAGTGAACCAATGCTTGAGCCCCCACTGCCTGTGGGGTCGAATTTATATTCTTTCTAAACATCATGGGTCCTGTCAAGTGTTTGCTACAGTAAAACATCCTTTGACCTGTGTCTGCCTCAGCAAAACTTTCTTTCACCTGTATGCTTTAGCAAATCATTCTTTCACCTGTGTACTCCTGAAAAACATCATTATATCCTGAGTCTCCAAAGAAACCAGCATATTCCACTTTACCAGATAACACCGGTTTTCATCAGCCCACGTTTCACTTTTCCAGGTACTTATTTGTGAAGATGGAGACACTTTGCTGTGTGTTTTCTTGCCAGTCTTAAGGTCTCTAGATTCTCAGGGTCCTGCTCAGGAACCCTCCAGTGCTCAGTGACTGAGGTGACATTATTTGTCATCCTCTTTCCTGCTTTCTCCACTTCTTTCCAGTGCTTCACCCACTCGGCTGTCCACCCACATCCACCTCAAAAGGAGTTGGAGATTTAGAGCTGCTTCAGGAGTTAGTGGTGGAATGCCTCCTCTCACTGATGTCACTTGTGGTTCAGTATACAACAGTAAAAATTCTTGAAGAAAAATGCTAAAAATAAGAAGAGAGATTTTTAGCAAAATTCAAAGCATACACAGTGTTTTCTTTTCTATAGTGTTTTGCAGGGTTAAAGTTGTGATAGTCACGTGAGAACATTAAAATGCATAATACCTTCAACAGTGTCTTGTTCCACGAGGCTTTCATATTACATGTATTCAACATATAATATACTTTATTTAAAAATACTTGGAAAAATGGCTAAACCAGATTTATTTGAAGTGTGTTTAGTGCTCGAAGAGGGAAAAATCTTGGATTTGGCATTTCTGAGGAATCTAGCAGTACTTTTTGCCATTGAGTGGCTTGTAGGAACAAACAAGAAATGCCAAGTCAAGGACAATACCTCAGACACCTCTAGGACAATTCTTGGGAAATGTGAAAATAGCCACAGTGCAACAAACAAGCCAGCATGTTCTTTCATGACATCCTGCAAAACCTCTTTTCCACTCCTCAAATCCAGGTTTTAAACTCTTAGGGTTCACCTGTGTTAGACTACCTTAGCTCTTCACTGACTCTTGGTTCTTACATGACCTCTTTCTTTCTGCATTCTTCTGAAAAAGGCCAGGGGAGAAATCAAATGCATGTCTTTTAGGCTTTGCAGGGGCTCTGTGAAGCATCAGTCCTTCCTGTGCCCAACCAACCATGATTGACTTAGGAAGCATGGCCAACCCCTGTCAGCAAACAGTACCCTCATATCTAAGACCCAGTTCTTTCCATCCATAGTTCTTTCAGAAAAAAAAAAAAAACCCAAAAACAAGGTATGGAAATAGGACTTGGAAAGCAGTTCTAAGCATCGTTTCTCTGTGTTTGATGAATTTCTCATTTCTCTAGTACTTTACTTAGTACCAAGCACATAGGCAGTGCACAATATTCTTTTTCTTTTTTAAACAAATGCACAAAGAGTTTAAAGCTTTCAAGCTTTTAAAATAATGGAGTCTTTAAATATGTTCTTACATTTTCATGAACTTTAAAACTATTGTTGTAAAGTATGCCAACTCATAACAATAACACTATGTTGCTGTTGGATTGAAGAGAAATAATTGAAAAAGAAATTATCCACTGCTGTAACATTAATCCACATAGATGAGTGCATACACATGATATGAAAGAGGTGTCTATTTAACGCAAGTTTAGAATTGAGAAAAAGTTGTTGCTGTTTTTGTTGTTGGGGACACTGAGACTTACACACACTAGGCAGGCACTGCACTACTGATACATCCCTCCCTCTCCAAAGTCTTTTTATCATTAAGAATTACTACACATCATGGCCTTCTTCTCTGAATATTGTTTTATTAATATATAGTTCCAGGGTACTCAAATGACAGGCAAGGATTAAATGTGCAAGAACGTTAAGGGAAATGTTCACGTAATAAAATGGGAAAAAAGGGAGACTGGGAAGGATAGAAGAGCCCAGATCTCAAAGCAAGTATGACTATGAGCAGAGGACAGAAGGAGTGAACTGTGGGTGAAGCTTCTCACCTGCTGTGCCCCTAACAGAAGTCTCAGCACACATTCCCCAATCCCAAGTGCCATGAGGGTGGGGCTGTCATGATATTGCCAGTTGGACAGTCTGTGGATGCATGCTTACATCTGCACTTGATTCTTTTGCTGTATGAAAAAGACACACTAAGTTAGCATCTCTCTCCTCACATGAAGTCAGATTCATTGACAATGCTTCGGACTGCAAAATGAGCTTTGACAAACACTGTATCAGTATTGATGATTTAGATAGGAGTACAGAGTAGACTAGTTCTGTTCTCTAAATCCTAGATCTTACTTTCTACCTCATAACGGAATGTCTGACTTTCAGATAGATTCATGGCTTCCATAATAAAGATTTATTTCTTAATATTCTTTGTAGTAGGTGTAGATGTGACTTGCCTTTGACCAACAAAAGAGGAAATCTGTGTAACCCACAGGAATTTCTTTTCATACTTTGGAGGATGTTTCATACCTTTTTTTTCCCTCCTGCTGACTGGAATACAGATGTGATCATTAGAGTTTGAGCAACTGTGTTGAACCCTGAAGTAGAAAACTCATACCAAAATGTCCACACAACATTGTACAAGGAGCCTGGACCCTGACACTAACCTCAGACTGGCCACCTCCAGACCTTCTTTATGAGTTAGTGAAGTGAGCTTGTGGCTTGTTTAAATCAGTCGTCTTGGGTTTGGCTCCCTCTAATCAAAAAGTAATCTCTTTACCAACAGGAGAAGTGCTTTCTGAAATTGTGTCCAAGGAGACAGAATGGGACAAGCTTCTTATGAAAGCATTGACATTTTAGCCAGTTCTCCCAAATTTTAGATTGAGCATGCATAGAATTAAATTTGAAGAATAATTAAGTTAGAGATCAGTGGCCCTCAACTCTTGGGCCTAAGTGTCTGTACTACTTTGTTAGAACTTCCAAATTATTTCTATAATATAGTGATAAGATAAATATAATAATTTAGTTAATTTCCTTAGACTCCTTGTATAAATTTCAGTTTAAGCTTAATTGTGAAAGCTGAAGAAAGTTATAAATGTTTTCTTCTGCAAAAAAAAAAAAAGAAAATAATTTAGCTTATCTGTATAACCATCAGCTCAGATCCATGCTTATGTGAATATTCATCACTCCCCTGGATAACTGTGATTGAACATAGTGAAGCAATAGACATTATGAAATATTTAGTTGTCTCACAGCTCTGAAGAAGTGAATGAATTAGAAATCACATGGTCATGATCTCCCTTGAATTAAAGACTTTCTACTCTCAGACCCAATCTGTGAAGAAAGACTCGGAGCTGGAAGGCAGTGGTCGCATTTCTCCTTTAATGTATTTATATGCAATAAAGATGTGTATGACTCGCCTACTGAAAACAAAACTATATTGCATATGGCCTTGATTGTTGTATTCTATTCCACTCCAAACATAATAGTGAATATCTATAATGCTATATAAGTTGAGAGAGTCACATGTATGAATATTCATTTAAAATTTTAATTAAAACAAAACAAAACAAGTAAGCATTCACAATTTGGGTAGCAAACCCCAGGGATAAGGAACAGAAAGCCACAATAGCTCTGGGGCTTGCTTACCCAGGACTGTAGAGAAACTAGGTTTCTCATGACTGAACTTGTAGGATGTTTAGAATAAAGCCTGTTAGAAAGGGACGGTGTTATTTCAGGCAGCTCTGAGTGTGCTGTAGAGTCACCAAGTTCTCCTTACTGTCCATAGAGTCAAATTGACTTCTAAGCTGGGTGAGTCTGAGGTGGTCATGTGGTATTTGCGGGTGTAGTCAGAAGTCATGGGCTCTCTCAAGCCTCTGTTTGGGTGCCAACTGCCAATAGGACCTTCCTGGATAATCACTTTTGGTGTTGGTGAAATAAAAAGTTTCATTTTGTTTGGTCAGATGTACATTCATCCTAGAACTTGCATGTCCTAAGTTAGACTCCTCTTTGTTTGACTGAGTGGAAATGCTTAGACACAGTTTGCTCACAGAGCTGATGCATTTGTGCAGAGAAAACTCAACCCAAGGGAAATATGAATTGAGGACAACCTGACATCACTCTTGGGACAGGGAACTGACTTGTAAACCAGAGGAAATCAGGGTACCAGGATTGCACTTCTTGACTCTGTGAAGATCTTGAATCACAAATGCTGTGCGGACACCATTCAGATTTGAAATCCGAAACAATTATTAGATATTTTCTAACTGCCCTGGGATTTATAATTGTGCTTGACAAAACACATGGTTGACATCACATTCTTTCAGTTTTTGACCAGATGTTGGGTGTCATATGAGCCCAGCAAAGGCAGTCTATGCTTCAACAAAGGGAATTGCAAGTGACGAAAAATAATCAGTTCCTTCAGTTGCCACAGAGAATGTATAAAATAACCAGATTATTGACGTGAGTTTGACATGGCCTTGGGTGAGTTCAGCCAAACTGAAGTGTGTTTTATGGCACAACTGGGTAGTTATTAGTTAGGGGCCTTCCCCTTGCTGTTCATGCTATCAGGCTGCATTTTGAGTTTTTAAAACATACTTCACTGCATTCATATTTAGCTATACATTATTAGAATGCTTTCAACAAATGAGAGAAAACCCAAGGCCGAACTACAGTAGGCAAAATTGGAATTTATTGGTTAAGTTAATTGCGAGGTCCATGAGAGTGTCTCCTTTCTGGTGAAGCTCAAAAGAAAAGACTGGCCTCTCTCTGTTTCTAGGGCCTGACTTGTTTCAGCCTCTCTTTGCAACTCTGGTTCTTTTGTTTTAGCCCTCTTCTCTGGGTCTCTACGATGGGTGTGGATTTCATAGTACATCTGTCTCATGGCCCTGCTGGAATTCACAGGAGAGCCTAACTAGAATGCTCAGTGAATACTCCTACTTCCAGTTCCAGCTGTAACACATGTCTACATCTCACTAGGCTCTGGGAAAGATGTTCTGGGGGAGTTAGGACTGTGTCTTGGGCTATTGCAGAGAAAGGGCTGGTTCTCCAAGAGAATTCAGCATTTGCCTGACAAAAGAAAGCCACAAAGAGACAAATCTAAATGGCTTTCCTGTTGGAATCTACTTTGTTAAGACAAGTGGAAACTTCAATCTCATTCCTATCTTCTTCCTTGCTGTGGTCTTGGGAGGGGAGAATGCCCCTCTTCCTGTTTATGGCAGATGCATAACCACAGTGACCCTTCTCATCAGGTCTATTACTCTTCACTGTAATAGAAATAATAGAAGGGATTTGGAGAATTATGATTTCTAGGCTTTCGTGCCTTCTATAATGGAGGGCTAGGAGTTGGGGTTAGTACTGATGTTAGAGGGTTGTGTTTGGTCCAGTTTCTCACACGCACTTATTTCTCCCAGTCTTTTAATTTGTTGCCAGGGCTTCTCTCTGTTCTGGGTCTTTATATGTTCATACTGAGAACTCTCTTGGAGCTCTCTCACCTGCTCGGTCCTCTCCATCACCTTTTTCTTCCATTGTTCCCTTTATAATTTTTTTTTTGTCAATACAGTTCCCTTGGGCCTTTAATATGATCTACCTCAAGGACCACATGTTCATTTTGTGTTAGGATGAATTCTAAATTTTATCCCCAAATTTGTTAGTCGTAGTTTGCATTCTGTTATGATAAATACCACAACCAAAAACAACTTAGTGGGGGTGGAGAGATTTTATTTCCTTACAAATTCTGATCACAATCTATCACTGAGGGAAGTCAAGGAAGGAACTCAAGCAGGAGCAAAGGCCAGAACCCTGGAAGAGCTCTGGCGCCTTTCTTCTGTGGAGCACTGGTGCCTTCTGTATGCTTCTGAGATCCCTTCCACTATGGGCTGAGCCCTTCCTCCTTCATCACAAGTCAAGAGAATGCCCAACAGATTTGTCTACAAACCAATCAGTGGAAGCATTTTTTTGTTTTCTCTTCCAAGTGACTCCAGCTTGTGTTGAATTGACAAATACCTAACACACAC
The DNA here is from genome assembly GCF_947179515.1 of Apodemus sylvaticus. NCBI lineage: Eukaryota > Metazoa > Chordata > Mammalia > Rodentia > Muridae > Apodemus > Apodemus sylvaticus. Next base: position 40,751,825 of record NC_067478.1, read on the forward strand.
TATTGTTCCTCGGCAGTGTCTCCTTTAGCCATCTATAGAATCAACTGCTAAAGGGTAAGTTTAAAATCTTTTATTTTCCCTGCTGGCTCATTTTGCATCCTTGCTAGGTGACCTTTTATCGGGGTGGCTCTACTTCTTCACAGATGTCAAATCTGTCCTTCATGATCTCTGGTGGATTGTTAGAAATCACGCCATCTACAGTGATTCCACTTTGCTTAGAGGCTTTGGATGGCTATTTAAAAGGGATCTATGAAGAAGGACTGTGGACAGACTGTAAGAGCCAGGTGCAGTGGATGGCTCCAAGAAAACAGTATCTTCCAGACATGACAGCTGATGCACACGACAGGTACATACACGAACTCACACAGGACCTCACGGTTAAACTAGATGAAATCCTGGCTCTGAGAAGGGGAAGTATACACAAAGTATTGCCCCTAACCAAGAAGCCATTTGTAATTGATTGCCTGTTGGGAAAGGGAAAATCAGGTGTGTTTCCCAGTATAGTGTCACAGGCATATATCAACCATATTGAAGGCAAACTCTATGCCCAGAAAATTACTATTCCATTTGTGTGTGTGTGTGTGTGTGTGTGTGTGTGTTATGTGTAGAGTTTTTGTTTTGTCTTGGTAATTTTTCTTTCTTTCTTTTTTTTTAGTTTGTGTGTTTTAATTTCTGCTTTAAAAAAAAACCTATTTTTTTAAAAGAGAGAAATAATTTAAAGTTGGGTAGGTAGAACTTGAGAGAAGCTAGGAAAGAAGAAATAAGATGACTGAGATATATTGTTTAAAAAAACAATTAATAAAAATGTAAAAATAAGTAACCCAATAAAAGGCCCAAAAGAGGCAGCCGTGATTCATCCAAGTAATTCTTCATGATTCATCAAAGGGAGCAGCTAGATGGATGGCAACCCCCAGTAAAATATTCAGTGACATTAAGACAAGAAGGAAAACTTTTCAAATTCTCTGGCTCTGCTTGCATATGATGAACATCCCAGTGAATTAGCAGTTTGGGAAGAGATTAGAACCCAGCATTTTGTGTGTCACATTTGGTTGGGAGTTTATTGGGAAGCCTGGGTAAATTCTCTGAGTTTATAGTAACTTCTCATGCTGTCTACTTCTTCCTAATTTTTGTGTATATACTTCAGATGCCAGACAGAAAGTGCCCTGTGGAGAGCAGATGATTAAGAAAATGGCTAGGAAATGAAGCCATGCTGGATGAAACAGAGGCAAACGGACAGAAGCTGGGACACTGCCCTGGTCCCTGCCTTCTGCTTCCACAAAGCACATCTGCTTGGCCTGGACTGTGGCTCCCATGATTCCAGCATTCCAGATGCCTCTTGTCTCCTGGACCAACTGGAGTCTGACCAGAGAGGAGTAGCAGCATCTGAATAACCTATGGTAAGGATGGGCAATAGTGCAAAGGGCTGATTTCATTAATACATGTTACACCTGGTGCCAAAGCTGGCCAGTATCTATCTCTGTGGCCAGCATTCCTTCCTTGTATCTGACCTAGAGATGTCTTTTAGTACTGGGAGTCAGTGTGGGGCAGACACTGTGTCCTTAGCCACATCTCTGGCCAACATTCCACGCTTCTGTCTGCTTTCCTGACAAATCAAGTTCATGCTGGTCCCTCTTGGCACCTCTGGTTATCTCTATCATCTCAGTCATCATCTCCAAGGTTACCATGATGCAGGGGTTAATTATAGCGTTCTTCTAGTTTGACCTAACATTCGAGTCATGGAACCAAAAATGAATGGAAACTGACATAGAAAACCAGAGGAAACCAAAAAGTTTCATTAAATCATTTTAAGCATCAAGGAATACTCTCTCCAAATTAGAAATTAAATCTCTCACTGATTGGTTTGTCAATAGCTTATGTCTGGGGATAGAAGCCTTGTGTTTATTAGGCACGGTTACAATGTTCATTAAACAAGAGTCTTTCACACCAGCTTAACTCGCTGGTAAATGGTCTCTTCCCACTAACAGTATCATAACAGGAATGCTGCTTATGCAGTGATGCAGCTAGCATTTACATGCTTATTAGGACTTAACCCAGATGTCTTTAGGGTTCATGTAGCCTAGTGGTTATAAGCATAATTTCCCATTCAGACTGCTGAGATTCACATCCTGCCTTATCCAGTTACCAGGCACCCATCTTGAAAAGTTCTAACCCCTCTGTGCCTTCTTTACTTCGCCTCTAAACTATTTTTAAGTCATGGAGAGTTAAATGAGCTGATATGGATGTATTATTCAGAAGCCTTCCTGGTGTATAAGCTGTAAACATATGACATCTTGGACTAGGGAAAAGGCTTGGTGTGTAAAGAGTTTGTGTACAATCATGAAGATGTAAGTTTAAATCCCCAGAATCCAAGTAAAGCTAAGCATGACACTGTATTCTTTATTTACAATGTTCCAGCGGGGAGGTGAGAGATGGAGCTAGGGGAAGCCCTGAAAGTTCACAGGCCAGCTAGCTTTGCACAGGAAAACAACGGTGAACTATAGATCTTGTAATAAAGGTGAAAAATGACTGAAAACTTGTGGTCCAGGTCACAAGTAGACAGAAACACACACACACACACACACACACACACACACACAAAACATACCTTAAAAGTACACAGTTGACTATTAATCCAAAAACTATTTTTAAATTAATTTCTATTTTAGGACATTTTAAAACAACTTCCTCACAAGGACTCTTCCTGTCCCAAAGTAGATATCACCCCTGCCCCACAGTGTTAGGAACTGCTTAGCAACCAACCCTCTGAGAAAATGCTATTCTATCATCTGTCAGTTTGAGGTCATTAGGTAGTCCTCCTAGAAGTCAAGATCACATCCAAAGCAAATTGTGTGTGTGTTTTCTAAAAGTGTTAGTGTGCTAATGTTTTGTTTCCCCAATATAGGCAAAATGCCATTATATTACACATGAGCAAGATACTATGGTTCTTGAAGATTTCACATAAATATTACCCACTGTGTTTTCACATTTTAAAGTGTTACTGTCCTCATTAAAGTCAACAAGCTGAAACTGGTACTAGGATCAGTAGAATGAGTTCATTTTAATTCATGTTCCTCCTTGTAATAAGGAAAAGAAGTTGTCTGGGCTCCAGTGGATATTTTGATTTTGCATTATAACAATGAAACAATTACTTGTGAGACATATGTGTCTTTTCACTTGGAAAACATCTCCACATATTTCTGGAGTTGCTGATAGTATAACTGAATATTAAAAATATTAAGGCTAAGTTATTCTTAGGCTGGGAAGGGGGTTCTTCTCTATGGTAGGAAAAGAATGAAGCAGAAACAGAGTAAGATAAAAAGCTACTGTTGTTTTTGGGTCTGTAGGAGGCTGCATACAGAAGAAGAAGGAAGAAGAAGAAGAAGAAGAAGAAGAAGAAGAAGAAGAAGAAGAAGAAGAAGAAGAAGAAGAAGAAGAAGAAGAAGAAGAAAAAGAACAAGAAGAAGAAAAAGAACAAGAAGAACAAGAAGAACAAGAAGAACAAGAAGAAGAAAAAGAAGAAGAAGAAGAACAAGAAGAAGAACAAGAAGAACAAGAAGAACAAGAAGAAGGAGGAGGAGGAGGAGGAGGAGGACGAGGAGGAGGAGGACGAGGACGAGGAGGATGAGGAGGATGAGGAGGAGGGAGAGGAGGTAGAAGGACACATTTATCAGGATATTCAAGAGTGATCCCTCCCTCTGTGTTTCTTTTTCCTGGACTGTTAAAGCTGAGGTCTTTCACTCCTCAGAATGACAAGTGCAAGGTTTTGTGAAGTTGGGAAAGTTTGTATTCACCTCAGTTGTTAATGAAAGGCAGTAATGGGATCTGATCATAGTTCAGTTTCTGTTCACGTTGTTATTTCCTATTTTCTGTCTTCTTTTGGAGGGAGACATTTTTTTTCTTTTTGCCTCCTGAGGACTGGATGTCACCACACACAGCTTTAATTTTTTTCAGGTTCACATACTTCATAATTGTATACTTATATCACTCCCTTATATTTTGTTTTACATTACCTGTTGACATCTCCCTAATGAAGGTTGAACTTTAGCAGTCTTTTAAGTCTTTCCTGCACAAATAAAATTACACACACATGCTCCTGTACCCTCCTTTGCACAGAATAGTTACAATTTGGTCAACTCTGTATATAGTGTTCATACTAGTAAACAATCTTATACATGCTGTTGTTGGCAGAGTCATGACCCCCACTAGAACTGTTTTTACTTTACCCACTCCTCATTTTTCTGGTTAATAATGATTTCATCTTTTTGTCTAGTTTTCTATAATTTTCTACAAAACACTACAATCCAGTTTTTAAAGACTAATAATAATAATTCATGCCAAGTTGGGTAAAAGCATGATAATACATGTTACATGCAAGGGTTAACAGTTCAGCATAGGTTAGAGATTTAGACATGTGCCCATTCTTGGCTAAGTACATCCTTTTCACTGCAAATAGATTACAGTACTCTATAATCTGAAACTTACCGTAATTAATATGCTCGCATTTCACCTCAGGGACTATTCACAAGGAACTACCTTTTTTTTGTTCTATATTGAGGGGAAGGTCCAATATTCTTTTCCTCTCATATTGTTTCCTGTATGTATCACCACTTTGACATGATGGTGGCAAACTTCCCTTTAACTTCAGAGTCATTGTCAGGCTTGTCCAACAGTAGGTTTTCAGGAAGTGGATGACTGGGCAGATGGTTGACAATTGATCAAATAAATGAATAAATGGTTCAGTCTAAAATGGCAATTATAGAATGATGTGATATTTCCTCTGTATAGAACTATATAGTTAGAATTCCTTACAGTAAATAGAAATAATGTTTCCTATAGGCATTTAAAAATCTATAATAAATATTATAGCTGAGATAATACCTAAGCACATAAAGGTGCTTCTTCCTCTCTGAACTCATACGCTATTGTCACAGTGTCTATCATGAACCTCCAGGGAGTTATTCCTTCATTTGTTCCAGCCCCTCACTGGGCATCTGCATCCATTAGAAATCTGTCTTCCCTGACCAAGGGTTTCAGTTTCCCATTAGATCCCTTATACACTGTCACCTTCTCAGAGACTTCCCTTGTTAATGAAAGTAACAATAGAGCTGACAAGAATAATGGCCAGCACTTAACAAGGGTACACTGTATGAAATGCTGTTATGACCACTTAATTTATCTCTTATGGTCCCCTGCAACCCAGCCTCTTACATTGTGGATTGTGATTCTCCATTTGCATGTAACTGTAAGTACTAAATATGGAGAGGCACAGATGGCAACATGTGAGATTTCTGAAGGTACAATGACTGAAGACTAATTCAAAATCAAATGCACAATGAACTGAAGTGCTTTGGGCAGTGCAAGCCAGTGTTACATCTGAGGATTCAATGTAGCCTTGGCTTGGAACACACACCATATACACTTTGCACTTTGTGTTATCACACTACTCAAGGATGCCTTGAGCACCTTGACTCAGGTGAGAGTCCACTGTATGTTATGAAATTCAGCATCTTCTGTACATACATTATTAAAGAAACAAAAAAATGCCACCAGTATTTCTCAGTATGTAAGTATCAAAGCAGCTTGTCTGTAAATTGTGTAGTCATTCTAATCAGATTAGAAAGCTCATTTGAGACATTTCTGTTTGAGTTGCTGGTATGCATTTTGTAAAAAGGAAGATTGTTGGGTGGATTTTAGCCTCAAAGTCAGAACAGAATTTCCAACAATTTCTGAAATGGCCCCAAACATATTTCTGCCATTTTGTACTATCTTGGTGAGTTTCCTGTTTCAATGACATAATACTCTGACAAAAAGCAACTTAAGGAAGGAAAAGGTTATTCTGTCTTACAGTCTGGGTGCAGCCAGTCAACCCTGACAGGAAAAACAAGGCAAAAGCTTACAGTAACAGGGCACATTGCATTCACAGTCAGGAAGACGAGAACAAGGTACTCAGCTCGCTGTCTCCACTTTACAGTTCAGGGTCTACACCCAGGAATGTTCCTATCCTCACTGAAGATGCAGTTCTCACATCAACCTAATCAAGGCAATCCTTTGTCTTAGTTAGCGTTTCTATTGCTGCACCAAAAGACCATGACCAAAAAACAAGCTGGGGAGGAAAGGCTTCATTCAGCTTATACTTCAATACTGTTGATCATTAAAGGAAGCCAGGACAGGAACTCACAGCATAGAATCCTGGAGGCAGGAACTGATGGAGATGTCATGGAGGGATGCTGCTTATTAGCTTGCTTCTCATGGCTTGCTCAGTCTGCTTTGTTATAGAACCCAGGACCACCAGCCCAGGGAATGGCACCACCCACAATGAGCTGTGTCCTCCCTCATTGATCTCTAATTTAGAAAATGCCTTACTGGTGGATCTCATGGAAACATTTCCTCAAGTGAGGCTCCTTTCTCTCTGGTGACTCTAGCTTGTGTTAAGTTGACACAAAACCAACCAGTATATCCTCCTACAGGCATTGTCAGTGGCTAACCTTAATTTATACAATCCCTTGCAAGTTTGTCTAGAGCTTTGTCTCCTAGGTGATTCCAGAGCCTGCCAAAATAACAATAACACCAATTACCACATACCACATAATTATGCAAAGTCACATTCTCAGCATCAATGTTCATAAAGTCAAAACCTGTATCAACTCTGAAAAATGTTTAAGATGCCCTACATCCCAAAGTATCAGATATTCAACCAAGATCAAATTCTATATGTGAAAGTAAACAAGCCAGTCTCTTGTTAGTAGGCACGTTTGCTTTTGTCTTTAATAAAATAGTAGAGTTATTTTAAAATAAATGTCACAATTTATTATCATTAAGAATAATTTCTATACCTATTCTACAAACCTATTATGCACAGTCATATAAAACTTTTTTTGGGAAAAAAGGGGGTTTAGGGAGAAAAGTTTATTCAATCCTACCCTAAGGCAAATCTCTGAAGCAGAAACCATTGTCAACCTTATTTTAAGATAATAAGAAGCTCAGAGAAGTTTGGCAGTTTACCCTTGGTCACAGGGCTCAAACATACTGAGCCATTAGGCATCTGTCCTCTTTACAGGTCTTACCATACACTCAATGCACTATGTGTTTATATGAGTTATTTGTCAATAGATTTGTATTAAAATTTATGTAATCTCAGGAAGGCTCTTATAACCCGAGCTGCTTTCATGCTGGCAGTTGCAGATTAGTTGCAGTTGAATGAAAATCCTTGTCAAGTTTTGTTTGATTTGATAGCTTAGGTTAGATTGTATTGAGGCAAGAGTTTTTATTTCTATATAACTCTCAAGGGGAATTCTATTTGCACATGTAATTATTAACATATATTCTCCTAACTGTTGGGCCATCTCTCTGGCTAGAGCACATAACTTTTTAACTAGAGTTCATTTTCTCACATGGCCCTCCAGAATGATGAGGAGTTTGTATAGGCAATGATAAGACAGATGGTCTCTCAGAGACATAATGACTAAACACACACAGTCTATGGCCGTGAAGTATGTGGTTTTAGTCCCAGCAGCCCTAGTATCTGGTTAGTGACATAGAACACAGTTGTCTATAATCCTGAAACAATATATTTTGTCTTTTAAGAAAATTCTCTACAGTGTTTACCCTTTGGCTCAGTAGCAATATTGTGTCATTCTCAAGAAATGTTTCTCTCGTGTTCAGAGGCAACCTTAGCTTAGAGAATTGTTATCAGCAGTTCACCAACAAGTTCAACTGTGTGTTTGAATGGCTAAAGAGGGAAACCCTAAAAATTCACTTTAAATCTATGAAGCCAAGCATCCTAGGTTTGGTTGGCTGCCAAGAGACACCAGACAGGAGTCTCAAAAGCTAATGTTGAGGAGATTAGATGTTGGTGTTCATTGAAGATTTGTGGAAAGCTGTTTCTTTGCATCAAGACTTTACAGATGAACAGAATAAAGCTTTTACCATTTGATTTTTCTTCTCATTTATCCATGAATGCCATTTGGACTCAGCTCTCTTCATGGTATTGTTTCATGGTATTCTTTCATCAAAAAAAAATAGATGATGAAAATCTTGTCTAACAGAGACCTTCACTTCTAGGTGAGAAGCAACAGAGTGAGGAAGGGCAGAGCTGTGGGGGGGGGGGAAGAAGACATCACAAAAACTAGATTAAAGGTTCAAATTATTTTGGAGTTGCCATTTTCATTTTAAAAGTTAGATGTTGCTATTTATAACCCATTGACAATTTTTTGTGTATGTTCTGTATCTGTCATTTACTATACATAAGGTCCATGACTCACCACAGGTTAGTATAATTGTGTAGATGGCCAAGGCACAACCCTTTTTCTGAAATGTTGATGAATTTTGTTTTCTTTTAGGACTTTATGCTTAAAAGCTAAAGATAACAGGTGCTGGTATTTAATTTTATTCTTAAACTTAAATTAGGTAGAAGACTCTCTGCTCTTAGAAATATTGTTCTAAAGATCAGAGTCTGCTCCTAATGCCAGCAGCTGTTTGTGGCAATTCTGAGTTTATCACTTTCACATCTGTCTCTACACCTTTCTGCTGCTGCTAAAGTGAAGTGGGTGAATGAGTGTTAACAGCATCAATTTGGGCCAACTCTTATGGTTTTCTTTAATAGATTGTCCTCCAGTACCACCCCTGCCACAATGGGAAGGTATTTTTTTCCTTAGTACAATTTAGATTAATACTTATTTCTTATTTTAATGAATCAAAGGTATAGTTCATCATGTTCCTAATAAAACAATCAACCTTGGTGTTTTCTTTTTCTTTTTTTTGTAATATTTTTATTTTCTATATTCTTTGTTTGCATTCCAAATGATTTCCCCTTTCCCGGATCCCCCTTCCCCATATGTCCCACAAACCTTCTTCTCTCCATCCCTTCTCCAATCACCTCCCTCCTTTTTCTCTGTCCTTATATTCCCTTCCAATGCTAGATCAATCCTTTTCAGGATCAGGACCCTCTCCATACTTCTTCATGAGTGTCATTTGTTATGCAATTTGTGCCTTGGGTATTCAGGGCTTCTGGGCAAATTAATATCCACTTATCAGAGATTGCATTCCATGTGTATTCTTTTGTGATTGGGTTACCTCACTTAGGATGATATTTTCCAGATCAAATCATTTGCCTAAAAATTTTGTGAATTCATTGTTTCTAATTGCTGAGTAGTATTCCATTGTGTAAATACACCACATTTTCTGTATCCATTCTTCCTTTGAGGGGCATCTGGGTTCTTTCCAGCTTTTGTCTATTATAAATAAGGCTGCTATGAACATAATGGAGCATTTGTCTTTATTGCATGCTTGGGAATCCTTTGGGTATATGCCCAGGAGAGGTATAGCAGGGTCCTCCGGAAGCCTCATGTCCAGTTTTCTGAGGAACTTCCAGACTGATTTCCAAAGTGGTTGTACCATCTTACAGCTCCACCAGCAGTGGAGGAATGTTCCTCTTTCTCCACATCCTCACCAACACCTGCTGTCTCCTGAGTTTTTGACCTTAGCCATTCTGACTGGTGTAAGGTGAAATCTCAGGGTTGTTTTGATCTGCATTTCCCTAATGACTAATGATGTTGAGCACTTCTTAAGGTGCCTCTCGGCCATCCGAATTTCTTCAGGTGAAAATTCTTTGTTTAGATCTGTACCCCATTTTTTAATAGGGTTATTTGGTTCCCCTGGGGTCTAACTTCTTGAGTTCTTTGTATATATTGGATATTAGCCCTCTATCAGATGTGGGGTTGGTGAATATCCTTTCCCAATTTGATGGTTGCTGTTTGTCCTTTTAACAGTGTCCTTTGCCTTACAGAAACTTTGTAATTTTATGAGGTCCCATTTCTCAATTCTTGATCGTAGAGCATAAGCTATTGGTGATCTGTTCAGGAACTTTTCCCCTGTGCCCATGTCCTCAAGGGTCTTCCCCAGTTTCTTTTCTATTAGTTTCAGTGTGTCTGGCTTTACATGGAGGTCCTTGATCCACTTGGAGTGAAGTTTAGTACATGGAGATAAGAATGGATCAATTCGCATTCTTCTGCATACTGACCTCCAATTGAACCAGCACCATTTGTTGAAAAGGCTATCTTTTTTCCAATGGATGCTTTTGGCTCCTTTGTTGAAAATCAAGTGACCACAGGTGTGTGGATTCATGTCTGGATCTTCAATTCTATTCCATTGGTCCACTTGACTGTCACTGTGCCAATATCATGCAGTTTTTAACACTATTGCTCGGTAGTATTGCTTGAAGTCAGGGATACTGATTACCCCAGAATTTCTTTTGTTGTTGAGAATAGTTTTAGTTATCCTGGGTTTTTTGTTATTCCAGATGAATTTGAGAATTGCTTTTTCTAACTCTGTGAAGAACTGAGTTGGGATTTTGATGGGGATTGCATTGAATCTGTAGATCGCTTTTGGCAAGATGGCCATTTTAACTATATTAATCCTGCCGATCCAGGAGCATGGCAGAGTTTTCCATTTTCTGAGGTCTTCCTCGATTTCCTTCTTCAGAGACCTGAAGTTCTTGTCATATAGATCTTTCACTTGTTTGGTTAGAGTCACACCAAGATACTTTATATTGTTTGTGGCTATTTTGAAGGGTGTCATTTCCCTAACTTCTTTCTCAGCCTGCTTATCCTTTGAGTATAGGAATGCAACTGACTTGTTTGAATTGATTTTATGACTAGCCACTTTGCTGAAGTTGTTTATCAGCTGTAGGAGTTCTCTGGCAGAGGTTTTTGGGTCACTTAAGTAGACTATCATGTCATCTGCAAATAGTGATAATTTGACTTCTTCCTTTCCAATTTGTATCCCCTTGACCTCCTTACATTGTCTAATTGCTCTAGCTAGAACTTCAATTACTATATTGAAAAGATATGGAGAGAAAGGACAGCCTTGTCTAGTCCCTGATTTTAGTGGGATTGCTTCAAGTTTCTCTCCATTTAGTTTGATGTTGGCTACCGGTTTGCTGTATATTGCTTTACCGATGTTTAGGTATGGGCCTTGAATTCCTGTTCTTTCCAATACTTTTAGCATGAAAGGATGCTGGATTTTGTCAAATGCTTTTTCTGCATCTAATGAGATGATCATATGGTTTTTTTTCTTTGAGTTTGTTTATGTAGTGGATAGCATTGATGGATTTCCTTATATTGAACCATCCCTGCATCCCTGGGATAAAGCCTACTTGATCATAGTGGATGATTGTTTTGATGTGTAATTAGATTTGGTTGGCAAGAATTTTATTAAGTATTTTTGCATCAATATTCATAAGAGAAATTGGCCTGAAGTTCTCTTTCTTTGTTGGATCTTTGTGTGGTTTTGGTATAAGCGTAATTGTGGCTTCATAGAACGAGTTGGGTAGAGTTCTTTCTGTTTCTATTTTGTGGAATAGTTTGAAGAGTATTGGTGTTAGGTCTTCTATGAAGGTCTGATAGAACTCTGCACTGAAGCCATCTGGTCCCGTCCTTTTTTTGGTTGGGAGACTTTCTATGACCCTTTTTATTTCTTCAGGTGTTATGGGCCTGTTTAGTTGATCTATTTGATCCTGCTTTAGTTTTGGTGTCGGATATCTGTCTAGGAAACTGTCCATTTCCTCCAGATTCTCCAGTTCTGTTGAGTATAGGCTTTTGTAGTAGGATCTAATGATTTTTTGAATTTCCTCAGTTTCTGTTGTTATATCTCCCTTTTCATTTCTAAGTTTGTTAATCTGGATACTGTCTCTGTGTCCTTTGGTTAGTTTGGCTAAGGGTTTATCTATCTTGTTGATTTTCTCAAAGAACCAGCTCCTGGTTTTGTTGATTCTTTGTATGGTTCTCTTTGTTTCTACTTGATTGATTTCGGCCCTGAGTTTGATGATTTCCTGCCTTCTACTTCTTCTGGGTGAAATAGCTTCTTTTTGTTCCAGGGCTTTCAGGTGTGTTGTTAAGCTGTTAGTGTATGCTCTCTCCATTTCCTTTTTGGAGGCACTCAGGGCTATGAGTTTTCCTCTTAGCACTGCTTTCATTGTGTCCCATAGATTTGGGTATGTTCTGTCTTCATTTTCATTATGTTCTAAAAAGTCTTTAATTTCTTTCTTTATTTCTTCCTTGACCAAGGTATCATTGAGTAGAATATTGTTCAGTTTTCATGTGTATGTGGGTTTTCTGTTGTTTTTGTTTCTATTGAAGACCACTTTTATTCCATAGTGATCTGATAGGAGTCATGGGATTAGTTCGATCTTCTTATATTTGTTGAGGTCTGTCTTGTGACCAATTATATGGTCTATTTTGGAGAAGGTACCTTGAGGTGCTGAGAAAAAGGTATATTCTTTTGCTTTAGGACAGACTGTTCTATATATATCTGTTAAATCTAATTGGTCCAGAGCCTCAATTAGTTTCACTGTGTCCCTGTTTAGTTTCTGTTTTCCTGATCGGTCCATTGAGGAAAGTGCAATGTTGAAGTCACCCACAATTATTGTGTTAGGTGCAATGTGTGCTTTGAGCTTTAATAAAGTTTCTTTTATGAATGAGGGTGCCCTTGCATTTGGAGCATAGATGTTCAGGATTGAGAGTTCTTCTTGTTGTATTTTTCCTTTGACCAGCAAGAAGTGTCCCTCAGAGTCTCTTTTGATGACTTTGGGTTGAAAGTCAATTTTATCTGATATTAAAATGGCTACTCCAGCTTGTTTCCTGAGACCATTTGCTTGTAAAATTGTCTTCTAGCTTTTTACTCTAAGGTAGTGTTTGTCTTTGACCCTGAGGTGTGTTTCCTGTATGCAGCAAAATGTAGGGTCCTGTTTATGTATCCAGTCGGTTAGTCTATGTCTTTTTATTGGGGCATTGAGTTCATTGATGTTAAGAGATATTAAGGAATAGTGATTGTTAGTTCCTGTCATTTTTGACTATTTTTTAAATTTGATTGGTTAACTTCTTTTGGGTTTGATGAAAGGTTACTATCTTGCTTTTTCCAGGGTGAAGTTTCCCTCCTTGTATTGGTGTTTTCCTCCTATTATCTTTTGTAGGGCTGAGTTTGTGGATAGATATTGGGTATACTTGGTTTTGTCATGGAATATCTTAGTTTTTCCATCTATGGTGATTGAGAGTTTTGCTGGGTATAGTAGTTTTGGCTGGCATTTGTGTTCTCTTAGAGTCTGCATGAGATCTGCCCAGGATCATCTAGCCTTCATAGTCTCAGGTGAAAAGTCTGCTGTGATTCTGATAGGTCTTCCTTTATATGTTACTTGGCCTTTTTCTCTTACTGCCTTTAATATTCTTTCTTTGTTTAGTACATTTGGTGTTTTGATTATTATGTGACGGGAGGTATTTCTGTTCTGGTCCAGTCTGTTTGGAGTTCTGTAGGCTTCTTGTATATTCATGGGCATCTCTCTCTTTAGGTTAGGGAAGTTTTCTTCCATAATTTTATTGAAGATATTTGCTGGCCCTTTAAGTTGTAAATCTTCACTCTCATCTATGCCTATAATCCTTAGGTTTGGTCTTCTCATTGTGTCCTGGATTTCCTGGATATTTTTGGGTTACAAGCTTTTTGCATTTTGCATTTTCCTTAACTGTTGAGTCCATGGTTTCTATGGTGTCTTCAGCATCTGAGATTCATTCTTCTATCTCTTGTATTCTGTTGTTGATATTTGCGTCTATGTCCCCTGATATCTTCCCAAGGCTTTCTATCTCCAACATTGTCTCCCTTTGAGTTTTCTTAGTTGTTTCTACTTCTAATTTTAGATCCTGGATGGTTTTGCTTAGCTCCTTCACTTGCATGTTTGCGCTTTCCTGTAATTCTTTAAGAGATTTTTGTTTTTCCTCTTTCATGACCTCAGCCTGTTGACCAAAGTTCTCCTATATTTCTTTAAGTATTTATTGTGTTTCCTCCTTATTGGCTTTTGTATTCTCCTGAATTTCTTTCAATGATTTTTGTGTTTCCCTTGCAAGGGCTTCTAACTTTTGATCCATTTTCTCCTGAATTTCTTTAAGTATGTCCTTCATGTGTTCCTGTACCAGCATCATGACCAGTGATTTTAAATCCAAATCTTGTTTTACTGGTGTGATGGGGTATCCAGGACATGCTGTTAAAGGAGAATTGGGTTCAGATGTTGCCATATTGCCTTGATTTCTGTTAGTGACGTTCCTGCATTTGCCTTTTGCCATCTAGTTCTCACTGATGTTAGTCTTGTCAATACTGGACTCACCAGTGCAAGCTGCCTCTTCCCAGGTGGCCTCTGGTGCACAGCTTACCTCCGGCACTACCTGGAGACAGGGTGCTGTTTCCCAGGCTGTTCAGATCCCGAAGCAGACACCTGAAGGCTCCTGCTGGGGCCTGCTGGATTCACCAGAGCACACTGACTCCTCCCAGTCAGCCTCCCGGAAGCCCCTCTTGCCTCTTGCAGGACCTGGAGATGTGGCGTTGCTGCCCAGGCTGTTCTGGATCCGGAAGCAGAGAGATCTGAGGGCTCCCACCAGAGGCCTCAGGACTGGAACCTAAGCTCCGTGCCACGGGGAGCAAGGTGTGTGCTACCAGTCTGCCTCTGGTGCACACCAGGTCTCCCGCACTTCCTGGAGACCGAGTGCTGTGGCCCAGGCTGTTCAGATCCTGCAGTAGACATGTGAAGGCTCCCGCCAGGGCCTGCTGGATTCACCAGAGCACACTGACTCCTCCCAGTCCAACCTTGGTGTTTTCATTACCTTACAAAATATTTCTCAAGTAAAGGTATGATTGCCAGTGAATCTGATTAAACAGTTTAAATAACTCTCAGAGACCACTATTTATGTAACTGGATAGTTCACAGACAGTTTTGTAATCTCAGATTCTAGGCTGGGAACAGCTCAGGTACACGAAAGGAGGAAACCTTTGCTCATCATTTCTTTGCATTCTAATTTATGGGAAAAAAGAGCACTTCTATTTACTTCTGTCTGTGACAGTAAGGCTAAGATGTCATTAGAATGCAGTCTTCTCTCTGGAAAGGACTGTTCAGTCAGTGTTGTCAACAATCTCCAGGGCACATGTTGTAGAGTACATAATTCTGTACCCAAAAAGTAACTAAGAGGCGAGTAGTGAAGCAAGGACAGACATCCCACTGAGGTGGGATGGAGTCATAGAACAGATGTCAGAGGCTTCCCATGTGCCTGCTTTCCTGGCACTGGTAGAATGGAAACACGTGGTATCTATCTATCTATCTATCTATCTATCTATCTATCTATCTATCTCTCTATCTATCTATCTATCTATCTATCATCTATCTATCTATCATCTATCTCTCTATCCATATATATATATATACAGGGTTAGCTGCAGTTAGAAGAATCTATGTGAAGTAGATAGAATTGGTTTTTCTTTCACACTCCTACAGTGTCTAGAATCACTCATGCTTGAGGTGACATGCCAGCTGTGGAAATCTGAATTCACTTTATAAGTTCTCTCATCCCCAGTTTCCCAACCACACAGCTGGAATGCTGTTTTATTTATTTGTTTATTATTGCCAACTTGGCACAAACTAGAGTCATTTGCGAAGAGGAAACTTTAATTGAAGGATTGTCTCCATCAGATTGCCTGTACAGAAATCTGTGGGTCAGTTTTTTGATTAATGATTAGTGTAGGAGGGCCCAATCTACTGTGCACGGTACTTCTCCTGGGTCGGTGAACCTGGGTTGTATAAAAAGAGGGCTGAACAAGCCACTCGACAGTGATCCTCTGGCTACCTTTGTTTCTTGTATTGAGTTCCTGTCCCTTCATGATGAACTTTTATCTTGGAAGTGTACGATGAAATAAAACCTTTCCTCAAATGAGGACACTGCCTTACAGAAAATGAGGTAATGAATATTAAAGTCCATCCCATCCTAGAATGTTAGATATCATATCCTTCTCTCTAATTTCAGCAGAGTACATGGGATGGGTCATACTACTGCTCTTGCCTTTCTTCCTAGACATTACAATAAAAAATTAAAAAAATGTAAATTACCAAAAAACAGATGACTATCTCAGCATCCCACTTAATGTTCTGTGAATAATTAAGCCACCACTTAGTTAAATCCAGATCTTATACAAAAAATCCTTACATTATAATTCAACCATCACTTTGGCAAGGACCCAAATTTATTTAGACTTAGAGCCCTTGACAATCATTTATCACTTGCATGATGGCTTTACATGGTCATTGTCTTCAACCTAACATTGATTATGACTCATGATAGTGGAAAGTTCTTCAACTACAAGCTAAGTTTTAACTATGGCCATTTGTAGAGCAGTTTTCCACTAAGGGACCAATGAACAGAGATGGGGAGAGCTCGTCCACAAGGCTCCCATTCACAAAGCTAAGGAGTGGATGTTTTACTACAGTTCTGGTTAAATGCCAGACAAACAGAAATAAAAAATAAACCCAAGGTTTCTTAGGCAAACAAGCCCTGTCTGGTTAGCATATGCTCTGCATAGAAACAACTGTCATTCTTATATTTACTATGGATTGGGATGCTTCCATACCATGCACTGTGCAGAAACCTTGCTAGCTAGGAAAAGCAAAGGAATGTGGCCATCGAAGAACACATTTCCAACAAGCTGAGCAAACATGGCTTTGACGTCAGCCAGGGAGTGTATACATGGGTAACAAAGAAGATGTGAACACATGGGGATTTTTGTGGTACCTGGGTGATTGCCCAGAGCACTAAATCCTGGAGCTGAGAATCCCTTTGAAGAGTCTTCACAACGCCTGGGACTTTCAAAGATGTCACCATAACTCACCCTCCCTCACCCCAATGTCACTTTACCTTGTTCTTCTGCCTCCCCATTGTGCTAGTTGTCCCTACTAACACTGCAGCACAGCCCAACCATTGCAGGGATAGTGGGAGAAATGGGCTGCTACAGCTGCACACATCTGGATCACCTGCTGCTAACCCAGCAGGATCCAACTTCCTAAGTCATTGGTGTCCATATGACATTGCAGGGGGTGGCCTCCTTTCTGAGATAACCAAATGTTTCAGAGTGAAGGTTTTTTACTACTGACTGAAATGTTCTGTAGTGTTCAAAGATTTCTGTCAACTTCGTTGCTTCTTTTTGGGGCACGGGATCTTCCATACTGCCCATATGAGTAACAGACTCTTCTATTGGAAGATGGGGACACTGTAAAGTGGATAATACACAGCTTAGAGTTTTAGGAGAACTGAAAACATCTTTTGTGTTCTCCTGATGTTTAAGAAACTTAGACAAAGGGCAGCATTGGTTCTGTCTCCAATTCAACCTTCCCTTTGTGAGTTTTCTACAGAGTTTCTTGGAATACAGAGAGAAATTCAATATGTGTGTGGTGACTGTCCTGCCCTATTCCTTTCTCTCCTTTCTAATCATTAAACACAAGTACATAGTGACACTGCACATCTGTTTCTGGTCTGAGGAGATGATCATCGAGGATAGGGGTGATTGAGAGCTACATTAGGTGAAGCAATTACAAAGAAACATTAAAAAGTGGAAGTGTACCATTTCCACATTTTTTCCCTCCTAATACAGCCAGCTTTTGGGAATGAAGGATGTGGGGTTTAGTGGTGGGGTTGGGGGTGGTAGCATCAGTAATGCATTAAAGTTAAGCAAAGGCACACTTTGCAATAACCTGGCTATAAAGACAGCCTGCAGGAAGAGGTGTCTATGAGTGATGGCAAAAACCTATTGGCATGTGATGGCTGTCTGCCCCGGCAACTCTGTATAAATGATTGACTGTGTTTTGTCTTTAGAAACACTCTGGTATTTTAATTGCAATTTGGCATTGCATTATTCTGTGTGGGATTCTAGGTATCTAGAAGACTCCAGGTATACTATTAAATCACCAGACTTATTTCAAAAGAGTAGCTTAAGCACCAGGAGAAACTTGAATATTAAGGTCTGAACTAATGGACATGCAAGTTTTTAGTTCGAAGAATAAACATATGTTGGGAATTGCACAAGTTGAAGTTCTTCAAGCAACGCTAAATTGACCTTTCGTATGTTGAGTGTGCATATTTAGAAGTCTGGGGATTTACAATCAGCAAGAGGACTATAATGTTCTTGTTCTTGTGATTTGCTGTGTGTAAATTTGTAGTGCAAGTGTTTCATTTCTCTAGACATTTGCATTTAATTTGCTGCTTAATGTGAAAAGAGAAAAAATTTAAAGGTAAGGAAATGGTGCTGTAGAATGTAAGTATTACATTTGGACTAGCATATTAAGGTTTTCAGTTGCATGGTGTAAGAGGACTGGTATCTTAGCCAAGTGTACACATGTCCTCTTCACAGCATTTCCAGAGTTTCTAAACACTCAGACAAACCCCCAGCTATGTTTTGTAAAATAATATCTTGATATATTTCTTGTTTTGTTATTTAGAAATATAGTCCATCACTTTCCAAGTTGATGCTAATGATTCTTTTTGTTTTGTTTTGTTTTGTTTTGTGTTGTGTTGTGTTTGTTTTTGAGACATGGTTTCTCTGTGTAGCCTTGGCTGTCCTGGAACTCACTTAGTAGACCAGGCTGGCCTCGAACTCAGAAATCCAACTGTATCTGCCTCCCAACTGCTTGGATTAAAGGCATGCGGAGTGGAGGAGGGCGCTGATGATTCTTTTTGAAATTATCTAAAAGATGTGGGTTTCCTCTTGTAATATTAATGCACCCAGCTTTTTTAAAATCCCTTTCATAGATTTTTTCCTTTTAAGAATGGGTTGTTATTATATGTCTATCATAGGTTTTTGTTCCACCATCCCCCAGTTCATGTTAAAATCCCATCACCCCAATGTGAAGGTATGAGTAGGTTGGGAATCTATTAGGGAATGAAACTACCGTAGATGGGGGGCTTAGGAATAGGAATAGTGCCCTGTGAGGGTTCCTCAAGAGAGAATGCCCATGTCCTTTCCCTGTCACACAAGGATATGAGAAGTTGGTAGGGTGCAGTTTGAAGAGTATCCTCACCAGAGCCCCACCATCCTGCCACCCTGAACTCAGACTTTCACTGTCCAGAATAATGAGAAATCAATTCCTATTTGTACATAAAACTATGATGCTTTGTTATAGTAGCAAATGCCTTTTTAAAACACTTGCCATTTTTAGGAGTTTAAAAAGAGAGAATGAATACCATGAGAAGTAGTAGTTATGTTACAGTGACAGGGTTAGAGTGATTTAAAGACTGTCTATAGGAAAATTTAGGAAGTATTACTCATTAGAGATTTGACTCCCTCAGAAAAAAATTCAGTTGTTAAGGACTCCTTGGAGATCATCTGGCAGCTACCCTCCTCTCCTCCCCCCCCCAAAAAAACCCAGAAATCATGGCACTTGAAGTAACATCTCTGGTTTAAAGGACAGCATGCAATGAGCACTGGGGATGAACTTCACCAGGCAATGAAAGCATGTAGGGTGTCCCTGGGCCTCCTCTGGTCTCCACTAATCCCTGTAGGGGACCCCCAAATATGCTCTGCACATGACAGTCTGTCATGGGGTGAGGATAAAACTAGGGAGGAAAGGGGGAAAAAAGCACACATCTTGTTTTTCTGCTTACAGAACCCAACTCTTTGGTCTTCAAAGGTCTTAGCCTCATGGAGCTGTGGGCTGTTGTTTTTCATTTATTTCCCCCAAAGAATGGAGGGGGAGAAGAGAGTACAAATACCCCCTACTTCAGCATTGTTTGATTTTGAAAAATTTAATAAAAACATCTCCTCACAGATGGTTGGAACAATTACCCTCTTCACAAAAGCCTTTGCGGATGACACCCAATGTTAAGAAAATAATCCTTTCAATTAGTGTGTGGCCAGTGCACCTGTGAGCTGGAGTCATCCCAGGAATCATATCTCAGAACAGCAATGAGAACAATCAGGGATTCATCTACTCTGCCTTTTTCTACTGCCACGTCTACACAGATGTTAATCTGAAGGGTCAGACACTGAAAGGGCTGCCTGCCTACAAGTCCAGGAGCACAAAGAACAGGAGTTCAGACCAACAACACAATTAACTCCCAACTTTCTGCCATCGCTGTTACTTCTCCTAGTTTCTGGGGCCATTTTGCTTTGTTGTGGTTTTTTTCTGAGGGGCAGTAAGAAAGCAAGTTCTAGGTTGGATTGTATGAGGACTCCATTTGCTGCTGTGTTTCCACGACTTTTCACAGTTCTCTCTCTCTCTCTCTCTCTCTCTCTCTCTCTCTCTCTCTCTCTCTCTCTCTCTCTTTCTCTTTCTCTCCTCCTCCTCTTCCTCCTCCTCCTCCTCCTCCTCCTTGTCCTCCTCCTCCTCATCTTCCTTTTCCTCCTCCCTAACCTTTATCTTTTTATAATTAAAAATGAAAGTTTTTTATTCTAAACTCTGGGACACTGGCCCTTGGTTCTTATACAATGGGTTATCCCTACATTGAGAGTTCATTCTTTAGAAACACATAATGATTTTTCTATATTCGTATTGCTTGGTGTTAGGCTTCCTATGTAAACAAGCCTCTGACTTGGAATGGCTGTATTTTTGCTGTGACAAGTTTCTTTCTTGGCTTTAGTGATAGTATATACTACAGCATATCATTATTCAATGTTTTTCAGGTCTCCACATTTTTATCTGTGGAAGGGCTATGGCTTGAATATGTCCCCTCCCAAACCAATGTTAAACTCAATTGCTCTTGTAACAGCTTGAATAGGTGGGACCTTAAAACTTGATGTCAGACTCCAAGGGCTCTGCCTTCATTGCTGAGATTTATTTCATTATAAAGTGGGAGTCCTGCCCTCTTGTGCCTCTTTGTTCTGTCCCCCATCTTCTGTCATTGAAGATAAATCACACCCAACTCCATTGAACCCAGCACTCGATTTACCATCTTGAAGTCAAAGATGTAAAAACTTGCTGGTGTCTTCATGTTTGACAATTCACCTTTCAGAACTGTCAGCCAATACCATCCTGCTCATTGAAAATCATGCAGGGTATGGTATGCTGTTATGGCAATACAGCCTAGATAACATAGGAAGTAAACATGGAGTTTCACTTCATGTATCATATTGCACATCTGTGTAATACACTTCCCCCAAACACACTGACAACCAGCTGATGCTGACAAGTTTGAGAGTCTTCTGAAATCTGAAATGGGCCAGCTGGCTCAGGCAGAGCTCCCTCATTCAACTGTGGTCATCCAGTGCTCAGTGGACTGCCTTAGTTTAAGTTGATCTCATGCATTCAGAGACCGGCTGGCTATTGTTTGTAGTGACAAGGTCAACTGAACCACAACACTGTCATTAGAGGATTAGCTCAATCTCATAGAGTGACAATAGATTGATTTTGAAGGGATCCAGCAGCAGAATTGAAGGCCAACTGAAGCATAGTTACACTTGCCACAAGGTCCTGTCTGCTGTGTTCTCCTAGCTAAAGCCAGTTAAAGGCCATGCTAGGTTAGAGAAATAAATAACTGGCTTGAAGAATATCTGTGTCTGGAGAACAGACTCAATACTTAAAAGCACAGTGTGTACTGTTGTTACAGAGGACCCAAGGTCAATAACCAGATCTCATGTAGGGCAGCTCACAACTGCCTATAACTCCAGCTCCAAGGTCTGATGCCCTCTTCTGACTTCTATGGGTATCTGCACTCACTTGTACATATCCGTATAATGAAAAGATAAAAATAAATCTAAGAAACAGAGAGGAAGAGCTAGGAAGTCCAAGGTGGAGATGGGTGTAGAGTAGACCAAAGGTTGTACTCATTTTCATGGCCACCTTTCTTTCATTCTCTAGCATGGTTATGAAAGGTTTTGAAAACCCCTTGAAGCAGAGAATGAGAGAATGGCCAACCAATAACCAGCCCAATTTGAGACCCATCCCCTGGGCAAACACCAATCCCTAACACTATTAATGAAATTCCATTATGCTTGCAGACAGGAGTAAGTTGTCCCCTGAGAGGCTCCACCTAGTAGCTGACTCAGACAGCCAAACAGTGGATGGAGCTTGGGGTCACTTATAGAAGAATAGGAGGAAGGATTGTAGGCCCTGCAGGGGATAGGGACTCCACAGGAAGACCAACAGAGTAGTCAACTAACCTGGACCCTTGGAGCTCTCAGAGTCTGAACTACAATCCAAAGAACATACTCAGGCTTGACGTAGGCCTCCCTATACACATATAGCAAATGTGAACAACTGGGATGGGGGCTATCCCAAGAGCTGTTGCCTGTTTGTGGGATATGTTCTACTATCTGGGCTGTTCTGTCTAGCCTCAATGGAGAGGCTTTTAGTCTCACAGAGACTTAAAGTGCCAGAATGAGGGGACACCCAGGGAAGGCCCCTCCTACTCAGTGGGGAAGGGGAGGGGAAAAGGGAAAGGGTTATAGGAGAGGCGACTGAGAAGGATGAATAAGTAAAAAAATAAATAAATTAAATTTAAAAAAAAGAAAATCACCCAAGTCACAATATAGGCACACCTATCTCTAAGGCAACACAGTAGATGGGCAGGCCAGGACTGTGTTCAACAGGAGGGAGTACTGCAGATGAACCTGTTGAATCCTTTAATATGAGAGCATGCCTATCAATGGCTTTTGCCTCACTCACTTATGATTTTCTTAAGGAATCCTATGTGTTCCAAGATATGGTTTCTGGGAAAGGCTGTTTCAAGATGTGTTTCCAGTCTTCTATGTTTAGCCACAAAGTGCAAGCTGTGGCAATCACCAACCTTCCAGAACAAAAGGATAGAAAGAAGAAAGAAGGACAAGGTAAGGCAGGGCCATTCTCACCCCTAGAATCTTGTCAAGCTTTCTTTGTGAGGACCATCCCCAGAAGCCAGTGCCCTCTGTAACTGAAGGCATCTTTATAATTATCAGGCTCTTCAGGGATCCCCAGACAAGAACTCTCAGACCCTATACTCTCACGTGGTTTTCCCAATACCACACTGTCAACAAATGTCACCACTGGATATTATAGCTTAAACTAACTTACAGGATTGGTACTCAATGAGTTAAGGAGTTTAATTTCTTTCACAGAGTAAAAGTAGTTCTCTGTCTTCCTTTTAGCAATTAGAGTAATTTGGTGCACATGATGGCTGTGATATCAGGCAAAGAACTTTCCCATTCTGTCTTTGGTTCCTTTATTAGCAATCTAAGATGCTTACACTGATGACATCATCATTATGTAGGAAACATAGTCATCACCTACTGCAGGTTGGGTTGGTTACCAACGACTTTCAGTCAACAACTCATTCAACACATATTGCTTCCCTAATGATGCAGAAGCAGTTTTTTGGGGAGCTGATACACAGATAAGGCCCCTGTTCCTACAGAGCAGGCATTTTAATAGGATGGGCAGTTTCTAAGAATAAAGAGATAACTATGAAAATGTAAATAGCCATGGATACAATCATGAACTTCACAGTCTTCAATATGGTCATAAAGTTACCTGATGCATCCCTTCATCTTACTGAATCATATATAATTTAGTGCAACCCACCATATACCACTGTCTCCTGGAGGTTGGAAAAGGCCATGGGGAAGTGATGGCTAAAGTGACTTTTGAGCTAAGGAGCCAGCAGTAAAGCATCGAGAAATTCCAGGAAAATGAGCCTGCTGGGATAATGGCCCCAAACATATATGAGAAAACATATACATTGAGAGTGAGGGGCCAAGTGCACAATTAGGAGGTGAACAGATAAAAGTGGAATAAAGGCTCAGGGTCAGAATGTAAGACTTGGAAAATTAAGAGTCATCTCTGTCATTTATTCTGACTGCCTGGGAAGCTGTTCTAGGTTTTGAAGCAGAGCAACAGTATGATCTAGTTTACATTTGAATGTATTAGTACAGCTATTATAGAATACACAGAGAGGTAAAAGCTAGAAGATTAGGTCCTGGGTGACTGTCGTAGTTTAGTTAAGAGCTGCTGTGGCAGGGGTGGGAGTGGGGGCTGCAGCAGAGATGCAAAGCACATGTGTTGAGAGCTGTTTGGGAAGCAGAATTGAAAGATTCTGTTAAGAAGGCCTTAACTGTTTGAAGTATAGGCTTCAAACATTCGAGCACAGGGAAGCAAGAATAATCTTAGGATCTGGAGTTTGAAGTAATGAGGACAAGGTAATTTAATGTATTTATGGAAGGAGGTAGACTAGAAATGAGAGGACCTACTTTTAGTGATGTGAGGGTTACTTATAAGATTGCATGTCACAAAGCGGCCACCATGCTCCTCAGAAATGAGACCTTGCTGCCATTCATGAAGAGATGCAGCCTAATTCCTTTCCAGCAACATCGGGAATCTTGAGAGGCTCACATATAAACAGAGAAGGATGTGGAAGTGATAGTGTATGGCTTCCAAGACTATGTCATGGGAAGCTTGAAGAAGAAAGGCTATATTCTGGATGTACTTGCAACCCAGCTGCTAAACAGTAAGACGTTCAAGACATTTGGCCTTGGGTAGGTGTTGTGGTTTGACATCTCTAGCCAAGCAGACTAATTTTGACATAAAACCCAGACATCAAACATGAGAATGAAGTGTCCAGATAAAGCTAGCCCCAGGCATTCAAGTCCCAAGCTCTCTGTCTTCTCAAGCAGGGTCCCAGACCTCTCAGAATAGTCTCAGTGGTGCACTTCCCTCTCCATCTTTCTTAACCACTGAAATCCCTATGATGAGATAGTTACTCTTCGAAGATACTTTGTATCACTGTTTGGGGTGGTTCACTACTTGGAAATAGAAAAGCAGAAGTATGAGATGATTCCAGTACACACACAGGTAAATATGAGCAGATTTTTTGGCTATATTAAGTCTTGATTTCCAGACCTGAGAGCATCAATGTGGTTAAAAATGAAGTCAAGCCAGAAAGAGAATTCAAGAGACCTCAGTACTCAGCACAACACTTAAGTGCTTTTAATAATGTGTTAGTAATATTAGTAATGGTAGTTTCATTTTTAAAAGCAGACATAACTACTACAAAGGAAGAAAGCCTCCCTTTGACCATTCTCCAACCCCAGGTCACCATATCCTTCTTTGTAGAGAACAACCTTTTCAGGTTAGATTCCCTCTGGTGATTAGTGTGCACGACTCAGGGCAATGTTTATGTGTAATAAGTATGTTCTTCACTATCTACTCTAGCTTACATTCAGGTATTGAGGTATTAAGGGAATAACCAAAACACAACTTAGAGGAGGAGAAGTTTTATTTGACTTATATTTCCAAGAAACAGCAAGTCAGTGAAAAAAGTCAGGACAGGAACTCAAAACTGAAACCACAGAGAAATATGACTTACTACATTGCTTCTCTGTTTAACTAGCTTATACAACCCAAGACTACCTGTCCAGGGATGGCACTACCCACAGTGAGATGGGGTCTCCTATATCAATTAACAATTCAGAAAATGCCCCACAGACATATCCAAAAGCCCATCTGATGGACACTCTCTCGGATAACACTGGGCTATGTCAAGTTGACAGTTAATGACTAGGAGACCATCATATGCACAACAATCAATAATTACAGTTTTACTTAAAAAGTCTTTGAAAGATTAAGGACATTAGTTTACTTAGCTCAACCACAGAGTATGATAAGAGGCACGTGGAAAGCATTGCTGTTGTCGTCAGGTAGGGCATTTTCCTAAGTAAAGTGCTAACTAATGGTTCTAGTAATAGCCCTGTTTTTTTTTTTTTTAATGGAACACTTTTTTCTTTTGACCTGAAATAATAAGCAACAGATACATTATATTATGTCTGCACTTTCATGAAAATTAAACAGTCACATGAAGGTGACCTACTTAAATCTGTTTCAGCTTTCAAATTCAATTTTTGCAAATTTCATATTTAGATAACTCCCAGTTCTTTAAAAAAAAAACACTTTAAGGGGTCTTGGGAGATGACTCAGTGGATAAAACTCTTGTCCTAAAATCAAGAGGATTGGAGTTCTGATTCCCTAGAACCACACAAAACCTGAGCTGCTTTGGTAGTCCATCTGAAGTCCCAGAGCTTAGGAGGCAGAGGCTGATGACCTCCTACAGTTTTTAGACTGTAGAATGGAATGTTTCAACATTTGGGATATCTGTTTACCTCATTTTCCTTCTGAGCACTGAATGAGTCTATGAAACCATGCCTGGTTAAATGTCTACTCAGTAGACTTTAATGCACAGAACCGTTTTTGTTTACTTAGTGTCATGGTTCGTATATGCTCAGCCCCGATAGTGGCACTATTAGAGAGTGTGGCCCTGTTGGATTATGTGTGGCCCTTTGGGAGTAGATGTGTCACTGTGGGTATGGGCTTTAAGATCCTCATTCTAGCTGCTTGGAAGCAGTATTCTGCTAGCAGCCTTCAGATGAAGATGTAGAACTCTCAACTCTGCCTGCACCATACCTGCCTGGACACTACCATGCTCCCACTGTGATGATAATGGACTGAACCTCTGAGACTGTAAGCCAGCTCCAATTAAATGTTGTCCTTTATAAGACTTGCCTTGGTCATGGTGTCTCTTCACAGCACTGAAACCAAAAAAGTCTTTGTTTCAGATTTCCTATTGTAACTCAAGAATTTTAACCTACTTTATCATGTTTTAATGCCCTATCAACAGGAATGTCCAGACTTACTCAAGAAGTTATGATACAGCTCTGCCCTTTCCAATGCTGTTTGTGTAAGTTTGAATTTTTTATAGGCTCCAATCAAATAATCAATAAATTATAAGGTTGAATATAGAAACAAATATAGAAGCTAAGTTTTATTTCATTACAACCAGTATGAAAGTTAATAAAAGTGCAAAGACTTGGGCCACCCCTTCAATAATAGTTGAGAGTTTTAAAATGTTCAGAGACAGAAAGTTGAAGAATCTTAAGAGAGTTACACCAGGTTAAACTCAGAAGGTCTTATGCTTTATTTGATTCTTTTAAGAATGCTAAAAGTTAGAACACACATTAGATCAGGGCGACACTCATAGGAACATCACAATATGTTCTTAATTGTTTATCATTTAGGGTTTCTCATACCAACATCCATCTCACCCAGAATTTTTGTTAAAGGACAATATATGTCATCAGGTACAGGGAGACCAGAAGGGCACTCATTTTGGTTATGTGTCACTTTGACTCTTCTGCCATCTTATTTATGCCTCAAAGAACTGTAATAAACAAAAGTTAAGTAACCTAGAAAGACAAAAGGCCTAACTTGGCTTTTAGACATCTGAACATGACTGGAGTAATTGCTCATCTTTCCCAACCTGCCACAGTCAAGAACTCAGCCGAGGGCTGATTCAGTTCATAGGACTCCTTTTCGCCAGACCAACTCCATCTTCCTTCACTCAGAGCCTTCATCACATGTCTAAGCCATTGCCCACCCATCCTTGGCAGCACATCTATGACTGACAGATCAACATCATGTCTCTTGAATCCCTCTCCCAGTTTCTTCTGTACCCCATATCTTCCACAATTTCTGGGAAATTTCACTTAACGTTATTTTATGTTACCATTACATTCAGAGCACCAAATAATATTATAAACACTATTTATGTAAATGCTTCACTTGAACCAAATGAAAATTGTGTAGAATTGGGACAAATGCATGCCTTAAGGAGGTGGTATACTTAAAGATGTGTGACACTTCTGTGCTGTAAGTCCCTCCCATTCTAGCTCACATGTCCTTCAAGAATGAAATCCTCATGGGCGAGGATGGTGCTCAATAGGAAACCCATTTCTGAGATCTTTGGAAGAGGGAGACATAGAAACTGCCTCTGGTTGTGAGCATAACTTACAGACTTTGGCTGGGTAGAACAAGGTGTTTTTCCCCTCTTTGGAGAGGTATGTTCTACGGGTATGCTAGCCCTGGAAGAAGAACAGCAACCTATTATGGATGTGCTTAGCTGCCTGACACAATTCTCAGTGGATGCTCTTTCACACACATTTTCAACTTCCCAAGTGTCAGAGCTGGGCCTTCTCTAAGAACCCGATCAACTCCATGCCTTAAGATCAGCATGATAAAATCACTTGGCATGGCTTCGTGTTTATATGTATTCACATGTGTTTCTGTGTGTTGACTATGAGTGTGTGCAGCATCACTGCCAGAGCATCAGGCAAAATGCAAACAAAATTATCTCATCTTTGAAGATTCCCCCCCATTATTCACAAATTTATGTGCATATGCTCTAATTGTGCACATCTGAAATTTGGGCAGCAGTCCTCAGATCTTCCACACTGGAAATATCATTATTAACTGAAGACAGATTATGCCTCCAAAACACCATCATTTGTCTCTCATTTAGCCTCTTCTCATAGCATTGTGATTAGAATAAGTAGCTGGTCTCTGGAGCTACCACAGAGCACCAGGCCTTGCTCCATCAGTTTAGGGGGTATTGGGCATGCCTTTAGAGCAAAGTATGAAATGAACGACGGGCAGTTTTCAACAGGAGTAAAAAATCACCTCTCTCAAGCTAAAATACAATGCTCAAATCAAGGACCTTGATGACAAGTGAAATTAAATAAAACATGAATAGTATATCACTATAATATATTTACATAGAGCAAGCCCAGACGGCTGACAATTAACTATTGTCCAAACAGCAGTTTGTCAGTAGACAACTATAATCAAGAGAGAATGGTCTAAGTTAAAAGTTCTAGTCAGACCTATGCATCTTTGGAAGAAGCTTTCCTGATGAGAAGAAAGATACAGGAAGATCCTTGGTATACTTGGGCTGCCTGCAGGTCTGGATTTTGACCCTCAGTTGATTTTTGCTTTCAAATTCTTCCTTGCCGTGGTAATGCTGTTTACACTGCACAATCCCAAAACAAATGTCTGTGTGCTTCTTCCTGGCCTACCACCCACAGAACCTACAAAATCTGAAAACAAATACATGCAGATGTGCACTATTCGAGTAAGTTAAAAAATATGTTTTTATTATCTGCCTGGATTCTTACACTTAAAATAGTTTTGTTTTGAGTCTTCTTCAGTGTCCGGTTTTCCCTGAATTGGAAAGCAATCTTGCAGGGAAGAAAGACACCAATTAAAGAAGAAAACAAATTCCTCAAATGAACTTAAATAAAATTCCCATCTAAAAAGAAACCAAAAAAACTAAAAAGAAGAGGCCTGCAGATTCTTTGACTTCTTGGTGTCTGTTTCCTTACCTGGGAAATAAAATTGAACTAGACACCCTAAAGATGGCTTCTGACTTCTACCTACATAATAGAAGTGTGTGTGTGTGTGTGTGTGTGTTCGCGCGCGCGCGCGTGTGTACTCTTTTGGATGTGATCCATTTTTCCTTATTTATATTCTTAGTTCTGGACAACTTGGTTCCCTTGAGTTTCCTCCATTACTCTAGAGAATGTCCTCAGAAATGTATTCTAGGACATTTGCATGAAAGTTATCACAGAGCATGAACTCAGGAGCAGAACTCCTGATGGCAAAGGGTCATCAGCTATTTTAATTTGTAACCTCTGGCTGATTGTCTTGTATATACTTCATGGGGACTCTAGGCACATGAGAAGTTTATAGACTTCACAATGTGTCTTGTAGTTTTGTGTTAGTCATGCACATGAATGGATTGTATATGGAAGTATGATCCTATATGGTCATTTGTAATGTCCTAGGAAATCTTCAAACTGATTGTTAGAGTTATTTTCACTTCTCCTCCTCCCTCTGCCTCCTACACAATGGGGTGAGCTGTACTATCCTGACTTAGCTAAAGGACCCTTGTTGTGGATAGCCTAGTGCTGTTCTTGTGAAGCAATCCCCTGATGAATAAAGGAGCCAATCACTGAGTGAGTAAGCAGGACTTCTGGGTTGGAGGGAGGAAAAGAGGAAGCAGGAGAGAATTACTTCTTTTTGGAACTCGGTCAGTAGAGCGGTAAGATGTAGCTGCTAGAGTTTCCTAGTATCAGGGATCTGCCACAGGAGGGATCAGATTTTAATAAGGCTTACAAGATTAGGGTTTAGTTGTTGTGCCCAGAGATTCAGTTACCATTGTTTCTGAAATATACAGAAATATAAGTTTCTGTTGTGTTTTCCTTCACATGGAAGCTCATCTGGATTCAAGAGAGAAAGGTATGGTGGCCAAGCATAGGTTTGCCTGAGGTGCTCCACAAAGGCTGTGGGGGGGGATTTGAAGCATGGGGTTGGTGTGGTAGTAACCCACCACTGGGAACCTAACAAGCTGGGTGGAGACGCTGTGGAGCTCCAGGCCAGTGAATCTCCATGATTCTCCAGTGCATGGACAGCCAGTGAGAGTTAGAGGCACAAGAGCAGGAATGAGCAGGCTCTACTTTTTTAAATATTTCACTCATCTTTATTAGGTCTTCTATTGCTGTGAGAAACAGTAGGGCCATAAGCAACTTAGGGAGAAGGAAGTTTATGTCATTTTATAGTTTATTATCTATCACCCAAGTAAATCAGGACAGGAACCTGGAGGCAGGAACTGATACAAAGTCCATAGAGGAAGGCTGCTTACTATCTTACTCCATCAGGGTTTGCTCAGCCTGCTTTCTCATACCATCCCAGGACCAGGAGTCCAGGAGTGGCATCACCCACAGTGATATTGACCCTCCCACATTAATCATTAATCAAAAAAATTCTCACAAAGACCTGTATACAGGCCAATCCAATGCAGCCATTTTTTCAATTGAGGTCCCCTCTCTCCAAATATCTGTAGCTTGTGTCCAGTTGCCATACACATCCATATAGTATAACACCTTGATAATCATGCTTTATGAAACCTCATCTAAAAATTTGACCTTTAAAGTTTATGTGAAAATTCTTTCCTTGTGATGATTTATTTTTAATATAGCACAGAGGGTCTTATAGAGTTGTTCCGAGATTCACAGAGGAACAGAACTCCCACTCTCAGAGCAGAGTGTCTAGATTTGTCATTGGTATGTAATCAGATGTATAGTTTCCAGACTTTAGTAGAAGCTGACAAGCAGAATACCATGGCCCAAACACAAGTATACTATTCACAGTGCCCTTACATTCCTATGAACCATTTCAAGAAGGTGTCTTTATTCTGACAATCACCAAAATATTAGTGGTATTTGATATCATGCAAGCAATCATACCACTTATTATAACATTAGGTACATATTACTAATCGTGCTAAGTAGATTTATCTACATTATAAAATATAATTGTATCTATTTCTGCAAGGAGATAATAATGGGCTTTCTTGGAACCAACATCCAACATCAGTCAACTTCTGCTCTACTGGCTAATACCACAGTGCACAGCCTTCACCTGGCATGGCTTGCACAGCTGTCATTGTTTTGTTCCTGTGTGAAGAATCCTACAGTCTTGAGTCTAAAGATAGGCACCCACGGTATTAGTGGAATGAGCACTTTATTTATAACAGGTTTAAAAATAAAGCGACAGAGCAATTTTAGTGTTTCACAAAGACCTTGTCTTGTCTCCATTTTAAACTGAAAAGAAAAAAAAAAACAGTGACTTGCATTCTTCAACTTGAGTTTTTGTCAGTTTCTAAAATGGCCACATGGTTAGATTAATTTTGTCTTAGAATTTCCACAGTTGAGTTTAACTTGTTAGAAAGGTTAAAAAATAATACAGTAGAAAGTAGAAAATATTAGATCATCTATTCATCTATTCTTTTTAAAAAGATTTATTTATTTATTATATCTAAGTACACTATAGCTGTCTTCAGACACACCAGAAGAGGGCATCAGATTTCATTATGGATGGCTGTGAGCCAACATGTGTTTGCTGGGATTTGAACTCAGGACCTTTGAAAGAGCAGTCAGTGCTCTTAACCACTGAGCCATCTCTCCAGCCCCTATTCATATGTTCTTAATACTCAACATATCAACTTTAAAATTATGCCTATGTGTGTGTAAATGTGGCAGGCCAGTAATGTCCTGAGGCCAGGGCCTAAGGGGAGTTGATTTCTGGAAGCCAAAGAAGCCACAGAAGTCCACAGAAGTCAGAAGAGGTCATTGGAGCACCCTGAATGTGGGTACTAGGAATTGAACCTGGGTCCTCTAAGCAGTATGCACATTTAACCACTTAGCCATCTCTTCAACCCCCTCTTTATCTGTTTTTAAATTTAAACATTTAGAAAGAAATTAAGTATTGCTAGTATTGAATGCCCATTGTGGTTGCTCTTTGTGCCGTCCATTGTGCTGTCCTAAGAAGAATTGCTTCTTTCATGATAAAGTTTGAACCAAACCTTGTCACTAAGTGGACAGGTGCTTTCAAAACTCTTATGGAGGACAAATTAACAGAGTTAATACTAGTGATGCAAACACAAGCAGAAGGCAGGAAGATGGCAGAGTTGACCCATAAGACCACGCCTAGGGCTTGAAGACTTTCACAAAGAATTCCTAGCTAACTGAGCCTGAAAACACTTGATAAAATGTAAAATTACAAAAAGAAACTAAACAATAATTAACAAGGTATATTATATACTTTGTTGAGAGCTAGACCTACCTGAGACCCTGTTATATGAAGAAAGAAATAGCTTCTTCTCTAAACCAGGGACATGCATGGGAGAGCTGGTAATGGCCTAGGGCTGAGTCTTGGGAGCTTTCCCCTGAGGCCCAGGAATATGCTTGGCAGGCCAGAAATATCCTGAGGCCAGGACCTAGGGGGAAGTTATGATTTCCTGAAAACCCAATTCTTATCACGCTAAGGAGCTATGATTATCAGCCCCAAGGATACTGAGTGCTTGGTCTGTTATTCTCTTGAGATACCCTATGTTCTCTTCATGCAACGTTGCTTCATTAGCTTTCTACTGATTTTGTCCCATTGTATGATAATGGTTTTCTGCTGAATCTCTTCCATTTTCTCCATCAAATGTTTACAGGATGCTGTATTTCTTAATAAGCTTAATTGTGTGAACCATCAGCTAGTGTAAGACCTCCTGATCCAAAACTTTCTCATCTACTTATCTTCTCTTATCCTGGTCATTATTTCCCTTAGGACTCTACTGCTGAAGAATAACCTGCTAATCCAGGCCAATACCTCATCATCTCTGGATGTGATAAACACATATATTTATAATGTAAATATAAAACCATGTATTTATTTATTTGGAGCATGTACTCAAATTTTATCTTAAAATGGCTGATCTCAAATACTGACAGATAATTAGGGGCCTGGAGATGTGGCACAGAAGGTAGAGTGCTTGTGGTGCATACAGGAAGTGCTGCATCCATTCCCAGCACTTTGTAATATGGTCATAGTGACTCAGACTTGTAACCCTTGCACTCATATTGTGAAGGCAGAAGATCAGAAGTTCAAAGTCATCCTTAGCTACATAGTGAATTCTAGGTCAGCCTGGATAAATGTCTCAAAGTGAAC
Source organism: Apodemus sylvaticus (assembly GCF_947179515.1). Taxonomy (NCBI): domain Eukaryota; kingdom Metazoa; phylum Chordata; class Mammalia; order Rodentia; family Muridae; genus Apodemus; species Apodemus sylvaticus. The sequence goes on from NC_067478.1 coordinate 40,784,964, forward strand.
CAAAGCAACCATGTGGGCCACTCAACTGGAGAGACTGAAATCAGTGAAACAATGAAAGAGCATTGATTTTACAAGTTGAGATTCTGCCCTGGGTATCTGAGATACAGCATCAACACAGAGTTCTCAAAAGAAGGAAGTTAGACTCTTAGGTGGAGGTGATCGAGACCTGGGAAAGGAGCTCCATCCTGTGACTAGAGTGTTAGCTCTGTTGACTGTGGAGATGGGAGACTATACCATGTTGGACAGGAACAAGAATTATGGTCAAAGCCACCTGTGGGAGCTCCTAAAAGTCACTTGCAATGATCTGGTTAGAAATCTTAAGGATACAATCACCTTCATCAGACTGTCTGTGGTGGTATGAATATGATTGGTCCATGGGAAGTATCACTATCTGGAGGTGCGGCATTTTTGTAATAGGTGTTGCTTTGTTGGAGGAAGTGTGTTACTTCGGCAGGCTTTGAAATCTCCTAGCGCCTAAACTACACCCAGTGATGAAGAAGCCCTCCTTCTGGCTGCCTGTTGAAGATCCTGGCTTCCTTTGGATTGAGATGTAGAACTCTTGGCCCCTCCAGCACCAAGTCTGCTGCATGATGCCATGCTTACCACCAAGATGATAATGGACTGAACCTCTGAAACTGTGAGCCATCCCTAATTAAATGTTGGCCTTTATCAGAGTTGCCTTCATAATGGTGTTGCTTCACACCAATAGAACCCAAACTAAGACACTGTTCATTTAGGTGTTGAGGTAGGTGAAGATAACCTCAGTTTCTGAGCTGCTGAGATAGTCCAGTCATTAGGATCACTTGCATAACAGTGAGGCTAGAGTTTGACTCGCAGTACCCACATAATAAGCCAGGCATCCTTAAGCCTCTGTACTCAGCCTTCTAGGAAGGTAAGATAGGAAGGGCACTAGGGCTTGATGACTTCCTGCCTAGCTAAGAAAATGCAAGCTCCAGGTTCAGGAAGAGACCTTGCTTCAAATAAATAGATGAAGAACAATAGGGAAAAAACCATCTAGTTCTCTCACAAGCTCATTCACCCTAATGGACACATCCATACACTCACATACACATAAACATACACAAATACACACATACATACATATACATAGACACACACAGATTAACACACACATGCAGACACAGAGAGACATACACAGAGACACAAACACAGACATACACACACATAGATACACAAATACCAACACAAACACACACACAGATACACGCAGACATAAATACAGACAAACACACACACACATACAGACACACAGAGACATATACAGAAATACAAACACAGTCAGAGACACACATATAAAGACATATACACATGAACACACAGAGACACATAAAATTATAAATCTTTAAAATATGCATGTAGAATAATTTTCTCCCTTAGAGCCTTTCTCACTCTTGGGACTTCTTTTCTACATTTTTTTTTAAATTTATACTTTCAATGCTCAAAATACAAAACAAAAAATTTGTAGTAAAGTTCAGATTCCAAGCAGACAAAAAGCCTGTGTCTGCTTTAATGGAGAGTCTTTTGTCTTCAGAGGAACATAAAATCACAGAAAAAAATCATAAAAAAATAAACAACTTTCCTACATGTGTCTTTTCAGTCGCCTTTAGATGGAAGCAGGAGCAAACAAAACTTGTAAAAGTCACCTTGGTTTTTCACAGAAATGGACTTGAAGCCCCTTTGGTGGCAGAAGGTGTCCTTAGGACCCCATTACTGTTTCTCAGATTGAAGTACCAGATTCGTTTCCTGTGTATAAAAACATTCTCTCAATAATTCTTGGACTCTCGCTCTCTTCCAGAACACCCATCATGGTGTGTAAAACTGCACGATGAACTCCAGCAGTATAATAAGGAAAACATGCTTAACACTTGTCTCGACCAGAAATTAGAGTGGACAACTGACATGCCACCCATGCCCCACTAAATGCATTAGGAATGAAGTCCCCAGGATAATGTTGTATATTGGCTTTTAATAAAGATGGTGTACAAATCACAAACAGACTTCATGCAAATTATTACGATTCCCTTGAGGGTGTAGAAATATTGATTCTGCCAAAGTTCAAGTTCATCAAAAAGCAAGGAAAGGCTTGGAATGGCGTGCCCTCCTCCAGAGCACTGTCTCCCTCACCAGGCTTAACTTTAATACTTTAGTGTGAGAATAAGCGTGAACATTGGGCTTTGCAGAGTGATTACTGAGGTAGTACAAGGTTGGGTGTGACTCAGGCAGAGGGATTTAAATCATGTGACTTCCTTCACGATGCCCAGAGTAAGATCTTCCATGTGGAAAAAAGGCTGGGCTGGATAGCTTCATGGTTATTGTCTAGTAGAAGTTCCCACTCTGAGCTTATACAACAAGCAACACGGCAGATACACTGAATCAGACATAGCACACCAGAGCTATAGCTACCCATTTCCCTCTCTTTGTTCAATGTGATTGTCTTTCCTATCCACACAGGGAAGAAAAACACCTATTTAGATGATACCTGACTTTTCACTCTCTGCATTGCTACAGTATTTTTTCCTTCCACAGGGTCTTTTAGGAAATGGAGGTGTGCTCTTACTTTCTTTGTTCAAACTTTCTCCTCCACACATTCTTATCCCCACCCCTAACCCAGTCTCCTTCTTCTGCTAAATAGCTTTCCCCCATAACCTATTGTTTTCTAGATAGTCCCAGAAAGAAAGTCAACACAGAGCAGACAAGCTCTGTCTTTAATTCCTAAAGCTTTTGTTGATACTCGCTATGGCAAACAGCCCTTCCTCCCTTGGCTAAAACTGGTACAAGCTGAAAACAAGAACCCTGCCACCTAGCCTCTTCAGTGGAGTCTTCTCTTTGTACTGCACCCAGTTTCTGGGAAGCAGCCCCTGCACTTCTGTTCTCAGGGGCTGCTTTTGTCACTGAGACTAATCATGTTATTGGTTTATGGTCATAGGCTCTGCCTAGCTTTGGGAAACATTTAAGCTTAAAGAAGAAACTAGATTGAATGTTCCCTCTAAGGGGAGTGAATGTCCAAGGCTGGGAAGAGAGAAGAGAGGCAAGAGGAAGATATTCCCTGGCATATGAAAGTTCCTTAGGCACACAGTTCTATGGTTAGGAACTTGATAACTCCCCGGTGAAGCAGAAGAACCTTGAAAGGTATTGCTGGGACATTGAAGAAGTTTTGTCAAACATTCCTATGCCCTCCTTTTGGCATGTCAGTAAATTGCCCTCCGGTTTTAGACAGGCCTGGATAGTGAAGAAGCCCGTAAAGACCACATTGGATTGAAGAATGCATACCCTTTCCTACCTCTGAATATTTTTGAGGTTTCTGGATTCTCCTGGGGTCATGAAGGAAGGAGAGGAAGTTCCAATAATGACTGACACTCTACTACTCCCCATGTACTTGGCAAAGTGGAGACTGATTGCTAGAGTAACGTCTTAAGCAAGAAAATGTAACATTTCTTAGGCACATTTGAATTAGGATAAAATATTACCTGTTAAAAATATAATCTTGTAGTCATACTAATTCTTAGTGTAAGTCTTTGAATCATAGACCTGTGTAGTTATCTATTAAGAGAGCATTATTTTTGTAAGTCTGTGATTAATTGTTCTAATCTACCAAACTAGAAATCTGAATGACACATCCAACAACTAGCATGATCAATATTCCCCAAGGACAGACTTTTGTCATTTACTTGGATAGTGAAATTGAGTACACATTGTAAAATGTGCCGTGATGTAATTTTTGAAGGTAACATCTGCCAAAAGGTATTAATCCTAATTTATTATCACCATGATAAACCAGGGAAGGGTGCTAAATCCTAGAAAGCAATTTTATGCAGACGTGAATCCACCTAGAGAGAGGGGGAAAGGAGAAGAGAGAGAGAGAGAGAGAGAGAGAGAGAGAGAGAGAGAGAGAGAGCAAAAAATCAAGGTTTGAACATCGCACAGACTCATCAAAGAAAATGGACGACTCATCCTGGTGTTAGAAGCTGTATACCACAAGTTCATCATGAAAAACTACCATTTTTAAAGTGGTTGTAATGCTGTAAATGATGTGTCAGAACATGGTCTGACGATGCCTTCAAAAATGTGCTCAGAGACCCCATAGAGGTTAGCTAAAAGCTTAAGGTGCTTGGAGTCCTACCCACTGTCAGAGTATGGATCCTGTACTTAGGTCATCTTTGGATAGTTACTTAACCTTTCTGTGTCTTGATTTCCTCATCCATGAAGATGGAAATGATACTTGGGCCATTAGAATGTTATGGGATTTAATGGAAGCCAAGAGTGATGGAAGTACATTTGTAGTTTCAGCTCCTCAGAGGCCGAGGTAGAAAAATTTCCTCAGCCAATGAGCTGAAGAGTAGACTGGATAACATAGAGGGTCCCTCGATACGGACAGAACAAAATAAAGTTAATGTTTGTAAAACACCCAAGAGTTATTTCCACTAGACTGAGATCTATGTAAGAATGTGTTAAATAATGTATTCAATATGACCTTGTAAATACTGAGTTTAAACAGTTACTAGGGTACATATAAGGATTTCAAAATGTACATGACATCATTTTTGCCCTAAAGAATTTTATGACTTTAAAGAAGAAAGCCTAAAGTGTTTACACAAATATAGGTTCACTTCTTTTTTATAACATAATATTCTTATTAATTCTTTGCAAATTTCATGCAATATATTTTTATCATATTCACCCTCTACTCCTCTTCGTAATGTCTCCCAGATCCACACTTCCACCTTCCCATTCCTTTCCAGCTTTATTTACTCTTTTACAGCCCACATGTTCTTGGATGGGGCCTGCCACTGGAATATAGTCGTCTTACTAGGCCCATGCCCTTAAAGAAAACCAATTCTCCCTCCTGCCAAAGCTATCAGCTGTCATCAAGAGCTCTCCAGTTAGAGGTGGGAGCTCCTGAGCCCTGCCCCCATGCTACAAGCCCACAGGTGTCCACCCAACATACAGTTCTTTGCTCCAACTGCTGAGCTCTGGTGGGTATGCTAGGCTCAAGTTTTTAAAAAGAGCTGGGAAAGGAACTCAGCAGAAATACATGGAAATTAAGGGATAAGGATTGATCCATGGTCCTTTTAGCTTAGCAGAGGGAAGGAGTTCTGACTAAGGCTGCACTTTAGGGACAGAGAAGTTTTCTCTAATATTTGGTTGGCATCCATTTCCATAGAATTTGGAAGTGTAAAACAATAATAGGTCAATGTTCTTTCATAAGCATCTGAAATTCTTGGCAGAAACTATTGTTGTATATGAGAATGGAGGCACTGTGGCCATGACTCTAAAAGGTATAGAAGCTACCTCTGCTGTGCCTGTGCCTGCTGCCATGTTTCCCTGCTATAATGGACTCTTGCTCCTCTGGAACTGCAAATGCAAGTGAACAGCCCTTCCTTCTAGAAACAGTCTTGTCATGCTGTTTTATTACAGAAACAAAAAGTAACCAATACAAAGTGCTTACCCTCTTTGCATATATTTTCTTGTGTAAAATGACTGCAATAGCTAAGGTTGACATAAGGATGTCTTTATCAGTCATCTTCCACTTAATTTTTTGAGATAGTACATCTCGATGAACCTGGGACTCACCAATGTGGCAAAATTGCATACCCAGGAAGCCCCAGGGGAGCCTCTCGCTACTCCCAAACACCAGGATACAGGTGCTCTAGGGATCCAAACTCAGATCTTTTTGCTTACACAGCAAGTACTTTATCCCCGGAGCTATCTCCTTGGCTTCCAAAACCAAGCTTTGAGTAAAATATACATATTCTTTTCACTTGTACAAGGTTCTGCATAAAACTTAAATTGACAAGCTTAGATCAGTGACTGTCATAAGTGACCAAGGTTTCATTTTTGCCATTGTTATCTAAGAATTCACTAAGATCTTATCCTCTAAAGATCCTGAAGCGATAAGTTAGCTGTGTCCTTTAATTTTAATAAACTTAGATTTTAGCCAAAACCCCCAACATCCTGGCTTTTGTATTTAGGTGACTATGTCCGTTCACTTCTTGACACAGTCACTTACCAAGCCCAGCTAGAAGCAATGGAAGAAGGAAAAGAAGTATGATGACCTGTGGTCTCTGACTGGTACTTAAGAATTCACTGAAGAGTCACAGAGAAGGCAGCATACGTAAGCCTGGAGTTTGGGGAAATGACCCCCAGCAGGGGTAAGGCAGCACCTGGGGGTCTTGCAGAGGGCAGGAAGAGCATTGAGGAGACAAGAGGGAGCCTGGCCAGAGGAGCATCTCAGAGGGGCTGCTGTGCGATGTTTAGTCAGACCATAGTATGATTGAAGCAGCGTGTGAGAAAGCACAAAGAAGACAGGGAAAAGGTCTGCCTTATATACCTGCAACTGTTCTAGGCATGGCTTCCTGCCTTTCGACAGGGATGGAAGTGTGTACTCAAATGACCCCAAGATGAAAGGGAAACGGGAAGTCTGGCTGAGAAGGCTGGCTGAAGGTATTAGTGACATCTGGGAGCAGAACGCACAGGGCTTGTGGAGACCAGAGAGCAGACAGGAGGGTGTTCCGGGGTCCAAGGGTGATCTCACCATTTTCAGTGTGGGATACTGGAAACGATGTTGCTATTCAAACAACAGAGGATTGGAAAGCTGACTGGAGAGAAAAACGAATGTGCTTGGTTTGGTCTTCTAGGATTTACACTTTTGGAAAAAGCTAGCGCGAGTATTGAGCTAGTAAATTCTTGATCTATTGATTTCCTAAGATAATTCTTTGTATTTTGTTTGAATCCTGGTTTTGTCTCTGGGACTTTTCTCTCATTCATTTGCCTTAAATTTTATTACCTTGATTTTATGGTTTATGGAAGTAGAAAACCTAATAGACTTACTTCCAATTCTTTCTTCACACACCCTTCTTCCCATCTTTAAATTGTTAGCAACTGAACCATTGTGGTTTGCTAAGACACAAAATCATTCCTCAGGAAAAATTTCAAGACATTGTTCTTAAATATATGAATATTTTTCACCCCAGTTACTATTTCTGTCATCTTCATTATAAATAGACAGAATTGGTTTTTTTTTATAACCATGTAAACATGTTTGTCAAGAATTTCATTCTCCAATCAAGTCTTTCAATGGATAGTGTCATCCTGTCTGACAGTGTGCCTGTTGTTGTCTCCTGTCTGTCTGTTGCTGCTGTTGCTGACCTGTCTGTGACACTGAGCTAGGCTCTGTGCTGTTGACATCAGTGGACACTGAGGGCCTGGTCAGAACAACTGACTCATTTTAAACATTCCATATATTTACATGTATTACACATGTATTTACATGTATTACACATGGATGAAGGGCTAAGGTGGGGAAGCAATTAGGTGCGAAAAGTTCCAACTTGGCATTAGAATAAGTGGGAAACTTAGCAAATATGTTTGTTAGTAAGAGCAGTGATGACTTAGATGTGGCACAGCCTCCTTGGGTTTGTTCGGGCACGGAAAAGGGAATCACCTTAAGTTTTTCAATCTTTAACCAAAAACTACTGTGTCCATCAAAATAAGGAAGGAATGGTTTCTTTTGTGTTGGACTTTTTGCACTTAGGTCACTAATGTCCTCTGTCTTCTGAGTGTGCTTTTCCATCTTTATTCTCTTTGTTTCAGCAGATTTCCCCAAACCATCCATCCCTCTGCCATTCACATTCTCTATTTCTGTTCCCCAGGTGCATGCCATCTGATCCCACAGATCTGATCCCAAGCTCAATATCCTCCTGAGTGTCCCCCCTTTTTACAGTGTGAGTCAGCCTCTCTAACTCTGGATTACTGTCTAATTTGATCTGGTCAGTTCTGAAGATATTAAGTAATATTAGACCCATCTCCGGCCCCATGGAATTGTATTTAATATCTCTCCTCTGTTTTCCACCATGCCAAAAATCAATGTATAATAAAGATGAATAAATCATTTTCCAACTGTAATAAGATCATCGTATTTTAATTACTGAGCCAGGAAAAAAAAGCAGCCGTATCCTCAGAGCAGATGTTGAACCAAGGTCATTTGGGAGAACACCGGGCAAGCTCCCTCATATGAAATGGTCAGGAAATAGTCCGTTAAGAGGAGACTCAGTCACTGGATCTAAAGCAGAAATCTTGTAATTAAAAGGCAACTTGCTTTTGTTTGTGTATTTATTTACTCATCAATGTTTAGGGGTACTTTGTAATTTTTTTAGACTAATCCGTGAGTTGGAATAATTTGAATAATTGCTGATCTTAGTTCTATCTTTGTGTCACCCTTGTCCCCAGTAATGTTCAGGCTTTGATGCTATGTATGCAATTATGGACGGGCTGATTTCCAACTCTGACTTAGCCATTAAGCTGATTACAGAATAAAGAAAATTATTTTCCTAATGTCATGAATTGGATAAACCTTTCTAAATATTAAGCCTATGCATACCCCAAACCATTTTTACTGCTAATATTTATTACCATTCTGTTTATTATTCCTGTAATATTAGCTCAGTTCATTCAAAGTCTATAACTCAAAAAAATTACTTTACAAGATATATTCCACATAGACATCTAGGTGTCCCTGATATTTAATTCAGCAATAAGTTTGTTCTGATACTGACAAGGTGTTTTTAGAGCTATCTCACGTGTGACATTATTAAACACTTTAGTTTTCTGTAGTGGTCTGACTATGAATGGCCCATAGGATCACATATTTATATATTTAGCCAACAGGTACCACTTGAGAAGGATGAGGAGGTGTGACCTTGTTGGAGTAGGTGAGGCCTTGTTAGAAGAAGTGTGTCACTAGGGTGCACTTTGAGGTTTCAAAAGCCCAAGCCAGGCCCAGGGTCTCTCTCTTCCTGCTGCCTGTAGATCTGAATGTAGAACTCTCACTTCTCTCTCCAGCACCATGTCTACTTGCCTGCTGCCACGCTTCCCACAATGCTGATAATGTACTAAACCTCTGAAACTGTAAACAAGCCCCTATTAAATTCTTTCCTTTATAAGAGTTACCATGTCATGGTGTCTTTTCGCAGAACTAGAACATTTGTAGCTTGCAGGTTGTTTGCAAATGCACAAGTGCACATACGTATGTGAGATGGCTGGTGTGGAAGACACCTGTGGACATGGACTTGCTCACAGGGTGCAGCCTTTCTGGCAGAGTCATCTTAATCACTGTGTATGTTCCAGGCTCTATGCTCTCAGTCATTCTGACTCATTGGCTGGATTCAGATCAGCAGGACAAGCTTCGAGCCATTTCTAAGCTCAGAAGCTGGCAGTGGAGAGTCTCACCTGCAGAAGCACATTGTTCCTTTACTGGGACAGAGCACCCACAAATGGTGTGAAGAAAGGACGAAAATAACTGCAGGAACATGGAAGGCAGGAAAACCAAAGGAGTCCCGGTGACCCAGCTGTGCATGAGCAAGTCTTAGAACTTGATTCTTATAGCAGTAGGCCTTTTTATTGTGTATTTTTAAGTGAAAACATTGTCTATCTTTTCATATTATCAATGACTTAATCACTCTCCCCTTGAAAGCCACTTTAGGTTAGACTTGGCAGGAGAAGCAGGCATTGTGAGCTCAGTCATGGAATATCTGATGGTAATGGTGGAAGATGGCAGACCTCACTCTTCAGAAGGAAAGCTTGATGGATTGCTATTACTTGAGGAAAAGCTCCAGGGAAACTATAAAGTTTTTTTTTTTTTTTTACCTCAACTTGCTAGTTTAAATTTTCTACTCATTTCTTCTTCTTCTTCTTCTTCTTCTTCTTCTTCTTCTTCTTCTTCTTCTTCTTCTTCTTCTTCTTCTTCTTCTTCCTCTTCCTCTTCCTCTTCCTCTTCCTCTTCCTCTTCCTCTTCCTCTTCCTCTTCCTCTTCCTCTTCCTCTTCCTCTTCCTCTTCCTCTTCCTCTTCCTCTTCTTCTTCTTCTTCTTCTTCTTCTTCTTCTTCTTCTTCTTCTTCTTCTTCTTCTTCTTCTTCTTCTTCTTCTTCTTCTTCTTCTTCTCCTCCTCCTCCTCCTCCTCTCTCTCTCTCTCTCTCTCTCTCTCTCTCTCTCTCCCCCTCTCTCTTTCTCACTCTCTCTGTCTCTCTGTGAATGTGTGTGTGTGTGTGTGTGAAGGTGTATGTGGGTACATGCTTATTGAGACCAGAGGTCAATGTCAGGCATTTTTCTCTCTCCATCTTATTTTTAAGACAGTATCTCTCTCTGAACCTGAAGTTCACTGGCTTGTAAGCCCCAGTGATCTTCCTGCCTCTGCCTCCCCAGTGCTAGGGTTAAAGCACCTACCATGATGCTAGCTTTTTTATGTGGGTGGTTGAAATATGAACTCAGGTCCTTATGCTTGCATGGAAAGTACTTTATAGACTGATTCAATTCTCCAGGCAATTGACTTTTCCTTTAAGACATAGTTAATTCTGTAAAATTAATATTGGGAACCCATGAAAGAACATCTAGACTTCTTAACATCTTCATCAGTAAATAAGAAGGGCAGCAACAAGCCCTTGAAAGATCTCCTTGGCTACTATGGGAGGTTGAATAGGAACGGCAGCCAGAGATGACATCTGAATGTTTGACCATAGGGAGTGGCACTATTAGGAGGTGTGGTCTTGTTGGGGAAAGTATGTCACCGTGGAGGCCGACTTTGTAGTCTTACATGCTCAAGCTATGCTCAGCATGGCAAACAGTCTTTCCTTGATGCTTGCTGATTAAGATGTAGAACTCTCAGCTTCCTCTCTTATACCATCTCGACCTGTACACCACCATGTTTCTTGCATGATAAAGACTAGACCACTGAAACTGTAAGCCAGCCACGATGAAATGTTTTCCTTTTTAAGAGTTGTCATGGTCATCTTTGTCCCCAGCCAGATGAGACAGGCCACCCCAGGTACTGAGCTATCCTGAATCTAAGACCTCTGGGGACCCAGAAACTGAGCTGCAGGCTACCGCCCACACCCAGGATCTGGGAGAGCAGCGGTTCCTACGTGTGCCAGTCAGGCGTGGGTACTCTGCCCTGAGGAGAAGGTGGAGCTGCCATCTTGGTCCCCAGCCGGACGGGACAGGCAAACCCAGGTACGGAGTCTAAGACCTCTAGGGACACAGACAACTAAGCTGCTGGCTGCTGCCTGCACCCAGGACCTGGGAGAACAACGGTTCCTCTGTGTGCCAGCTAGGTGTGGGGCCGGTGCCCTGCGGGATCCTGGCTGCCATCTTCGCTCTCTGACAAAGCAGACAGGCAGTACCAGGTTCAGTCCTCAGAGACAACCCAAGCATTACATTGCTTGGGGCAGGACACACCAGGGCTCCAACAGCACCCAGGAGGAGGGCAGCATATCAGCAATCTGTGCCAGGGGAAACCCAGTGATCTAGTGTTGCTGAAATAGCCTTATAGGCTGAAAGGAGGTTGAAGCACCAGCCAGTGACAACAAGACCAACTAGCACCAGTGAGAACTAGATGGCAAAAGGCAAATGTAGGAATATTACTAACAGAAATCAAGGCAATATAGCAGCATCTGAACCCAATTCTCCACTAACAGCAAGTCCTGGATACCCCAACACACCAGAAAAACAAGATTTGGATTTAAAAGCACTGGTCATGATGCTGTTACAGGAACACATGAAGGACATAAATAAATCTCTTAGAGAAATTCAGGAGGAAAAAGTTAGAATCCCTTACAAGGGAAACACAAAAATCATTAAAAGAAATTCAGGAGAATACGGATCAAAAGATAGAAGCCAATAAGGAGGAAATGCAAAAATCATTTAAAGAAATACAGGAGAAGTTTGGTCAACAGGTTGAGATCATGAAAGAGGAAACACAAAAATCTCTTAAAGAATTACAGGAAAGCACAAACAAGCAAGTGAGGGAGCTGAGCAAAACCATCCAGGATCTAAAAACAGAAGTAGAAACAACTAAGAAATCACAAAGGGACACAACTTTGGAGATAGAAAACCTTGAGAAGAAATCAGGGGACAGAGATGCAAATAACAACAACAGAATACAAGAGATAGAAGAAAGAATCTCAGATGCCGAAGATACCATGAAAACCATTGACTCAACAGTCAAAGAAAATGTGAAATGCAAAAAACTTGTAACCCAAAACATACAGGAAATCAAGGACACAATGAAAAGGCCAAACCTAAGGATTATAGGCATAGATGAGAGTGAAGATTTACAACTTAAAGGGCCAGCAAATATCTTCAATAAAATTATGGAAGAAAACTTCCCTAACCTAAAGAGAGAGATGCCCATGGATATACAAGAAGCCTACAGAACTCCAAACAGACTGGACCAGAACAGAAATACCTCCCGTCACATAATAATCAAAACCCAAAATGTACTAAACAAAGAAAGAATATTAAAGGCAGTAAGAGAAAAAGGCCAAGTAACATATAAAGGAAGACCTATCAGAATCACAGCAGACTTTTCACCTGAGACTATGAAGGCTAGAAGATCCTGGGCAGATCTCATGCAGATTCTAAGAGAACACAATTGCCAGCCAAAACTACTATACCCAGCAAAATTCTCAATCACCATAGATGGAGAAACCAAAATATTCCCTGACAAAACCAAGTTTACCCAATATCTTTCCACAAACCCAGCCCAACAAAGGATAGTAGGAGGAAAACACCAATACAAGGAGGGAAACTTCACCCTGGAAAAAGCAAGATAGTAACCTTCTTTCATCAAACCCAAAAGAAGATAACCAATCAAATATAAAAAACATCAAAAATGACAGGAAGTAATAATCACTATTCCTTAATATCTCTTAACATCAATGGACTCAATTCCCCAATAAAAAGACATAGATTAACAGACTGGATACGTAAACAGAACCCTACATTTTGCTGCATACAGGAAACACACCTCAGTGTCAAAGACAAACACTATCTTAGAGTAAAAGACTAGAAGACAATTTTACAAGCAAATGGTCTCAGGAAACAAGCCAAAGTAGCCACTCTAATATCAGATAAAATTGACTTTCAACCTAAAGTCATCAAAAGACACACTGAGGGACACTTCTTGCTGGTCAAAGGAAAAATACACAAAGGAGAACTATCAATCCTGAACATCTATGCTCCAAATGCAAAAGCACCCTCATTCATAAAAGAAACTTTACTAAAGCTCAAAGCACACATTGCACCTAACACAATAATTGTAGGTGACTTCAACACTCCACTCTCACCAATGGACCAATCAGGAAAACAGAAACTAAACAGGGACACAGTGAAACTAATTGAAGCTTAGGACCAATTAGAGTTAATAGATATATATAGAACATTTCATCCTAAAGCAAAAGAATATACCTTTTTCTCAGCACCTCATCATATCTTCTCCAAAATCGATCATATAATTGGTCACAAGACAGACCTCAACAAATATAAGAAGATCAAAATAATCCCATGCCTCCTATCAGATCACTATGGAGTAAAAGTTGTCTTCAATAGCAACAAAATCAACAGAAAGCCCACATACATATGGAAACTGAACAATACTCTACTCAATTCTACCTTGGTCAAGGAAGAAATACAGAAAGAAATCAAAGAATTTTGAGAATTTAATGAAAATGAAGTCTAAACATACCCAAATCTATGGGACACAATGAAAGCAATGCTAAGAGGAAAACTCATAGCCCTGAGTGCCTCCAAAAAGAAAATGGAGAGAGCATACACTAGCAGCTTAATGACACACCTGGAAACCCTGGAAAAAAAGAAGTTAATTCACCCAGGAGGAATAGAAGGCAGGAAATCATCAAACTCAGGGCTGAAATCAATCAAGTAGAAACAAAGAGAACCATACAAAGAATTAACAAAACCAGGAGCTGGTTCTTTGAAAAAATCAACAAGATAGATAAACCCTTAGCCAGACTAACCAAGTGGCACAGAGACAGTATCCAGATTAACAAAATTACAAATTAAAAGGGAGATATAACAAAAGAAACTAGGGAAATTCAAAAAATCATCAGATCCTACTACAAAAGCCTATACTCAATACAACTGGAGAATCTGAAGGAAATGGATAGTTTCCTGGACAGATATCAAACACCAAAATTAAATCAGAATCAAATAGATCATCTAAACAGTCCCATAACCCCTAAAGAAATAAAAGGGGTTATAGAACAGCTCCCAACCAAAAAAGGCCCGGGACCAGATGGTTTTAGTTAAGAATCCTATCAGACCTTCAAAGAAGACCTAACCAATACTCTTCAAACTATTCCACAAAATAGAAACAGAAGGAACACTACCCAACTCATTCTATGATGCCACAATTACGCTGATACCAAAACCACACAAAGATCCAACAAAGAAAGAGAACTTCAGGCCAATTTTCCTTATGAATATCGATGCAAAAATACTAAATAAAATTCTTGCCAACCAAATCCAAGAACACATCAAAACAATCATCCACCATGATCAAGTAGGCTTCATCCCAGGGATGCAGGGATGGTTCAATATAAGGAAATCCATCAGTGCAATCCACTACATAAACAAACGCAAAGAAAAAAAACTACATGATCATTTCATTAGATGCTGAAAAAGCATTTGACAAAATTCAGCATCCTTTCATACTGAAAGTCTTGGAAAGAACAGGAATTCAAGGCTCATACCTAAACATAGTTAAAGCAATATACAGCAAACCAGTAGCCAACATCAAACTAAATGGAGAGAAACTTGAAGCAATCCCACTAAAATCAGGGACTAGACAAGGTTGTCCTCTCTCTCCATATCTTTTCAATATAGTACTTGAAGTTCTCTCTAGAGCAATTAGACAACATAAGGAGGTTAAAGGGATACAAATTGGAAAGGAAGAAATCAAGTTATCCCTATTTGAAGATGATATGATAGTATACTTAAGTGACCCCAAAAACTCCACCAGAGAACTTCTACAGCTGATAAACTACTTCAGCAAAGTGGCTGGGTATAAAATCAACTCAAGCAAATCAGTAGCCTTCCTATACTCAAAGGATAAGCAGGCTGAGAAAGAAGTTCGGGAAATGACACCCTTCACAATAGCCTTATAGCAGCCTTATTTATAATAGCCAGAAGCTGGAAAGAACCCAGATGTCCCTCAATGGAGAAATAGATACAGAAAATGTGGTATATTTACACAATGGGTTACTACTCAGCAATTAAAAACAATGAATTCATGAAATTTGTAGGCAAATGGTTGGAACTGGAAAATATCATCCTAAGTGAGGTAACCCAGTCACAAAGGAATATACATGGAATGCAATCTCTAATAAGCAGATATTAACTAGCCCAGAAGCTCTGAATACCCAAGACACAAGTAGCATAACAAATGACTCCCATGAAGAAGTAAGGAGAAGGCCCTGATACTGGAAAGGCTTGATCTAGCATTGTAGGCGAATATAAGGACAGAGAAAAAGGAGGGAGGTGACTGGAGAATGGGTGGAGAGAGGGCTTATGGGACATATGGGGAGGGGGGAACTGGGAAAGGGGAAAGCGTTTGGAATGTAAACAAAGAATTTAGAAAAAAAAATGGTGGAAAAAAAAAGAGTTGCCATGGTTATGGTGTCTCTTCACAACAGTAAAACTCTAACTACTTTACAACCATTCATACTTTTACCCTTTACATGTGAATGTGATCTGCACTTGGTTCTCGTTTGGCCACAACCACCTTCCGTATTTCATTCCATGGCCTGGTTTTGGAGCTTATAAATATAGGTGTTACACTGGAAATACAGGGCGTGCCTCTGCAATGTAAAATGCCATGAAGCTAGGAAACATTTCTTGGATTGGGGAAGCTGGGCCAGGTGTCAACATTCAGCTAGGGTAGGGTAAATTTGTCTCATTTTTATTTGCTTCCTTCCAGTGCAGACAGAAGTTTTTGTAGGTAAAAAGGCTCTAAGCTCCAACACGTAGTAATTGGAGCTGACAAAGTGTGGGCTGTGCGTGAACTTCCTCAGGCCTCTGGGCAACCTAAGCATGTGTGTAGTGTAGATCATCGATGCACCCCAGCTCATCAACACCACAAGTGGGCATCAGGCCATCCAATTCTTTTGACCTTGAGTTGACCTCACTCAAAAAACATTTAAGTTAGTGGTTTCTAATATGCATTTATTGCAATGGAGTAAAAACACAGTTTATGGATTTTGAAGAATTTGGAAGTTGTCTGGAAAAAATAAAAAGCCAGTGGCTCACAACTGAAATTAAAACCCAGGCCCAAAAGGAAAAAGAAAGTTCCAGTACATATTGGGGCTGGAACAGGTTTAGAGAGATGGAACAAGGCAGCTGAGAATCATGGGTGGGGTGAAGAAACACCACCCATGATTCTTTTTATAGTGACTCATAAGAGTTGTTTTAACCCTTTCCTTGACTCTATTTTGGCTTATAGATTAAGCAAATGTTTCTCGTTTGGCTGTCTTCTGTAATAAACCCTCTGAGTACATGTTGCTAGCCTGGGGACTTAAATTCTCCAGAAAACCAGGGGTCTTTCCTTGCAACATCAGAATTTTTTTTATTGGTTATTTTATTTATATTTAAAATGTTATCTGCCTTCTTAGTTAAACATCCATCCCCTCCCCCATCTCCCCTGCTTCTATAAGGGTGCTCCCCCATCCACCCATTCACCCACCCACCCTCTCCTGCTTCACCACCCTAGCATTTCTTTATACTGGGGGCATTGAACTGCCACAGGACCAAGGGACTCCCCTCCTACTGATGCCAGTTAAGGCCATCTTCTCCTACATAGGCAGCTGGAGCCTTCCACGTGTACTCTTTGGTTGGTGGTTTAATCCCTGGGAGTTCTGGGGGGTGAGGGGAGTCTGGTTGGTTGATAGTGCTGTTCTTCCTGTGGGGTTGTAAACCCCTTCAACTCCTTCAGACCTTACCTTAACTCCTCTATTGGGGTTCCCATGCTCAATCCAATAGTTGGCTGTGAGCATCCACCTCTGGGTGGTTTATTAGTCATCTTTCAGTATCTGTTTCAACAGACAGTGGCACAGGGTGAGATGAAATGGTTTACAGAATCTATTGTGATGACAGGTAAATCACGGAGATGGAAAAACTATGGCATGTAGTACTGTTAGCTCTATAATAATCAAAGCTCTTTTCTGGGCTTAATCAGCCTAAGATTACATAAATGCTGCAAGAACATATTTGCCTCTCTAAGTTGATCTCAATAATTTTCTCTTGAACCCAGTAATTTCCCATCTTTCCCAGCAAACTTTCATGGGTTAACAGAGAACAAATCTCTGTGGCCCTGACAACATCTAAGGACTGTGTCCTCATGGATTTTCAGTTTTCAATCTATACTCAGCCATATTAGCCCTACCTTGGAACCTCTTCCTGCAGCAAGAGGGGCCAAACACACAAGGCTAAATTGCAATTATTTGCAGATGGAAGACAGCAGCCTTGCTTACTCACTTTTAGCTAGGCTTTATTGTTTAGTACTAAATATTAAACATTTTTGTTGGCCATATCTATGCAGACTTCCTAGGGAAAAATCTTCTAAATGAGCTTTGAACATAACCTATTTTGGGCATGAAAGAAATATTAGAAAGAAAGCCAAGAGATTCAGAAAGAACACACATAGGGGTCTGCGAGGCTCCATCCTGGAGGTCTTAACTCATGGCTGTCCCATGGGGATCAGGGCCTTAATGCGTGTTTTTACCAAGTATCTCAGGTGGTTCTTCAAAGGGAGTCTTGGGATGCATTGGAAAAGAGCAGTCAAGACAGGGGAGGAGACAGAGAAGCCATCCAGGACTTTGAAGACAAGAGCCAGGAATTTAAATTTGTTATGGTGGGCAATGGGGAAAATGCTTAATTATAACCAGAAGGGTCATGAATCCGCTCAGTGTCAACTTGTCAACTCACTTCGTGGGCAGGAGGAGATCACTTTAAAATGCTCTGTGGAACTGCAAAACTCAGCAATGAGGCACAAGCATCTGCATGTTAGACTTGCAAACATTTAAAAGTTAAAATACTCGATGCTATGAAGATCTATTCTTCCATTATAGTTTCAGTACAAATTAGGACAATGCTTTTGGAAAACTATTAATACACAGGGTCATTGAAACCGCATACTCTTTAACCTTGCAATCCCACTTCTAAGGATTCAATCCAAAATGTAAGACAAGCCTCAGAGTTAAACTCATCACAATATTGCTTGTGAAGGCAAAGGTAGTGTAATTTTGAACATGCTAAATATGCAGACAGAGAAACTCTTAACATGCAGCGTTAGGTGAAATAAATGGAGCCTAAACTTCATCTTACAAGAAAGCCAAAAATACTTCAATTATAACCACTATATTTATAGAGGAGGAGTTCTCTCTCTCTCTCTCTCTCTCTCTCTTTTAAACTTTAGGCTATAAGCTTACCTGACTTCTTAGATGAAAAATAAAACTACAAAATCATTTTGTTTTATAAGTAGCTTATATAACTCATTCAGCAACTCAAAAAGTCTCTGGCCCTACATTTCCTCACTGTGGGGCTTGACTGGAGATGGAATTGAGTTAGAGAAACATAAAAGGTTTGGAAACTCCGCTATAGAGACCACTCAGTAGTCAGAATTCAACACTGCTTTCTTTCTCCAGATCTGAACTTTCTTGTAACTCAGTGTCTACAGTTGCAATAAAATATTGATGGAGTATTTCAGGGCAGAGGATTCAGCCATATTAGTGGGCTTTTTATTTCTAAACCTTTGTCTGGAACTTATTCCATTCTTGGTATTTTGTTTCACTTGCTTTTCTCTCTTTGTAATTATTTTTATTATCATTTTTGTTAGGAAAAAAATGAACATAAAGAACAAATTGTGATCAGTCTCATACCCCTAAACGGTAGTTTCTAGTTAGTAAATTATGTCTCACAGTCATTCCAACACTTTAGTTTTATTAGAAAAAATGTATTTCTATATGCAATTGTGTGTGTGCACTACACATGTGTGTATATGTGGTATGATATATGTCTAGCAGTAGTAGTCAGAGGAGGACATCAGTGTCCTGCACTATTATTTTCTGCCTTATTTGTGACAAGGTCTCTGATGAACTTGAAGTGATGCTAATGGTCAGAGAGTGACAAGTATCTTCCTGTTTTTGTGGCTACAGGTGCTGGCAGTCATACCGCACAGGTTCCCATGGTTCTGGCATCTGAACTCATGCTTGTTAGCCAACACTCTTAAACACTGGGCTTCCTCTCCAGCACCCTCTACACACAGGTTTTACCTTCTAAAACACAGTTTGCTTTTACCATGGTTCTGGGAGTCCAGGAGCACTAGGCACCTGCAGTTCCACTAGTGGGATGAACAGACTCAGATAAAGCTTGAACTTTCTCCAAGCCCTCATTTTTGTATCAAAATTTCCTTTGAAAGTTTCTTTAAAAGGTAGTTTTCTTCTTGTGCTAACCTCCTGGGACTCACTTCTGCTTGTGAAGCCCATTGCTTCCTCCAGTCCAGCAATCACATTAAAGACTTCTGCAGTGACTGTTTAATTAGAAAGCTATTTTTCCTTTAATATACAATTGCTTTCCAACTAATTATATTTAAGACGTGTTTTTCCCACATGGGGAAACCAAGTAGGAAAATATGTTTTTACAACAGATTTTATGTGAATGTTTTCAAGAGTGCATATTACTTTTTATGAAGTTTAAAAAGTGCCATTTTCTTTTAAAAATATAAATGGCCAGCAAAGTAGTAGAAAAGTACAAACCAGTGTTCACTAGATTAGAGCTCAAAACCCTTCTATTTACTCCTCAGCTATGTGAGCCTGGGAAAGTTGTTAGGGTTATCTTAAACTAAACGGATAAAATCTACTTTGGAACCTTCTCATGCAAGGTGACTTCTTAGCATAAAATCTTTTAGGACCATCATTATAATAAAATATATTCAACAGACACTTCCTCTTCATCAAAAACTTCAATTTGGGAGTTACTTCCCTTTTCTCTTTATTTCTCCTTAATATCAACTTGATGTGATGAGATTTCCATAATAAGATGAACTGAGATGTATGTCGGTATTATTTGTAAATTTATGAAGCTCTGCTCAAATTGATTGCTATTTTCATTACCACAACAGAATAACATCTAACTGCCATCAGCACTTGATTCTGTCAAGGTCTTCCATGCCAACTTGGCCATGTAGAAAGGTTTCTTGAGTGCAGGTGTTCCCTTATGTGACCCTCTGCTGTTTGGCTCTGTGTCATCCTGAAGCCCTCTTCTATTACTTCTGGGGTGGGATGTGGCCCAGGAACCAATGTCTCTCAATCTCTCTTAGAAAAATATATATGCATTTTGATCAGTAGCAATGTTACTTCCTTGGAAACATTTGTATAGAAAAGTTCACTACAAGTTTAAGGACGTGCTGGGCAATCACTGACTGCTCTTCCAGAGGTCCTGAGTTCAAATCCAGCAACCACATAGTGGCTCACAACCCTCTGTAATGGGATCTGATGCTCTCTTCTGGTATGCCTGAAGACAGCTTCAGTATACACATTTAAATAAAATCTTTTTTTAAAAAAAAAAAAAAAAGTAGAGAAAGAAGAGTTCATGGAAAATTACTGAGGAGGGAGTAGAGATGGATTAGTGGCTAAGAATGTTCGCTGGGCAAACGTGAAGACCTGAGTTCAACTCCTCAGACACACTAAAAGATGGGAGACTGCATGCATGGGCTTGTAACCACAGAGCTGTTGTGGGTGGAGATGACTGTTGGAGCTTCAGACCAGCAGTCTAGTCTCAGGGTCAGTGAGAATGTCAGTCAGTCTCAAATGAATAATTCAGAGAGTGGTACGAGTAGGCCATGTGACATCTCTTTCTCTGCTCTCCGAGCATACAACACATAAACCTTCAAACAGATTAAGTCATTTTAAAAGTACAATGATCAAGTTGCATCCCTTGTATATCTAGGTGTAGGAATAGCCACAGCGTGTGGCGGGTTGTAATGTGTGAACTGCATGTGGTAGTACCGTATTAAAAAAAAATATGGCCGGGACCTAATCTGGAAAAAAAAAATAGGTGTGAATCAAAGTGACTACAGAATCCAAATGGGAAACTCAGGGAGTGCTTTTTACTGTCAGTTCAGAGCAGCAGTGGATTAGCGCATGCTTCTCCAATTCCACTTGGCTGATGCCCACACTCGCAAATGAGAATAACACACACTGCATCAGAGGAGAAGGGCCAGAATTTTGAGAACATCTTTTATTCCATCAGCCCTAGACTCACGGCCTCCATTATTCAGGCTTTTATTGTTCCTTGCGAACAGATTTTATCCAGAGTACCCTGCCTGTAAATGCAGAGAGCAGGGACCTTCGGTTTGGAAAAGTCACACTCAAGAGTGTCCTAATGCACTTGGATCCTTGAGACTGTCAGCAACCATGTCTAATTAATTAAAAAAAGAAAGAAAAATAGGAAAGAAAATCACCCTTGGCTTAAAAATCCCCAGAAGTCTACACTTTAAGTTCAGTCTAAAGTCAAAGACGCACTCTTAACCTTTCACCTTCTGACTCGGCTGTGTAAGGGCCAGGTTGGCTTCCAAGCAGGAACACTTCCAAGTAACTGGTACTTTTTATTGGTCTTCACCATACGAGGTTGAAGCACTTTATTGTCCAAAAGTAATTATATTTACTTAAGGCTGTTACTAGAGGAGGGGAATAAAGATCCAGAGGGCCTTTATAAAGTTTCAATGTAACTTTCCATAAAATATTAAAAGGCATGCTTATCTCTACTTTTCATACTTTTTGACTCACCAGTCACATAAAATATATTTATTCTTGCTATTTGTGCACAGTAAAAGTTCTCATGTTCAAAAGCAGCAATGACACTATGTTCAAGGTCTTTTAAGAATTCAGCTTTCCATTAATCACTAATTACTCCACTCTTAATTTAAATATATCAGGCCTGGATTCAGCAGGCCAAACCCTTGTTTCAAAAAAGGGGCCTGTCATTCTCAGAGAGATTCCCAAAGCTGGAGTGGAGGAAGACCAGGGGAGAGGAGATGGCATCACAGACAACGGGGCCAGAGCATCTGTCCACTCAGTGCTTTGCAACTTTAAAGAAAACCAAGTTCACGTAGGTTCAAAATGCTGTCTTGCATTTATGTTGGAAAAGCTGCTCTCTACAGTCCGGATGGATCCCAGAGAATTCAAAGGAAAATGCAGACAAGCCTGAAGGAAACAGGCTGGGGAAAGAGGTTTTTAATGTACTTTGCTTCTCTTGTCTCTTTATTAGACCTGCAAGGAAACTTTGTTCTCAGAGAACCCCGCACCATTGGCTGCAGATACAGTTCTGGTCCTTGAGGTCTAATGGCTCGGGAAAAACAGAGGAGAAAGCCAAATATAAACTGAAGGGCCTAACCGTCATACTTCAGCTCAGCCAGGCCAAGGAAAACGTCTGTAAGCCTGGAGATATTTCTGATGTTCATCACAGGCCTGTCAGCAGTGGGTAAATAATTTTCCTTTAAGTCTGGACTGTATCTACTTTATGGAGACAGGCAGTTCTCATAATATCTTAAGACGACTAACTTCATTGACTCTTTCTACAATGTTAACTAAGACCCTACTAGGTGTCAGATGTATATCAGTGACTAAAATAATCCACCACCCCCTCATTATGGAATCAAAGAATACCCAGAATAAGTATCAGATGGTGGCAAAGGGAAACGGAGAGAAAGAAAACAGTTCAAGCTCCTGTTATGATAGGAACCGGAGGTTAGGGTGAGTCACCACACTACACAGAGCAGACAGAGATGATCTGACGAAAGGAAATCTGGTGAACACTGGAAGAAGAGAAAGCACATCCTTAGGACCCCTGAGGGGAAGTGTTGTGGGCAGAGGCTATGGCTAGTGCAAAGGGCCTGGGGCAGGAGAATGTAGATGAGCGGTACCTCCTAATCCTTTCTCACTCTCCTATCCTTTTTCTTATGTCTTCCTTCTCAGTGGAAACAAGCAGGGCAAGGACTTTTTTTTTCTTCACTGGTGAATAGAGGGAGTTTATTTTGGTGAAGGGATACTAATAGGTAGTGTCTGTCATAAGAACCAGAACTGAAGTCATTCATAGGTTAATGCTCTGCCAGGCATGGTCCCCACAGTGCCCAGATGAGGCCCCACATGCTGCCAGGGATTCTCGGGGTAGCATAGGGCACATGGGGCTCCAAGCAATGCACATTCCTAGTGTGGTGTGCACCATAGGAACCCTGCAAGGGCAAGACAGACAGACAGACAGACAGAACATCCATGATTCTTCTGACAGAGCATGACAAAGCTCAATCCTTGTTCCTTTTAAGAGGCTCCTTATTTAAGGCTCTTTCTGGACCCCCCCCCCCTTTTTGACCCAGTGTCCCCATGGAGACTTGGAATGAAAATGCCCCTCCTTCTAGAGAAGTCTGATACCCTGTCCCCATGAGTGTGGTCACCAGCACTGACCCTAGCAGGACAGGCTGAGCAGATCTCAGTCTCCAGCAGTAGTGCTGTTCCCAGGCCCACAGGGACTCAGCCTTAAGCAGCACCACATGTTGGACATTACCGGACAGTCCTGCTTCAGTTTTGCCCAGCTCAGCCCAGTTCCCTTGTTATGGAAAGGAAAGGTTATGCCTGCACAGGCCTCCTGCAGCTTTATCAGTCTCAGTCCCCTGGCCCTGTCAGCAACTGCTCAAACAAGAACACACACGCAGTGCACAGAGTAGGTAATAGCACACAGGGCACTCTCACAGCATCTGCCTGAGGCCAGATGATTAACATATATAGGGAGAGCCTGGTTCTTCCCTCCTAATCTAAAATATATATGCATATATGAATAGGCACACACATATACAAATCCACCCTTATGAATATGTACACATGCATATTCATACATGCACACACACATTTGCATATACCCATACTCTCATAGCTTAAGCAGGCTTTAGTTAACACTTGGTTAATTTTAATCACCCTATGTTTATCATTTTCTCATGACTGGCATGGCAAGGACCTGATTTGTGTGAAAGACCGTTTTAGGTTCCAAAAGAGTCATAAAAAATGAATTCTTGGATGACTTGTATTTAACAAGGGAATAATGTTATCAGAAATAGCAGAAACTCCCTGGATGGACATTGGCAGGCAGACTTCCCATCCTCCTCTTGCCCTGGGGCTGCGTGACTCCCTAGATGGATTTATAAGTCAGTTTTGCAACAGTGATTCCTAGAGTCCCTCCAATGAGATTTTTTTTTTGTTCACTCCTTCCTGTCTTTAAAATTTGAGGGCTTGTGGGGAGCAGGACTGGGCACAAGTTCTACAACACCATGATCAAAAGGCCATTCTGTGGTTCTTGGGATTCTAACAGAGACAAGAGAGTTTTCCTTAGTTTCTTCCCATCTTTTTCTGCTTTTATGATACACTGTGAACTTGACCCAAGCTAGAGTACAGAGCAGAAAGAACAGACAAAATTGTTGGAGGTTTAGTTGGATGCATGTGGTTGGCCAAGGTGATGTGTAAGTGTGCCAAGTCTTCAGGGGACATACTCCCATCATCCCATCTCCCACTCTCCCCTTCAAATGATCTGTTTGGACTCTTGTCCAGAGGGGTCCAGTCTAGATTCTGAACACTACCTCAGAGATGAGTGATAGAGATCTTTTGGCGACAGATAACAATGTGATCCTAAAGAGGTCCACATTTCCTCAGTTTCTTTACCTGCCTATTAACTAACGTAAGACATTGGCATAAACTGGGTTTTTAGTGCTTCCTTGATAAGGATTTAAGGAGGCTTTTCATTTTCAGAAGAATCAGGATCACTATCATGACTGAATTTCTTCCCTAGTCCATTGTGCTGTCCCTTGAAAGTTTAGAATTCTTTGGTCCTGGTATGTTGTATAGGGGACTCTTCCTGCCTGTCTGGGTGATGATGGGATGTTCTGACAGAGATGCTTCTTATCAAACTTCATCAAATCAACCACTTCATTTTACCTCCAAAACCTTGGCCACAGTTGTTGAATGAAGATGGTCCCTAAGTAGTACAGAGGACTGTGTGCTAGGTTGGAGGGTTAGGGGATGTAAAGGCGAGATGTTGGCCTGTGCTTTTCACATAGCTCATGCTATGCTATGCGGGGAAAGTCTATCAGCTTTCAAGGGAGGCACTTGTTCAATTCTTACACTTTATTCCAGCCAAGAGGAAAGGAAGGACTAAAAGATCAAGGGTACAAATGAAAAACAAGCAGAGAAAGCTGCAAAGTTAAGAACACCAAGGGGAGGAAGCCACGAGGGAACTGGATTATATTTCAGTTTCTTTAAAAAAAAGAAAAGGAAAAGGAAAAAGAAAGAAAATACACCAAAACCCTACAATCTGTCTTGTAAATTAATTCCACACTTAATTTTTGAAATTCTTTCTTAGGCTTGCAGACTTTGCCAATACCAGGGAGATGAAGTGCTGTAGGGAAGTGGCAGGACTTCCAGGGCAAGCCCTCTATGCTCACCATTTCCTTTCATATGCAGATTCAGCCTGGCCTTGTCCTTTGTCAAGGCTTTCAAAGATCTAAGCTTCCTTCCCAAGGCATCATCTTTTATTAATCAGCTATCCACAGCCCAGTCCAAGAGAATGGAACTGGCTTCAGACAGATGTTGATAAATGTCTTAAGTTTCTTATAAATGAAATCAAGGCCAGCCATGTTTTATTAATCAGTTAACCTTCCTATACACTCAGCCCTCTGTAGAGTGTCTCACACTTTATATGCCATCCTGTTTACACTACTTATCCCGAGTCAACTCGAGACAGTCAGCCTTTATTTGGAAAGACAGGCAGCAGTGTACATGTTTTTACAGATACTTAATGGCTGATATAAACAGTCATTTACAGATGCGCATTTTAGCAAATCGTTAGGTGTTAACCAGTGTAGAGAACTACCATCACGCATTTATGAACCGGGTTTATTTTAGCTAAGGACCAAGATAAGAGTATTAAAATAATGATCAAAAGCCTGCTGGTGGAAATACTGAGGGTTCCGGTGCCTCAGCATAAAGAGCCAAGAAAATACTAAGCAAACATTGCTAGGCAAGGAGCTGGCTCCCCCTTGCATTTCTTTAAGGATTCTGGGGCTCCAAAATGGTACATGCAAGTCACTATCGAGGTGGGGATGTTGGCTGAGGAGATGGCTCTGCTGTTAAAGGGCGGAGAGATGGCTCCGTTGTTCAAGCATTTGCTTGACCTGAGAGTGTGAGAACCTGAATTCTATGCCCAGAATCCGTGTAAAACTGGGCAGGGAGGTGCACACCTGTAAATGGTGCTAAAAATTCCATTCATGAGCAGATACCTGGAGCTCATTGGCCAGCCAGTTTATCCAAAGTGATGGGCTCCAAGTTCTGTAAGAAATCCCCTCCCCCCCCTCTCTATCTCTATCTCTATCTCTCTATCTCTATCTCTATCTCTCTCTCTATTCTCTATCTCTCTATCTCTATCTCTATCTCTCTATCTCTATCTCTCTCTCTATTCTCTATCTCTCTATCTCTATCTCTATCTCTATCTATATCTATATCTATATTAATTGTGTGGAATAATTGACCCACACACCTGACATCAACCTCCAATCTCCAAATGAACACACACACACCTTTCTTTCTTTTTTTTTATATTTTTATTTTCTATATTCTTTGTTTACATTCCAAATGATTTCCCCTTTCCCGGATCCCCCTCCCCATATGTCCCATAAATCTTCTTCTCTCCATCCATTCTCCAATCACCTCCCTCCTTTTTTTCTCTGTCCTTATATTCCCCTCCATTGTTAGATCAATCCTTTCCAGGATCAGGACCTTCTCCATACTTCTTTCTGGGAGTTACTTGTTATGCGATTTGTGCCTTGGGTATTCAGGGCTTCTGGGCTAATTAATATCCACTTATTAGAGATTGCATTCTACCACACACACCTTTCTAATAGTAGTTATAGCGATAATATTAGCTCAAGGCATATTGCAGAGAGAAGGAAAAGAATTAGGGCAAAAAAATGAAATTCATGCTATACAAGAAGTTATATATGTAACAAATACTGTTTTGGTGTAAGCCATGTCACTGGACCAGGTTTTTTTCCCCTGCAAAATCTAGTGTTAATCCCTTAGAAGCAACTGAGCTGCCTGAACCCACCTGCATCTGTCTTCTTTGATGGCCACACCCTGACTCTCATACTTGAAAGACAAGCACAAAGCTGTGGTTCCTTTCTGTTCTGGAGTTTCTCTCTCCCTGACGCACCACATGCTGATCTGTAGAGTAGTCATGTTTATGCTGAGACTCACTTCCTGTCACTGACTGCAGACCACAGCAGAAGAGCAGGCATCCACTGAACCATGGAGCCTGGCACTGTCCCCTCGGAATTCTGTGAATTATTTCATCGACACAGCATTGGGAAGAATTTTGTTTACCTCTTTGATTTTTGATTTTAGATAGATTAGGAACAAGCACTGAATATCAATTCAGCAGAACCTGAAGACCCTACCCAGTTACTCCAATGCCCATTTGAATGGAACTCTCTCTCTCTCTCTCTCTCTCTCTCTCTCTCTCTCTCTCTCCTTCTCTCCCTCCAGAACACCCATTGCAGAGAAATGTTTTACTGCAGGTCAGTGTTGGTTATAACAGGCAGACTTTTTGTCTTTTCTCCAGACTTACCAGGTATGTAACCCTAACTAAAAAGATAAATTCTAGCATAAATAAGCTGAAATAGACTGCACATTAAAAAGATCTACTGAAGCGGAAACTTAAGGGTTCTTTGGAAAGTCTGTTGGATGGTGTTTTGCTGGGGCAAACACGTGAAGGAATGTTTAGCTGAAGTGGACACAGGTGAAAGACTAAGGCAGGCTCATGAAGGAACGTTTTTGGCTGAAGCAGACACAGGAGAGAGGACATTCTACTAAAGCAAGCACGTTACTAGCAAGCAAGCAAGAGACATATGAGGTCACCTCTTGCCATTGGGAAATGTCAGCTCAAGGTCCTGCAGCAAGCGTTTATACAGCTCCTACAGAGGTTGAGTTCAAGGACCTGTGATGAGGGATTCTTTGTTAACAATACCCATGTATTGGTCTGCCTTACATGGCATAGTTAAGCTGCATTTGTTGGGACTCCATAGAGAGAAACGCTCCAAAAAACTTCTGGTGGTGTGCTGCAGTTTCTCACCACTTCTGGTGGACTCGGGCTGGTGGCAGAGTGGTGTCAGTGGAGGCAGAGGCACATGTTGTGGAAAGGCATGTGCTGAGGCAATACATGTGGCAGCCATGTGATGGATGGAAAGAGTATAAAACTCCACAGACAGTGACAAGGGCTGACTGAGCTTGGCTTTCTTATAGAGCTAGCTGTGCAACCGTTGTGGATTCGCTGAGCTGATCTTCGCTTCCCTGAGAGAGGCACAGCTAAGAACTTCTGGCATCCCTCCCTGTCCATCCTGCTGACTTGTGCCAAGGCTGAGGCCTGGCTGCCTCTGCTAGGTAGTGCCACCACTGCTGATTCATATTTGCTCTCCCAACTCTACCAAACTGGACTGCTGGTGTATCCTTGAAGTGAGTGGATTGCACTGCCTGCTAACTTGTGAACTAAAGTGCCAATTTCCAAACATAGATGGGAGTTGCTCCAAAGGACCTTTCTAAACAGGTCTATTTCCACCATATCCTTTCTTTTCTACTACCTCTGATGGGTGGTGGGCTAAAAGGGAGGTTAAAGCATTTAAGAACCATCATTAAAGATAAGGCTTGAAAATAATTAAACTTACAGGTGGTGCCCAAGGTGCCTTAAGCATTATGGGTAACTTTGCTTCTAAAGTAGAGGAAATGGCAGATTATGAGGGGTTAGCAATGTCGCTTAAGGAGACTGATGAAATGGCAGCTACCGCCACTGGGTAGTAGATTTACCAATCTGATGATGGTGTAAATGAACAATGTCATGTTGCTACTTTAAGAGCTTGGAGTTTGGTTGAAGGAACTGGAAGAAAAATCTATCTCATTTACTAAAATAGTACAGGGTTCTGGAGAAGCATTTATAGAGCTCTTATAGAGGTTAAGTTCAGCTGTGGATAGAGCTATAACAGACCCTGAAGCCAGACAGTCATTGATAGCAATCTTGGCTTTTGAAAATGCAGACACTGAATGTAAGAGAGTAATCAGACCATTGAAAGCACGTGGAGCCCCTATAGATGAGTGGATAAGGGAACAACTGATATTGGCTCTCTGGAGTACAATGCCAATATCATAGGACAAACCATAGCTAGAAATATCAGGAACCAAAATGCCCTATGTTTTCATTGTGATAAATTTGGTCATTTCCAAAGAAATTATAAGGCTAAAAGATTCAGAGCTCCTTATAGTCTCTGTAGAATAAGTAGACACTGGTCTAAGGATTGCAAGTCCAAGAGAGACATACGAGGTAACCTCTTGCCATTGGGAAATGTCAGTTCAAGGCCCTGTGGCAAACAAAATGACCTGTTTTCCTTTGGTCAGTCAGGAGGTACCAAGCAGGCAAGAAACTGCAACACACCACCAGAAGGTTTTTGGTGTGTTTCTCTCTATAGAGTCACAATTGCAGCTCAACCATGCCACATAAGGGCGACCAATATATGGGTATTTAAACAAAGATTCCTTTATCACATGTCCTTTCACGATGCTTGCTTTAGCAGAAAATTCTCTCTCCTGTGTCTGCTTCAGCCAAAACGTTCCTTCACAAGTCTGACTTAGTCTTTCACCTGTGTCCACTTCAGCTAAACATTCCTTCACGTGTTTGCCCGAGCAAAACACCATCCATCAGATTTTCTAAAGAACCCGTAAGTTTCCACTTCAATCTACATTTTCTCATTTTCTATATGTCCAGGATGCCAATGTTCATAAGCGTACAGAGTGCTCGAACATTCTATTTGTCAGTAGTTTACTATTTTAAAAATAAAATTCTAGGGGTGAAAAAAAATAGCATTTCAGAAATCATGTTTACAAATGATAACTTTAAATTTTTTAGCATACTGAGACTCAAAGCATTGTCAAGGGATAAGCATAGTTAGAATTTTGTTAAGACTTTTCATGAGAATTAGTTTGCTTAAGTCAAGCATAATCCATAAATAATGAATGCACAGAATTCATTTCTAATTTGAATGCATCCCAACAATCTTATTCACTTGGGACAGAGCGATCTCCAGGAAGACATAGAGCAGTCTCATCATCGCATCAAACATGACTGTTGTCTTCCCTCCCTCCCTCTCTCTCTCTCTCCCTCCCTCCCTCTCTTCCTTTCTCCCTCCCTCCCTCTCTTCCTCTCTTCCTCCCTCCCTCTCTCCCTCTCTTCCTCTCTCCCTCTCACCCTCTCCCTCTCTTTCCCCTTCTCCCCCTCTCCCCTTCTCCCTACCCCTTCTCTCTAACTTATTTCAAGAAACCCCTTGGCCATCACAATCTCCACAAATGAGCTTTGCCCAGACTTGAACTTCATTTAAGTCCAATTATAGGGTGTACAATGTATTGTACCTGTTTTTTTTTTCATTTAGCCATAATGTCTGTGGTATCCATCCATATACAGTGGGTAAGGTCCAGCCACTTTTTGTGGTCAAAAGTATTATGCCGCATGTGCTGGATCACAAATACTGAGGAGTTAGAAAGGTTATTTTTAAAAAGCATTTTTAAAGGTAACAATTGCCTTGAAGATCCATCTGCCTTAACCGCCAGCCTCACTCAGGAGTCTCCTTGAGTGATGTTTTTCATGCTACCTGTTCCTCTGGCCTTAGTGGAAAATGTCCCATAAATCTCATTTCATGAGATATTCAGTGTTCATACTTTCCAAAAAAGATGTAGGAATGGTGTTTAGATTTCCCTGGGAGGAGAAATGACCCTTCATCGTTTCAGTGCATGTGAGGGGCTACAGCGTGGGAAGGAATTGTTTCACACAGATATTTTGCTCCAGTTTAATTTCATTTCTGAGTCAAAACATCTGCAAGCCTGAAAGAGGACCCCAATTCAAATTGCGGTCTCCTGTGAGTTATTTGCAGATCCTAATCATATTTCTTCAAAGATATATTTCTATATGTGATATGAGGAAGACTAAAGAAAAGCCATCAACCACTCATGGTAGAAACTGTCCTCAAGCCTGCCCTGTGTTGGAGTCCTTCCCACACTGGGCTTGTCAGTCTGTGTGGTCAGTGTGGCCCATCCTGCTTGGCTTTCTGTGACTGGGCAGGATTTGCTTTTTGCTGCTCTTTAATATGCTGTGCTTTTTTTAAAAAAAAAAAAAGTCATATAACCTGTCCCTAGAAGCATTGTAGGTGTGTCCACTGTGTCACATGCATATCAGGAGGTGGCAGAGAGGAGAAAGGTTATGTCTATGCTTAGTTTCCTGACTTATGAACATCTGAATGATTAATACTCTAACACTCCCTAAAATTAAAAAAAAAAAAAAAAACTAATTTGAGATTACCACAAGTCCAATGTCACACAGGCCCCACAGCTCACCCATGATGACCACCAGACTGGTGTCACAGGGTCTGTGCAGGGAGCTAGCTTGAGATGACCAACAGCCAGACACTGTGCAGGCCTTGATGGGCAGAGAAGATGGCACCTGTCTGGTGCCATACTGCACAAGCAGGGCATAGCACTCCTGAGACCACTCCTCAGGTGACCCCAGACTCTCAGAGACCCCAGGCATCACTAAGAGGAGCAAGTAAGTGGTGGAAAAATGGAAGAGAAAGAAACACTTCACAGATAAACTACTTTCTCAGTTTTCCTGCTGAAGGGGCGTCTCATATTGTCCCCCTGCATTCTCACCACTGTGTTGTACAATTCCACTGTCTCGGAGTAGAGTGACCACTGCAGGCTGATCTCTGCCCACTGGGCTCTTCCAGCCCATTCTCTTCACAGTAGTCTGAGCAATTTTCTTTAACACAAATCTCATCTGTGTGACTCCCATGGTATAGGTGGTATCTGAGAATCACCTAGGCAGGAATTTTTAAAACATCACCCAAGCAAACCTTAAATTGAATATTTCTGGAGTAAAATTAGGGTATTATAGGTTTGTTTTTGTTTTTGAGTCCCAAGTGATTCTATCAAATGATTAATAAGAATAACTAGTTTGAAGATGAAATTTAGATCCACAAAGTCGTATTGATCGGTTCAATTATTCTGGCATCTATTGCACAGCGGTACAAAGTAGTCCACTGCCTTTGCCAGTATTGACCCCATGTCTAGAACTTGTCTGCATGAAACTACTGACTTTTCTCTTAGATATATGATCATGTTGCCTGTTATGGGTTACATTTTGTCTCTAATATTCACATATTAAATAAAACTTAGACCTCAGTACCTTGAAATATGATATTTGGAGATAGACTCTTTAAAGGGATAATTAATGCAAAATGAAGCAAGCTATAAGGGTAGATGCTAACACAATATCCATGTGATTGTTACAAAGAGGAAAAATAAAAACACAGATATAAGCATATACAGATGAAAACCCACATCTAAAGAAGGTGCCATCTGAAAGCCAAGGAGAAAGATCTCCAGAGGAACCAAACTTGCCATACCTAGGTTTTTGACTTGTCCTAAACTGTGAGGAAATAGACTTCTGTAAGCCAACAAATCTATGGAACTTTGTCACAGCAGCCCTAGCAGATTTGCTATATCCACTTCCATGGAATCAATTTCGTCCCCTAGCTTCAGGGCTCAGGGAAGCACTTCATATCCTGGCAGCAAGAGCACATAGTGAAGGGAATCTAGTCCACTGAGAAATGCTCAAAGCAAAATAAGAGGAAAGGAGGAATCCCATGATCCCATGCAAGGCCTGCCCCCTCACACCATACTGGGCCTCACATCTTTTTTTTTTTTTATCATTGCCTCATCATTTCACACTGAGGGATAAGAGTTTAGTGGGTATTCAACAACAGCTACACATACATTAAATTCCAAACCCTATGCACACTTTATAGCACATACTGATAGACTCAAGCACAATATCTAAAATTCTAGAGCTATAGGGAGAACAGGAGAAAAATCTTTGTACCCTGGGTTACCTGTGTCATGCTTGGGTTAGCATGACACATTAACATCACAATCTATAGAAGATAAGAAAATGATACACCGAGGCTACTGGGCATTAAACTCTGGTCCTTTGGAAAAGCAGCCAGGGGTCCTAACCACTGACACATCTCTCCAGCCCCCCAAAGATTTTTCTTTTACTTGTGAACAAGTTTTGGAATCTGAGACTGGAGCATTAATTATCAGTATGACAGCTTCCATGGAGATTTAGCCTAAGACTTATTCACTGAATAGGATTGGAACAAGAGTTAATACAGAAACAAAAATATTTCAGGGAAATAAGGCAGCAAAAATATTCAGAATCAGAAAATTACATGGAGAAGCTTACAGATCACTTTCCCCGGGTACTTTAAAATAGTAATTATTTTAAATTCATAAATAGTGTGATAACAAGACAAGTTAACAATCTTATGGGTCATACCACCTTTCTACCTGAAGAAGATCCAGAGCTCTGTTTGAGGATTCTGTTTTCTTAGAATTCCGTCCTGGAATATTTGCTGAGCTGAAGACATAAGTCATTCAAGTTAGACAATTCTCCTCTAAAGAGGCTGAAATGAAAGAAAATTTATGTCTACTGTAAAGCTTGCCCTAGCTGGGAGAGCTGACATCTCTGGGGTGATGTGTGTTCCCTGGCTATATGAGACCTCTAGGTTCCATACCTGTTTACAAATGAATCCAGGAAAGCATCAAATTCAGAAGTATTCCTTAAGTGGTTATTATTTCAAGCTTACCCACCCAGGGTTTAAATAGTCCCAAGTTGTGGATTTCCTTTGGCACTTTACTATTTTGCTTCTCTGTTGTTGTGGTGAAACACTGACCAAAAGCAACTTTGGTGAAGAAAGGGTTTATTTGGCGTATAAGGTTACTGGTGTCATGGAGGGAAGCCAAGACAGGAGACTTGAGGCAGGACCTAAAGCAGAGGCTGTGGGGGTAGGATGCTTACTGACTCCCTTTCATCGCTTGTTCAGCCTGATAAGCCACCTGTTTAGGGGGACACCACCTATACTAAATGGGGCTCTCCCACATCAGTCATTAATTAATAGCATGCCCCACATATGTGCTGCCTTAGGGTTTTATGCTGTGAAGAGACATGACCAAGGCAACTTGTGAGGAAACCATTTAATTGGGGCCATTTACACTTTCAGTGGTTCAGCTCATCATCATCATGGTGGGAAGCTTGGCAGTATCCAGGCAGACTTGGTGCTGAAGGAGCCAAGAGTTCTACATCTTGACCCAAAGGTGGCCTGTAGGAGACTCTCTTCTGCAGGCAGTCAGGAGGTGGGTTTCATCCTGACTGGGCCAAGCCTGAGAATAGGAGGCCTCAAAACCCACCTACACAGTGACACACTTCTTCCAACATGGCCACACCTCCTCCAGTAAGGCCACACCTCCTAACTGTACCATTCTCTATGGCCAAACCTATTCAAACAACCACATGTGCCCACGGGTCAATCTGTTGGAGGAAGTGTGTCAGTAGTTTCCCTCATCCCAGTGACTCTAGTATGTGTCAACTTGACACAAAAACAAGCAGCACAGACACAAGTCTGGCTTTTATAGTTCTCTCTATTGGAAATGTTACCTCAGTTTGACCTTTATTTTCCTCCCTTTCTGCTATGCCTCTTCTCTTCCCCCTCCTGTTCTGATTAGGCCCCATCATTTGCCCCCAAGTTCTTTGCTTTTTACATATGTGATTACATATGACATGCAATCAGGCTCCTCACCTGTGCTGCTTCAGTGACTTTTTTTTTTTTTTTGCCTAATTCTCTTCTAGAATAAATCTCATGTAACAAGATACAATGTCCAGGTATATATAATAGCACCATTTTGCTATAGAGAGAGGCTATATGATAATAAACATAACAGGTATATCCTACTTGACAAGTAAATTCACAAATTCCTTTCCCATTATGTAGCAGTATATTCCCATTAATATTTAGCTTTCTAATTTCTATGTGTTTCTTCCAACTTTTTTAAGTACCAAATATTACTATTTGGCTTTATTCTTCATAACACATTGAACCAAATTAATGAATCAATGTACTTATCAGTGTTTCCCATTTTCTATTGTTAATGTCTAAAATTTTTAATTCATTTGTTTGTGAGTTGGAAACAATTCCTACCTTACAGTGTTATTTCGCTCGGGATGAAAGAGAGAAATGCATAACAGATGCTATCATAACGCTGCACACAAAGTAGATGCTTAATAAATGATTAGCCTATGACTCGTAAATTGCCATTTTCTGTATTAAGTGCTCAGTGTGCTATTTAGCTGGTCCATTGCTCCCTAATGGTTTACTGCTAATTGGTGCTGAGGCTCTCCAGTTACAGCCTTCCCTGTCAGGCTATTATTTTCTGTTGTTTACAAGCATTTAGCCTTGCTTTCCAGCCAAGTGCAGCTCTTCTGATCTGCGAAGATTTAAATTCACTTTGTCATCAAAATCTCAGGAGACCATATCATGTACTTTACTAAAATTCCAATACAACATCTGTTGAATCCTCCAGTTCAATCCAGAATGGAGCTATTAGGTTCATGTGGTTTGGTTTCTTTATAAACCCTACTACATATATCAGCAATAATCCAGGTATCTGATTCAGTGTTCATTTACCAACATACATTCCTGTTTTTTTCCCCTAACTCGATAGAAAAATGTCCATTTAAATAGATTAACATAAAATTGATTATATTTACATGATGAAGAGATGGCTCAGCTTCAAGAGAGCTCACTACCTTTGCAGAGGGCCTGGGTCCATTTCTCAACACTGGTACAGAAGCTCACAGCTCTATAACTCCAGCTCTAGAGGATCCAATGCCCGCATCTGACTTCCTTGGGCTCCTGCATGCATGTGGTACAGAATGGACTCAGGAACACACACCCATGCACACACTCACACTCACACACACACACACACACACACCAATAAATAAAATTTTAAAAACATTACAAGTTTTATAATTCTGATAAAGGAGTATTAGTTCACTGCAATAACTTTTTTAAAAATCCAAAGAAGTATAAAGAAAGCCAATGCCTGCACGCTCATTGCAGCCTGATAGGTTAGCTTGTGTTTTGTTCACAAATATCTCCTCCAAAAGTTCATAGACATTTAGTCACATGCATATTCCTCTTCTATAAAAGAATACATTTTATAAATACTTAATGATTGCTATTTTGTATCCTTTAGAATTTATTTCCCCCCAATTTTCCACAATTAATATTTTCCATATAAGGCAGCAAACATTTTTGCCTCTTGACTACAACATAAACTTAGCACCAGCTGACATAAGCACATATTGTAGGTTGGGCAACTTCAAAAGACTCAAAGAGCCATTATATATTTTAAACTGAAATACAATTTGGGGGATTTTTTTAATTTTTGAAAGATTCTGCTTTTCATTAGGAACTGTCTTTGAACATCTTCATTATGTCTTAATGATATTCAATCTCTATTGGCTTTCTCTTGCTCTGCATCCCGAAATGGTAATAAATAATAGGAGATTTAGAATTAGATGACATAAGAAACAATTTTGTTTTCACTATCTTTCCATGAACTAAGTCACACTAATTTTCCTTCCTTCTAATACCAAAGACCCTCTTAATCTTTAGCAACAGCTCATCCATATTTGATTTGACTTTAATCTTCAAATAACTCCCCCAAACCTCATCCCCCAAAGCTTTTGTTAATGAGTCTTTATTATGCTGAACATGATTATTCATCCTTGATAGAGGCTTTCCTCATATTTTCAGTAAATTCCAGTGAGGCTGACTGAATGCAGATGCTGTTCACTAAATTATGAGTAAGATGACTAATGTGTACATCTAAAGGATTCTTAAGAGGTTGTATTTTAGCTTTCAGGGAGGTTAAGGAGCTCATGCAAAGATGGGTGGTTCCAGTCTTCTAGAAGTTTCTGCCATATTGAAAGATATTGCATGTCTACTTTGCAAGGGAAAAGGTGAGTTCACTTTCCCAGTCAAGAGTTCTGAGGGGGCATGTCCACTGAGATGTGCCATTACTATATCTGACCCTTCAGTGCAGCCGTGTTTCCCACTATAGGACACGTCTGGACTCCTTTGCATCCTCATTCCAGCTGTGAGGTTCTTCCTGGACATTAAAATTCATGAGCTCAGAGAATAACTTTTGTTCTTTTCTATATATCCTATGCCTAACCCAAGACTCACTTTCCAATGCTTGGATCAAAATGAACAATCACATAGAGTATCACCCCCCTTTCTTCCATTCCCCAGAAACCATTTAAAATCGCTCTATTTGATTTCAAAATGATCAGCAATCCAGTGTTGTGATCAAAGTTGTGAACTTAGGAGTCAGTTGATCTAGAGGAAGGTTCCTCGTTTACCACTTGCCTGCTTTGTGAAACTGGCCGCATGACTACATATTGCCTTTAGATTTTTATCTACAAAGAGGAAGTGATCCTGATACATGCAACATAAGATTAGAATTCTTCACTTTCAGTAGAGTGTAGTAAATCCCCAGTAAACATTAACAGCAACTGCTAGTACAGGCAATCTACAATGCAGCATGTGGAACACTCTTCTATCTTGGAGTACATCCAACATAAATCTATATAGTTTCAATATGGTGTAAAGAAGAACACATAATCTCAGGACTATTTCTAGGCATATAAATTTTAATCTAAAAGGAAAT
The DNA here is from genome assembly GCF_947179515.1 of Apodemus sylvaticus. Classification (NCBI taxonomy): domain Eukaryota; kingdom Metazoa; phylum Chordata; class Mammalia; order Rodentia; family Muridae; genus Apodemus; species Apodemus sylvaticus. Next base: position 40,822,525 of record NC_067478.1, read on the forward strand.
GTTGAGGTTTTTCTTTTTTTTAATGTAAGAAAACTAAGAGAAATCCCACATGATAAAACTTAACACTATTAGTTCTCATTGGATTCAATTCTACCTGAGTTTTGATGTTTCTTTCATTGTATCTGAAGCTAAATTTCTACTCCCACAACTTGAGTGGGGACTCGCTGACACCAAATCTGGGTCATAGAGTTTTTGGTTAATAAATTAAAAACTAGATGGCTTATAGATCCTCTTATAACTACAATATATATATATATATATATATATATATATATATATATATATATTGCTATGTTGGTTGTATTTTATTTGAAAAAAATCTACTCAAAGGTGATATATGATAACCTCATCATTATTTTTCAACCTAAAATGAGTTGGTACCAGACACAGGGCCCCACTAGAACAGCCCAGGATCCTCACTTGAAAGGGAAAACTTTTCGGCCTCTTGGCTTGCACTTTCCACTTTCTTTACTTGGAGACACCAATAGAGTTGGCTTTTAAAATCTTCACAAGTTATGTGTGGTGTTACAGTCATGTAATCTCAGCACTAGGAGAAGGAAAAGGAGACTCAGGAGTTCAAAGTTATCCTTAGCTACATAGCAGGTTTAAAGTCAGCTTGTGCTAAATGAATCCCTGTTAAAAGTAAACAAAAAAATGAGAGTCATTTATTGAATACTCCATTGGTTGTAAATATTGGAACAGCTGCCAGTGAATTCTGTGTCCTTTGCTCCAAAGTAAGTTCTAAAATCCCAGAGTTATGTTCAGGCAATTTTCATAGTGTCCTATTACAAGGCAGGGGCAGGACAGCCTTCTCGAGCTTTTTCCAATCTTCCATAGGGGCAGAGCTTAGAGACCTCTCTAGAGATAAGGAATTCCAAGCCTAAAAAGTTCTACAAATATCAAAGTAAGTATTCATTTATAATTTTAGCAACTTTTTTTTTACTAGTAAGTCTGTGATGGTTTGAATGAAAATGGTTCCCATGGGCTTATATGTTTAAATACTTAGCTCCGGTTGGTGGAAGTATTTGGTAAGGATTAGGAGGCATCTCCTTTTTGGAAGAGGCCTAGTCACTAGGAGTAGGCTTTGATGTTGCTATTTCCAGTGTGATCTCTACTTCTTCATTGTTTGTGGATCAAGATGTTATTTGTCATTTGTTCTTGTTGCCGTACATTGGCTCTGCCATGGTGGCCTCTAATCCTCTGAAACTGTAAGCCCAATTAAACATTTTACTTTATGAGTTGCCTTGATCATGGTGTTTTGTCACAGCAATATAAAAGTTAACTGAGACAGAAGTTGGTATCAGAGAGTAAGCTATTGCTATGACAGGTTCTACCATACTGTTTTGGGAGGAATGTGGAGGATTTGGGGACTTTGGTCTAGGAAAGTCATTGTAAATAGAACTTAATGCATCATCCTAATAAGATCTTGGAAGAAGTATTTTTGAGAACAAAGTGGACTATGAGGGCACAGTCCAAGAAATTTTAGAGGGAAATAATTATTAGCAACAGGGCTTGAGGCCATTTTTTCATATATGTGTGATATCTGGGCAAAGAATGTGGCCAGCTTCCACTCATGCCCTAATTATTTACCTAAGGCTAAATTGAAAAGTAATAGACTAATTTCTTTGGTGGAGGAGATTTTAAAACAGCCTGATATTGACTCTGCTGTGTGGTTCTTAGCAATCACTGTTATGTAGTACTATATTGATAAAATGCACGTGTGGCAAAAAGAAATACAAAATGTACAGTTTGAATTGAAAAAGAGCACCAGAAAATTTAATGTTTGCTCCAAGGCTTGTGCTGAAAGATCGAGGCAGACTCTGCTCTACATTGAGATGAAAAGGAGAGATGCCCTCAGGTCAAGACCTCATCTCATCCAACTAATCTTAAAATTTTTGAAACAAAAAGGCCCAAGGAACTGTCTGCTCCAGAAAAAACAACAAATCAGAACTGTTGAAAATGTAGTAGAACGGGAGAAGGTTTTACCTGACATTTACAACCAAACTTGGCAGTGTTGTGCATGTGGTGCACGTGGATGACTTTAGAGTCATGAAGGAGAGTCATCGTCTGGCAAATCTCCCTTCATGGATAAGGAGAGGTTCTGAGTCCAGGTATGTGGCAGGGGAGTCCCTTCTGCACAGAGGTCTTGAGAGACCATTGCCTTAAGATGTAAAAGTTAAGCCTGGATATGATTGGAGTCTTCAAGTTGTCAGAGATAACAGAGACATGGAATATCTACCAAAGAGATCTTCAGACAGAATCAGAACAAGCCCAAAAGACAGAGTATGTATCAAGCAGCAAAATTCAAAGTGTGGAGCCATTGAAGCTAAGATGGGACATAATGCTACAGGATTTGGAGTTTGCTCAACTGGGTTTTGCCTTGCTTTGGTTCAATTATGCTCTCCTCATTTCCTCTAAATTGGAATGGTAATATATATTTTGTGCCATTGTATGTTGGACACTTTCAGGTTTTATAGAGGTTACAATTAAGAGTTTGTCTTGGGTCTCAGAAGAGACTTTGAACTTTTAAACAGTATTGTGACTAAAAGACTATGGATTTTTGAAGTTGGACTAAATGTAGTTTGCATTATAATATGACACAAGCCTTTGGGTGCCAGGGAGTGGAACATGTTAGTTTGAATGAGAATGCTCTCCATACGCTCATGCGTTTGAATACTTGTTCTCTAGTTGGTAGAACTGTTTGGGAAGGATTAGGACGTGTGACCTTATTGAAGGAGGTGTGTTACTGGGGGTAGGCTTTGGGGTCTCAAAGCCTATTTCCAGTTATCTCACTCTGTTTCCTACTTATAGATCTAAAGTTTAGCTTTCAGCCATTCCTGCCCCAGTGCCTTGGTCCATCATCGTTTACTTTAATCCCCTGAAACCATGCACCCAATTAGACGTTCATTTTTGTATGTTGCTTTGGTCATGGTGTTTTCCCAGCACAATAAAAGAGTAACCAGCACAAAGTTTGCTCCCTGTGACACACCTATTTCAAAAAGGCCACACCTCCCAATCGTCCCAAACAATTCCACCAACTGGTGCAAAGTATTCAAACATATAAGCCCATGGGGGCATTCTCATGCAAAACACAACAACGTCATAGAAAATTGGGAAAATGATTACAACACAGTTAAACAAATGTTCTTCTTTGCAATGCATGTGTGCCTTCTCTTCAGCTTACTCATGTTGTGTGTTCATGTTGGTGACTTTTCAGTAAGTTCAAATTACCCTAAATTTGAACTCAATTTGATGCTTTATGCCTAGGTATATACACATTTCTCTTTCTTTTGCTTTTTCCAGCAAAAACATTTATATCTTATACTTTTTGAAGAAATGCAATTTTTTCTTTTATCTATTGATATAACATTCATAGATTATGAAGCAATACAATTTACTTTAACCTTTCATTTTGTTTCATGATTTTAATAAAATACTAGATAGCTTCTCTCCCTACTTCTTCTAACTTTGGCTCCTGTTAACAGATCATTTTCAGCAGAAAATATCCAGGCAGATGTTTTCCTAAGGGGCCGAATGTGTAGGTGAGATTGCATCTGATTCTCTCTCTCTCTCTCTCTCTCTCTCTCTCTCTCTCTCTCTCTCTCTCTCTCCCTCCCTCCCTCCATCCCTCCCTCTTTCCTCCTCCTGCCCTCTTTATGCTCTTCATCTTCTTCATACCATGTGGCAAATGATAACTCTGCAATCATTCTTTAATATAGCTAATATAAACATCTAAACCAGATAACTCGGACCCTACAGAGGAAATAAGCATGAACTAGATAAAACACAGAATATAAAATAGACAGCATGAACAGTATATGAACTCAGAGTCTCCAGAGGCTGCAGGTGGTAAGTCATGCTTCCAGCAGGATGATTCCTGTAAAATAGGTTAAAGGAAGAAAGGGAGGGGGAGAGAGAGAGAGAGAGAGAGAGAGAGAGAGAGAGAGAGAGAGAGAGAGAGAGAGAGGAACCAAACACCACTTGGGTAGGCCAGACAGAATCCAAATGTCTTTCAACCTTAATGCTTTCATCTCGATTTTGAAAATCCCACTCACTGTTGTTAAACTGAAGAATCATTCCTGTTTCATTCACCTCTCTCTTGCCGAGAGTGTGACCCACAATAATTAGGAACACACAAACTCCTGAATAGGGTTGAAAGACAAAAATTTACTCTCAGACTTGTCGGAGCTTGCTTCCAGTTTACATACGGACATTGTCCTCATTCTTCATTTGGTTAAATGTATTAATTTACAAAATCATGCCCAGAGATACAGGTTATTACAGGTTGTTTACTATTTAAGTTATTTCCTATCTGAAAAGTCAAAGAATAAATGCTCTCTGTGGGGTACCCTTCATCACCACTACTATCACTGTGGGAAGTTCTTTTAATAGTAAACTGATTGTGATTATCAAATCACTCTTTGAAAGATTTTGGTGGCTAATAAAGAGCCCTGAGTGTCTGACCTCCCTGCCTTTCCTATGGGTTGCTCCAGAGCAGGTATTCTTTAGAACAGTGAGAAAAGATAGATCCTGAGGAATTTAGTGTTCCTTTTAAAACACTTCAGTTTTACCAGGAGGATGTAAAACAGCAGACATGATTAATAGACTAATATATATTTTCCTATATTTGCTTACAGGTGATTATGTCTCTAAAATGTTTATAAGTCCAACACTGAAACTTCCTCCCTGCCAATTTGAGTTTAAGGGCCTCGAAGTTAAAAAAGGGGCTACAGGGGAGCCTTTTCCTTCTCTCAGTCACGGCTGTTTCTGCCCCTAGTCTCTCAAATCTATGATACCTTTATAGCCACTCTGTGTGGCTATTTTCTGTGCTTTTTCCTCCTGCAGTTCCTCTTTCAAAGTTGTTTGATTTTTACCACTCCCAGAAGAAGTTCTGTTGTCATTATTTAATATGGGAATAGCAGCAACATTTTCACAAAAGCTCCACGATAGTGTTTTATAAGCTATTCTAGTGCCTTCAATCATTTGGCTTATTATTCACAATCCAGCATATAACTTTACTCTTGTTTGTGGGCCTCTGGTGGGCAAGGTACTCTTCTTGCCCAGGCCTTTCCCTGTGGCTCTGAAAAGCTTGCTCAGGAAGTCACATTCAGTTTTAGGCTTCACAAATTTCTTCAGACACTTACCACAAGAGACTGAAAACTTCCCTTTGGCTTTTTGTTTCTACATAGGAAATGCCATTTCAGATACAAAAAAAAAAAAAAAAAGCATTTTATTTTGTCTCTTCAGACACTCACATATATAAAAATATGGTGTAACTTGATGCATACTATTGAATCTGGAAAATCTTCAAAGACGAGAGTTGTTTTTTTATAGTGTAAGTCCTAAGAAAAAGGAGTGGTTCAAATCTTCTGATGTACTTCTGTATGGGATTTTAAAATAACACAGCTTTGAAAAGGAGTCTTTATGTCTCCGTAAAACGCTGATATGTATCCCCTTGCAGCTGAGGAAGTTAAGGTGGATGCTGATTTATTGATGTATGCTGTTTTAAGAGCGTATACACACCTCTTTCCTTCCGGTTCCCAGGTAGTCCTTAGAAGCGGACCACTTTGAAATTATTCCTCCCGATACACAAACCCTCAAAAGCTGTTTAAGGTTTAGCCACTGACCACAGCTTCAGAAGATCTGTAACATGGCCCTCAGAGAAACCACAACAAATGCCTGATGTACACCTCCACGCCAGCACACTGAGTCCTTCAGAGAAATGTGGAGACGGCTTGAGGAATTTTGGATGGCTGAATGTTCGCTTTGGGACTATCTTCATGCTTTAACATCCAAGGATGCTTCCTCTCGTGGTTTCGTTGACGCTCGAGTGAGCTGTGGTCAATGTATCCTCCCTTTGGCTTTTGCTTCTCACTCTGGGGTTATCCTGGTCGTGTTTCTTATTCGCTTTATTCTGTTACTGTTTAATTCAGTCAGATTCTCTGGATAGTGCTTTCTGGTCTAACGTTGCTTGGTCACAGATTAAATAATTGGTTTTGTACAACACACTGTGATAAATGGGACAAGAGTTTTTGGATTTGTATACAGAATTTGGTGAAAATGCATGTGTATGTGTGTGTGTACGCTCTAAAATTAAGGATGCTGTTGCACATTAAACTTGTGTTCAACTTCCAAAAGTTATTATCAATCTGAAGTGAAAACTGAAGTATGTATTAGTATATATTACTGAATAATTTTATATTTCTTGGCTATGTGTGTTCTAATTAAGACACTTTGACATAGTGATTGCTTAGCAGTTTTTATAAAAGTCTTTTGTGATACTACTGTGTTCACATAGACAGGAAATCACAAATATAAACTGTCTTTATTACTATTTATGTCTATGGGACAGACCCCTTGATATTCCTTGATCAGAATTTAAATGTTGAATTAAAAGTTGGAAGGCAAGTTCATGGTCTCAAATTTTAACACTTCTTTTCTATTCATCAATAAACATAAAATTAGAATTTATTACACTAATAAAAATTTAAAACCCAGTGGATTTTTTAAAATCAGGTATTTCAAAATATTGATGGAAAGTTTCTTCTATAATAAACAGATATTTGCTTAGTCCGGAAAAGATTTTTGTAAAGATCTAAATTGTGCGTCACTCAAGCTTGTCCAGAAGATCACCTTAGCCACCGTGCTTAAGGCCAAAACTTCTGCTTTGTCAAGAAGTTGATCTAAGACTGAGGAGAGAACACAGCTACACAAGCACAAGAACCTGAGTGTCATACCAGAACTCATGTAAAAACCCAACAGTGGTGATCTATGCCTATAAGATTAGCATGACAGACATCCTACCAGCCCAGCACAACCTGGGGCCAGGAAGCACCATGTCTCAGTGAGAGAGCTTGGTCCCTCAAACACCAAGATTAATGGAACCTAAAGTATCATTCCAGAGGTTAGCCTCAGCACGCATTCCCACTCCTCCCACACATAGATGAAGATATACATACAAACACATGTAAATTTAATTTATTTATGTTGCTTAATATATTAAAATATTTTTCAAAATCTGTTTTTTTTAGTAAGTTAAATCATTTTTTTGAAGCTGCAAACTATTCTTCAGTGAATCTACAGAGTGAAAAAAAATCATCTAGTTTTTTTTATCTGCTTTTCTATAGTTTATGAACCATTGACAAAACTCTTCCTTTTGACAGACAGTGCAGGTAAACATCAGGCAATAGAAGCAGTATTGTCATCAATCATTCTTGCAACCTCAGAAAAATAGATGAGGCTAAATTATAGTCTGATAAGGCAGAGGAGTGGATCAGATCTAAACCTTGTTTCACATGAGAGAATGTTTTTGTGAATTAAAAGTCTATCACCTATTTCCCTGATATATATATATCAGGGGATGGCCTTATATATCATCGAAACGGGGGAGGAACTTGGTCCTATGGACACTTGTTGCCCCAGCAAAGGAGGATGCTAGAGGGCTGAGGCGCTGGGAGTGGGTGGATGGGTGGATGGGTGGATGGGGGAGCACTCTCTTAGATGCAAAGGGAATGGGGAATGGGGTGGGTGATTTTCAGACGGAAGACCTGGAAGGGGGACAACATTTGGAATGTAAATAAATAAAATAACTAATTAAAAAAGGTGTGTCACCAAATCTCAGACTCTTTAGAAGCAATTCTAGAACCCTAGGCTTTCTGTCCTGCTATCAGAAAACAGTTTATTTCAAATAAATGTTTCAACCCAGGGCTTACTCTGGGTATTCTCTGTGGAGCGAGTAGACTTCTCTCAACTGTTTTTCTCAAAGCCCAAATGAGTACTTTGTTCTTAGTATTACCCAGTAGTGGGGATTTTATTGATTTACAATCTAGACAAGAATAGTTTCTTTGTCACTGGATGTGTTATCAATAAATTAACTTCATATTTGGTCTGAAAATTAGTAGCCAGCAGACTAAGCCTATAGAGTACTATAATTCACGTTTGATGTTTTTCAGTGTTATAGCATCTACATTTTTAGTATGTTAAAAAGTATCTGATAAAATTAAGTAAATTTCAAATACCAACATTAATTTCTATCTAATCCAATAAAATTCTATACTTGAAGACACAACTATCATATTATATCAAATTTGACAATACTTTTGAGCACTTAATTTTTTTTCCAAAGCTACACAACACAGTTCTTAAAGTTTGCTTTGTCAGGTTATTTTGATAGGGTGTTGTTTTTTTTTTTTTGTTTGTTTGTTTGGTTTTTTGGGGGGGGTGGATTTGTTTTTTTTTTTTTTTTTTGAGACAGGGTTTCTCACTCTGTAGGCTGGCCTCGAACTCAGAAATCTGCCTGCCTCTGCCTCCCAGAGTGCTTGGATTACAGGCGTGCGCCACCACCGCCAGGCAATAACTCAGTTCAAAATCAACAGGTGGAGATGGTGGCACAAGTCAGTTCTAGCTGCTTGGTAATCTGAGGCAGGAAGACGGCTTGAGACTAGGATTTCTCGGTTGATGTGAGCAACAGGAGACGGATTCAGAACAAAATACAACAAAACTGAAACAGAAAGAAAATTGTTCACATAAAAGCTATTGAGAAACTTGGGGGAAAGTGTGTGAGGGGAGGTGGTGGGGTGGGGTTAGCAAAATCACTTTATCTCTTCACTGGCTTTCTACCCAGCTAGCCACCCCAAGCTCTGTAGGATTTGTTTGATTAATTTTTGCAGGTACTAAACTCTCAACACGTTTTAAAATAATAATAGCATTAACTAGCTGAGAAGCATTTATTACACCGCTGAGAATACATGTTCCCTCTTAAATCTCTTCCAACCACTGCTTCTTCTCTCTCCACCACCATCACCCAGGGTCCAGTCATAAAATACTTCTGTGGGGTTTCTGAACCCCAACAATACTCGCTGGGCTAAGACATCTGTAAATGGCTGTTGCTGTGTCGCACAGCTGCTCTGCCAGAGGAATCTTCCCATCATCCACAACTCCATCTTCGCGCGCAGTGTCTGTCCAATTCACCTTCCGGTTTAGATCCCTGCTGTTTCTACACCTGTTCCCTGTGACAGGCAATCTCTGCAGAGTCTGAGGAATTCTGGAAAGAAGACACACAAGATCCTCGTGGAGACACGATCAGGGGAACCTGAGCTGTCTTTCATTCCTACTGCGTCTTTACCTAGTCAGTCAGAAACAATTATTTTTCCAGCACAGTTCTTAAAGGGATGATTCCCAGTGCATTTCTAAGAGCTGCCTTCAGGAAGCCTTTTATGATCGGTCGCATCGCGTTTCCCCTTTGACTAACAGTACACTGTATTTTAAAAACTGCCCTATCTTATAGATATTTTTGTTTCATTTCTAACTTTTTTGTGTTTTTACCAAAGTAAAGATCTTGTGTGTGTCACTTCTAGCTCACCACACAGCCCTTCAGACAATGCCATTTTCCTAACAGGAGCTTCACAGTATAGTTTTTGAACGAAATCAAATTCGTCTATAAAACTTGTTAAGGGTTTTGTATATTTTACTAATATAACACAGGTGTCCACCAAGTTTTGGGCAGATTATCTGAAAAGAGGATGTTATTTAAAACAACTGGAGGTCTTGTTTGTTTTAGCAACCACACCGGGGTAAATTTACCCTCTGTATTTGAAGAAAGCATCTGGAGTCCACCAGTTGGACTCCATTGAAACCATTGAAACCATTGGATCATTGAAAGAGAAGCAGTAACTCTCACCGCTACGTTCTCCCAGTAAAAGTGTGAACTTATTTAATGACAGCTAGTTCTCTGCTCCACCACTCAGAGGATCAGAGTACTTGCAAAGATGCTCCCATAGCTAAGTATCACATACAGGAAGTGGGCGGAGTTGCCAGCCATCAGAGAGATGTGCTGGATTCAACCAAAACACCCAACAACCTTCAACAGAGAAGGGAATAAATGGACTAAGGTTGTGTGATGGATACCAACAGTTTTATGTTCAGTGCCCAATATGTTCAGTACCCAAAAGTACTCACCTTGTCCTTAAATCACCTTTGAGGTGATTTGCATAAATGGCTTTGACAACATAATTTGTGACAAATCAGGTTATGCATTTGCTATCACTGACTGTAAAGCCTTGTCCTACTGAAGAGAGGAAGAAAAATGTGATCTCAGAAGACAGTTTCTGAGCAGATTTAAGTACCCGGAGCACCGAAGCTGGGACAACCACAGTCCATACAATGCCAGATACAGAGGCAGAGGCAGAGAGGTGTGTTCGTAAATGCCCGGGTTGTTGGCATGTCTTTGAAGTGATGAAGAGGCAAGGGTGGAGGCTCCCGACTCCTGCTCCATTGCTCTGCCCTCTGTTCCCATTCGAGGTTTGCTAACGACATTTCGGTTTCGTGTGTAAGGCACAGAACACAGCATGCTCTACAAAGTGAATGCGATTCAGCCACATTACCGTCCCTTCATCATTAGTTTCCCATAAATTCTTATTGAGAAGGAGGAAACAGTTGAGAAAGGAGAGGCAAAGGTAGCCCCATCAACTGGACAGAAAGGCCATTTGAGGATCTTGCAGAAGCATGGCCAGTGACCCAGGCGACTCATTAGAATTCGTATAACACCAGATCTGCTGTCTGTCCACCAGGGAAGTTTACTTCATGTTGTCCCGAGAGGCTTTCTGCTTGCCTAAAGAGTTGGAAGTAAAAAGCTGGGATCTAAGCTTGGGGTCATTTAACATGAGTTTGAGTCCCAGAAAAGGACTCCCAGAGCACAGAATTGTGTTTCTATCCCTGCTGGGCTCTGTTAGTTACTTACACAGAGCTCAGGCTAGTCTTTCATCAGTCCTTCACCAGAAAGTTCAGAAAGCTATTCATGTTATTTTTAAAAGATGCACGGGGAAAGAGAATGTATAAAAAAACAACAACAAAGTCTGTTCATGGAAGAAATTTCACTCTGACTTAGAAATTAAACCAAAAGAAAACTTTGCAACAAGAATGTCTATAAAAAATAATAAAAATCACATTTATGTTGGGAAAGGTTTCACTGTTATTGGTTGACAAAGATATTTTGCCCAGAGTTTGATTGAACCTGAAGAAAAGCTGTTACATGTAAAGGCAGTACAGACAGGAGTTCTAGGTCACCTTTGACTGCATAGTAAGTTTGCAGACAGCTTGGAGTCCATGAGACTCTACCTGGAATAAAACAATAGCAATCATAGGAAACACACACACACACACACACGCACACGCACACGCACACGCACACGCACATGCACACGCACGCGCACGCACACGCACGCACACACACACACATGCACATGTGTGTGCGCACACACACACACACACACACAAATGCACACAAATGCACATGCAGAAAAGGGAAGCTATGCCATTGAAGATGATTATGTCCATGTCTGAATAAATATGGGTGAGAATAAACATTAGCTCTTCTAGAAGAACTAATTTTTGCAAGTTAATCATGGTAATGTCCTTCTCTTTCAGATTGGAAATAGGAGCCACATTGGCATAAAAAAGCTAGAATTAAAGTAATGTTTATCCATAATCTAGATTCTTCTGCCCCCCAAAATTATTTAGAACTTAGACTGCCTTTTCTAAATAATCAACTTATTTCATTTTCCCCCAAATTCATTTCAACACCCAAGCATATTTCCTAGAAAATAATTATGTGTTACAAAGACATTAGAAGCAGAGAGATTTTGATATTCAGTTGATCTTCTTATGGGAGATGGTCAAGAGTGAATTATGTTTAAAATCAGGAGGAAAAGCATGATCAGCCTTAGCTTTTGGGTGAGTTACCCAGATAGCATTAGTAGATCATTCCTAAAAGAAGGATAGCAAGCTAGGCCTTTTCTGTTCCCTTTCTCCTATCCCAAGAGCATTTTAGGGAAGAAATTACTTAAGCATATCAACAAACATTGTCATATCATATACAATAATGTAATGTGTAATATAATATAAATACTGACCCTTTATTCTGCTTGCTGTAGTTTTGAAAATTAAACTGCTTTCAACTTGACAGAATAATCAGAAATGGAGCATTTCAAAAAGAAACTCAAAAATAATGACTTTTAAAAATTCAACATTTTAAAAATATTCCTGCTAACTGAAGCTCCTAAGAAGACAGTGTTTTAAATATGGATGAAAACCAGCAGTTTCTTGGCCCAAGAAAAATTCTTGAACACGTACAAAAAAAAATCTTTGTCTCAAGATATTCTTCACAGCATTGTTTTTCAAATGAATTTCTTTAAATAACAGACATGGAATGTGCTTATTTTTGTTAAATTAGAAATAAGATCAACCACCCAGATAGCTACCTTGAGCTGCTACATTGACAAGTCTACTTCTAGCTTCTCCATCCAAGTTTCTTCCAAAACATGAAATACACTTCATGTGTTGTTTTATAATCTCTACTGGGTACTGATGTATAGGAAATACTTTCTTGTTACTCAATATCATTTTAAAAATTAATTTTAATTTTGAACATTGTGGTGATCAATCCTGTTATTCAATTTTTACCTGTTTCCAAATCTTTAAATCTTTAAAAATCCCATTAACATCTTCATCCAGTAAGTCTTTGAGACTAACTCTTTCCATACAAAATATCGTAACCCTGGAGCTTACAGGACGTTTGCATATACCAGTGCTGCTAACATATATTGCCTAGCCCGTTCCAGAGTTTCTGCACAGATTCATCCTCCCATTATCTGTGAACAAATATCTTCACTTCTCCCCATCTTTGGCAGCCGGTGTTATCATTTTCAATCACTGTTGTGAATTTCCCTGGCAGAGCTTTGTCTCCTCATGGTTTTAGTTAAAGATTTTGCAATCACCGGGTCGCTGAGCTCACTCGTGACTTGCCCACTTGTGGCCTTCTGCCTCCTTAGCTCGTGCCTTATTTCTTTCTGACCTCGAGGTATTGTCAAAGATGGGGAACATATTTTTCCATCTTTTCCATTTGTCTCTGATTTTCTCTATTACTTTTATTCTAACAAGAACTTTAAACTCTGAGGTTAAGGGCAGTCCTGTATTCAGAGGAAAGAACTATTCTGGTAGAGGAGACAACAGGCGCGGATACGTTCTGACACAGGTGAAACCAATTTCTGCGTTTTGTTCTGAGCCACTCCTGTCCTCTGATGTCACTGCCCTTTCAGAATTTCATACAGAGCCACATCCTCTAGATCAGTGTGTGTGAAGGTCTTCTGGGCATAATGGCCTTGCTGTCTTGGATAGCTGCTGAGATGGTCCCATTTGTCCATTCTCAACCGAATTGGAAGCAATTTAAGGACAGGAAAACATTTTTATATGTCTCCTCTATTCTTCCTAGTTGTAGCACCTCGCACAGCAGGTAATAAGCCTCCAGTGATTCCCTGTTCATTGACTGCAGATGTCTCTCTTCCTCTGTGTCCCAGGGCCCAAACACTCTGTGGGAACTTTACTTTCCCACAGATTTTATTGAGGCTCCTTCTATGTGTGAAAATCACGGAGCCATTTCACACGAAATGCTCTCTGCTCTGACCAAGGACTTGTCAGAGCGTTCAAAGTGAGTGAATGCATACATATTCGATAGGAAATTCTCCAAAACATTTAAGAGAGTAAAATATCAAAAATTCTTTTAAAATATGCAAGATAGTTTTTTATCTGTATAACTAAGTATGACCTAGTATAATTTTATAATTTGAAAATAGTATTCTTTAATCAGTATTGTAAACTCTCTCTCAGTGTGTGTACAATGTTTTTGAAGAGATTGTTCCAAGTTTGTCAGTCAAAATTTGGAGAATAGACAATTGTGTGTGTTCTTAAATGAACATGTAGTATTTCACACTCTCCACATAAAACCCTCAAGGCAGCTGATGCTGAAGGCCAGTTACAGCTACTACTATCACAGTGTGAGAGATAGGACCCCAATAGTGAGTGTTATTTACACAACGTATACATGCACTGAAACATAACACCTTTCCTGTAAATGTGTACAATTTTTATATATTGAAAAATTATTGAAAGTAGAATGAATGTAAAATGAATACAGATTAGTTCAGGAATACAATTAGTTGAATAAAGGTCTGTTTCTGCTTGTGCTCTTAGTCAGCAACTAAAAACATATTTTTGATTTAAATGTATATTCGACATAAAGCATTTTCAGGTAGTTAGCAGAGGAACAGAATGGATAGTCCTAAAACCTTAACGACTAGAATTCGAAAGTGGCTGGGTATGCAGGCAGCAAAACAGCTTTGAAGCCCAAATATTAAAATATGCAAGATAGTTTTTAAAGAGTATTATATCTTAATATCTGTATAACTAAATATTAACCCTTTCTAGATTATCAAAAAGTTGAGTATGTTCGTGTCTGGTCCTCATAAACGCATATTATCAATGCTGTCATCATCCCAGGAAGTGTGGTAGGATTGCTAGTGTGGGTGAGTAATAACCATTGGGTTAGAAGTCACTCCTTAAGTGGTGGGATCTGCTGATGGAGATGGTACTGGAGATATCTACTCCATGAGTTTGTGGCGGATGGGAACCAAGGGATGCACTTGGTGATGTCACCCATTACTTGGAGACTTTTTTTTTTAAAGGTAGTTTCTATTACTACCCAGTTTGTTTGTTTTTCTTTCTTCTTTTTTTTTTTTTTTAGAAAAAGGTATTTTACATTTTTCTTGTTTTTTTGCATATGATTGGTAGCATACCTTTTAACTGCTGTAAGTAATAAAAATATATATGTGCAAGTTGGCTATAAGAAATGCTAAAGTTTCACCTAATAAAATTTTGGTATGCCTCAGTTTTCAAAGTAAATTTGATTTATTTGAGCCACCAGCCATCCGATGACAGCCCTGTGTTTTTTATATGAGTCACGTCCCAGGGGGTCTGGAATATGCCAATGGTGTACCTTGGACTGGATCCAGTGTCCGCAAACAGGTTTTCATTAGACTTTGATGCCAGTCGTATTTGGGAGCAGGGAGGCTGCTGAAAACCGGCTTCACTTTGGGATCACTTCTTTCTTTTAGAAAAAGCAACAAAGATCTTTTTAAGCAAAGCTTTGCGCCTCCGCATTGTAGGTGTATGGCAGTGTTTTAGAGAGCAGTAATCTGTTATTGCAGGTGGTCGGACTTCAAGCACTTCCGTATTTTGAGAATAGATCAGACGAAGTGCAACAACTTTTATTGAAGAATTGCCGAATTTGAAAATCAGAAACACATTTTCTGTGGCTGAGATTAAGTTAGCATGTATTACAGTCACTTGGGCTTTTCTGTAACAGTAAAGGAAGTATAATTACGTAGATTATTCCACATGTCACAAGTTTGGAACCTTAGTCACACTTAGGGACCTTTATCACTCTCGCATAGACCCTTAAACGGTAATCTTATTAGAAATGGAGGGAAATTTCTATTTTTAGACGATCGTAGAGTAGCAAAGTCATTGAGGAATAATGAGTGAACCTACCTTTTCTATTTATATGGTAAAGTGAATTTTCTTCCTTATTTTTTTTATTTGCATCCTTTTAGGCTCTGATAAGGGTAAATGTGAGGGTGTGACCCAAGTCATTCTTTAAAAGCTGTCTTTAAGCTCCTATATCTGAAGGAAAGAGTGTGTTTTATAATTCACCTGTCATTTAGGATTGAACATTATATCTACTCTTTTTTGTTGTTTGTTTGTTTGTTTGTTTGTTTGTTTCTTCAAGACAGTTTCCCGGTGTAGCCCTGACTGTCCTGGAACTCACCCTGTAGACCAGGCTGGCCTCTAACTCAGAAATCTGCCTGCCTCTGCCTCCCAAGTGCTAGGATTAAAGGCATGCACCACCACCGCCTGATTATATCTACTCTTTAAATTCAGAAAAAGGTCAATGCATATTGTCTACCTGGTAACAAGATCATCTCAGCATTTTGCCCACAGAAAATAAGGGAATTAAAAAAGATGGTTCAGTTTTTATGTAAGACCAAGAGAACTCCTGGAGAATAAAGATGGCCAACACGTAACTGAACAGCAGAATATATACGTGGTGTGAGTTGTCATCAAATGATTTAATGGCAGTTATCTGAGTTGGAAAATTCATCTTGTTGTTTAAAAGAAAGAAATAGTTTTTGTTTTTCTTCTGTGTGATCCTGATCTAGATGTTGCATAGGGTTTTATTTTATTTTAATTTTGTCATTATAATATAATTACATCCCCCCTCTTCTCCCTCCAAACCCTCCCATATACCACTTCTTTCTCTTTCAAATTCATGGCTTTTTTTTTTCAGTAAGTGTTACATACACACCACGCACACACCCACATACATACGTATAGGTATACATATTCATAAATATAACTGGCTAGTCTGTATAATGTTAATTGTATGTATGTTTTCAGGGATAACCATTTGGTATTGGTTAAAAAAAAATCAGTGTGTTCTTCCCTGGGGAAGTCTATTTCTCTTACTCCAAGCATTCCCAAGTTACATGGTGTGTTGTGCATGTACATGTGTGTGTGTGTGTGTGTGCATGTGCACACGCACATGTGTCTATATATGATTAAAGCTGCACAGTCTTTGTTACATCTGCTTTAACATGTCTATTGTCCTTGTAGTCTCATATTAAGGCAGTATATTGGCAGGACTTTATAGGTGTAGCCTCTGGCATTACTAGGAGACACAGCCTCACCAAAAATGCCCGGTTTCTCTGGACCTTACAATGTCTCCAGGAGAGTTTTGTAGATGCATCCATTGGGACTGGGCTTCACCACTTTACATTTTGATTGGTTGTAGTTTTCCATAATGGTCTCTATCTGTTGTAAAAGAAGTTTCCTTGATGAGGGATGATAACTACTTATCTGTGGGGTATAAGAACAGATATTTAGAAATAGTTAGGGATTGTGCTGGTTTAATAAAGTGATGGTTGTAGATTCTTCTCAAAGACCCATGACTTCACTACCTCTAGGTAGTAGGCTAGGTGTAATTTCCTTCTTATTGAGCTGGTCTTAAATCCAAATAGAGAGCTGGTGGTTACTGCCAAGGTATGCGTGCCACTACTGCACCCTTAAGGTTATTGTGCTGTGCTGGTAATCGTCATGATTTATGGGCATTGACTATTGGTTGCTTCTCTCCTTTGGAAGTTTTCATGGTGCCTCCTGGTAACATGAAAGCTGGGAGCTAGTCTTCAAGGTAGAGAGATTCAGGTCAGTGCAAGCTCAGTACCCTTGAGTTACTTTCCACCTCTGAGAGGCAACTGAGGGCAGTAGCAGTAGCCTGAATTGTTTTCCGCAGTTTGTTGGACAAACCTGACTAACAACCCAAAATAAGGCTTTTCATGGTTGGTGTTGGGACGTTTTTATATGGTCTTCAGATCCTGAAGGGAACATTGTCAGTCTATATGGGAACAACTTATTTAAACTATATACAGACTTACAGTATTATAGGGACTTTTGTAGGTAAGGAGTTAATTCCTTATGACTTTTTCAGGCATCTTTATGTCATTTTACCCTCTTCCTTCCTTTTTCTGTATCTCTGTCTCCCTAATCAGAACCTTCTTCTTGCCATTTCATAGAAGTTCACGAGAACACTTGTGCCTTGCTATGGCCCTCTTTATTGCTTCCCCAACCCCTTACCCTGGCAGTGATTGCTTTTTACTTTCCTGGTTTCTGCAGTTACTCCAGGATATATACTCACATCTGAAGATTTAGAGCTAGGAGCATCTCGTGAGAGAGAACACATAATGTTTGTCTTTGGGGGTCTAGATTATCTCATTCAATGCGAACTTTTCTAGTTCTACCAATTTGCCTGTAAAGTTCGGGATTTCCAGTCCTTTCTTTAGAGCTGAACAGCAGCCCGTGGTGCTTATGTCCCACATTTTCATTGCCTGTTCCCCAGTCAGAGGACAGTTAGCTGTTTCCATAACCTAGCTACTGTGATTAAAGAGCAAAGTACGCAGCAGAGCAAGTGTCTGTGTCAAGTGCTTTGGACGAGTGCCATGGCGCTGGGTTGTATGGTAGATTTATTTTTATCTTTCTGGGAATTCCCCACACCTGTTTCCATAGTGGCTGCAGCAATTTGCAATCCCACCAACAGAGGATGAGGGGTCCTTCAGCATTTGCCTGTCAGTGGTTTTGTTGATTTTCGCAATTCTGCTTGGTTAAGATGAAATCTCAAAGTTGGTTTGATTGATGTTTCCATAAGGGCCAGGGATGATGAACATTTTCTTGAGACATTTCTTTGCATTTTTTTCCATTTTTTGAGAACTTTCCATGTCTTGATGGGCTATTTGGCTTACTTTTTTGGTTGCTTGACTGATTCTTTGTTTTTCTTTATATATTCTGGATATTAATCCTCTGTCAGATGCATAGCTGGCAGAGTCCTTCCCCATTCTATATGCTTCCTTTTAGTGGATACGTAGTTTTAAAAGAAAAAATAAACTTGGAGATTCCCTGCTCAAGACCAAAGTCAGACATGCAATCAATACTTCAATCAATCAAACAAATGGATTTTTTTGGTAATTTCATTTTCTATAAAATAAGATAAAACTAAAATAGCACAGAGTAGACTATTATATAACCAATTTGTTAATGAAATGGTGAAATCTCTAAGTGTTCAATATTTCTTCATGTTTTCAATGAACTATAAACCTTCTGCCCATGTTTGCAGCTTGATATCTGAAATTCTCAATATGGTTTTATATAGTCAAACAGTCACGATCCCTAACACAATATGTCAACTTCTTTACTCTTTCAAATGTGTTTAGTGAAATCTTATAGCATAGTTTCTTAGTGTCTGTCATTATCTATTTAAAAGATATGCACTCAAGAGTAATTCTGAGATGGAAAAAATGGTCTGATCTTGGACTGTGGGAATTCTAAATACTATATAACTTTATTTAAAATACACAATTTTGAAGTTACATTAGGTGGATCTCACAGTATTTAAACTGTGCCAAATTAGGCTGCTAAAATGTGCAAACCAAAGCCTGGGGAGATGGCACAGAGTAAGTGCTGCTGTCCAAGCAGACAACCCTGCATGTAGATCCTCAATTGTCACATTAAGGTAGATGTGGGAGCACATACTGGTAGACAGAAGCAAGAGGATGTGTAGGTAGGGTTTGCTACCCAGCCACCTCGCTAGCCATTGGACAGCTCTAGGTGCAGTAAGAGATTCCCATTTGAGAGAATAAAGTTAGAGAGCAACTGAAACTGTAGCTGATATTAATAGTGTATTTTTTTAAATCCCAAACATGTACACACACAAACACCACACACAAGATGTCCACACCCAAATTTATTTACTCTCTTAATGGCATAAGCCACATCTAGAATACATCTTTTTTTTTCAGAATTCTCTTTCAAGCATATTTGTTACAAAATAGTCTTCAAATGTGTTTGTGGTTGCTGAGCCTGTCTTTAGAGTAATTCATATTTAGATCATCGGCTTTCAGCCTCTTTAGAACAATACTGAGGATGGGCCAGAAAGCTTAACCCTAAATGTTGCTTTGACTCTTATAACTCACCTATAACTCACCGTGTATAGTCCAACACCTTTGCCATGGCCTCTCTGCGTTAGGTGTCTCTCCAGGTCTGGTCTCCCTGAAGCTCCTCTCTAGGATGCAGCTCCAGGACCATGAAATTTTCCTGCTTCCCTAAGGCCAGGCCGCAACCCTCCCTACTCTGTGCCCACTCTGTGTTGTGTACTGAAAAAGTGCACAAAAGGTGTTTGTTTTCCAAAGTACATTATTTTGTGCTTGACTTCATGCGTTTTTGGATCCCCAGAGCTTACCAGGGTTTGGCCTTTATATTTTGCAATACAACATTAACAAAAGAAAGAGCACACAACCATGGATTACAGTTTTATGCAAGCACATTCTTTAGGATTCCAGAATCACAATGTATATACAGTATTTCATATTTTTGTCTTATAGCAAATGTTTGCATATATGTTTAAGTATTTAGAAATGGTCCTCATGACAAGATGACCTTCATTAATACCTACAATAATTTTAATCTTATTTTTTACCACTATACTACTACCCTATCTTAGTTTGGGTTTTATTACTGTGAAGAGACACCATGATCAAAGCAACTCTTATAAAGACAAACATTGAATTGGAGCTGGCTTGTAGTTTCAGAGGTTCAGTCCATAATCTTCACAGTGGGAAGTATGACATCATGCAAGCCGACTTGGTGCTGGAGGAGCCAAGACTTCTACATCTTGATGGGAAGGAAGCCAAGAGGCAACTGTCTTCCACAGGCAGCCAAGAGGAGGGTTTCTTCCACATTGGTTGGAGCTTGAGCACTAGGAGACCTCAAAGTCCACCTACATAATGACACACTTCCTCCAACAAGGCCACACTTATTCCAACAAGGCCATACCTTCTAATAGTGCCACTTCCCATGGGTCAAGCATTCAAATATATCAGTCTATGTGGGGGGTATAAACCTATTCAAACCAGCACATACCTCTTACATTTGTATGGTGCTTGTACCATAAACATGCACACACACACACACACACATACACACACACACACACACACACACACACAGAGAGAGAGAGAGAGAGAGAGAGAGAGAGAGAGAGAGAGAGAGAGAAAGACACACAGAAACAGACACATAGACTCACACACAAAAAGGCACACAGAAAGATATACAGAAAGACATACAGACACAAACAGAGGCATACACACAGAGAAAGACAGAGAGACAGATGCAGAGAGACACAGAGATATATAGAGATGGGTACACAGATTCACAAACATATAGAAAGACACATAGCAGTATATATAGAGACACACAGGGGACATACAGGCACATTGATGTGTGCATGTGCACACACAGACACACACACACACACACACACAAACCTGGAGATACATACTATCCCATCTCCACAGGAAAAGGTAAGAGTGAGAGAAGAAGCACAATGGTATGGAGACCAAGGTCTCCATTCTTCCACACACTCATCTAGCCATCTCAAAGTGAGCTTTGCAATTTTAATTGCCTCATCAATAAGGCTTCTTTGGTTTCCTTGGATCTTTGGGGAGCAGTTGTGTGGGTTTGGGGTATTGGCATAAAAGCTGCAATGTTGGAGGTAGAGCCTAAGCTGGCTAAACATGAAGGACCCTCGGGGTTCTGGGGCATGTGGAGACCCTCTGGTTGAAACAAACTGGCATGTCTAAGATTCCTGCTGGTGTGGAGTACGGACCAAGTAATGACCCAGCTTGTGCAATCAGCCCTCGGGGGCTGGCATGGGGTCATAAACCAAGCCAATTAAATTCTTAGAGGAAAATATAATTGTGCAAACTTCAGATGTTGAGTTGAACTGTTCAACAGTAAGTTGTTCTTTTAACTGCCGGCCCAGGCTGGACCCACTACCTCTTCCTGTTCTGCTGGCAACTAGCAACCCACCAAGCTTGGGTTTTTGGGAACAAAGTCCTTTCCTCCGACAGCTTTTAATGTCCTAATGGGCAGAACTGAAACATGGGCGATAAACATAAATACTATTTGGGATTTAGAGTAGATTCTGGAGTAGGTAATGATTTTTTGGCTATGGAAATGGAGTGACTTTATTTTTCATTTGAATGACTAAATGACTTTTGCTTGGGCTAGAGGGTAAAGTGTTATGAGACAGACTGTGTACTCCCAAGTCTCATGTGTTAAAGACCTAATCCCTAATCCCTAGTGCCGTGGGATGTGACTACATTTGGAGACTGGTCAATTAAAGATATAATTGGGGGGAAATGAGGTCACGTGTTGTGCTCTAATCAGACATAAATGTTGTCTTTGTAAAGAGAGGAAACCAGGGCAGCAGTCCTTGTATACAAACATACACAAGAAAAATTATGTGAGGTCAGAGCAAGGAGCTGACCATTTGCAGGCCAAGGAACAAGGCCTCGGAGGAAGCTAGTGCCACTCACACCTGTTCTGCAAATAACTCTGAGAAATAAGTTTCTGTGTGAAAGGCACTGAATCTATGAGTATTTGTTACAGCAGCCTTTAGACACTAATGTAGTCACCTAGTCCAGGAAGCTTGGACATCTCCTAGCTTTAATTAATAGGTATCATGGAGGAGAAGATTCAAGTTTTCAGAGACCTCCACCACAGTTTTGACTATTTTTTACGAAAACCAAAACCTGGGTACAAAGGTGAATTATATAGATTAGCAATGATAGTAAAATTGAACATTGTAGTGAGCTATTGACAATACATAAGATTTCATACAAAGATTGTGTTTCTTCACTAGGCCGTTCAAAGACAGCATTTGAGGCTCAGGTTAGAATAGTGATGTGGGAAAGGGCTGGGGACAATTTCAGTGCACAGTACCTGCCCAGGGTACTTAAGGTTGGGTTCCATCCTTTGCAAAAGATAAAGAAGCTAAGGATGGGGGTGAGCAGACTTCTCTGTGATCATTTTCTGTCTTCCCATCCTTGTTAGTTCCTCCAGAGCAGATTTGTAGTCAGGGTATTTGAATCCTCACCAGACTCCAAATTCCTGTTTTTTTCTTTAGCTAAATAATCTCTCCACACAAACATGGCCACTTCTGGAAGAATCCTTGCAAATCCCCTTCTCTGTGTGGTGGTTACTTGTAGTTAGCAGTCAGAAGCATTTTGTGTAGACTAGTGTAATTTTCCTCAGTCTTGCCAGGTGTAGGTAACAGCCCACTGTGGTACCCCAAGTTCAAACGAAAATTCCTGGGTGCTTATACAGAAGACCTAACAATTTGGGAGCAGGGATTATTCTGCTCAAGAATTCACTGAGTGTCAGGTTGGGGTACTACGGCTGAGGTCATGTGTGTGACCCTTTTTCCATTTTCACAAGTACAGCCTCCTCTCTCATTCAAGACAAAACTCATAAAAGTGTGCCAGGGAAATAATTTTTTTTCACACTTCACAAAGCTGTCAAAAAGCCAAGGTTTGCCAGTTTTGCTTTTAACTTGCAAAATCTTTCAAACAGCTCCAGTCCAGCTCGGAATCTGATGGCCAACAAGTTGTAGTTCCTTCCATAGGAAACAGTAGATTTGTTGTTGGAGAAGATAGCATGGATTTCAGGCAGAGCCTGCAGGGTATTGTTCACGTTTAGAAGAACAGAGGCCCTGGCTTTTGCAGAGACAACCTTCATGTCAGCATGGGATTATAAGAACAGAAGCATGTTGTGCATATCTGTATGGGGATGTCTGTGTGTGTTGATTGACAGAATCATCTTGCCTCTTGGATCTGAGTCACATTTTCACCTGCATGTTGTAAAATGGTACAGCTGTTGAACAATTCTGTGTCTTTGGGACCTAGGCTGTTAGGTTTGATCTCAATATCTTTGAGATAATGAGACATAATTCTTGGTACAAGCTGCTTGTCCCAGGTCTTCAAGGACTTCCCTTTTCCTAGCCTATCCCATGCCAACTCTAAGAATGCTTAATTAGGTAGTGTTCCTTCTGTTTCTATTTTGTGGAATAGTTTGAAGAGTATTGGTGTTAGGTCTTTCTTGAAGGTCTGATAGAATTCTGCACTGAAGCCACATGGTCCTGTGCTTTTTTTGGTTGGAAGACTTTCTATGACCCCTTCTGTTTCTTTAGGGGTTATGGGACTGTTTAGATGATCTATTTGGTCCTGATTTAATTTTGGCATTTGGTATCTGTCTAGGAAATTGTCCATTTCCTCCAGATTCTCCAGTTGTGTTGAGTATAGGCTTTTGTAATAGGATCTGATGATTTTTTGAATTTCCTCAGTTTCTGTTGTTATATCCCTCTTTTCATTTCTAATTGTGTTAATTTGGATACTTTCTCTGTACCCTTTGGTCAATCTGGCTTATCTATCTTGTTGATTTTCTCAAAGAACCAGCTCCTGGATTCGTTGATTCTTTGTATGGTTCTCTTTGTTTCCACTTGATTGATTTCAGCCCTCACTTTGATGATTTCCTGTCTTCTACTCCTCCTGGGTGAATTGGCTTCTTTTTGTTCCAGGGCTTTCAGGTGTGTCGTTAAGCTGCTAGTGTATGCACTCTCCATTTTCTTTTTGGAGGCACTCAGGGCTATGAGTTTTCCTCTTAGCACTGCTTTCATTGTGTCCCAAAGATTTGGGTATGTTGTGCCTTCATTTTCATTAAATTCTAAAAAAGTCTCTGATTTCTTTCTTTATTTCTTCTTTGGCCAAGGTGTCATTGAGTAGAGTATTGTTCAGCCTCCATGTGTATGTGGGCTTTCTGTTGTTTTTGTTGCGATTGAAGACCACTCTTACTCCATAGTGATCCGATAGGAAGCATGGGATTAGTTTAATCTTTTTATATTTGTTGAGGTCTGTCTTGTGAACAATTATATGGTCGATTTTGGAGAAGGTACCATGAGGTATTGAGAAAAGGGTATATTCTTTTGCTTTAGGGTGAAATGTTCTATAAATATCAGTCAAATCCAATTGGTCCAAAGCTTCAATTAGTTTTACTGTGTACATTTTGCCAAAAGCAATATACATATTCAATGCAATACCCATCAAAATCCCAACTCAATTCTTCATAGAGTTAGAAAGAGCAATTCTCAAATTCATCTGGAATAACAAAAAAACCCAGGATAGCTAAAACTATTCTCAACAACAAAAGAAATTCTGGGAGAATCAGTATCCCTGACCGCAAGCAATACTACTGAGCAATAGTGTTAAAAACTGCATGGTATTGGTACAGTGACAGGCAGGCGTATCAATGGAACAGGATTGAAGCTCCAGAAATGAACCCACACACCTATGGCCACTTGATCCTCGACAAAGGGGCTGAAAACATCCAATGGAAAAAAGATAGCCTTTTTCAACAAATGGTGCTGGTTCAACTGGAGGTCAGCATGCAAAAGAATGCGAATTGATCCATCCTTGTCTCCTTGTACTAAGCTCAACTCCAAATGGATCAAGGACCTCCACATAAAGCCAGACACTCTGACGCTAATAGAAAAGAAACTGGGGAAGATCCTTGAGGACACTGGTACAGGGGGAAAGTTCCTGAGCGGAACACCAATAGCGTATGCTCTAAGATCAAGAATTGACAAATGGGACCTCATAAAATTACAAAGTTTCTGTAAAGCAAAGGACACCATCAAAAGGACAAATCAGCAACCAACAAATTGGGAAAGGATATTCACCAACCCTACATCAGATAGAGGGCTAATATCCAATATATACAAAGAACTCAAGAAGTTAGACCCCAGAAAACCAAATAACCCTATTAAAAATGGGGTACAGAGTTAAACAAAGAACTCTCACCTGAAGAATTTTGGATGGCGGAGAAACATCTTAAAAAATGCTCAGCTTCATTAGGCATCAGGGAAATGCAAATCAAAACAACCCTGAGATTTCACCTTACACCAGTCAGAATGGCTAAGATTAAAAACTCAGGAGACAGCAGGTGTTGGCGAGGATGTGGAGAAAGAGGAACACTCCTCCACTGCTGGTGGGGTTGCAAATTGGTACATCCACTCTGGAAATCAGTCTGGCGGTTCCTCCGAAAACTGGGCACGTCACTTCCGAAAGACCCTGCTATACCACTCCTGGGCATATACCCAGAGTATTCCCCAGCATGTAATAAGGATATATGCTCCACTATGTTCATAGCAGCCCTATTTATAATTGCCAGAAGCTGGAAAGAACCCAGGTATCCCTCAACAGAAGAATGGATGCAAAAAATGTGGTATGTATACACAATGGAGTACTATTCAGCCATTAGAAACAATGAATTCATGAAATTCTTAGACAAATGTATGGAGCTGGAGAACATCATACTAAGTGAGGTAACCCAGTCTCAAAAGATCAATCATGGTATGCACTCACTAATAAGTGGATATTAGCCTGGAAAACTGGAATACCCAAAATATAATTCACACATCAAATGATGTACAAGAAGAAGGGAGGAGTGGCCCCTGGTTCTGGAAAGACTCAGTGTAGCAGTATAAGGCAAAACCAGAACGGGGAAGTGGGAATGGGAGGGTGGGAGGACAGGGGGAGGGAAGGGGGCTTATGTGACTTTCGGGGAGTGGGGAACCAGAAAAGGGGAAATCATTTGAAATGTAAATAAAAAAATATATCGAATAAAAAAAGTATTAAAATAGAAAAAAACAAAAAAAGAATGCTTAATTAATGGCATCTCCCATGATATACTTTTCCTCTTCTTTGCAGAATACCTACATCCGTGATTTATAAAATGTGGGTCCTGGGCCAGTGGCAGTGGCAGAACTTGGAGACTTACTAGAAAGACAGATCTCCCAGCTTAACTCTGTGCTGTCTGCATCACTGAGGGAGCATGCTAATTGTGACTTGTTTGCTGTGGTTAGTCTTGCTCTGTAGGAAGCTTCAGTGTTATTGTTCAACTTTTACAAGTGACAGAATGGAGCTTAGAGAAAATACATTGAAAATAGTGTCATTGGCTGCCTGGCCAAGTATTGGTCAAGTCCTCCTTGTGCAACCCAGTGAGACAAACTCTCACACCTGTTTATTCTTCATTTACACTGATAAGGCTTAGAGGTCACTGCAGAAGATGGAGAGAAAGATGGTAAGAGCTACTTGATCTTATGTGCATAGCAGGGCAGTCCCACATATGAGCACACAGCAGTTGTGACACTGGGTATAAGGCCTGAGCATGCTCAGACTAGACAAAACCCAAGCCTGGAGAGAAGCAGCAGCAAGCCAGACAGTGTTTGGAGAAAACCAGGACCTTACAGCTTTGGACCTGAATCGTAGTTCCATCTACCTAGAAGCCATGACCTTGAGACAATTACTTAACTTCTCTGAACTGCAGCATCATCAAATGCATAGCAGAGGTAATAATATCCACCTTATGGTCTTATTGTGAAAATTGTGTCTATAAAAAGGCATAGTACAAGTACCTCAGTGGAGAGGTAGTCAATTATTACTGATTTGATGGGATTGTTGAGAAAGGCAGAGATAACAAAAATAAAATTTCCAGCATGCCACGAGCTCTTAAGAAATGGCAGCTTATTATTAGTATTTTTGTTTTTGTTAGGAAATGCATTGCATTCAGTCAGTGTTGTGCTGACTGTAATGTCCACCTGCCAAGCAAGTAAATGGATGGTGGCTTGGGAGAGCTATAAGTTAGAAGGAAGAGAGGAAGCAAAAAGGATTATAGACAACTTGACTTCCGATACTTGAGTACACTAGGAACAGCTCATTGAGCAAGGGGACACTAAGAGCTCAATTGTTTGTGCCTTCCTGGTCCTTTGTCCTTTATGTTCTCCCTCTCCCTCTCTCTTCTTCTCCCTCTCCCTCTGCCCTTTCTTTCCCTTCCCCCTCCTTCCCCTCTCTTTACCCCGTCCTCCTTCCCTCCCTCCCTCCCTCCCTCTCTCTCTCTCTCCTCTCTCTCTCTCTCTCTCTCTCTCTCTCTCTCTCTCTCTCTCTCTCTCTCTCTCTCTGCCTTTGTGTCTCTTTCTCCCCTCCCCGCTTCTTTCAGTCTTGATGTCCCAGTCTTCCTGTCACCACCTATGTAATGATGAGATCACAGACAGACAAGATCTACCAGAGTTGGCTTTTGACTCCCTTTGGAAGGATGAGCTTGGGGGAACAGTGGTATAGCATCTGAAGAATGTGGCGTGCAGGTGACATTTCAGAGGTGCGATAGTATCTGCTGATTTTACTAGAAAAGGGCATAACCAAAAAACAACGGAGCCTGAACTGAATTCATCTCCTCCACTGTGTTGTAATTAAACTTTGTGCTGTTGAGTGCACTCAGTTTTCTAGCCATGGACTCCAGTCCTAGACTTTCCCAGGAACCTTGAGAATCCTACACCATCCATAGCTTGGGTCCAAGTACAGACTCTCAGCCTAACATTGGTTCAGTTGCTTTTTTTGGTTTTGATAAAACTTTATCAAGGCTTAAACCAATTCAACTACATAGAACTAAGAAATGGCTTTGGATCAAAAATCTTCACTGAAAAATGAATGTATTTGTTACAGAGCCAATTTACTTCCTAGTTCTTTGAGAAAAATACAGTTAATAAACCTGGGCTGTTTAGGCTTGTGGGTTTTCTTTCTAAAGGAAAAGTAAGAATGTGTATAATACTCTTTAATCACCAGAGAGACAAGGCAGAAAGTGCCAAGCTGGAATTTACAAAATTGGTAATTACCAGATTTCCTAAGAAAGCAACCTTAGCACATGCCCTGCTCATGGAACTGATGCTACATGCTACTGAGTAAACTGATGAGGGAGGTGAGCTTTGAGCAGGTCTGCAGCCCTGTGCTCTCCAGAGGTGCCAGATGCCCTCACTCTCCACAGATCAGCAGCCAGTGTTTACAGTGTGCAGGAGTACTGGCCACACCTGTCCCTGTTATCCTGGAGAGGACCGTGTGCTATTGAGAGCTAACATGTGACAGTAGTGTTGATCACAGCTTCCTGCCAGGCCATACTACCCACTTCAGATCTGCAGGAGCAAGTCTTTTCCACAGCCCACTGACTTCGAAGAATCTGAATAGATCCAAAGGCTCCTCTGTCCTGCATGCTCTGGCGAGTCCCAGATTTCTTCTTTCTGCCAGTCCTTTAGGTCTGAGTTTCAGCACAGCCGTTACATACGCCTTGCTCAGATTGCCTCTGCATATGCTTACACGTGCTTGTTGGCCATGCCTCACTTCTTCCTTTATTGGACGTCACTGCCAGTTCCTCCTCCCTAACTCATCCTCCTCCCTTCTACGGCCAAGGACATTCCAAGTCACACTGGTTTGTATTTGCCTGGTCCCACCCTGCCTGAAGCAGGCAGTTATGTGTGATTCAGGAGTCTTGCCTTTGCCAGTAAACAGACATCTAGTTAGTAATTGTGTTTCACAGTCTTTGCTGTTTCAGGATGCTTAGGATTCATTTACGTTGGTGAACAGTATGTATGTATGCATGCATGTATGTATGTATGTATGCATGTATGTATGTGCGTACATGCTCTCTGTTTGTGCCATGGAATAGAACTAATAGCTACAATCTAAGAACAAAGTTTCTTCTTTGTTGCTTTGTATCTCTATATTGTACTTTATGTGACCACATAGGGGAAAAAAAGTCAAAGAATTTCCCCGTATTGACTGCTATGAAATATGTACCTGCTTTATAGATGAAAATCCCATTTATTTGTCTTCACATAATTATGCTAAAGCATAAAAAGATCCTGTAGTATTATGCTTTCTTAAAGCTAATCTACCATTTTGAAGTAGTTTTATTTTACACACACATGCACAGACACACACACATACAAACACACACACATACACACACACTCGAGAGCATACATACACCCACATACATGCACATAAGCAGGCACATGCACATGTTCGTGGTGAGATTAAAGGAGTCAGTCCTGTCCCTCCACCGTGTGGTTCCAGAGCTCAGACTCACAGCATCAGGCCTATGGACCAGTACTTTCATCCAAAGTCATCTTGCTGCCCCGGTCTTTTGAAATATTTTTTACTCTGAGCTATTGACTGAATATTTATGTGTAACCATATCAACCTAAATTTGGATCAAACAAGTACAAACAGGGTTAATGGCACTATTTCTGAAATGCTATGTGTGTCTACATATTGACCTGTGAATACCTTGTAAGCCTGTACCATTTCTATTAGGCTATGCTCACCAGTGCCACTATGTGCCTTTTGAAGAAACTCTGCTTCTCATCCTACAGATTCTGGTTATAGCAATGAAAATATAGATGTAGAACATCTTTGAAGACTTTTTGGGCCTGAGGGTGTTCGATGCCCAGTGAAAGGGAATGCCAGGTAGGGAAGATGGGAGTGGGTGGGTGGGTGGGGGAGCATCCTCATAGAGGCATGGGGAGGGGCGATGGGATAGGGGGTTTCTGAATGGAAGATCTGGAAAGGGGAAAACGTTTGAAATGTAAATAAATAAAATATCCAATAAAAAATACTTTATTTTCTTCCAGACATATTAGATATGATACGCGTTAGATACTCCTTATAACTTGACCCTGTACATCTAAGAAAACCAGAAACACCAGGTTCAAAGCAACTTCTCTGACTCACACTACTTGCCAGTGGTCAGGGAAGAGAGAAGCCAGCCTTGTCCTGAAGCCCGCATTCCCAGCGTCCACCTCTATGGTCTACCTAACCACAGCTCAGACTTTCAGAAACACGGGCTTCCAAGAGGCTGCAGCAAATAGGGAAGAAGGAGCTGCACAGTTATATCTAGTTTGACCCCCACCAACCCCTGAAAACCCAATAATAACAACAGCAAAGGGGTTGCTTTTAAAGAGACATTCAGAAAGAGGGGGAAATGGGGTGTGAATGGTATCAATCAAATGGAGGATGCTGGACATGGGGACTAAGACTTGCTGACTGTGAAGGCAAGTAGGAAAACCTTCCTGTGACCAGTGCAAACCCCAGGATCGCCTTTGTCTCCATAGGCAGCGATGCTGGATGCTCTGGGCCAGGAGCAGGGGAAGAATGTCGGGAACCTGTTGAGAAACCGATTTTAGCTCTGTCTGGAAGTGTTCTCTCAACTCCAGCTTTCCAAGGCATCGAAGAATTACGTCCATGCTTGAAAGAATCATTAAAATCATTCAAACTCAGAGTTTTAAATGACAGTTTCAATTCCTTTAATAAATACCATTTCACACTCCTGAGAATGGTTAAAATGTAAGACTGACAGAGCCAAGCGTTTTTGGGGATACTAAAATGACCAGAGCTCTTGTATTATGCGTGTAGACCTATAAAATAGCAACACTGCTTAGGAGAACAGTTTTGGAGAGTCTTGGAGAGTTTTCTGGAAATTTAGACTTATATTCACTCTATTTTCAATCAATTCAACTCCCAGGTATTTATACAAGGAAAAATGAACGTTCGTGTCCATGAACAGATTTATAGAATCTGGTTTTTTGTCAACTGTGTTTAGACTTGTCAGAAGTGGGAAATCACCAGAATTTCCATTAACAGGAGGGTAACAGAGACACACTGCGACCCCTGGAGAACACTCGATGATAGGAAAGAGCGAATCACCAGTGTTCATGACCATCTGATGGCTCCCAATCATGGAATTGAGTTCAAGCACTGGACAGAATAATATGTTCTGTGTGGTTGTTTAACCTGAAACCCAGGAGCTTCAAATAAAGCTATTTTGTGGATAGAATCATACAATGGCTCTCCCTAGGACAGAAGACGATGGCCAGGAAGGAGTGTGCAGGAATCTACACAGATAGTAGAAATGTTGAATATCTTCTTAAGAGTGTTTTTTTTCCAATAAGTATGCAAAACTGTCAAAGCTCATGGGATAAAATGACAGTGATTGGTGCTTTGCATTGTATGCAATTATGTGTTATTGATTCTTAAACACTGCAAGTGATATTAACAACGTGACAGGTTCTAGGATCGCCTAGGGGGCAAGTTTCTTGGCATGTCTCTGAGGGAGTTTCATTGGTGGCATGACCCACTCTAACTGGGGACAGTCAGCCTTAACTAATTCTGTGGGCTGGAGCCTCAGGCTTAGAATAAAAGGAAGTGAGGTGCATAACAGCATTTGTCATTTTCTGCCTCCTGACTCTGGATGTAATGTGACCAGCTGCCCCATATTCTTCTACCACACCTTCTGAGCCGTGATGAACTGCATCCTTCTCCCATGAGCCGGAAGAAACCCTCTTGCCTTTCTTTCTTTGACTTCTATCAGACTTTTTTACAGCAAAAAAGTAACTAATTCATACTAGTCCAAAATCATAGTGCACCTAGAGATCTTTATCTAAAATATTTGTACAAATGTTAAGTTTTAGAAGTTTCCCCTGAGCTTTATATAAACCAGTTAATTCTGTTCTTGTGTTTCCTTGAGTTGACATTTGTAATATATCAAATTTATAGCCAAGGAAATGAGGCGTATAAAGAAAAAAAACTCACCCAAAGTTACACAGCGAGTCAGAGACAGAGAGTTGGGATTTGAACTCAGGAACATACCTTCAGATTTTGTAAACTATGTTATTGCACTGTGTGACAACTTGATGCCTAAGAAGTTGGAGAGGTAGTAAAGAAAATAATATTGAAGATACAGGCATTGAAATAATGAATGAACCTGACAAGTTTTGCTAGAACGGAATTGGATTAGCTTTTGGGGACTGGGCTCTTGGCAAGTGTGACTGAGACAATGGGGCAAACAGTTATTTCTCTCCTTCCTCCTTGGTAATAGATGCCATTGTTTGTTCAGGGTCAGGAGGGGCCTGGCTAATATTGTCTCAAGTGCCCTCACAATGGTAAGTTATATGACACACTCTGACTTAAAAGAAAATATAAGCATAAGCTTGCCACAGTTTTAGTAGAGTTTGGGTCCTATGGAGAAGCAGAAAGTTCTTTGGTCAAAGGATTGTAATGCTTTAAAATAAATGAATGATATGCTTGAATTCTCTTACATCTAGTTAGTAATAAAGCTTGCGAACAGGCAACAGGTAACAGGCCACCTCTGCAAATCAGCTGAACATGTGTTTGTGATACTTCTTGCTCTGCCATAGTTTGTAATATAGAGGCATTTTTGCGCACTAGTTTTGCTAACAGTTACAAAAGATTTTTCTATTAAGGTTTTGTTTCTGAAATAATAAGGTACATTATCTATTGACAATTCATAATAATTGTCAAAAATGTTTGATGCCTTTGTTTTGAAGACATTAAATGGTTGACATTAATTTTGCTGTCTCTCTTTTTAAAAGTCAGTTATTTAATATCAAATAATGCAAATACTTGGTACTTGTTATGTATTTGTACCACTTATCAGTGTTTTGAATGTTGTGTTTCATTCAACTTCATGCTCATAAAAGTTATCTGCAGGGACATCATTGTTAGAAATATTTAACAAAAAATTCAGGAATAATCGAACATACCTTTCATCCCAGTTCTCAGAAAGCAGAGATAGGTGCATCTCTGTGAATTTAAGGCCAGCCTGGTCTACATAGTGAGTTCTACAGAAGCCAGAACTACACAGTGCGAGACTGATTCATAAAAAAAATATTATTATAAATATTTTTAAGTGAATCAGAATGGTTGTGGTTGAGTAATAGTATATGACAGCAAGCCACAGTTTGCAGTTTATAGCCAGATACAAAGTTTTCCTAACATCACTCATGACCCAGACTTCCAGCTTTTGCCTAGGACCTGGCCAAAGGCTGACAGAAACTTAGAGTTGATGACAACCATAGATTTTTGTCTTCAAAACTGAAAATAAATCTGAGAAATATTATCATCTTATTTATTAAATCTCTTAATGGTCTGGAAATTTTTGCCCTTGCTTAGAGATGAAAGTTAGAGACTCTTGGCAGATGTAATAGTCAGCTTTGTGCCTGAAAGATTTTGCAAGGAAAATGGTTTCTTATAAATAAAATCAATCAATCAATCATCAATCAAAGAATTGTGGTTTCCTAATTATAGTAGTTTGAATAAAAATGACCTCCACAGACTCATATATTTGAATGCTTAGTCACCAGGAAGAGGCACTATTTGAAAGGATTAAAAAGATTAGGAGGTGTGGCCTCGTTAAAGTGGGTGTGGACTTGTTCAAGGAAGTGTGTCACTGAGGGGGTGGGCTTTGAAGTTTCAAAAGCCTAAGCCAGGCCCAATGTCTCTTCCTTTCAGGACCTGTAGATCATGCTATAGCTCGAGCAGTGTGGCTGTTGCTCGAGTGCCATGCATGCCAACATGCTCCCTGTCATGATAATGATGGGCTAAACTGTAAGCAAGCTTCCAATTAAATGCTTTCTCTTAGATGAATTGCCTTGGTCATGATGTCTCTTCACAATAGAAGAGTGCTAGGACATTAATGTACCTGAGACAACATGAACTTTTTTTCCCTGAATTTAGTTTAAGGTAGATAGACTATTTCTACCAAAATGAAACATGAGAAAGATGTTGTGTAAAAAGTTTACACAACAATATAAAAGCCTGCATTTCAGAACACAATGAACAATGTCATATGCTTATTTTCAAAAGGTAGAAGTGAAAGCTGATCCTCTGAGTTAGAAATATTGAGAACTTGGGATTGATGGAATGGTATGGAAATAAAGTTTAAATGTTAACTTTTGATTTCTGAGTCACTTTGGAATATCGTGTCCTGTTGTTTCTGCATGAGACCTTTTGAGACCATGGTATGCATTTGCTGGACA
The DNA here is from genome assembly GCF_947179515.1 of Apodemus sylvaticus. Taxonomy (NCBI): domain Eukaryota; kingdom Metazoa; phylum Chordata; class Mammalia; order Rodentia; family Muridae; genus Apodemus; species Apodemus sylvaticus. Next base: position 40,856,519 of record NC_067478.1, read on the forward strand.
AATAGGAAGAAGAGAGCATTGGCACTGGCTAGTTCAGTCAGTGTTGCAAAGTCACAGAGGAGGTTAGCAGCTGACCCAGCAAAGCAGAGCCAGCAAGGCAGAGCCATCAGACATTGCAGGGAGTTTCCAAGCAGTTCAAGTGTCTTTCAACCGGCTGAAAACAGACATCTGCTTTTGTTACTTCGGAACTCCACTCTTCTGCTTTACTTGATACTTTGTAGCATTGTCAAAAAAAAACGCTTAAGGCTCTGAGTGTTAACAGCCCCACTCACGTTGAAAAAGTGGTTGGCAATGTTCTTATTAGTTAAGTAGGAGTGGATTCAAAGGTGTCTACATTAAGCCTGTATCCAACACCACATTTCCAGGCAAAACAGAGCCTGTGCAGCCACAGTGCTCAAGAACTTACTCAGTGTTCCTGTGGCTACAACTGACTCTGAGGCTCTGGCCTAGATTACACTAGGGAGAAAGAGATGAGACTCAAGATAGGAGAGGGATCATATGTATCTGAAAATATAAACTAGAACTAAAGAAATGAGGTTAAAAGTTCTTCAAATGAGGAGAACAATTCTGCAAAATAATGAAGAGCAAAGCAAATATCCCAAATAACATTTCTTCTGTGATCAGTAACCAGCTAGAAAGCGCTACTACCCACGATGAATTAAAGCTTGAAACAGCCAGGACAATCTAACAGTAATGTGACTTTTATGAAAGAAACCATAAAATAATTTGAAAGATAGGAGATGTTTCCGAATAAAAAAAAAAACTCAACATTAAAAATGAATTCGTATTTGCCAATCAAAATTTAAAACCTTTTTAGCTTAACAAAATGTTTCTAACATTGAGCTAGGTAATAAAAATCGAGATGAGAATGGCTTATAAAATCTTGAACAAAGGGAATATTGAAGTCAGACTCATACTACCATATAGTAAAATATAATATAGGACCCTGGTGATTAAAGCCACATGCTATTGGCAAAGAATTGACAGATCAATGAAACACAGTGGATAACTTTGAAACAGACTCCAGTATGTAGAAAAACATATAATAAAGGAAATGTCATAAACCAATGGGGAAGGCTTTTTCTTCCAACAAATAAGATTGAGAGTTCTAATAAACTTCAGAGAAAAGCAAAATCCTCAGAGAAGAAGAAACAGGACTGGTAAGGGAGCTTGTGTGGAGATGCCAAACCTTCTAGGGGCTGAGAAAATACAGCTCAAGGTCTCATTGATCTGCCTCTTGGTGTCATTAAAATGGCCACCATTAACAAACACCGGAAGGAACGTGGGTGAAGGCAAAATCTTACATCTTGCCAGTGTCTGCATCGATTCCTGCAGTCACTGTGAAATTTTCAGCATCCTTTAACCTTGAGGGCTCATATTCTACACAACCTAACATCTTCAGGCCTCAAGATAGATGCTCAGGAATTCTTTGCAGGCATCAGATTTGTGAGAAATGTTCTTAGTGACATGGCTCACACTGGTGAAGCAATGAGCAATCTATGTATTTACTGACAATAAAGTAACAAGGCAATGTATATCATATTTACAAAATGAACATGTATGTATGCATTGATGAAACTCAACGGGCAGAATCACAAATGACGAGTGAAAAGAAAGCTGTTGAGAAAAAACATCCACAAACTACCAGATTTTGAATGATAATACTCTTATAAAGCTCTAAGATCATGGAAGTAAATGATGTGTTTGGATGAGATCTTGTATGTGACAGAACTGGTGTGTGTATGTATATGTATATGTGTGTGTGTGTGTGTGTTTGTGTGTAATCAATAATAAATAGTGAAAAAGAGGCCATGAATTTTAAGAAGATCAGGGAAGCCTATATGGGAGAATGTGGAGGGAAGAAAGGGAAGGGTGAAGAATTGTAATTATACTACAATCTCAAAAGTAAAAGAAAAATAGTTTTAAAATAAGACAAAAGAAAAGCAAATATACATGGTAATAAATAGCAATGACACTATATTAAAACATCTTCAGGCTGGAGAGATGGCTCAGTGGTTAAGAGTGCTAACTCCTCTTCCAGAGGCCCTGAGTTTGATTCCCAGCAACCACCTGGTGGCTCACAACCATCTGTAATGAGAACTGATGCCCTCTTCTGGGGTGTCTGAAGAAAGCCACAGTGTACTCATATACATTAAGTAAGTACGTAAATATATAAATAAATGAATAAAATATCTTCAAGTTAGTACTGCCCTTCCTAAGAGGTCAAAAGTATTCATGGTTGCTAATTTCTTCCATGTTTTATTTAAAGAAAGCATGTGTCACTCAGACTGACATATTATATTATAAAATCTGTACAAATAGGGTTAAATGCTTAAATACTACCTGATTATATGGCAATGTATAAAACAAGCTGGAATCACTTCAGAGCCTATGAAGAAGCTCATTCATTATTTATTCAGTTATACATATTCATTGCTTTCAATAAATGGAATTCAATATAGGATGATAAAACATTTTGGTGGTCTTAGGACTCTGAAAGAGTTTATTAATCTATGATGAATCCAGTTTTACTTTATAATGGACAGTAAAAAAAAAAAGACTTGAAATTATTTAAAGATTTGTTAACATTGCCAGTGCTGGCTTGGTGGCCCCAGGCCTGTGTGTGATAAACCCTTACATTTGCTTAATCTGGTGTCTCCCAGCAGCTGAAGCACAGCATGCTCTGCTCTTTGCATTTCTAGTTTTTGTGAATGCTTTGATCAAAATCTGATGATGTCAAAAACAAAACAATAGTATCCGGGGCAGCGGCAGCTAAATGAGTTCAAGAAGTTGTTCAAGGCACTGTCACAGAGAGGAAAACGATTCCTTTCCTTCCAGCCAGATCTGAATTGTGGATGCTTAAAGGAGAGAGAATTAAGCGTAATTCTCACTATACTTGTTGAAAACATGTCACCACAGCATAGCTGAGGAGTGTCCACTGACAGTCACAGAGTCCCAACAGAAGATTGGGTCAGTCAACACATTCGAGTCCCTGACTCCATCACATAAAGAAGATAATGATTTCTTTCTGTTCAAGGGAAAAAACTGCTAGTTATTTAATGGCATAAACATATCTATCCTATAGGTCATTATTTGACTGTCTTTAGTAGACAAAGCAACAGGACAGGCCCAGATTTGATCTAGAAGAAGTCACCTAATATCTCCATTTTTCATTTTCTCATCCATGAAAAGAGTAATAAGCTCGTGGCCATTTTATAGCGTATCCAGCTCTGTGACCTGAAAAATACTCTGGGGCAGCTTCTATTGGTCTATCTACAGTAGTGTCTATTTATAGAAAGCTTCAAAGAGATGCAGGGTTCAATTATAAGACTAGAGGATTCAGATAATCTCCTGAATGTTTCTACTCTGAGAAAACCACATATTTTCATTGTAGTCACAAAGTGTGTATTGTTTACTTGATATTTGTTTTGAGAATAGCTAACAGTACATAGTCCACAGTCTTCCTTTCCTCTTCCAACAGTCAAGCATTGGAGCCTCCACTCCCACAGTTTGGAAAAGACCAGGGCCCCACCACTCAGATCACAGAAAGACAGATTCGGTGTTTCACAGCCATAGCCAGCTTTGTAACCTATCTCCCAGGGACAGATGATGCCTGCAAGTATTGTGGTTATCCACTTGAATGATGGCCAGAGGTGCGGCCAGCCCTTCTACCCTAATAGCCTCTATCCAATCCTCAACAGCAGTGGTGAGGTACTGAGGAAGCTGGATATAAGCATCTGTTGGACAACGACAGTATGTCCCTGAAGTTTGCTCACCAGCCCCTTTGCTAATGTTCAATTTAGGAGGATTTGTTTGACTTCGGAATTCCTATCATGCTTTGGCTCATTCATGTCGTGGGTTTAATAGACCCAGTGGCATTGGTCTCTTTATTTACACTAAGCTAGCCTGCAGTGAATAAGACATCAGATCATTTAGATATCACATTGAATTGTAGTAAAGTAAAATTCCCCTTGATCCAAGAAATACCACTTTGAATTTTTTGACACTGAGTCTCTGCAGTTTTGATCTGAGTTTAGGGTGGACAAGTCTCTAATTAGGAGCTGACATGTATTAGTCCATCTTGAAGATACCTCACCAACTCTGGGTAAGGATTTCTGATCAACAAGAGGGCATAGGAACAAAAGCAGAATGTAAGGGATGCAGGATGGTGGTCTAGGTAAATGAGGAGACTGCTATGGAACTGGATGGCCCAGAAGGAACACAAAGAAGACTGAGAATCCCTGTATCAATTTAACAGCTTAGACAATAACCCCGGTGCAATATATTTAGAGGAGATGCTTTCCTGTAATCATCAAAATATAATATAGAATAAGAATAATAATCAGATAGCTCAAATTATGTAGCAAATAAAGTACTGCTCACAGTATTCTTCATTTTATCCTTATTCACCATGGGGTTGTACTATCTTTACCATTCTTGAGATAACGGTACCATGAGCAGACCTGCTGGGAATTCTGAGCTGTTAAGAGAGCTTTCTTAAGTTTCTCTGGAATTTAGAAAACGATGCTGGGGAAATGCCTCCAACGAGAAGCCAGTGTTTATTCCCACACAGTGATAATGTCTTTAAGGGTTTTTTTTTTCTTTTCTATCTCCTGAACATTGACAACATGACTGATGAACGTGGTAGTTTGAGAAGTCTCCAGGGCAATGACATCATGTGTAATTTGTCCCCTGTGTACTCAGGGAAGTCAGAGTCCTCATGCACACTTCAGCATCATGAGGCCTAACGAAATGGGAATATTCTCCAAAATAAATAAGTTGAAACATTCTTGTCTCTCAATCCAGATTCTTCCCTGTAGTTTTAAAATTTGGAATTTGGTTGGTATAATACTATAATTTACATTTACAACTGCTCACTGATAAAGGAAAGAAGGAAGGAAGGAAGGAAGGAAGGAAGGAAGGAAGGAAGGAAGGAAGGAAGGAAGGAAGGAAGGAAGGATAAATGAAAGAAGGAAGGTCCTTGTTGTGCATTGGGTATCCCCATGTGCTTTTCCCGGGTGCCTGATGGAGTGAGTCACTTACACTGACTTTCTGTTGCCAGCAACTGAAGTACCTACTAATGCTCTCTGGCTCTGAAGGACTTGAGCAGTATTGGCTACATGTGTTTACCATTATCCTCAGCACTGTCAGAGCCTTTCCTCCAGTGGAGGCATGCATGGAAATAGGCCAGAACGCAAGGGAACACAGTTCCGGCACTGAAATTAGCAACCGGACAACATTCCCAGGGAAGCGGCTGAGTTCATTTCTGGCAGAAATCCCACGGCTGCTGGTACAAAATGAAATGAAGGAAACACAAAGGATAAAACATATCTGGGGAAACCGAGACAATACATGTGATTCGCTCTAGGATTTCAGGACTTGGGTGACTTCTAATTTCGAAATGGAAAATGTTTCTCTCAACCTGGATTTACGTTAAAGTTTAACAGATAAGACTGGCAACCTTTTGACCTTTGAAGAGAATTTTAAGAGTTTAATTCATTGTGGTAACAGGATTTGAAAGCCATCACTAAGGCTAAACTAAATTGTAGTTATTACATGCCGCCAATTACATTGATTCACCAAACTATAATTGGGAAATAGGAAGAAGAAAGCTTCCCCAAGTACTGTGAAGAATCTCTTAAAACTGAAGAATCATAGAGACATATTAACAACTTATAAGATTTCTTTCCCTATTCAGCTTTATTACAACATAGAATATATGTACAAATTGTATTTACAACCCTGAAATGTGATGTTTTGATATAGGTATACTTTTTCAATTGTTCATATCAAGATACCGAACTGAATCAACACTCAAGTAATGTGGAGTTTTTTTTTTTCAGTTTCTATTTGATTTTATTTTATATATTTGAGTGTTTTGAATGCATGTATATCTGTATACCGCATGCATGCCTGGTGCCCATGCAAGCCAAAAGAGGGAGTTTAATCCCTGGAACTGGAGTTACAGATGGTTGGAGCTGCAGTGCAGGAGCTGGGAATCAAACTCAAGTCCTCTGGAAGAGCAGCCACTGCTATTAATCACAGCGCCATCTCTCCAGTCCCTCAAATATTTTCTGTGAGGGTTAAAATGCTTAAAATCTGGCTCACAGTTTTCAAGTGTGTGCTGGGTGTTTTGGTATTCTGTTTTGTTTTTAATGCATAGATGTTTGAGTTTATATCACAGAGCCCATAAAAAGTTGGGCATGGAAGTCTGCCTGTAACTCCTGGGGAGAATAGAGAGGGATAATGGGAGAGCCCTGCTGAAGCCTGCCCCTGAGTCAGTGAGACATGCTCTTTCAGGAATCAGACAGAGAGTGACAGAGAAGTACCCAGTGTTTGCCTTTGATCTGAACACATGGTCACAGGTACAAACATTTGTGAACACTCACCACACACACACCAAATCTTCAAATATCCATTCTTTAAAATGTTTTCAAGTAAACATTACTAACTATGGGCATCTGCAGTACAACAGATCTCCTGAGTTGCCTTCTCCTCTGTAACCAAAACTTTGTATCTTTCTATCAAAACTTCTTCAATCCTGTTAACCTTCCTCTGAGCTTCTGCTGGTCTCAAAACTAAGATCATTGTTTAGAGCAGGAGTTCTCAACCTGTGGGTTGCAACTGCCTTAGCAAACCTCTGTCTCCCAAAATATTCACATTATGATTCTTAACAGTAGCAAATTACACTTATGAATTAGTAATGACAGTAATGCCTGGGTGTCACCACAATATGAGGAACTGTGTTAAAAGGCTATAACATCAGAAAGGTTGAGAACCCCTGGTTTCAAGGAATGCTGAGAAATTGTTTCCCTATATTTTCTTGTAGTAGCCTTATAGCTTCAGGTCTTATGTAGCATCTGTCTTAGTCAGGGTTTCTATTCGTGCACAAAACATTGTGACCAAGAAGCAAGTTGGGGAGGAAAGGGTTTATTCGGCTTACACTTCCACACAGCTGTTTATCACCAAAGGAAGTCAGGACTGGAACTCAAGCAGGTCAGGAAGCAGGAGCTCATGCAGAGGCCATGGAAGGATGTTCCTTACTGGCCTGCTTCCCCTGACTTGTTCAGCTTGCTTTCTTCTAGAACCCAGGACTACCAGCTCAGAGATGGCATCACCCACAATGGTCCCTCCCCACTTAGTCACCAACTGAGAAAATTTCCCACAGCTGGATCTCATGGAGGCACTTCCCCAAATGAAGTGCCTTTCTTTGTGATGACTCCAAAACCAGCCAGTACAGCATCCATTTTGAGTTGATGTTTATGTGGCATATAACAGTCCACATTGCTCCATATGTAGATTTTTAACTTCCTCAACCATTGTGTGTTATTAAGATCTAATTTCATACATTCTTTTCAGACTCAAGTAGGTTGTTAAGTATAAAATGTGATCTCCATTTGCATTTGTGAGATAATATTAAAAACCATTGAAATATCACGGAGAGAATTCAAAGGTTTCTGGGAACTAGGAAAGTTATATAATTCCACAAATAGTTAACTATGAAATTAAATGTATCTTTAGGCTTTGGGATTAAGCTAGCTATAGTGTGTATTTGTATTAATAATTTACTATTTCATTGTTTCATTTAGGGTGAACAGCAATAATTAAAATAAGTTTTATTGTCCCTTAAGAGACACGGAAATTAAAGCACAAATCATGGCAAAAGAATCCAGTACAGAGCCAGGACCTGAACCCAAGTTGTTTGGCTTTGAGGGATCATTCAGACCAAAACCTTTTCTCTTCCTCCTGGCCCTATCAATTGGGTTTTATCTCCCAGCCTCCTTTTTAGGCAAATGTGATCATGTGACTGAATTCCAAGAAGTGGTGATATTTTCTATTTTTTAGACTTGCCTATGAAGTTCCAATAAGATTAGAAAGAACAAATTTATGTAGCGTGCCTTAAAATTTTAAGAGACTACATTTAAAACCAGGTAGTACTAATGGCCTGTTCCTTCCAAGTATTCTAAATATCAACTGGGCTTTAATCCCAGAACTTAGGCAGGTTCATCTATTGAGTGAGACCCAGTCTTCATTTTCTTATTTACTGGAAATGTGTCTGCTGGCACACAGTACTCAGGAAGCAAAAGAACCTCTGAGTTGAAGGGTAGCCTGGTCTATAAAGCTACTTCAGGAAAGACGAAGCTACACAAAATCATCCTGTCTTGAAAAACAAATGTCAACAAACTATTGGCGCTGAAGAGATGGCTCAGTGGTTAGACTGCTCTTCCAGGATACCTGGATTTAATTTCCAGCACTGACATGCCATGCAGAATCTTATGACACTCTGTTTCTTCTTAAATGGCTCAACGCAAGTATGCATGGTTTTCCCTAAATGTGTTATATGGGACAGAACATGGAGGAAAGAGTCAGAGTTCCTGTATTAGTACTTTAAAAAATCTTATATGCCAATCACACACATTTTTTTTCTGGAACGTATTCAAAGAGGAAACTTCTCCTTATATCAGAACCATTATACTTCTAGGGGGTTGCCTGAGATAGAAATTTAGCATTTTATTACATATGCTACCCATAAATTAACACAAGCATTTCTCCATCCTGAGGAGGAATTAAAATATAAGGCAAAGCTATATATGCTAGAAAACCTGCAAAAAACTTTTTAATGAATATTTGAACAATCCAAGAGACCTCTTATTAACTCATCTTTAAGTCCACTGCATCTCATTTATCTGAATTACCAATAAATTCCTCAAGAGAGAAGTTCATTGATGGATATTTAAAAACTGGGTATATTATGTTATCATCAGTTAAAATAGTACTGTTATTTGATAGGATTTTTTTAATCTTAGAGAACAAGGAGAAAGTTAGCCAGAAGAATCATAATTCCTTGGTGGAAAATTCAATTTAGAGTAAACAATAGTTGTAATCATGTAAAAATCTCAAATTCTTAGGGGTATTAGACTTCACTTCTGCAAAGTATAGTGATAAATTCAAATGAAATTGGACTCCTTAAAAATATCACCACTGATGTTATGAGGTTTCATGGTAGTTATATTTGCAAGAAAAATTTTTCTCTAAACCTACATTTTAGAACATCTATCTTTTTGCATATCAAAAACTTAAATAAGCCTTTTGGATAATGCCAGAAGGGGGATGGATGTAGAAATATTATATCATGTAAAAGTAAGGTTTCATATCTGTGCAGAGAATTCTGGGTGGGGGCAGCAGCAGGGGAGGCAATGCAGCTTCTTCCACACTTGTCAAAGCCAGGCCCAGTCAGCAGACATGGTTCCGTGTCTTAGGGAAGGTAGAACCCTCTCATCTCTGGCAGAGGGTCCTTAAGGATAGTGGGGGAATAGTAGCAGAGATCCAGAGAGGAGTCAGTGAAATTGGGTGGGAGCTAGAGACCTTGTAACCAGACATTTGCTTTACTTTATACCTCTCCTGTGTAGGACATGAAATATTGCCAGTTCTGTATCATGATACATCTGCCGAAGGGAGTGGGGTGTGTGTAACTGAACAGTGCTGTTTATTCCGAGTGGGTTTTGTTGTTGTTTGTTTTGTTTTGCTTTGAGGACTATCAATAGTATAAAAGGAGTCTCCAATACTACAAAAGAAATAGTTCATAAGCAAACCTGGTTGCTGATATCATGGAGACACAAAGGCACTGGGGAGTGGGGGTGTGGGTGGAGGCTGACAAGGGCTGGCTGGAAGGCTCAGAAAAGAGGAAGACTGTGGTTAAAGTGGAGGGAAATGGTATACCAATACATAAAAAGTGGATTCTGGTCATCAAAGGAATATTTCAGGGACTCTGAGGACCTGCCCCAGCATGTTTACATCCAAGGTTAAGGATACAAAGCCCGTATCCGAACGAAACCTATCACTGGGAACATGGGATCCTGATGCTTGAGTCACCCTCACAGTGTCCCTGGAACCTCCTCGATCCCAGGTCACTGATACATCCTAGAGATGCCGCTCTATCACCTCTGATTTCTGTTAACTCCCCAGACCCTCTCTTCCCAGCTCTCCATATACTTGATACTCCCAGAATGCAAATAGATCAACATTTATCACCCTGCACAAAACTCAAGTCCAAGTGGATCAAAGACCTCAACTTAAAATTTAAAATTTCTGTTATTCTAATTTGATTGAAGTCTACTTGCCAAATAAAATTGTATATAATTCAGGGGCACAAAATGATGATTCATAAATGTGATAAGACATACTTTCTATAAGAATGTCTAAAGACTTCTTAACTCTTGACGTCTGCAGAGCAGGAGAACTTCAATGTAGAAATGCTACTAGGAGTATTTATTTACTTAGAGACAGGATTTCTGTAGCCTGGCTGTCCTGGAACTGGCTTCAAACTTTCAACTGCTTGGTATTGCTACAACACTTGAGGTTTTGTTTTGTTTTTAAGACAGGGCAGAGGATTTAGCTCAATTGATCTAGTGCTTTCCTAACATACATGAAACCTGGGTCTGGTCCCAGCACTAAATAAAGCCATGTGTGGAAGCATGTGCCTGTGGTTCCAGCTTTGGGGAGTTGGAGGGAGTAAGAATGTGAGTTCAAGGTCAGTCTTAGCTACATAGGAAGTTTCCGGTCGGCCTAGAATACCTGAAACTCTATCTTTAAAAAAAAAAAAAAAAAAAAAAAAAAGCAGGAGCTTCTCCCCTGTGCCCATGTCCTCAAGGGTCTTCCCCAGTTTCTTTTCTATTAGTTTCAGTGTGTCAGGTTTTATGTGGAGGTCCTTGATCCACTTGGAGTTGAGCTTAGTACAAGGAGATAAGAATGGATCATTCGCATACTTCTGCATGCTGACCTCCAGTTGAACCAGCACCATTTGTTGAAAAGACTATCTTTTTTCCACTGGATGCTTTCAGCTCCTTTGTCGAAGATTAAGTGACCATAGGTGTGTGGGTTCATTTCTGGGTCTTCAATCTTATTCCGTTGATCCGATTGCCTGTCATTGTACCAATGCCATGCAGTTTTTATCACTATTGCTCTGTAGTAATGTTTGAGGTCTGGGATACTGATTCCCCCAGAAGTTCTTTTACTGTTAAGAATAGTTTTAGCTATCCTGGTTTTTTTGTTATTCTAGATGAATTTGAGAATTGCTTTTTCTAACTCTGTGAAGAACTGAGTTGGGATTTTGATGGGGATTGCATTGAATCTGTAGATTGCTTTTGGCAAGATGGCCATTTTAACTATATTAATCCTGCCAATCAATGAGCATGGAAGATTTTTCCATTTTCTGAGGTCTTCTTCAATTTCCTTCTTCAGAGATCTGAAGTTCTTGTCATTATAGGTCTTTCACTTGTTTGGTTAGAGTCACCCCAAGATACTTTATGCTGCTTGTGGCTATTGTGAAGGGTGTCATTTCCCTAATTTCTTTCTCAGTCTGCTTATCCTTTGAGTATAGAAAGGCTACTGATTTGCTTGAGTTGATCTTGTAACCAGCCACTTTGCTGAAGTAAAAGTATTAAAGGTTAGCAGGAAAAGGTTTGGCCCTACTGTGCCCGTTTTCTTTCCACTGTGCTAAATAAAATTTCTTTCCTTGAGAAAAACAAAACAACAACAACAACAACAACAACAAAACCCCAATAACGTCCCCAATACTCAGACCACGTTAACTAACACCTCTACCCTTTTACTGGATGCCCAAGAACTAACCTCCCCTCTCTCCCAGGTCTCACAAACACCTGTCCACACTTTGGGATTCAAGGCATGTGCCACCGACATGCCCAGCAAAATATTTTTTAACACTTTTCAAATATTTAAAATAATATAGATTTGTTAGCTATAGTCACTCTGGAATGTATAGGAGCCTCAGCACTTACCATCTAGTAACTGAAATTTACTATCTTCCCATTTCATCTCCACTTCCAGTCAGAGGCAGCCATCGGTCTATGCTCTGCTTGTATGAGGATGACATTCTGAGAGTCTACACACATTAAGCACTGTTTCTCATCCTAGGTCTGGATGGTTTTCCTTACCCCCGTGCTCCCGAAGTTCATTCAAAATGTGGCAAATACTATTTTCTTGATTTTTTGATATGTAAATGATACTCCATGTGTGTTATGCTTTACTTATCCATTACAAAAAAAAATGCTGCTGAATACAATGAGGGTTACAGAAGAAGGCACAGAAATGTGTTCAAAAAGCTGTAACAACAGAGAAAACACGTGTTCTCCATGGTTGTGTGGGAGCTTGGAACAGACATTGGCTCTTGGGCCAGGCTGTTAGAGTGAGAAGCAGAAGATGCTATAATGTGGGCCAGTCATGAAGAATGCCTGAGGCTTCTGTATCCCAATGCTCAAACAGGATGGTGGGACAGCCACTAGAGGCAGCCCCTCTGGAGGCCTCCCTCCAGGGATGGGCATCTCTGCTGAAGGAATCCCTACCCCAGAAGTCAGCTTTTGCTGTGAGCTCTTAAGGTTGTGTATGGATATGATTAGGGTCTGCAATAAGTGACATCTGTTTGCTCTGACCTCTGGGTAATGTGGCGTTTCTTTCTCTGGGGCAGATGCTAGAAAGGTGTTTATTGTGAGTTGACAGGGGTCTTGGTGGGTGGTGAGGTGTGAGTCAAAACTCGACTATGCATTTTGGCATTTTGTCTACAGATGTTTCTCAGATGTTTGTGGGCGGGCATGTCTTTTAATAAAGAAATAACCGAATGTATGTTTCTTTTGTGGAGAAAAGAGAGAAACGTGCATTGACAACTTGCCCTTTTGCTGGTGTCAGAGGCGCTCTCGTTTGATGGCTAGATTGAAATTAGTTGATGTATATATTTTCTAAAGAGAAAATTTGCTCATGTAAGCAAAATTCATCTGTTAGTTTTAAATTTGCTTGCTGATGAAGAAGTTAAATAGGGCAACGGGGTGGGGGAAGGGTGTATAAAGTTTCAAGGGATTCCATGAAGAGGTTTTTGTGGTTGTTTTTCTGAAGCACACCTCCTCCTTACCTGGACCATGACAGTGGTATTGGTGAGGATCAGCCCTAAACCCAGATGCTCACAGAGCCGAGGTCACAGGAGGCCTTCCTAACTCACAGCTCACATTTACTTAATGAATAGCATATTATACCTCAAAAGTCAGACATCTTAAGATGAGAGAGTGGTACCTTGTAGGATAAACACCTGATCTCTTGAATTAAATGAATATTTAAAAATTTAATTTGCAAAGGAATGAAAAAAAATGAAGCAATACTTAAAACTTATCTTCTTGGGCTAGCAAGGTGGCTCAGTAGGTGAATGTGCTTGCCTTGGTGCCCGACAACCTGTGCTCAATTCTCAGAACCCATGTAGTGGAAAGAGGGAACCGACTCCCACGAGCTGTCCTCCGCCTCCCACCTACTTGCATATGGCGGCGTGCATGCACACGCAAACAAGCAAGTAAGTAAAGAATGTGAAGCACTTAAGATTATCTTCTTTGTGTTTTAAGAAAAGCCCATTTTGTTTTTGATGTCCATGCTTGTGAAAATTCTGAAGAAATACCTCAGTTCATGGTAAGAAAAATCTCGAAAAATGCTGTAAATATATGAAAGAACTTTCTCATAGAGATATTCATCTGATTATGCGATAGAGAGGCCATGATGACAGAAGGGTCCTGGAAACCGCGAGCTTGGATGCTATGTCCTTTCTGATTTGTATTAGAGCTTCAAGAAGTAATGTTTTTCAACAGTAGTTCACTTTGAGTTCCACTTGTCAGCAATTATATTGTTAATCATTCATCTAAATTTATTTTCGAAATAATTTTATTATATCTAATTAAAGATATTAGCTTAGTTTGGCTCAATTAAAATTCTTAAATCCTACTATTTTAAAAGGAAATATTTTGTCTACTGCTACAATGAATAATAATAACTGATTAATAATTATTATGATAGTTTCAAAAATAAGACTTTTGTTACCATCAACTCTATTCTGAAATAAAACCAAAAAATTGTTTCTTAGCTTATAAAGAGCTGTCATAGTGATAACTGATTAAGGATTATAATGATATTTCCAAAAAATAAGACCTTTGTTACCATATTATTGACTCTATTCTGATATAAAACCAAAAACTGTCTCTTTAACTTCGCTGGGATTCTATAGAAATTGAACATGAATACAGGAAGGGAAAACTTGCATAGCAGTTGGCTCATTGGCTGGTCTCCTCTCAATCCACAACAGTGTATCCTAGGAAGTCTAAAGAACAGGATGACTTTAAAATAGTTAATGCAGGGACCACAGTGGTGGTTTCAGAGTTATGAGAACAGGCTGCTCTTACAGAAGACCTGGGCTCAGTTCCTAGCATTAACAATGGCAGCTCCCAAGTGCCTGTAACTCTAGTTCCAGGGGACCACAGACACCAGGCATGCACAAGGTGCACATACATATGAGCTGGCAAAATACTCACACAAGTTAAAAATAAATAAAATATTTAGTGTACATGATTTCTTTGTTTCAACATTTTGGCACTCCGCTGACAAGCCTTAACAGTTTTATTTCAGAATGTCTGGTAGATGGTTGGTTTGTCCTCTCATGGAAGTCCCACAGACTCTAAATAGCAGTCACTCAGTTGTCACTGCCCAGTCACAGAACTCTCTTCTTCTTTCTTTGTTTCTTTTTTTTCCTTTCTTCTCTCTCTTCCTTTTCTTTGTATGGCCGGCTCAGCCTTACCTCGGTCTCACAATGCTGTCTTGGAACTCCTAATCTTCCGGTCTCCATCTTCTGGAATTTCAATTCTGAATTACCATGCCTGGGCTACATTCTTCTCTTTCTTGTTTTCTGTATCTTGTTAATATTAGCCTGTTCGCTCCATGACCTTCCCCACTTCTAACCAACTTGAAGAGAAATTCCAAGTTGGAATTTCTTCTTCCTTACTCTACTCTACTGGTGCTCAGCAAAATGTCCTGGTGATGTGTCTTTCACTAGTAGTGTGTGATGTGGGCAGCTGCCAATGTTGGCAAAGCTCACTGTGCCATATGGCCCAGTACCTTTAGTGTAAATGTGTCAGTTAAGGTAGACATACCCAAAGCACCCTGGCAGGAAGTTCTACCCATGCACTCAGGGCCAGATGCTCCCCACATGCTCCCCTCCTCATCTGGAGAGTTAGGGTTTTTTTTGCACAGGAAAAGAGAATGTGGAGATATAAGCCATTGCTCGGGAAGAGACTGTTTATTCCCCTCCACACTATCCCATTGCTCAGTATAAGGGACACAAGTATGTCTCAGTAGTTCAGGGATAGTAATTCTCTATGTTCTCAAAAGTGAAGAGAAATAGTAACATTGCTGAGTAAAATCACCTAGGCTGCTTTTAAAAATTAATTATCCTAGTATCTCAGACATAGGTGATCAGACATAAAGTAGTCGGAAATAAAAACTAGTGTCTTACATACAATACTCATTCTGTAAATATTTCTGAGTGGCAGTTGATTATCTTGCTCTGGTTGAATATAAACTATCACAAACTCTGAAGCTAAAAAAAATGTCATTTTATTAGGTCATAAGTTCAAAATCATATGGCTGAGATTTATTCTCACAATTTCACAAGGTGGAAATCACAATGTTGGACAGACTGAGAGCTCAGTGGAAGACTCAGAACAAGAATCCATTCCAGGGTCACTCAGACTATCTGTTCAAGTCAGTTTCTCACTGTTTGCAAGACTGAAGTCCTTCCTTCTTATCTTGTGTATGGTATCTGAGGTCTGTCTGAATTTCCAGACAATGTCTGTATTTTGTGTTCAAAGCCAACAACTTTGGATCAACCTCATTTGCAACCCCCTTTGTTTTTAGGTTTCCTCTTTCTTTGACTTCTTGTGTCTGATTCCTAGATTGAGATTTTAAGAATTCTTTTTTTTTTTTTCATGGTGGGAATAGACTTTCATTTCTTTCTTCCTTTTTTTACTTTTTTTTACTTTTCTTTATTTACCTTTCAAATGATTTCCCCTTTCCTGGATCCCCTCCCCCTCCCTGAAAGTCCCATAAGCCCTCCTCTTATTCCTCAATCAACCCCTTCCTGCTTCCCTGTCCTGGTATTCCCCTACACAGCTGCACTGAGCCTTTCTAGAACCAGGGGCCTCTCCTTCCTTCTTCTTGAGCATCATTTGATATGTGAATTGATTCTTGGGTATTCCAAGCTTCTGGGCTAATATCTACTTATCAGTGAGTGCATACCATGTGTGTTCTTTTTAAGAACTCTTATGATCAGATGAAACCTATCCAGGCAATCTATAGTTTTAAGGCCAACTCAGGTGGAACCTTAATTATATCTACAAAATTGGGATTGTAAACATGCTATCTCATTTCAGTTATAAACTCCAGGGACACTCTGTGGGAAACAATGCAGAGGTTTTAAGACCAGACTCTGATGAGTACTTTGGAGTAAGTTAGGAAGCCTTTAGTCTAATAACTTTGAAATAGGAATTCTATTCCCCCTCTTAGTAACATCATAGAAAGCCTGTGAGTATCAAATTCTTATTGATATGTATGTAAGAGCTCTATGCTTTAAAAATCATCACAGATGCAACGTAATATGTGTGAGTCTGAATATAATTTTCCTTCTGAGGGTATGTGAGACCAAATTCTTAAAATAATACTAGAAGAGGATGCTACAGGGCCTAGAGAAAGGTCTTGAGAGACCAAAGCTTTGGCTTCTGTCCCTACAGAACATGAGTCTGTTGAGCTAATCACAAAGTAAGTGAAAGCATATGATATGTATTTCTCCTTTAATGCATGAAATAGGTGTAAAATTTTTGAAGGTCGCTCTGGCAAAGGGTTTTGGTTTCTGCTGTATGTAATGAACGTTATGCATTACCACACCCATGTGTTTTCTGAAGAAACTGAAATGGTGTAAATACAAGACTGTTTTTCTTCTAACTGTGCCCATGGGGCATAAATATAGATCGATGGGTGAACTGGCAACATTGTGACAGTACTTGAGAAGTTCCAGGCTTGAGAAGAATATTCAAGTGAGCTCTCACACTTAATGAAGATGTGTGCTTGTATTGCTTCAACTTTGTTTTCTTGTCAATACTTTCACCTCTCCCCATGGGGCTTGGAATCATACTGATTTTCTTTACACTTATTACTAAACTAAGGAGAGAAAAAACAGATTTTTAACAAACACCATGATAAAGGAAGCAAGACAAACAGGGAATCTTTCTAATAGTGATAGAACTCCTGTGTTCCTATTGAACAAAAACTTTGTCTCTAGCTCTTTAGAAGATGAACAGAAAAGATGTTTCCAACATTGACGCCAATGTTATTGCAACGATCAGCCTGGGATTCATTTCTTCTGGCTCCTTCCTATAATTTTGTTTCTATTATTCTGTTTGTGTATGACAATTTTGTCTTTAATTTTTGTCTTTGTGTTTTGCTGTTGCTATTGTTAGAGTGCTTGTTTTGGGACAAGATCTCAGACTATTGTTCAGGCTGGTCTAGAACTCAACATGATCTTTCCACATATTCATGCCAAAACTAGAGAGGTCTCACATTGACACTACTTTTTAGCCCCCATGCCCCTGATTTTCTCTCTATTCAAACATTTTAAATTCTATAAAACACAGGAGAAACAGGACAGCAGTGACTTTTTAGCAAATTACAGACATAAGACCCATCCCAGAGCCTGCACTAATGATGTATCTTTTCTCCACTGTCATTTAGATGGACATTCACATGTACTTCAACTAGAAATATATGCATCATTATGTGTAGGCACAATAAGCAAATCAGGCCCTTAGTTCTAATGAAAAGATGCCTTCAAATATAAATGCTATCACTTCTTTTTACAAAAACAGAGCAGTGAGAATGTCTTTTAAAATGTTAGCTCATTCAGTGTCCAAGGCTGTGAAGCATTTTATAGAATTTGTTTTAGAGAACTAGAGACATGTAAGATCTCGCCCACAACTTTGATCCTTGGTCATGAGACAAGGATGCTTTAAAGAACACATTTCTGATGTTACACACTCTTCGACTGCTGTTGGTTACAGAACTTACAGGATTCAGGTGCTAGGACTGTCTGATATGATTAGTGATGAATCTGCTGCTTCCTGTTTCCATATCTCACAGGCATGCCTGACATTGATGTGTTTCTGCTTTATTGTGCATCCCATAGCCAAAGTGGCTGAAAGAAGAGGGTGGAAGAACAAATTATGAACCTACACCAGTCCCAGGGTGAGACTGCTATGGCAAACCTGTAGTAAGGTCTCATTGGTGAAGGGCTCACATGACTAGCTTAGAGAATAAGCTCTGACTGTAGAAATGGCACCAGCCACCACAGGAGAACTGGTGGTTAGACGGCTGACACTCTTCATAATGTACTTTTGTGCTTCATCCTGTTAAGGGTTATATGGGCTGTATTATTATCCCCATTAACAGAAATGAAAACAGACTGAAGAATTAAGAATAATGCTTGGAGCAAGCTGTAAGTTTCCCTGTTGGATGGACCAGAAAGCATATTCATCTCTTACTTTCTTCTTCAAGCTATTGGAAGCAGTTATTAAGGTCTTTGATGTCTAGTTGTTCTGGCTAGTTTTATGTCAATTTGACATGAGCTAGAGTCATTTAGAAAAAAGAACCTCAATTGAGAAAGTGCTCTGCCACGTTGTCCTATGGACAAGTCTGTGGGGGCAGTTTCTCATTGATGGTTGATGTTGTAGGGCGCAGTGTACTGTGGGTGATGCTACCTGTGGATTGGAAGCCCTGGGCACTATAAGAAAGCAGCCTGGCCAAATCACGAAGAGCAAGCCAATAAGCAACATTCCTCTGTGGCTTGGTCATCAGTTCCTGCCTCCAGGTTCCTATCTTGAGTTGTTACCCTGACTTCCCTGGATGATAGACTGACTCCAAGCTATAAGATAAAATAACCCCTTTCCTTTCTAAGTTGTTTTTGAGTAGAGTGTTTATTTGTTTGTTTGTTTGTTTGTTCAATCACTTGTGTAACCAGTGTTATCTGATACCTGGTTACACATCCAACAGGACTTCTGTATACAACTAGGATATCTTCATGACAGAAACTAGGAAACACTGGCATGATAGATGGTTAAGGGTTAAACAGGCTATCTGCAGCTTACAGTCCTTTGTCAAATTTGTATCTAAACCATGAAACCCTGGGAAAATATGACTCCCTGAGCTCAGTCTCACTGAAGGAAGGAGAGCTGCAGTATCTGCCAGGAAGGGGCAGATCTGTTTAGTTCAGACTGCTCAAGGAACCTGAGTTCCGATGCACATGGACTCACTAGCTGATAAACAGCTCCTTCTGAACAATCTGGAAGCAATGCCTTTCCCTGGAACTACAGAGCCAAGAGGGGGTTACGGTCCTAATGTGTTGATAACAACCAGAGTGACATCAGAATGTGAGGTCCTCAGGACAGAGACCTTGCCGTGGTTTTGGCACAGACTATCCTACTGAGTCTTTTGTGTTTATGGGAAATATTAAATAATCATTCGCTTGGAGGTTGGGGAATAACATAGTGAGAATGAGGGAATGCAAAGGGTGGGGTCAGGGAGATGTCTTGATGACAGAAGATAAGGAGCTAGAGTCTGTGGGAGGCTTTTATGAGGCAGGGAAGTCTCTAGGATGAGATGTTAAGCTGGGTGTGTTGGCATGTTGGCAATTATGTCTGCAGATGAGGTGAATAATAAAACATTTCCAAGAAAATTTAAAGGTGTGAAGAATTAGAGAAAACAGATGGAAATGAAGAGAGTGCACGCCTCCCTGTGAGGCTCGCTGGCAGGCCCATTGGGATTTCTGGACCAAGAGAAGTGCTAAGGCAATAGGGTCATGTAGTTTTTTTTTTTCTTCCAACAAAGAAAGCACTGAAGAAATACCACAGCATTCCAGAAACACTAAAATCGCCACTTGCTTTATGTAGAAAGGCAAGAGGCTATGAGGGGGAAAATAGCCAGATGGCTTCACAAAAATCCTAGCCCTGTTGAGCAGGAATAGATATATTCAGATTATGTCACACCCTGCCAACAATATCTGGCCAAGTCTATAGTGTCACATGGAGTGGCAAAGCAAATAAACATGCCTATACTCACTGTGGAACTCAGGCCAGCATGTGGGAGTAAGTCGGAACTCTGCTTGAAGGGAGATTCAGAGAACCTACAAGGAGGAAAGGAGAAAGCCCTCTTGTGCTTGTCAGTTCTGCTGCAAACATAGCTCCTTGCATCTGGACTCTGTGCATCATGTAGGCAACTTTAGCTATACTCCACAGCATTTATCAACAATGAAACATAAATTTACTTGCACAGAAGATCCCTGGTTGGGCTGGCACAGAAGAGCCCTGGCTGGGCTGGCTGGAGGTCTTTGAGGTCTAGGAGTCTAAAGGGCCAAGCACTCAGAAAAAATTGAGAATGTACCTCCTCCGCCATCTAGGTGGGAATTGCCAAGTAGAGTTTAGAGCAGGGTATCTACTGATCTGTTGCAAGAAGAGATTAAAGATGATACCGCTTGTAAGGACGGGCTGAGGCCATGACAGCATGCAGGCATCCATGCATGGGCAGTCACTGCCAAGAGTAATTCCAAATACGACAAGTTCTGTTTCAGCCCCAAAGAGGACAGAATCACAATAACACTTAGCATGGAATCCCAGGGGTCCACACTTCCCTCTGCCTCTTATGAATACTTATTTCCTATGTGACTTTGGGAGCAGTGCTGGCCAGGAGGAATGCAGCAGTATAGGTCATCTCTCAGACAAGATGCTCTGGAGAGTACTAATGGACACTAGTATGCATGCAATGGTACTTTGTGGTGGGAGGAATAATGAGAAACTAAAGACAGAGGGTAAGGAATGAGGCCAAATGATGCCCAACAAAGCTTCTTAAGGTCATAGTGTATTATGTATTACTTAGGCATTTCTAGAGTAAGTCAATATTGAGGCTAAAGGAAAGAAGAGATTATATATTTCAATTCTTCAATATAATTCTCGTATTTCTTTCTGGAGCCTCCTAGTTGACTTTTTTTTTTTTTTGTGATCAATATGCATTAGGAAAGTGTCCATGATCTCCTATTGGCTTCACGCACATCTTTTGGTTTCTCTTCCTCTTTAGAATATGTGGAGTCTGCCTTTCTTGTCATGCTTTATGGCAGGGCGTATGGGATGATTTTTAAAGACTTATCTTTTCTCTCAACTCTTCTTCCTCCATGACTCTCCTCAGCTGGCTTTCAAAAAGGAGGCTACAGTGAATCCTCTGGTGCAATCAATAAGACTAGGAACTTTAGCAGCAACTTTATAGGTTTGGAAGCCAACTTTCCCTAACTGAACCCCACAGTAAGACCCCCTCCCCCCAGGAAAACACTTTGTTCAAGCCTTAAGCAGATTCAGCTAAGCCAAGCCTAGACTCTTAGCCCTTAGAAACGGACATAATGAATGGGTGTTGATTTTAATCTGGTCAGTTTCTAGCAATTTGTTATATAGCATAGGGAACAAATGTACTTGTATCATCTATAATCCTTAACATCTATTTTTCAACCAAGCAGATAAAGGATTCTGATTAAGTGTAGTCCTTTCTGTTAAAAATTCTTTAGGGCACTGCCCAAGAAAGTGAAGAAGCCAGGGCTTGCGGCACAGCTTCAAGGCCAGAAGCACCCTCTCCTCTCTGTTCTGGCAATGTATTGCTTTCCCATTGCCCACTGCACCTTTGCCAACTCTCCAATGTGCCTGAAATTCTTTTTCCTCTAATAAAGCTTGCTCCTTCACCACTTGCATGCCTTCTCTGACCACCTCTGTTTGTTTGGGTTTCTTCGTCCATAGCACTTCTGGATCTGGCACAGGGCACAAACTCTGGCCATGGGCTTTGGTTTCTTTTGTGCACTGAGCTACTACAGAGTCTTGAACCAGACTGACACAAAAGGAGCTCAAGAAGTATTTCTTGAGATAAACTTCAAAAGTATATATAAAATCAATTTGTTGGTGAAAACCAGTCAGTGCCGTGGAGGACTAAAGTCAGCCCAGCTCAGTGTAACCAAGTTTCTGTGTCTCCTTTGAGTTCATTGATTTAGAGGCCTAGTTCTTCTAACTTGAAAGTCAGTCAAGGTGCCTTTCATGGAACCAAAGTTCTCAAGTTAAAATGCTTCCAAACTATTTGCTGTGTTGTTTTTTTTTTTTAAAATAAGAAAACCTGTTGCCTTAAGATATTTATGAA
The DNA here is from genome assembly GCF_947179515.1 of Apodemus sylvaticus. Lineage (NCBI taxonomy): Eukaryota > Metazoa > Chordata > Mammalia > Rodentia > Muridae > Apodemus > Apodemus sylvaticus. Next base: position 40,878,608 of record NC_067478.1, read on the forward strand.
TAAGTTTTGCCAGCTCCTGCTTGTTGCTGCCCTGAAGAATGAAATCTCCAGGGTTCTGGAATCCTTGCTAATGTCTAGCAGGCACCAAGTCTCCAGATTCACCGACTCAGCTCTGAATGGAACCCGTGGACTGAATAAGTGCTAAAATCCTACCATGAAGTGACATGCAGAAGACTGATGGGTTCACCTACTGAGACAATAACTCCTTGACAGGAGACAGCTTGGTGTAGGGGAAGAGAGTTGACCATGGAACTAAAGATCTGCTTTTTTTAAAATCCCAACTCAGTTCCTGGGTTGTTCCTAAGTTACTGCTTCGTTTCTCTGTCTATAAAATGGAAATATAGTTCCCGTATCACAGAGTTGTCACAACGAATCAATGTGATAAGTTGTGTGAATTCCATGTGATAGTGGCTGGCACATAAGGAGCCTAGTGGATGGTAGGCGTGATTAAGAACAAAGGCACACCACAGCATTGCTTTGGGCAGTGCCCTTTAGCTATGGGATGAAAGCAAACACTGAACCTTACACAGTGTGCTAGTGGTGTAGCCATAAACGCAGTATGGCTAGATTTGACTAGACATTAATCCTCAGAGAAGAACACAGAGCCCCAAATCAAAGAACTATCTTCAGCTGTGGAAATACTTGCTCACACAGATAGGACCAGTGACTGGAAAGCAGACTTTTGTAAAACTATGCAAAATGTTTAATTTGACAATTCATCTTTCCATGAATCAATATGATGCATCCTTTGAGTTCATTATGCTAGTAGTTTTCTGTACTAGCAGGATGGGGTAGAATGTTTCTAAATTTCACTCAAGTCAAGTCCAGTAAAGAATTTACCCCCATATATTTCCACTGTATTAGGATAAACTAGATCATCCCCAGCTTAATTATGCGATCTCAGCTATTCATAGTGGCGCCACCAAGCCCAGTGAGGCTACATTGTCACTATATTAGGTGAAGGATGTGACAGCTTGAGAGAGGGTTAAAATAGTATGAAACATACAGAAGTGGGACAATGGATCATAGAATTTGAAGTTCAAAGGCCAAGCTTTAGAACTCTCCTGATCATGATTTTTTTCCAAGTGCAAGCCTTACTACATGTGGTGGTTTGAATATAATTGGCCCATAGAGAGTGGCACTGTTGGGAGGTGTGGCCTTGGAGAAGGTGTGACGCTGTGGAGGTGGGCTTGGGAGTTCTCCTCTATGCTCAGGCTCCACCCAGTTCAGAAGAGAGCTTCCACATAGCTGCCCATGGATGCCAGTTTCCTCCTGTTTGCCTTCAGAACGAGATGTAGAACTCTCAGCTCATCCAGTTCCATGATGTCCTGGACACTGACATGCCTGCCTTGTCACTGCTAGACCTCTGCCATGATGACAATGGACTGACCCTCAGAACCAGTAAGCCAATGCCAATTAAATGTTGTGCTTTGTAAGAGTTGCCTTGGCCATGGTATCTTTTCACATCAATGGATACGTATAATGGCTGCACAATCTAGGTTGGATGATGTTCCAGTGAAAGAATCAGTGCTGGGGATGAAGGTCAATAGAAGAGCACATCATGGGTTCAATAAATGGACCAGTGAAACAATAATAAAAAAACAAATAAACAACGGTGGTGACCGGTATAGTAAAGACTCCAGAAAGTTACTGTTTGTATTCCTGAAACAGTCTGGGGAGGGAGTCTATGTACTTCTGCTCCTTAACATGGTGTTATAATCTGTCACTTTCTCAGGACATGGAAGCTTAAATGCCTAGCATATATTCCCCACAAGTTGCCATCAAATACCTTAAAATACACTCATTTGTTTATATAAAAATTTTTATTAGAGGTCTGAAATCTGGGATGCTTTTTCTCTCTACGCCAAGTTTGACATTTTTGAAGAATGCACGTATGCCAAGCCTGCACCGGGTATTTATAAAACACCCTTAACTGATAGTTAACATCTATGGGAAATTTAAATATGTACTATAGGATCATAAAAAATAAATACTAACAACTATACCTGTGGTTTGTAACCAGTGATTTATTTCCTTAATTAATATAAATTTGACTATGAAGACTTTAATTCAGTCAACAAATATGTACAGAAACTAGATTTTAACTTAAACATTAATATGAATATACATCTAGCTACGGAAAGTTCTTTTGCTGCACAACCCTAAGTTCAATGAATACTGAGTACAAATTGGCAGGAATAATGACAAACTTCATCACTTCTTTCTTGGCAATGAAGCTTGGTTTCTCATGAAAGCTATAAACTCTCAAATGTAGATGTAGTTCTCAGACCTGAATGAGGCCCACAGATGCTCCAAATGGCTCAGGCTAGCTTTCTGTGAAACCATGGACATCTGGACAAGATAGCACACTAGAAGCCCTCTTGCTGTGACCCATGAAGTGGTTAAGCCAGCTGAAGTCTGTGCATAGCGATGGACAAGTAAAACCATGAGCTGGTGCTCAGTCATCCTGTGTAGCTGTGGCTAAGGTCAGCTAGAACTCCCTGGGATATGCTCCACATGCCACAGGAATAGCAAGCTGAAGTGGTGAAAACTATGGAGACCCTTCTGGGAGCTGGATACGCCATGAGGAGAGAGAGGTGGGATCAGCACAGTCTGTGGTGATGGAGGATGTCCTGTAATGCATGAGATTCTCTATGTGCAGTCTGGAGGGACTATCTCAAAGAGGAAGCACCCTACCTATGTGACCAGCAGTGGGAGAGTTTATTCAGAGAGTGGGCTGGTACCCACAAAAGGAGTAGAGTGGGCTGGTTTGAGAGTGGGCTGGTACCCACAAAAGGACTAGAAAGAGGAAGCAGGAAGGGTTCTACGTTTTGAGTTGGAATACAGAAAAGCAGGTGGATTTTTCAGTGAAGACCTGTAAGTAACTGCAGAAGGAGGGGCTTCTGGGATTTATAAGTACATTATTTCACTGAGGAAATAATTATGTCTTCAGGTATATCAGTATCTTAGCTTCTTTTCCAGTTGCTATGATAAAATACCATGACAAAAATAACTTACGAGAGAAAAGATTTATTTGGTACACAATTCCAACTTAACGCCACTGGTCACGTTAAGCATATCCATGGTCAAGTTCAGAAAGCAATAAATTAATGCATGCAGGCTATTGCTCTACCACGCTCTCCTTTTTATTCAGTTCAGGATCTGCATAATGGTGCTGCTCACATTCAGGGTGGGTCTTTTCACTTCAGTGAACCCAATTAAGAGATTCTCTTGTACCTCATTTGATGTGTGGATTATGTTTTGGGTATTCCAGTTTTCTAGGTTAATATCCACTTATTAGTGAGTACATACCATGATTCACCTTTTGAGTCTGGGTTACCTCACTTAGTATGATGTTCTCTAGCTCCATCCATTTGCCTAAGAATTTCATGAATTCATTGTTTCTAATGGCTGAATAGTACTCCATTGTGTAGATATACCACATTTTTTGCATCCACTCTAAAGGGGAAATCATTTGAAATGTAAATAAATATATCAATAAATTAAAAAAAAAGAGAGAGATTCTCTTACAGGTATGCGTACAGGACAACTAAATCTAGACTATTCCTCCCGGAGACTCTCTCAGGTGTTTCTATAAGCATACCACCTGTCAACTTTCCTACAGAGAGGACTCCTTGGAGGCAATTAACAGACTCACCTGAATCACCTCTTAAGGGAGAAGACAGTATTATGAAACATTGCGAGCAGTTTAGGGAGTCTGTTTCCACCCAGATTCAGATATAGAGCTCTGTTAGAATCTGACAAATTCTGTTCTTTTGACCAAGTGGAAGTAGATTTTCCTCTGTTGTCCTCAAGAACGTTCAAATACCTCCATACTCTTTCTTTCATCTGATGTCTTAAAGTCAAAGGAGGGCAAGGCTGATCATAACGGAGAGTCTACTCTCAATGGCCTCCAAGCCTGCTAATGTCTGCTCCGCTAACTGACAGTAAGATTAATGTCTGCAACTGAACAGATGAACAACAGCCCAGATGTGGACTATAATATCCTGCACTTAGATTTGTAAGTGGGGAAGTGTGACCATCTCACACACATGGAACTACCTGCAAACAACTTTCTATATTGACAGCTAGGAAAACCCCCTCATGCCATGCCACAACGTTTCTCCTCTGGCCATGATCATATATCATTGCCTTTTGAAGGAAAAATTACCTTGACCCAGTAGTCATCACAAGTAGCTGAACATAATAGTATAGTGATGGCTCAGTCTATATTAATAATAATGAGCCAGCTGACCCTCCTTAGCAGACAGAGGGAGAGGAGGGACTTCTCATTCCAGCAATACTCTGTTCTGTCCTTCCTCAGTTGTGAACATTTTTGGGAGGTGCTACTGTACATAGGAAATAGGAGGTTAACTAAAAGTAGAACATCTGATATAGCTTCCATGGGGGTCATCACATACAAAGGGGAAGGACTTTGCAAGTATTTGGGGGCCACCCACACTTCTGTAAGTATCCTCACCCGTGTTCTGTAAATTAGTCCAATAAACTCCTTGCTTCACCAAGTTGGGCTTCTGTGGAATTGCCACTGGGGCCTGTATAAATGGTGTGGATGGGCATTCCATCTATGGATGGATCTACAAGAAAAGTTCACATAATACCAATGAAGGCCTGACACCTGCTGGAGGCTCAACCCAAAAGGTAGTTTGTTTAAACTCTACTCCTACGTGGCTGTTAATACAAAAATTATATCTCACCCCAAAGGGGAAGAGATCTTATTATACAGCCAAATATAAGTGCACTTGACCCTGGAACACAGACTTGGTTTACTTCAAATTCCATGTTCCAATGTGGTGACAGGCTTATGAAGTTATTATAGTGACAAGACAAAGAAGTCTTAGGTTAAGGCCCCTTTAAAGCAGGTTGAGGGAATCATTACTTAGATGGGTTAAAAGAGAGTAGAGAAATGTCCATAATTGGTCTAGTATCCAAGTGTGTGTGTGTGTGTGTGTGTGTGTGTGTGTGTGTGTGTGTATGTGTAAACCAGAGGATGACATTGATCTTTTTCCATTACTGTTTTACTGAACTTGAAGCTTACCATTTTCCCTAAGCTTGTGAATCAGCAATTTCCTAGATCCACCCTCTTGTTCACTTGGGATTATCAGCATGTGAAGCCTGATTTTAATAGCTCATTTCTTTTTTATGCTAAAGAATATTCAATTGTCTCACTTATCCACTCACCCTCTGAAGGAGAGCTTGCATGCTTCCAGCTTTTGACGTGTATGGAAAATGCATATGCCAACATCTGTGTTCAGGTTTTAGAGTGTACCTTTTTTAGGTATTAGTATAGCATTTGTAGTCTTCTGATTGGTGGGAGCAATCAGAATGTCAATTTGTACATTTCAAAGGATTTGACCTAATGGTCACAAAGTTGTTAGTTCACAAACAAACAGAAGGATTTTGAAAATGGTTATTAAGGGAACTATAGAAGGCCTGTAACAGTTGGATTTGTACTTGTAACACCTCACACTCTCCACAGACCTCCTCACTGGAGGTCTCATCATTTAATCAGCCTCACAGAAGGGCCAGCGACAAGTGCTATTCTTTCCAATAACTTTCATTCACACTGCTTACTCCCTATTAAGATTAAGGGCCTACTACTTTAAGATACAAGATTATAGACCTACTGTTTTAAGACACGACCACCCCAGGAGACAACATAGGAGAAACCAGGACATACCTCAGAAAAAAAAACAAACCCAGCTTGTCTTAGTCAGGGTTTCTATTCTTCCACAAAACATCATGACCAAGAAACAAGTTGGGGAGGAGAGGGTTTATTCAGCTTACACTTTCCACGTTGCTGTTGATCACCAAAGGAAGTCAGAACTGGAACTCAAGCAGGTCAGGAAGCAGGAGCTGAAGCAGAGGCCATGGAGGGATGTTCCTTACTGACTTGCTTCCCTCAGCCTGCTTTCTTCTAGATCCCCCGGAACTAACAGCCCAGGGATGGCACCACCCACAAGGGGCCCTCCCTACTTGATCACTAATTGAGAAAATGCCCCTCAGCTGTATCTCATGGGAGCTCCTTTCTCTATGATAACTCCAACCTGTGTCAAGTTGACCCACAAAACCAGCCAGTATACACCTCCTTTCTCTTGCAAGTTCAAGATGAATTTGCTGGTTCTATCTAGTGTCTGTCCCCATATCCCTTGGCATGCAGTCTAGGCCATGCTAAGTCACACAGAGTGGAACCTCCTACCATCCCTATAAAAAGCTATTATAGTCAGAAACCTTCTTTGTTAGGGAGACTAGGTTGTTCCCTGGTTATGCCATACATGATGGCTACCCTAATGCTGAGGCTTTCTAACATGAAAGCGGCTTTCTTTTTGGTGAGCCTGCTTACTAACAAAGCTCTATCAGTTTTCCACCAAGTCTTGTCACTGTTCTACTGCTGCAATGAAACACTGTGACCAAAGCAAGTTGGTAAAGATGGTTAACTTGACTTACAATTCCATGTTATAATCCATTACTGAAAGAAATCAGGACAGGAACTCAAATAGGTCAGGAGCCTAGATGTAGGAGCTGATACAGAAACCATAGAGAAGTGCTGCTTACTGGCTTGCTTATCATGGCTTGCTCAGCCTGCTTTCTTATAGAATCCAGTACCACCATGCCAAGGATGGCACCACCCTCAATAGGCTATAGTTCCCCATTACTGGATGGGGCCCATGGATCACCTTCCCCATATATTCTGCAAGTTTGGGAAGTTTTCTATTGTGCAAGTCTACACAGCTGCTATGAGGTCATGTGTGCAACAGTCATACTTTCTCGAGAAGACAACATTTCACAGTACTTCTCCCATTCTATAGTCCTGACATTATTTCAGCCTTCTTTTCCAGGGCGGTTCCTACTATGTCTCCTCTCTTTTCCCCAATCCCTCCTTTTTCAACTTCTTAACTACAACACTCTAAATATGTAATAGGTTTTAACCCATGGATCCCAGAATATTCCATCTTTTCCTTTTAATCAAATTTTCCTTCATTAACCTTTTAATTGGCCTACCTCTAATCCTTATCTTCACTCTGCCAATTTCCATGATTGATTAGTATCATACCATTATTACCCCCCTAAAAATTATTGAATTTAGAGGAATAACTGTTTTTTAACTCTTATGTTATTTGCATAATGATCCTACCCATCATTGTAGCTGCTCTTGATGTTAATGGTATATTCTCAGAGTGGTTTTTCTAATTGTCAATAGCTTTGAGCCTATGCATTGCAAATTTTGCTGTTGGAGAACACCCTTACATACTAAGGAAGACCAATGCCTCAAACCTACTAGAAACAAGTACAACTTGAACATAGCCAATGTTGCAATTGAATCAATCAATAAAATAACCCTAGCCACCCAGAGCCTAATGTAGAAATACAAGAAATATGAGAAATCAAACCAATATGACCAATATAAAAATACACCCCCAAAAGGCACTTGGCAGTGATAGCATATGCCTTTAATCCTAGCACATGGAAGGCAGAGGTAGGCAGATCTTGTGACTGTGAGGCCAGCCTGGCATACAGAGTGAGTTCCAGAACACTTAGGGATATAAAGGGAAACACTGTCTCAAACAAACAAATGCCAAAATGCAAAAACCCAATTCCATGCTAAGAAATTCCAATCAGAGTGAATTAAACGAAACACTAACAGAGAAATTTAAAAAAACATATTATTTAAATGTTTAACAAAACTCATAAATAAGTACACAGGAAATATAAATACACAGTTTAATGAAATGAAGTAATATAGGATATGAAACAATTAATAAAGAGATAGAAATCAACTTTAAGATATAAAACTCTCATCATGTTAAATGAAAATCTTACTTTAAGCCTCAGGACCAGAATAAATCAAGGGTAAGACAATGGAAGGCATGGGATGGAAAGATGAGTTAGACCATTCAGATAAAAGAATAAGAGAGTCTAAAGAGAACATACCAAGCCTTTGAGATGCCACTAAAAGGTCATAGTTATAAATCATGGGGACAGAACAATAATAAGAACTTCCGATTAATGATATAACAATATATAGAATAAAATCATAGCAGAAAAATTCCCCAAATGTAGGGAATGTGTAAGCATTAATGTTTAGAAGGCATTTGGAATATGTAACAGTCAAGACCAGAAAAGAATTTCCCCATGTCATGGCATAAGTGAGATAGAAAACACCAAGTCATATCAGAACTACTTTAGATTTTGCAGAAATTCTAAAAGCCAGAAGAGTGTAGATTGGTGCATGGTAAGCTTTGAAGGAAAACAGTTACCAATCAAAATTATGGTATCTAGAAAAACTATTTGTTATTCTCGAGAGAAAAAGAAAATATTTCTATGATAAGTACAAACTGAAAGAATTTGTGGCCATTAAGCCAGTACTAGAAAAGACACTAAAAGAATCCTATTTACTGAAGAGAAAGACAAGCACATGCATGTAGCTATAGGAAAGAATAAGCCACAAATAGAAAAACACACTATTACAAAACTAGCAAAGTGACAGGAATTAGTACTCATCTTTCAATAACAAGTCAATGTTAATATTCTATTAATTCAACAAAAAGACAAGGAGTAGTTGACTGGATTTTAAAATAATATCCTTCTATGTTTAAAATAAGTTCCACTAATATTTTTCTGAGAAATTCACCTCACTGTCAGAGTGTTTGAGTAAAAAGATACAAAGATTCATTCTGATCAAATGGAATTACAACCAAGCAGACATTGTTGTTATAATATCTAAAATAGATTTTAAACTAAAATTTATGTATTAGTTTAGATTAGTTTAGTTTTATGACATTTCATAGTTATGAAGAGAATAATTCATCAAGAGAACATTATAATTCAAAACATATATGCACCAAATTTCATGAAACAAATACTATTAGATGTAATACATAGATTAACCTCAGTATAGTAACAGTGGGTAACTTAAAATGTCCCACTATCAGCAATGCATGGGTCATTTATACCAGAAAGAAAGAAAGAAACAAACAAACAAACAAATACCAGAATTAAATGATAGCACTGATCAAATGGATTTAACAGATATCTATACAGCATTCCATCCAAATACTGTAGAATACATATTCTCAGCAGCCAATGGAACTGTCTCAAAAGTAGATTATATATTAGGACACAAAGCAATCAAATACAGAAAAATTGAAATAATTCCTTTTATTCTGTATGATCTCAATGACATAAAACTAGAAACTAACAGCAAGAGAAATGACAGAAAATACCCAATGAATCAATAGAGTGTTATAAAACATTAAACTACAGTCTATGAAGCCAATGGGGAGCCATAAAAACATTTTAAGAAGGAAATTTACAGTTAGACATGCCTAAATTAAAAAACAAAAACAAAAACAAAATCAGCAACTTCAAACAAATAATGATGCCGTTGGGGAAATAACAAAAAGCCAAACCACAAATTGGTATGTGAGAACCAACAGCAATCATCATCGAAGAAATTAATGACATTAAAAACTACAATTATTCAACAAAGCATTAAATTTATTCTTTGAAAATTTAAGCAAAATTGATGGTCCTTAATCAGACTACCCAAAGTAAATAGAAAATATTCAAATTAATACAATAAGAAATGATAAAAGAGACCTTACAACAGAGATACCAAAATTCAGTGAAGTACTACATGTCTATAACGCAACACTGGAGAAACAGAGATAAGCAGACCACAAGAGCTCACTGGACAACCAGTTTAGTTCCAAGTTTATTAAAATATAAAGGAATAAAACGGAGAAAAACAGAGAAAGACCCCCAAACAGTGACATTTGGTGTATGTGTGCATTTTATATCCTAGTATGTTAGAAAATTCATAATTGCTTAATAAATCTTTAGAACTACCTTAAATGAAGAGGATATAAGCAATTATAACAGTACTGAAACAGGGATTGAAATTAAAACAATAATTTTAAAACAATCCCTCAAACAAAAAGACTCCAGGCCAAGAAAGATTCAGTGCTGAATTCTATCTGCTCTGTGAAAGTAGAACTTACAATGCTCTTCAGATTGGTCCATGAAACAGGAAGAAAAAAATTCTACCAAAACTTCTTATGAGATGATTATTATTTAGATACACAAACTGGACAAATAAATACAAACAAACAAACAAAGAGAACTCTAGAGCAATCTAGAGTGAACTTTCATTCAATGAACATTCATTCAAAAACACTCAATAAAATACTTATGAAACAGATCCAAGGTTGTTTAAACATTTCCAAGTCAATATGTTTGCAGAGTGAAAAATAAGCATATTTTTGTGGTCTTCCTATATTAGTACCAAACCTAATGAGAAAGAAAATCAAAACTCAGTATTATTCATAGAGGCTTTGGAATAAACCTAATCAAGAAAATGAAATAACTCTACAATGGAAATTTTAAATAGGGAAAAGAAAATTAAAGATCTAGATAATGGAATAATTTCTATGCTCACGGATTGAAAGAACTAATATGTAGAGATGGCTGCCAAAACAATCCTTAGAGCCAATACAGTTTCAACCAGTGACATTTTCTATAGTGAAAAAAAAAAACTTTAAAAATAATTTTTGCTTGTGAAGGTGTGGAGAAAGAGGAATGCTCCTCCATTGTTGGTGGGATTGCAAGCTGGTACAACCACTCTGGAAATCAGTTTGGCAGTTACTCAGAAAATTACCTCAGGACCCAGCTATACCACTCCTGGGCATATACCCAAAAGGTGCTCCAACATAGAACAAGAACACATGCTCCATTATGTTCATAGCAGCCTTATTTATAATATCCAAAAGCTGAAGGACCCAGATGTCCTTCAACAGAGGAATGGATACAGAAAATGTGGTACATTTACACAATGGAATGCTACACAGCTATTAAAAACAATGAATTCATGAAATTCTTAGGCAAATGGATGGAACTAGAAAATATCATCATCCTGAGTGAGGTAACACACATGGTATGAATTCACTGATGAGTGGATATTAGCCTAAAAGCTCAAATATCCAAGATACAATTTATTGACCACATGAATCTCAAGAAGAAGGAAGATCGAAGTGTGGAGGCTTCAATGCTTCTTACAAGGGGGGAACAAAATACTCACTGGAGGAAATACTGAGACAAAGTATGGAGCAGAGACTGAAGGAAAGGCCACCCAGGGACTGCCCCATCTGAGGTTCCATCCCATATATGGTCACCAAACCCAGACACTATTGTGAGTGTCAAGAAGTGCATGCTAACAGGAGCCTGATACCGCTGCCACCTGAGAGGCTCTGCCAGAGCCTTACAAATACAAAGGTGGATGCTTATAGCCAACCATTGGACTGAGCACAGGGTCCCCCAATGGATGAGTTAGAGGAAGGACTGAAAGGGTTTGCAACCTCATAGGAAGAACAACAATATCAACCAACCAGAACCCCCCCCCCTCCAGAGCTCCCAGAGACTAAACTACCAACCAAAGAATACACATGGAGGGACCCATGGCTCCAGTCACATATGTAGCAGAGGATGGCCTTGTGTGTCATTAATGGGAGGAGAGGCCCTTGGTCCTGTGAAGGCTAGATGCTCTGGTGTAGGGGAATGCCAAGGTGAGGACATGGGAGTGGGTGGGTGGGTAGAGAAACAGCCTCATAGAAAGAGGGGAAGGAGGGATGGGATGGGGGTTTCTGGGTTGGGGAAACTGTGAAAGAGATAACATTAAAAATGTAAATAAAAAATCCAATAAAAAAGAATCTCTTACTGAAAACAATGTATCTTGGTCACATTTATCCCTACCCCTTCCCTAACATCTCTAAGTTCAACTTCTCCCTCCACTCCACCTCAACTTCAGGTTCTTTAAAGAAAACAAAACAAAGCACTATTTTCATTCATATAGAAGCCTAAATGACCTTGATTAACCAAAGCAACCCTAAGCAAAAGAATCATGCTAGAGGTACCAATGTATTCATTATCATCATCAAATTATGCTACAAAGATAAGTAACAAAAATAATAACAGCACAAAACAGGGATGCAGATCAATGCAACAGAATAGATGACCAATCCTACACAGTTACAGCCCCCAGTGAAGAGGCCAAAAGGATATACTAGAGAAAAGTCAGACTTTTCAACAAATGGTCCTGGGGGGGCGGGGCAAACAGGCATACATATGTTGAAGAATGAATATAAGAATTAAACTAGGTGCCTAACTTTTCTTTATAAAAAATCATTTCAAATGGATAAAAGTCAATATAAACTCAGAAACAATAAGAGAAAAAATGAAAAACCGCTTCAAAATATTGATAGAGGTGAGGACTTCCTGAAAGGATTCTGATTGCTCAGGATATAATGCCCCAAACTGACCAATAGGAACTGCTGAAATTATAAAAGCTTCTATATAGCAAAGTTAACAATTGAATACAGAGAAGTTGAAAGTCTTTGCTACCTGTGTGTCTGACAGATTAATATCTACAGTATGTAAAAAACTCAAAAAAAAACTGTATAAGAATAAATCACACAACTCAAGCATAAAATTGGCTAATAAACAGATGGTCCTCAAAAGACAAAGTACAAATGGCCAATCCACATATGAAAAACTGCTCAACATCATTAGCCATGAGCGAATTTCAAACTAGAAGCACATTGAAAGTCCAACTCAGTCTCATCAGCATGTCTAAAGTTTTTTTATTCAATATATTTTTTATTTACATTTCAAATGATTTCCCCTTTTCTAGCCCCCCACTCCCCGAAAGTCCTGTAATCCCCCTTCTCTCCCCCTGTCCTCCCACCCACCCCTTCCCACTTCCCCGTTCTGGTTTTGCCGAATACTGCTTTACTGTGTCTTTCCAGAACAAGGGACCAGATCTCATGCAGACTCTAAGAGAACACAAATGTCTGCCAAGACTACTATACCCAGCAAAACTCTCATTCACCATAGATGGAGAAACCAAGATATTCCAGCATGTCTAAAGTTAAGAAAGCAAATGACAGTAATGCCTCAAGGATCCCAGGGAAAGGAATCCTATGTTCTACTTGTGGAAATGCAAATCTGCTCAGCCACTACAGAAATTAATACAGACATTCCTCTGGACACTAGAAATATATTTACCCACAAACTCAAATATCCACTTCAAGGTATTTACCCCAAAGACAACACATCACAGAGACACTTGCCTTCCACTACTTTCAGCACTATTGACAGCTAAGTCATGGGATGAACCTAGGTATCAGTAAGCAGCAGGCTGGATTAACAACAGGTTATATACATACTGGAGTTTATACAGCTCTAAGGAAGAACTCCGTTATGTCATTTGTGGGAAAATTGAACTGAAGATTATCATATTAAGCAAATTTGGTCAATCTCAGAAAGAAAACTATTATAGGTTTTCTCTCATTTGATATTCCTAGACTTTACATTGGTACACAAAATCATGTCACTATATATGACACAAGAGAAGAAGGGATACTGTCTAGGAGAATGAAGGGGACTATTAGGAGTGGGAGTGAGGAGAGAGAAAAGAACATTATTGGATGGGAGAACAAGGTCAAAGGATAGTTGTATAAAAATGTTCTTATGAGCTTCAGTACTTCAAATGATGAAAGTGCCATTTTAAAATTGTGTAAATCATCAAAACTGTGTGAACTGTTGTTTGTGATTGATAATGGGTTGGAGACTTCCTTCAAAATATACTCCTGAGCTCTAGTAACGCAAACATCTTGCTAATAACACCAGAAGAGCTGTGTAGACCAAGTGAACAGGAGAGAGAACCCAGTTATAAACCTGCAAAGCTAGAGGCTCAAGGAGAGCCTCAACAGCTCTTTAAAAATGACATTGAAACATGAAACTATCAATATGCTAACATATAAATTGTACATTTGTGTCTAACCAGTGTTTAATATACTGTTACCTGCTTTGTTTGTTTTGGAATATGGATTGTGGCTCCCAAAGTTTGAAAGCCCCTGAACTGGAAGTCTAGCTGAACTAAAAGTGAAAATATGCACTCCATCTTGAAGGTCAGGTCTTTGCTGCAAGTGTTCTGTCTGACAAAACCTGTGACCAAGTTCCTATCAGCTAAGATGATGAATGTCATTTACACTGAGATCTGAGGAGTTTGGGCTTCATGACAGCAGCTGCAAGTGGCCTTATTTGGAATTCTCTCTCACCATTTCAGGTCGGACTGCCAAGGTCCACAGTCTCACTAGAGAAAAAGGAAAAAAAAAAAAAAAAAAAAAAAAACAGAGCCCAAAGCCCAGAGCCCAGCATGTTAAAGTCTTAACAGACCTTGGACACGGTGAAGCTAATCCCCTCATTTTATGCACTTGTCAAGAAAAGGGTGTGAAAACATCCTGAGGTGCTGGGATGGCTCAAGAGCTCTCTCTCTCTCTCTCTCTCTCTCTCTCTCTCTCTCTCTCTCTCTCTCTCTCTCTCTCTCTCTCTCTCTCTCTCTCTCTCTCTCTCTCTCTCTCTCTCTCTCTCTCTCTCTCTCTCTCTCTCTCTCTCTCTCTCTCTCTCTCTCTCTCTCCCCCTTACTCTCCACTACCTCTACTCCTCCACTGTCTAATCCTTGGCCTGTGGGATTGGACAGAAGTGTGCTGGCATCTTCGGAATTGTGATCCCTACACAAAGCCAATCAGTATGAGGTCCTTCCCAAGACGAAACATGCCAGTGATTACCAAATGATGTACAGTTGTTTGCAATATAGATAACGTTCCAATAGGGACCTCACTAAATATCCTCTAAAAACTCCCATTATCCAAGACCTCTGGCTGAACTTCAACCCCCTGTTAAAGAGTAAGAATAGCAGTTCTGGATTTGTTCACCATCACCATCACAGCTCCACTTCAGATTCTAGAATAGCTATACAAATTATCCTATTCACCGTCCACTAAACCTAGACAAAGTAAAGCCACAAGCCTAGCATGCATATAATTAGCTTAAGAAAAGCAAGTTGATTAACTGTAATCTTCAACTCTGTGGTGTCTATAGAAAGGAGGGGTAGCCATCTATTATTAAGTCCTTAGTAGCAGTGGCTTTGTTACTTGATCAGTAGTATTCTATGAGTTAGGAAACAAAAGGTGTCTGAACAATTGATTGGCAATTTTCCCATACTTAGGTCAGCTTCAAGTATATGAGAAATGGTGCTACATAGAGGGTAATGCACACACACACACACACACACACACACATGTACCTGTTTTGTTTTATTAAATGTATTCTAGTCTGGCTAGATGCTGACCCAACTCCCACAGCAAGAAACAAACAAACAAGCAAACAAACAAAAAGATATAGCTAGTACAGAAAAGACATGTAGTCAGTGTGTCATTTAGCAGTTGGTACCAAAGATGACTCCATGACAGTACCACACAGTACTGGGAGGCTGCTAGCAACTTGACTTTCCTATGCTTTTCACTGGGTGTATTTTTCTCTCATTACAGGGCCATATGAATAGACTCCAATTACAAAATTAATCTCTAAAAATTAACACCAAACAGTCACAGTGCTAATGTTTACTAAATATTAAGAGACTTAAAAACAGTATATGAGCCACCCAGTACTCCCAGAGCTCCCAGGGACAAAACCATCAACCAAAGAGTACACATGGAGCAACCCATGGCTCCAGACACATAGGCAGCAGAGGATGTCCTTGTTGGACATCAAAGGGAGGGAAGGCCCTTGGTCCTGGAAAGGCTCAATGCTGCAGTGTGGGGGAATGCTGGGACAGGGAAGTAGGAGAAGGTTGGTTGGGGAACAGGGGGAGGGGAGATGGGTTAGAGAACTTTCAGAGGGGGGGGACCAGAAAAGGGGACATTTGAAATGTAAATGAACAATATTTCTAATAAACAAAGTAAAAAAAACAGTAAGACTTTCTTTTTATTTTTAATATTTCTGGAGGGCATGCATGTGTGTTACAACATATGTACGAAGGTCAGAAGACAACTGGTGGGAGTTAGTCCTCTTCTTTACCACGTGGATGCTGGTGATCAAACGCCAGGCCCTCAGTCTTGGGACAGTGCCTTACCTGCTGAGATATCTTGCCATCCTGATAAGATTTTCTCAAAAGCCAGATACATGTCTCGTGAAGTTATTTGGAAGGCTGCGGAGGCCACCTCTGTTTAACATAGTCGGAACTCATTTCTGCCTGAAGTTTTGTTTCTGTCTCATTTTGAGAATTAAGAAGAGTGGTGTGTAGAATTTCACACATGGCAAATACTTAGAGCTGCCTCTTAATGAAACACGCACCATGTTTTGTGTACCTTTGACTCCTTGCACAAAATATAAACCTTCGTTGTTCTGAAACATCCTCACAATGATGTGATGAAGGCACAAGTGTCATCATCTGCATGTCCCTCAGCATTGCCCTTCTGCCTTTCTCTGCACTGCAGCTAGGTTTGCTTCTGCACCAAAATGCGCTGTCTTTCTCTGTTCACATGTTATGCATTTAGAATTCCTTTAAAAATATTTACTGTGCTATTTTATTTTTATTTTACACATATCTATGTAGGCTTGAATATATACATATATGTATACATATATGTGTGTGTCCATACACACACACACACACACACACACACACACATGCACGCACATATATATTCAATGTATACATATATTTTCACTACATGCATGTAGGTATCTGTGGAGGACAAAAGAGGGTGTCAGATCCCCTAGAACTTGGGACACATGGTTTTGAGTTGCCAAATGTACTGAGAACTGAACCCGGGTCTTTTGCAAGAGGAGTAAGTGCTCTTAACTGATGAGCCATCTTCTCTCCTGCCCACATTTAGGATTCTTATACATACCTACTTCTCAGCCTAACTCTCACAGTGAGAATCTCATCACTGGTGTAACATTTCATGTTTGGTGGGGGCGGGGGTGGTCTTGAACACAGTTACTCATTGCTTTCAATGCCTGGCTTTGATTCTCAATCCGATAACACTTATATGGTAGCATTTCTTTTGACTACTGATTGTGATCACCTGACACCCATGCAAGTAACCTCTCACCCATGCTCTGTAGGCAAGCCAATGAATTCATTAGTTCACCAAGTTGTACTTCCTGTGGTAGTGCTGGTGTTGGTGACTTAAGTGAGTACACATTTGTTCATGTCTCCTAAGGAAAAGTTCCTGTGATCCCTTCACCTGCATGCATGGTAGTATCATGCCAGAGTTAAGATCACTGAGGAATTTATGGTGTGGAGACACGATCTCTTACTCTACAGTAGAGAACATTAGAGACTTGTGTGGAGACCAAGGTCCTGTACTCTGGAGAAGATGCTCCCCTTTTTCACCTTGAATGGTCTGTAACAGTTTTCTCCAACACTGAAACATTCCATCCTGCAGGTAAGCTCCTTAAACGGGAACACATACAACTCAAAATATCTTCAGGAAGTCGCTGAAATGGCCCAGATTCACTAGACCTTCCTCAGAAAGAGTAAACAATAAAAGCTCAGAGTGCCTCTGAGACCTAAGGAAGCTGAACTGCGAAGGAGACTCTCAGACAAAGTTAGTTGCAAAGAAGAATCTGAGACCAGACTAGCTTCCTGGAAGAAACAGAGACCAGCAGAGCTGCCTAGAAGAGGCTTGGACCAGAATAACTTGAAAATGACACTCTCCAACCTGTTGAGCGGTGTGGTGTGCTCCAGGTTCCAAGCTTTGGTGGTCTGTCACTCATGCTGGGGTGGGCTTTAGTGATTGATGCTGATGTCTGTGACTCATTTCTGCTCATGTAAGTAACCCCGAAGCCATGTTCCTGTATGTAATCCCCCCCAAAAAAACTCATTTGGTTCACCAAACTGGACTTTATGCAAGCTTTGGTATGTCATGGGATCCCTATCTGGGGTGAGTAGATATGTGTTTAGGATCTCCCTATAAAGAGTTTTGTCACACAACAGGTGGATAGATCAACTGTTATAAACCGTATCTAGAAGACAACCACCCAAATAATATCAGTTTTGTAAGGTATTGTGGAGATTAAATGGAGTTATGGATGTTCCTTCTCAACATTTCATGTTTAATAACCTTTAGCCACTTTGTTTTGTTATTTTTTTTGTTTTTGTTGTTGTTGTTGTTGTTGTTTTAGCTTCTCACTAACCAGAGCCTGGACTACAGATGGCAGCTGGTAAATTTTGAGTGAATTTGCCACTCAAGGAAAATCTCAAAGATCTGTTGACACTTAAAAAGATTTTTAAAAAGGATTTTCTATAATTCACTTTCATCATACACTTTAACAGCTTACAGGTTATACAGTGAGATACAGTGAACTTGGAAGAGAGGGGACTCTTGTTACAGTGTAAGAAAGCCCCGGGGTAAGCCAATGGGCCTCGTGACATCACATCATTCTCTACTACCTTAAAGGTTGGGAGTATTGAGGGGTGCCTTGCTGGGGAGGTAGTTAACTTAGCACAGTATACTCCTGGCCGCAATGAGAGCACTTGATGACCCTGGTTGAACTACTCCAGTTAGGAATGACAGGAAGTCAGTGAGAAAGCTGTCTCCCTGAGCTTCTGTGGCCTCTACTGTCTTAAGAGTTCTGCTGGAACCAATAGGTAAGATCACCTATACTTAATGCTTTGCCACATTAGAGTAGGATATGCTTCAATGAAGTCTACCTACTTATGTAGTAATAGTGGTTATATTTCTTAATTTTATTTATTTTTTTATTGTTTGCATAGAAGTGTTTTGTGTAGTATTGTATGTGTGTAGTAGCTTAGATTGCATCACTTTCCTGCCTGGTACTCAGGGAGGCCAAAAGAGTGTGTGAGATCCCCTGAACTACAGTTACAAACAGTTGGGAGTCACTCTGTAGATGCTAGGAACCAAGCAACAGTCCCCTACAGATGAGGAAGAACTCTGAACTGTTGATCCATCTCTGTAGCCCTGTAACCCTCTAAGTTTTTTAGATCTTCACCCATTGTACTGTACCTTAGTTTAAAACACCGCACATATGACTTTCTTTTATAGTTCCAGTCTGTTCCTACAACACCCGTCGGCCAGCTTGTCAGGGTGTATACCTGTTTCTGTACTGAAAGCCAGTAGATGGTGTAACCTCTGTTTTATATGTGCAGGAGGCAAAGGTTTCATTACATTCAAGATTTGTGTCCTGTGCCTTTCCCTAGTAATATATATGGGTGGGGGTGGAATCTGCATTCTTTATGAGTCTGGTCCTAACATTCTATAGATTTCAATTATTCTGAGGGTCTGGTTCTGCCTCAAAAAGGTCTCTTTCCTCCCTCCCCTCCAAAATATGGAACCTAAAATGAAAAGTTGCTAGGTTGTTCATACACTGTGCTCTGAGGAACAGCTTTTCACAGATGGAAGCACATAAAAATGATGGGCTGTTATCTTGTAAGCTGAAATTCTACTCTCTGAATACATGAAATATTGATATTAAATCAAGCTGTACCTGGGTTTTCCCCATATGAAGCCTTCCAAGTTCTTGACCTCTGTTCTGTTGCTGTTTCATTTTAGGCAGAATTCCAGTGGCAGGGTGAGGGGTAGCCTGTGTGTGGAGCAGGGGAGGGAATAGGCAGATGCTGATGAAAGACAAATCGGAGGTGTATTAGCATGTCCGTGTAATTTAGTAACTTAGAGTTGATAGAGAATGCTGTGAGTGCCATAATAACATGGCAGAAAACTTTAGCCAATGTGAAATGCTCACTCATTTTTCAGTGACACCCCTCCCCCTCCCCCCCCCCCCCCCCCGTGGAAGCTGGCAAACAGGATCTATAATAAGCATAAGTAATAACATCTATACAATATCCAAACCGGACAGACAATGAGCTCTGCTCACTATGATGACAAGCCAAGCCAAAGCTTTTCATGGCTCCAGCATTTACGTCTTGCTCACGCACAGATGAACTGTCCACTCCTAATCATCGGGGACTCCCCGGGCCCTTCCATCCTGTGGCAGCTTCCCAGGCTGACATGCGCCTCTGTATCAATTGGTGTGAAGAAAAGATCAACAGATGTCTGGGGTATGTCTCGATGGCTTTTGTCTGGCATGTATGTCCCTGTGGTTTTGGTCTCCATCATGAAGAAGAAGGAAGAGAAACCGGAAAAGGATAAGGTGGGGAAAATAGAAAAAAAATTATTATATGAAACTTGTATGCACATGGCCTGGAAATGCTTGTTCTCTCTTCTGCAATGTTCAGTCACTAGGACTGAAGGCATCCAGATAGACTTAAATACACAGCAATCTGGGAACTGTCTGAGGTTTACAGCCAAAGAAAAACGTTCATTGGCTGTTTAGCAGTCCTTCCCCAAGCTAACAGATTCTCACTTTCTTCTGTATTGCCCTACAGAGATAATCATACAAGTTCACAGAACACGTTGGTTACTGGTACACCATCTTTTCCATGAAGTAAAAGAAAAAACAAAGCTACTACAAAGCAAAATCAAAACAAAGACAGCCCAGATTTTTAAAAATTACATATAAAAATTGTATTTGTTTATGGGAAAGATATATCAGAGGGCACCTGTGAGGGATAAGGCAGGGCTGGGTTCTCTCCTTTTACCATATGGGTTCTGGGGATGGAACTTGGGTCACCAATCTTAAAGGCAGGAGCCTTTACCTGCCGAGACATCTTGCCATCTCCCCTGACAACTCTCATTTTTGTTCTGTCCTGAAGATGTAGTGTGACTTTTTCATTTCATGTAATTATCTTTTCACTCCCCTTAGCTATAATTTAGTAAAGGCAAGACATGTACACTTGGGAAAATGTTGGGCAAATTCCTGAAAGATTTTAATTTTACTCTCCTGTTTATCAAATGAGATGAAAGTTATTTCTTTATCACTTACTGTAGTGTTCACATGTAATAGTTTCTGGAAAAAGGCCCTGTACTTGGTCTACTGTGAATACTCAGTAAATACTAGCCCAGCCTTCCCTGTAGGATATCATTAACCGGAATTTCTCTTATTGCTCATACAAAAGATATACCCATTAAGATGCCAATTCTAGCTCAAGGTTTTGGTTCCTCTAGCTTTCCTCTCAATCATATGGCAGCTCCACATTTTAGGGTATGCACATATAACCTTATGTGGGTGGGTTTCCACTTTCCTTCCCTGCCCTTGTTACAAGGCTTCAGTCCTTATCTCTAATCACTGAAAGGGAACAGATCACAAGACATGTGGATCAGCGAAAACCCAGTAACATTACTCAGCAAGTAAGCCAAAGTGCATGGATTATGAAGCTGTCACGTGTGAGTTCCATGCCAGGGGCTTGTCCAATATTGTTCACTAAGCCTAACAATAACTTTTGAGGCTCATATTTTATCCCCATTGTATCCACAAGAAAACTGAACTTTTAAGTGTCATTTTCTAACTCTGCCTAGACAGGAAAGAAAAGACCAAGATCCATCAGTCTTCATAGCTCAGACCTATAAACACTGTAAGATCTGCTATCATTGGCTGTGCTTTGTCTTTGGCTCTTCATGTCTGGCAGAAGAGCTTGAGGAACCAGGATGCAAAGAGAATCAAGAGGAGAGAAGAAAGATTCTGGAACGTGCTCACATAAAAAAAAAAAAAGTTACTTAGTATTTGGTAACTACTATGATTTCCAGGGATGCCTAAAAGGTAACAATCATTGTATCTCCATTTTAATAATACTATCAAGGTGTAGAGTCCCCATTGTGGGAATAAAGTCTTGTGAGTTTTAGGAGTTAGTGCTGTCAACACCTAACATAATTTATATGAAATTTCTCTAATGGATCCTAGAGTCTCAACCACCAGGAGGAGACAGTTTTATTTCATATTTTTCACATTTAGTTAATGTGAAATTGATTGATTAATTAATTAATTAATTTTGGCTTCGGGTGACATGTGTGCCACGTGGAGGTCAGAGGACATCTTGCAGGAGTTGCCTTTCTCCTTTGAAGATGGAGATTTCAGCGATCAAATGTGTGTTGTCAGAATTGGCAGCAATTGCCTCCTGATATTTCTTATCAGCTCCAGCTTTGTTTTCTGAGGTCATTTTTGCAACCACATTATATTTATATAAGATTTAGAATGTGTATATAAAGTTTATATATCTATTTTCACAACTGAATGTTAAAACCAGTCTTTCACGTACTCTTTGAAGTGTGTTAACAAAATGAAAAACTGGTATGTTCAGGATGACATTCACAATGGAAACTGTGGAATTTACCAGTAGCCCTAGCAAAGTCTCCTAGTGATAGGGGATGTGGAACTCCAACTGGCCATCTTCTGTAACCAAGCAAGACTCCCAGCAATGGGTCTAAGACATCAACCCAGCCCCCAAACCTTTGATCTATAATATACCATGCCTGTAAGATGTGCTGGGGTAGTGGTGGCACAGAACTTGTGTAAGTGGCCAACCAATAATTAGTCTTATTTGAGGTCCACACCATGAGCTGGATGGAGCCCATGCCTGACATTGCATAGGTGGCCAGGAACCAGAAGTTGGTCAGCTCAAAGACCCAGAATAGATTCAAATACACCTTGAAAAATGTCAATAAAATAATTCCTAATGATATTCTGCTATACTCATAGACTGATGCATGTCATCAGAGAGGCAACTGATGGGAACAGATGCAGAGACCCACAGTCAGACATGAGGCAAAGCCTGAAGAACCTGTCAGAAGCGGGGTCGGGTTAGGAGCCAAAGAGATCGAAGACACTATAAGAACATGCCCCACAGAATCAACTAAGGGACCATAGGGACTCAGGGAGACTGAAACAACAGTCAAAAGCCCTGTATGGGTCTGAGCTAGGTTCTTTGCATATATATTATGGGTGTTTTGCTTGGTGTTCTTGTGGGACTTTTAACAAGCAGGAGGGAAGGGTATCTCTGACTCCTTTGCCTGTGCTTGGGATCCTTTTACTCCTTCTGAGTTGCTTCATCCAGCCTTGATATGAAAGTTTGTGCTTGGTCTTATTGTAATATGTTATGGCCATGTTCAGTTGATATCCTGGGAGGCCTACTTTTTTTTAAAGAGAAACAGAGGAAGAGTGGATCGAGGAGAGAGGGGAAGAGGGGCAGCAGTATAAGTTAAAGAAACTGCAGTTGGGATGCAGTGTATATAAAGAATAAAAATTCTAAAAGAATAATTCAATGAATAGATCCCTACCAGTTAGTTAGTTTTTAGTCAACACAAACTAGCATCACCTGAAAAGGAAAACTCAAGAAAATATCTCTATCAGGTAAGTCTGTGATACATTTTCTTCATTCATAGTTGATGTGGGAGGGCACAGTGTACTGTGAGCTGTGCCACCCCCTGGGCATCTGGCTCTGGTTTTATAAGAAGGCAGACTGAGCCAGCTGTGAGGTGAGAGCCAGGAAGCAGCACGGCCTTTGTTCAGTGCCTGCCTTGAGCGCCTTCCCTGATGTCCCCTCATGACAGACTCTAACTGAAAGCTGCAATAAGCCCTTTCCTCCCCACATTGCTCTTAGTCATGGCAACACAAAGCAAAAGTACAACACATGGTAAAGTGAGGGAACTTTGTTGTTGAAAATTACCCCTTTTCTGGATATTGGTCCTTAAAGGTATGTTTAAATGTCACGTTGATTTAACAGAAGTGGGTGAAACGCTACAGAATGTTCTGCTTCTGTTCTTGGGTGAGGCGAGATGCGCTAGTTCCTGGTCTGTTGCACCCAGATAACCCTTCAACAGCAAAGGTATTTTTAACAGGTTTATCCCCCCCTGGGAAAGACCCGGGAAGTATGCCATGAGGGTCTGAGAAAAGCAAGTGTAAGGAGAATTCTTCAGCAAGAACTGCATGTGTTCCACGTGGGGATGGCTTCATTCAATGTGGATAAGCATCCCAGCTACAGATTTAAACAAAAAGCAAAACACTGACTATTCTTCAGTTAAAATTGTTTAAACAATGGGTAGGAAAACACACTGTAAATGATAAAGCAGTCAGTTAACAGCAAAAAAAAAACAAACAAACAAACAAACAAACAAACAAACCCGATTACGATGAAGTAAAGCCACAAAGCAAGCATCCAAGCTCTTGGCCTAAAATCTTTCGGAGTACAGTGGCAACAAACTATTGACAGTCAGGGCTTCTGGGTTCATTGTGGTTCTACAGTTATCAGTTTTCATTCCCCCTTGCAAAGCGAATGAAGCAGTGTGCTGAAGATGCCCCAGAATCCAGCTTTCTGCCTCCGAACACAGTCCTCAGTCTCCTGCGTCTTCTCACGCAGTGCAGTGCCTTTCCACCTCGGCTGATGCCTGCTGCTGTCAATCATCCTGCTCCCAGGGTTCTGACAGGCCAACAGCTTGCTGCTTGCTGACTGTGGTGGGTGAGTTTGGAAGACGGGTGGCCACACAAAGAGAGTTGCAGAGGGAGAACCCCGTGCTGGATGAGGTCTTTGAAAGCCTTAAGAAAAGACAGATCGTGCATGACCGGTCATAAATTGTCACACTATGCCAGTGATCTCATTTTAGTGATATTTGTTATTGAAAGAAATATGGATAACAACTTGTCCTGAAAATCACTTCATGATGTCGTAGTAAACAATATCAAGCCATCCTAGCCCTTGAGTATTTTACGCTGCTTTTAAATGTTAACAAACATATACAGATCCTCTTAAATGCTCTCTGAGCAAACATGCACTACAAATGAAAAATCATTATATCTCTTCAAAAAATATTCCCCCCTTTTGTGGTGAAGTACAGTGTTTGCAAAGTTATTTTTATTTTGCATGTACATTGTAGTGTTCAAAATTTTAATTGCCACTTCCTCAATAAAATTATTGGAAACCTTCCATCTCGCCATTAGCACTCACAAAATAACTGTTAACAATATGTTATCCAGACACAGAAACTTTGTAATTAACGTTGGAATGGTCTTCAAAGTCTAGTGACTAAAATATATCCTATAAAAATTACTGGACTTCATTCAATACTGCTCTGCTGTTTTAAAGTTCAGTGAATGTGTTGAGGGGGAGATATTTGGCACACTAAGTTAGGCAGTCTGGCAGCGAGACCTGGGATGCTGGACAGCTTGATGTCTGTTGCATGGTAAATGTAAAAAATGGCGTCCATACCATCAGCACAGCCCCTGAAAGGCCGAAGGAGAACTGACCAAATACAACTCCCAATGGGGTCCCGAATAGTCATTTGGGTCTATATTCCCACCTTGCCAGTTGATGAGGTGCTGGGGCAGGTTCCATTTAGGCAATAAAACACAACAGACTGTGTGTATATCTGGGTGGTTATAGCATAACTCAGATTATGTTATAAGTCACGAGGCTGAAGGCCAAGTGTCTTAACTCCATGAGAAGTGCAATATTGGCCCTGAAACACACTGCCTGAAGTGTCTTATTGCTGTCAAGAAATGGAATTTCTACAGTACATTAAGAAAAGGAAAACACTTAGCACAGTGGATTTAAAATAACCATGGCTATGACATCACTGACAGCTAATCAAAACTCTAATTGCAACCAGAGTTCTGAGGCTATTGTAGAAAAGGTCTTAACAGACACAGGCATGGATACAAGGAAGAACAATGTCTATGCCACAAGAAATGCTTCAGTAGCACAAGACCCCAAAGCAGGACTGGATTGGGCAGAAGACTTCAGTCTCAGTGCCAGGTTAGTATCTTTGCAGCTAGCTTACCTTGAATGGTTAAACCAAGGAAAAGTCAAGTGAACACCCCTCAAATATTTCTCATGGCTCTGTCACCACTTTTGCTTTCATGCCCTTAAATATTCCTTTAAATTACTAAGATATGAGATAGCATACATAGAAACCTGAATATCCAATTCAAATGTCCTGGAAGAGATGAAAGCTAACAACGAACTGAAAAAAAATAATAATTTGGGGGTCACATGTTGTACATGATCCCTGAAAAGCATTTCCAGTGACATTAACCTGAAGTGGTCCAAAATGATTGAAGTCAGAATGCCGTCATAAGAACACAGTGGAGATTTTACATCTGAATCTACCTAACACCACAAGGCGGAACATGCATTTCAAGGTCCAGTTAATAGCCTCAATAAATTAAGCCAGCACAAAGCACACGCGGAGGAAGTATGTTCAGAGGGTGGCATGGCAAAGCACGTAACATCACCATGAATGAATGCAGAATGAGAGTTTGTCTCAGGAGTCAGAGGATTTGGGTCTAATATTTTCTGGGTCAGTGTGGAGAAGTATTTAATTTGTGAGTACTTTAATTTCCCTTAGGCAAACTCCTCGGGATGAACTCTGGCTTACAGACACTGCTTCCTTGGACCAAAATGAAGCTCCTCTATTCTGTTTCCTGACAGTTCACTGGCAATGACAGAAAGAGGGGAGATAGAACTAGGTAACGTTGACTCAGACAGAGCATGGAATACACTTGTGTGTTTGAAAAGAAAGTCACTGAGTGTTAGGGCCCACCCATAAGGGGTTTCCAAGGCACTCTTACTGATGGCAACTGAGCACCAAGTTCTCCAGATGCTTTTGACAAGTGAACACAGTTTCGTACCATAGAAGACCATATATATTCGAGTCCAGAATAACCACCCTACCAAAAAAACTCCCTCTATTCAGTAAATATATTTACCACTCAGAGGTAGTAATTATACCTTACCTGTGAATAAATATTTCTAGTCACTGTACTATACATATTTCTAATGATCTTTATGTACATCCAAACAATGATCTTTATTTATATGTACTTTAATATCTTTATTCACTCTATTTCTAATTATTTTCGATCTATGAACAGGGTTCTTTTGGGACAAAACATGTTAAATGAGCAAATTATTAAAATTAAATATAAATAACATATTAATTCTTTAAGAAACTTAATACTCTCATTCTTATCAACTAGAGAAAGTCATGTTAAAATGTCAAAAAAATATGTATCAGAAGTTTAAATTTTAGTTTTGCATAGTACAGATCTTAAAGATGGCTACTTGTCATTTTGGTTGAATGGCATTAGAAGTTTAATGTGCATTCTGATGTAACCTAAAGAAGCCACATTTCAAAATTTACATTAATCTATAATCCTATAATAGACACTTAATAAATAATTCCTCATAATTATGATAATGTTCCCATAGACAATGATAAGACAAAATCAGATAAAAATGTATTAAGTTAATGACTTCAGAATTAAAATACAATCATACTCTCTTAAGTTAGCAACTGAACAGTGGAAAAGTCCACTGGTACTACTATTGAGACAGTATGGTACCTCCTGCAAATGAAGCATTACACAGGAAAACAGGTGCTGGAGAGGCAGATGGCAAAGACAGTCAAGACCACGAATATATGGCCTTTTTGCTCCTTAGGATAACAAGTATGTACAAAGCTTCTTCCAAAATACATGCCTCAAAGCAAAAGAAGAAGGCAAACAAAAAGAGGGTATGGAAGGGAAAATGTGCTCAGACTACATGATATATTTTAGAATACCAAAGAAAAATTATAGCTAAAACTATAAGATGTTTAACTGGTTAAACATGAAATGTCAGTATAATTTCAACCACTTCCTATACTTTCATAATGGGAAACCAAATAAGAGCCAGTACAAATTGCTCTTCTGAAACAGTCAAACACAACTTTTAAAAAAGAGAAGGAGAAAGGCTGAAAAGATGGGAATCAAGTTTTGATGAAAGAAAAGAAAAACCTCAAAAAAAATTCACCCATGAAGATATCATTGTCTTGAAGAGTTAGGGTGATAGACACTGTCATAGTCCACTGGGTCCCCCCAAATATGTGTCTTCTCAAAACCTGTGATGATATCCATTTGGAGAAATCAATCTTTGAAGGTGTAACAAGTTAAGATGAGGTCATGGTAGATGAAAGCAGGTCCTGCAATCAAGTATGAACATCTTTTTAAGAACAAGGAAATTTGGCCTGGCGCTGTAGAACAACAACCTTCCCCTACCCCCTCATATTTTAAAAATCTTTATTTTGAAAGAATGATCGAAAGAAGACAGGTACCAATTACCAAGAACAATGGCCCTGAATACAGTAAGTACTCTCCCCACACACTACCACCCTCCGTCCTCCCTTTCCCATCGCTGGCACAACAATATTAAAACTGGCAAAGCATAGTTAACAAAGAAACTGCAGTATGTAACTGCAAAAGCAAATTTTCATTCTGATCAATCCAACTAACCCATGTCAAATGTCCTTTCCCCAGCTAAACACTACCCACTGGAATGCTGAAGAGGTATAAAATCTAGGGGGTATTTTGTACTTTGTTAACATTTAGCAAAGTTTGGTAAGGAATCAACAGAGAACTCTCCCAACAGATAAACACTGGCCATAGCTTCTCCATCCAATTGCAGGTTTCAGAAAATCACTAGCGCTGGAGATTGAAACTTGTAACAGGATCAATTCCTGGCCTCTCTGTGGAAACAGTGGGGACCATGCTAGATCCTGATTGGTTACTTAGAATGGTGAAAGAGTGGGAGCTTTGTGCTTAAAACAAAATATGAAGGTATCTAGTAAAAGGTTACTAATGGAATTTCAAACCAGCTCAGAAGCTTGGGATCAGACAAAGGCAAGGAGAACCCCTTCCCCTGCATGGTTTGAAGGATCAGACTATTGACTGCATATATCTCTTGTTTTAATTAAACTCAATGTTGAGTGCTTAAAATTTACAAGTTGAATGAGAGACTAATTAAATTTAAGAAACTGCCCTAATATTATGAGTTTACGTTTACAGCTTAACACGGAGAAGGATTTCCTCCCTACCCAGGAATAGGTTACTTATCAATTTATAAATGGGGATACCTGTGCAGGATTGGAGGAAGATCAGAGCTTTCTCTATGAGTCTGTAGACCCACACACTGCAGTTAAATACATTCTCCCATGGATAATCTCACAGTCACATGCTTGTCGGAGTCCATCTCATAAATACACCTCAATAGTAGCCAAATACATGTACACCCAGCAAAAGTGCTCCACAGTGATTAAAGGTGGTACACGAATGAATGTCAATGTGGGCAGGTCATTTTAGGGTGTGGATTTACACAGCCAATTAACTTGCAGATTGTATTCTTTCTCTTCCCCCCACCCCCCAAAATAAATAAAGCCAATGAAAATACACACTATGTCACCTTGGTTGTCAAGGAGGTAACTGCCTAGAGGGTCTGCATTTTTGCACTTCCAATTTTCTATGACACCTTCACTTTGCTCTGCAGGGCCTTCTCATGTGAGTAGGGTTACTCCACTGCCTTCTCAGGCAAGGCCTTCTTCTCAGAAGATCTGTCTTCAGGCTTGTGGGCAATCAACAGGTAGCAGGTGAGTAGGATTTCGAACACCAGAACATGGGCATAACGTTTGAGAGGCTCACTGACCAGCTGGTGGAAGAAAGGCAAAGGCAACACCGACAAGAGCAGGAAGAAATTAGCCACATCTTTGGGACACCCAGGTACCAGGGTCATGACAGGGCAACAGGTCACTTCAAGAGCGCCAATGCTTTTCCAAAGAAGACTGAAATTGATGCCCATTTTCTTCAGCAGAGGAAGGGCTTTGACCTGTCTCTTGTAAGCACATTTCATCACACTGTAAGTACCCTTGCTGAGCCTGGGGGTTCAGCTTGATAGTCCCCATGAAAACAAAGAAGAGTCCTAGGGCCACAGAGAGGGCCATGATAGTTACCGTTCCTAGGGATGGCTTGGGGTCACCAAGGCAGGTCCCAACTAATCCTTCTGCTTTGCTCAACCTGGCTGTCAAGGTGCAGGCAGTTAACACAGAAAAGCTAGAGGTTCATGTGAAGGTAGCAGCAGAGAGAATGACAAATCACACATTTAACACCACCACTCAGGAGGTAGGGATAGAGGCAGAGGCAGATGGATCACTGTAAATTCAAGACCAGCTTCTACATAGCTAATTCACTGCCAGTTAAAAAATGAGACCTTGTTGCTGTTGTTATTGTTTTGTTGTTATTGTTTACTTTGTAGTTTATTCTTTATTTTTTTATCTTTTTTTATTAAATATATTCTTTATTTACATTTCAAATGATTTCCCCTTTCCTGGATAACCCCTCCCTGAAAGTCCCAGAAGCCCTCTTCCCTCCTTCTGTTCCCCAATCAACCCCTTCCCACTTCCCTGCCCTGGAATTCCCCTAAACTGCTGCACTGAGCCTTTCCAGGACCAGAGGCCTCTCCTTGTTTCTTCTTGGGCATCATTTGATATGTGAATTGCTTCTTGGGTATTCCGAGCTTCTGGGCTAATATCTGCTATTCAGTGAGTGCATACCATGTTATTTTTTGTTGTTGTTGTTCGTTTGTTTTGTGTGTATGTGTGATTGGGTCACCTCACTCAGGATGACATTCTCTAGTTCCACCTACTTGCCTAATAATTTCATGAATTCATTGTTTTTAATAGCTGAGTAGTATTCCTTAGTGCAAATATACCACATTTTCTGTATCCATTTCTCCACTGAGGGACATCTGGGTTCTTTCCAGCTTCTGGCTATCATAAGTAGGGTGCTATGAACATAGCGGAGCATGTGTCCTTATTACATGCTGTGGAATCCTCTGGGTATATGCTCAGGAGTGGTATAATGGGTAGTATCATGCCCAGTTTTCTGAGGAACCACCAGACTGATTTCCAAAGTGATTGTACCAGGTTGCAACCCCACCAGCAGTGGAGGAGTGTTCCTCTTTTTCCAAATACTCACCAGCACCTGTTTTCTCCTGAGTTTTTGATCTTAGCCATTCTGACTGGTATGAGGTGAAATCTCAGGGTTGTTTTGATTTGCATTTCCCTGATGACTAAGGATATTGAACATCTCTTTAGGTGCTTCTCAGCCATTTGATATTCCTCAGGTGAAAATTCTTTATTTAGCTCTGTACCCCATTTTTTAATAGGGTTATTTGGCTCTCTGGAGTCTACCTTCTTGAGTTCTTTGTATATGTTGGATATTAACCCTCTGACAGATGTAGGGTTGGTAAAGATCTTTTCCCAATTTGTTGGTCTCCATTTTGTTCTATTGACAGTGTCCTTTGCTTACAGAAACTTTGTAGTTTTATGAGGTCCCATTTGTGAATTCATGATCTTAGAGCATAAGCTATTGGTGTTCTGTTCAGGAAATTTTCCCCTGTGCCCATGTGTTCAAGGCTCTTTCCCAGTTTCTTTTATATTAGTTTCAGTGTGTCTGGTGCTATGTGGAGGTCCTTGATCCACTTGGACTTGAGCTTAGTACAAGTAGATAAAAATGGATCCATTTGCATTCTGCTGCATGCAGACCTCCAGTTGAACCAGCACCATTTGATGAAAAGGCTACCTTTTGTCCACTGGATGGTAAAAAAACTCCACCAGACAACTCCTACAGCTTACAAACAAGTTCAGCAAAGGGCTGGATATAAAATTAACTCAAGTAAATCAGTAACCTTCTTATCCTCAAAGGATAAACAGGCTGAGAAAGAAATTAGGGAAATGATACCCTTCATAATAGCCACAAACAATATAAAGTATCTTGGTGTGACTAACCAAACAATTAAAAGATCTGTATGACAGGAACTTCGAGTCTTTGAAGAAAGACCTCAGAAGATGGAAAGATCTCCGTGCTCATGGATTGGCAGGATTAATATAGTAAAAAATGGCCATCTTGCCTGAAACAATCTACAGATTCAAAGCATCCCCATCAAAATCCCAATTCAATTCTTCATAGAGTTAGAAAGAGCAATTCTCAAATTTATCTGGAATAACAAAAAAACCCAGGATAGCTAAAACTATTCTCAACAGTAAAAGAACTTCTGGAGGAACCAGTATGTCCGACCTCAAGCAGTACTACAGAGTAATAGTGTTAAAAACTGCATGGTATTGGTACAGTGACAGGCAGGTAGATCCATGGAATAGAACTGAAGACCCATAAATGAGCCCACACACCTATGGTCACTTGTTTTAACAAAGGAGATAAAACCATCCAGTGGAGACCTTGTTAATAAGAAAAGAAAGAAGGAAATTTGAGCATAGAAAGAAGAAAGGCACCTATAGATGGAGGCAGAAGTGTGTATATATGTGTGTGTCAGGGGGTGTCAACACAAGTTATCATCAGTTAGAAGTGGTAAGGAAGGATTCCCTCTCTCATACTAGGAACTTTAACAAGAACACTGCTATCCCAACAACTTGGGGATTTTTGTTTGTTTTCTTGTGGTTTTGTTGTTGTTGTTGTTGGTGGTGGTGGTGGTGGTGGTGGTGGTGGTGGTGGTGAGGTGTGTGTATGTCTGTGTGTGTGTGTCTGTGTGTGTCTGTGTCTGTGTCTGTATCTGTGTCTGTTTTGACGCCTAACCTTAGAACCAACAGTGCCTTCCTGTGACTTAAAGCCATCTAGCTTGTGGTGCTTTGCTATAGCCGAGGAAGGCGAGAGACTGATGCTTTTGGTACAGAGGAGAAGTGACACTTTGCATGAGGAGATGACTTAGTCTGTTCACAGAAACATTATTTTTCCCATTTATACAGCAAAATAATACTGTTTGTTCCCTCACAGCAACACGTGCACTTGGAGTGCTTTTGGAAATGGAGAGTAAAGTGAGGGTCTTGCAAGCACAAGAACTGAAATTTGGATCCCTAGAACCCATCCATAAAGCTGGGCAGAGTTGCACATGCCTGTAATCCCAACCATGTGGGGGCAGGTGCCAAAGACAGGCAGACACCTGGCAGCCAGCCTGGCCCCACATGGTAAAGATCCAGATGAGTAGGCGAATCTGTCTCAAACAAAAGATGCAAAGTGCCTGAGTACCAATGCCCAGGATGTTCTCTGACTTCCACATGTGTATGCCATGTATAAACACTCTCAGGCACATGTGCACCCCTACATGTGTGAACATTCACATGTGGGCACATGTGTGTGCATGCAGACACATGCCAAAATAAAACATGTATTTGGAATTCATGGGAACTGATCGGTACATACTTTACCTCTGCTTTCTCTCTATTTTTCTTATGACCATAATCATGTGGAAAATGGAGTATGAGGTTATGGACAGACTTAGAGATAATGGAGCAGGCGATTTCTCTGTGCTATGGGCTTCTATGGAGATAAAATCTGCAATCCAGCCTCATTAGAACTATTATCTGCAGAATGACCACAGAAACTAAAGCCCCCAAGCCACATGAACATGATTACACAGATAATGTGGTCCAATTGCTGCATCGTTTATCTTGATGTATTGCTTTCTCTTTGCTGCCATATATTATACATTGAAGAATTACAAACCACTTAGGATGAAGTAGCTCTGCCTCTCCAGGTTGTAGTAATGCCCTTTTTATATGCTATAAGAATATTCCCTCTTCCTCGTGCAGCTGATTGTGCTTTCCTTCTCCAAATTAATTTAATTTGTATCTGGGGATGCATAAATAGGAAGAGTCCTACTCTTTGGTTTACAACTATGCTCAATAGCAATGACTGTACTTTGCTTGTATCAACCACAGGAATATTGGCAAAGGTGGTTTTTACCATATGTTAATAAATAAGTCTCAAGGGACTCAGCCTTTGGTTGTACTTAAATGCTGCCCTGGATCTCGATTTTGGGTTTTAATCAAAAGACCATTTCTTGGCATTCTGTTTTTCTGTCCCAGTGGCTGGGTTCTAAATATATACTAATCATAATAATAGAAATGAGAATTATAGCTAGCAGTCATTGAGAAACCACTGTGTGCCAGTCACTGTGCTAAGAATTTTCCCTAATTTGCCATCTGCCCATCACAAGAATTATGATGCGGGTGCTATTATTTATTGTCCCTGTTTTATAAATGAGAGAGAGCAGATTTAAAGTTGAAAGATGATTGTATCAAGAGGGAAAGAGATAAGCACTTTAAAGGAATAGAGGTTAATGAAGAGGCAGTTTACAGTTAGGAGTAAGATTAAGAGATACTAGCTTAGTGGTGAAGGGTTAAGGTTATCGGGAGGCTTTTATTGTTTCTCGCAGGACCAATCTCAACTGAAACCTTGCATGTAAAGACAGCTATGGACAAACCAGAGTGGCAGGCAGGCGCTTGGGAGGTTACATTGCTTGACCTCTCTCCTCCTGCTCTTAGATCCCCTGAAACATCTTCCCTTGGCTGAACCCAACAGTGAGTAAGGGAAACTCAGTGATGCAGTCCCTAGCAGCTAAGTTCCATACATAGCAGGACAGAAAAGTGTGTGTGCATGTGTGGTGTGTGCACAGATCTGGAAGAGTAAATGAAAGTCGACCCTAGACATGCATTATTTTTTAATGAGTGTAGCCAAAATATCCATCTGGCCAGACCTTGTGCTCCTAATCATTCTTCTATTTACTGCAAAGGATGAAAATTCAGATAAAGCATCCCATGAGGACGAAGGGGAACTTTTTTCACTTCGTCACCTTTCTAGAAACCCACCCACAGTCTTTTTGCTCCAGATGAACTGATCTTTGCAGCTGCTCCTCTGATGGTCACAGAAAAGGTTTCTGCAGGAATGAAGACACGAGCATCCTTAATCCACTAGAATGTAAACGCTACCAGCATGGAGATTTTAAACCAGTTCTACAGGGGTAGCCCTAGAATTGTCTGTTGGACCAAGAGCAAAGCAGGCAGCTAGCTTCTAAAACAAACCTACCAGCAACAAAAGTGAGCAATGAATTATTCAAACATGGTGCTCAGCTTTCTTATTTCTCCTCCCTCATCTTTTTCGTAGCTGTGAAATGGTTCTGGGTTGTTTGTTTCTCTTGAGACAGGTCCTCCTGTCATCTAGGATGCCCCTGAACTCACCCTTTAGGTGAGGATAATCTTGAACATTTGATCCTCCTGCCTGTACCTCCTGAGTGCTGGAACTAAAGGCATGTATCACCATGTTTCCTCCATTTTATGCAGCTCTGGAGGATAAACCCAGGGCTTTGTGTGTGCTACATGATGACTCTACCAACTTTTTAAAGATAGGAAATCTGTTTGAGGACAATGTACTGTGTTTTGTGCAAAGAGCTTTATGAACAGTGTCATACTTGATTCTTATCAGACTTTTCTCTGAGTTCAGCCATAGTCTCATTTCAGTTTTATTGATAAAACACTAAGATTAGGGTCTGAATATATATGACTTCAAACTAACATTTAAACTACTTTCCCTGCACTGCATTTCTAGTTTTGATTTTTTTACTATAACATTTAAGAGTCCCAAGTCAGTTGGCAACACCTGCCCCTGATACAGGGCTTCATGTCCACCTTCTCTGATTCAGCAACCTTTACCTCCGATTTCAGTAGCCATTCCTGAGCCAGCTCCCATTCTCCTGAAGTCGGGGCAGTGTCAGTCCTGTGACAGCACCAAGCTTAGGGCTCTTTCCCGCCATGCTCTCCCTTCAACTGCACTCCTAATACGTAGCCCTTCAGATTCTCTGCGCCCTCGCCCACCTATTACCTGCATCTGACAGAGATATTCACCCAAGCAAGGAAAATCTTTTATGATGGTAGTTGTAAAAAAATGAGATTGTGAAATGAAATATGAGATAGGGTACCTGGATGGATAGTCTTGGAGATCTTTGTTTACAGTTTCCTGGGACAGTCAGAGTTGCTTCATCTTGAAGAAAGGTGCAAAAGAGCTGTATCCCTTGTAGGCATAACTCCATCTTACTAGAAAGAGTTAAGAGGTCGTTTGGGGGGGAGGTTACATAGGCACCCTCCCCTATGTAGAAGAGTATATGAGCAAGACTCTTTGATTAGACTGATTCTGTCACTATCTCACTGAAGTCTTCCTCTTGTCAACTTAGGTATGCATACAGATTTGTACTGTCTATAGTACTCAAATCCTTTACCAACCCCCTTACGCCCAACTTCAGCTAACCTGCATCCAAAAACACTGAATCCTAATGCCTGAGTGTAGTGGAACAATACCTCAGCTGTCCAACTTCAATCACACTGACTTTACTGAGGTTTGGACTCTAGCTACGGGCAGAAACCCTCTCTTCCAAGGTGTTTCTTCTTTGGGATTTTCTCAGCCCAAAAGTTCCACTTTTGAATCTATTTTACATTTTTATGGTTGATTCTCCATCATAGTTTAATAGTCCTTTATATTAAAACCTTCTCCTTTATTATACTGTCGTTCTATTTCCTGACTGAACCCAAATTGATAAAAGATATTTGATCAAAGAAACTAGAATATAAGATTAAATAAGCAAGTATATATTTTTTTTGGCTTGTGAATTCTTTCTCATTGTACTATATTGAACACCCTGGCAAGGATCCCCAAGAGACACAGAAACTATGAGAGCAGCTCTTGGAAGCTTAAGTACAGCTTTAGAGAATCCCAAGAAGAACACAAATTCAGTGGGTTACCCTGGCTACTGGTCAAGGGAAGTGAGATTGTGAGATACTCAAATGGATACATTGTGAGGCCAAGAGAATGTTCTCTGTAGCTATCCCGGAGAACAGAGCTGCATCTGAGGTCATTAAGAACATATTTGTGAGAGGGATATGAGCCACACTAAGAATTTCAGAGTGGTTCTTCTCTGAATGCTAAAGCTGACTGTAGTCAAGGCAATCACTAAGCCAGTCATTCATACTCATAGAAGGCTGAGTCTCAAAGTCACAGGGATCAGGTGTCTGCACTTAACTGTCAGATGCCAGGATTCTGCAATAGCTTCAACAACTCACAAAGATGCAAGGGTACCAAACGGCCTTCACTCACATGATGTTGTAAAGACAGATAAGAGAACACAGCCGAGGAGTCCTATAGACCTCCCCACCTCAAAATGGGCTATGTCAAAGTGATTGATTACTCTCTACAGTCTGATGGTAATAAAACCCTGTGGATTAAGACATTATTTATTTATGTCATCAAACATTGAGAAATCAACCTAGTACCCAACAAGAAGTTTCATCTCTGTTGACTAGTTAGTGTTTATGAAGGTGGAAGGCATTCTGAATGCCACTGAGGAATAAAAGTATATAAATATCAGCCATTACCTTTAGCTTTGATAATCTTTCCACCTTCTCTGTCACATAGGTTCCCTCCCCCAGCGCAGGGTTTGGTAATGACCTCTCATTTAGAACTGACTGATTCAAGGTATTTAACTCTCTGCACATTGCCCACTAGTGGATCTCTGTGTTAATTACCACTCACTAGAAAGAAACTTCATTGATAAGAATTGAGTGGTCCATTGATCTGTGGACACAACAATATGTCATTAGGAGTCATTTTATTATTGTGTTTATTTAATGGTATAACAGTACTGGGTTATGACCTAGGGCCTGTGACCTATCTATTCTCATGTTCCCAATGGGAAACCAACCTGGCAGAAGCCAATATAGTGCTGCTGAACTTCACAATCAAAGAAAAAGCAATCATGGAAAAACAAGGGGATGAGGCCAACCTCACCAATTAAAATCGATAACCTCTTTATTTTGGGAGGCCATATACTTGGATTACAGGATATACCAGGGAAGAGAATTTCAGACATATTGAAGACTACTGGACACAGGTTCTGAGCCGACACTGTTTGCCAGAAGACAAAAGCATCATCACTCCCCCAACCCTGTGAAAACGGGGGTGGGGGTGGGTGAGGCTTCTAGATGCTGAGTAATAAAGCTCTCGATAAAGACTAGGTCAAAAGGCCCACAGACTAAGTCGTCACTTCCTTCACTTGCTGGTTAATAACTGGAATTATCTTGGCACTGTGTACATATTAGGGCCTGGGGCTGTGGAGTGAGAATTAGCACAGCAGAAAACCCAAATGGAAACCTGTAGTGTTGACTTTTTCTCAAAGTGTTAGATAGGAAGTCAAAAACAACATCACACACCAGAAGGGAGGAATGAGATTATGGTCACGATTGAGAAGATGCAGGGGCAGTCATGCCAGGTGCATTTCATTTCATTCTTCTGTCTTCTCCCTGTAGGACCCAGGTGTTTCCAAACCATAAGCTCCTTTATCTAGAATCAGAATACTTACTTTCTTGTCATGATTATTGAAATCTCAAGTTTCATTATTTGTCATGATTTATTATTAAATTATAGTTATTTGGAAATCATACTTAATAGAACTATTCTTAAATAGCTCATGAGGAATAACAACATAGCTTTTTATTTTGAACAGGAAACTACTTTCTAGATATGGTATAGTTCTCAGGACTATGGTTTTTCAATGATAAAATTCCATGGTATTCTCTTTTTTTCTCCTTTTTTCTCTTTTTTTTATCTATTCGATATATTTTTATTTACATTTCAAATATTTTCCCCTTTTCTGGCTCCCCACTCCCCGAAAGTCCCATAAGCCCTCTTCCCTCCCCCTATTCTCCCACCCAACCCTTCCCACTTCCCTGTTCTGGTATTCTCCTATACTGCTGCACTGAGTCTTTCCAGAACCAGGGGCCACTCCTCCATTCCTCTTGGACATCAATTAATATGTGGATTATGTTTTGGGTATTCCACATTTCTAGGCTACAAAACTGATATATCACTGCTTGATACTCCTCAAGTTCTTCCTCATGCCTGATTTTCTCTGTGTGTCTCCCAGATGCATTGCAGTTTCTATTTAAGGAGTCAAGAGTCACTTTTCCATGGAGCCTCCTTGACATTCTGCGTACACACCAGGCTGATTCAGTGATGCCTGCTTAGTGGTCCTCCAACATCCTCGGCAGGTTAGGAGTTTGCACTTGTAGGCCACCTTCTTGAATGATTGCCCATTGCCATAGCTGTCTTCCTGGTGGACTTTGGGTATTTTTGAAAATTGTATCACATTTGTGTTTGGGTCTCAATGGTTTAAGATATCACCTTATATGTGGTCAGCAGTCTATAAATGATGAAATGGTGAATTTAAATATTCTGTTTTGCTGCTGTGTACCAAGTCTTTATGGATGATTTCTTCCAGAGCATATTAGAGTATTTAAAGAACGTGTATAGGAATTTCTCCAATTTGTCCTTTTGAACTATAACAATGTCTGTTCCAGACCACCCAGCAAGGACCAGTCTTCATCTTCACAGTCCTGCACCCAGACAAAAACACTAGCCTTCAGTCCCTTCCTGGTGGAATTCCCAGAACACACCATTGCCACAGATGTGTGATCATAGAGGCAGAAGAGTTTTCAACAGTGCTGAGTTACTGGCTGCCTTACAGAACAGGGGGTGGTAATGTCTGAGAACTTGAGTTCTTCTGGACCCCACCCCTGTCTCTCTTACTATAGAGGTACTTAGTCTGCCAAGAATCCACTGAGATGACACAACTCTTCAGGACAGATCACGGTGTCACTTTATCAGACTCCCTAGAACTGTGTGTGCCATATGTCCAGACAGAAGGTTCTACCATGGTGTGACAGTCAGCCACAGTCTAATCTGATCAGAAGCTATCTTGGGTCCTCTCTTGTTTGATCTGTCAAGCCATGCAGGCCTGACTTTATCATCTATAAGATGCTGCTACCATCTGAGCTACAATTGGGATATGAGTACACAGTTAAAGGGAGCCAAGTACAACAGCACAGCTGACCTAAGAGACTGAACCTCCAAACATCTGTGCACAGCAGCCGATAGTTTGCTTACTCTTTTATACTTGTTTCCAAAGCCTGGTTTATTTTTCCCATGCTTGATGCATAAAGTTATAAATAAATCCAGATAGATATCTTCACCAGAGAAGAAAGGAGTCAAGCACACATTAGTACCAAATAACTTCAGCATCCCTTAAACAGATTGTTCTCAGTGGTGTGAGGAAAGGACTTGGAAATATTACCAACTTTTGAAATGCCCTTACCTGAATTCTCATTCTTTCTGTTTAATAAAATTCCCAGTCTTGGGCAAGCTGTTTCTTGTTATTAAACCTCTGTTTCATTGCAGACAAAACTGGGTAATCTGTTTAATTATAATGTTTTTGTCTCTTCCAACATCTCATGTTCTTCTCATTTTGAGATGTCATCTAATACATCAAACCAAAGGAGAAAAAAAGGACAAGAAAATAAATAACTAGAACACAACCTAAATGTTGCAGTTATGAAACTAATTTAGGTCAGGTCTTTAGGAAACCAACACATGTAGAGAAAAACAGTTTAAACCAATGTCTATCCCAATGGAGCATAGACACTATGGAATAGCAATAGCATTTGTGTTCAGTTGGGCCAAAGGCATATGCTAAGTTACCCTCTGAGCTTAGGTTGGTGCTTGTTCCTGACAAAATCCTCCACATAACATGACTTTTGATAGACATTCCAACCCAGCCAATTACACATACCTGTGGCCTACAGAGAACTCTGCCAGCTCATAGAAGTAGATTTCAGATTGAGTCTTAACTGTTGCTACCTAGTACTGCTTCCTTCAGCTTCTTTTTTTTTTATAGGATATTGTCTTTATTTACATTATAAATGTTAGCCCCTTTCTTCACCCCCCCCAACCCTCTCCCTCCCATCCCCATCCCCCTGCTTCTACGAGGGTGTTCACCCACCCATCCACCCACTCCCATCTCCCTGCTCTCAAATTTCCCTATACTGGGGCATCGAGCCTTCAGAGGACCAAGGGCCTCTCCTCCATTGATGCTGAACAAGGCCATCCTCTGCTACATATGTAGCTGGAGCCATGGGTCCCTCCATGTGTACTCCTTGTGGTTGGTGGTTTAGTCCCTGGGAGCTCTGGGAGGTCTGGTTGTTTGATATTGTTGTTCCTTCTATGGGGTTGCAAATCCCTTCAAGTTCCTTCAGGCCTTCCTCTAACTCCTCCATTAGGGACCTCGTGCTCAGTTCACTGGTTGGCTGCAAGCATCTACCTCTGTATTTTTCCTTCAGCTTCTTATCCATAGACTGGGATAATTGTGCACAGAGATCCCAAGATCTCTGTGAAATTGTATTTGATAGCTTGCTCATTACATCTCAGAAATAATCCTCAGGTTGTTGCTTATGTCCTTAGCACTGTGGATGCAGCAACAAATGAGAAGCTCTACATACTCTTCAGGAGTCATACCACAATAAAGAACCTGCCACAATGGCCTTTTCCCTGTATATATGACAGTTGGTAAAATTCAAATCCCTGTAGCCAGAAGAATGGCCAATTGCATGTATTCACAAGAAGACAAGCTTCCCTTACACCCAGAACATCATGTCTGTTCTAAAGCCTTCCATAACTGTTTATTATTCTATTTTCTGAGCATAGGAACCTACAAAGATTATTGCAATGTGTTTTAGTTCCACATCTCTCCAAGGATAACTTATATCAAGTCACATTAAAAAGCCAACTCTTGATGTCTGTTTTTGTTGCTTCTGTATATATAACATTTCGTAAAACTTAATAATAGGAGTAGTATTTGTTTCCAAAAATACCCTCCCCCCTGACATGGGATAGGGGCACTCATTACCTGTGCATAGTTTCATATATATCAACCCATGCTGCACTTTATAGTATTTCTTCTGGCTTTGCTTCTGTTTTTCTCATTCCTCTCCAGAGTAAGTTATCAGACCTAATTTTGAAATATGAAAGCTATTATCCAAAATGCACCAATATTTCCAGGTGCAGTTTTATGGAACTGCACAGCTATTTCTCAGAAACATAAAACAGTTGTTGAAAAATGTTTTAAAGTGCCAACAAGTTAGAGGTCTTCCGAGTTGAACAGGGTCAAGCTCAGGCGAGCAGAACCTCGAAGTCCATTTACCTTAGTTTTTACTCATGTTGAGCCTCATATTCGGATTCTAGATAGCTCACGGTAAAAGGAGAATTGTGATAAATTTTATCTTTGTGAGTTAAAAAGCCTTCCTTGACTCCATGTAAGCAACTGAAGTATACCCCAATTATTTTTATTACATCTGGTCTTCCATTATTACCTAATATACCACAAACCTTAAAAACAGCCCAGGCTCCCTCAAACTTGTAGAAGACTTGATGGAGAACAAAAAGCTTCAGACAGACTTGACTTTATAAAACACCTCATCTGTCAGAGCTTTACATGGGGGCATTGTGATCATGCAAGTCTCTGTAGTTAGGTGGCCATGAGATTGACCTGCAGCAAAGCCTTGAGCCATCGATTCTATTAGAAGACCAGCAGACAGCTTCCACACTAGGGCTCCATACCTTTTCACAGAAAACAGGAAAGGCCCCCTGAAGGTTTGCTTAAGGGAATTTCATCATCATTAAAAATAGTTCACTTGTTTCCTTTTAGCTCTTTAGCAACAAGTTATTGAATACCTAGAGTGTTCTGGGTTGTCAGGTGCCAGCCCAAAAAGAATATAAAAGCAAACAAAGTGCTTCATTGCACAGAGTGTTCACACACTCACAAACATTTTGCAAAGTCAATTTCATTCTTATTTTACTTAGCTCTAATGGAAACTTAAAAGCCTACAATGCCCATTTTAATAAAGACAGACTCAGAAAAATAAAAGTAACTTGTAGAGTTCTATATTAGTGTGTAAGAGAAGTAGGAATCAATTCCGCTTTAATATTCTGCAAGAATTTAATACTTTGCCTCATACTGGCTTTTTTGTTTGCTTGTTTGTCTGGGGGTTGTTTGCTTATCTGTTTTCTGACACAGCTTGGCTGTATACCTTCTCACTGGCCTTGAACTAATAATTTTCCTGCCTTAGCCTCCCAAGTGTTGAGATAATAGGTGTTTGTCTCACACCTGGCCAATCTGCTTTTAATTTAATACAGGAGTCAGAAAATTGTCCACAACATTCAAAATCTAGACTGTAGTCAGCTTTTAGAAATAAAGTGTTAACAGAATCCAATCACATCCCTTTGTCTACACACTGTGGTCTCTCCTACTGTAAAAGCATTCTTGCAAAGTTGCAACAGTCAACCACGTGGCTTAAAAAACCAAAAGTATTTATTATCTGGCCTGTTCATAGACTAATTTTGTTGAGCCCTGTCATAAGACAGTGTTTCCTCTTGAAAATATTAATCTAAGGTGGAAGAGACAGGAAAAAATTAAAGCCTTCCTTTTTTACACATTAGACAAAACTCAGCACAAAACCTATTAAGACTATAGTATTAAGTACAATCTTCAAAAAGCACGAACAAGAGAGAAGCCAGAATGAAGGAGGGAGGTGAATCCTAGGCAGTGTGTTACAGTGCATTATAGAAATATATGTCTTTCTGAAGAAGATATATCTGATGGTCAGTTGTGCAGGATCTGTACAAAGGTAAGGGAGATGGCTTAATCTGCAGCAACTCAAAGACAGAATGATCTTCACACCCTGGGAGAAGCAGAGCCGTCAGGATAGAAGTCATATCAAAAAACATGGTGGTGGTAGCAGCAGTAGAGACTTTGGAACTGCCAAGATAGTCCACCACTGTGACTGCTCAGCCAGGGAAGCCAAGCAATAGCTGAGATCCAAGGGATGGAAAAGGTCAAGCAACCCAGGCATGAGGAAAACATTGGTCCTTATGACTGTGACACCCAAGCTCATCTTTTACTGTAACTGATTTTACTTGTGAATTCACTTGAATTGCCAACTCCACCCACCCTACCCCACTCCTGCAACCCTCCCTAAACTACAGGATAAGCGCAAGTCTTGTAAGTTTTATCCTTGAAAATAACAAGCCCACTGCAATCTTTTAAAGGTTTTCAGAGGGACCTTTGATTAGGACTGTAATACCTGATGGTCGAGTTAGTAGATCCCAGGTCCTTAGCATTCTTCATTCTAGAATCCTCTCTTCCTTGAACAGTATTATGTTAATTTAGTGGAGTTGGATAGATCATTATCCCTAAGGGCACTAAACCTGCAGCTTTGTAGTATTAACCCAACAACCACATAGACTGCTCATTGTAATTAAGGTTAATTATGTCAGCTTTTGGTATTTCACTGAGTTCAGGCAGACTATCACAACAGTTCAAAAATAACTTGACAGGACTTGGAATCACCTAGGAGATAACTTTCCTGGTACCTAGGAGGGTTATCTAGGTAATTTAACCTCTAGGCATACTTGAAGGGAATCATTTTGATTGCACTAACATAGATGAAAAGATTTGCCCACTCTGGGCATCATCATTCCCTAGGCTAGGATCCAGAACTAAAAACAAAACAAAACAAAACAAAACAAACAAACAAAAAAAACCAAATGTGGTGGTACTTGCGTTTAATCCTAGCACTCAGGAAGCAAGCAGATCCCTGTAAGCTCAAGACTAGCCTGGTCTGTATAGTAAGTTTCTAGAACATCCAAGAAATAAAAAAAGAAATGAAGGAAAAGTGGAAAAGAAAAGGAGAAAATGAGGTGAATGGAAACATTCATCCCTCTCTGCCTTTTGACTGTAGATGTGATATGATCAGTTCCCCGAAGCTGTGACTTTCCCACCATGACAGATGCAAGCCTTAACTGTGAGACAAAATAAGCCCTTCTCCCTTAAGTTGCTTTTGTCAGTATATTTTATTAGAGTGACATGGAAAGACAAGGTGGTTGCTTACCTCCTGGCATCTGGGAAGCAAAACAATAAAGAGATGAAGATGCTTACGACTCGCACAAGTCCATACCAGCACATAAAGAAGGACTCACCCCCTTCAACTAAGGCCTCCCTCTTTGGCTTCTCAATATCTAATTTCATAGTGATCCCATAAGTGAATTAATTCATGGATGAGGTAGAATCTTTATGATCCCATGAATTTTCAAAAGCCCACAGCTGGCAATGATGTCTTACCCATGTGACCTTTAGACATTTTAGATGCAAACTATAGTAGTTAGTATGGAATT
This sequence comes from Apodemus sylvaticus, assembly GCF_947179515.1. Taxonomy (NCBI): domain Eukaryota; kingdom Metazoa; phylum Chordata; class Mammalia; order Rodentia; family Muridae; genus Apodemus; species Apodemus sylvaticus. Next base: position 40,923,086 of record NC_067478.1, read on the forward strand.
CCACCATCCCCTTGATACTGGGCACATGTATTTCATGGTAAAGTTACACCTTCCCAACAATATCCTTTAGAGAACAATGCACCATGCTTCCCAAAGATAAAAGGAGGAACTTTCACTAGGGTATTTCATGCTAGCGTATTTCTTTCTTTTTTTAAAATTTTTTTAATTGAATCTATTCTTCATTTACATTTCAAATGTTATACCCTTACCCAGTTTACCCCCTCCCACAAAACCTCAACCCATCCTCCCACCCCCTACCTCCAAGAATATACCCCTCCATCTAATCCACTCCCACCTACAACCCCCCTCAATTTTCCCAGGCTGGGGCATCTATTGAGCCTTCATAAGACCAAGGGCCTCCCCTCCCACTGATGCCTGACAAGGCATTCCTCTGCCACTCCTTTGGCTGGAACCATATGTACCCCTTGGTTGATGGCTTAGTCCCAGGGAGCCCTAGGGCATCTGGTTGGCCAACATCTTCGTTCTTCCTATGAGGCTGCAAACCCCTTCAGCTCCACCAGTCTGCCCTCCAACTCCTCCATTGGGGACCCGTGTTCAGTCCAATGGTTGGCTGCTATCATCTGCCTCTGTATCTGTAAGGCTCTGGCAGGGCCCCTCTGGAGACAACCATAACAGGCTCCTTTCGATACACACTTCTTGTCAAACATAGTAGCGATGGGTTTGGTGACTGTTAATAGCATGAATTCCCAGGTAGGACAGTCTCTGGGTGGTCTCTCATTCAGTCTCTTCTCCACACTTTGATTCCATAAACCATGGTATTTCTTACTTGGATATTTCTTATTGCTATGAGAAAGGGAAGGGGAATTTTGTTACTTCTCAGGATACACAACAGTCAGCTGTTTTGCATTCTAATTCCATCCTAAGATTTCTACCATGCTGAGCTTTCTAGGACTTTCCTGGTATTCTCTCAAAATTCTGCCATCAGTGTCTTATGGACATGGGCAAGTTTCCAGGTTCTATCTCATCACATTGTTAATTTGAGTTATAGACATACTTCCAGAACACTGAATTATTTGCATGATCCTATGAATTCTCTTACCCTACTCATATGCTATACCTCACTTCCTAAAAGCCCCACCCCCACACATTCCATGCTTGTATTTAAGTATGTGTTGCGTAACAAGACTTTTCCTGCAACATGCACATCTACTAATCTTACATAGGGAACACAGGACAGTCCAAAGTACAGTTACTACCCAAGCCCAAGTCAGTGAGCCAATGAGTTTTACTGGGAGGTTATATACAGAAATATGAGTGAGGGGTTACTTATAGAAGCAGAAATTTTAAAAAGGCAGCTGTGTCACCAAAGTCCACCCCACGGGAGACAACTCAGAACCTGGAGCAAACTGCACAGCCTGCAGACAGCAACAGATGCAGAGTGTGCTTTCTGTGTGCATCAGCTGGTCTAACCCTCTTTCAGGGGCTTGGCTGGTTTCTGCTTCTTACAGCCAGCTGGTCTGGCCTCAGGGTCTTCTTTGCAGTTTTGCTTTGCCCAATAGTCTTTTTTGCAGCTTGGCTTGTCTGACAGTGACTCTCAATAGTCTTTATTGGTTATTCTGGGGTGGGGCGGGTAGAGAATCTAATCAGTTTCAGGGGCTTCCTGAAGCTATTTTGAATTGTTTATCTTTTGGCTTAAGAAACTTCCATGCAGGATGGAATGTCTTCGAGGATATTACTACATAACAATATGCTCCGGTTTTAAAAAGGCAATGTTTCTTTCCTTTCTTTTTTTTTTTTTTTAAGTAGGCTTTGAATGTTTCTGTTCAATCTGTATGGAGATCTGAAGCAGGCTTATTGACTAGAAGCTATGAAAATGGCAAGGAAAGACCTTAATTCTCTCTATATAAGTTTCTGGTATCAAGTAAATGATAAGATCATATTCCTGATGATCAAGGGCTTCTAGGACATTAAGGACGAATGGCTCTCAGGCACATCCTCCTAAGTGATCTTAGATCCTATGTCTGAGCTTTTATCAGTGACTTCCAGATATGTTACTAGATATATCCAGTTTTTAGGCTCCCAGCTGATCTACTGGCAGAAATCATTATTTAGACAGAATTATTGCGCCTTCCTCTATGTTCCTTTTCAGAGTTGCCTATTATGATAAGATTAAACATCTGCACTTCAGACCACTTGATCCTGCTGTTTCAGGAAATACAAGTTTACTTTAAGCTTCCATAAAATAGCTTTGACTCATAGCATGACACAGGTGGATAGCTGCGGGAGTTTGAATTGCCTTCGTGAGGTTTCTGATGATGTAAAAAGAAGAAAGTTCTTACTATGGTCACTGCAGCCATAATGTTCATGTACTGAAGGCCCAGTATTCTAATGTCATGTTCCATTTGTGCCTTAATTACCCATGGTGGATGTTTTCATGATTGAGATGCCATAGGACACCAGGAATTGCTACCAGAAGGCACCAACACCAATGGCCTTATCCTGTGTTTTCTGCAGCTTTGTAACAAGATACGATTGGTGAGCCTGTGATGTCAGCCCACGTGGAAGCTTGTTGGAGACAGCCTCAGGTCCCATCCTAAGAGATCTGAATCAGAATCTGTGTTTCATAGAATTATACAGGTGATTCTTATGAACATTGAACATCTCAAATAATTCTCAACATATGAGGATCTTATCTCTAGAAAATATATCCTGAGGCAAACCTAATCTGTTGCCTCATAGAGGGAGAGTGCAATCCCAACAAGACTGGAGAAACAGGACACTGAGGCACAGACAAGCATAAAGTAGAACGCACTGACAATTTATGACAAGAAAATGCTGTCTGGAAAAGCAGTCATGTAATAGGTGTCCAGAGATAAACAGGGAATCATTGCAATTTGGAACAGACTGCCTTTGGGAGAGGCCTGGGAAAGGAAGTGAGGTGTGTATTTACTCCATCACCTCCTTCCTAAGTTGCTGGGTGAAAGAGAAGCCCTAAGCGTTAACTACTCAGTATGCATAGATGTATTACCTGGATCTTCCATACGACCATAAGGGAAGCCATGTCTTCTTTGGATCTCATTGTTTTTGTTTTGTTTTGTTTTGTTTTTTATTTTTTATTTTTTTCTTTTCTATATTCTTTGTTTACATTCCAAATAATTTCCCCTTTCCCAGTTCCCCCCTTCCCATATGTCCCATAAGCCTTCTTCTCTCCACCCATTCTCCAATCACCTCCCTCCTTTTTCTCTGTCCTGGTACTCCCCTCCAATACTAGATCAAACCTTCACTCCATTATGTTCATAGCAGCCTTATTTATAATAGCCAGAAGCTGGAAAGAACCCAGATGTCCCTCAATGGAGGAATGGATACAGAAAATGTGGATCTCATTGTTTAATGTTGGGGTCCTGAAGCCTTCAGCTATTGCCATGAATTCAATAAAGCCCTCTATTATGAAAAATGAAGAATGAGGTAAGTAGATAAAATGATCAACTTAGTGGAAAGAATGTAGAAAGACAAAGGGGTTTCTAAATTCTAATAGTAATTGCAGAGAAGACAGGGTAAATTACAGGGCATTGCTGATTGTAGCCTTAACTATGTCACTCGAAGGTATGATTCAATCGTTTATCCTACAGTTAATTTTTCATCAGCACTTTCTACAGTGTTACCAGATATAACTTGACACATGAAATATGTTACTCCTCAATGAGATAAGAGAGAGGGAGCTTGAACTGGCAAAACAAAACAGAAAGAATTTAAGGAACATCTTGACAACGAAAATATCATGGCAGAAATGAAAGCTAAATGGGAGGTAATATTAACAGTCTCCAAGAAACATCAAAAAGAGAACATGGAGATCTGCTGAGGTAAAAGATAAGAATTACAACAAAACAAAACATTAAGAGGTCAGCCCAGGTCTAACTATAAAACAAAAGGAGTCTTGAATAAAAGAATAAAAAGTTAATAGGGCAGGAAAAATTGAGAAAATTTTATATGTAAATGGCTTAAATTCGTACATTGAAAGAACCCATCACGTTTCATAAAATAAACAACAAACAGATGTCGTCCACCATCCATGTCACTTTGACATTTCAGAACACCTAGGACAAGGAAATGAAGGAGCCCCAGTTGGGAAAGAGCTCTCCATGCCTGACTGACAGAGTCAGACTTACCTGGAATGACATGAAAACCTGAGGGAAGCAGATAATGAATACAAAGGCTTTTAATAGGAATTCTATAGCAGCCAATTTTTCAATCAAATATAATAACAAAAGAAATGTTAAAGCTTTGAAAAGAGTTTCTTTGCATATGCACTTTAGCTATGGAAAAGAACTCCAGTAAATTCTGGGGGTGAGGGAGATGCAGAAGTGGGAAACTGAGTCCAGATGTCAAGAGATTGAGTAAGTCAAAGGGAACTTTCATGTGCCCTTCAGATCCTCAGACAGGAGATGTCACTAAAGGACAATTAGGAAGGATGAGAAGGCTCAAGGGACATGACCATTCAAGGAAAGTTTGTGTTCAGCTGGGCTGAAGGGTTGACATTGACAGGTAACCTAGCTGGCGGTAGCACTCAAATAGCTGTAATAATGTACTCACTAGAGGCAGCTCTAAGTAGACTACAATTCAGCTTTTTCTGAGGAGGGAAGATGGAAAGTGTGCATATGACGAGTGTCAGTGATGAGGAGAGGGTGAGAAGAGCAAGAAGTAAGTGTTCCTCTTCCACATTAAATGTCAATTAAAAACTGAACGTATGAAACACTCATGTCTTATGTGGTGTAAGCCTTCATTGTTGGTCTTTATAGCCTTAATTATGTTGCTATTAACTGGCATCATCTAGACCTGCCTTTTATTAAGCACTAAATTGGAGCATTTGTACAATCATTTAATTTCTCAAAATTCTGGAGTGCTTACCTCTCTCGTGGAGTTCAATTATTTAAGCAAACAGAGTTTTCCCGCAATCCTCATGTTTAAGTGGGAATATTGACAGTATGATTCCGGCTTCCCATAAAGTTTCTTAGCTTGAGTTCACACTTTTTACTAGGGGCAGCTTTTCATAGTGTTTCTGCAAACATGCTGTGGTGATTTATGCTCACTCATCACACTAATGAAAGACATGTTAAAAGATTAATTAAAATGTTTACTTTTAAAAATGACCAGAGGGAGATACTTGGGGAGTCAGAACTGTCTTCAATGGCACATACTAAAAGCAGCAGAAGAGGAACTTTTTGTGTAATGTGGTATTAATCTCGCTGTCTCCCAAAAAATGGTAAGCCTCTTTTCATGGCTTAATTTATAGTCCGCAGACAGCATCAAAAATGACGATCATTTTTGGAGGGTTGAAGAAAGTTAGACAAAGCAATCATTATTGCTATCACTAAATAAACCAACTCGCCCAAACTATTTCACCCTTATATAAATATGGCGTATACTCAGATCCAGCAGTTATTTATTTGAGTGCCGCTCTCTGATACGATTGCTGTCTCCTCTCTGCCATCTTGTTTCATTTTCTCCTAAGAACGATGTGCAGAGGTCGGTTTTTAAAAGTCACTGCTAAAAGAAAAAGAGGTTATAAGTCTTGGAAAACTCCTCAGCTTCAAAGTTTCTGAAATACCTACTCCTGCTCTGCTGCTCATGTAGTTCATGTCACAGATGGCGAAGGAAGGATTCAATGGTGAGCAGACAGGGTGTCTTCTTCTTCCGGCTACCCTGCTGTTGACCCTTTTGGTTTCTAAACAATTCTGCTGTTTCTAGCCTCCAAGTTCCCAAACAGTGTGGTTCTCCAAGCCAGAAGCAGCAAGACTAGGATTACTTGGGAACTTGCTACCTTATAGATTGCTCACACCTTCTGGATCCAAACCCGGAGCAGTGCGTGTGATTTAAGAGACCATTCATTCTAAAGTTTGAGAATCTCCAAACTTATTTGGAAACTGCTTCCTGCGATTATTATTGTCAAAACCTTAATTCTGAAGTCACTGGCCTGAGTCCCTGGGTGGAATTTGCCTGTACACTTCACGATTTCGCCAGTGACTCCCTCCTGAAACTGTCTTCTGTTCTTTTGTGGGAGAACATGCTTTTACCTGATCACCACTCTGAGGGGCCTTCACTCATTCTCTCCTCTGTCTGCCTACTATCCTGGTTTTGTTTCTGCTGAAGACACAGACAAAGGCAACCAGAAAAGGAAAGGGCTTATTATTTTACAACTTGTAGTCCATCGAGAAGGAAGGTCAAGGTAGGAACCCAAGGCAGGAACAGAGGCAGAGACCATGGAGCAGTGTTGCTTACAGGCTTGTTCTTCGTGGCTGGCTCAGCCTGCTTTCCTATACAACCCAGGACGCCTGCCCAGGGCGAGCAATGCCATAATGGGCTGGGACCTTATCACTCACTAATCAACAAAATGCCCCGCTGAGTTCTGTACAGGTCATCTGATGGAGAGAAGTTTCTCAAGTGAGATGCCCTCTTGACTGGAACTTATGTAAAATTGACACCAAAACAAAAGGAAAAGCAACTAATCATCCCATCCACAGAAAGAGAATTCCTGAAACATCTACATTCCTACAGCCTTGGACATTATGAATGTACATCACCAGCTTCCAAGTTCCTATCTCCTTCCCAGGAGGCTCAATTCCTCCTGCGTTTTGCTGTTAACTCAGCCTGTCTTTGCTACAAAGAAGCAGACACAGTCAAGCAGTGGGTGGGGGTGTAGGGATAGAGGGGCAGTGTGGTGGTTTGTATGTGCACGGCCCAGGGAGTGGCACTATTAGAAGGTGTGGCCCTGTTGGAGTAGGTGTGTCACCGTGAGTGTGGGCTTTAAGACCTTCATCCTAACTTCCTGGAAGTCAGTATTTGGCTAGCAGCCTTCACATGAAGATACAGAACTCTAAGCTCCTCCTATACCATGCCTACCTGGATGCTGCCATATTCCCGCCTTGATGATAATGAACTGAACCTCTGAACCTGTAAGCCAGCCCCAATTAAATGTTGTCCTTATAAGAGTTGTTCATGGTGTCTGTTCACAGCAGTAAAACCCTCACCAATACAGGCAGTGTCTCAGAGCCAGAATACAAAGTTATACCTTTAGAGCATTAACCCTTCATGTTCAAAGGTGGTATCTAATGATGCTTCTAAAAGGTCACCCTTCTTCCCAGAGTTGAGTGTCACGGTATCATCATCAATAAAGGGATCTGGCTCTTCCCTTTTTCTTCACACCTTTAACCTGGAGACGGGACCAGCCTCAGACCTCCATGCTTCTTTAATTACATATGCATCACCCATTCCTTGTGAATGGTGCTGTGGTAGATTCTGTTCTCACAGATACTGTGGCCAGCTGCAGAACATACCGTAACTACACTAAATAAAGCCACTCTACCTGTTTCTTCTATTCCTCTCCTATCAAAGACATCTTCCACCAAGTACTCTAATTTCTTTCCCACAGATCTGAGATCCTCTCTCATCTTTGGCCTGCTTGAAATCTCTCAGATAAACAAGGGAAAAACCTGACCTGTTCACCATTGCTGATAGAGACCAAACTTTTACCCACAACACTTAAAATCCTAAATGCAACTTTAGATCTAGCTGCCCTCATCATATCATCTCAGGGCTCCAACACAGCCTCCCAGGGCTCCATCACAGCCTCCCAGGGCTCCATCACAGCCTCCCAGGGCTCCATCACAGCCTCCCAGGGCCCCATCACAGCCTCCCAGGGCCCCATCACAGCCTCCCAGGGCCCCATCACAGCCTCCCAAGGCTCCATCACAGCCTCCCAGGGCCCCATCACAGCCTCCCAAGGCTCCATCACAGCCTCCCAGGGCCCCATCACAGCCTCCCAGGGCTCCATCACAGCCTCCCAAGGCTCCTTGCTAGGCCCCAGCATGCTATGCTGTCCTGAGCTGTGTCTGTGAGAGGGGACGACTTCACAATACTTCTCCACCTGGAGCTGTCCCGTATCCAGGCTAAGTTCTGACATCTCCTTTCTTGTCTCCTCCAGTTCCCTATAGAAGCAACATCTTTCTCCTTCAGGCTCCTAGACTATTGTGTTGTTTTCAGTGATAAGCACTGGTGTATTTTATATAACTTGAGAGGACTGTGTATAAACATCTGACTTGCCCAGAGAGCCCTGATAACCCACTCAGTGCTTTGCATATTAATAGATATTTAATAAATAGAAGTTGGATATCTGACATAATCAGTTTGGTTTCTGGAGTGCAGCTATCTGAAAACATGGGTTATTTAATGAAGAGCAGTGTGTTTGGCATCCTAGAGAGGCACATTACAAGTCTGAGGAAAGGCTGACGAGAAGAAGAGCTAGAAGCACCATCCTCCCTAGTGCACAGTCTTGGGGAAGTGAGGCTGTTGTCTTCGGGTGCTCAGTCTTTGGGGTTGGGGAATGCTTGTTTCCTTAAAAAAAAAAACATCGAATCACATTTACAACCCCTCTTTTGTTTGAATTGGAGAAATGCAATGTTTTCTTAAATATTTTAATTAAAATATTTAAGGAATTTAAATTGGTATTTACAACATCTGCAACTGGTAAAGAAATTTGCACCAAGATAAATTGTTTTTTAAAATAATGAGAGATTAATGTGGTCAGAGTGCATGATACACTGGTATAAGGCTATCATTACAGAACTGGTCACTTCATATAATACTCTAATAAAAATTTTAAAAGACACAAAAAACATTGATTTTTTTGTAAATGAGGTAGTTTTTTTGTTAGTCTGCTTTGTAGTGTTTGTCTTTTGTGACAGGGTCTCTCTTTCTATAGCTCGGGCTGTTCTGGAATTCACTGTGTGTACTAAGCTGGTTTTGAACTCACAGAGATCTGCCTCCCAAGTTCTCAGGTTCAAGGCATAGACTACCCATCCTAAAAAAACAAACAGCAACAACAACAAAAACCCGGAATCTTTTTGTTTGTTACAGACTATGAACCATAAAGACAAAAACCTGCGAATGAACATTTAAAATTTACAGTACTTTCACATCTCTGTGGCAGCCCTGTGTACTGACCTCCCTGGACAAAGCACAGAGCAGCTTTGGTGTGATTTGATTGTCATGATAAGTCATATGGTGCAAAAAAATGTGAAGTCACCTATACCTACAGGGACCATGTGTCAGGCAAAAGCAGAAAGGAAATTTTTAAGTTCTTTTTAAAACCATGTTTATTTTGTGCGCTGTCTCTCTCTCTCTCTCTCTCTCTGTGTGTGTGTGTGTGTGTGTGTGTGTGTCCCTGTACAGAGGAATTTGGATTCATTCCATTTTCATTTGAATCAATAATCACCAGTCAGGCATGGTGGCAGTGTAAGTGAGTAATTCCAAAAATTGGGAGATGGAAGCAGAAGGATCAGGGGTTCAAGGTCAGCCTTGGCTGCGCAGCAAGTTAGAGGTCAGCTTGGGTTACATGAAACCCTGTTTCGAGTATATAGTGACTTATTGGGTTCCAGACAAGCCTGCATTACAGAGTGAGACTATCTCAATCAATCAGTCAATCATTCATTCAATCAATCAAACAATAGGCGAATATTAGGTGTGATGGGGTAGGTGATAGTTCATGACTATATTATTCCAGAACTCAAATCAAACAAAGGAAAAAGGATGCCTTATATTTGACAGTTGTTGAATAGTCAGTTCACTGAACTGCCTTTTTCAAACATTTAGTTTGATGGTTGCCCATGTCAGGCCTGTCAGATGATTTGATGAGCATCCCAGCCAGTTGACTCTCATTCTTCTGTGGGGTCCACATCGCAGATGCCGCAGCTCTTTTCTAGGATGTTCAAGATGAGGGAGGAAGAGCTTTCCCCTGAGTGTGCCTTCCCATGGCTCTGCAGTTCTGCAGTCTGCTTCCTTCATGCCTCTACCCTGGGGGAGGGGAGGCTATAGAAACTCTTCTCCACTTTATAAACAAACAGCAGGTGCCCACAGTCCTCCTGCAACTTATGCTTTGGCAAATGGCTTCTCAGAGAGACAAAGAGTCAGGACCAAGTGGCACCTCTCCTGTAATTAAATCTTATTTCTCATCACAAAGAAAACGCTTTCAGCGAAGTTTGCAGGAGAAAACTGGTCTCTGATAAAATGACTATTTCTACATATGCTTATGGTGCCAAAGAAAATATGCCAAAGACCTTTGCCTCCACTTGATGAGTTGTTTCCTGTTGGAGTCTTTCCTTGGGTTACAGTGAGGACCACAACAGCTTGTGGCTGGATGTGAGTGTAGGGAGGGAAGGGGAAGAGGTGGAGAGAAGTCAGAGAGAGGGTGCGAGGGCGTCTGTCTGCCTTGACCTTTATTTAGTACTTTCTCATCCCAAAGTACTTTCAAGTGTGCAGTTTCTTGCTGTGTTCACCATTAGTTAATGCATTTTCAGGGCCCATTTACCACCCCAACCCCCTTTTCAATGAAAGAAATCAAGGCCTATAAAAGTTAAGGAACTTCCTGTAAGTCATAGACTAGAAGCAATGAGCACAGGAATGGGCCCCAGAAACCACTTCTCAGCCTGGACTCCTCTCAACCTGCATGGTTGCTTTTTGACATTTTTGCCCAAAACAGTACTGGCCGAATAGGAATAGTCTCACCCACATTTCCTTTAGGTAATGAGTTTGCTTCTAGCCACGACTTCGCTGTTCTACTCGTATAGTTAAATGGCCTTTTAAATTTTTTCCACACAGCTCATTCGACTATAAAGTCTTAAAGGCAGAGACCAGGTCTTCTTCATGTTCCATACAGTTTATAATATGTGTCTTCTGGCGCACACAAGATTCCCCCCACCACCATTTAATTCTTCCTTTGGCTACAGGGGCTTCCTTTGAGTGCTCGGAATACAGCCAGTGAACACCAGCCAATAACACTAACCTGTCACACAGTTCTGAGGGTCTGGCTGAACTTCTTAGACCCATGCAGAAGGGCAAGAATGAAAACAATGTCAGACTATTTAAATAACGAATGTGATTGTTCTAAGAAGAGGTAGCACAGAGTTCCTTCGAGTCTTTTGTCTTATCACAAGCAGCTTGTTTTGCCCACTGTCTGCCTTAGAAGTAGGAGACATCTTCTTGTGTTTTCTGCTGTACTTAATATTTGACTATACCCTGGAATATTTGACTATACCCTGCTGAACCTGTGTTCAATGATATCACTGTACACTCTTAAGCAAAAAGGTAAAACTTAAGACTGTGTTGGAAAAACCTTAACAAGAAGACTGCAACCACTTTACAACTGTAAAATGCCTTCCATTGGGGAGTGGGGACCCTGAAATTTCTACCAAAACACATGAAAATGACATCAGTGGTCTGTTCTCCCCCTCATAAATGAACCAGACCTAGGCATAGACATTCAAGCAATGTCCGTTCTTGTCAGGCCAATATAAGGTCTGACATCTGTTAAATCATTAAAGATACAAATAAAATGTTAACCAAGATGGAGGCGGAAAGGAAAGTGCTGATGACATGTACGGAGACTAATCGTGACAGAGTGACAGGCCAGGCATGATTATTTCCTGGATTTGGAAATACCACTAAGCACATTGTTCGGCCTTCCCGAGTTCTACATCACTGGTAACACGCTCATAGTAAAAAGACCGTGGGACTCTGTAATAGGAAGCTTTGGGGCTCTGACATAACAAGGCTTTTCCAGAACCCATGGATGTCTTTTGGTCCCTCACACTCTCGTCTTCTTTCAGGCAGCCTGTTTCAGCTCCATGGAGTATAAGTTGCCTTGACCTCCAAGAGAACTTTGTTATTGAAATTGCCCCATAGGAGCAAACCTGAACACTAGACTACAGCTACTCCACTCCCTCCTCCCCTCAGTTAAACAGAAGATTCAACTTTCTCTGTCCTGTAGACATACTGGCTTCAGAGTTTCCTAAGCTTATGGCAAGGACAAAGCTAAGTAGTCATCAGATTCTTTTATTTACCTGTACTGAAGAAAATACATACATTTCTCCTGGTTCCTCTGCAGGCACACAGACATTGAAGTTCACTTCTCATCAGTAGACACTGAACAGGAGCCACAGGAAATCTCTTTAGGATGGAGGTGATGGAGAAGTGATGTTTTCTCAAAATGCAGGTCCTCTTCACAGAAAACTTAGAGCTTTAGTTCTAGACAGAGGTACAAAAAGTTAACCTGTAGATCGCTAAGTCAAGGAACGATGCCCCCAAAGTCACCTGACCCAATGGTATTGGGATATGCTGCTGCTATTCAGAAACTGTTGGATACACTCAGCAGTTAGTTTCATGATTCATGAAAAACCTTTGGAATGTTGGCTTTTTACAAATCAGAAAGACTAAAGTTTACGTGGGAAATGTACCCTAAAGACAAAGAGATAGATGTGCATCTAGGTGAACTCAGAAAGCCTCAGAGACCTGAGCAAGAACAGAGACCAATCGTTATACATGGATTAATCTGGACTTCCTATAGCTAGAGAGAACTATCCAGACAGAGTCAGGAGACTTACTAAAGGAGGGCCACAGTGCCTTAATCTGTGTGTTAGTTAATTTTCTGTTGTGATAAAATACCATTATGAAAAACAATTTAAGAGTTTATTTTGGCTTACAAGTCCAGGAGAGTTCATAATAGTAGGCAAAGCATGGCAGTTAATTGCCCAGCCTGGAAGCTGGCTGATCACAGATTGTATTTGGTATCTACATAGTAATCCTAGTGGAGATGATGGGCAGGAAGCAAGGCAAAACCATAAACTCTCCAAGCCCACTCCAGAGACATCCTTCCTCTAGCAAGTCTGTAGCTCCTAAATGTTCTGTGACCTCCTAATCAGCACCAGCAGCTGGGGACCAAGTGTTCCAAAAAGTGTGCCGATGGGGGATCTGTCTCAGTCAGACCCCCACCCCCACTGAGAGGAACTGTCATCATTGCTCTTTTGCGAGTAGAGCAGGGAAAACAAAACAAAACAAACAAACAAACAAACAAAAAACCCAGGATATCCACAGCAAGAGAAAAAGGCAGGAAAGCTGGACCTTGTGAATAGCGTCCACCCAACATGTAAGACCTGACCTTGTGCTAGGTCCTAAAATGGATAGTTTTGCAAAGGCAGTCTCAGTAGCAGAAGCAACAAGCTAGCAAACACTTTAGATGTGTCAATCTTCTATAGAAGATGCATGTGAACACTGAACCAGCTAGCCCAGGCTAGCTGATGGCCTGGGCTGACCATGACATGAGAAACTCCATTAAGGTGAGTGCTGGGCGCTGAGGCAGGAGTATAGCTGTAGCCCTAGCAGAACCCATATAGGAATTTTTGTAAAAATTCACTGTGTTCTTCTTCCTCTGGAATTCTTCTAGAAAGTCTGTCTGGTAGAGAGTTTGTCTGGATCTAGTCTTTTGATGATGATGATGATGATGATGATGATGATGATATTAGAAAAGAGGAGTCTAGAGGTACACAGTGTTAGGGGCCTTTTTACATCCCTTTCCTTGGCAGAGCTGGACCTTAGGGGAAAAAATGTCACGAGAACAATAAACAGGCTTTTTGAATGCTCCTTCCCAGGACCTGGTAGACTTACCACTGCCTACAAGGCACACCTGAGACCAGAAAAGCACAGCTCAAGACCTGTTACCTACCCTTAGGACTAGAAACTGCTCTCCATGGTACCTCTACGCTCCACCACCATCAAGCCTGTTCCTTTCCAGCTGCTCCTGGGTCTGAACTAAGAAATGGCCCAGCCATCTGTCCTGGATGATATCAGGATCCCTACCTGATAGCAAGATTTAACCGAGAGACTTGCATCTCTGCTGTATACTTAGACGGCAGCCTTGCCAGTTAATGAATAGCACACTGCTGTGTAACCCTCTTTCATATTAAAGTAGCTGCCTTTGTTTTAAAAGGCTACATTTTATTTCACAAACAATTTATCAAGGAGGGGACACACACACACACACACACACACACACACGCATGCACGCTAAGGAGGAAGGATCATTTTTCTTTAAAGGCATAGCCCCTTGGAAAGTTGACCATACTTGAGGGAATAGCCCCACATCCAAAAGTATATGGGCAGCACAGATTGGATGCGACAGATTATGAAAATGAAAAGAAAAGTGAACCAGAAATTGGGAGGAGGTGGGGAGCAGGATGGCTGATCTTGGAGGAGTTAGTGGAGGATTGATGGGTGAATATGATCAAAACACATTACATGCATGTATGAAATTATCAAAGAGTTAATAAAACATCATACTAAATATTGAATAAATAAATATGAAAGTATTGAGTACAATGGTGAAAACATGGGTCAGCATTTTGGAGAGAATGGATATAAACATTGTCTCAGGTTTCACAGGCTTATCTGTAATCATCATCCACCCAAGAGTTAATGTAAGGTAGGAGGGAGTATTAGATACCTAAAAAGGAAGAACAAGTTGGGCATGGTGCCACATGTCAGTAATCTCAGCACTTGGAAGGTGGTGACTGAGAACATAGAAGATGTCTAAGTGTCAAATTAAAAAGCACGTCATGCAGGTTAATTCAGAAGAAACCCTGACTCTTCTCAGCTGGGAAGTGAATGCAATACCACAAAATGTTGGTGCTACTTTGTCCCACTGAGATCACCTCATCTAAAGATGTTTGATTATTCCTTGGGATCTTGGAGGCAGGGACAAAGCCAGCATGCCTTTGCACTCCATGACCTCGTTCCAAGCCCTTCCCACTTGCCTATCCTATCACACCCTGCTGCCTGGAGCTGCCTGAGCTGCCTAGAGTGGAAACAAATTATCTGCTCTTCTATATTCAGAAGGTCAAGGCAGACACATCAGCAGGCTTCTGACCTCAGAGAGTTTACAGTCCTGCTGAAGAGGAAGAGGCGCACACATTCCTTTAAGCTGAAGGCTCAGTCAACGTTGGGAAATAGACTGAAAGGCACTGGGTGCCTATGTAACCCATTCTTAACCTGCAAGCTTCAGCAGGAGGATGAGTATCAGTGTGTGAGTGTGTGCTGAACAGACGGGAGGGAGAGAGAGAGGGAGGCAGGGAAACAGGGAGGGAGAGAAGGGAAGAAGGAAAGACACTTGAAGAGTGGACCTTCCCAGTCAGTGTGCAGGGGTGGATCCAACACTGAGAACTTGTCTTCATAAAAGTCAGCCTGCTTCTTGACTCAGCATTTCAAGGTAAGGAGACAGGTGAACAAGATCATGGGGAAAGAAACTTTACCTTCTTCTTCCTGGGCTCTAAGTCTTCCATCATTAGGGGAAAACTGATGTTCCTGCAAAACCAGAGTGACACTCTGACCTTCCAGAATACTCAGCTGTATCTAGCCACTGTTGGAACTCATACTACACAGGGGGTGCCCAGATCACCCCACAGGCTGCCACACAGGCCAGGTGGGCCTTCCGGCCTCTGTACTGACAAGCCTTGGAGGCCAAATCATGTTCTTATTTGCTCTGGAGCACAGTTACAGAAATGCTCTCCTGAAGCTGCCAGAAAGAGACACCCCCCCCCCCCCCCCGGAAAGTAACAGTTGAGGGACACTGAGGCAGGCAAATCCACAGGGACAAGCCAATGCTTCTGAAGCTTCTCAGGCAAGGTGTGATTGTCCAAGCCTAGAGTCCCAGCAGGTGACAAGGTGTGTGGGGTGGGGGAGGGGGGCGGATCTAAACTGAGTTTGAGGCCAGCCTGGGCTACAGGGAAGAACCTGTTAGAGAGTCTTTAGGCATCAATCTCTGGAATGTCCTTTCTATAAACAAAAAGCCTCCATATTGTAAAAAGAATTAGGAGGGAGGAAGGGAGAGAGGAAGGGAAGGAGGAAGGGAGGGAGGGAGGGAGAGAGGTTAAGCACTTTGCCAGGGTTTGCAGCCTGTATTCTGTTTGGACTGTAAGAAGCCAGCGCTGAATTCAAGGCTGGTTCCTAAGGTCTCTAGATAAACTGCATTCCTGTAGAGCGGCACCTTTGATTTGTGTGCTGCAAAGTAAAACCACAGCCCAGGAAGTGTTGGATGAGAGGGGCAGGTGATTCCCTAATGGAGCAGCATATAGGACACACCCTCCTCCTCCTCCTGCTGCTGCTGCTGCTGCTGCTGCTGCTGCCGCCCTCATTGTCAGTTCAGGAATGATATCCCTTTCTGCAGAGAAAAGATTTGACTTTTCCTTGAATACCGAGGATCATGCTCTCGATGTTTTTCCCTTGCTGCTGGGAAGCTCAGAGGCGAACTTCTCAAAGCTCTCCTTCCATAAACGTGTGCCATCCCACGTCCCACGTGCGCACCAGAGATCTTGCTTTCTTCTCATTTTGGCTCTGGGTTCTGATTTCAATTTTATGCAGCCTTAAGTTTTTACACAGCATTTACATGCTTGTTGTAAGTACGCTCACAAAGCATCCCCAAACCTTAGCAGGACTAAAGTAAAGCATGCGTGACATTAAAAAAATAATAATAATAATTTACCTGGGCTGAGCTTTCATATGTCTTACCATACAGATTCTTTAGTGCTTTGAATTCTATTGCTTTAAAAAAAATCTGAAGAAAAATCAAGACACCATCTGGCTGTCTTTAGAAAGACAGAGGTAGTTTAGGTCTTTGATCTGCTCTGCACATGGGCTGAGAGAGGGAGAGGACCAATCTCCCTGACACAGACAATCGCTCGCTTTATTAAACAAGTGTCTTGTATTACACAGAGAGAGCATGCATTATGCGGATGCACACGGGAAAGTCAGAATGAAAAGTAGAGATTGGGGGTAAGGAGACTCAGGTTTGAAACATTCACATCCCAGCTGTTTCTAATAAAATCCTCTAAATGTGAGCTTATTTCCACAACATACACTAATGCAACTGTAACTGCCCCAAAATGTTTCATTCTTTAAAAAAAAAATAAAGTATCAGGAATAACTGTGTAATGGAGAGTCCATGAGAACTGAAGGTTACCACCCTGTAGACAGGTCACTTTACACTTTTATTTTAGTTGTTATCATTCAGGACCTAGGCAGTTTGTCACTGTTGACCTAGTAATAAAGTCCTGACTATGAAAAAAAAGAAGAAGAAAAGGGGTGGGGGAGACAGAGACAGAGAACCTCTCTGCTGAGAGAAACCAAAAAAAAAAAAAAGGTCATTGGGGATTGCAAATGGAAATGATGGGGTGGCTAAGGGCTCTTTCCCCGCTTACTGTGTGGGACATGGGAACTGAATGGGTTGTGTGAACTTCTCTGGGAAGTATCCCTTAGCTAGAGGGCACTGGGGTCTTGGTCAAGCTCAGTTAATCCTGAGGTTAACTTTCACACCAGCATTAAGAACCCATGTTAACATTTGTCCAGGTTCCCCTCCGATTACCTTTCTAATTTCCCACCGTCTTCCTCTGTCCATGTGGAGGCTTCCGTGTCAACACAGCTTTACATTTTTTTTTTTTTTTGTTGTTAAAAAATAGGGGGGGGGGGGCGGGGAGATTCTCTTAATGGAGGTCAGATACAATAGTTAAAGGGCAGGGAGGGCCTTTTCTGGCTGTGATGGTTCTCCTGAGAACTAGGGGCCTTCTCTATCCTGGCAAAAGGGAGCCATCTACAGAGCTTCACTTTCAGCGGGGCTTGGATTTCTGGGGTGTCCCAGGGCTGCAGCGGGCTGAGAAGTGACTGGTTCTGAGTGCCACCCAGTACTGGACCCAGGTAGAGCCTGGGTCTGCGGGGAGTGCCTGCCAGGCAACACTATTTCCCTGAGTCGGGCTTACGACTACGCCACCAACGGTCCCCAGAGGGCGCCCTGGGCCCGGACCCTGCTTTCAGGCCAGACCTACCCGCTGCCAGCAATAGGGATGGTAGGGCACTCCAGCGAGAAGAGGCCCTGATCTGTCACTGCTGCCCCAGGCCGTGGAGAGCTGGAAACAGCCACCCAGCAAGATAGTCGACAAACTCTTCTACCACGTCCTTACCCCCCACCTGGATATATCGTCTCATCATCGCCCAGCCCGCCAGCCAAACTGGGATTAGTATTCAGGCTCTAAGCAGAGACCGTGGCTGGGGCGCCTTTCGGTCTTGCCACAAACACTTGCCCAAATCTGACGCACGCGGAGGACAGCAGCACCGTCCCCTCCCGCCATCTAGAAATGCCCTGGATTCCTTGCCTTGTGCTAAGGCCCACAGACCAAGGTGTTATTGTTGGTGTTAGGCCGGAGCAGCGGCGTGCAGTAGGCGAGGGCTAAGGCACTAAACCCTTAGGCGGATCTGGAGCTGCCTAGCGAGGGCAAAGCTCTTGAGTCTCAGTCACCGACCTCCGCGGATGAAGCTGCAGACACGCAGCACTAGAGAGCGGCCCGCACACCACTGGCCCTGTCGCCTGGCCCGACAACTAGAACACTTCTCTTAAGATGTTGAGTTTTCACTCAGTATTCTGAACGGATTTCTCATTTTTTAGGGAATTCTTAGATCAAATGTGCAAAAGGCTCAACATGGCACTGTGCTTCTTTTCCCTCTTTCCCGAGGTCACTGAGATTGACCTAAGTAGAATCCGCAACGGACTGCACGTCAGCCAAGGCTCTGTTTACTAAGTCACCATCACCTCTTAGGGTAAGGGACGCGGCTTCCCCTGATCCAGACCTTCCTGATGGTTTGGCACCTTCGCTTTAGCTGTGCGCCCTTGCCGTTGGGCTAGGGAGGCGCCGACCCGCTCAGAGACGTAACCCAGGGCTGGCTTTGCGGCTCAGCGGGCAGATGGGCGCTGGTGACAGACGCCGAAAAAGATGAAACTTACACCCACCGAGCGCCGAGCGCCGAGGTGGCCGCGGCTCCCTGCGGCCTCCAAGAGCCACGGTCCTCTCCGGAGAGCTCCCAGGCCCGGCTCTCCAACAGATGCGCGGTTCAAGGCCAGGGACTCGGACCCAGTGGGTCAAACACCCGAAAGGCCAGAGGCCAGCTTCCAGCTCTGGGAGAGGGGGTACAGGCTGAGTGCGAGCCTGGCTGCAGGGATGGGACATATGCTTTGAGGCTCCAGCAGGCAGCTCAGGGACCGATCTCACCAAGCTCGGCTCCCCAGATAGCCTCCCTGGCTACCCTAAAAGGGCTTACTGGCAAAGAGCAGAGATGAATTTCCCTTTCAAGGGACAAGGCCAGCAGGATCCGTGGAGAGTTCGGGCTTGCATTCCTTCAACATTTCCCTCTCCTCCGCTCCCTTTCGAGCCCTTTTTGGTTTTACACACACCACCTGTGAGAACTGTTAATGGCGAATTAGTTAGGGGTCGCTTAGGCGTGGCCAGGAGTTTCTCCCCTCCCCGCCTCCGCGCATTACGCCCCTTCCACGGATGACTTCAACTCTGCATCCTTTCGCTCCGATTCCTATTTGGGCCGCGGCTTCCGAGCGAGCGCGCTCACCGCCTAGACGCGCTCAAGGCCGAGGCGCGGCTGCGAGTGGGCGCACAGCGCAGACTCTGATTTATGAACCAGAGGCTCCTGAGAACCCCGACGCTTTGGCTGGGTTAATTTTTGTCATTGTTCCTCATCAGGTTGAGATAGTTTGAAGTTTGAGGCGGGTTTTATTTATCACCCCGCACATTTGAAATACAGTCGGACATAAAAATAACTGACTCTGGGATTCTGGCGCAATATTGGAACCGTCGGGGAATAATTTGGCTAACTGATTTGGACGTTTCGCCTTCTAAACAGAAATGCAGCTCTCAGTCAAACTGTAAATCAGAATGTCTTCAGCAGTGGCAGGGTGGGGGCAGGGAGGGGAGGCACCAAGACCAGAAAGAACGGAAACTGAAATGAAAGAAAATGCAGATATTGACCCAAGGAACACAGGCTTCAGAAAGCCTGGCTGGATTTTTAATTTCAGGTGTGGAACCTAATCGGAAATTTGAATTCTTAAATGTTTTGCCAGCGAAATCGGTCTCCAGAGTTTTAGGATATCCCAGGAAATCGATTTTTTAAAAAGAAAATCTTTTGTCCGCTTTGTATCAATACCAAGCAATTAATAATAGTTTTAAAAACAAACCAACTGAGCACCCAATTAAGCTTACTTTGGTTCTAAATTGAGGTCCCTTTCTAGAGTTGTAATTATAAACGGAAACAAAGAGGCAGGGAATGGCCCGAGGTAGGATTGGGCGGGATCTCAGAAGCGACTTAAATTTTGATAAGGAGAAATTTCTCTTGCGATTTCCTTATTCCCAACTTGCACTGGATCTTGGGAACCGAATCTGATAGCCTTTTCCGCACCTCAGGGATTCGTCTCTCCTATCTGCAGGTCCCGCAACATTAATTGCTCAATTTCTTACCGTTATTTAGCACGGAGTGATCAAAAGCTTCCTTAAAGCAGGGACTGGAAAAGAACAGAAAAGCAACCCAACAACTGATCATGAAGGAGGATGCAAAATACAACCAAATAAAACTTCCCAGAAAGGAAGCAGATGTTATTATTTTGCATTGTGTCTCCCCCTACCCACGTGCGTGCCCTCACCCGCAAGGAAATTTCATTGGGTCTCCAGTCCTGACATGGAGCATGGAGACCATCCTGGGCATTTCTCTTCTACTATGGAAACACAAGCATGGTTTTCGTGCCGCTAACCTACAGCAAAAGCACCTGTAAGCACCCGTTCCACTTTTAAGACATTTAAGCATGTAAATATTTGTTTAAACTCATTTAAAACCAAAGCCATTCTCATAACTCGCTTATGAAATATCTTCAAATAAACCGCAATGAGAAATCCATGACTATTTTTTAAAAATCCACACAACTAAATTGTAATTTAAAAGATAACACAGAGATTTCTGGGAGGGAAAAAAAAATCACAAAAGATCACTTTAAAGTAGCATTGAAACTGTGCTAGAAGACCTGCCGGCAGTGGATGGTTCTTAGTGTCTGTGGATAGCATTTAATGTGCAATGTGAATTGTTATTGGAATCGGACCTTATTTCAAAGTTACTAATAAAATAATTGAGATTAAAACACATTTTGATAGGCAAAGGGTTGACCAAAAAAAAAATGGTTTTTGTTTCCCCTTGCAAGCAAATTGATATTGGTGCAGTTCTGGCACTTGCAAGGCTGAATTCTTAATCTGATTTTCAAAACAATATCAATTCCAACCTCTCGCGTGGCTCAAATTCATTTATCTGCTTCAGAACAGGAACTCAAGGAACAGCAGCTTCATCTGCGGAGCACGGTCTTTTCTTTTTTCTTTTTCTTTTTCTTCTCCCCATCCCCCTGTGTTGTGAGTGATCTTTTGCCAGAGGGATGACCTGAAGTCCTTTTCAGAATAACCAGCTGGGAAATCAAACAAAAAATGTTTGTTTTTCCATACATTTATTTTTATTTGTTCGACTTCGCCCTCCTTTTACTTCTACTGAAAATTGCTTTCTCTTAAAATTTCAAACCACAAATATTCTTTCAAGACATATCTCAAGACTTAGACGTACAGATGTAATACGTACCATGAACCCTATAAAATGCGTTTACAATGCTGACTTAAAAAAGAAATTTATAACTTTCATATGTACCTTCCTTGTGCAATAGGCGACCACCACATGTTTCCGACTTCCATAATTCAGTGTTCCTGGACATCTGTAGCAGGTAGTGAGTGCTCCTTAAAGTACATTTTGTGTAATTTGAGAAGGGACCACGCTGAAGACTAAAGGTGAATATAAAAAAAAAAAAAGTTCAAGTTTGTCTTTCTAGAAATGCTAGTTGCTATGAGCTTGGCCTGTGATAAGTGTTTCTGCCTCCTTTATTAATGAGACTGAATTTAGATTGTGGCAGTTTGGAAACAAGGGCACCAGTGTGCTGGGGGTTCTTCCCAATCACCCTCAAAGCACCTTGTAGAATTCCTCTTATTACCTACTTGCCACATTTTAGCCTTTTGCTCCAGGATTTTGATTGACTCTACCTGAGAATCCAGTTTGGGAGTTGGAAAAATAGCTAGGCAGACCCCACTACTGATGACAGGCAGTATCCTTAGCTTCATCTCCAGGGGACCTCACACCTCTGTCCTCTGCTCCTGCACTCACCTGTACAGACCCACTCTGATAGCTAAAAGTAATGTTAAAAATACTTTTAAAAAGAGACAATCCAACTTGTATGTATGTATGTATGCATGCATGTATGCATGCATGTATATGTGTGTGTATACCAGTGTGGTTTTTAGATATTTCCAAATTTTTATGACGAAAAGGGAGAGAATACAATCTTTTCCATTTTTGACTACTTAATTGTTCATATACACTTCTTAAATAATAGAAAACTTTGAACAATTCAAAATGAACCTGAAGAAAAGATTACGTAGACAAGTCTTTGGTTTTGATCCAATTTCTGCCCAGTGCTGAAGAACAGGAACCACTCCCAGGGATGCTTTTCAATGGCTTAACTTGTTTTCTGCACAGTTGTAATACCACTTTAAATTAATCTGTCAAAAGTTCTGTGGTTCATGTAAAGGTGAATGTCTTTTTTGCCAACCTGAAATAGGAAGACGGTCCATTCACATTTTTGGTTGTCTTTCAGTAGATGATATGGATGTACATAAACCCCAGGTCACAATAAAGCATATATTTTTTTTATAGAAAGCCAAACACATAAAGCTGGTGGACATAGTGTAGTGGATGTCCTTCTGTGCTTCTCTGTGAGGTCAGAAGGCAGCAAGATGTCTTGAGATCAGGTGTGGAGACCAACCTGGATGACACACCCCCCTCTGTCCCCAGACAAAACCAAACCAAAGCAGCAAACACAGATTCTTAAATGAGGCCTGTGCACAGTTCTGTTTTCAATCCATTTGTTAAACTGGCAGCTGCAATGTTGGTAACCTTCGATTATAGGGAGAAATGGGACCACTGTGAAGAATCTGAAGTTATATTATTTTAAAAATAGTGAAACTGAGACTTTTTATAGCACAGACTACTTTATACCCCATAACCAGAGGGTATATATTATTTTTCAGGTTCCTTCATTGTCTTTGATCTAAATTATTACTACACTGGTGTTAGCAATGCCCAGTCACTCATTCCCTGGCGTTAACTATCAGGCTGTGGTATTTTAGATCAGGTATAAAAAGATACAGGTATTTCACATCTTGTAGCACTGTGCAACGAACATGGGTCACTAAATAAGATAGAAGGGGGACCCCTTCCGAAAATGCTGACTGAGACAGAGCAGATATATTCAGAAATAGTTTGAATGGAATGAGTTAGGCTGGTTATTTACTGGATTTTCTTCTGGATATAATTGCAGGTCCCTGATCCCTTAGGTTGAAGGAGTGAAGAATGGGGAGGGGCTTGCATTCATATGAACCAGAAACTGCACCTCTAGAGCACAGAGACTGTGTTGAAAAATCAAGGCTGGAGAGGAAACTCTGAGCTGGTTGGTTCTTGGGTTCAGTTCATTGATTGGAGTCTTTGTCCTACCTAATTAGAACTGAGAGGAGACCTGCTGTTGGGAGACAGTAAAAGGAGTTGGTGTGGGCTGGGAATCGGTAGCAGAAGCCAGCTGAAAGGAATCCCAGTTCTGGCTCTTCCTGCTCCCTCTGGGTTTGCAACTGCATGGTAGGAGGGTAAATCCTAACACGCCCAGCCAGCTCTGATTTACCATCGGAAGCCTTGGTAAATTTATGCAGATTAGGACTTGTTTGCATTAATCCAGATTAGAGAGAGAAGGAAAGAAGACGGTGCCCAGAATGAAGAAAGGCCAAGAGTGAGAAAGGGAGTGCCCTGTAGCCTGGTAAATTGTGAGAGGCGTTGATGTCCACGGTCCTGAATTAAGAGGCTGCATCTCCTTCTGAGATCCAGTTACAACGCGCAGAGCAACCCATAGTTCTTGCTCTTGTGTTCTAGCCGTGCTCGCTCCACAGTCTCGCCTGCTTCTGTGTTTCTCACTCAGTTAATCTTTTCGTTAATATTAAAACTTT
This sequence comes from Apodemus sylvaticus, assembly GCF_947179515.1. NCBI lineage: Eukaryota > Metazoa > Chordata > Mammalia > Rodentia > Muridae > Apodemus > Apodemus sylvaticus. The sequence goes on from NC_067478.1 coordinate 40,946,827, forward strand.
TTTTTACATGTGTAGAAAGGATCCAGGGACAACTGCAAGTGTCCCTGAATTCAGCTGACTGCTCACTTTCTTTAAAAATCAGTTTATTAGGTTTCTAGTGCAAGAAACCAAACATAAAGGTTAGAATATTTTACAATGATTGTGCAGGGAAAGCATGGAAAGGCTGATTAGTACACAATAAAACCGGGACAGGTCTGTCTGCCATTGGTTAGTTGTTTATAAAAAATAGGTGTCTTATCAACCAGATAAAATGATCAGCAAGTCACACCTACACTCACACACACACACACACACACACACACACACACACACACACACACAGAGAGAGAGAGAGAGAGAGAGAGAGAGAGAGAGAGAGAAGACTGAAAAGCATCACAGAGACGGAGAGAATGCTTTCTTCATTATTTTTCTATTAAGAGGAATGTTTCAGAACTGCATCAGGAAAAGCAGAGAGCAGATAACCTTTTTAAAAGTCTACCCTTCCCTTCCCGTTCCCCTCCCCAACACACACACACACACACACACACAAATATCTTGGTTATTCCGTGGGACCCTGATCCAGGCATACATCACCCCCCCCCCTCCTCCCCAAATCTGGACACTCCAGGATTTTCTGCCTCTCCTTTAACTAGCAGTTCTCTAGAGCTGACTCCAACCCCAGAGTTACTTTCATTTAAAAGCGTTTGGTGAGTGCAGGGAGAGGCCCAATAGCAAACTCTTTCAGTTCTAATCCTTCTTTAATGTAGGTAATACAATGGGAAAGGAGATTCCCCCCCCCCCCCCAGGAGAGGAGTTATAGGCACACACTCCTAAGTTAACACCCACAGGTGGACACCACATACCAATACGTGTACTGTGTACGGGGGAGATCATTGGTGCGGTGTCTAAAGAGCAAGCCTTGCAAATGAGAGCCCAGAATTTGGAGGTTCCGGGCTGGGGTATGCACTCTCTTGACTGGAACAGTATAATTTAGCCTTTTCTTAAGCACACACTTGCGGCCTGAAACCCCTTTCCTTGACTTCTCAGTCAACCTGAGTCTAGTTTCGCTATCCAGTCCCAGGATGAGGTTCTTTGACAGTTTCCAAGGAACACAGGTTGTGCTTGTGTACACAGTTTGCAACCCGAGGGGGTGGGCAACTTATCCTGGGTCCCGGAGCTGGAGCCCAATTCAAGCAGTCGGACCAGTGCTAAGGGAGCTAGCGCCCTCACTCCGCCTCGAGGGCTCTGCGCATACTTGCACATATAGGGACTACTTTTATTTTTGTTGTAAATTGCTTTCCAGTCTGTTATATGAGCTCAAGCCAAATTTTGTAGCCTGAGGCTTCAGCTGCCAGGGTTAATGTTAGAAGAAGATACAGAGGGGCAGTGGAGGGCTTGGGACCCTGCAATACTCAGGGTAGCCTAGAAGGCCTGTTTAAACCGCTCAAACCAGTTTGAACTGTGCGGCATTTAAAGGGACAAGATCATAACTACAAAGTAGGTTTCCGGCCTGGAAATCCCGGCAGTTTCTTGGACCCAGCCTCTCAGCCTCCTCCTGCGGGCTGGTCGAGTAAGCCAGAAACCTTTTACTGACTCCACCCCCGGGTCACAGAATTTATGAATCCCCTAGGCTGCAAGCCCAGCTTGCTTGGAGAACCACTCCAATGGAGGATCTATGAGGGCCCAGGGTTGGGGCCGGGCGCTCTAGCTTAGCCGGCAACTGAAGATAGCTTCACACATACTACAGTTTCACACAGGGCCAGGAGTTGCCTGTGTAAACTCCATAGACATTTGAATCCCACTTCATCCTAGACTCTCCCTACTAACCCAAACTGTCCAGGCTGCCTCTTCATGCTTTCTGGTTGATTCCCGCTTTAGGCCAAACTTTACTAACCGGGTTGAACTCATCCTTTAGGATACAACATCATCCTGCACGCTGCTGAGTTCGCGAGGCTCTCCGGACAGCTCCAAGCCAGTGAGTGACACAGGCTCCCAAAGCCCCAAATAAAACAATGTCTTCCAATTGAACGCACTTCTCAGGCATTTAAAAATCTGCATCCGCAGCAAGGATATTACTAAGCCCTGTATATCCGAGGCCTTACACGCGCCTCTAGGCACCCCCTGCAAGCATCTCTTCCCAGCAGTCCAGTGCTGAAGGAACTGCAGGTTTCTCTATGATTTAAAAACAAAATACTGGTTCCAGGGGTGACACTATTTTCGGAGGCCATTTTCCCGAATGTTGGAGAGAAGCCAGAAGAAAGTTGAGGGTTGCAGTGCTTAAATGAGCATCCAACAAGAGAGGAAAAGCAAAAATGAAACAAAACGAATTCATCGAGGAGTATTTTATGGTAAAGATTTGTGTTCTTGGTGAATTTTATTCTACAAGAGATTTTTTATTCACATCAAACCCACATCCTGTTAATCCGAAGAGAATGTTGACTTCAAACAACAGAACTGCAAATACATGTTTCTGATCGTTCAAAATTTAAGTTCTGCTTCCTTTCGTATTTATTTTAAGGAAACATGCCGATTCTTAAAAACCCAATATGAAGCTACTTTAACATACAGACATTTAAAATAAAACATACAGAAATTCATAAAACATGACTTACTTTGGAAAGTTTGGAAGTTAAGCTTATATTATTAAAGACAGAATTAAAATCCCATAACCAACATTTTAAAATAATTACTCCTAAATAGAAGGGCATCTCTAGAAAGGAGACACCTGGATAGTTTATATGAAGGGTTAAAAGATAATATAATGATTGATTTTTAAATCTAAAAACATCAAATATGCTTAAATTCATCTCACCTAAGAAAAATCTATGGAGTGAGATTCAAGCCCGTGGTCATTCTCTCCTCACAGTGGGCCTCAATAAACGCAGGAATGTTTAAATGAGAAATGAAATGTGTTAGCTGGGAGTTCCTGCCCCCCTCCAAATGTATTTTGTAGCCCCAAGGATAGGGCGTGGGACTAGAGATTTAAGGGTTCTCGAAAGATCCTCTATACTGCTAATTGTGGATCTCTTTTTCCTGTTAAACCCTGAGGCTCAGCCTTTCCTGGACTTGAGGAGAAAAGCCTAAGAGGCAGGGTCTGAGCTGGGTTGGTGGGTGTCAGCAAAAGAGGGTTCAGCTTTTTAGAGGTTGGCACAGACAAGCCAGATGGCGGCGCTTTTCTGTCCGAGATTTTCCGACCTTGTAAGGAAGTGGGCGCGGGCTGAGCGAGTCACATTCTTCTGATTGGTGAGCCGTCTCGGTGATGGACAGCTCCATAGGACCCGCCCCCGCCGCTTTATTGACACTAATGAGCAAGTTCTTCCCACCGCTCTCCTGCCTGGAAGTGCTGACAGATCAAGGCAACAAATTTCAATTACAATCCCTAATTTGTGTCCGCAGAGTGTTTTTTTTTCCCGTGTTAGTCCTCTCGGGCGCATCAGTCGAGGCAGATCTTGGAGCAGCAGGAGGAGGTGGAGGGTTTGGGAGTCAAGAAGTGCATCACTGAACTCGAGGGAGAGACAGAGGAAAGGAAACTTGACTGCCCCGTTCCGGCTTCCTCCGATCCCAACGCCAGAGAGAACGACTTAACAGCAAATTTGTTTTTGCCCGCAGCTGGAAGGGGACAGATCTCGGGAGGCATCGGGAGCTGCGGAGCTTTTGGTGGGGCCAGGAGGGCGAGCGCGTGCGTGCGCCCCAGCCGCGGGTATATGAGAGAGGGGCGAGCGGGCTCGGGGCGGCGGGGATGGCGGAGAAGCGGAGGGGCTCACCGTGCAGCATGCTAAGCCTCAAGGCGCACGCCTTCTCGGTGGAGGCACTGATCGGCGCCGAGAAGCAGCAACAACTTCAAAAGAAGCGGAGAAAGCTGGCCACGGAAGAGGCGGCGGGGGCGGTGGACGACGCAGGCTGCAGCCGTGGCGGAGGCGCGGGCGAGCACGGCTGCTCCGAGGCCGACGAAGATGCGGCTGCTCAGCCGCCCGCAGTCAGCGCGGCGTCCGGGCCGGCACGGAGTTGCGGGGATTCGGAGCGGAGCTGTGGCTCTCGAGGAGCTGCGGGTGAGTCGATCCCTTCCCGCCCCAGCGGCTTCCCGGCGCGTCCCAGCCCGGCTCCCGCGAACCTGAGCTTCGGTGGGGCTGCGCTAGCGCCCGGTCCTCCCGGGTCTCCGCCGCCGAGCCCCAGGGTCAGGCGCTGACCCGTCGGCCCCGCGAACTGTCCATCCGCGGCTCTCAACCCGGCCCGGCGGGCTGCCGCAGTCCTCGCCTCTGTGCCGGGAGGGTTCGAGCCCAGGGGTGCTGCTGCTTTTCATTTCTCTAAGTTTTAGGAGGCCCCGGGGCGCGTGAAGGGAAGGCGCGGACTAAAGCGCAGAAACCCGATCGGACGCCCCCGAAGCTGGGTGCGCCAACCCCAGAGGTGGCGGCGAGCTCGCCCACACTCTTTGCCCTCCTGAATGCGGAACGCTACTCCGCCGGAGCCCAGGGCTCCCCGGGGCGGGCTTTTCGCCCTGTTCTACCCGCCGTGTCTGGAGAGCCAGCAGCCCCGGGGATTGGCGGGAGCGGGGTTTGGGGAAATTTCCAGAAGATGTCTCGCGCGAGGCTCAGAGGCCCGGCGGCCGCCTGGGGCGGAGGGAGGAAGAGGTGACCCGAGCCGAGCAGACCCTAGCAGTGGCTGCTGCGGCGGCATCTGCGCCCCCGACAGTGCACTCGGGACGGGTCTCAAGTGTGTGTCCGTAGCGTGTGTCGCCCACAGGCCGGGCGCGTGAGGAGGGACAAGGGGACTCAGTGGGACCCTGGAGGCCTCAAGGCAGCTCTGCTCGCCCCGCGCGGCAGGACTGCGGGCAGCTGTCCTAGGGCCTGGCCCTGAGATGATCCCCAAGGCCGGCTCTCCCCCTCACTGCTTCCCGGTCTCTGTCCTCTGCTGTCCAGGCAGCTGTGAGGACGGCTTCCTGCAGGGAGCCTCCCCGCTGGCGTCCCCGGGAGGTTCCCCCAAAGGGTCTCCCATACCTGGCCTGGCACGGCCCGGGACCCCGCTGCCCGCGCCGCAGGCCCCAAGAGTGGATCTGCAAGGATCGGAGCTCTGGAAGCGCTTTCACGAAATAGGCACTGAGATGATCATCACCAAAGCCGGCAGGTAAGCCTGGGACTCCAGGTCTCCAGGTGAGACTCTGGCCTCATCCGACCCTGGTCGCAGTTGCGACCCACCCAACAGGGCCTTTGTTAGCTCCCTTTCTAAATCTTTATTGCTTTCTTTCCCAAAGCGCTGACGATGAAGGGCGCATCCTGACAGAGAGATCTTTGTCAAGATGGGTGCTACAGCCTTAGTGATCCGTGCTCTGAGTGAGGGAGTGCTTAGTTACAGATACTGTGTACGAAGTCTGTGCATTTATTTAGACTCTAGGTATCAGTTCTGAGCTAGGTAATAGATGACTTCTCCTGCTTTAGTTATTTTTTATTTTAATAGTATTTTTTTTAGCGTACTCGGATTTCTTTTTTTAAAATTCAAAACTTTGAGATTGGTCCCAGCACCATAAGCCCATGGTATATTGTGTTATTATGATATTAGGCTACCCTGCAAAGTCACTATGGTCATGTTTAATCATGTATTACTATAAGAATCATTACTCTGATTTTTAAAACTGTAGACACCACACACACACACACACACACACACACACACACACACACACGAAAACAGCCCACTACCTTAAATTTATAGAATACAAGAACGTTTCAAAAGAAGTCAATTTTTTTAGACTGTGTAATTTGTGTATGGTTCATTAGTCAAATAAATGGATTTGTTGGCCACATCATATTAATTTGAGGTCGGTGCGAGAAACTCACACTTTCAAGTTTTCAGCTCATTTAGTGTAATGAAATCTAAGAATAATATGATCCCTTTAAAGGTTCTTTCAAAAGCACACACAACTCTTTCAGGGAGTACACATGGTAAAAACCTGGGTAGCATAAAAGTATCCAAACTTATTAGAAATTACAAAAACATATTTTATTGAATCCATATGCTACCTTCTGCATTCTCGGGGAGTTTTTATTAATGATCCAAATGTGTTCTTCACCAACACAAAGCAACAGTTGTCTTATAGAGGATGTAGTTAAAGACCTTTACTCTTTATCTTACAGGTGTACCGAAAGAACACTCAAACAGTCAGCATATTAAACTGTTCTCATGTTTAGTTAATACTTAGGGACTTTTCTTTCCCTGGCAGTGGTCTTTAATAGCACTGCTGTAGAAAAATCAGTAAATAAATTTGTGTTATAAGGTTAAGTTAACAAAAATGAGATTAGTTGGAGGGTCCTAGACATAAATCATTAAAAGTAAGTTTTTTTTTTTTAAGGGCAAAACTGATGTTGTTTTTAATGCATGGTAATGTGTGGCTGTATTTCTTGCTTCTGTGCTCTTTTTAAAGGGATTACGTGCCTTGACTTCAGCATCTCCTTTGATACATATATCTAGGAAGTCAAGAGAAAAATGGAATTTTCGTTTGCTTTAATTAGCAATAATTGCGGTTAGAAAAGAAAACATTTTTTGGGGTTGTGGTGGCGGGGAAGGAAATTCATAAATATACGTTGTGTTTAGTTTCTGCTTCCAATAAAGAAGTTTTACTATACCTTTCAAATTTAGAGTGCCTTTTGCACTTTACCTTACCAGGCTGCAGACAGGAAGTCCTGTCTCAATAAAGAACGTATTGTTTGGTTATAGCATGGCACATTGGCTCCTTGTGGGTTTTTTATAACCCCCTTTAAAATTTCACATTATAATATAGTTTATCGCTTTCAGCAATTTGAAGTTTGTATCATTCAATGCATTTCATTATTTGTAGTAAGGTAAATAGGCTTGTTGGTTTTGTTTCAAAACGTTTCTTTCGTGTAAAATCCTTTTATGTTTAAGTTATACTGATATTTCAGTAAACAGGGAACTTGTGTACACAGTACAGCAAATCAGTTTTAAAGCTATGGTTTTGATATATCCCATGTTCCGAAACCCAGAATTATGTTATCAAGGTGAATGTTAAGCTAGTTTACTTTTTTTTTTTTTTTTTTTTTTTTAAAAAGACATTTCTTGGGTTTATTCGGTCTCTATTCTTCATCACAAGCAAAAACAAAACCGTTCCCTTGCAAACAGGCGCATGTTTCCAGCAATGCGAGTGAAGATCTCCGGATTAGATCCTCACCAGCAATATTACATTGCCATGGATATTGTGCCGGTGGACAACAAAAGATACAGGTAGGACTGAGGACTACAAGCAGAGCAATAGCAACACCAAGGCTTGGCAGACTTGTGCGGGTCTCATCCAGCCACTGTGATCTTTGTTTTACAAAGTCTGTAGTATTCCCAAATTCATGATCTAAACATCCATGGGTTCTTGCAGCTCACTTGGTGCCTTGTCCCCCAGCATATGTGGAAACTCAGTGTTTGCTTAGCTTTTAATAGATAAAGATATGTCTCTGGTCATTGTAACTTTGAGCAAGGAACAGTCCGGCATTGTTACATTGAATGTATCTTTAATGTTGGTTACAACTTCAGTTAGAATTTTGAGAGGAAGTGTTTAATGCAAAATTTGCAGATACACATTATAGTAAATGTTATATTTTTCCTATTTTGATCTTGTGTTCATTTTCCTGTCATAGTAAAAAGTCATATATATTTTAGGCTTTCTTTTTAAAAACACATTTATAATTTATAAAAATAAAATCTTATAATTCATTGCAACAAGAAATCATCTTTAAGCTTGTAATGAATTGTTATCCCTGGATTTTATCAGGTTGGGACCTGATAATATTAGAATTTTGAAACAGAATATTTTTGTCTAGGCATCAAGTAAACTCTGAAAAGATACAGATGCACATGTTCTTTAGTTTTCTTTGCTTTTATTTACACAAGAAAGAGAATTAGTGATTTTCAATGACAATGCTTTTTCTTGGAAGAATTTAAAATGCTAAACTGTTTAAAAGGACATTTGAGAGCTTGGGAGATCAGAAGAATCTTTGAAAAAATTTGTCAAATGAAATGTCTAAATGAAATTATTTGGTTTCTACCACTTTAAAAAAAGTGGGTGCTTGTTTTGCTAAAAACAAGTTTTTGATGTCAAAGTATCTAATTCAAATTTCTGTACAAGCATATGAAATACTGAATGTGTTAAATATAATAGCCTTATTTATGTTTTCTATTTAAGTTGTATTATTTATTCTAATTATATAAGTCGTTAGGAGTTTTACTAGCATACTTACTAACTAGCAGAAAGCAGAAGGTATCAAGCTTATTCACTAAACACACATGATTTAAAGTCCATATTCTAGTTTGAGTTTCGTGTTGACAAAGATAACATACTTCTTAATGAGTTTCTAAGTTACTCTTTTCATTTTCAAGTTTCTACTCTGTTTCTTCCTCCAGTTTTCCCCATATACTTATTTTTTTTCTTTTATACGATTTATATTTACTGTCACAGAAAGCAAGAAAATTTACATCTTAACACATCAAACTGTAAAAGGCAAAATTGCCTTCCACATTACTTCCTAGGAAACATTTAGCTTTGATATCTAGAATGCTTTACAAGGAATATTTATATGTACAATTTATTTTCTTAGACTGTGTTGGATTTTGAACTGTTTAATACACATGATTTTGCAAGGTTTTGATAGAACGCTTTTATTTTGGTAGTAACTCGAGTCTTATCTGAAGTGCAGGAATTTTTGTTTGTTTGTTTTTTGGTTTTGTTTTTTCCCATGCATCTCTAAGGTTTCCATGTATTTTCCAACTTTTCCATCAGTATCAGATATTATTTTTTGACTTATTCTCTGTCAAAGAATGGTATTTGGTCCAAGTTAAAAACATTATGAAAAAATTAATAATCACAAATGCTCATGGGAATTTATTAAAACCATACCCTGCCAATTAAAGGTTTTAAAATTTATTTAAATGCTCTGCTTATATATTTTGCTTCAAGGAAAGGAATTGAAATCTACTAGGGATATTGAGCTTAAGATTGAGCTCACTGAAATGTGTAGCCATAGCTGAGACAAAGAGCTTCACCAAATACAGATGTAAGAGAACATTTTCATGCTGTTTTAAAAAGGTGTGCGTTTGCCACACAGGTGTTTCTGACTTACCTGAACATTATCACCATAAATTTTGTGCAGTATCTTAACATGTGAACAGGAGGCAACCTAAATGTGTAATCTCATGTCACCATTTCAATATCCTACTTTCTATTTTTTTTAGATTCACACTAACAGATAATAATACTAATCTAATTATACAGTTGATTATTCCTGGAAATTTTATTTGAATGTTTTTCTTGCTGAGTCAATTTATTTGTTACTACTTTTAAAAATACAATAAGCTATAGTGGTTTTTTAAAACTGTGAATGAACCTTAATTGGCAAGACTATACAAGTGTGCTTTGCATGTTGAGTATTGATAGTTAGAATTTAGAATTTGCTAACTGAAGTTGTTTTCTTGGAAGGTCAAGAAAGAGAATCACAAAAGATTAATGATCGTCTATATTTTATGATTCCTCAAAAAATTTATGTTATCCTGAATTAGTCTACCTCTGCTTATAATGTTAATAAATTGAGAAAAATAACTCATTTTAACAACCTGTTAAAAGGACAAACGTTTCTTCCCCCCAAAAACCAAGGGGACAGTTTTCTCTCACCTTGCCATGTTTATCCCACAAGGCTGTACAGAGCCTAAGTAGGGAAGTTTTCTTTCAGGAAGCAGAAACTTTTAAAATAAGACACTGAAGTATTTTAGATTTACTCAGAGATATGACAGCTTTGCAGTGTCTTCATGTCATTTAAATATTCACACAAAAATTTTAATTGTGTCTATTGTAAGTGTAACACATTAGAATCATGATACGTGGGATTATCTATATATAAAATATATAGATATATTTACAGAGGAGACAGCCTGAATATCTTCACTAAGTCATCAAAAAGATGTTTGCTCTGAATTATACAAGGCCCCATAGTACAAATACAAATGTAGACTTAAAGGTTTCATTTGCGTGTATAGAGAAACAAATTTGTTTTAGACTTTTAGAAAAGGGTGCACACTTGCTCTGAGTTGTTAATTCCAGTATTGGAATAGTCCGCATTCTGACAGTCTTTGCCTTGTAGGTATGTTTACCATAGCTCTAAATGGATGGTGGCAGGAAATGCTGATTCCCCGGTACCACCCAGAGTGTACATCCATCCAGACTCGCCGGCCTCTGGGGAGACTTGGATGAGACAAGTGATCAGCTTCGACAAGCTGAAGCTGACCAACAATGAGCTGGATGACCAAGGCCATGTAAGTAGACAGCCTCTGGTGCAACCAGCAGGCGACATCCCAGCGCCTAGCGAACACTCGCTAAGATTGTGCTACTCCTTTCTGTTTGGTCCATGTGAGAACAATAGATGCCAAATCAAGGTTGTATTTGTATCAGAGACCATAGCGATAGCCGAAGTGTTCCATAAAGCATTTATTAAGTTAACACCAGATCCTTGCTTTGGAATAAAAGGAACCAAGGCAGAAATGTAAAAAAAAAAAAAAATATGTGAAGTCTCACAAGGTGCTAATTATTATACTTGAACTGTGTTTGGAACTTTGGTAACAGGGATGATTTATTATGTCTTCTATGCATCCAGCTCTTTTCCCAGATGAGGCTCACTGCAGTAATGACCTGAGCTTACTCTGTTTCTGTGTCCCATCGGCAAGTTCCCAATTGTTTTGCAATGATATCTAATGTGTCAAAGTATGTTATAATTCCCTTTACTCTTAAAACTGCTGAAACTTGATACACGGGTCAAGTCCAACCACTCCAAAAAGACATTGTTAACAGTTTGCTGACTTTAGGCAGAGTTCTGCATGATTAATACCTCACTAACTCTGGGTAACACTGATTTCTGTTCAAAGCTAGCATTTCTGTTAGGTGTACTGTTGTTAGAGTTTTGATTAAGAGGAACTGAAGTGCCTTTTGAATAACACATACAAGAAAGAAATACCAACTTCATTATTTCCCAGCTAAAGAAAACACACAGGTCATTTATAAACAAGTCGCTTAAAGTAAAACTGAAACGAACATTAATTTAGTGCTTGTGCTGTGGTTTGCTGCTGTCTAGATATCTCATCACCTTGATGGGATGCTTGGGGTGGTTACCTTTCTGTGACAAATGCAGTGTTTACTTTTAAAGCACAGCCAATGACATGACAATCTGTGGCCACCTTTATGATTTCAAACTAAATCAGAGAAAGTAGACGCTTTTTTTCTTCACATATTTTTGCAGATAACTTTATATTCTTTCTATTTATTTTTATAAATCCACAATCAAATTGTTATAGCTATTGTTCATGTGATTACAGCACTGAAAAATGTCAGTTTCTTCTGTCTGACTGAGCTGTTGCTGGTGCATCCGTCTGAACGGGTCTGTTTTCTGCCTTTTAGTAGGGAATATCAACTAAATGCTATTTGCTGTTGCTTACTTTCAAAACCTAAAGTGAGTATCCTTCTGAATTCTGCAGTTTAAAAATATATTTTTAAAAAGATAATTGTGCCCCAAACCATAAACTGATAAAGAATTTATATCAGTATAATCACCTTACAGTTCTAATACTTTTAGTTAAGAGTACTGGCTTTATATATAGTATGTAACATAACAAATTTTAAATATAGATTTACTAATCTGTGATTTTAGATTTCTAATTTTAGTAGTTTTTATCTAAAAGAACATTCCCTGGAAAATATAATATGTATATATAATACATATGTGTATTATATGTATAATATATAATAATATATACATACAGGAAAATAATAATGTATTTGTATGGGAGAGAGGAATCAGAGAGAAGAAAGAGACTGAGGTAGGAGAGAGGGAAGAGAAGAGTGGGAGGATGAGACAGAGACAAACATGAATACCACGATGTTCATGTGATTGTGGATCGTTGGCCAGTTCCATCTTTCGGAGACCTAGGAAGAATTGAAGTTATGACTTGAATCTGAGGTTAGTTTGTTATCGGAATTTTCTTTTCTTCCAGGGATCTTACTTTGTTTTCTCTTTGGGCCTTCAATTGATTGGATGATGGCCACTTACTGCTACAGAGATTAATCTGCTTTTCATATGTCCACTGATTAAGTATTTATCTCTAAGCCATATTTTTCCACAGCAATATCTTTGGCGCTCTTTGGCCAAAAATATGGATATTGTGTCCTGGCCAAGTTAACAGATTAAAATCAACCATCACACAATATTTGTTTAAAATATAAAAGGATAGTTTCAAACCGAAGTTCAGTTACTTAGACCTAAATAAAGAATCTTACTGAGAGAAAAACTTCTAAATGCAGCAAAGAACAAAAAAAATAATGAGGCTTTCTGGCTACTAGTGAGGTTTTCTTTTAAAGTTGTGACAAGATGTATTGTTTAATCTAGGGATATAATGTGTATCCATGGGGAGCAGGAGAGAACTGTGAACTCAAGAAGAGAGGGCATTGCATTGCGAATGTTGGTGCTTGTGCCCAGCTGACTGTAAGGGGGAAGTGCCTTTTCACAGTATTCATTGGAAAAAATGTGTTCTTGAACATTGCTAAATGCGATCAAGAATACTGAAGGCAGAAACTGGCTTTGTGAGTTTCTTGCCTGCATGGGATGAGAAGGGAGCTTGCAGATTGCAGCCTTGCCTGCTGCCCCTAGAGGGGCAGGCATCCCAGCTCAGAAGAGGGAGAATACAGGAAGTCTGATGCTGCGTGAACTCTAGATGGGCCCAAGTGGAAGCAGATTAGAGACTGGAAAAGGGCTTGTAGTGTGTGCTATTTGTGATTCAGGTCCGTGAAAGCAGTGCTGTCATGGTGGGGCTTCAGAAGACACCCTTAGGGACGCTTGCTTTTGTAGCCTTTTCCTCTCATTCCACCAGTTCCAAAAGAAGTCATTGTCACCTCTAACTAATAAAACTGTACGGGACAGAGTTTAATTCCCCAAATTCCTTTCTTATGTTTCAATCTCTCAGCCACCCCCTCTCCAATATACGGTGTTAAACTTGTACATGTATGCAGCTTTGTGACTGAAGACCTAACTCTGTGGCACTGGGAGCATTGCAAAGTTAACATAAAGCAATCACAGGAATCCAACCAAGTCTTGTAGGCGTTGACTAAATTTGCTACCCCAGGAGATGATGATGTGATTTTTTCCCCCAAAGTAACTTTTCAGCTTCTCAAATACTAGACTTGGTTCAGAAAAGAAAATTAAGGAAGATTTAGAGTGCCAATGTCCCTCAGAGCCACAGCTCACCTTGAATGCTGGGATAACTTCGTAGGTCCTTTTGATCCTTGGGGATTCTGGGTGGCCTTATGTTAGCTCTGGTACAAACCAAGGGTGGCTTTTGGGCTTCCCTTGGACAGGAAGTTCCTTTGGTGATAGTTTCTCACCACATGCATACGTCCTTTTTTTCCTGGAATCAGTCTTCTGAGGAAAGTATTTCCTTGAGCACCTCTCTAAAGAGGAGACACATTTGATGGCACACCTGGGGTTGGGGCAGCTTTTTTTCCTATAGTATCTGGATGCTTTAGAAATGGGCCCTGTTGGGCATCCACAGTCTAGGCTTGTAGGAGTGTGTGTGTCTCCACTGATGACAGTTTTCTGACACACATGCCTACACTCTCTTATGGTTTCTCCTTGAAAAATCAGATGGGGAAGCAAGATGGTGCAGGAGTAGTAGATGAGCTCTCTCGTTGGGAAGGAAATTGAAGTGGTTGAGAAGGACTCCATATCTGTGATCCCTGGAAAATCCATCCCATGCCTGTGGCCTTGTTTTCTTGAGGGCGGTATTGGAATTAGAGACAAAAGGAAGCTGGAAAACTTGAGACTATGTGTATTAAGGAAGGCCTGAAACAGAGTATCACATAAGAACAAAAGAAAATCCTACTTTGCCTGTGATTGACAGATAAAGTTTCAATACTACTTAAACTGAAGCATAGCTGGTGCTACAACAATGTAAAGGGTAGTGGTGGTGGGGTAGGGGAGGGAGTGGGCACTTGAGAGGGGCATTGTTATCTGGTCCTTTTAGGTCCTTTGCTTGGCCTAATCCAATCTTGAGAGTTTGTCATGTAGAAAAAAAAATTAAGTTATCAACAAGTTCTACTATCAAGCTAAAAAACTAGAGGCCCCATCTGTGAAACTATCAAGTTGTCAAATAAAGATATATGCTTCTTTTGATACAAATCTAATTTATAATTAATTAATTATCAGTGTTATAGGTTAAGCCCAGGGGAAGTTGCTTTTACTACTGAACCATATCCCCAACCCCTCAAATGTAGTCTTTAAGTGAGATCACTCTGTTTGTGGATATTGGTCTGTAAGCCTTTTCTAATATTATAGTTCATACCTGTCCAAATCCTGTCTAAACAGAACAGACAGTATGGAAAATGCACATAAAGTATGATTATTTAAGCTCTAATTATGGTCTCAATTTTTTTTTTAAAAAAGGCTGGTGGTCCCATATATCATACTAAGTAAGCAAGATTTTGTTGGCTTACTATTATTATAAACAGGACGGTTCCTTATGTTTAGTTGTTTGTGGGAATGGGTGGTTGTGGGTCGCTGCATGCCGTTGCACAAGCCTGGAGACCAGAGGACACCTTGCAGAAGTTTGTTCTCTCCAGCTGCCATGTGGAGCCCAGAGACGGAGCTCAGGTGATCAGACTCAGCAGCAAACACCATCCTTACAGAGCCCTCTTGCCAGCTCTAGCTGTGATAGCTCATTAAGAAGCAAATAATGATACTATTATAAAGAAGAACTGAGCTTGCCTGGTCTAATCTCAAAAATTCCTTGGATACACTATATTGTTTACAGACATTTAAAATACATTGCTTTATCAGTTAATAAATGCAGATAGGCATTTATTAATCTTTTTTGCATCCTTTTTAAGTATATCCCACCCAAGTTCACTTTTTAAAACATGGTAAGGGTATAAACAAGTGAACTTAACATGTATAAAGCTAAATGGAGAAATGTCCGTGAGAGAACAGTCTTCATAAAACAAGACTATAAAAAGGAAGAAACCTTTATTATCTTCAATCCAAATCATTTCCTTCCAATGCTCTGAAACTGGCTGTGTGCTCCTTGCTTAATTATATGAAATTTCTTGTCTTTTTCCTCCTTCTGCTCTGGAAATCACTTTTCTCTTGGAGTTTATAGATGCCGTCATTTGTATGCTGCTTACATTTTGATTCTTTTTTTTTTTTAATTAATTTATTTACTTTATGGGCATTGGTGTTTTGTCTACATGTATGTGTGTGTGAGGGCATCAGAGCCCCTGAAACTAGAGTTACAGACGATTGTGAGCTTCCATGTGGGAGCTGGGAATTGAACCTGGGTCATCTGGAAGAGCAACTAATGGCTTTTAACTGCTGAGCCATTTTTTCAGCCACCAACATTTTAATTCTTAGCTTGGAGAACAGAAAGAGTTTTCCATCAAACTTTTCTTTTTTCTTTTTTTTTTTTTTTTTTTTTTTTACTTTTGGTTTTTCGAGACAGGGTTTCTCTAAAACTTTGTAGACCAGGCTGGCCTCAACTCAGAAATCCTCCTGCCTCCGCACATCAAACTTTTCAACTCTGGATGGTACCTATTGCAAGACAATTTTCTAAAGAGAACATTAGCCAAATAAAGGAGTGAAAACTTGATTTGATATTAAAGTTATTACATTAAAAAGTGGCCATTTGCTATTTTATGGTAACATTGCAAAGAGTGTGCTATTGCAGTAGTAAATCATAGGAAAAGGACCAGGGCAAGTTTGCAGGTGGGGACTGAGACACAAGCTGGGACTCAATTAACTGCATCTACAGGCTCAAAAAATGTGTGCGATTCTTCTATTGGGCCTAACCCAGAGACTGTGCCTGCCCACATAGTGTAAATTCATTATGAATTAGACAGGAAGGGAAAACTGGCTCAGGGCCTAGGGCGCTCTGAGGACTCAGAAGTCTGTAGGTTTTGTAGAACTTACTTTTTAAAAAACAATCTGTTGATATTAAGAAATGTCATGCAGAACCCAAACCATACAACAGGCATGCTCCTACATGGCAGTCAGAAAGCAGACCTCCTGTCAGCTACACTCCTTCCCCTAGTGTAGCCCAGAAAACAAAACAAACAACAACAAACTCTGCAAAAGTATAAACTTTACTGAAGATTAAAGCTTAGATTTTGATATGTTTTAAACTCAGAATTAGTGGACAGACATAATCTAGAAATAAGGAAATGAGCAAAAGACATTCCTCATCTACTGGAAATCCATTTACCAGCTGGGCAGTGAGGACCACCACCCGTTTTTGCAGTTTCTTGTCTTCACACTGCCTCTCCCAGAGGCATGTGTGGTTGGTGAGGTCTTTAGATCTATTTCCTTCCTCTATCTCTTCCATTGGCACACAAAAACCTTAGAGAACAAACAAAAACAGAACCCCAACTGCAGTATTGGCTGTCCCAAGAATAAAGGCCTGGTTTTCTGACACCAGACACACTCTCTGAGTGCAGGGCTGTTTGTGTTGAGCTGACCAAGTTGAGGCTCTGAACTTGGCTTATGAAACTGCCTGCATCTGGAACAACATGAAGCACATCAAACACGGCACTTCCCATGGCTTTTGTTTAGGTATTTTCCTTCTATATTCATAATAACCAAGACTTTGATTTTAAAGCTTAGAGTTCAGGAAGTTTATGTACTCATCAGCTAAAGTTATTTATGAATATAGAACCCAAGAAGCAAATTTTAAAAAATCTGCTGTTTATGAAAGTATTAAAACATAAAAAGTCAAATGTGCTCCCATGCATGCATACACTCATTCACACACACACACACACACACACACACACACACACACACACACACACAGTGACCTGTGATCCCATCATCAGAAGTGATCATGCATACACACACACACACACACACACACACACACACACACACACACACCCTGATCTGTGATCCCATCATCAGAAGTGATCATGCACACACACACAAACACACACACACACACACACACACACACACACATACACACCCTGACCTGTCATCCCATCATCAGAAGTGATCATACACACACACACACAAACACACACACATATACACATCCTGATCTGCTATCCCATCATCAGAAGTGATCATGCATACACACACACACACACACACACACACACACATACACACACACCCTGATCTGTGATCCCATCATTAGAAGTGATCATGCACACACATACAAACACACACACACACACACACACACATACACACACACCCTGATCTGTGATCCCACCATCAGAGGTGATCACTGTTCATATCTCAGTATGAACCACCATACTCTGTCTTAATAAACCATGAAAATATATCTAAGCAATTAGGTACTGTTTTTATCATTTTAAGATTAAAAAACAAGCATTTTATTGTATGATTGAAATTTGCCTAAGCAGCATTAGCAACAGCTTTGTGACACCACATCTCAAGATATAGCTGTTCCTTGGTGACTAATCTAATGTTGGGCGTGTAAGCGGCTTATAATTCTTCCACTGTTATAGATTATGTGATGTCCATCTCTGTATATGAAATGCTTTTCTGAATCTGGAGCAATTCCTCAGGAAAATCCGAGTGGGATCTTGCTGCCCACATGAGAGTCTCTGGGCAGGGAAGGTTTTCCAGGCGGCATTCTGAAATTTGAATAGGGCCTTTGGCACCATACTGTTCTGACAAGTTACAGATTTTGTAGAACAAACACAGGAGACAACAGAATGCCCTCAGTGGGTGTGCACAGTCACCTATGAAAGAGCAATCCCCTTGGAGTTTGAAAACCTTACATCTATATTTTAAAAGATGGATTTGGTGCAAAGTAAATGATCATTTTGATCTCCTTTTTGGTTTCCTTAGTATTGACTCTGGTTTTATTCGATTCATTATAAATAAAATCTTTATGAATATATTATTGTATTTTAAGCAATAGACATTTATTGTTTATTTCATGTGGCTGTACTGAGGATTTTATTAAAATGATTTGCATTTTTATATAAATGGTACAGATGTCTTCCTAGCCCTTCTATGCAGCTTTTCTGTATTTTGTTAAATTAACTTCAGAAATTATTTTCAGAAATGTGACTCTCCTGCAAAAAGTTATTTTCCACATTACATATCTGTTCATACAGTCAAATTGCAGAGTGGTTCCTATTTAATGTGGCTTTCCTCCCTTGATCTAGATCATTCTTCACTCTATGCACAAATACCAACCACGTGTGCATGTCATCCGCAAGGACTGTGGGGATGATCTGTCTCCAGTCAAGCCTGTCCCGTCAGGGGAGGGAGTGAAGGCACTCTCCTTCCCAGAAACCGTCTTCACAACTGTCACTGCCTATCAGAATCAGCAGGTATTGTGTTCAGCAGCCCTCTTGTTAGACTCCTTTGGTGTAAAGAGAAAGCCAGCTCTCTTTATGACTGTATCCCAATGCTAGGAATTACCACAAAGCATTTGCTGATCATGACACTTAAGAAGTATGCATGTGTATACACAGCCACATCTTCAAGACCACCAACTCCCTATTGTAGTGATGACTTCAGCTGCACACTTATCTTGCAATTGGTAGTGTAATTTTACTTTTCGTCCTGAGATATTGAATCATAATGTCATAATTAAAATTAGAGGGCATGTTGGCAACCTAGAAAAATAGACATGTAAAGTGTGAAAGGGTGGTTGTGTCTTAGAACAGGAGATCTGGCTTGAAAACTACAGCCCATGAATTGCAAGAAATATTTCAGAAGGATTTATCCCACATATTTTTGGATTTTTTTTAAAAGGGTTTTTTTCTTTTAACTGTGATTTAAACAATTTTGTTGGGCACCGATATGCATTATAGTCTAAAAGATCAACAATTTTGAAATGATGCTTTTATAATGGCTAAAGCAGTTTGAGAAATGAAATGCTTTACTTCTTTATAGGCAAATGGTTGTGTTTCTTTAAGGTTGTTTTATATTGAGTCAAGAGAGAGAGAGTCAAGCCCTCTTATTAGTTGTCCAATGCAGAATGACCAGTTCTGCAGCCATATGCACATAAACAACAAAAATGGATTCAGAAGCACATAAAAATGAATGTATATGCATCTATATACATATATACATATATTTGTACATATACATTTGTATAAACGTGTGCATGTGTGTGTATGCACACACACATATAACAGTATTGAAAGAAAAGGAGATTATCAACTTGAGAATGGACATGGGAGGAGCTGGAAGGAAAACATGGAGGGAGGAAATGATGTGCTTCTATTTCAATTTAAAACACAAAGATGCCAAAAAAAAAAAAAAATCAAGAGAGAAGGAGAATTATTGGAGGCAAAATGTCTAATCCATTCTATTTTAGCCAGTTTTGTAAGAACTGGCCCTGTAGTGGCTGCTGATGTGGTCTGTGTTAGATGCTCTTCGTTTTAGTTTCATTCATTCACTCATTCATTCATTCACTCATTCATTCATCCACTCATTCATTCATTCAACAGACAGCCAGACTGTTTTAGGTTACTTCCTAGCCCCTGTACATATCTCAGTGGCAATATTGCTCTTTTGTCTGTTTTGTTGTTGCTGTTTCATAGAAAATATGGGTTTCTCCCGTGTGCCCCCTCCCATGTGCCCCCTCCTGTGTGCTCCCTCCCGTGTGCCCCGCTTAGGACAGAGACTCAACACTCCTGCTCAGCACTTCTGACTTTTAGCCCAAGGGGCCCAGCCTTTCCTCTTCCCATTGTTACTCTTGTATATATAGAGAGACTTTTAGGAATACATATACAAGTAACCTTTTGAAGGTCTAGAGACGTTTGGGATTATTAAAATATATTAGGGACAGAAAGTGTTTCTTCTCCTTGGGAAAAATTAGTGCACGAAGAGGAAACAGCGTATGTTATAAAACAAACCCCAACTCATCCTTTTCCAGTCTCTCTGTTACATATGCAGAGGTTGTCTGAGCCCTCTGACTTCCTCCTGCACTCTGTGCTGCCTGGAGAGCAAAGCAATGGCCCTCCATCCCTAGAACTATTACAGGATAATCAGTGGCAAACCACATCCTGGAGTGGAAGGAAACAACTTCAGCTTTAGAGGATGCTTGATAGGACAGATCAGCAGGGGCCTGCTCTGTTTCCTCTTCAGGAATATTCAACCCAAATCAAACCTTCATTCTTATTCTTAGAAAGAAAATGAGCAACGAACTTTGTCTTTCGCAGCAGACCTTCTGAAATCTTTCAGCCTTCACTATCAGGATATTAAACCACACAAGGAACACAATAGAACCCTTTGTCAGTTAATTTTTGGGTTGTTTGTAGTTCTATGGTTACCTTAACTTTTAAATAATGTTCTTTTTAAAGATTATATTACTTATATAAGATTTGATGTGTTGGGCGGTAGTGGCTCACGCCTTTAATTCCAGCACTCTGGGAGGCAGAGGCAGGCAGATTTCTGAGTTTGAGGCCAGTCTGATCTACAGAGTGAGTTCCAGGACAGCCAGGGCTACACAGAGAAACCCTGTCTTGAAAAAAACAAACAAACAAACAAAAAAACAAATAAAACAAAAAACAAAAAACAAAAAAATAAAAGATTTGATGTTATTTCTTTTCTGTACTGCAGATTACTCGCCTTAAGATAGACAGGAATCCATTTGCCAAAGGCTTCCGAGACTCTGGGAGGAACAGGTAATTCCTAATGAAATCTTCTGGTTGTTCTAGTAAATATATTTGAGGTTTAAATGTGATTTTTCAACTACAAGCATAAAGGTTAACAAACATAGCTTGGAGTCACTTCTGATGACAGTTTAAATTGGTAATTGTTGCTGTGTCTTGGAGGTAACTTAGGTACAGAGTGGATTCCTGTGGCCTGACCTAATATGAACTTTATGCATGTGGTGGGGGTTGAAGGTATAAGCTCTTGGCATGTAGATTACATGTTATTTCTGGAGGGGCCATGGAGAAGTCTGTCCTTATGGCCCATGGGCTTCCATATTCCAAGAAATTGTCTGTTCTGCCTCCGCTTTTGGTTTAGAATGTTCTTAGTGATAACACACTGTCTATTGATTCTCTCTGGAGAATGTGGTAGAGTCTCTTGTTAACTTAGATTTCCAACTGGAACATGAAACCATTTTATATTGCCAAGAAACCCAGCTCTTCAGTTTCCAAATTTGTCTTGGCTCTACTGACAGTCACACACTTATTTATTTTTTCTGTGTTGTATTTTATAGCATTTGCAGTAAATGAGATAGCTACAGCAATTAATTCCACTCTATTACTTTTATCAAGGAAAAGATCATCTAGTCTGTTTGCTTTAAATTTCTAAATTTATTGATAATGATTCTATTTTAGTACAGTTCAGTGTTATATTTAAAAAATAACTTTGTAATAGATAATGAGAATAGAAAAGCCTTCTCTTAATGCCCTTTTGGGTAAGGCTTTGCTATGTACGCTTCTAAAAACATCTTATAACAAGAGGCATTTGAACTTTATTACTTCACTCCCCCAAATTATTCTCACATGTTATAAAACTGGTATTAACTAGATTTGTCTACATGAAGTGAAAATATTCAATTATCAAGAAATGATTTCACTAGAAATTGTAGAGAGAAAAGCAATCAGGTAATAGTGTAGACTTTCTGGTGTTTTCAGCTGATTAAATGGTCAAGGTAGTTGACAGGGCTCAAAATGTGCTCAGTTGCTAAAGAGATTTGGTGCCACCTTTACAGTGGCATCACCTAACAGCACACAGTTTAAGCACTAAAAACAGTGAAGACCCAATGATATTAGAGAGACATTCCAGTTAGTATAGGGGGATCAACAACAATGGCCAATAGGAGAGCTTCTTTTGAAGTTTAGTGTAGGAGGATTACTAAGACTGGCCAATAGGAGAGCTTCATCTGAAGTGCTTCACTCCTTGGGAAGGTTTGCACATTTATAACACATTTATCTCCTGCATTGAAATTGCTTTATGTCTTTTTTTCTTTTTTTTATTCCATATATTCTTTATTTACATTTCAAATGATTTCCCCTTTTTCTGGCTCCCCACTCCCCGAAAGTCCCATAAGCCCTCTTCCCTCCCCCTGTTCCCCCATCTACCCCTTCCCACTTCCCTGTTCTGGTATTCCCCTATACTGCTGCACTGAGTCTTTTCCAGAACCAGGGGCCACTCCTCTGTTCTTCTTGGACATCATTTAATATGTGGATTATGTCTTGGGTATTCAAAGCTTCTAGGCTAATATTCACTTATCAGTGAGTGCATACCATGATTGATCTTTTGAGACTGGGTTACCTCACGTAGTATGATGTTCTCCAGCTCCATCCATTTGTCTAAGAATTTCATGAATTCATTGTTTCTAATGCCTGAATAGTACTCCATTGTGTAAATATACCACATTTTTTGTATCCATTCAAGGCTGTTCCCTCTCTCCATCCATATCTTTTCAATATAGTTCTTGAAGTCCTAGCTAGAGCAATTAGACAACATAAGGAGGTCAAAGGGATACAAATTGGGAAGGAAGAAGTCAAACTATCACTATTTGCTGATGATAGGATAGTCTACTTAAGTGACCCGAAAACCTCCACCAGAGAACTCCTACAGCTGATAAACAACTTCAGCAAAGTGTCTGGTTACAAAATCAACTCAAGCAAATCAGTAGCCTTTCTATACTCAAAGGATAAGCAGACTGAGAAAGAAGTTAGGGAAATGAGACCCTTCACAATAGCCACAAACAGCATAAAGTATCTTGGGGGTGATTCTAACCAAACAAGTGAAGGACCTATACGACAAGAACTTCAGATCTCTGAAGAAGGAAATTGAAGAAGACCTCAGAAAATGGAAAAATCTTCCATGCTCGTGGATTGGCAGGATTAATATAGTTAAAATGGCCATCTTGCCAAAAGCCATCTACAGATTCAATGCAATCCCCATCAAACTCCCAACACTTCTTCATAGAGCTAAAAAGAACAGATCTCAAATTCATCTGGAATAACAAAAAAACCCAGGATAGCTGAAACTATTCTCAGCAGTAAAAAGTTCTAGGGGAATTAGTATCCCAGAACTCAAACATTACTACAGAGCAATAGTGATAAAAACTGCTTTATGTGTTTTGAAATATGTTTTGTGGTGAAAAGTGGTGATCGTCTTGTTATGCTCCTGGTTATTTTGCCTTGCAGGGACATTTTTGAAAACTGAATGACAAATCATAGTTTAGTAACCCTCAGATGATGGGTGTAGAGGCTGAAGGCAAACTGTGAGGTGACTTTTTCTGCCTTGGCAAATGTTTGGTTGAACCCTTCTTGTGACTTAGGTTATATCAAAACAACATTTTAGAGTCTTGCATTGGCTTCAGATTTTCCTTTTCTTTTCTTTCCTTTCCTTTTCTTTTTTCTTTTACTTTCTTTCTTTATTATATTTAACTACACTGTTGCTGTCTTCAGACACTCCAGAACAGAGTGTCAGATTTTCTTACAGATGGTTGTGAGCCACCATATGGTTGTTGGAATTTGAACTCAGGACCTTTGGAAGAATAGTCAGTGCTTTTAACCGCTGAGCCATCTCTCTAGAGCCAGTTTTTTTTTTTTTTTCTTAAGTAGGAAAACAATGTACTAAAACTCTTGGACCTATAGGAGGGCCATGCTGAGACTTTGAGAGTAAACACCAGAAACCATATCTACACTGCTGAGTTGTTTGGGAAAGACTTCACTGTCTCTGACATTGGGGAGAAGTTCCTTTATGAGGCAATGACTTATGAACAGTCTTAAAATATATTATGGTTAGAAAGTAATAATGGATGAGCCTTTTCTAAGAATCCAGATAATGGGTTCATAGGATAAATTTTGAGGAAGAATTCTAGCTATGGCAGCACAATGAAAATGTTTGGTTATTTAAATCGTGACATTGAAAATACTTGGCATCATGGGTGAAAAATAAAGCGCCAACCCTGCTCATCGAGTTCCGAGGGCACAGGCTGGGTTTCACACGGGTTCCCTTCACTTTGCCTGCTTGGAAAAATGTAGGCTTGGCATCAGATGGTGCTTTGTGTTATTTCTTTTGATTTTTCATAAAACCAGTATGGGATGTGGAGCAGTCGGTAGATGGGGGCGGGCAATAAAATATGGAGTGTGAACACAATTAATTAATTAAAAAAACCCAAAACCCCACCAAAAATAAATACATGCTTTATTAAAAAAGTAAGTCAATAAATAAATGTATCTTTAAAGACACAGACACACACACAAACCTATAATGTTTAAACCGACAGACAAAAATAATGAGTTATATTTTAAGACTCTGACTCTTATTAAAATTCAATATTTTTATTTTGCTTCAAGTGACTGCCTTGTTACAGGTGAAATGTGTTGTGTCTATATTGAGAAGTGGGACTTAGCCTGTGGGTCACAATCTCTCTGTGACCCTTTCATGGGGGTTGCCTATGAGATATTTACATTATGATCTATAGAGTAGCAAGATTAAAATTATGACATAGCAATGAAAATTGTAGCAAAATCACAGTTATGAAGTAACAATGAAAATAACTTTATAGTTGGGAGTGTTAGGAAGGCTGAGAGCCACTGCTGTCAAGCTTTCTGATTAATGAAGTAAAGTTTCCATCTTTTCTCATGATGTATTTCTCTATATTAAAAAAATATGACTTTAACATTGTGAAAAAGTCTGTCAATTTTAAATATTTCAAATGTATATATTATTTTCTGAAAACTAAAAATAAACAAACCCATGTGCTATGTGAGGATTTGTTGAAGGTATTGAGCTTTGAGGCATAGAGGGACATGCTATTTTTTCATATATTAATAGAAAGGAAAGTCTATGAAAAAGTCCACAATATTCCTTTATTGTTCCTGCTTCTGCTGTGCATTTTTTACTGCTTTTTAAGACAAAATTTTATTTTTATTTTCCTCATACATGAAATAAACAAGGTGATCAAGAACAAGATAAACACAGACATGTGATTGGTTCAATTTTATAAAAGCGATTCTGTTCAATTAAAACATGTCCTTCCCTGGCTACTTATGGCTCTGTAGCCTGTTTTTACAGGAGTCAGTAGCTTCAACCCTTGGAAGCCCTCCTGCAGGCATTTGCTATGTGAGAGTGAATTTATGTGCTGAGAATAGCCCCATTCCGCAGTTAGGCCTTAGGTTTGACCCTATAAAAGTTTTTACTCAGGAAGGTACAAAAATTTCTTCTCTTAAATACTTCAGGAAAAACATAACCATCTTACTAAATAAACTTGGCCATTTGATAGCATAAATGAGGGCGGTGGTAAATGTGGAGGTTGTTCAAAGGCACCTTGTATAAATTATCGCCTTGGCTACTCTCCTGCTGGAGGGGCCTTTCATCTTTCCTTTAACTAGATGGGAAAAGTCTCCATTACTGGAGAAAATGAAGGCTTTTTAACAAAAGTCCAGATTCAACTAATAAATATTTTATAACTGTTTCCTGCGAAATATCTGAACTCCTTTGTGGAATTGGCAGTGTGGAGTGGGGCCCCGGGGCAGCATCCCCAGAGCTCCCAGTGAGAATACTTGTAGATGTGTTTCCTCCAAGCTCCCAGCACAGGGCTGTGCGGGTGCTGTGTTCAGTGACTTCTCCCTACAAATTTGACTTGTGGATTTGAAACATACTTCTTTCTATATTGCTAAAACATATAAAGCAGCAACACATATCTACATAGTTCTACAATCTTCTGATTTTAATAAAACTGTTCCATAGCTATATTGGTATCTTAACTATCCAGATCTGCCTTTATCAAAGTTCATCTATGTGAGAATAAAAAAGCAGGTAGTTTGTTGTTGTTGTTGTTGTTGTTGTTGTTGCTTTAATAAAGGTGTGTACTTATATTCTTTAACATAAGAGAAATATTTTCTCTTGAAAGTAATAAATATTTAGTATTGGTTTAAACTAAATAGAGACCATCCAAACATTACCCAACATTCATTAGTCCAGTATTAAATACAACTCACAGGTAACCCAGTATTGAGAGAGCTCAGACCCCACAAATTACATAATAAATAAGTTAATAAGTAACTAATAATAAACTAATAAATAAATAATAAGGAATATTTTACCCTGTAGAAAATATTACTGGTTGGTATGATCTCAGGGATTTGGCTTACAGTTTGGTTACAGGTATGATGTTTTATTTACAAAAATAGTTAAGTAAAATAAAATCCAGGTAGAATGAAATGAATGATAGCTACATTTAATAGGGCTTCTAGCTTCACAGAGTTTTCACTTCTCAGGAAAGTGAATTCAGGGAGATCAAGTCACACAGAGTACCTTATAGTTACAGGCTGACTCTTCTGATTCAGGCTAGTATCTTTACCCAAAACAGTCCTCTCTGTGACAACAGTGGTTATGTCAGAAGTCAGACTCCTTTCTTCCCACCCACATAGCCCAGGAGAAACAGGTGGAGGTGTTCTCCCTATGATAGCCTGCGGTAGCATCGGTACAGGCTGGTGATGCCCCTCAAGAGCCTTCCAAGATCTGTCCTCTTCTGAGGCTGAAGGAATGAGTGAGGTCCCCACGGGAGCTCACCACAACAGGAGGTATGGGACCTTAACTGGAAGGGCAGCAATGCGTGATGTTCCCAACCCCTTCCCACCCCACACAAATCATTCTGCTCTTCAAGTAACTTTCACTTTGTTGGAGCAGTCACATGACTGGCTGGTGGTCTTCTCTAGCCTTAGTTCTTAGTTCCAATTTGTGGGTACCGATTCGCCATCGGCTGAGTTGAAGATAGTAAATATTAGAGTCACAAGAAACATCCAGGTTGTATTTGACCCGGAAGAAGTTTTTTTCTCTTTCAGTAGTGCTGTGGATGAACCCAGTGCTTTGTGTATCCTAGATAAGTGGTAAACTACCGAGATACACTGTGGCCCCTATGGTGTTAACTTTTAAGCAAGTTGCTTATGGTTGAAGTGGATGAAGATGAGTGGTGAGATCCCAGGCTGCCTTGAAAAGGGACAATTGAGGGAAAGCCTCAACTCCAGATCCCAGACTATATCTCTTAGCCACTGGATGTAAGAGGGAGGAAGACTGACCCACTTATGGTAGAAGTTATTTATGTTTGTATTTATAGTTCTTGGTTTTGTTTTAAAATATGCATATGCAATATAAATAGTCTGCAACCAGGTTTGTCACTTTGCATAGCAATTCAATAAGTATGTATTATTAGGCTGTATAATAACTTAAAGCACCTCTACTAACTGTATAGAGTATAGATAGCTCTGTCTAGAGTTTTGTATAGAGAATAGATGACCTACCGTCCTGCACACTGTGAGATGCTGAACGAGCAGTCAGTGCTGCCCCCTCCTGGCCTACCTTGGTTGGTAGACTGTACCTCAGAGCAGAGGTTGGTTTTCTTGTAGTGGTTCTTCCTCTGAGCTAGCCCCTGAGGTACTGAAAGATGGGCAGAAATGTCCCTTAGAAAAGAGATCTTGACATAAGGATGTTTTTGCAACCATCCCCTTCATCATCAGAGGGCAAACTTCAAAGACAAGGAGAGAGCGCTAAAGCATCACAGAGCCTTGAACTCAAAATAGCTAGAATGCACTCAGCTCCTCCGGGTCCATGTGTCAGCTTCAGGGTCCTAAGAATGTTGGCAGGCATCATGGTAGGGTTCCATTCTCTTCCCACACCCTGTCCAAAACATTTCTCCTTGCCTGTGGCAATCTCCTAAGATGCCACTAAATGTAGAAGGGATATGGCGTGGCCAATACCATGCCAGTCCCTCAGATGCTTACGACTGATGAAAACCCCAACGGTTCCTAACTAGATTCCCCTTGTCCTCACTCTTCCATTTAGAATGGGTTTGGAAGCCCTGGTGGAGTCATATGCGTTCTGGAGGCCATCACTACGGACTCTCACCTTTGAAGATATCCCTGGAATTCCAAAGCAAGGTAATTCAGTGTCCTGGGTCATGCATGCAGCTGGTTGCTGAGAAGTGGCAGACATGTAAGAAATGCAAACTTCTTTATCTCCCACCCCCACCCCACTGAGTTTATCACCAACAATGTCCTACTCTAGGACCAATTTCTTTTCTGTCTGAAGGGGGTCAGGAACAATATCCATCCTGTGGTGTTAGGGGTTAAATCTTACATGCTTTAGCTGTTTATTTCATAATTCTGACCTCCTGACATTTCACACTGACACATGGGATGCTGGGTATAAGAAGCTGCCCCTGCCTGTCCCTTTTTCTCCACTATTGTCTCCACAAGGTTTTCCTATTGGGTTTGTGATAAGTTCAGGCACACTGGATCAGACCATTTCTGAGCCCATTTCTCACAAGCCCAGGGTTTGTGTGTCTCCTCAGGAAGTATATTTTACCAGGATCCTGCCAGCTCCCAGTGAGAATTTTACATACTTGGGTTTAGGTTACTATCGTTGCTTGTTTTGGGGCTTCTAGATTATTTAAAGAAGCGGAATGAAATACTGTTGTTTTACAGCCTGCCCAGCGCTTTGGAATTCTCCATTCCTCTTAAGTTATGTCAAGCTTGCAAACATCAATCTGCCAGCAGATCCAGAGAGGGGAGTAGGCAACCATCATTGCTGTCCCTTGGTTGCTGAATTAAACAGCCTTCTCTGAGTTTCACAGCATTGTTTATTTGTTAGACTTTGGCTCTTCTGTTGCCTGTGATTTGCCCACCTGTTTTCTAACTGGAGTTGAGATTTCTGAGGGACACGGGACATCACAGCAGAAACTTGAGTGGTACAATCCCTGATGCACACAAGTCTCAGTGAGAAGCTATAGATGTATGAGAGGCGGGGCATCCTGGAGCAGCTTGGGCTTTCCTCCCAGTGCTTCCTCTGTAAGGAAGTGAACTGTAAGAAAGAGAAGACTGTTGAGAGAAAGGAAATAACCTGAGTAGAAAAGAACAGTTATTACACTTTTGGGGCAAGAGGCTAAATTAGATGAAATATCGTTTTATAAAATTTCTGGTAAGTTTGCCATCTGTAATGTTTGTTTTTATAAATAAGAAAATTCTGAGAAAGAAAATTAAGATAGAATTTAAAATTTTCATGTTAGAGTGTCTTAACTGTTTTCTGTGTTGTGAAACTTCTTCATTACCAGGAGAGATAATTTGGCTTAAAATATTCCTCTAATTATTTATTTATTTATTTACTTACTTATTATTTATGTGTATGTGTATATTTACATATATAATGGCACATACATAGAGGTCAGAGGACAACTTGGGGGGTTTGTTTTCTCCTTCCACCTTGTAGGTTCTAAGGGTTGAACTCAGATTGTCATGCTTGGTTGCCTACACTACCCCTGGAGCCATTTTTACCAGTCCTTGGTTTAAAAACATTAAGAAAATATATGTTTGTTTAAATGACTCAATCTGAGTTCAGAATCCATTGAAAGCTAAGCCACCTCTCACGTTTGTAATGCTCCCCTTTGTGACTAGC
The DNA here is from genome assembly GCF_947179515.1 of Apodemus sylvaticus. NCBI lineage: Eukaryota > Metazoa > Chordata > Mammalia > Rodentia > Muridae > Apodemus > Apodemus sylvaticus. The sequence goes on from NC_067478.1 coordinate 40,976,241, forward strand.
CTTGTATACCGTACTCTTATGAAATTTAAAGGTAGATCTGGTGAGTGGAGTCATTCTTTACATTGCAACATCTTTTGTAGGCAACACAAGTTCTTCAGCTCTCCTCCAAGGTACTGGGAACGGTGTTCCTGCTACACACCCGCACCTGTTGTCCGGTTCCTCTTGTTCCTCTCCTGCTTTCCACCTGGGGCCGAACACCAGCCAGCTGTGTAGTCTGGCTCCAGCAGACTACTCTGCCTGTGCCCGTTCAGGCCTGGCCCTCAACCGATACAGCACATCGTTGGCAGAGACCTACAACAGGCTCACCAACCAGAGTGGTGAGACCTTTGCCCCACCCAGGACTCCTTCCTACGTGAGCGTGAGCAGCAGCCCCTCTGTGAACATGTCCATGGGTGGCACCGATGGGGACACCTTCAGCTGCCCGCAGACCAGCCTGTCCATGCAGATTTCAGGAATGTCCCCTCAACTCCAGTACATCATGCCGTCACCGCCCAGCAATGCCTTTGCTGCGAACCAGACCCACCAGGGTTCCTACAACACTTTCCGATTACACAGTCCCTGTGCCTTGTATGGATACAACTTCTCCACATCCCCCAAACTGGCTGCCAGTCCTGAGAAAATTGTTTCTTCTCAAGGAAGTTTCTTGGGGTCCTCACCGAGCGGGACCATGACTGATCGTCAGATGTTGCCCCCTGTGGAAGGGGTGCACCTGCTCAGCAGTGGGGGCCAGCAGAGTTTTTTTGACTCCAGGACCCTAGGAAGCTTAACTCTGTCATCTTCTCAAGTGTCTGCACATATGGTCTGATGGAGCCTTTAAGTTAAATGGCATTGGAATAATGGAGCTTCCTTATTTTTTAAAAGCAATATGGGAAAATGTTCACATGGTAGAGAAGGAAGGCTCACTGAGTGCTTTTACTTTCTCTGTCAGGATTGTAATTATGGTATATGTGTATGCTGTATATATACATAGCACGTAGTATACTGAAGCCTTCTCTCTGCCTTGTTTATTCAGTTCCTTGGAGTATTGATGACATGTGCTATGTTTATCCAGAGGACTCAGACTCTAAAACTAAAATGGTACACTTGAAAGTTGATAAGGATGCTACCAAAGACTTTTCTAATGCCCACATGCCAAGTGATGGGGTTTATCACAGCAGTTTCAGACATACCTAACCAAAGATTTGTAACTTCGTTTATCAAAAGAGTGCTCTGAGCAGTCTGTATTCAAGTGTTGGTAGCCTTGCGATCTCTTTTATCTTTGGACTTGATGTGAGGACATTAAGTGCAAAAGCCAGTTAAATCTTAGCATATTTCTGGGGTATCTATAACAATTAAGGCTTAGCTTTACATTCCTTCTTCTTTTTTTGTTTTTGTTTTTTGTTTTCTTTTCTTTTTGTTTGTTTGTTTGTTTGTTTGAGAGCGGGTTCTCTGTGTAACAGCACTGACTGTCCTGGAACTCACTCTGTATACCAGGTTAGTCTCTGATGCAATTATCAGCCTGCCCCTGCCTCCCAAGTGCTGGGATTAAAGGTGTGTGCCAGCACTGCCCAGCCATTCCTGTTTATTCTTATTTACTGCAGACCTCTGCTCTACAAAAATTTATAGCTTGTGCCGATGTTTATTTTCTGAAGGAAGGTGGAGGGTAGCCTTGTGATTTTTCACTTTCCAATGAACAGAAAATCTTATTTCTTGAAAAAAAAACCCTTAAAAACAAAAAACATCACAAAACCATCTCTGTTATTTTGAAATTGTTGCCCATTTTATTTGGTTTATCAAGAAGGTCATTAAAATTCCAATTTTCACTAGGGGAGGGGTTGGATTGTATGGCAAGAGAAACTGCAAAAAAAAAAAAAAAAAAAAAAAAAAAAAGCATAGCTCTCAGATTCTTTTGTCCCAATGAGTAACGTTTATTTATTTATTTTCAATTAGAGTAATAATGTCAAGCACTCCCTAGGCCTTTGTGTGACTTGGTTTCTTAGATTATACGTTTTCATCTTGGAGCTGCTTGACCCCTGGTCTGTGAGTTAGGAAAAGGCATTTGCACCCCGTATGTATGTCTTATAACTCCTACAAATTGAAATGTTTCCCCTCCCTTGCCTTATCTCCCTGTCTGACTCTTTTCCAAAACAGACAGGTCTTGCCTTTATGGTGCTAGTGCTGCAAGGAATTCCAGAGGGTTATCTCTAGCAATCTGTCTTGTGGTTGTAGTCAAAGGCCAGCGTCCATTACTAGAAAGGCCTCCTAGGAGGACCAAGGAGGAAGATACTCATTATGATAAGTGAGCTATAAAACTTTTAACCTCAACAGCACTCTAACTTTGGAAGTGAAGAAATGAAAACAGGATTGACTTCTAAAAGTGCCTAAAATGAATGCATGGCTTGGGAGTTCAGAAGAAGGAACCTTGACAGTAGATCCGGGAGATAAACAGGAAAGAGTGAGGCACGCAGGGTGGACCAGTGCCTTCGGCTGAGAGGCTGAAAGGATGTGTCTGCCCAGCTGTGAGGTACGTTTCATATTTAACAAAAGAAAAGAATGATTTTTCTTTTGTTTATCCACAGATTGGCTCTAATGTGTCCCTAATTTGGACCTGAAGGAGTCTCCATCCCACTTTCCTTCTTTACTGGACAGGATCATTGCTGAATATTTAGGGGAATGTTCTGTTTAGACAGAACACAATCTGGATTTGCCTGTTTATAGATTCTGACAAACTTCCCCGTAGATTCTGTAAGAAGGCCATCAAATGAGTAGCAATTTAAAAAATCTATGATTAGTATAAAGGGACATGAAATATTTGCAATAGGGAGATCTAACTAAGGTTTTATGCCTGGTATTATTAACACAACAAAGATTTAGAAAAAAAGATTTTGAGAACAAATCTAGCCTTTGTGCCATTCTTAATCAAGGAAGATAGCTTTCCATCCGAGAGAGCATCCAGTGGGCCATTTTCCTTTTTTGCTGTTGGTAATTGGAGATGACACCATGATGTGAGAAGACATCTTTATTAATCATTTTGGTAAAATCAGGCAATACTGCACAAATGCTCTTTCTTTTAGGTTTTGCTGTAAATAAGAATCACCATGTCAGTCCAAAGACTAGTAACCTTTTATTGTTGTACTAAATGGTATACATGCATTGATAATTATAATTATCTATCTGTATTTTATTAAGAAATTATATTAAAGTACATTATGCAACCCTTTTATTGTCTTGGAGGGTAATCATTTTAATTGTTCATAATATATATATTTTTTTAAATAAAGACACTCATACATACCCCAGACACAAATTCCATACCTCTCAACTACAAAGCGGGGAGAAATGGGCCTGGTATTTATTTTTCTCTGTTTCAATATAATTTCTTGTTGGGGTTATCAAGTCATTGAAGTTGAAGGCTCCATGTGACAGTTTGGATGTGAGCGGAGAAGGCGGAATAGAATGCTTCGTTCAGGCCCAGAGAGAAAGGCAAGGATGTCGGAATGATCTGCTTGAGCTGCTAAGTAGTGATGACAGATCCTGCCTAGGCCTCTTGACTGGAAAACATTCCAGGACACATGGCGATGGGATGAGGGTCTTGTTATCAAGAACAGTCACATTCTGAAAATTAATACTTGCTTCCATACGAGCCCCCCTCCCAGAGGTCAACAGCTTTTCACAAGTGGGGCACACTGTTGCTGACCTCTGATTTCTGGAATGTAGGGGGTCAGGAGACCTTCATACCTCCCAGAGAAGGCACAGCTTGGCTTGTGTAAGGAAGGACTCACTCTTGACGTCAACTCATGAAAAGGTGAGAGATAAAGAAACCATTTAAAATGCAAGCAGGTCTTCATTGCACTGTCCCCAAGTTTAAATTTATAGAAACTTTATTGCACAATAAACAGCAGCTTTGTGAGATAACTGAATGTTTGATTACGAGAAGGAAAAAAAAAGGACTATTTTTTGCAGCAGGTTCCTTCTGGGAAATTTCGAGGGAAGGAGAAGAAACCTAAAGAGATCACAGTGAAACCGCAGATTCCTCCGAAGTCTAGTGGAGGACCAGTCAAGAAGTCGTTCCAGAGACCGGGGTGGGATGGGGGGCGGTCACGGCAGAGCTGCTGAACGCCACCCTGGGTCTCGCTAGATGTTTGCATAGAAAGCTTTATTTCAGTGTAAGTCTCCTTCTAAGAACTTGCTGGCTTAACTACACGGAGGATATCCCAAACGTTGCACCGGCAACTAGATTTTCACTAAACGATTACCATATTGTATTTCAATCTCATCATCTTTTCTTAAAAGAAATGATAAGTTGAGAATGGAGTCAAATACATGAGCAGTTACATTGCTCTCCATAATTTTGGCAGGTTAAAATCAACACAACCTGTGTCAGCAGTGATCAAAGAAGTAATCGAAGTATAGAAACCTCTGGCAGATGTTAAGCTTGCTATTTTTTTGCAGGCATATTTGTAGGTAAGTTGTTATTTTTGAGTGAAAAACATGATTGTCCTGGTGAATAATAAAGTTGGTTGCACACCATAGACTTCTCAATCAAGATTTTGCACAAAAAAATCACGTTGAGATTTGGTTTGGTAGTGTTTAAGAAGTATAGTTAGAATATATATCTTGAAATTTTCTTTCAAGCTCGAATTCATATGATACCTATTTATTAATACTTAGCTTAATATTTGTAAGCTTATTTTTGAAATGTTTTATATATATATATATATATATATATATATATGTGTGTGTGTGTGTGTGTGTGTGTGTATCTATGTCTATATACCTTACAAAGAACATAGCAGTATCAGAATTATTTTCAATGTACTGGTTTAATTAAAGTTGACTTTTTAAATAGAAGGAACTTTACTTGTTTACAACATATATGAAAAATTTTAGTTCTTTCATATTTGAATAAAACTATATTTAGTAATTTATTTTATACTGCATAGTGTACATAAAATACATTAATAAAATTTCCCTTTCATATCACTCTTAATTGACTAGCATAGTCATCACATGGGACAGACATTGAAATCTTATAAGTATCTAGACATCTTTCAAAGTCCATTCAGATCCTTGAGAAGACAAACTTGTCTTTCTGAAGTTTCATTCATGCTGAGATTCAGATGCGATAATATCAAGAAATTTGTTAACTGTGCTGTTGACTGAGTTTGTACCAGACTAGATAGCTCAACACAGATATTCCATATCCACATTTGAATCCTATTATAGTGGTTACTAGAATGACTGACTATTAATACCAAGACATTTTTCTTTGTGCGTGTGCATGCATGCACACACACCTACACACCCACGCACAGAGTGGAATAGTATTTAGCCTTTCAAAGGAAGGAAATTCTTGCATATATTTTTAAGTGTCTGAAATTTCAGTTTTATTAGATAAAAAAAGAACTCCAGAGATGGACTGTGATAGTTGCACAACATCAAACGAGATTTAATACCACTGATTTGCACATTTTAAAACACGTGATAGTGAATTTTGAGATATGTACATGTATTACAATAAAAAGTATGATATGGCAACATGAGCATAAATAATCTGACACAAGATCTGGAGAGGTGGCTCAGTGGTCAAGGGTACCATCTGCTCTTCCAGAGGATCCAGGTTTGAGTCCCAGCACCAAAATGATGGTTCACCACCCTCCGTAACTCCAGTCGCAAGAGATGTTCTGTTCTCTTCTGGCCTCCATAGACAGCGAGGCACACAAATGGTGCACAGATATACATGAAAGCAACACACACAAACACACTGAACAACAAATAAATAATCAAATAAGAATGTAAAAAGTAATAAATTAACCGTAGGTACAGCCACCAGGGGTTTAAAAAATTCCACTAATATTTATAGTTGCATTATTGACAATAGTTCACACATCATACTAGTTACTTTCTGCAGTGAACAATTCAAGGGCTTCTGTATCCACAGAACTGTCAAAATATCCCCATCATTAGTTCTAGAACATACTTGGAATAATAGCTTGTCTACCTCTCCCTCCCAAGGGCTGAAATTGCAGAAATGAACTAACATGTTCAACCCGTTTTTACTTTTAACTATCATGAATAATGCTGTTGTAAGCACTGCAGATACTACTGTGAGGACAAGAGAAACACACCTTTGTTTCTCTTGGGTATATACCTGGGGGTGGATCTATGTGATGCTGAAATACTTTTAGTGTCTTCAAAAGCCCATTTCTGGTGCTTGTCAGCAATGCTAAGCTATGATCTCCCCACATTTCTCTGACCTTGTCATTATAACTCTTTCTGCAAGGCCATCATACTATGGTCGGATTTGCACTTCTTTCATGACAAGAACAATACTGAACATCTTTTTTCTTTGCTTTATTGGCCTTTTGTGTGTCTTGTTTTGAGAAATAGCCATACATATTACTTACTCATTTTTTCACTGGGTTGTCTTTTTTATTTTTATTATGGTATACATTTTCTTTATATATACACTAAGTCCATGCTCCTTCTAAGATATATGATCTGAAAATATTTTCTCTCATCCTGTGTGCCATCTTTCAACTTTCTTAATGGTGTCCTTTGCAGCACAAAAATAACCTTTAATTTGGGGGAGGTCTTATTTATTTTTCTTCTCTCGATAGTGCTTTTGATGTGAAAAGCACGATATTTTGATAAACTCTTTTAATCTGATGTTTTATATTGTTGTTATTAGTGCTATCGTCATCCTTAATAGTAGCAGTAGTGATAACTGATATGCATTTTAAAAGTGCTTTTAGAGTATGTAAATTTAATTGTACTTGATAAATTGCCTCTCCTCCAAATAGGTCTGAAATGTTCTTAAGGGAACAAATCATCCCTTCAGTATCTTAACAAAAGGATCCTAAAGCATCATGAACTTTTTATTACATTAGCATTTTCAACATGTGTTCAGTCAGTAACTATTTATTAAGCCTTAACTATTCGCTTGGCATTATTTTAGACATGGGCAGCAGTGAGTGACACCATGGTATCTTCAGTGCCTTATAAAAATGGTTTCTGAAGAAAACAAAAACTCTTCAGAAAGCAATCTATCACAGCTGGCAGGAAAAAACGTATTGCTCCTTGACTTTTCTATGAGTTGATGCCCTCGCTCTTATTATGACATCGCCTATCCCAGATGGATGCTGCAAACTGCTTGCCCCTGTGCCAAGGTACAAGCGGGAAGCATTATCGCCTTGACTCTGAGCTTGTTTTGTGGTTTTCTTTGGAAATCCTAGCATCATTTAGAATTCATTTTCCCAATTGCCTTTATTTACAGAACAGTAATAAGATATTTCTCCATTATTAGCAGGAAAGGAAAAATGTGCTTATTTAGGGTTTTGGAAAACTGCACATTTTTCTTAAAGGTATTTGGTAAAATGGACTCCAGGGATTTACAGATTCCTTTTTCTTAATATGCCTAATTGAGTTTCAAGGCAAAAGGAGTTGAACCACATGTCTTCATATAATAGAGGCTCTCACTGTGCAACAGGAAAGGGATTCTTTAAAGAGGCTGCCATAGAGAAATGCAAAGTCCCAGGAGGCCTTGCAATGAATGAATATATTTTAGAACCCTCTTAAGCTTTTGTTCATTTGTTTTCCTAAGTTTGATAACCTTGGTGTGTGGAACTATGGTGTAGTTTATGTCTGAATGTTTGTTGACTATTCAGACTTACCATGTAGTCACTGAGAGGGCAAGACAAACTCAAAAGTTCTTGTTTGGAAGACCCTTAAGAGAGAGATGCATTGTGGGTCACTGCTACAAATACTAAAATGCTACTGAACAACCCTCCTTGATAGCTTCTATCTTAGTTAGGGTTCCCATAGCTGTGAAGGGACACTATGACCAAGGCAGTACTTACAAGGACATAATTTAATTGGAGCTGGCTTACAGTTTCAGAAGTTCAGTCCATTATCATCATAGCAGGAAGCGTGACAGTGTGCAGTCAGACATGGTGCTGGAGGGGTGAGTTGAGAGTTCTACATCTTTTTCTTTTCTTTTTTTTTAAAGATTATCCCTTGGTTTCAGCTTATTTATTTATTTATTTATTTATTTATTTATTTATTTATTTATTTAATCATTCCTGATGTTTACATCTCAAATGATAACCCCCTTCTGGTTACCCCCTCACACTCCCCCATCCTATCTTCCCTCTCCCCTTTGCCTCTATGAGGGTGCTCTCCCCATCCACCCACCAACTCCTTCCCCCACAGGACCAAAGGCCTCCCCTCCCATTTCTGTCAGGCAAGGCCATCTTTTGCTGTATATATATTTGGAGCCATGGATCCCTCCCTGTACACTCCTTGGTTGGTGGTCTAGTCCCTGGGAGCACTGGTTGGTCTGGCCAGCCAACATTGTTCTTTCTATGGGGTTGCAATCCCCCTCTGCTTCTCCAGTCCTTCTACCAGTTTCCCCACTGGAATTGCCTAGAGCTCAGTCTGATGGTTGGCTGTGGGCATCCAACCACATTTGCATTGATCAGGTACTGGCAGAACCTCCCGAGGAACAGCCACTCCAGGTTCCTGTCAACCAGCGCCTCTTGGCAACAGCAACAGTGTCTGGATGGCTCTTCCTTGTCCTTCTACTCCATTCTCTGTGTTCTGAATGTCCTTCCACATCTGCCTTCTCGGTTTAGAGCACTTCCTCAGGACTTCTCTCCTCAGTCAAGTCTTCCCAATTTCCATTCCTTCCAACAGATAACATCAACTTTTTCTGGGAAGTGCCCCAACAGCACTCTGCCTACTTGCCCCCCTCTCCCCTTTGTGTTTATTTACTCAGTGTATGGGTTCTTATGTGAAGGTTAGATGATTACTTGAGGAGTGGGTCCTATTTTTCTCCTTCCACAGGTTGGTTTCCAGGATTGAACTCAAGTTGCAAGGCTGAGGGGCAAGCACCCTTCTGGACTTGAGCCGATTTGCTTGCCCTGTATATTTCTCTTAAAGTGTATACATATTTTAACGTGTGCTTTCCTTGCAGGCCAACAAGCCCACTTATTTTTTTAATATTTTTATTTTCTATATTCTTTGTTTACATTGCAAATGATTTCCCCTTTCCCGGATCCCCCCTCCCCATATGTCCCATAAACCTTCTTCTCTCCATCCCTTCTCCAATCACCTCCCTCCTTTTTCTCTGTCCTTATATTCCCTTCCCATGCTAGATCAATCCTTTCCAGGATCAGGACTTTTTCATGGGAGGCATTTGTTATGCAATTTGTGCCTTGGGTATTCAGGGCTTCTGGGCTAATTAATATCCACTTATCAGAGATTGCATTCCATGTGTATTCTTTTGTGATTGGGTTACCTCACATAGGATGATATTTTCCAGATCAAACCATTTGCCTAAAAATTTTGTGAATTCATTGTTTCTAATTGCTGAGTAGTATTCCATTGTGTAAATATACTACATTTCCTGTATCCATTCCTCCTTTGAGGGGCATCTGGGTTCTTTCCAGCTTCTGGCTACTATAAATAAGGCTGCTATGAACATAATGGAGCATGTGTCTTTATTGCATGCCGGGAAATCCTTTGGGTGAATGCCCAGGAGAGGTATAGCAGAGTCCTCTGGAAGTCTCATGTCCAGTTTTCTGAGGAACCTCCAGACTGATTTCCACAGTGGTTGTACCATCTTACAGCCCCACCAGCAGTGGAGGAGTGTTCCTCTTTCTCCACATCCTCGCCAACACCTGCTGTCTCCTGAGTTTTTGACCTTAGCCATTCTGACTGGTATAAGGTGAAATCTCAGGGTTGTTTTGATCTGCATTTCCCTAATGACTAATGATGTTGAGCACTTCTTAAGGTGCCTTTCGGCCAGGTGAAAATTCTTTGTTAAGATCTGTACCCCATTTTTTAAGATGCTTCTCCGCCATCCGAAGTTCTTCAGGTGAGAATTCTTTGTTTAACTCTGTACCCCATTTTTTAATAGGGTTGTTCGGTTTTCTGGAGTCTAACTTCTTGAGTTCTTTATATATATTGGATATTAGCCCTCTATCTGATGTAGGATTGGTGAAGATCTTTTCCCAATTTGTTGGATGCCGATTTGTCCTCTTGATGGTGTCCTTTGCCTTACAGAAACTGTAATTTTATGAGGTCCCATTTGTCAATTTTTGCTCTTAGAGCATACGCTATTGGTGTTCTGTTCAGAAACTTTCTCCCTGTACCAATGTCCTCAAGGGTCTTCCCCAGTTTCTTTTCTATTAGCTTCAGAGTGTCTGGCTTTATGTGGAGGTCCTTGATCCATTTGGATTTGAGCTTAGTACAAGGAGACAAGGATGGATCAATTCACATTCTTCTGCATGCTGACCTCCAGTTGAACCAGCACCATTTGTTGAAAAGGCTATCTTTTTTCCATTGGATGTTTTCAGCCTCTTTGTCGAGGATCAAATGGCCATAGGTGTGTGGGTTCATTTCTGGATCTTCAATCCTGTTCCATTGATCCTCCTGCCTGTACCACTGTACAATTGATCCACTATACCAACACCATGCAGTTTTTAACACTATTGCTCTGTAGTATTGCTTGAGGTCAGGGATACTGATTCCCCCAGAATTTCTTTTGTTGCTGAGAATAGTTTTAGCTATCCTGGGCTTTTTGTTATTCCAGATGAATTTGATAATTGCTCTTTCTAACTCTGTGAAGAATTGAGTTGGGATTTTGATGGGTATTGCATTGAATCTGTATATTGCTTTTGGCAAAATGGACATTTTAACTATATTGATTCTACCGATCCATGAGCATGGGAGGTTTTCCCATTTTTTGAGGTCTTCTTCCATTTCCTTCTTCAGAGTCTTGAAGTTCTTGTCATACAGATCTTTCACATGTTTGGTAAGAGTCACCCCAAGATACTTTATACTGTTTGTGGCTATTGTGAAGGGGGTCATTTCCCTAATTTCTTTCTCAGCCTGCTTATCCTTTGAGTATAGGAAGGCCACTGATTTGCTTGAGTTGATTTTATAACCTGCCACTTTGCTGAAGTTGTTTATCAGCTGTAGGAGTTCTCTAGTGGAGTTTTTTGGGTCACTTAGGTAGACTATCATGTCATCTGCAAATAATGATAGTTTGACTTCTTCCTTTCCAATTTGTATCCCTTTGACCTCCTTATGTTGTCGAATTGCCTGAGCTTGTACCTCAAGTACAATATTGAAAAGATAAGGAGAGAGGGGGCAGCCCTGTCTAGTACCTGATTTTAGTGGGATTGCTTCAAGTTTCTCTTCATTTAGTTTGATGCTGGCTACCGGTTTGCTGTATATTGCTTTTACTATATTTAGGTATGGGCCTGTAATTCCTATTAAAAAATGCAGTACAGAGTTAAACAAAGAATTCTCAACTGAAGAACTTCGGATGGCGGAGAAGCATCTTAAAAAATGCTCAACTTCATTAGTCATTAGGGAAAAGCAAATCAAAACAACCCTGAGATTTCACCTTACACCAGTCAGAATGGCTAAGATTAAAAATTCAGGAGACAGCAGGTGTTGGAGAGGGTGTGGAGAAAGAGGAACACTCCTCCACTGCTGGTGGGGTTGCAAATTGGTACAACCACTCTGGAAATCAGTCTGACGGTTCCTCTGAAAACTGGGCACCTCACTTCCAGAAGATCCTGCTATACCACTCCTGGGCATATACCCAGAGGATTCCCCACCATGTAATAAGGATACATGCTCTACTATGTTCATAGCAGCCCTATTTATAATTGCCAGATGCTGGAAAGAACCCAGGTATCCCTCAACAGAAGAGTGGATGCAAAAAATGTGGTATATCTACACAACGGAGTACTATTCAGCCATTAGAAACAATGAATTCATGAAATTCTTAGGCAAATGGATGGATCTAGAGAACATCATACTAAGTGAGGTAACCCTGACTCAAAAGGTGAATCATGGTATGCACACACTAATAAGTGGATATTAACCTAGAAAACTGGAATACCCAAAACATAATCCACACATCAAATGAGGTACAAGAAGAAAGGAAGAGTGGCCCCCTGTTCTGGAAAGACTCAGTGAAGCAGTATTCAGCAAAACCTGAACGGGAAGTGGGAAGGGGTGGGTGGGAGGACAGTGGGAGAGAAGGGGGCTTGTGGGACTTTCGGGGAGTGGGGGGTTAGAAAAGGGGAAATCATTTGAAATGTAAATAAAAAATATATCGAATAAAAAATATTTATTAAAAGAAAGAAAGAAAGAAAAAAATCTGTACCCCATTTTTAATGGGGTTATTTGGTTCCCTGGGCTCTAACTTCTTGAGTTCTTTGTATATATTGGATATTAGCCCTCTATCAGATGTAGGGTTGGTGAATATCCTTTCCCAATTTGATGGTTGCTGTTTTGTCTTTTAACAGTGTCCTTTGCCTTACAGAAACTTTGTAATTTTATGAGGTCCCATTTGTCAATTCTTGATCTTAAAGCATAAGCTATTGGTGATCTCTTCAGGAACTTGGAATCCACAATAAACTGACATGGATTTTTGCTTCTTCACCTAATATTAAGTAATAGACAGGCAGAGAGAAAAACAAATGTGCATCTGCAGAGTTAAGTATTAGAATTTCTATTATAGTTTGAAGTGTGAAATATCCTCCTGAATGACACATGTTTTGGAGACCTGGTCCTGGCTTGTGATACCAAACACTGAGAGGTGCTTGGGTTGGGACAGGTTAACCTACTGGTAGAGTCATAATGATGTGACTTTGGATGATAGTGGAAATTGGAGGTAGGGCTTAGATGGAGAACATAGATCCTCATAGAATATCTTCAAATGGTCTATTGTGTCAAAGAGGTTCTGTGTCTCTGGGTTACGCTGCTGATGTCAGGGCCTGCCTTCTCTGCTAAGGACAAGGTCCCATCGAGTTCTTTTCTCCCAGCCCATGTTCAGCCCTTAAAGAGCACTAGACAAACAATTGTTTATTATTTTAAAATCCCCTTCCTATGTCAAACCAGATCAATCTTTACTTGTGGATGTAATTGTTCCTCTTGCCTTACTCTATTAAAGGTAATTCCTTACAGAAAAGGTAGTGGGGAAAACCACTGTTGAGTCCTCCCATACTAGATAGAAAAAGCAGCTGGATTTGCAGAGCAATGATGCATAGAACATTGTTTTATTTAACATTCCTAACAACCATGAGAGGTGTTTAGATTTATGGTTTACTAATAGATAGACTAAAGATTATAGGAGTAAAAGACTTGACTCTAACCATTTGACAATTAATGGCAAGTTGGGATGAACCCCAGTTGTCTGATGCCTAAATGATGTGGGATAACAAGAGAAGTAGAATCGAGTAGTGATAACGGCTCAGGAAATAATCCTGATGGAGGGAGGAGGGAGAACCAACAGAGTAGAAAAGACTGAAGAAGATGCTCTTTGCTGGAATCTTTTCCTTTCTGCTAGAGAAAGGCCAGTAGATAGCTGATGATCTAGCAGCAGGTATTCTCTTAACTCTTAGGGGTGAAGTTCATGTCGGGGATCGGGGACAACCATTGGTGACAGTCTTCAGTATATATCCTTCAACACAACTTTTTCAGCTTGTCACCCATCTTCAGTATATACTTTCCTTTGAATGGACAGCTGAGGAATTCAAAATTGGGACAGGGCCACTAGGAAGGCACGATGATGCATTCCCAACATCCCAGCACTCACAGGCTGAAGTTCCGAGATTCACAATCAAACTGGCAGATGTAGTCACACCTCACTTCAAGAAGAAAGCATGGAATAACTAAAAAGAAAGGGCCAGAAATATTTCTTATGTGAACATAAGAAGCCTATCTCAAAAAAAATTGAAATTTCTTTCTTTTTCTGTTTGGTCCCATCTGTCACTGAACTGCTGTTCTATGAGAAACTGTGCAATACATGCCACTCCTTCCACGATGACTACTTGCTTCCATCCTGTCGACATCATGCCCTATTCACTTCTGATGTGTCTTTTCTTCACGTGCACACGCCTTTGTTTCAATGCTATGTCCTCATGTAAACCTTTTTATTTGTTAGTTAAATTCAGGTTTTGTGACAGTTGTGCAAATAAGTCAATAAAAATTTGAGCTGCACACTGCCCATCCTACTGTCTCTAAGACGCATTTCTGTTTGGAAGTTTTTTTTTTTTTTTTTTTTTTTTTTTTTTTGACTGTGAAAAAAGGAAAAAAAAAACCCCACATAGCTGCAGACCTTTGAACTTTGGCACATTATAAGTTACTTAAAATGTTTTATGGAATACTTGTGGAAAGTCGTATCATGATTGAAAGCTAGGTGTCAATGAAATTAATGTGCTGTCTGATCCCACGCTGGTCCACCTCCACACTCCCCTCAGTTTCACAGGCTTTTCTTTCCTGAGGGAGCAGAGGTCTGGAAGGCACCTCTGAGGCGTTGTCACGAACTTAAACCTGGTGTCCAGATTCTTGGCTAGGCTCGGCGAGAGACACCTCAATAAATACTGAGCAGCTTTTCTTCCGCCTGATCTGCGGACACTTGGCAGAAGCGTTGATGACAGTTGCAAGAACATGATGCACAGCAGTGTTCTTTACAGCCATTTAATCTGTGTCATCAGATCCCTAGAAACCATGATTAATAGCAGCACTTGAGTTCATCCTCAAGTTGTATATTTGGCAATGGTGAACTTTGATCTGCGTCTTCACTTTAAAGGATCATTTTGACACAAACTTTTCCTCTAGTACTTCTATCTCATTAAGGCCCCCGCAAATACCAGAAGGGAGGATGTTTAATTCCATTTCTGCTAGCTATGTGTTTATTGCACCATTTTCAGCCCTTTGGTAAGGGATGGGGAGCACATCTCGTCCAGACAGTGGGCAGTCAGTCTTTCAGAGAACAAGCTATCCCGGAGGGTGTCAGTACAGGCTTCCCAAGGTCAGTTGGATTGGAGGAGGGATGAGAGACGAGGTCTATGGGGACTTAAGGGCCTGTGAGTCAGTCTCAAGTGAGAGTATTCTTCACTCATAAAGTTATCTGCTTAAATAATTATTTTCTTATTTTTATCCATTATCTGTCCTTTACATTTCAATACTAAGGATACGTTATTTTCTTTTTTTATTCTCTCTCAAGAGTATTATTACTCACTTATTATATAGAAAATGAACCACACACACATTTTTACATTTCCTGATGGCCATATTACAAAAAGGAAAGAGGTGAAATAAATTTTAGCAGTGTACTTAGCCAAGTATATTCAAATTTAATTAGTATAAAACATATTAGTGAGAGTTTTTTTTTTTTACATAGTTTTGCTTTTTGAACTGAAAAAAATGTAGTTTGAACTCCAGGGATACTTGGAGCATAGACAGTTTGAATAATAAATTTTCAACATAGTTCTTTTTAATCAGTAAAGTTGTGTTTATTAAGAAAAACAATTTATATTGCTGCCAGTTCTTTAACATCTGAATTTGATTTAGTTAAGATTGAGTGAAAGTAAGAATCAAATTCTGTAATTATACACTTTAAGTACTCAGTAGCCAAATGGATGCCATGTTGGGTATCAAAGCAATAAGGTCTAACCTTCGACTTCTGGGAGGCAGCCAAGAGGAAAGGCAATACTTCATATGGGTTGGGGAGTTGCTTGGACTCTCTGGAGCAAGAACTTGTAAGGAGGTTTCCCATGTCTAGAACTGTTTTTGTTTGTTTGTTCATCTATGGTTCTTAACTTCATTTAAATGTTTATAAATATAACATATACACACATAAAACATGGACTTGAATGGAAGAATTCTCACAAGATTTTATCCATAGAAGAAGAGTTACAGGCAACTAATGGTTGCTGAGAAAGAAAAAAAAAATCAGTCTTCTCAAGGAACAAGCCCCTTAATAGGTTAACCAATCTCCCAAAATTCAGCAAGTCAGCAAACTTAATGATCTCAAATGATCTCAGTAGGTGTGTTTGTGTGTGTGTGTGTGTGTGTGTGTGTGTGTGTATCTGAAAAATAAAAGGTCATGAATTTGAGAGGTACATGGCAGGAACTGGAGGGAGGAGAAGGAAGAAGAGAATGATTTAAATACATTATTTATGTATGAAATTCTCAAAAATTAAATTAAAAATGTAAAAAGAAAAACCTGGAAAATGGTATCATTGGGTACTCTTTAGAAATATTAGCCATTATTGTGAGCTCATGTTGAGGATATGAATATCAGATCCTTGAAGTTATAGCATAAAACTGATAGATCATACCTGATGTCTATCATGGTAATGGAGTAGTATATAATCTTAAAAAATAATTTATTTATCCATATACATGGCAAATGCTTGTGACTCAGGATGGGTTTTCCTACAAAGACAACCCTTGAATGATTGTTCAAGAAAAGAAAATTTCTTTCATATACTCTCAGGGGCATAGCTGAAATCAAAGTTTGGGTCTATTTAGCATGCAATAGAAGTTTTGACTGGAAAGAGTTGGGCAGGTGGTTCTCAGCAAGTGAAGTTGCTCAGAAACATGCCAGGAACTGGTGGCTGGCCAGTGGGGCAGTTATAAGCACTGCCGATTTTCTGTGTGGTTGGCCCCTGGAGACTAACACTTCGGTCTTAGCCCGAGTCTTCTCTTAATGGCCTCTTTTTGGTTTCTCCTTTGCCACATGGTTTTAGATGCAATCCAGGCTCTGCAAGAAAGCCCTATACTAAGGGTTTAGACTAGAAGACAAGACAACTTTTGATGGAAATATGCCTGGCTTTGCATGATGCAATAATTTAATTAATGATGCTCAAAGTATTAAACTACCATAAGCTCTAACAGTTACAGGAACCGAGACTCCATGAAGAAAATTGAAGTAATGGAAATCCAATAAAAAATAAAGTCTAGTTGGCTTAGATAGGGGGAAAGGGAGATATCAAAGAGAAGGCTGGGCTTGTCTGTTTGGTTGACCTACCATAAACTTCAAGAAAAATCTGCTGGGCCCCAACACCATCTTTCATCCTGAAGTGAAAATAGGCTGGATGAGGAAGATTATCACTGTGGCTTCTAGAGACTATGATTTGTTTCTGCTGTTACTGAGTTTATAAAAAGAAAGCTGTACACTCCCAAATGACTCATTTATGGGCTTCCACATTGGGGCTCTTCTCTAGGATTTTACAGCATGTGAACGTAAAATGTCCCATCAGGATGACTGTCACGTTTAGGGGCTGAGTAAAATGTAATATTTCATGAATATCATGACCACACTGAAGTTATTTTTGATAACGTTTATTTTGTTGGTATATTTAGCTGCACTTTTAGGTACAGAGGTTATTGGTGTGAAAAATGAGTAGTTTTTTTTTTTGGAATTTGGTGTTCACATTAGCTCTTATTTTATAGACAAGTGTCTTTCCCGAATGACCATCCTGAGGTTTCTTGCTGACCTAGAAGAAATGAGGGTAGGCGTTTGGAGACAGTTAAGCACCCATGGATTGAACTGAAAAGTGTCACAGACCTGGGAGGTCCCCTCACTTCCTTCTTGGTGCTATAGAAAAAAAACCCTCCACCATCCCTAGATTTGAGCAGAGGCTGTGACTCAGCTAAGCGCTGTGTACAGGCTGCACTTTGTCTTATAGGGTAGGAGAAGAGGAAGGAGAAGGGATAGAAATGGATTTAAGTCTCGAGGCCTGGTTTCTCCCATCCTGGTTGTAATTCATCAAAGCTGCTATAAGAGAGGCATGTGACTGCTAATAGGTAACCCAGTGAGAGTCTAAAAACGCTTGCCTTCCCATACCACAAACCTCTTCTATTCAGAGTGGTTTCTGCATACCTTCATTTCTGAGGATTAAATCTAGGGCCTCATGGATGCTAGGCAAACCTTCTACCACAAAGCTACACATCTGGCTCTTTCTCTCCCGTTCCTTAAGCCATAGGGTCTACAACAATATTTGCTGTTGGGTGCTGCTCCTTGATGGGTTTTTGGAACTATACAAACCTAATATATGTACAAAAAGTGAAAATGAAGAATAGTTTTATTCATTAAAATACAACATCATTATTATTATTTTGAAAAACAAAAGAACCAGGAAATCCAGGAGAGAGTCTGGCTTAGTGAAGGTGGGGGGAAAAGTCTACAACATGAAAGAGGGAAATTTGTTTTCAAATTCTGATGGCTTGGGTTATGAGATAAGCACCTTTCATATGAGACACAGGGAGAGTGGTTTTAAAAGAACATACATATAAAGCTTTGTGTCAAGTATGATTCTAAAGGTATCACATGACAGACACTTTTTTTTCCCCCAACAAGCCTCTAAAATGGATTCTATTGTTCTGGTACGTGTCATACGTGTGCAGCACTGAGTATCACAGGGAGATTAAGGTGCCTAAGGTTCCATAGCCAACAAAGCAAAGTCAAGATTTGCACCCAAGGGCTTGGCATCAGAGTCCAAGCACCTTGTCATCGCCCTTCTGACCTATGACCTTTACCATGCTATAAGGTTCTGGGGCTGCAGAGTCTGTCAGTAGTCAGTGAGACTCAATAGTTGGTGGGCTGTATAGTACCATATCCTTTCTCTGTCCTGGACACTTTCTGCTGTGTGTCATATACATTAGAATCTGTATTCATTTATGTATTCAATTAAAGGGAACATTCTAGAGAGGAGTCGGGAGCTACTTGAGCACTGTGCTGCTATCAACAGATACCCTTAATTTTCACGTGCGGTGGGTGTGTAACATTATGTCTCTGTCTCTGTTTCTCTCCCCTCTCTCTGTTTCATCTCCGTTCTCTCTCTCTCTCTCTCTCTCTCTCTCTCTCTCTCTCTCTCTCTCTCTCTCTCTCACACACACACACACACACACACACACACACACACAATTAGTTTCCAACTTGCATATTACCCCAAATTGCAGGCATACATTCCTTGGGAATTTCTTGCTGGGAGCAGGCATGCACAGTTTTCACAGCTACAGACATTTCTTGTTTTATACTCGTTGCAGCAACTGCCTATTCAGACCTTGGCACGATCCACAGAGACAGCCCTGTGGATAGAGAAAGACTGTCCGAGAGTGTCCGTCCAATTCTGCCACTGAGCGCGGCCCTCCACAGTGCCTGAGGAGAAAGCATGTGAGTCAAAACACATGCGCTCTTGAGTGCAGCCCGTTTCCCCCCTGCCTCAGCTCTGTGAAATCAAAGTTTGAGGCACCACGGGAGCTCTTTTAAAATGTCCCGGCCAGCTTTGCTGCAGCCCAGATGTTGTTCCAGTCCCCGGCTGCAAGCTCCCATCATCCTCCCATCATCGCATGACCTGACCGCGCGCCTGCAGCCCCACCTCCTCCACTGGCACTGCCTCTGTCCATGTTGCAGATGCCACAGCTCATTTCTTTGAAGTCTGTATGTTTTTTTAAAAAACACCCCTTTCGACAGTTTTGGCCCAGCTTCTTATTATATAAGCTGATCTGTTGGAACATCTGTCACTGCATGGCTTCAGCTCCCATCCTCCACCGAAGTGTAATAGCTTGACGTTAATAAATAATGAGGCAGTGGTGAGTTTAACACATATATTATGAGGCGTTGAGGCTAAAATGGCAGACTTTCATCTTCCAGGAAGACCAGCTTAGATTAAACAAGCAAGGGGAATACAGCTAGGGTCCAGATGGACACTTCCAGCCATTGTTCACTTATGAAATGATAACGGTCCTCACATAAATGATTGTCTCTGTGTGTCCAGCTTTGTACAGCATCAGTGAGAAGGGCTGAGGCTTCAAGGTTGAAGACACAGTAACACAATAATTCTCATTCTGTGGCGTTTGGGTTACCAGTTCTTTGAACTCTCTCTTCTTTCCAGAGAAAGTATTTTCTTAGTAGTCTCATGTTGCCTCCTTCATGAAGAATAAACGATACCATAGTGCTATACGCTTTGGTGACTGGCACCTGAGACTCTCCCTGGCACGGCGACTATTGGCACATTATTCCTCTGTAGAGTTGCTGTGAGTATCTGGTATGTGGAGATGCTTGGCTGGATGTTAGTGAATGCCCTTTGGGAAAATAGAAAGAGAGGTAGAATCTGATTATTTCTTGGAATGAAACCCAATATTTTTTAAATTTGAATTCATTTCCACTTAAGATAATCTAAAATCAAGGCAGACACACCCAGAGAAACGGTAAGTGGAATGTGTTCCCGGCTTTTGTTCTTCAATCTTCAGATACAAAAATTACACACTCTTGCCCGTAATGGATCTGCCCTAGACTGCCTACCTTTCACACCATAAATGCTCTCTTAAGTTAGGGACAGCTCTGTCTGGTTTAGCTGGTACAATCCAGCTTTGTGTCATGCATCCTGAAGCTTAATAAATATTTAACGGGAGAGGAAACAGTGCTGGGAGCAAGGTCAGCTGGTTTATTTCCCATTCAGAAATGGGGGCTGGAGGAGCAGAGCAGAGCTGCCTGAGGCCTGCTGGCGCAAGATGGCCGAGTCCCTAGACTGTGCCGGCTTTCTTAGGCTTAGGAAGTGGGACTCAGGCACTGATTTTTTTGGGATCCTACATTTTAAGGTGAAGACAGTATAAAAGTCAAAATAATAATTAAAATAATGAGAAGATCAGCCTGAGTTGGCAGGTACTCATGGCAAAGTGAAAAAGGGGAGTGAGGGGCACTTCTTTACAGGAAGTCAAATCCAGTGACTCCTCTGCTGGTCCCTTTAAGAAGTGTTTCTGCCATGGCTGACTCAGGTTATGGGAAAACTCACTTTTACCCTCTTGGCAACAGGTCTACACATTCTGGCAAGTTATTAAACATAAAGACTATGATGTATCACAGACTTGATCACAAAAACAGCTTCTCCTGCCCACTCTTATCTCTACAGTTGATCTGTGTGAAGAAAACACATCTGTTATCTTCACAGAGATGACCCCGCCCTGTTTCTGTATCTCTTTATACCTTCCATGTAGGTTCTCAATAGAAACTATGTCATTTTTACTATAATCCTATCCATTAACATTATCATATTATGCAAATATTGATGTCATCCCCCCCTGATCCTATATATATATATTGGTTAGCTTAACGTGTCTACATGAAGACAACTAAATTATGGAAAATGTTCATATTCACTTTTATCCTTGGAGTATGTTAAAATGGTCTTAATGAGGAAGAATTGTTGAGTTGTTTATATACTGGTAATTTGGCCTATTCATATTGTCACAATTCTGTTACCAATTCATGACATAATAACTCATGAACAAGAGCATAAAGATTGCAAAATTGTTAATATATTGATTTAGTTATTTATACTTCTTCCCCCTTTTTCTTACTGCCAGAACTGCAGGTTTCTTTTGGGAATTGTTTGTTTTTGCAGACAACCTCATAGCTCTCAACAATTGTGGGAATACTTCTTAAGGGAGAAGAATCTTGGTGTATATTAGAAATTCCTTGAAGAACTTAGTTTTTCTTCTTATTCCTCAGCTCATCTACTTAAAGTACAAATATAATCCTAGAGGTGGAAGAACTACTTTTGTGAACACCCATATTGAGACAAGTAAAGAGCAAAATTGAAGATTTGAATCAGTTGTCAAAGGCTGCACATGCCAAACTGTGGGTTCTGGGCTTTTCTCAGAGGGCTAGACAGAGACCCTGGCAGCATCCACTCTGCATAGAGTGGAGTTGGGAAGCAGCTGTAGAGAAGGGATATGCTTCCATCAAACATTTCATTGTGTTTAGTGTGTGTGTGTGTATGTGTGTGTGTGTATTTATGTGGGTTCAGGCCTTGCAGCATATTTCGTAGATATTGGGTCCCTTAGTGATAAGCATTCAGTTTATTGCTGTTTGAGGAATGGGCTTGGAAACTGAGGTTGTTGTTGCCATTTCAGTAGACAGTCAGAAACAAGCCAACCAAGAGAATCTATAGGCATCTAACAGATGGGTTTTAAAAAGTAGTTCATGTTTTGAGCCCACCAACTTTGTGACATCTCTCAAACAGAAACTAGATTCCTAAGTGTCAGGACAATACAAATGAGGTTCTAAAATGGTTGCTGGATCTGTTACAACTTCCAAGTACAGCTGGGAAAAAAGTTGCAGAGGAAGGTCTCTATGTGTTTGGAAAAGTAAGAAGCATGTTGGGAAGTCCCGAATTCATCTGTCTGTCTCTTTTCACTCTGATAGAAGAGGCCAGGATTGATTTAGTCCCAAATGACTTTTGGGTGATGATGGAGGAAAATTGTGTGTGTGTGTGTGTGTGTCTGTGTGTGTGTGTGTGTGTGTGTGTGTGTGCCTGTCTGTCTGTCTGTCTGTATTGGTCAAGGGAAGAACTATTTTCTATGTGACATCTCTAGTGTATAGAGGTTAACATGTAACTACACCGATTGCTCCTGCTTTGACGTAAAACCATCTGAAAAGCATGGAGGGCAAGGTGTACCATCTGTGAGGGAAGTGATCTTACCCACCTTTTACCTAGGCTAAGATCAGGGATATTTTTGTAATAGAATTATGTGCAGATCAAGCTAATAAACCTGAAGCTCAGAGGATGAAGATTTTAAGGCTGTGAGAACTCACAAGACTAAGATGAAGTGCCACTCCATAGCCGTAGAGAGTGAAACAAATACCTTCTTAGATCCAAGCATCTGTGGTTTCCCGGGCTTCGTGCCTCATTGCTGAATGAGAACAATTGGAAAACAGGATGTCCATTTATACATCAACACCGTTTTGCCTCCAGTGGAATGAAGGATAGTGCCCCTCCCTAGATCACCCCTTGTTGATTGCCTGACTGACCCAAGCACCAATCCATCAGAAGTCTGCTTCCCAAACTCAACTGCTTCCAAATGCTGTGGAGCGAGAAATACTTCTCTTCAATTTTATTTATTTATTTATTTTTGGTCTTGGTTGTAGAAGGTTTCTTCTCTCTCTCTCTCTCTCTCTCTCTCTCTCTCTCTCTCTCCCTCCCTCCCTCTCTCTCGACCTGTATATTCCAGAGGACTAAACATTGAGATGTTTCAACTCAATGAATACAACTGTTGCCAATATGGAAACTTACTCTTCTCCTGTACCTACAAATACCATCTTCATGGTGTTTGAATGATATATCTGTGGTATGTAAATGCAACGGTGGTTTTTCTAGTTATGACATCTTGCCCTTTTCCTGACATAGAGGTTCTGTGGGGGCAGAACTTGAGTCATTATGGGATGGGGAAGATTAAATTATATAATTAATTATTATTAAATTATATAATTAAATGATGATTGAGTTCTTCATCTCCGAAATCCACCACAGTATTCTTGAATAAAGCAACTGTTCTTAACTAGTGGACAGAAAAAGATACAAATTTAAAGAAATTGAAGGCCTAGTCCAGAGATAACTACTGGGCAGATTCAAATAGTAACACAGATTTGTGACAGCTCCTCTGTGAGGAGAATGGACTGGGTTTCGTGGCTTGGATGTTCTCACTTATTCCCTATGGGGGAACACCACTACTTATCTTAAAATCAAGTAGGACACATTCTGAAATACCTCTACAAGGGTGTATCTATTAATGTATCTAACAATTATATATTAGATAGTTGATTTTGCCCTGGCTTTTAATCATAGATGCATGCTATTTTTAACTTCATGAGATTCTTCTGGCGTGTCTTGTCTTACATAGATGATAAAATCCTCTGCAAGAGAGGGAAAATCAAGAAAAGTTGATAGTTCACAAAACTTAAATTTCCCTGAGCTTTTGACTTTCTGCTATGTCCTGAGTTACCAAATTTTGCATATGACATTTTGTAATTTTTTTTTAGTTTCACAATCATAGAAATAAATCAATTGCTTTCTATAAAACATTCATATAATTACTCTGGACACTTTAGAGTGTCCTTATACTTTGCAGTATAAACAACCTTGGGGGTGGTTCCCTAACACCTCTAACTCTCAGGTTGCTAATCTTTACAAGATGCTGATAATAGCCTATACTTCATAGAGATGCTGCATTGTTAAGCCATCTTGTAAACACAAAGCTCTGTGACAGTTCCAGGCGCAGAACCCGCCCTGTGCATTCACAGCACCACTATATTAAGTGCAAGACTTTTCTTCAAAGATGTTTGATGACAGTAGACATGAGAAAGTGTTGGTGAAGTTCCCTGGGCTACTCGATTTACCCAAGAAAAAAAAAGCTCCCATTATGTCAAGTGTGAACAGTATTAATTATGTCCAGAACCACTGTATTTTCATCATGAAGGAGTATTTATTTGCATGTGAATTTTCATTTGAGCCCTTATAAAGTGACCTTTATTCAAAATTACCTAGGATATCTGAGATGCTAGGATATCTGAGACTCTTACATATCAGGAGGGAAGATACACTATTATTAGCAAACTTTATTGCATGTTGTGCAACATTATTACACTTTCTTTGGTCCAGCATCTGTATTAAAAAAAAGTAGAGAAAAATCTTAGAGGCTTTATGTTCACCTTCTCCTTACTTTCTTTTGTTGTGCCCATTGGAAATCCTCTAGAAAGGTAACATATCCGTTAGCTTGACCAGATCTGTCCTTACTGTTCTCCACTGTATAATATCAAAACAGGAAGCCAGCAACTATGAAACCCAAAGGGATTTATATCTGAATATTCTGTTGTTTTGCCCGTATTAGTGACAGAGCCTGAGCTGGATTTCTCCATCTTTTCACAATGTTTTTAAAGGACCTCTGGCTTAGTGACTGATTGCTGTCATCAAACCCCAACATAACCAGCTTGACATCACGGGGAGCTGGTTTTGGCTCACAGCTTCAGAGGGTTCAGTCCTCACCAGCTAAGTTCACTGTATCTGGGTTGTGGTAAGTCAGAATATCATGGCCACAGGTCAGAATGAAGTGAAGTTGCTCATTGTCTGACTTCTAGAAGCAAAGAAAAAAAGACTGATGCAGCCCTTAATGACATGTCCCCATTGATAAAATTCCTCCAATTTGACCCCTACCTCCAAAAGTTTCTGACAACTTCTAGAATGCCACTGAAATTATAAAGTCATCAGTCAATTAATTCACTAATTCATAGGTACAAGGTCAGACTGCTCATGGCCCAATTATTCATCAATGATTGGATCTATCTGCTTGGGACCAGCCAACCCTTCAATACATGAGTCATTTGGGGGAGAGCACTTCATACTCAAGCCACAACAATGGAATTATTTGCTTCTAAAATTGGATTGATAATAATTAATTTTTTTTCTACCCAAGAATCTATGTATTTTTGTTCAGAAGTGGTGACAAGTCTTTTAAAGAGACACGCCCAAGCATGGTCATCTTTGACATCAAATTATATTTAGAAAAATCAAGTTCATTACTTTTGTATGTGAGAGATATTTTCAGGGTCTTAATCATAGATTCTTCTTTTAATAGGATATATAAATAAATAATGTTTTAAAAATGAATAAATAGGATCAATATGGGTGAAGACAATCACACATTTGCTGAAGTGCACCATGGAAAGATAATCTTTTCTCCTAAAAGAAGATGAGTTTCATGGAAAATGCCCCAGTTATAGCAAATAAGATAAGAAAAATTTATTTACTTATTTTTTGCAAACAAGTGAAATATGATAACATAAGGGTTTTGACATTGATTCTGTTCTCTTTGGGCCTTTAAAAGTCAGTCTTAGGAACAACTCACCAAGTTGTTCCTAATAGTTGAGGAGGTCCGGGTATTTTTGACACAGGTCATTAGATGGCTTTGTGGATATGTGAAAACAGGGGTTGTTATGATAAATGTGTATGTGAGAGTTGGTTATGGTGACACACACCCGTATGCTCAACACTCTGAAGACCGGCAGAAGCTAGCCTATCTTGGAGTTGGAGGCCAGGCCAACCTACATAACAAAACCTGGGTCAATAAACAACAAACAGCCATGTGATGTCCACTGTGGTGACAAAAAGCACCTGATAATCAGGTCTGAAATAATTAGGTTAAAAGTAAACAGGAAGTGTTAGCCTGCTAGTGGGGATTCACGGCCTGTAATAACATGAAAGCGTCAACTTTAATATAAACAATGTGTGTTTGTCAGTTATAGGCTAATAAACCTGGGAAGAATCTAGTACCAATCATTAACTCCAAGTAAATAAATAAAATGTATATTCAGTGAAATAATGAATTGGTCAAAAATTAGTATTCTCAATTATTATTTTAAATAGAGGAGCATGTTCGTTTCATTCTGTCCTTACGCTTTTCAGAGCTGAACTACTTCCGGGTTATAGATGCCCACTGATCACCAGCAGGGACAGATCAAATACTCTGTGGAGGACCATTTCCTCAGCTAACTCTACAGATAGCAGAGAGTAAGGTTAAACCACAAATTAACATTCAAAGGTACAAACATACCAGAAGATAAGTGCAGGGAAGACTAAAGCCAGATTCAGACTGCTGGGAACAATCACATTTGAAACATTTAACAAAACAAGGAGTGTAGCAAACTGAGAAGAGCAGGTAATTATTACAGCAAAGAACTTGAAGCATTTGACTTTTAGAAGCATGTGTTGTAATTTTTACAAAGATCCAATGGATGATCAAAAAATAACAAACCAGACACCATGAAAAAAAGAGTCAGTGCTTAGGAAAATTCTGTGTTCAGAAGACAGCAAGAGCAAAGATGTGAAGCAGGATAGGACGGTTGAGTTGTGTAGAAGATAGACACAACCTTACACATATTCATGAGGGGTCCTCGAAGAAACCGAAGAAGGAACAGAAGAAATGTGTAGCAAAGGAACTGTCACAAATTCCACAAAACTCTTAAGTAGTATGACTGTACATTTCAATAGGTAAGATATAACCCCATCAGGATAAAGAAAAAGAAACCCATCATTTTTTAATAAATGCATCAGGGAAAAAATTCAAACCACAAGACACGAAGCAAGTGCAGAGGGCAGGCGGAGGAAAGGGGGCAGCTCACTGAGAGTCGGACCGCAGAAAGACAGTGGGCTCCCAGCCAGCATGCAAGCCTCGCAGTCTGGTTGTTAAAGTGCTGCTAGGAGACAAACACTAACGTTGTCCTCAGTGTCTCCGTCCTTCAAGAATGAGAGCGCAGAGCCAGGCTTGGTAATACCTACATTCTAAAGCTGAGATAGGAGCATCGTGAGTTCCAGTCTTTTGTTGATAAAATCTAGGATCTCAATGTTCTCCACGCAAAAGAAGTTATCTGTCTGAAATGACAGGTGTGCCAATTATCGTGATGTAATCATTACACCTTATACACATAACTTGAAATAATATATAGTACCACAAACATTGCATGTCAATAAAAAATGAGAATATTTTCAAAGTCCCCTGAAACAGTATGTGGTACTCTGTGATGTGTTCTAGCCCAACTCTCCCCATCTTATCAAAAAGCCACCTATTGTAACCTATTTAATCGATTATATATTTTAATCGCAACAACCTGAAGTTTGGAAAATATCATTTTAGACCAATCTTTTAATTTAAGGAAAGAAAAAAAAAACAGAAGCTTAAAGGCACCTGTGATTGGCTGAGGTCAGGGTACAGCTTTTGGTTTTGTTCCTCTCTTAGGATGAGCTGTGTACCTGTGTTTGAATGGATAAAGGACACACATGCCATGCTCATGACTGCCTCGTCTACTTCTTTCTGTCAGGCCCTGGCTAAGCTCCCTAGAAAACAGGACCTAGGGCCGAGGCCCCCAGAGCCAGTGGCAGTCTTAGGAGTTCTTGTTCAGGAATGTAGGGACTTGAAGACAGACTGCATTTTTTTCCTACTATGCAATTTGGTCTCAAGGAAACCAAGCCGGCACAGAATGTGAGGTGAGTCCGGCCTTGCCCTTTCATTTATCTTCCTTTAATCAAACAGACTAAACGTTTTCATTGGAGAGAGATGGTTGTTATCCTTGGCTTTCTTGTGTCTCCAGAGGTATTTTTCTTAGGAATGTGTTAATAGCTGCAAAAATCTTAACACGTCTTCAAGTGCCTCTCATGTTAGGAGATTCCTCTCAGTTGTGGGAAAAGGGGCTGTCAGTTAGCCCTGTACTGAAGCAAAATCAAACTGTTTCTGACAGGTCGATTAAGTTCTTCAAATGACCTGTCTTTAAGCAGCCTGCAGCTGCAAGGTTCAGAAGGAGAGACACTTTTCTTGCCAACCCTGATTTCTTCAGACCTCTTTCACTTCCAAGGTGGTTAGGCCCAAGGAATGGCTGGCTAACTTCAGACCCAGTGGCAATCAGATTCAGGAGTTTCCAATTTCAATGTTCTATCTCACGTGCTGTGCTCAACAAGTTTCTCTTTTGTTTGAAGAGTTGGGGGGGGAAACAATTAAATATCAATTTATGAAATAAATAGGAAGTACTTTGTATGGAAATCAGTTTCAGAGGAAGGTAGAAGGCAAATGTTCAAAGGAAGGAAGGGGATTCCCATAAATAGCAATTTGTTTTGATTACCCTTCCCAAGTATATTTTTTAATGGAATCAAAAGATAGGACCGTGTATCGCTACAGAGATCTATGAGTGCAACTGAGATAATTACTCTAGGGATTTTTATCATATGATCTGAGCATCTGACTTCTGCTAAGGTTGCAAATTGCTGTGTGTTATACTGGGGGTGGGGAGAACCAGATTTGCTGTTGGAATCAAGGGAGATCTGCTGGTAAATGCACCCCTGGGCCTAGAGAGAGCAGCTAAGCCTTTCTTCCCCTGAAGGCTGCTGGAGACTCTGTCGCTTCCTGTTCAGGCATTAGCATGCTTGTTCCCTGACACCTACCCTGCCCCTTCTCCTTCTTTTTCCTTATAACGGAGAGGGGCAAAAATGAATGTGGTGAATGACAGCTTTGCACAAAGCAAGCACCTCTTCCATTCTTAGAGGACATTATTTCTGTGTTTCTTTGGAAGTACATCAAATGATCACTTAGAAGTATGATTTAGATAGCAGTTCTGGAACCACCTGAGGACAGTGTGTTCATCAGCTCAGCAAGAATTGCTTCAGGCTGTGGGCCTTGGGACTGCAAGATCATTGGATGCAATTTTATCTTCATTATATCCCAAGAACTGAGCACGGTGTTTACTGTCTGGTATTATGCTCCATGCATATTACAGTAAAGAATAAAACAGCAGTTAATTGAACTAAATTGTATTGATCCCAAAAAGCATTCTTACTGGGTAGAGCACTGTTAGACAGTCTGCTTATAGAATGGATTTCTAAAGTCAGGAAATGGGCTATATACACAGATGTAGATTGGTGACTTCTATTCCAAGATATGAGTTGGGTCCAGAGAAAGGAAGGCATTTATTTTTATTAATTATTTTTATACACTCCATATTTTATTCCCCACCCCACCGAGCCCTGTCCACTCTCTGACTGTTCCAAATCCCATACCTCCTCCCCTCCTCCTGTCTCCACGTGGATGTCCCTAAACCTTACCCCACCTGACCTCTAAACTCCCTGCGGCCTCCAGTCTCTTGAGGGTTAGGTGCGTCATCTCTGAATGAACACAGAATCTGCAGTCCTCTGCTGTATGTGTGCTAGGGCCTCATCTCAGCTGGTGCATGCTGCCTGTTTGGTGGTTCAGTGTTTGAGAGATCCCTGGGAGTCCAGATTAATTGAGACTGCTGGTCCTCCTACAGGGTCACCGCCCTCAGCTTCATTCAGCCTTCCCTAGTTCAACAGCAGGGGTCAGCTACTTCTGTCCATTGGTTGGGTACAAATATCTGCTTCTGATTCTTTCAGCTGCTTGTTGGGTCTTCCAGAGTGCTGTCATGCTAGGTCCCTTTTTGTGAGTGCTCCATAGCCTCAGAAATAGTGTCAGGCCCTGGGAACTCCCCTTGAGCTGGATCCCACTTTGGGCCTGTCACTGGACCTTCTTTTCCTAGAGCTCCTCTCCATTTCCATCCCTGTAAGTCTTTCAGACAGGAACAATTATGGCTCTGAATTACAACTGTGGGATGGCCCCCTTCTCCCTCATTTGAAGCCCTATAGAAGGCATTTCCAAACGAGGTGCTTGCATTCTCATCAGGAGACGGAAGTTCTTTGCCTGAGTTCTCAGCTCATTCAGTATCACAAAATGGTAACACAGACAAAAGACGTGGCTTTTAAAAAGTTTTCATGCATCCACTAGTTTCCCTGCAACCTGGCCCCACAACCTATTACTGAAACTTCTTTGGCCTTGGGCAGGCCAGGAAATAGTTTTAATTTGCTCAGGCCCTAAATTATAGACTGTGCATTTGCAATTGTTTTGAACTAGTCAGCAAAGGCATAGTTTTCAACAGGTTTTAAAGGAGAAACTCTAGTTTACAGGATAGAGTGCTTTATACTCTTATACAGAAAAATGAAATTTGACATTTTCTTGCCCAAGAGGAGTGGTGCAGTTGAGCAGTGTCCAAAGAAAGTGGATAAGACTCCTCCTGTGTTAAACTGCTCATCAGAACACATCACTTTTACTTTATTATTAGTCTTTTTGGTGAGGAAGAGGCACTATTTAGGGAGCATGTATCAAACTAGTCCAATACATTGTCCAGGAACTTAACGTATCAAAAGTAGACAGTGATCTTTGTGGCTATATGTTGGGCTTCTCTCAGGGGCTATAATATCATTGTAACACATATGGAATTTTTATTAGATATTTTCTGTATTTACATTTCAAATGTTATCCCCTTTCCTCATTTCCCCTCCGAAAACACCCTCTTCCACCTTTTTACCAACCCACCCACTCCCGCTTCCTTGTCTTGACATTCCCCTATAACTGGGGCATTGAGCCTTCTCAGGACCATAGGCCTCTCTTCCTATAGGAAACGTGCCTCAGTATCAAAGACAAACACTACCTCAGAATAAAGGTCTGGAAAACAATTTTCCAAGCAAATGGTCCCAGTAAACAAGCTGGTGTAGCCATTCTAATATCAGATAAAATCGACTTTCAGCCAAAAGTCATCAAAAAAGGTAACGAAGGACACTTCATACTCATCAAAGGAAAAATCTACCAAGAAGAACTCTCAATTCTGAACATAAACAGATTTAATTAAGGTGCTGATAAATATGAACTCAGAGTCAACACTGATTCTACTGAATTCAACAGCTGTGTGCTCTGTGCTCTGTTTCTCGAGCCACTTGAACCCTTTGCCACACCAGTCAGTAAAATTTTCTTAGTATTTTCAAGCTTAGTTATCACTTAAGTTATCTCTTAATGTACACATACATTATAGCGGCTTGTGCTTTCAGTTTTTTTTTTCTATGTAGTTTTTTATTAACTTGGTGGAGATCTGGGTTTTCAGTTACATGCAATAGACCGATACTTCTTTAAGTGATTTCTGCAATCCCAGATATATCCTCCAGGTGGACAAAAGAGCCACCCTACTTAGACTGACGCCAGGTGAGAGTTTTAAGGCAGCAGGTACTTATCAACACACTCCCACAAAGCAGATATGTTGATAAGAGATGAAACAAACACAAAGTCTTTAGCACTTTTTTTTTTTTTAAGACTGGGTCTCACTCCATAGCCTCCGAATCATGGCTTTGAACTGAAGCTCTTTCTGCCTCTGCTTCCCAGTGTTGGCTTCCCAGGCATACGCCCAGACACCCAACTGAGTTTTCCCCTCCCTTTTAGACAGACTACATTAGGTATTATTAAATTTTCCTTGTGGTTTCCTTTTTTGCTTCTCAAGAGATTTTATGTAAGAAGTGTTGGCTTTAGCTTATCTACAGGTTACTGTTAGGTTGTTGAAAAGCTGACTTCGGCTTCAGAATGAACGCTCCCTCAGTAGTTTCCCCCAGTGCTGTACAAGAGCCGTTCCTTCCCTATGTCCTGTGGAGGACTCTTCACCCCATGCTGATTTCCTCATCTGGACTCTGCATCTAGACTTTGTCCCTTTGTCTCTGCTCATTCTCTTCTTAGGAAAGGTGCACAGTTAGTTTGGAGTACATGAATACTCCAAGCCTTTAACCCACCATTGAAAATGGTAACCCCAGTTTATACAGCTTGGGAATTGTAGTTTCTAAACACATTTTAGAGGGAAAGGTCTCAGAATAAACATTACTTTTTAATGTATAATGGCCAAAGTGATTTCATGAAATTATATTAATAGATCCCGGCATTATCTACATGCTATCAAACTGTAGACTATCCAGACAAGTTTTGGACTGAATAAGTAACATTGTTGACCTTAAGGTTGTTTATATTAGACATTAGTCATAATATTTCCCTATAATGTACCAACCAAAGGAAATTCTTTCCTTGGCTGTCATTTGGAACAAGTCACAATACTCCTGAGAATGATTTTGTTTTCACTGTAAGTGTCAGAAGTGCTGGGGATGAAGTGATAGCCAAGAAGGCTCCCATAAAAGTTAGACGTTAGTAGAAAATAATAGAACCAGGGTAGAGTCAGGTGGTGCACATCTGTAATCTTTGCTACTATGAAGATGAAGGGAGCAGGATTATAAATTTAAGGCCAGTCTAGGCTACAAAATATGAGTTTCATAGCAGCTTGAGTTCTATAGCAGGCAATGTGACTTAGCTGAAAAAACAAGTGCTTACTTCATGTGAGGGCTTGAGTTGAATATCCATTACAAAAAGAGGGGAAAAATAGCTTTAATAGCTAGAGCAACCTTGAGCTAAAGAAGCAATCAATGATCGATGCACCTCAATTATAAAGGCACTGTTGTACTGGCGCAAAGATGGACCCAGAGCCCACTGAAGTAATAGTGCCCACAGATAAATCCTAGTCACCAGATTTTTGGCGAAAGTGGTGCCCAAAGTATATGTTGGAGAAAAGACACACCCTTAACAAGTGGTGCTTGGAAAACTGGATGTCCACATCCAGAAGAGTAAAAATTGATTGACTCAAACATGGATAAAAGATCTTAATAAAAAGACAAGATTCTCAAGATACAGGCATAGGCAATGACCTTTTGCAAAAATTTCCTATGTAACTCAGGGAATGGTAGGAATTGACAATTAGTATCACATTAAATTAAAAGGATTTGACACAGCCAAAGAAAGCAATCAAGTGTCTACAAAATGAGAGACAGTGTTTTTCAGTTTTTCTTGATTGTAAATTAACATTCAGAATATATAAAGAAGTAAGAAATATTAAATGCCAAAAAAAAATCCACAAAGAATTCAGTCAATGAATGTGTAAATGAATTAAACAGACAGTTCTCAGAGGAAGAAAAAATGGTCAATAGTTCTATGAAAAAAAATGTTCAACATCTCTCACCATCAGGGAAATACAAATCAAAACTTTGCAGAGATTCCTGGTCACCCCAGCCAGAATAGCTATCATTAAGAAAACAATAAAATAACCAATATTTGGAAAGATGTGGGGTGGGGATAAATACCCTGCTTGTGGGAATACAAGCTGATCCAGATACTATGGAAATCAGTATGGAAATTCTTCCAAAAGCTAATACTATGTCTTATGACCCAGCTTCTCTTGGGCATATATCCAAAGGAATCAGCTTGCTAGAGAGGCACCCACACAGCCATATTAAATTCAGGACTATTGACAACATCTAAGTTACAGAGCTGCTAGATGTCCATTGGTAGCTGAACAGACAGGGAGCATGTGGTATACACACACAGTGAAGCTTTAATTTGTTATTCTATGTGTATATGGTGTGTGCACACATATGCTATGTATGCTATAGCTCAGGTCACTGGGCTAACGTGACAGTGATTACTTACTTAGTCACCTCACTGCCCCCACCCATGAAGTTTTATTTAGCCCAAAAGGACAAAACTCTGCTGTTTTCAGGAAAATAGAAATGGAGATTGTCATGGTAAACAAAATAAGATAGTATCCCCTCCAAAAATATTACATGTTTCTTCATCTGTGGAATTTAAGGCCCATGGAGAGTAGGGTTGGGGCAAGGGGAAAAAGTATGGGAGGAGAGAGTATCAGGATGGTCAGGTATCGATACTACATGATAAATTCCTAAGATAAATAAAATGTCTAAGGCAGGTCTTCTAGAGCAATCCAAGCGCTGGCCATCTTTTCTCTTTACTAAAGGTCAAGTGGATAAATTAGTTTTCCAAGTGAGGTTCTTTATAGGAAAGGTCTGTTGTTATTGATGTTTCTGTTTCAGGGCATTTTTTGGAGCATCTTTCCCATGTAGAGCTCTAGTGTGCCAGGTGTTGTGATTTGCCTGTAATTCTATCCCTGGGAAGTCAGTAACAGGAGAATCACCACAAATTTGAGTCCAGCTTAGTTTACATAGTGAATTTCAGGCCATGGAATTGCGACCCAGAATGATCCTGTCTAACAAAACAAAACAAAACAACAACAACAACAATAACAACAACAACAACAAGTCCTTTAAGTCCTTTTTCAGAAAAATAAAAAAGAAATTGCATATATTACAGTTTTCAGTTTGGTATTTTTATGGGGACCCCCCCCCCCAGTGTGTGAAGGAGTGGGCTTCTGATTCTAGTGCCTTTTCTTGGGGCTCTTTTCCTTTTGTTGGTTTACCTTATCCAGCTGTGATGTGATTTTCTTTTAATTTTTATTTCATTTCATTTATCTATCATCTCTTAGAAGCCTGTCCTTTTCTAGTGAGAAACAGAAAGGGAGGTAGATCCAGATGGGAGGGGAGATGGCACGGAACTGAGAGGAGGAGAAGGAGGGGAAACTCAATCAGGGTATATTGTATGAGAAAATATTTTTAATAAAAGGGAATATATATGTATATGTATGTATACACACACATATTCTTATTAAGACTTTTTTAATGCGGCAGTTTGGGCAGCTGTGGCAGAGGGATGGCCCTCCTAGGCTCATATCTGTGCATACTTCATCCCCAATTGATGGAAGTGAAAGGATAGAAATAATACAGCCTAATTCTAATGACCCCAAGAAATCAGGAGTTTAAAATGCTATCTCGCTTTGTTAAAAAGAAACTAGGTAAAAGGTCACATTCCAGAGCCCATCCTTTGTTTAGACCTAGCAGAAAGGCCTTGAATAGGTGATTCTGGCCCCATAGGGTAACTGGAAATGGGCTAAGCTCATCTTTTGTAAACTTACGCCATTACCCCTAAGCAGGAGTTCACGCAGCTGTAGACATTATAGAAAACTAATTGGTTCACTGAGCGCGGGCTCCGATAATTTAAACTGATTGGCTCGCATTTCTTGGGCTCTCCATGCTAAGAAATGATTGGTTTGTGATTCGCGGGCTTTGTCGTAAACTTATAAAAGCTGTCGCAATTCGGCACTCGGGGTCCATAGTCATCTGACCCTGCGTGGTGCACGGCTATGGAACCCAGAATTCTGGAAATAAAGAAATCCTCAGGCTATTGCATCGAGACCGTTTCTCGCGAGTGATTTGGGTGTCACCTTCCAGGATGTGGGTTGCTGGGGCACCCCCGGTTTTTGGGGTCTTACAGAAGCAGTACTTGAGAAGCATTAGGAGGTGTGGCCTTCTTGGAGAAGGTGTGTTGGCAGAGGCCTGACTTTTACAAGGCACAGGTTGTTCTCAGTGTACTTGTGAGATTTGATACCCCAGTTACTGCCTCAGTGTCCTGCTGCTGAGCCTTTGTTCTTTGCACCACCTTCCTGAGCCACAACTCTCTGAAACTGTAAACTCAAGCACTTTCTTTTCTGAGTTGCCTTGGCCAATAGTGGTTAACACAACTGTAGAAAAGAAACTAATGCATTTTATTTCCATTTTACAGTAAGAAACACATGTCCTTGACCCTGACCCCAATAACAGTACTTATAAAATAGTCCCACCGCTAGTGCTGTATTTCTACTTGTTTTGTGACAGTTTCTTGCTGACTTGGAACTTGCTATATATCCCAAGATGACTCTGAATTCTAAATCTTCCTGTCACAACCCGGGCCCCAACCCCTGAATGCTAGCAGGACAGGCATGCCCCACCACATCCCATCCACACCATGTTTTTTAATGTGGGGCCTTGGGCAGATTGCCTTTGCTGTGTTAAGAACATTCTTGACTCTCCTGACTTTTAAAAGTAATTTTTTCCCTAAATTACAAATATATTGTCTTAGGGTTTCGATTGTTATGAAGAGACCTATGGCCACAGCCACCTTTAGAAAGAAAACCATTTGACTGGGGCTGGCTTACAGGTTCAGGAGTTTAGTCTATTATTGTCACAGTGGGAAAGAAGTATGGAGGCTGGAAGGCAGGCATGGTGCTGGCAGGCAACAGAAAGAGAAAGCCTAGCTTGAGCTTCTGAAACCACAAAGCCCAACCCCAGTGACATTCTTCCTCCCACGAGGCCACATCTCCTAATAGTGCTACTCCCTAAAGGTCTATGGAAGCCATTTTCATTCAAACTACCACATATACACTGAAGTTTACTGCAACTTTCTATATCGGTTAAGGTTGCTATGATATCTAGTTTTTTTTTTCTATTGTTAAACCTTAAATTATTAAACTTCTTTTAAAAATTAATTAGTTTTGTTGGTTATTTTATTTATTTACATTTCAAATGCTGTCCCTATTCCCAATTTCCCCTCTGTAACCCTCCCATTCCCCCACCATCCCCCCTCCCCTTGGCCTCTATGAGGGTGCTCCCCACCAGGCTACCCATTCCTGCCTCACCACGATAACACCCCCTCACACTGGAGTATCCAACCTCCACAGGACCAAGGGATTCCTCTCCCATTGATGCCAGATAAGGCCGTCCTCTGCTACTATAAAGCTGGAGCCATGGATCCCTCCATGTGTACTCTTTGGTTGGTGGTTTAGTCCCTGGGAGCTCTGAGGGGTCTGGTTGGTTGATATTGTTGTTCTTCCTTTGGGGTTATAACCCCCTTCAGCTCCTTCAGTCCTTCCCCTAACACTAACACTTTACCTAACACTTTATTTGTAATTCTCTACTTGTAATTCTTTATTTGTAATTCTTATATTTGAATTCACAAATTTAATATGCCTTTATTTTATTTCCTTGATTTGCCCTTATTTTGGGAATATAAATCATGAGCAATAAGTTTCTTCTTATAAATCAGATTTTCTTCTTTGGCATATTTTCACACTAATTTGTGTAAAACAAAATTTTTTCTGTTACAAATCATTAAAAAATTGTGTGTATTGATTACACATGATGCCATGTTACGTAAGAGCATTTTTAATATAGTTACAATAACGGACTTTGAGAAAATTTCTCATTATACCCTTTATCTTCCTATGTTTTGTTTTATGACCCATTGGGTGGTCTGTGTGACCATGGGTTTGGAATTATCTATTTGAACATGGTTGGCTCAGCATTGGGTGTACAACTGAAGGAGAGGAGTCCCTTTATCTAAGAATCTATCAATAGCTAGTGGTTCAGTAGGACGACATAGGGTCCAGTGAGCCCTTCCCCCATACTTGGCTGATTGTCAACAAGGGCTAGTCTTGTTCAAGCCAGATGCAGGTAATTTCGGCTGTTGTGAGTTCAGGGTTGTAATTGCTGTGGCATGCCCAGAAATGCCCATGGCATTTTGTAGCCCTTCTCCCTAGCTTCTGGATTTTACATTCTTTTTCATTCCTCTTCTGTAGTGTTCCTCTGAGATCAGTGTTCCTCTGAGTCCTAGAGATGGACGTACAAATGTCTTTGTGACAGCTGAACACTCCACCATCATTTATTCTTAGTACAGTGGGCAGCTGGGAGTTTCGCATTCATCAGTGCTCATTGTAAAGTGACTTTTGCAATTAAGGATGAGAATAGTAGCGTTTGTCCATAAGTATAAATGTATGTATTTATAAGATAGTTTGATGCCATGTCAATTTAACTGAACAACAGTAGTAAGCTCCCCTGTAAGGCCTGTGGTTTCACGATACCAGATACGGGTCACACCAATGAAGCAGACCTCAAATTCAATCAGAGAGAGGGTGTCACTGTCTTACTTACTTTTCTATTGCTCTGATAGGATACCACTTCCAAGGCAACCTATAGAAAAAGGAGTTAATTTGGGTCTTAAAAGTTTAGAGAGTTAGAATCCAAGATCTCTTGGTGGGAACATGACAGCAGGCAGACACATAAGGATCTGGAAGAGAAGCTTAGAGCTCACATCTTGATCTGCAAGCATAAGGTGGAGAGAGCTAACTGGGAATGACATGCTTTTTGAAACTTCAAGCCCTGCCTCTGTGACACAGCTACACTGAGGTCACACTTCTCAATCCTTCCCAAACAGTTCTTCCAACTGGGGACCAAGTAATATAATATATGAGTCTATGGGGAGCATTTTCATTCAAACCACCACAGTTACGCCCCATTTGTGTCACTGTTACACAAATGAGTATATCTCACCTGGCAGGTTGGTATTGAACTTTGTACGGTTCATAGGTAGATGAGATATCTGATGCTAATCTGTCCTCTAGCAGCTTCTGGCACTATAAAGTCTAGCCAGAAAGAAGAAGGCTCAGTTCTAGCTCAGTTTGTCTGTATCAGGAGATAAGTGAAACCATTTGAGGGAGGGATCTATGCTGGACTTTTTTCTGGACACTCAAAAGAAAAAATTTGAAACAGGGAGGAGTATGTGCACTGGAGTGTGTTATTCTGTGATGTCCCCCGCCCCCAAAACAGGTATGACTAACTAGACTGGACTAGAAGGCACTGAGGAAAGGGAAGGAGAGAATGAAATCTCAGTAGAGAAAAATGGTCTCTTAACATTTTAGTAAGATTAAGTCTGTGTAGATTCTTTTATTCTTTTAATTCCTCATTCTAACAGAAGAAAAAATATTTCATGCCCTCTGACATTAACTAGAAAGCTAATTTCCTATGAGTTTAATTTTGGCAATTCTTTCCTTTACATAGCAGTGGGAAGAATAGAAATTCTTTGTGACACCTCTAATGTAAATTTGGTAACAATGACATCTCTGTATGAACATTTCTACATTTGGGATCAAAGAATTTTTTTTTCTTTTTTGGCAGAATGAGAGAGAAATAGCAGGTTAGTTTTAGGAGTGAGTCGGTCTGCATTTAACAGCTTGTAAGAGATGTGTCTTCTTTTAATGACACCCCCCCAGATAGGTGAACTTAATAGTAGACTGACTCAGCATGTTCCAAACAGGAACCAATGATCTTACTCCCCTGGACCTGTTCTTTCTCCCATACTCCCTGACTCAGGGGTGGCATCTGTAATTGTCACCTCCTGAAAGTGACATCCCTCTCCATCTCTCTCATTCCCTTCAAACCCAGGGGCTGAGCCTGCCCCTCCTTCATCACTCCCCTGTATCCCCCAACCCCCAGGAATAAGCCTGTGCTTTCCTCAGTTCTTAACCACTGAGAGTAAATTTACCCCTCGTCCCCTCACTCTTTCACATCTATCAATCTCTGGGCCTGAAACTACCTCCTTCCTCTTATTCTCCCATTCAGTAACTACTGAGACTTGGTTTTACACACCTATCTTAGAGCTACATCTCAGATATCTAGGGGTCTTGTGGATCAAGTAAAACTGTGATCAGTATGTATTTTGCAGAGAGAATGTGTCATCTTTCTGTCAGGCAAAATGCCACCATAAAATCTGTGGCTTGGTACTGTAGATATTTATATTTATGAGAAGTTGGAAACTTAGATTTTATGTAAAATGCTTGGATTTATGATGTCAACCAATTCAGGCAGATATGGAAGGCCAGTAGTATTAGTTCATTTAACACTTAGCAGCCACACGAGGATTGCAGTGGGTCAGATCTATAAGAAGAGCATCCTGAGCAGAGGAATAAGAAACTTAAACTTGTTGGAGAGAACAAGTCTTCTGTGTTTGCTACACAGATGGGAGACTCCCTGTTGCTGTGAGTTAAGGAAGCTGAAGTTGGAGAGGTGGGCAGGGTTAAGTCATAAGTCCTCACAAGGATTTCAAATTTTATTCTAGTTGTCAACTGAAGATCTTGGAATCATTCAGGTGGGGAATTATAAAGGGCTGGCTCTTGCTCCAAGAGTTCTCTCAGCTTCTTGTGTGAAGGACTGAGAGTCGGGAATAAAGATAGAGATGGCCCGCCCCTGGGTACCAGGATGTAGCAGGAAATGAGGATAGAATAGACAGAAGTGGGAGCAGTGAGGAGAATAAGAAGTGGTCAGAACAATCCCAGAACTCTGGGAGGCAGAGGCAGGCGGATTTCTGAGTTTGAGGCCAGCTTCGTCTAGAGAGTGAGTTCCAGGATAGCCAGGGCTATACAGAAAAAACCAAATCCAACCCGCCCCCCCAAAAGTGGTCAGGACCAAGCTGCCTGTTAGTTACAAGTAATCTGGGGGAGTGGGAATGCTTGGTAGATGGAAGAAGGGATGAAAGAGGAAATAGACTTAAAAATTGTCCTTGGATGTCTGAGCAACTAGATGGTAGTGGTGCTGTCATCAGGACAGAGAAGCTCAGCTCAGGGACAGGAATCATACTAGATGGTAGTGGGGTGACCATCACAATAGGGAAGATCAGGGACAGGGAACCAGGAGAAGAATTAGACAGATTGGATAGTTATATTTAGCTCATGTTAAATGCAGTGGAAATCTGGAAGCTGGAATTGTTAAGTAGCTGTGGATTTATGCACCTTGGACATCAGAGACTGGTCATCTGAAACATGGGATTTTGAGAGTAAAAGCTAGCTAAAACAAAACAAAACAAAAGCCACCACCACCAACAACCGAAAAGGGGCAGGAAAGAAGGTTACCACTGAAAACATTTCCTGAGGGGTGTAGCTCTCTAGCAGTGGGTAGTGACTAAGGGAGAGAGAACTGATGAGCAGTTTGCCAAGCTGTGGTTCACTTATGACCTCGATGATCAAAGCCATTGGAGTGATAAGGCGGGGAGTAAAGGCCTAGTGTAATGAGTTAAAGGGACTGATGCAGAGAGGCCCGGCTCAGTGAGAAAAACGAAAAGCACTGATGGTTTGAAAAATACTTTCAAATACATTCTTTGGCTAACCCAATGCTAAAACACCCATTAACATAAATCTGCTTAGAGGAGCTTGCAATTATTTATCCAAAACTTTATTTACTGGGGTTTTTATTTCTTATATAAGACTCAGCTCTTGATCTTATAACTTATTTACAGAAGTATGTGCATCAAGAACTTAAGAAAAAAAAACCCAAGTTTTGGATGCATTAAAATCATTAGTATGGAAATTTTAGAAAAATTACTTTGTTAAATATGTTACTTTAATTTCAGGAATGGACCCTGGTGGTTGTGGTACATTTTCCAGTTTATTTTTATTCTGGTTCCTCTGCTCTTTCCTTTGCAGGATTGTTTATATCATGGGATACAGAAAGAGTGTGCCCTCTGCCCTTCTAACCAGATAGTTGTCATTTTGGTCTGCCAGTCAAACTCTAGCGTCTGCCTTGAACATGGGGACAATCGATCATAGTTTGGACATTTGGGTCGTTTCTTCTAATTTTAGTCACAAACATTGGACTCTTGTGGGGGAGTGATTGGCAAGCCCCTTGTCCAAGTCTCAGGAAGGTTACCACTGTCCTTATGGCTAACAACTGCACAAATAGAAACAGGCTGAGTTTGTGAACATAGTTTGGACAAATTATTTGAAGTACGAGTCTACCTCCTAACTGTATTTATTATTCCAGCTCTTGGCATAACAAGAATGAGAACCTCTGCTTATGCAAAGCTTTTCCCAGTAAAGATCTGTGATGACTTTACTTTCCCACGCGTGTGATTGTAACTGACCACAAACCTAGCCTATGACACCACCTACAGAAGAGTCCCAATACCTCACCCAGCAAGATGCATATGTGAAGGGCAAATGTCCTTGGTCATCTTCTCTCTTTCCTTACTTTTAGTATGGCAAAATTGAATGAAACTCTACTTCTAATTTTTATCCAAATACATTAATAAATACATGAGGTGAGAGGTTTAGAGTCACCTATGACTCAAATGCTCTCTCTCTCTCTCTCTCTCTGTGTGTGTGTGTGTGTGTGTCTGTGTGTGTGTATGTTTGTGTGTGTGTGTGTGTGTGAAAAGCCCACCCAGGACTTTGTATAATAGAGCAGACATGTGTGCCTAGAACTCTATAAGCTGCTCTGAATGGGAACAGGAGCCTGTGCCTGACGCGTTCACTGTAGAAGGATACACATAGACCTTGTATATGTTCCAGGAACCTTCTTGCTTGGCTGCCACCTGACTACTGTTGGCTTGCGAGCTGAGAAAATGTGGTTTTATTGGGTTGGTGGCTGCCAGCTGAGCAGTTTTCTACTTCGCTAGTTTCTATGCCCAGCCCCTCAGCAGCTTAGCCTCAGTTCACAGCCTTCGGGGTCACTAAAAGAGGTTTTGGTCTCCCTCCTAGCAACAGGTGGCCTTTGCTCTATATATTCTTAGCAAAGATTGACAATCTTTTATAGTTTGTAGAAGCAATGCTAAAAATACACCTAAGGTTTTAAGAACACCAAAAACTGGAGTTTCTACTTTTCAAAATATCTAAATATGGTTGGTTTAAGAAATCTCAAGTATATGCATCAGTTCTAATTTGTCTGCAGACACTTTTTTTGGTATCATTCACTCCTTCTGGCTATTACAATCTTTCTACCTGTTCTTGGACAAAGCTCCCCAAACCCTGGGGGAAGGGATTTGATGAAACCACCCCATTTAGGACTGTGTGTTCCAAATTCTCTCACTCTTGTACACAGCATGCCCAGGGCAAAACAGAGTTTTAGATTTAGAGGGGAATGGAGATGAACTTGTACCTTCAACCAAGAAGCTATCTCTGAGAGACATCTGCAAATTAATTTTACCCAGTGGAGTCTCATTGAGTAGTATATTGACCACATTTAAGAGTGGCCCATGCCCAGTTGTAGATGGACAACACAAAATACATTTAATGTTATTTTTGTAGACTTTTCCCTCTCATCACTTTGTTGGGACAGTTTTTTGTCTTATTGGCCTTGGTTTGTATATTATGGTTTCTGAATTTGATTTTGTGTTTTGTGTTTTTTGTGTGTTTGCCTATTTATGTTTCTTGTGATTTTTCTTAGAAGCAAAGCAAAATAAACAAACAAAAAGAAATCCCAAGTATCTAGTTTAAATGTTATTTGAAAATTTTGTGCATTGAATCTAGTTTTTAATTAAATAAATACTTTAATTCAATAATCACTATAAAACTTTAGCAAACACAGCAGTATATTAAGTAAGACATTCTAGCTTCCCAGTCTTTTTCTTCCCTGGTCACACCTTGGGGTCCACCCTTGCAGGCATCCTGAGCTACTGACATAAAATGAAACCTTTGTGAACGTTTTCACATCCTATCCTTTAAACACTGTTATTCTGCAAGTTTGCTAGGTAAAAAGCTAAATTTGTCACAAACATTATCCCATGACACACAGCACATTAGAGATTGAGAAAGCTACTGTTTAAAAAAATGTATCCCTTACCAGATAAATAGACAAATGAGAGTCCTGTAAAGGACAAACTGGAATTCATTCATGCATTCCCTTCTGTGTGGTAATCAGAGGTGAATGAACTTTACTTTCCCGTTCTAGACACGACTAGACAATCTGTTCCCAATTCAGAGATGGGAATTTAATTCTAGTTTCTCTTAACCTCCCTTGTGGTCTCTGTGTCTATCTCTTTCTGTCACGCAGACACACTGACACACAATCACATACACACATACTTTCCCACATGTCACAGACACACACACACACACACACACACACACACACACACATGCAGACAATAATTTCCCACAAGTCTTAAAATAGTCATAGAATTTTTCTTGAGCCACATTTCCATTATTATGGTCACTAAGCTTTTAAGAGACGCACAGTCAAAAAGTGAGGCGTTGACTCTGGACAGACTGCTAGAGCTCATAGCCCACTTCCCCCATTCACTAACCGACATACAGCTTCCCTGCTTCAATTTGGTCATAATTGTATTTTCTTCACAGGAATTCTTTGAGGACCAAATGAACTGAGGATGTTGTTCTGAGGTGGAGTGCTTCTCCACAGGCACAGGACCATCCTTCAAACAAATTGAAAACACAAACAAAAAAATTGCTTAGAAATAAATTCTAGTCATTAGTCTCATTATAGGTCCTCAAGACAGGGGTTGAGGTAGATTATTAATAGAATCATGTGTGCTATTTATTTGCTTTATTGTTTGGCCACTTATCAAAAATCCAGGTTGAAATTTATCCTTTTATCTTCAAACTTGAAAATATTTCTCTATTATCTTCTGATTAGAATAAAAAAGATTAAGGAAGTCTTGACTGGTGGCACACCTCTTTAAACCCAGCACTTTTAAGGCAGAGTCAGGTGGATCTCTGGGAATTCAAGGCCAGCCTGCTCTACATAGTAAGTTCGAGAACAGCCAGGTTACAGAATGAGTCCCTGTATTAAAAAAAAAAAAGATCGAATTTTAAGGAAATTGGATACTAGTACAAGTCCTCTCTGTGTTCTATTTTATTTCAGGTTATTTTAGTTCATTTTAATTTAGTTTTGTTTTCTCTCCCTACAGTTTAGGATTTTCTTCTAATATCCAGGCGCTATAGTATTTTATGAAGCTACATTTGTATGGAGACCTTTTAGATTTGAAGATTTTACCATTCAGTCTGGAAAAGTTGGCCTATCTTATTGTTTTGACTGTTTATTTGCCTATAGCCTTTACTCGTGTTCACTTTGCAAGTCTTGTTAGTTTGTTTGCCTTCTTGTGATGAGCCTCTGACTTTCTCTTTCTTTAGTTCTTCCTGGTTCCTACCTTATTGGCTTCTTCAATTTGTTTTAATCTTATTTCCTTAACTTTATTTGGCAACTCTGCTATTTAAGCCTTTATTTTTACATTATATTATTTCGTGTGTATAGGGTTCTTACAGGCATGTATGTCCATGCACACATGAGTACAGTACCCACAGAGGCCAGAAGAGAGTGTTAAATTTCCTGGTACTGAAATTACAGGCAGTCATGAGATGCAATGTTGCTGAGAATCAAGCTGTGGTCTCCTGGAAGAGCAACCAGGGTTGAGCCATCTCTCCAACTCTGGAATCTTTATTTTAACATCTTATAAGAGGGTATGTTTATTAATCTGTGAATAGCCCCTGTTTTCCTCTGAAGATTGTGTGATTCATG
Organism: Apodemus sylvaticus; assembly: GCF_947179515.1. NCBI lineage: Eukaryota > Metazoa > Chordata > Mammalia > Rodentia > Muridae > Apodemus > Apodemus sylvaticus. The sequence goes on from NC_067478.1 coordinate 41,021,024, forward strand.
TATCTGCACATGAAACACACACATTATTGTTTCCCCACCATCTCTGCTCTGTTCGTGAAGTTTCCTTCAGTTCCTGCTGATTCAAATGCCCACTCACATGGGGAAGGCTTCTCCAGCAAGTGAGCTTCTCTTCTTGGATGAGAGTGCACACTCGTCTTTCACACATCTTCTTTTTTCTGTGACGTTGCTAAAAATATATTCAAAATTGAAACATGTTTTATTCAGTTCAGATCTAGCAACTCAACAAACAAACAAACAAACTAGCAAGTGTGGAACTGGTGTGCAGGCCATGATGGAAAGAAAGGCAGACCAGTAAAAAAGACCACAAACATTAAAAATTCTATCCTGTTATTTTCCCTAACAATTGTGGAAACTACAAAAATAAAAATAAAAAAAGCAACATGGGTGTCTTTATTTTCTTTACTTATTCATCTTTTAAACCTTTTTAATCAGCACACAGAGCCCTGGGTTCGGTGGGTTACACTCTGGCCTCTTCCCACAGTGCCCTTCTGTGCCTTCCTGTCCCTTCTGCCTGATCTTCTCTGGTGAACTCCCCACTCCTCCCAGCCTGGCCCGCGCTCAGCTCAAAGCTCTTGTCTAGGTCTTTACTGCGCTTGGCCCTCTTTGTCTCCGTTCTCCACTCTGTAAATCAGGTTTTTTTCCACTTCTGATTTCTCTTTCCAGTTTCTGTTCCTGCCTCTGTTTTCATTATCCCTTTGGGTAGCACTGCTTGGTTATTTGTGCTTTTGTTTTCTTTAATCTCAGAACTGGAGGGAATTAAGATACTAAACATACGTTCTCAGAAAGGTGTGATTAACCTAGAGCGGATCTTTTCTTTTTTTATCATATCTATCCCTCCAAACTTTCCCGCTCCCTCCCCTCTCCCTCTCCACCCCCTCTCCTAACCCACAGATTCCAGTTAATTTTTAAGAAATATTTTCAGGAACAAGATTGCTACGGCTGTTATCACTGATATTGCGCTCTCTGAACTAAGGATCTACTTCTTGAATACCTGGTGTTCACAAGGTCTATTCCAAAATACATGTGGCCTTATTGAAAACAACAACAACAACAACAATAAAACCTCCCACGTATTTCCACCAAGCAATAAATTCATCAAATGGCTTTTTATCCTGTCATATTATAGAATGTGTTTGAACACTAAAACCTTAAATAGCATTCCATTATAAGGTTCATAGGTCAGATTATTTTTCTTCTAGCTGATGGAATGCAGAGAATCATTTCTCTTGGGTCATCATATGTGTGTGCTTGTGCATGTCTGTGTGACCGTATGTGTGAGCATGATGTATATGTGTGTGCTTAAGAGTTGTGTGTGTGTGTGTGTGTGTGTGACAGAGAGACAAGGAGAGAACCCTCCTGGTGACTAACACCACAGGATCTGTATGATCCTCCATGCTTCCACATATTCACTTACAGAATGGGGACAACCATTCCCGTGAATATGAAAGTGCATCCTCTTGTAAAACACGCGTAAATAGCCCCATTTAGATGTAAAAGTAGCCTTGCCTATCAAACATGGATCAGTGAAATGTTAGAAGCAAAGGTGCTTTCATTCTTGAGGTTTCTGGTCTGTTCAAGCAGGATAGTTGGGTCAGGATTTGTTCTTGCCTGGAATTATATTGCTTTCCCATCTGAGAGGCCCATCTCCAGAGAGAGAACTCTTGATTGGCTACCAAGGGGTTGCCTTTGTTCTTTGCCTGGAGGGCTGGAGGCAAAAAAGCAGAAAGGAAACTGGAACAGGGCTCATCCTTGGACTAGCAGCCCTCTAGGAAGAGAATTATAAAATTTAAATGAGGGTGAATAAACTAAACTTTCCTTAAGACCTTGCCATGCAACACCAGGAATGCTTGCATAAGTATCCAGTTTATCTGCCCCACATTCAATGACATTCGTGAAAGACTTCTTTGGACCTGATATGGAAAGTTCTAGATAACAAATATGCCATCCTTCAGTCTGAAGTAAAGAAACACTTACTTCATTCAACAGTTAAGTGAGCTGCTATCTGGCCCTCATTATATCTGTGATTTACAAGGTCTCCGCAGGCCTGCATGGCTCACGTCAGAGACCACCAATATAAAACGCAGCAAATGGGATTTTTATCTTTCAGCACGGCTCTGAGTTGTTGCACAAGATCTGCTCCTCAGTCTGCATATAATGACTCTAATGTAAACCATTATCTCCGTGCAGGAGAGTAAACCAAGAGCTTCCATGCTTGGGATCATACTTAAACATGCCTGACACTCACAGCTCCCAGCACTCCTTGAAATATCTGTGCCATGCAAGACGTTCCAAGTGGAGACAAGGCAGGGCTGTGAGTGAGTGGAGCGGTGCTATCTCGCCAGGAGTTTGTTGACAGGCTGGGGAGTGAACATTTCACCAGAAATCAAAGGCTGATTTGTCCCTGGGCTTCCAAAGGATCTGGTAAAAACTGATTCTATCAGGAAAGAGAGTCAGTCTCCAGAAAGATCCCCTTCAAGGCCCAGACCTTTTGTTTCTTGCAATTAAAATAAATATACGTGGAGGGTTTATCTTGTCTTCTTTATTGGGAATTCTGAAAGACAGACGAATTTTAGTCTCTTTTTAGAATAATGGGAAAGGTTTTATCTGGGAGGGTGGAACTAACCCAGAATAGTGGGTAACTTGAATCTTAATTTCGGCTTTTTCTGTTTCAGGCTTTCTATTTCAAAAAAGTTCTTCATAGGAGCTCTGTAATAGGGCAAAGGGGAGGAGGGATGAGATGGGGAGCTTGTTGAGGGGAAACCTGGAAGGGGGACAACATTTGAAATGTAAACAAATAAAATAACTAATTTTTAAAAAAAGGAAAAAAATCATTTTCAAGATAAATGTTTAATGAATTCGTCACCTTTCATCTTTAGTGATCTTGAGCCCACTGACTGAGCTCATTTTGTTTTTCCTAAGGGAAGGAACTTTGATAACTACCTCAACAGTGCTAATGAGACCCAAGACTTCTCCCCTTCTGCCAGCACTCAGTGTATAATAAAGGGGTGAGGGACCATCTTGATCTCAGCAGTAGCCTGCAAGTGCCCTGTAGTTCCAGGGAGGTGACTGAGAAGTCAATCACAGATTAGATGTCCCCTCGGGCAGCAAGCTGATAACTTAACAGGTAGGCCAGGTCTCACAAATGCACTTATGTAGACAAGAAAACACGAGGATGAACATTTATGAATTAAATGACCAGAATGTTTTACTATTTGGTATGGGTGTGCTTTAAAAGAAATTGACAATGATTTGGTTTTTAAATCTACAATCCAATTAAAAATTGAAATATGAAGCAATCGATTACTATCACAGATTCTCTGTTTTCAAGGATATCATCTGGGCTCATGTTTACAATACAAACATTGTGGTGTGTGTGTGTGTGTGTGGTGTGCTCCCATATTCACCCTGTGTGTAGACAGAGATTGCTGCCAGATATCGGATACTAGATGCGTCATGTCTCATTTAATTGTTGGTTGCTTTTCTTTCTTTTTTATTTATTTATTTATTTATTTATTTATTTATTTATTTATTTATTTATTTATTTTAGACAGAATCTCACCAGAAGGTGATACCACATACTTTGAATCCCAGCATTCAGGAGGCAGAGACAGGTGATCTCTGAGTTCAAGGCTAGCCTTCTCTACAGAATAAGTTCTAGGACACAGAGACAATCTCTTTCTCCTCTCCTCTCCTCTCCTCTCCTCTCCTCTCCTCTCCTCTCCTCTCCTCTCCTTTCTCTCTCCATCTCTCCCTCCCTCCCTCCCTCCCTCCCTCCCTCCCTCCCTCCCTCCCTCCCTCCCCCCTCTCTCACACACACAAACACACACTCACAATCTCACACTGAACTTGGAATTTCCCACTTCAGCTACACTGGATGGTATGCAAAACCCTAGGATCCTCTGTACCCAAGACCCCCAGCACTGAGATTAAAGGTGCATGCTTCTGTCAGGCTTTCTATGTCTATGTGGGTGCTAGGAGACCAAGTCTAGGTCTTCATGTTTGCACATCAGGCCCTTTACTGACAGAGCCATCTCCCTATCCCCAGAAAATGACTAATATTAAGAAAGAGATGCAATGGATCAGGTTGTAATAAGCATCTGGAGTTTTAAATAAAATACTTTATCTAAACTTAGATTATCAAAGTATCTTGGTCAAACCCAACACTTGTAGAGATGTATTTCTAAGTATTTCCAGTAATCTGAACAAGACAGTTCTTCAAGCACCAGTTTGTTTGTAGTTCTGTGACAACCTGTTGTCTTAAAAGAGTAACACACTGAATCCCCTGCATAGCCTTGGCCAGAATCTTTTGGGCATTTACTTTCCGCTATGCTGGAAAGTCCTTACTGAATTTTCCAGGTGAGTAAAAGAGGAGAGAATATTTATTCCCAGCCTTGATTTTGGGAAACTGCTATGCTGCCAACATGACTCCCCACATCGTTTGTTAGAAAGCTACTGTTCATTCCCATGCTGCGTTGAGGAGAAACTGTGCCTCTCCACCGCCATTGTGTAAGACTTTCCATCCTGCCATGAGGAGCATGCCTGGCTTCCTTCTTTGGATGCTCTCTTCCAGGCAATTGGCTGTACGGGCAGCCAAACTCAGACATTTTCTGAGAGCCAGCACTCTAGCAATTCACCTGTAGCCATGAGTTAATATCCCAGAAACCTGACTTATTGGAAACAATAAGACTCATGGATTCACCATAATTTTCTTCCTATAAACATAAAGGTATGTGGCAAACCAAAACATACTGGGAACAGAAAACATGTCCAACAGGAACATCTTCCCTTTTCAGTCTGTTCTAGCATCACCAGTGCAAACAGCTACTAGAAAACCATTCTGGCTTTTCTGCTTAGTGGGGCCACAGCTTGACTGTAATGATTTCAACCAAGTTTGGGGTTAATGAGTTCCTATTGTACTGTTGAGCTGAGAATGGACATTAATTTCTGCTTTAGCACGCAGTGTCCAGACACTGTGAATCTCTGCCCCCAACCCTACCTTCAGTTGTGGAGACACAGTGGCTAGTTTGGTGGGAACAAAGAAATGAGCATAAAACTGAGGCAAAGGACAGGAGCCCTTCACATAAGATCAGTGCTTGACAACCGTTCTGTAGTTGTGAGCATTTCCCTCACACTTCCGAAGTTCTGTCGAGATTGCAAATGGAGGCTTGTATAGTATACGTCTAATATTAAAAGGATGAATGCAAAGTTATAAAACAACAGCACACAAGTGTGTCTTCATGATGTCGCAGAAAGCCAGACACCATTTGGAATATTTGGACTTTGTAGGATGAGAAGAGCTCTACAGATTATTTTCTAAAAGTCTCTTTTGGGCTGTGGCTTGAATTACTCTCACAGGTGTGGTTTGCTCGTGGCCAGCTCAAATTCTAAATTTCATTCTTTCCATTTCTCTTTCTGCTTCCACGTGGGTGCCTAACTCCAGACAAATTGTTGAGCTTTCTTGGCTCTAAATGTACACGGTGCTTTCCTTCAGTTTGCTTCTGTTAGAGTGTGAGTTTGAAATGCTCTTAGCGGGCTCATGTGTGACATGGTGAGTCTCCAGTGAGTGCCATTATTTGGGAGAGTTTCTGGAAGCTGTAGAGCACAACAAGAGGAAGTAGGTCACAAGGGCACAACTTTGTAGGTCATGCCTGGTGCTCCATGCTTCTGCTTCCTATGAAGTAAAAAAAAAACCCTTTTCCCTATACACCCACATCCCTGGGTCTCTGCCTGATGACCTGTAACCATTAGTATGAAATTATGTCTTGAAATCATATTTGTCACCAAAATCCACCAGACAATATCATAAACAAATGCTATTTTTTACCCCTATGGTAAATAGCATGCATTCTTTCAAATATAATTTTGGTTTTTCCAAACTTTTCTTTTATAAATCCTTTAAAAATATGAAAGTGCTAAGGTCTTTCATGAAAGTTGAGGATGTTCTGGAATTTTCCCTAATATACTACATATAAATAGAAGCAGAACTTGGGGTCACTAGTCCTATCTTATCCCACAGGGACAGTAGCATGTACCCGCTTCATTCTCCAAGTCTGCCCGGTGGCATCCTGCTCCAGGACATCTGGTTATTTCTGTTACTGCATTCCACATTTCTGAGAGATGACTAAATACGTGCCTAGTCTGAATAGCTCTAATCTGAAGAGGTGCACTCCCTGTGGTTTAGCAGTCACCTACCCATCCATCATAGGGAGAGGCAGCTGTCCCTCACAGAATCACCCTCAGATACTGTCCAGCATGAGAATATGTTTCAGTACTGGGAAAGAGGCAGATATCAAAGCTTTCAAATAAAGTGCCAGTTGCTAGGTCAAAAGAATTGAAATTTAGAGGAGGAATGTGATTTATTGGCTTTATAATAAACAAAAGAAATACTGACTCTGATTTGTTTTTAGAAAAAACTGTAATACTTCACAACATGAATTTTGGCATGAATTAAACTGTGCCCTTGGGGCTGGTGAGATGGCTCAGTGGTTAGGAGCACTGACTGCTCTTCCGAAGGTCCTGAGTTCAAATTCCAGCAACCACATGGTGACTCACAACCATCCCTAATGAGATCTCACGCCCTCTTCTGGTGTGTCTGAAGACAGCTACAGTGTACTTACATATAACAATAAATAAATCTTTAAAAAAACAAAACAAAACAAAACAAAACTGTGCCCTTAATTTGAGACCAATACTAAATAAGGAGTAGCAGTCAAGTGCCCCTATCTAGGCTGTGATGGCAATAGGAATTGGAGAGCAATGATGAAAGAGTTGAGATCAAAACTTTGGTGGAAATTTTTGGCAAGGAAAATTGTATGTCTTTAATTACCAATATTAATAAGTAATATTTGCTGTGGTAAGACATGTAGTCAACATGTCGTGTGGATAATACCTTATTTATTTTCACAATAGTTTTTTTAACCATTGCCTACCTTTTCTACTTCAGTAGGAAGATTACATGCCTTACTCCTACTCCTATAGTTAGCAAGCAATAGAAACAGGGCTAACTAAATGTTTTGATTGAGTGCTGGTGGTTATCGAGTGTGGTGGTTTAAATGAGAATGGCCTTCATAGTCTAACAATTTGAGTACTTGATCCTCACTTGCTGAAACTGCTGGGGAGCTTATGAGGTGTGGCCTTGTTGTAAGAGGTCTCACTGGGGCGGAGGAGGGTGGTCTTTGAGGTTTCAAAGGGTCCATGGTGTGATTCCTAGTATGCATTGTATCCTGCTTGTGGTGGAGATGTGAGCTCTCAGTTGTTCCTGCCATCATGCCTTCTCTCTGCCATCACGGATTCCAACCGTTTGAAACCGTAAGCCCAATTAAATGTCTTCTTTATTAATTTCTTTTGTCATGGTGTCATATCACTGTGGCAGGAAAATAAGTAATATGTCCAGTTTCCTTAGAAGAAACTCCACTGTTGCCCAAAGCTGCCAGGACTGTCAGCGTGAACCCAAGCAGGGCTACCACAGGCTGGACTGGTGCTGCCTCGTATCAGGACGGGCACAAGATGGTTCTGAAGAGACAGCCAACCATATTCCTTAAGAAGGTGTGCAAATTTGTGACTTTCAATCCCAGGGGTTCTCAAAGGCGGCACATATTCCACTCCAAAAGTCAGGTACCACGTATCACCTGAAAAGACATGAGATAGGGTCTCAAATGGTGCATATTCCCTTTTATAAAAAATACTTTAGGACTCAGACAGTTATAGACACCCACAGGCAAACAATGGATGGATCTTGGGGACTCTTCCAGAAGACTAGGAGGAAGGATTGTGGGCCCTGAAGAAGGCTCCACAGGAAGAGTAACAGGATCAACTCACCTGGACCCTTGGGGCCTCTCAGAGTCTGAAACACCAACCAAAGAACGTTCACAGGCTGGACCTAGGCCTCCCCGCCATATGTACCAGCTGTGCAGCTTGGTCTTCATGTGGGACTCAAACAACTGGAGCAGGGGCTTTCCCAAAAGGCGTTACCAGTAACTGGGATGGATTCTATTAGCTGGCCTGCCTTGTCTGGCCTCAGTGGGAGAGGAAGTGCCTAGCCTCATAGAGACTTGAAGTGCCAGGGTGTGGAGAACACCCAGGGGCCCCCCAACCGCTCAGAGGAGGATAGGGTGGGGGAAGGATTGTAGGAGGGGGTGACCAGGGAGCAATAAAGTTAAATTGAAAATAAACTAAAAAAAAAAAAAAGCTGTCATGAAACTTTCTCACAGTAAGCAAAGAGGCAAATGCAGTGGCTGCCTCCTTGGAACGGCTCATCTGCTCCTGTCTAGGTCTCAGCCTCTGTGTGTCCGGTGGGCAAAAGCATTGTGATGATTTCCTCTGGATTTCTTTTTCTCTTGCCCTTAGAAGTGTTTGATATTTCTATGTGTGGGAAATATTTACACGGTCTCACACTCTTGCTCCCCCCTCCTTATTTTTGGACATAAAATTCTCATTCAGAGAGCCATGACAAAAAATAAAAAAAGGTTAACACACCAAGCCCCAATTTCATCTTCTTCTTCCTCTCCATACTGCTCTAAAGGTGAGGTAAATAAACTTTCAGCAATCCACACCCATTGTCCTTGTCTTCAGATGTGATTGGAACTGAGGTGGCTGTGAGTTACTCTCTTCACCTTGCCCTTTAGCTCTGAGACAACAGCAGAATTTCTGAATAAGTCAAAAAGTTTGCTTGCCTGTTCAACAAAGCTTCTGGAAGAAACATCTCTCAGAATGTGTGGGGAGTCTGAACATGTGCTCTGTGTGGTGTTTAATGAATGATTGCCCACTATATGAAAAAGTTTGAGGATCAGCTTGCATTTAGACCTCAACACCTCCACATACTCTTGCCATGAACCTCATGGGGCATGTTTTCCTAAACAGAGCAGTGTCCTGGGGAAATAGGCTAATGACAGGTCTCCTGACAGTGCCTCAGTTTTAAAATTCCTTTTTTTTTTTCCTACATCTTTTTCCATTTTGTTCTCTACAAGGGCCACCTCTCAAGTGATGAGTAAGCGACATGTGATCTGTGAAAGACTGGCCTCTCCATTTCCCTCACCACTACAGTTCTCTGGAGGAGCCAATGAAAGGCTAGCGCTTTCAGGAAGAGTAATTACTATCGAGACACAGCCATTGCGTCAATCATCTGGGTGTCAATCAATCTCTGTAAGGCCAGAGTTCAATTAATTGACGACACCCTGGAGACACCCAAAGCAGTTAACATGTCTCCAAATTCAAGTCAAAAATACAATCTGCAACATCTGATTTCCCATAAATTCCCATTGCGGAGTTTCATCTCTTAATGTATCCCTTCATGCCAAACAGTCCTCTGTTGAGAAATGCTAGAAGGAAGCATAGATATCAAATCCTGAAAGGTCACAGTGTGTCAACATAAAGCATTAGGACATACTACCTTTGGCTATGCCAATAAGAAAATACCATTTCATTATAAGCTCTCATCCATAGTCTATTTTCAGAAAGAAGCATGTTTTACCCGGAAAGTTTCACAATATAACATTTGTATACCCAGTATGCATTTCAACATTTATTTATTTTTTCAGAAGCAAATCATTGTTCCCATCTTTGAGTGCGATTAGTCAACAAGCTGATGATGAGTGATATCCTCTCATTTTATAGAGGTAAAGTAGCCCCAGGGAGATGCGGGATCACAGAAGTGATGTTGGGATGAGATATTGGTAAGGAGAGAAAGGCCAGGTAAATCAGTGCTGCCCGCTGGTCCTTGTTTCAGAAGCTTAATTAAAGATTCTTTGGCTGGGTTTCATCTTGACAATCAATCTGGATACCTGCAGAAGTCCTGAAGGTCAGAGTATAATAATAAGATTCCATAGATGGGGTGAGAAAACCAGGAACTTACTTCTAATGATTTTGGACACCCAGTAGTCTAAGACCAGGATGCCAATCAACTTCATCCTATGATGAGTGTCCTCTTTAAGTCTGAGAATAGTTACTTTATGTGTATGCACTTAAACAGATGAGAGGGAGGAAAGAGGAAGAGAGGACAGAACTCTAATCACTCTTCATTTTCCTCTAAAGACACAAATACATGACTTCATTTAAATCTAGTTATCTCCCAGAGACCTTGTCTCCAAATAATGATGGTTAGATTTTTAACACTGAAACCTTGAGGTAGACACAAATATTTAGTCCATATCTTGAGGCATTATTTCTTTCTTTTCTTTTTTTTCTTTTTTTATTAAATATTTTTATTTTCTATATTCTTTGTTTACATTCCAACTGATTTCCCCTTTCCCAGATCCCCCCTCCCCATATGTCCCATAAACCTTCTTCTCTCCATCCATTCTCCAATCAGCTCCCTCCTTTTTCTCTGTCCTTATATTCCCCTCCAATGCTAGGTCAATCCTTTCCAGGATCAGTACCCTCTCCATACTTCTTCATGGAAGTCATTTGTTATGCGATTTGTGCCTTGGATATTCAGAGCTTCTGGGCTAATTAATATCCACTTATCAGAGATTGCATTCCATGTATATTCTTTTGTGATTGGGTTACCTCACTTAGGATGATATTTTCCAGATCAAACCATTTGCCTAAAAATTTTGTGAATTCACTGTTTCTAATTGCTGAGTAGTAGTATTCCATTGTGTAAATATACCACATTTTCTGTATCCATTCCTCCTTTGAGGGACATCTGGGTTCTTTCCAGCTTCTGGCTATTATAAATAAGGCTGCTATGAACATAATGGAGCATGTGTCTTTACTGCATGCTGGGGAATCCTTTGGGTATATGCCCAGGAGCGGTATATCAGGGTCCTCCAGAAGTGTCATGTCCAGTTTTCTGAGGAACCGCCAGACTGATTTCCAAAGTGGTTGTACCATCTTACAGCCCCACCAGCAGTGGAGGAGTGTTCCTCATGGGTTTTTTTGTTATTCCAGATGAATTTGAGAATTGCTTTTTCTAACTCTGTGAAGAACTGAGTTGGGATTTTCATGGGGATTGCGTTGAATCTGTAGATCACTTTTGGCAAGATGGCCATTTTAACTATATTAATCCTGCCGATCCACGAGCATGGCAGATTTTTCCATTTTCTGAGGTCTTCTTCGATTTCCTTCTTCAGAGACCTGAAGTTCTTGTCTGTAGATCTTTCACTTGTTTGGTTAGAGTCACACCAAGATACTTTATATTGTTTGTGGCTATTGTGAGGGGTGTCATTTCCCTAACTTCTTTCTCAGCCTGCTTATCCTTTGAGTATAGGAAGGCAACTGATTTGCTTGAGTTGAGCTGAGGCATTATTTCTTACAGGGCAGAAGAACAAAAGATTGTAGCCATACCTGTCTATGAGAGAAGCAGAAGAGAAGAGAAAGGCCAACTCAAAGCTTATGGTCAGAGACAAATTCATTTTCTCTCTTTTTGTTCCACTGAAGTAACCAGCATGATCAGGCAATAGCCTTCATAAGATCCACCTCAAAAACCACACACTTAATGTAATCAATCATTGCTGTTTCTGTTCCCTTTGGGATTTGGAGGGCTTTTCATTTCCTTTCAAATCTTCCAATTAACGGTACAGCCCCCAACCTGTTGCCTTCTCTAATATTATAAATATTTTGGTCATTGCCTCATGAGATGCGTGCCTGTGTGGCCTCACTCATGATTTAAATCCTCTGAGATTAAGGGTAATAATATCTCTATTCTAGAGCTAACCAAATGTTCAGAACTACAAAAACTCGCTTGTCAGTTCATGTTGTTTGTTTCCCTATAGGTAAAATACCTCATTTTCTGATATGAACTATGATTTTATATTTACTTTTGGAGAGACACATTTTGTTGGAACGTTTTTTCATCAGTTTTGGATCCACCTCATCATGTAAACAAAACCAAATTTTCTAATCCCCACAAAAGTAAACACAAGTGCAAAAGTATTCTGTGTGCTTCAGTTCACACCAAAATGTATAAATATTTCTGATTTACAAAGCACAGTGTGTAGGCAGAGTGTAAGCCATTTGGCTTTGGCTTCCGCTCATTTTAGCTTTAGTCTCTCACTGAAAGACAAATTTCTGAAAAATAAAACACCTTTTAGAAATCAAAATTATGATGTCACAAATCTGTGAAGTTGTGAAATGTAAGAAGTCAACTGGGAGGGACAAGACACACACACACACACACACACACACACACACACACAAACACATTTCATTTTATTTGCATGTGACTCAGAATAGGACACAAGATCTTCTGGAGTTACAGGCATTTGTAGGCTTCTGTTTTGGTGCTCACCAGTTAAGAGCACTTGCTGCTTCTACAAAGGACCCAGATTCAGTCGTCATCACTAGCTCTGAATGCTAAGTTTTTATTGTACAACGAAAGCTCCCCTCAGAGTTCCACTCCATGTCCTTTATCAGATCACCATTGGACAAAAGTCTTTCAGATCAATGATTCTCTCTTGTTATATTTACAATATACATTTTGTAAGTTTAACCAAAATGAGGTATATTTGTTCAGTAATCTCTTTATTATAAGGGATGAAACTAACACATACATATTTATCTTCAGGGATTTCTGGTTGAAACAACTTTAGGGGATCCTATTACCTTTCTACTTTTCAGTCAATTTTTTCTCAATATTTCACCTCAAAATCTACTAAACCATGACAGAGGGGCACTGGGTATCATTTTAAGAAAATACCTGCTCCCCAGTTTCTGATCATGGAATACATCTTAATCATTTGCCTTGCACAGATGAACCCAGTGTGTTTTGCTTTACAAACATACATAAAATCGGGCAGAAAATAGTGCCTTCTATGATTGCCCTGCCCGTTGTGTTTAAAAGTTACTCTCATATGTTTCAAAGTTCTCATGTGCTCAGAGCTTATTTTGTTCTAAATTTGTGTTTGCATCAGAAGATGTATTGGGGTTGTTTGATAGCTTATTGCAGTAATGGTGTCCTATTTGCTCACACCTTTCATCCACACTTTTGAGTAGTCTCTTTCTGCCCTGATAGAGTATGGCTATGTGACTTGCTTGGCAATTGGAGTATAGCAAGCATGGAGACTAGCAAGCAAGGCTTGAAAAATACTTGTACTTTAGAGCTTGACCTTTCCTTCTGATCTTTGGAAACATGACAACATCTATGTGGGGTCAGAGAGCCAGGGGATCAGGAGGAGCAGGCCTGGAGCAAGAGTTGGGTTGAGGCATGTCCAAACCCCAGAAATCTAATCCTGAAGGTGTAGGATCACTCCCCTCCTGTCCTGGGCTTGAATTTTCTAGTCCCATAGCCTTGTGTGCCCCACTTTTGCTGCACTGGAGGAGGCCATGGAGCCAGTAGTCATGTCCAGAAGCACTTGGAATTCCTCTTCCTGCTCATGAAGTATCTTCCAACACCTCACCCTGGCCAATGGTACACAGCCACACAAACCTTGCATCCAGAGACCCTGGCTACCTTCCATTTCCCCTCCAATAAACAGACCAGATCTTTGAAGCCATTCCTGAGTGTGTTCATTGCGCAGATACTCAACACCAACCAAGATACTGCTTGCACCCATCCACATCCAGCTAAGCTTCCCTTCCTCCAGTCCAGTCCAGTCCAGACCAGTCCAGTCCAGTTCAGTGCAGCGCAATGCCGTTAGGTCCATTCCAGTTCAGTCTAGTCCAGTCCAGTCCAGTCCAGTCCAGTCCAGTGTATGCAAAACAGGCCTGCTACTGTAAGGGAGAAGCAGAGGTAGCCTAGTGTCCTGGAAAACCAGCACCTATTAATCAGAAATAAGTCGTCTTAACTGAAATGCTCAACCCAAGGTACTCCCAAAACTTGGTCAGCAGCTGCATTAGGAGCTCCTTACAAATACACAGATTCCCTTTCCTCCTCACAGTCCTATTGAGTTTTGGTTGTGAAGCCCAGCAGTCTATGGTTTAGGCTGACTCTGGGCAATTCTAATACATTACATAAGCAAGGACCTGATTGAGGTCACCCTAAACCTGAGATGTCCAAGGAACACAACTAACCTATTTGGTGAGAAATTGTACAAATTTTCTTTCATACTTCCATGGCAGATTTAAGTAGTTCCAACAGTGATGACATGATTTACATGCCTCAAGTGTTTACTGTCTGGAAAACGTTTCTCACTACTGACCTACATCAAATGTTTGTAGCTCAGTGACCAGCTAGTAACAGAAATTAGCCACACTGACCTACAATTTACAAAACAAGTCCTGGGCTGGTATATCTCAGTGGCAGAAAAAAACTTTTTTAAGCATCCGTGAGGCCCTGGGTTTGACTCCCACACATAAACAAATTTGTTTAATGGTCATATAGAATCATGAGAGATAATAAATGTTCTTTTAAACCATTAAACTTTAAAGAATTTCTTTTTTTTTTTTTTTTTTTTATTATTCGATATAATTTATTTACATTTCAAATGATTTCCCCTTTTCTAGCCCCCCCACTCCCCGAAAGTCCCGCAAGCCCCCTTCTCTTCCCCTGTCCTCCCACCCACCCCTTCCCACTTCCCCGTTCTGGTTTTGCTGAATACTGTTTCACTGAGTCTTTCCAGAACCAGGGGCCACTCCTCCTTTCTTCTTCTACCTCATTTGATGTGTGGATTATGTTTTGGGTATTCCAGTTTTCTAGGTTAATATCCACTTATTAGTGAGTGCATACCATGATTCACCTTTTGAGTCTGGGTTACCTCACTTAGTATGATATTCTCTAGCTCCATCCATTTGCCTAAGAATTTCATGAATTCATTGTTTCTAATGGCTGAATAGTACTCCATTGTGTAGATATACCACATTTTTTGCATCCACTCTTCTGTTGAGGGATACCTGGGTTCTTTCCAGCATCTGGCAATTACAAATAGGGCTGCTATGAACATAGTAGAACATGTATCCTTATTACATGGTGGGGAGTCTTCTGGGTATATGCCCAGGAGTGGTATAGCAGGATCTTCTGGAAGTAAGGTGCCCAGTTTTCGGAGGAACCGCCAGACTGATTTCCAGAGTGGTTGTACCAATTTGCAACCCCACCAGCAGTGGAGGAGTGTTCCTCTTTCTCCACACCCTCTCCAACACCTGCTGTCTCCTGAATTTTTAATCTTAGCCATTCTGACTGGTGTAAGATGAAATCTTAGGGTTGTTTTGATTTGCATTTCCCTAATGACTAATGAAGTTGAGCATTTTTTAAGATGCTTCTCCGCCATCCGAAGTTCTTCAGGTGAGAATTCTTTGTTTAACTCTGTACCCCATTTTTTAATAGGGTTGTTTGGTTTTCTGGAGTCTAGCTTCTTGAGTTCTTTATATATATTGGATATTAGCCCTCTATCTGATGTAGGATTGGTGAAGATCTTTTCCCAATTTGTTGGTTGCCGATTTGTCCTCTTGATGGTGTCCTTTGCCTTACAGAAACTTTGTAATTTTATGAGGTCCCATTTGTCAATTCTTGCTCTTAGAGCATACGCTATTGGTGTTCTGTTCAGAAACTTTCTCCCTGTACCGATGTCCTCAAGGGTCTTCCCCAGTTTTTTTTCTATTAGCTTCAGAGTGTCTGGCTTTATGTGGAGGTCCTTGATCCATTTGGATTTGAGCTTAGTACAAGGAGACAAGGATGGATCAATTCGCATTCTTCTGCATGCTGACCTCCAGTTGAACCAGCACCATTTGTTGAAAAGGCTATCTTTTTTCCATTGGATGTTTTCAGCCTCTTTGTCGAGGATCAAGTGGCCATAGGTGTGTGGGTTCATTTCTGGATCTTCAATCCTGTTCCATTGATCCTCCTGTCTGTCACTGTACCAATACCATGCAGTTTTTAACACTATTGCTCTGTAGTATTGCTTGAGGTCAGGGATACTGATTCCCCCAGATTTCCTTTTGTTGCTGAGAATAGTTTTAGCTATCCTGGGTTTTTTGTTGTTCCAGATGAATTTGATAATTGCTCTTTCTAGCTCTGTGAAGAATTGAGTTGGGATTTTGATGGGTATTGCATTGAATCTGTATAGTGCTTTAGGCAAAATGGCCATTTTAACTATATTGATTCTGCCGATCCATGAGCATGGGAGGTTTTCCCATTTTTTGAGGTCTTCTTCCATTTCCTTCTTCAGAGTCTTGAAGTTCTTGTCATACAGATCTTTCACATGTTTGGTAAGAGTCACCCCAAGATACTTTATACTGTTTGTGGCTATTGTGAAGGGGGTCATTTCCCTAATTTCTTTCTCAGCCTGCTTATCCTTTGAGTATAGGAAGGCCACTGATTTGCTTGAGTTGACTTTATAACCTGCCACTTTGCTGAAGTTGTTTATCAGCTGTAGGAGCTCTCTAGTGGAGTTCTTTGGGTCACTTAGGTAGACGATCATGTCGTCTGCAAATAATGATAGTTTGACTTCTTCCTTTCCAATTTGTATCCCTTTGACCTCCTTATGTTGTCGAATTGCCCGAGCTAGTACCTCAAGTACAATATTGAAAAGATAAGGAGAAAGGGGGCAGCCTTGTCTGGTCCCTGATTTCAGTGGGATTGCTTCAAGTTTCTCTCCATTTAGTTTGATGCTGGCTACCGGTTTGCTGTATATTGCTTTTACTATGTTTAGGTATGGGCCTTGAATTCCTGTTCTCTCCAAGACTTTAAGCATGAAGGGATGCTGAATTTTGTCAAATGCTTTTTCAGCATCCAATGAAATGACCATGTGGTTTTGTTCTTTGAGTTTGTTTATGTAGTGGATTGTATTGATGGATTTCCGTATATTGAACCAACCCTGCATTCCTGGGATAAAGCCTACTTGATCATGGTGGATGATCGTTTTGATGTGTTCTTGGATTCGGTTGGCAAGAATTTTATTGAGTATTTTTGCATCGATGTTCATAAGGGAAATTGGTCTGAAGTTCTCTTTCTTTGTTGGATCTTTGTGTGGCTTTGGTATCAGCGTAATTGTGGCTTCGTAGAAGGAATTGGGTAGTGTTCCTTCTGTTTCTATTTTGTGGAATAGTTTGAAGAGTATTGGTGTTAACTCTTCTTTGAAGGTCTGATAGAATTCTGCACTGAAGCCATCTGGTCCTGTGCTTTTTTTGGTTGGAAGACTTTCTATGACTCCTTCTATTTCTTTAGGCATTATGGGACTGTTTAGATGGTCTAGTTGGTCCTGATTTAATTTTGGTATTTGGTATCTGTCAAGGAAATTGTCCATTTCCTCCAGATTCTCCAGTTGTGTTGAGTATAGGCTCTTGTAGTAGGATCTGATGATTTTTTGGATTTCCTCAGTTTCCGTTGTTATATCTCCCTTTTCATTTCTAAGTTTGTTAATTTGGATACTTTCTCTGTGCCCTTTGGTCATTCTGGCTAAGGGTTTATCTATCTTGTTGATTTTCTCAAAGAACCAGCTCCTGGTATTGTTGATTTTTTGTATGGTTCTCTTTGTTTCTACTTGATTGATTTCGGCCCTGAGTTTGATGATTTCCTGCCTTCTACTCCTCCTGGGCGAAATAGCTTCTTTTTGTTCCAGGGCTTTCAGGTGTGTCATTAAGCTGGTAATGTATGCTCTCTCCATTTTCTTTTTGGAGGCACTCAGGGCTATGAGTTTTCCTCTTAGCACTGCTTTCATTGTGTCCCATAGATTTGGGTATGTTGTGTTTTCATTTTCATTGTGTTCTAAAAAGTCTTTAATTTCTTTCTTTATTTCTTCCTTGACCAAGGTATCATTGAGTAGAGTATTGTTCAGTTTCCACGTGTATGTGGGCTTTCTGTTGTTTCTGTTGCTATTGAAGACCACTTTTACTCCATAGTGATCGGATAGGAGGCATGGGATTAGTTCGATCTTCTTATATTTGTTGAGGTCTGTCTTGTGGCCAATTATATGGTCGATTTTGGAGAAGGTACCATGAGGTGCTGAGAAAAAGGTATATTCTTTTGTTTTAGGATAGAATGTTCTATATATATCTGTTAAATCTAATTGGTCCAAAGCTTCAATTAGTTTCATTGTGTCCCTGTTTAGTTTCTGTTTTCCTGATCGGTCCATTGAGGAAAGTGCAGTGTTGAAGTCACCCACAATTATTGTGTTAGGTGCAATGTGTGCTTTTAGTTTTAATAAAGTTTCTTTTACAAAAGAGGGTGCCCTTACATTTGGGGCATAGATGTTCAGGATTGTCAGTTCTTCTTTTTGTATTTTTCCTTTGACCAGCAAGAAGTGTCCCTCAGGGTCTCTTTTGATGACTTTGGGTTGAAAGTCAATTTTATCTGATATTAAAATGGCTACTCCAGCTTGTTTCCTGAGAGCATTTGCTTGTAAAATTGTCTTCCAGCCTTTTACTCTAAGGTAGTGTTTGTCTTTGACCCTGAGGTGTGTTTCCTGTAAGCAGCAAAATGTAGGGTCCTGTTTACGTATCCATTCAGTTAGTCTGTGTCTTTTTATTGGGGCATTAAGTCCATTGATGTTAAGAGATATTAAGGAATAGTGATTGCTACTTCCTATCATTTTTGACGTTATTTTTTAAATTTGAATGCTTAACTTCTTTTGGGTTTGATGAAAGGTTACTATCTTGCTTTTTCCAGGGTGAAGTTTCCCTCCTTGTATTGGTGTTGTCCTCCTATTATCCTTTTTAGGGCCGGGTTTGTGGATAGATATTGGGTAAACTTGGTTTTGTCATGAAATATCTTAGTTTCTCCATCTATGGTGATTGAGAGTTTTGCTGGATATAGTAGTTTTGGTTGGCATTTGTGTTCTCTTAGAGTCTGCATGAGATCTGCCCAGGACCTTCTAGCCTTCATAGTCTCAGGTGAAAAGTCTGCTGTGATTCTGATAGGTCTTCCTTTATATGTTACTTGGCCTTTTTCTCTTACTGCCTTTAGTATTCTTTCTTTGTTTAGAACATTTGGTGTTTTGATTATTATGTGACGGGAAGTATTTCTGTTCTGGTCCAGTCTGTTTGGAGTTCTGTAGGCTTCTTGTATATTCATGGGCATCTCTCTCTTTAGGTTAGGGAAGTTTTCTTCCATAATTTTATTGAAGATATTTGCTGGCCCTTTAAGTTGTAAATCTTCACTCTCCTCTATGCCTATAATCCTTAGGTTTGGTCTTCTCATTGTGTCCTGGATTTCCTGGATATTTTGGGTTACAAGCTTTTTGCATTTTGCATTTTCTTTAACTGTTGAGTCCATGGTTTCTATGGAATCTTCAGCATCTGAGATTCTTTCTTCTATCTCTTGTATTCTGTTGTTGATATTTGTATCTCTGTCCCCTGATTTCTTCCCAAGGCTTTCTATCTCCAAAGTTGTCTCCCTTTGAGTTTTCTTAGTTGTTTCTACTTCTGATTTTAGATCCTGGATGGTTTTGCTTAGCTCCTTCACTTGCATGTTTGTGTTTTCCTGTAATTCTTTAAGAGATTTTTGTGTTTTCTCATTCATGAGCTCAGCCTGTTGACCAAAGTTCTCCTGTATTTCTTTAAGAGATTTTTGTGTTTCGTCTTTCATGACCTCAGCCTGTTGAGCAAAGTTCTCCTGTATTTCTTTAAGTGTTTTTTGCATTTCCTCCTTGTTGGCTTTTGTATTCTCCTGGATTTCTTTCAATGATTTTTGTGTTTCCCTTGCAAGGGCTTCTACCTTTTGATCCATTGTCTCCTGAATTTCTTTACGTATGACCTTCATGTGTTCCTGTACCAGCATCATGACCAGTGATTTTAAATCCAGATCTTGTTTTACTGGTGTGATGGGGTATCCAGGACATGTTGGTAGAGGAGAATTGGGTTCAGATGTTGCCATATTGCCTTGATTTCTGTTAGTGACGTTCCTGCGTTTGCCTTTTGCCATCTAGATCTCACTGGTGTTAGCTTATCTTGTCAGTGCTGGACTCACCAGTGCAAGCTGCCCCTTCCCAGTTGGCCTCTGGTGCACAGCTTACCTCCTGCACTGCTTGTAGACAGTGTGCTGCTGCCCAGGCTGTTCAGATCCCAAAGCAGGCACCCGAAGGCTCCCGCTGGGGCCCGCTGGATTCACTGGAGCACACTGACTTCTCCCAGCTGGCCGCCCGGAAGCCCAGCTAGCCACTTGCAGGACTTGGAGATGTAATGCTGCCGCCCAGACTGATCTGGATCCGGAAGAGGAGAGAGTAGAGCTAAGGCCTTCTGTCTGAGGCCTTGCCCCAGATTGTGTCTGTGGAGCAGATGGAGCCCGTGTGCACTCCCAGGGAGTGCCGACGGTGTATGCTACTGTGACCTCCCCTGAGTTCCGCTCACTCCGCTGGGCAGCCGATCTGCCAACCGGGCTATCGCACACAAGGTTAGCCTGGCCGCCCAGTCCCTGAGTCCAGGCAAAAGCCTGGGAGGCCAAAGTCCGAGCAAAGTTCCCCTAAGGCTTTGACTGTTAATTGGGTTTGCCAGGTGACTAGGATGGCGGGCGTGTGCGCCCGCGCTCCCTGAAAGCGCCGGGAGAGTCTGCTTTGCTAACAATCACCTGGGCGGGTTGACTCACAGATGGCCCACCAAGCCGCCCAGTTCTTGGGGTCAGTCCTGTGCCTTTTGGGGCCTGGACCCCCGCTTTGTTAGCCTTAGGCTATGCCTGTTACAGGTCTGCCCGCCTGAGCTCCCTGTCGTCCTGCAGGCAAAATGGCGGCGGCGCGCTCGCAGGCCTGGGCAAAAAACCTCCTGGTTGGGTTGGCACCCCGATGGCCCCCCGACCCGCCCAGGGCCTGGGTGCAGGCCAACGCCCGTCGGGCTCAGACCACCGCGGTGTTGGCCTCGGATTATGTTTGTGTACCTCAGTCTGTCCGATTCCTGGAGTACGGAACCAAGATGGATCCTCCTCTCCTGACTGGTGGGAGGCCGAGTTCTGAAGTGGCCTCCGTGCAGGAAAGGCGCCGCACAACTGCAGCTGCTTGCTGTCCGGCTGGTCAGCGAAGGTCAGTGGTCGTGGGCGCAGGGCCTAACTGGACCCTGTGACGCCTTGGTTCCACTGCTGATGGCCCTTCAGCTGGAGCAGCCACTGCTGCCGCTGCTGCCGCCGCCGCCGCCGCCGCCGCCGCCGCCGCCGCCTCAAGAATTTCTATTTACAGTAAAATGACTCATTTTTTCTCTCTCCTGTCTCTGTCTGTCTCTGTCTCTCTCTGTCTCTCTGTCTCTGTCTCTCTATTTCTGTCTGTCTGTCTGTCTGTCTGTCTGTCTCTCTGTCTCTCTCTCTCTCTCTCTTTCTCTCTCTCTCTCCGTGCGTGTGTGTGTGTGTGTGTGTGTGTGTGTGTGTGTGTGTGTATTTTGTTTTTTGAGACAAGACTTTCATACAGTAACCCAAGTTGGCCTGGAGTTCACTCTGTAGCTCAAACTGTCCTGGAACTCATAAGAAATCCTTTTGCTTCTGCCTCCTAAGTACTGAGGTTACAGTTGTAAGCTCATGCTACCATGCCCAGCAGAATATTTGATCTGAATGCAGAATAATCATGAGCCTCCTTCTCCGAAGCCTATCTGCCCAGCCTATTTGTTGATTGACCTCAGCATCATTCAGAATGGCTGCCTTGTTCTTGCCGTTACACACCCCACCTATGACAACATGCCTTTCTTGTAAAAATGAGTACAACCAAACTCTTATTACACTGCATTTGGTGTTCAAACTGCAGTTATTTGCTTTAAGAGTATTGGTTTCTTTCATGGAAACATTTAATAATTCGATATGTTTTGCACCTTTCAAAACTTCCCCAGCATCTTGGACTGGTATTGCAAAATCAAGTTTTTATATTAAAGTTAATGGTAACACATTTGTAATTTTGAGACTTTTCACAGTAGTAGGGTTTGTGTTGTCTCTTTGGCTGACCTATGCAAAACAAATCTTTTCTTCTGGACCTAGGATATGAAAATTTGAAATAATTAAGAGGTCTAATGCTGTAGGCACTCTTACTTTATCTCCAGTGTATTTTTATACACAAATGTAACAAAGAAAGTAATGATACAAAGAAGGTTGTTTGAGTTAAAAACAAAAACAGGTAAACATGTAATAAAAGTCAGTAAGTGCATACAAAATATTAACAGAGCATCCTTTTCCCAGAACTTCCTCAGGACAAACCAATTGAAACACAATTGCCTGACGTGTACTATAGATAATATCTGGAAAAGCAGGAAAGTAAGGCAAAAGGTCATGTCCAGGTTCAGGATACACTGGCCAGATTGGGTTCTATAGCTATGATTTGACACCCAACATGAATAAACATATCTTATAAGTTGAAAGTAAATATTTAACACAGGAGTCATAAAATCACATCCAAGAAATGTACATATAAATGTTGATTTTATTTCTTCAGGTGAAGGGATGAGAGGAGAGCCATACACAAGCTGTGGAAATGCATGCGTTGGATGAACCCAGAGCACATCTTTCTCAGTACTAGCTATCTCTAGACCTAGACTTCAAAGCTTCTAGTCTCTGTACAATCTAATCTTCCAAGCTGACTGATTCAATCCTGCTTCTCTCAGCTTCTGGCTGAATTGTTCTGCTTGATCTCATACTATCTTTGGCAGTATGTTCTAATCTTCTGACTCCTTCTCACTCTCTAGCTTGTTTTGTCTTCACCTGTGTCTAGATTGTTCTTCCGCTATAACTCCCCCACTCTCTCTCTCTGTGCTTTTAAGTAGCCTCTTTTTTCTGTGTTGTTCTCATGTGAGTTGGGTGTTTCCTATCTTCGTCAGATCTTTCTCTAATCCATCACTTTGACTGCCACTCAATTAGACATCACTTTCAAACATGGATGCTTTCTTCTACAAATTAACCTTCCTTTCACTGTTAGGGATTAATAGTATGTACTAAGGTGTTCATGTCTGTATGTGATGATTATACTATAATTCAGGGTGTATCTGCACTCTGGCTAGATCATATGAACTTAGAAGGTCTTTGGATATGAGCAGCCATATTGCTGGATTAAAATTCCTCTATAAGGAACAATCTAGAGAGCAAAATGAGACTGAAATAAAAGACCCTTTGCCTTTTTCCTGGAGCCTCTCTAACAGTTTCACAAGGCATTGTGCACCATGTGTCATTCTTTTGACCATGTTCCAACAGTTTGTAGAAATGAATAAAATTAAGTTTATAAATTCTGAAAGAAATACCTTAATGTACTAACTGTGTTCATAGTGAGATTATGGATACACTTTATTTTCTTTGTGTCTATATACGTTTACTTATTTTTCCATTAACAATAATGTCCAGAATATTCTCAGCATACACTATTTGTTTCATATTTAAAAGAACAACAAATGAATTTTAAAATCAAATATCTTGTCTCCCAATAGCTATTGTTTCTTTCTACAATTTTAAGTGATTTCAGTTTTGTCTTTGCTAATTTATTATTTCTTGAGCTTGGAGTTGTGCAGTAAGTAGTGATAGATCTAATTTAAAGTGGAAAATTCAATTTTGAGTTGATTTTCATCACAGAACAGACACAAAGAAGGGGCTTCCTTTCCGATTTGGACCACACTATGATCTGAAAATGTCCCCTTCAAATTTGTATGTTGAAATAAACCTTCAAGGTAATGACATTGAGAGACCTCTGTGAAATCATAAGGGTCTTTTTTCAATAATATGATTTTCATGAATGAAAGGGAGCCTCTTTACCCCTCACATCATTTGAGGATTCATAGAAGGCACTACAATAAGAAATAGGATTTCATTTGAAATGTAAACAAAGAATATATCTAATTGAACAAACTCTTTTCAGGAAAAGAAAAAAAAAAGAAGAAATAGGATTGCACTGAATACTCAAAGAATCCACTGGTGTCTTCCTACTGGATTTATCAGGCTTAAGAACTATCAGACATAGATTTCTTTTGTGTTTAAGAATAAGTCTAAGGAATTTTGTTATCACACCTTGAACAGACTAACACAGGACATTGGCAGTAACAGAGATTTTCCCTTGTAGAGAAAAGTGAAAAGAAAATATAATCCTATGCTATAGAGCTCTCTGATCCCATGGCACAGAAGAAGAGGAAATCAGCTTTAATTTAATTCAGTAATAAAGATTGCCCTTTGGCTACACAGAAAGTGGGAATTGAAGGGCATTGCCAAAGTAGAGTGTAAATTTGTAATTTTTTGCAGTTTTTAAAAATGAGTTCAAGCCTATCATCTATCTTTTATAGTTTGACTGAAGAAATTAAATAATTAAATTAAAGAGAGAAGGACAAAAGGATTTGTTGAACCTACCACTCTTGCAATTTGAGGACTGTAAACTGGAGTTAGGTGGTTTAATGACTAGAACCTCATTTGGTTTCACTTTCATAGTGCAACTCTTGCTTATTCAAAGACATATGTAAGCATCAGGATTTGGTAAGGACTCTGTCTATTCTGGATAGACTCTTTCAGAGTAACTAGGAACATTCTTACCCAAGTGCTAATGGATAGACAGGCTGCTCCAGCAAGGATAACTCAAAGGAGCTAGATGGCACAGCCTATCTTAGGGAGTACAGCTAGATTTGTAAATTCTGGCTGTGGCAGATGAGATTTGGTGCTAGAGATGATATCAAAACATACTCTTATCATTTTTTAAATGTACTGAAGTGAAAAAGAAAAACGTAACTTTTCCATTGAGTTAAGGGAAAATGGAAGGCATTTGTTGAGAGACCTCTTAGATAAGTCTGTCTACTTGTGCCTGGGGGAGGAGATAGGATTTTTATGAACTAGAAGATCTGCTAGTACTCCAGATGGGGATGCTTGGGCTTGATTCAGAGAGAAATGTCTGGAGTGGGTCCAAATTCCAAGCTGGGGAAATAGCAGGGATTGCTTTCTCGTGATACGTTCAGTGTTTTTAGTATAAATCAGTTATCAGCTAGAGGCCCTTGTAACTTTTGTACTAAGGTATTTTCTTTTTGGTCTGAAAAAGAGTAACAAGGGAAAAGTGAGCTAATCTCTTGCATAAAGCTTGTGGACACAATTGCCAATGTTTTCACCACCCAAGATGTAAACTAGCATTTCTTAATGGTCTTAATAGCTTAGATGACAGCTGTCACTCAATTATAAAATCTCATCTTATCATAACATCCCCTTTGTTAACCCTGTGTATAAAAATAACTAAGCTGAAAGGGTTTGGCTAGATTAATGATAATATTTCACAGCTTCATAGTAGTATGAAATTACCTGGGACTATTCCAAAAACGTTCTGAACACTTTCCTCCTTTTCTGGTACTGATTTTTTCTCAGGGATTTTCTTTTGGAGCCACTTAGGCTAAAATTACTCTAGGGCTTTTGGCTAGCATATAGCTACATTTTGGCTGTCATGATTTTTTTTAAAGCCTATTCTCTGAAAGTGTTTCAACTCATCCTAAGATGTTAGGTCTTTGGGTAGAGTATATTGAGAAGAACGTTACAAAATCCCACTAGACACACTGGAGAACTGAGTAAATCAATGCTTGATGATATCTAGGAGACCCTCGATATCTAGAGGTTTTTGGGAAGACAATATCTACAGGTTCTTGAGTTTAACTGAGAACAGAATAAACTTTGCTGATTGGGTAGGAAAGAAGGCAAGAAGTAGATGAGTTCTGACTTCAGGCTTGGCGTCCAACAAAGCAACATGCTCCTCTGAATGCCTCAGCCGTTAATGAGCTTTCCAGCTTGGTGGGCTTTAGTCCACCCAAGGTAAGAAAACCAGTGCCTGTACTTCTTTGCATTGCATTGAGAAGCTGGTTGTGGTAGAACTCAAGGAAGTATTCTTGTTCCCTGAGCTGTAAAGGCGACCTGGAATTTTCTGAAGAAGCAAACAGTAACAGCAACCAACACCCCCAGGGGGCCCGAAAAAGTGGAATTTCATGCAATTACATGCTATCTACATTTTAGTTTTCCTTTGTCATTGGCAAAGAGTAGAACTATGGTTGGAGTAGACACAGGATTCTTATAGAAGTTATGTTTTATGCACCTACTATGTACGTGATACGTGATTAACAGCAAGTTAGGGTAACTAGTCTCAGTGCTCAAGAAAGGTATTAGAGTATAACAGTTAGTAACTGTAGAAGGTGGTGAAAAAAGTGAAACCAGACAAGGCAGGAATCAGAGATTTTGAATGTGTGAGGACACAGTTTTCTCAAGTAGAGAGAAAACATTTTGAGCTTGAGTTTCAAAGCATGATTTTGCTCTTTGTTTTATCCTGCTTTTAATTTTAAAGAAAAAGGCCCTTCTATAGATTATGATGGAAAGTCAGGGTAATTACTCTCCCATTACATAAATTCCAGTTCATAGTTGAGCAGCCTTAGAAAAAGGAAATAACACAATGTTTAAATGAACTGTGATAATTTCTAGGAAGTCTGTTATTAGGCTATTCAACTTTCTTAGCTTACAGAATTTTCCCTACTTTTAGTGACTTGAAAAATTCTTCAGTTGCTTCTGTTCTTATTCTTGGCAACATATTGTATGATACAACACCACACTATACCACACTCTACCATACCACCCACATCTCGCCAGACGACACCCCCCCACCCCACCTCACTACACTACATTACACCACACTACACAGAACTACACTATGATACACCACACCACACTACACCGTACCACACCATTCCATACCACACCACACACACTATACCATCCTACATGCATGCAACAACTAAATCCCATATGATCTGAGTCAAGGACAGTTCCATCTGGATAGAAATCATAGAAGTAACAAAATGGTTTCTTTATAGGCGCTATTATCCCTAACTAGCAAAGAAGTTGACATTTCACTCTTTAGAAAGTTGGATGTCAGGACTCAGACCATACCTTAAATTACTAGAAAATTTTCTTAATGACTATAATGAAAACAGCTAAGAGCAGTGGAATTGGCCAGGCCTCAGAAGTGGGATGTCAGATGCATCAGAAGACTCCTAGGGTCTGGAATCTGGCTCCAAATTTGCAATTTGAATACATTGGGATTATTATATCGTCATCGTCATCATCCTCATTATTGTCATTATTATTATCAATTCTATAATAGGATCAGACTACCTGGTGATTGATTCCCATTCAAACTAGTGGTTTCTAGTTAGCTGGTACTTGTAAACAAACTTAGTGCTCCTTATTTGGCCTCTTCATAAAAGCTGATAGGTCTCAAGGTATGTATTTCTCTGTCAAAGCTGTTGTACATTCCTTTGATGTCTAGTCGCCAAATGATATATTATGCAATTTTATTTTCTAGTGATACTTTTCATAGGTCACTTGCCAAAGATCAATAGCAAGTAATTGTTGATTCCCTTTTTGGTCAAATCATACTTTTAGATAGTATTCAAGGTAACAATAAACTCACTGGCTTTAAGTCTAATGATACACAAGGGAACGGCAGGCAGGACAGGGAGGTCACTCTTATTCCCTTAGTTGCCATTTAAAGCCTCTGGTTTCCCAGATTCCACGGAGCCACTGGAAGCCTGAAGTGAGACATGACTGAATCACGAGCAATGTGCCTTAGTTAGAATGACAGCACAACATCCTAAGCACACTCATGATTATAAAACATCACATTCATTCAATCTGTGCTGCCTTGTCAGGTAAAGCCTATGCCGGCTAGACTTAAGCTTAGTCTATATTAAAAGTTGACTGTCCTTTTATATTTCTCAGGTATAATAGAAAACTGAAATTAACTGAAATATACTGAAGAACTGAAATTAACCATCTCTATACTACGTTCCTTTAGAATAAAATGTGATTCTGACCCTGCTACTTTAGCATTGGTAAAGAGCAAGTGGACTTTTGATCTTTTAACTTTCTCAAATGATTCAGTTGGATATAGTCTATTGAAGTGTTCAGTCGTTCTGGTCTGCTTTTAGTTAGCACTTGGGACATAAACAATAAATCTAATTTAAAAAATATTTTTCAGTTAAAATTGTCTTACATTTGCATTTCCTCTCACAGCATTTAAGTCTAAATGTGACATTTTAAGGAAACTACCATGTTGTTTCCTGAAGGCAGGAGAAGGATAACCAAAATCTCGCTGAGGAGCTGACTCAATCTCACCATAATACAGGGGCCATCTTGTAGATCCAGGCCAGGTTACAGTCCTCCATATCTTGAAACTGGCATCTTATGATTTTGACTGATAGTTTTGTTGAGGTGGAGGGTGAAGATATAGTTAATTCAAACTGCCCATTGTGTAATCATTAAGGCAGACAATGAAGACGGTCAAAAGAAACATGGGACTAAAACGTTCATTTATCTTCATTTGATAAATAACTACTGACTACTTACCCCTTACTCTTCCAAAGTCAATGCTTATAAAATAGAATGATAATTACAATGTCATCTGTGGATTGCACTAGGGGAGGATGGGTGGCAATGGGAAGCCACAGGAATACCTGGATTCAGCTCAGAGATGAAAACCCTCTGTCTCATGGTAAAGATAGAATGAAGTGTCAGCCTATGACTGTCAATAAGTCAATCAATGAGTATAACTGCTGGAAAAGTAAGGGTAATGAGCTATGGAGACCGGAACTTAGGGGCCCATAGTGAGCTATGGAGACAGGAACCTTTGGGGAGAGGGAAAAATCTCCTGTGATGAGGAGCAAAGGCGCAGGTTAAGCAAAGGAGAACAAATGGTTGTTCTCCATCTTACTGTGCAGCAGGCAATGGAAGGCTGGTCTTAAGTGTAGATTCCTGTCAATGCCTAGAGACTGTGAAGCAATGGGTCCATGATACTGTGACTGAACTAATAACATTTCGTCTCTCTGTGTGTGGGTGCTTGCCCATATGTGTATGTGTAGACATCAGAGATCCATTCATCTTCTATCACTCCAAATATTTTTAATGAATTTTTTAAAAAAATGTGTGAATTTATGTGTATGTGAGTTTGTATGTGGGATTTATGGAATTTGGACCAAGGGAAGCCGTACTGTGGAACACTGGCTTCACAGAGCAAGGGTAAGCTTTGAGAAGTATAATTTACAAGAATGTCACTCCATTCTGTAGATTACACACCTCTTTCGTGAAGCAGTGAGTTAAGCAGTCTTATTAACACAGGTGATTTTAGTACTTCCTTCCTTGGGCCATGACACTAACTTCTGTGATGTTTCTCGCTCAGAAATAAGTAGCCAGTATTGACAGACTTCAGAATCCTGCTGTAGGCTTTCCCAGGGTTCTCCGCTAATTACTGAGTGAACTTAGTGAAGCCCAAGATTCAGACACATCTTAAAACATGCTTTTCTTTAAATGTGTTTTGGACAGAATCAATTCCGTATTTCAAGACACATTATTTTTTAAATTATGAGCCATTATAAACACACACAGTGTATACGCAAACATTCAGCCAGAATTATACCATACATTCTAGACACATCACCCTGTTTCATAAATTATCAAGACCTTTTCATTTTATTTCTTCTGTTTCTATTAAAGGTTATTTGCTATGCAATTCTGTACCAAACCAAACTGTACATACATTCAACACATCTGTCATAAAGTGAATCTTTCTAACCTATTGCAGTGCCTTTATTATCCTTACCAACAACAATTTTCAGATAGTATCTCATATTAAACTTTGTGACCTATCTCCAAATGGCCCTTCTCCCGATAATTGTTTTAAATCAGCATCACACATTAACAACTTCATAAGATATTGATGCTGGAGTTGATGCTCTAGAAGTGCCCCAGTCCATTGAAGAGTCCTGTTTTTCCAAAACAATGCACAATACACCACTGCTTTATTCTCCCACAAGCCCCAGGAACAGGAAAGGCATACCCTTTCCTCATATCATACTGAATATTATATGTTTGAAGCTGAGCTTAAAAATCAACAAATTAAGCTGTCCTCACAGGATGCTCTGTCTCACCCACACAGCCTCGATGATACAGTAGGGAATGAGTTGGGACCTGAGCTGTTGGCTCTGTATCCTATGAATGGGCTTGGCAGTGACTTCCTCTGTGCTACATTTTGGCAACATACAATAATAGAATGATAGGCGATTGGGTTCCCTTTATCCTTTATTAGGCCCCATGATTCAAATTCCCATTCAGACTTTATTCTCACAGGCAAGTATTTCCAATAGGAAGATTTTGGAGTCCTTATCCAGGTCTGTGAAATTGATCTCATCTTGTCTATATTAGAGCTTAATTTGTGAGGCTAAAATGGGATTGCATCTATGGCCTACCATGATACATTATTCCGTCTCTTCTTGAACTAAAGAAACAGGAAGCCTTTGACAGCTACTTTAGATGTGTCTGGTGGCCCTTACCCTACTCTGAGAGCTTTCTTTTTCACTGTTTCTTTTTGCTGGAGTTCTCCTAACTGGCTAACACTAACATGTAAATGGGAATGGCTGTTTCTGGTTTGAAGAGATAATAAATGCAGGCGTGTGCATGGTTTAGACACA
The DNA here is from genome assembly GCF_947179515.1 of Apodemus sylvaticus. Classification (NCBI taxonomy): domain Eukaryota; kingdom Metazoa; phylum Chordata; class Mammalia; order Rodentia; family Muridae; genus Apodemus; species Apodemus sylvaticus. The sequence goes on from NC_067478.1 coordinate 41,051,264, forward strand.
ATTTACATGCTGGTCTAGCAGGCAGGCCTCCTGAGGCCTCTTCATATCCACACTGGCCAACTGCAGCTTAATCTGACAAGGATAATGTGCAGAATGTAAATATTACCATTTGTTTCATGTCATCTCAGATCAGACACTAATTTGCAAATGTAATTTATCATGTCTAAAGAAAACCAAAATGACAGCTCTTACCAGTATTTGCTATTTTTTGTGTTAACAATAGTTCATTTATGATTGTTATTGTTTCAGGCAGAAAATATGTCTCAATGTGTTCCGCTGGCAGTGTGGGGCTTTACATCTTTATAGGTTTCATCTGGGCCTTTTCTGTTTCCCCCTGAAGCTTGTGGTTACCTAAGCTGCTCTTTGGATGGTTGGCTGAAGGAAATGTTCTGACGATGTCTCAAGTCCTGGGATCCATTTTGGAAATGGTCTAGGGGGCTATATGAAGACTGAGGACATCATTTGATATCAGGATGTTGCATTTTCAATAGGAAATATGTAACGTGGCAAAGTTATATCAAATGTGGTTAAAGCCATAATGTAGAAGAATTTGTGTCTAAGTAACTTGTGGAGTTCAGCTTCAAGGACTCTCCAGTTAGTAGACTGAACAAAGAGGTTGAACGGGTTCCATTTGTGCACTCCTAATAGATCATAGAAGAGTAACCATGTCCCCCAAACAAAAATCCATCTATGCAAAAGAAGAGTACCCATTAGGTTTAAAATTAAGTGGGTTCCTAGTCACAAACCACTAGCCTTTTCCCTTTCCTTTGTGACTCTTCTGAGATTAACAAAGACTCTGTTTTGGCAAGTTTACTAGGTCTTTTATCTTCGTAAGATCACTGCAGTCCGTTGCCCAGCCAGCTATAGAGAGATGAATAGATCCTTGCGTGACTGCTGGTGTGGTAGATGAGTGCCAGGAAGGAGGGAAAGCAGTGAATCTCCAGTCCTGGAGGCCCTCATTTCAGAGCACAGAGGAGACTTGCCAACCCCAGTAAAACATTCCTGACACTTCAGAAGAGCTGAAGGAGCTTTCTGCCTCATTTCTCTCGTGGAAAAAATAGGGAGAGTCAGTATCTGCAGCTGGAAGGAATAGGTTTTTGTTTATCTTTAATTGAAAGCAATGCTCCACCACTGCACTTACAGCAGTTTTTGTGCATCTCCCCCTGGTGAATGGGGCAGGAGATAAGAATAGACAGTTTCTGGGAGGGGCTCTGGCCTGCAGATACTGCTTATGTCATCTTGATTGGAAAATCTTGTACAGCTGCTTTGATTCAGCAAAGCCAAATTTCTAAGACTTCCTTGACCTTCGCATAAACTGTTTGTGAGATGGACTGTGTCTTTGTTATTGTCCGACGAGCTAGAAGGAACTATCAAGTTAGTCATAGTGTGAATAAATCATTAACAAGCCCCAAATAACTGGTGAGGAGTTTGCAGCTGAGAACTAGCACCTGCTTGGTGGCCATAATCTAAACATCCGCCGGGGTTGAGTCTTGTAGATTAGAGCTTTGTCAGTGGACTGTAGCTGTCCAACAGTCATGATGGTGTATGTGGAATAGTCACCGAAACTGAGGCAACTGTGTGAGGGTCTTTTGAAGTCTTGAATGGAAAAGCTTGGTTTTGTTAGTAAGAGCTTGGGGGATCTTGTAGAAGACGAGGAGGAGGAAGGATTGTAGGAACCAGAGGGTTTGGAGCTATCACAAGAACACAGCCTATAGAATCAACTGACCTGGGCTTATAGGAGCTCACAGAGACTGGAGCAACAATTATAGAGCCTATATGTGCCTCATGTATATGTGACTTCTGAATATATGTTATAGTTTCGTAGCTTTGTGTCCTTGTGGGACTCCTAATAGTGACAGCAGAACTCTGCCTCTGACTCCTTTCCTGCTTTTGGAACCCTTTTCCTCCTCCTCGGTTGTCTTGTCCAGCTTCAATATGAAGGTATGTGCCTAGTTTTATTGTAACTTATTATGCTGTGTAGGGTTGATATCGCTGGGGGGACTGTCCTTTTCTGAAGGGAATGGAGATATATTGGGGGTAGGGGCTTAAGGGACTGGGGGAAGAGGAGAAGAAAGTTGTTGGGATGTAATATGTGAGAGAATAAATACATACATACACATACATTACATACATACATGCATACATACATACATACATACATACATACATGCATACATATACAAGACTTGATTTTGGAGTGGAGTAAATTTTATACCCAAACATCAGTGCCTGTACAGTCATTTTTCCTGGCTTCGGGATGACTTTGATATAAAAAAAACCTTCCTCCTCAAGAATAGACCAATAACAACAACAAAAATATCTATAGTTATCTAAGTTGAGCAAGGAGGATCTGTGAAATGGACATTATAGTAAACTTTAGAGAAATCACACTGTTCAGTTTCTGCCAGATGCAAACTTAGAGGGCTTGGGAGATAGCTTGTTGGCATGTAGGTAGCCCAAACCTACTCAAGAGAGTTCTTTTTGATTTGTGCCATTGATTATGCATGCATCCAGCCTCAAGTGGTTAAAAGGTGAACATCATCAGTCTTTCTGTTTTTCTATTTTCCATTAGATACACATTGCTCTCTATCATGTTAAAGACAGCCTGCATGATAGTCCAATCATTTGACAGATGTAGAATGTCCCATAGTTTCTTAATTTCCATAACAATAAACATTGAAAATTGCTTCAATTTCCTCATTTGTAAAAGGAAGAAATGGAAATAAAATAATGGGTAATTACAGGATTACTTCAAATTCGTGGATCATATAAAGTCTAGAACCTCTGAAGTACTATACATGTTAGAAATATCTTCCATCCCTATTATCAGGATGAGGATAGAATGAAGATATCAAAAATCAAAAGTCATGACTTGTCAATACATTTCTATGCTATTTGGCCAGAGAAGATATCAACAAATATATAATAAAGATTAGGACCTGGAGCCAAGTGATTATTACAATAGGAGGCAGGACAGCTCCCAAGAATGTGGACATTTCGATGAGTTGCTACATACAGAACAAGATTCATGAGAGTTGGAAGATAGTTTGGAGGGAGTGATATCTGTGAATACCAAGGACATGGGTTCCATAAAAGCTAAGAATAAGCATGGTAGTGATCATGTGTAACCCAGTGCTGGGGATGTAGCGATCCTGTAGCTTTCTGGCCAGCCAGCTTAACCAATCAGTGAACTTCTGGTTCAGTGACAGACCCAATCCCCAAACCAAGCCTCCTTTCTGTGTTCTAGCTTTTCTTAGTACCAGGAAGTACAATGTAAGCTGTCAAGGTAGGGAAGCAATCGATAGTCTTGCTCAACTGTAATGCCCATGAACCACACCAAGGTCCAGCATGGTAATATCTCCCTAAAGCTGCAATAGTGGTGCTTATCTCTGGTGGGTGTCTAATTGGACTTAAAGCCTACTCAATAGGAGGGGTATGGTACCTGGGCTAGTCATGTTGTGGCTCTTAGAAGAAAGCCTATTATCTCTGCTTTATTAAACCTGCACAATTCCTAACTGTATTTAAAACTAATCCTTATACTCACAGATAGTTGTAGCTTATACCCTCCATCATAGAACCCTGTCTTTATAACAAATGGAGACTATTTTGAAATGTCACAGTTGGTCATAATGTAGAGATAAGATCATGGGAAGCCTAACCCCAAAAGATACGCTTACAACAAAAGGTCTGTAAGGCTTATAGACCATCGTGTATTTAAGTGTATGCACAGACAGGGGATACTTGAGAGTGTTTGTAGAGTGACTCACTTTGAATAAATCACAGCATAATGCTTTAGAATGATTTTTTCCTGGAAAAATAAAGTGCCTTTAGACTTTCAACAAAGGAATGCATTCTATTCTTAGTTCTAACTAGTTTAACCTACCACATGTCAAATAAATCTGAATGCCACTTATAGGGCAATACAAATTTTGTGAATTAAAATAGTATTTGCATACTATCTCAGAGTTTTGTATGTCAGAAGCCCTGTGCAAATCTCATAGGACTGGCAATTGGGTGTGATTAGGGCTGTACTTGTCTCTCCCAGTGAAAAGCTTGTTCACTTGCTTGTTCAATGGTTGGTTAAATTCAGTTCTTTAGGAGTGAAGGACCAAGAATCTACAAGCTAGATGATAGTTTAGGGCTTAAGCTGGCACAGTCCCCAGCTACGGCCAGGAACATTCCCTATCTTTTTCACTCCGAGTCTTTCCTGCCTCTTCTTATACCACAATTCTCTGACCATATGGTTTTTCCACATTTAATGTGCCATGTAATTATGTTGGACAATCCAGGGCCATCTCTCTGTTTTAAGCTCCTACGATGAATTAGCTTAATCACATCTGTTGGTCCTTTTTTGACTTATAACCAAATATACTCTCAGGTTCTGAGAATTATGTGACATCTTCTTGGAGAGAGTTGTTCTGTCTTCTACAGAGAAGAATGCAGTACATGCTCTAGATGACATGGTTTTCTTTAGGATTGATAAGCCCATGCTTTCCAATTTCATCTCCCTTCTTACTGATACACTGTATAACATTTAAGGGAAAACTACTCATAAGCACATTGTGTAAGAAACGATACCATTTTCATAAGTCCATAAATGCAGAGGCATAATGACCAGCCAAAATGCCTTTGGATATTAAAACAAAAGGCACATTTTTCATGTTTAAGTTACATGTTTGTTCATTGTAAATGATGGATTTGCACTGGCCACTGTAAAAGCTATTATAACCAGAGCCTTAGACTCAAGCAAAGCACACTTAATGTAATGAATTGGAAATAAATTATTATAGCAAAAGAAAGCTCTTCTTACTATGTATTGTCATAATGGAAATAAAAGGTGCTATGGAAAATAGAGGATAGAGACTTTTTTTTCCTCCAAAAATTAGGATAACTTCACAGCTTTAAGTTATTGATAAGCTAAGTAAACCTAGTCCAAAACTGCCTTCTGAATTTTGATGTTTCTGCTCAATGTATTGGCTACTTCACTGTTGCTTTGATAAAACACGATGACTAAACATAACTTAAAGAAAAGCAAGTTCAAACACACCATGACTAAACATAACTTAAAAAAAAGCAAGTTTATTTCCAGAGGGAGAGTCCAAAATGTTGGGTGAGACAAGGACAGCTGGGACATGATGCTGACAGGTCGCATCTTCAGTCACAAACACGCAATGGAGAGTGTGATCTGAAGTCCACCCCAGGGACAGGCTTCCTCCAGCAAGGCTGCGCCACCTTCTCAACTGAGAACCGATGGTCAGAGACACAAACCCATGGGGGACATTTCTTATTCAAAGCACCACAGGTAGATTTAAGAAAAGAACATTGACCTTTGTGCTGAGAAGGTGCTGAAGAGAAAGTAGGCTTGGAGGGCAAACCACTCCCTCTGTGTTTTGTTTGGTACTGCCTATGTCCTTGGCAGGAATGTTTGGGGTGGGGAAAGGTATGTGATCGATTTGAAGAACAGCTTGTCACCATTGAGAAAGCATTTTCCAAGCATAATTTAATTTGACAAAGAGGAAAGAATATGGCACATTAAAAGTACCTTGACAAGTTGGAGTCAATTGGGTGAGGCAGGAGTGGGGTTGGGGATGGGCGAGGATCGAGTTTTAATTCTTTAAGCTTATTTACCTTTTAAAATGCTCTTTTAAATTTCAAAAGTAGGCAAGTGTATTTTTTGTTTGTTTGTTTGCTTGTTTGTTTGTTTCAGCCTGGAAATTCTAGCAATGGGAAACCATTATCAGTATAAATGAGCAATGGATCGTATTATTACGTTTATCACACATACCATCTGAAAATACCAGCCAGCATTTATAAGTGAGATGCCAGCTGACTGTGAGCCAGCAAGCTGTAGCTTTTACCTACAGCGTCACAGCCAAGGCATGAACATTGCGCTGATTATCGCAGGAGGTCAGCGGCATCAAGGCTAAGAAACTTCATGGATTCGCTGGCTTTCTGCTGCCCAGCGCTCTTCTGGAATCAGTGGGTCGGAAGGAATGCACTGGGAACCCTCCTCTGCCTTTTATCTGGGAGCCTGACAGGGAGACTCCAACCCAAAAACTGATGAGATAGGCGGCAGCGCTCTCTTGCCTCGCTGGGACTGCCTGGGTGTCTCCCCTTACTCCAGTGGGGAGTGACTGGTATTTAAGCACAGATAACTGTAATCTTGGTGGTGAGGCTGAGTCAGAGAGGGCATTCCAGAAATGGGTCTGCCTGCACACGGGGACAGAGGCCCCTGACCAATCCCAGTTGCCATAACGCTGACAGTTGAACATGAGCCTCAGAAGCATGGTGTGGGAAAGACAGAGTCCTAGGCTCACAGCTTAAAGAGAATGCAGAGAGGAGGAGTTGTGTTTGGTCTCTGGCCTCACATTGCAGTCATGTTTGCTGAGATATTTTCATGTCAGAGATGGACAGCTGGAGCAAAGGGGCTTGAGTTAGGGAAATCCCACATGAAAAGAGATACTCTTCAAAATTGGACCTCTCTATATTCAATAACCCAAATAAGACAATGAAAAGGCAAAATAGTATTATCACCTTAAGATTTTAGAGTGTGTTTGCATTTTAGGTTGACTTTTCCAATGAAAATGTTTCTGCTTTTAGTAAATAAGAATTAGAATAATTCAGTCACCAATCCTTACTTACACTAAACACACAAGCACTAAACACTAAAGTATCTTATTTCCCCCCACCCCCAGGGGAAGGTTTCACTGCCAGTTCTCTATGAAAGATGCCAAAACAGAAGACAATGGAGGATGGAGAGCATAGACTGTCACACTAGCAGAACAGTAAGTACTCTAGCAAGGAAATGACCTTCCAAACTATGGCTTTCTTACAAAAATTTTAAAGGAAATGAAATTGTAATCCTGTTAGGTCAGTGGCAAGAAATGGAGTCGTGGACTTCTGTCCAAGCAGGAGACAGTATGGTACTAAACTGACCCAGTGAGAGCATAGAACAGCGGTTGTAAAAAAAATTCTTCTAGAGACAGAGAAGATCCTAATGTTGTGCCGCCATGTCAGCTTAATGATAAAAGCCAACTTTGTACATTCTAGTCTCTGTGGCGGTTAATTTTCATTGTCACTAGACCATGGAAACACATCTCTCTGTGTGATTATGCTGGTGTTTAGAGAAAGCTTGAACTGAAGGGAGAGGAGAACACCAAACGTAGTTGGCACCATCCCATGTCATTGGGTCCAGGACAGGATAACACGGAGAAAGCAAGCTGAGCAGGATACTCATCTCTCTCTGCTTCTGCAATACAGATGCACTGTGCCCTGCTGGCTCCTGCACCTCCTTTGCCACAGGGACTGTAAACACATCTGCCTTGGTCACAGCAATGAGTAATTTAAGTTGCATATTTATCTTTTTGGGTAAAGTCATATTCTCTGATGATTCCACAATGTTCTTAGAGAAAACACACTTCTGTGGATTCATGAAAGGCTGCACAGCCCTTCTGCCTCCTCCCCAAACATCCTGCAGGGGACCCTACTGGTCTTTAGAACTTGGGCAAGTCCTCATATTCCCCCACTAAAAATAATCATCCAGGATTCCCCATCTTTTACTATTAACTGGTTGGTCAAAGGTATTTGAGTTGCACAGAGAGGTGAGTTTATATATGGGAAAAACCACATAACCATTTCAGATTTCATATGATCCTGCCTCATAACTTCTTCATAGACATTCGCATTTCCTATGTCTCCTTGTTGTATTCCATAGTGTACTGAGGTTAGAAGCAGCATTGTTCACCTTAAAGGTTTATAAGAAAGACAAGAGAGTGTCTCAGTGCTCACTTGTGCATAGCAATTACATTTTTATTGTTCTGTTACTTTTATTATATTGAATATTTGAGGCCCACAATTTGTGCTGAGTTGTCTATAATTTGTACCCATTTCTCCAAGACTTGACAAATACTCCCTCTTTGGTTATGTATTCCTAATCGTTGTTGGTTTGTGAATATGCCAAGCACACTACCTGCATTCCCAAGGGAAATAAGACTTATATTTAAATGGGAATAGAAATTAATAGATTTTAAGTTACTTTTATTGTGTTTTAAAAGTTTCTATCAGACTATATTCATTGTACAACATTGTAGGTGTCATAATGATATTTTTGATCAAGTATGTCATGTGCTTTGACCAGATTAACTTCCTGTTTATGTCCCACCTTCAAGTCACAATATTTCTCTTCCCAAGAAATTGCATTTTTATTACTTTCTCATTCATTCATACCTATATGCTTATGTCTTTATCTTGAAGTGTTTCCTTATTTTGCTGAGATTTTTTTTGGTACGATTTCACTATGTAGCCTAGGTTAGCCTCTGACTTTTAGATCTTCTGCCTCCACCTCTTTATTTCTAGAGTGGCAGGCACATGTTTACACATTTTCAAAATATTCTTATGCCTTGTGGACCGATGGTTAAATCTAGAATATATATAAAAACACATAAATTTGACCCAGATTCTGTATGTTTGTAAGACTAGTTTACAACAGCAATGTATAAAGCCCTACCTCCACCCTTACCAAAACTTGTTAGTATTTTAATTGATAGCTATTCTAACCAGCAATGAGGTGAAATCTCATTGCTGTTTTGATTTGTACTTCCTTGAGAGCTAAGGATATTGAACATTTAAAAAAAATATCTATTGGTCATTTGTACTTTGTCTTTGGCAAACTGTTTGTTGACATCATTCATTTAATTGATAGCATTGTTGGCCTTCTTGGAGTCTGATATTTTGAGTTATTTTATATAGTCAGGATATTAATCTCTCTTCCTCTTTTTCTTCAGACTTTGCATTCTCCTCCTCCTCCTTTTCCTCCTCCTTCTCCTCCTCCTCCTTTCCTCCTCCTCCTTGTGTGTGTGTGTGTACATGTCAAAGGTTTTCTTTTATTCTCTAGGTGATTTCTCTGTTATCCTGCTTCCTTTGCAACAGAGAAGCTTCTCTGTGTCCCACAATCTCACTGGTCAATTCTTCACTGTATTTCCAGCGACACTGGAGTTCTTGCTTATGGCTGCATCTTGAAGCTTTTCTTATCCTGCTGAGTATTTCTCCAGATGGAATCTCGCTGTATAACCTCAGAATTGTAGTCCTCTTGACTCAGCCTCCATGGTATCAGGGCTACAGCAGGTGCTGATCATTCTTAATGATTTGTGGATTGGTGTGATTAAACCAACAGTGATATTAATAATCTATAATAATAATAATTTTGGTGTATATTAAAAAATTCCTTTTAAACAAGCATTCTTGAGGTCTCTGCATATTAACTAATGATTTTTATAAATGATCTCAGTTAATTCTCATACTGAGCATTAATATTTGCATTGTAGTCCAGAGAATATTGGGCTTGGAAGAAGACCTCGCTAAGGAAATGGCAGATGTGGCTTTGATCCAACTTCCATTCATCTCTAGAGTGTGGCCTTTCTTACCCCCAAGATTGGATGTTTCAGAACAAATTACTTAGATGATGTGAAGTAACATGTATGAATAATTGAATGTTTGCATGTGTTGGTCAAATGAGTTTGGGAACTTGTTAATGGGTGGAACTTAAATTAAATTAAATTAAATAACTTGTGAGGATTTTTCTTCTCTTTGCAACTAGAAAGGTGGGCAGGGCATATTTCTTTTTCCATTGCACATTACTTGTATGTTTTATTTATCATTTTAAGGAATGTAATTTCATGCTTCTCTGAGCTAAGGAAGGGAACGCTGGTTAGTATACTGACCGGTAGGTGGCCAATGGAATAATGAACAGGGTTCAGTAGCTGCAAGGTGACCTCTATATCATTGTGACAGTAGGCGAGAATCCCATATTGAACTTTCTGTACCATGGTGGGTAGCAGTAATGGTTTCCCTTCTTTATAGAGCACATGCAATTCTGGGATAATTCTGGGCCAGAAAGTCATATTCTTTTAACTTTAGTTTTTACAGGAAGGTTTTAGTTGGTGTTTCTGAAAACGTCAGTGGTAGTCACATTTATGCTTAGTGCTTTGAGTCTAAAATACAGGATGATGATAGATTTTTTTCCTGCTGTTTTCCTAGCATTTTTATATAGCAAGATTTAAAAACTGTAAACTTGAACATGTATTTATTTTCCTTTTCTGTTTCTTCATCTGTGAAGAAGTAAGATAGATATGCCACAAAATGGGCATATTCAAAAAGCTCTGAATTACAGTGCAGAGCTTTGAGGTCTTTCTCTCAGTTCTTGTATCTTCTATTTTTGTTGCCACCACTACTTTATCTCTACAGTGGAAGCAACAATTTACTTAGCTAAAACCCAAAGGACTGGACCAAAATACTTTTAGAGGCTTTCACTTGGTCTGACATTAAATCTGTGCCTCCCCCAAAGAGAAAATGAATCTAGAAATTGATAGAAACTTGTGGGTATGGGTTTCTCTGTTGGTGGGTATCATCTTCTAGTCCTCACAGCTAGGGAAAAAGGAGGTGGATGGAATTAGTGTCTAATCATCTGTCTCTTCTTAGTAGTGGTTTTCTTAAGCCTTACAAATTCCTCTTCCTTCCTTCCTTCCATCCTTCCTTCCTTCCTTCCTTCCTTCCTTCCTTCCTTCCTTCCTTCCTTCCTTCCTTCTTTTCTCCTCCTTTTTCTTCTTTCCCCTCCCCCTCTCTCTTGTTTATATTTTATTCCCTAAGAAGCCCGACTTAAAGAAATGGGTCTTTTGCACAATAAATTTGCAGTTTTTACTTGTATGCTCCTCCTTTGTTCGAAGCCCTGATTTTCCCCTCGTCATCCTTCCCATCCTGATAGATTTGCCCTCCTAATACTCTTTAACCCCATGGGCTTCACCTTATCTCCTTGGCTCTTTTGCTTCTCTTATCTCTATCCTGTTAGCCTTAACTGATGTAATTTGTTTTCCCTGAGTTTCCTCCTCCTCTGTCAAGGCATGAACACTCACCCTGAATATTTCTCACCTCTTCATTAGTCTCTGTCAGCTGAATTCCAATCTGACACACTCTCCATGAAAGTTCACAGCCAAGTCCAGTCTTTCACATACTTCTGGGCTTTCATTCTCTTCACAGTGTCATACGAGACTTACTAAATTTAACTCCTTGACTTCTGCACATTTGTTAAATATGTCTGCTCTCATTTTCTGGTATGGAATTGGCCCTGTTGTCAAGTCTTAGCTGAATAGTTGATCTCAACTTACTGAGATATATTCTCTCGCTGAGTTTTCTTGAATTGGAGTCAATTGTTTACATTGTTTCTGGTCTACCTTGTAGTCTAATCTTGGGCAGAACATTGTCTTAATGACCCACAATAAGATCACACACACACACACACACACACACACACACATATCCCTATTTCAAATTTCTAAACATATAGGCTTACTAGACAATATTGAGGCTCTAAGAGCAATTCCAAAACTTTTTCATATAAGATTATAATGAATAATCCCAAATTTTCTTGCTTAGAATTGAAAATTATTTTCAAGTCCCCGTGGGATAAGAATCATGCTCAGACTACATGCATATATACCATTGATGAAAAACACTAGCAAGTATAGTTCATTATATTTAACACATTCAATTCAGTTGAAAAAAATCCCAACTCATTGCTTATGGCTGAGATGCAAGGGAGGTGATGGACGAATCTTGGCTGGTGGACCATGTGGGAACCACTGGACAAGGCGGTCTCAGAGGCCTCTGCTAGTTCTCTGGTTTCATGAATGCTGATTTGAAGCAGGCTGGAATGTATCTATAGAGGAAGCTGTCAGCTCTTAGGACTCTGACTCAACTTGTCTGATGAGATAGAAAGCAGGAGAGTTCGTTCCAGGAAGGTCAGTTATCATCCCTTCCTTTTAAATGAGGCTTGACCTCCTGCGGGCTAGCACAGTCCATGGGAATTCAGTACTCTGGAGTTAAATATGAAGAAAGTGTTGCATCGAGTACATTTTGGCCTTTTGTTCCCTTTTAGGTTTCAAGCTACCAAAAAATGAGGGAAAAAATTTCTATCTGTAGGTTGAGTAGATTAGGATGACAAGAGTGTCAGGGTCACTAGGGACTCTGACATGAACTACAAGCCTGAAATTTAGTGTCATGTAGTTTCTGATGATGTATCAGTAAGAAAAGAGACCTTCGTCTCATCTGCAGAAGGTGACAAGACTTCAGTGTGGCCCTCTGGAGTCTTCTAGCCTTAGGGCCAAAAAGGAAGGTAGAATGAAGATGTTCAGAGTTTTCATTTTCTAATTTCTAGAGAACTAGAAGATGTGACCAGGTAATAATGAGTTGGTGATCCATTAAAACATGTATCCGTGATATAAAAGTCAAGGTGGTAAGGAAAAGCATATAATATACAATAACAGCTTATTAAAATGAAAATGGTGAAATATTCTATTAGAGCTTAAAAATATACTTCTGATGGTGAATAAAAAAGACAAGGGAGTTATTCACCTAAATACTTATTGTTGTTATTTATATAAACACTTATTGTTGTAGTTCATAGGTGAGTAAGGAATGCACTGTGGGTAAAGACCAATTTCATGACTTTCTAAATGTATGATCTGGCCAAGGTGCCTACTGTCCTGTACCTTATTTTCTCACATGATGGAGACAACACCATTAGTCGCGCATATTTAGAATTGCTAGGTTTTATATATATATATATATATATATATATATATATATATATATATATATATATAAAGTACAGAACACCACCTAGCCCACTCAACCAATGTGGCTATGACCAAGGCTGGGTACACCATTGCACAATCAGATAAACTGCTAAGTAAAGAAACTGACCAGTGTTTCTTAGGACAGCACTAGCATCCCCAAAGGCAGTCTTACATCAATTAAAAACACTGAAAGCTAATATTTCATTAGTCAGACCCTTATGCTTCCCTTGATATATAAATAATTTGTAACACTGAAGAAATTATTAGAATTAGCCAGTTCTTTCCTGAAGCAACCAACACATGATGATAGACACATGAAATGTCAATAATTAGAGTAAAACTGAAACCTGATGCTTCTGAGCCCCAAAGAAACAGGATTAAAAAACTATAAATACCAAATGTTTTATAAACAGGGATGAAGTCAGAGATCAACTGAGTATTTGCCTCGCATGTGCATTTCAATCTCAGCTCTGTATAAACTAGGAATGGTGACCCAGTCCTGTACTCCTGGCACTCAAGAGACGGACACTGGAGGATCAGAACTTGAAGGTCATACTCAGTTACACAATCTGGTCAGGGTGGACCACATGAGACATTTTCACAAAAAAAAATTTAAAAAAACAGAGTTGGGGAGATAGGACTATAGCTCAGCATCCAGGCCTAGCAGTCATAAATCTCAAGGTGTAAACCAAAAAACCCCACAGAAGTTAAGAACAAATATAACTTGCCCACAATGATTTTTGTAAGGTACAAACATGCCTGTTTTAATTACAGGGTGATCTTATATAGATATAGTCATCTTATTAGTTCATCATACCAAATGGAATTTCAAGTCACTAAGGTTTAATGTCTAGAATTACAATCCATCTCAAATGCTTCTATAATTGTTGAAAAAACAGCCTGATTTGACTCTTTTCTACTTGAGGTTTAGATGGAACAGACATCACTGTTCATTAATCCATCTATCTGTCCATCCATTCATGCATCTATGCATCCATGCATCCATGCATCCATACATCCATGCATCCATGCATCCATGCATCCATGCATCCATCCATCCATGCATCCATGCATCCATGCATCCATCCATCCATCCATCCATCCATCCATCTAATCAATTTTCAGGCAAATGGGAAAATGATTAGAACAGGTGCTTCCTGGCCTTTGGGGTCCTACACTTAAGGGGAAGACAAACTTCTCACTAGTGGGTGATTATGTTCTATGAAAATTTGAGGTGTTATGAAGTTTATAAGATTCGGAAAGCTTCACTCAAGTAGTGACGTTCAGATAGGCCCTCATGGGGAGTTAGTGATAACGTGAGTACAAAGAAGGGAAGAGGAGAAAGGGAAAAATCCTACCCCAGGAAAGGAAAGAGCAACCAAGAAGAAGCTAGTGCAGTGAGAAAGAGCACAGCCACTTTGGCTAGCACGTGGTGACAAATGGCAATGGTGGCTGGAGCTGAGTCCTTGTGGGTTGTATTTTGGATGCATCAGAAGCACTGGTAGCTCTGACATGCTCTACATAGAGCTGGCCTGATAGTTTATAGACAACACATAGCCTACATAATACAGACTGTAGGACATGGAAAGTCAGGGAGAGAGAGAGAGAAGTGAGGAGGCTGTTTCTGCAGACTGGGAACAAGGGAGTATCAAATGGATCTGATGAGCATGGAGAGGATTCTCCCTGTAGACTTAGCATTCTTCGTCACATTTTAAAAGAGAGTGGCTGTCATTTGTTGAGATGGAGAATGCTGGTATAAACTGTATGGCTAGAGGGATGACCTAGGATTCCATGTAACATGCTGGGGAGACACCTACCAGGGTCTCTTCCATGTCCAGCTGAACAGGGGTTTCAAACTCCACAGAATCTGAGGTGTGAACCACCTACTGGACTTGGCTGCCTAGGAGGTACTAAACCCCCTGGCATGAAGTCTTATTGTAAGGATCATTTAACAATGTTTGACAATAGTTATAACTTAATTATTCATAAAATATGTGGCATGGCACACACACACAAACTCACACACACAGGATTTAAGTTCTTCCTATAGCTTTCCATTTTCAAACTCTGGGACAAGTATGCATATTTCTTATTTTTTTTAAAACATATTGTCATTCCAAACAAATTATTTCTCAAGTTGTAAGGGGGCAAGTCTGAAATAATTGTGGTATGGTGAACTTGTTGATTAGCATCATCTCTTCACCCATGATGTGAACATGTGTCAAGCCATCCCAAGGCATTCCCATATGTATGTGACTCATATAGTCATTATTTGTCAATTAAAATAATATAAATGGTTCTGGGGACGTGGGTAAAACACTTGCTGGGCAGGAATGAGCTGGCATGGAATCCTCTGAACGCATGCAAAACTGGGCGCCTTTAATCCCAGCATGCCTATGGTGAGATGGGAGGCAGAGGCAGGAAGTAAGGCTCCCAAAGTTTCTGTGGTCAGCTAGCCTGGACTCTGCAGAGTAAACAACAGAGAGACCCTATCCAAACAAGGAGAAGGGAAGAGGACCCCAGGGTTGTTCTCTGACTTCCACACATAAGCTTGGCGTAGTCACACCCACCTTCCCAGGAATGCACAGTTGTATACACATGGCATACGTAAATACACAACAATACAATCAAATAATTAAAAAAATTAAATAGAAGCATCAGTTAATTACTGATATCATGTTGAAATGTGCTCCCCCCACCCAGTGCCAAATTTGTCAAGTTTTGAGAAGCAGCTACATATCTGAACCTGCCATGTGATCTATCTCATTAAAACAGACAAACAGAAACAAAAACCCATCAAGTAAACACGATTTAAACCCTAGCAGCCAAAAGAATAGAAAAACCAACCGGAATGGATTTTGGTGTGGTTGTCTGCCTGCTTATTCCTATTTTAGCATTTTCTCACAGCATCTCATTTTTTTCCCCTTAAGCAGTGGGTTCCTCAATTGCTCCTGCTAATTCTTTGTCTGTAGATCACCCGGCACTCTTTCTGCTCGTAAAGTGTCCAGTGTTCCATCTCTTAAAATGTGCAGAGATTTTGATAACCATGTAAAACAAACCTTGTCACATTCCTGCGTAATCAGGAATTCTCCTCTGTTGAAAACGCCTTGGCGATGCTGAGGTCTGCAAACCCCAAGTCCATCCCTCCAGCAGCTATCAGAAGGAGCATAGCTCCAACTGCTCCCGCTCAGCCACACTCAGCGGCAATCTCTCAAGCAATGCCCTTTGGTGTTGGGAGTCACAGACACCCTGGGATCAGGCGATGTTTTTTGTGCAGCTCCTGGGGAGCAAAGCTTTGGGGCAGCTTCTCCCCAAAGCGCAAAAAAGAAAGGCACCTTGTCTTCACTCGCCTTTTCCCTCACAGTATTTTTAGACTGAAGAAGAAATTGCCTGGATTATTTGGAGAAGCGTGCTCCCCTTCTGCCTCTCCCCCAGCTCCCTGGTTAAGGTCCTCCTCACCTCTAGGAAAGTGGTGATAAAACTGTGTATCTTACAAGCCACCAGCACTTGACTGGTACTTCAAGGAGGTCACAGAGTAAATAGGTGTTTGATTAAATGCCTGTCTGGAAAGACTAGGAGCCCCTGTAGGACTTTCAGGAGCTGGGCCAGGGTGGGGTAGTTGATAGAGGCGGGGTGATAGGGGTGAGCATGGATTTGCTTCCAGGGGTGCTGGCTGTAATTGGGGGGGGGGAGGGTATACTTTTTCCTATCATCAGCTCACTGTAATAGACGCACAGCATTGCCAGGACTTCATTTAGGGAATAGTAGGAGTGAGGTTTTTAAACTAAATCAAGGCCACGCCCCCTCTCCTTCCGGAAGGTGACATCTTCAGACTCTAATTAGAGAGCTGTGCAACAAAGAGCTGTTTGAGTCACTGTCTCCAAAGCTTATAAAACAAAATTCTGAAGATAGTTTTTTGGAAGTGCCCATCACCCAGTCGCTCTGTTCAGGCACTACCGACACAGCCTTTTCCTTTCAGGCCCCAAAGGAAGCAGCGGTTAATAACTGAGTCGGACTTAAGAGGAGTCATTTTGCTGGGCATAATGGAGTAAATGTTCAGACTATGATTAAACCACTTCATTCGGTGGTCGGTTCTGAAGATCTCAAGGTAGATTTGGAGCTTCCTTAGTCAAGCATTAGAATCAGCTGTTCACCCAAAGCACTTCTTTTTTTCTTTCTTCTGACAATGATGGTTTCTTTTAGAGAAGAGAAGAGAAGAGGTGGTTTTGTTCCCCCATTCCCCCCAAGGGGCAATATGCACAGCTTGGAACCAGAAGCTTGGGATTGGAAAGCTGGCTCTATCCCTTACTAGCTGCGGGTCCCTGTGCTCCTTCACCAAGTTTTACAAGTGTTTCCTTACTCCTCCTCCTCTTCTTAAAGATTTTATATATATATATATATATATATATGAGTCCACTGCAGCTGTCCTCAGACTCACCAGAAGAGGGCATTAGATCCCATTATAGATGGTTGTGGGCAACCATATGGTTCCTGAGAATTGAACTCGGGACCTCTGGAAGAGTAGTCAGTGCTCTTTTTTTTTCTATATAATAATAATAATTATTATTAATTTATACCTAATTAATGTATTTTCTATCTTTTTATTGGATATATCCTTTACATTTCAAATGATTTTCCCCTTTTCTGGACCCCTCCTCCCTGAAAGTCCCATAAGCCCTCTTCCCTCCCCCTGTTGCCCAATCTAATTTACCACTTCCCTGTCCTGGTAATCCCCTACACTGCTGCACTGAGCCTTTCCAGGACCAGGGGCCTCTCCTTCCTTCTTCTTGGGCATCATTTGAAATGGGAATTGTGTCTTGGGTATTCCAAGTTTCTAGGCTAATATCTGCTTATGAGTGAGTGCATTCTATGTGTGTTCTTTTGAATGGGTTACCTCACTTAGTATGATATTCTCCAGCTCCATCCATTTGTCTAAGAATTTCATTAATTCATTGTTTCTAATGGCTGAATAGTACTCCATTGTGTATATATACCACATTTTCTGTATCCATTCTTCCATTGAGGGACATCTCGGTTCTTTCCAGCTTCTGGCTATTATAAATAGGGCTGTTATGAACATAGTGGAGCATGTATCCTTATTACATGCTGGGGAATCCTCTGGTATAACGGGGTCCTCCGGAAGTATCATTCCCAGTTTTCTGAGGAACTGTCAGACTGATTTCCAGAGTGTTAGTACCAGTTTGCAACCCCACCAGCAGTGGAGGAGTGTTCCTCTTTCCCCACATCCTCGTCGGCATCTGTTTTCTCCTGACTTTTTGATCTTAGCCATTCTGATTGGTGTGAGGTGAAATCTCAGGGTTGTTTTGATTTGCATTTCCCTGATGACTAATGATGTTGAACATTTCTTAAGTGCTTCTCAGTCATTCGATATTCCTCAGAGGAAAATTCTTTGTTTAGCTCTGTACCCCATTTTTAAGGGGGTTGTTTGGCTCTCTGGAGTCTACCTTCTAGAGTTCTTTGTATATTTTGGATATGTGCCCTCTGTCGGATGTAGTGTTGGTAAAGATCTTTTCCCAATTTGTTGGTTGCCATTTTGTCCTTTTGACAATGTCCTTTGCCTTACAGAAACTTTGTAATTTTATGAGGTCCCATTTGTCAATTCTTGATCTGAGAGCGTAAGCTATTGGTGTTCTATTGAGTTAGTGCTCTTAACCACTAAGCCATTTCTCCGGGGCCCTTTCTTTTCTTTTCTTTTTTTTTTCATTCAATATATTTTTTATTTACATTTCAAATGATTTCCCCTTTTCTGGCCCCCCACTCCCCAAAAGTCCCATAAGCCCCCTTCCCTCCCCCTGTACTCCCACCCACCCCTTCCCACTTCCCTGTTCTGGTTTTGCCTTATACTGCTACACCGTGTCTTTCCTGAACCAGGGGCCACTCCTCCGTTCTTCTTGTACCTCATTTGATGTATAGATTATGTTTTGGATATTCCAGTTTTCTAGGCTAATATTACGGGGCCCTTTCTTACTCTTCTAACTAAGGCAATCACTCCAACTGACAGGACTGTTGTGAGGGTTAAATGAAGTAATGGCTGAGAAAATGTCTAGTAGGAGGATTGGAAAACTGAGATGCACAATTAATGTACTTGATTGCCAAACAAATACTATTTCTCAGTGTAACACGGTATTATTTGATCATAGTGGATAGGGTAAGTTACAAAAGAACCAAAGTGACTATTTACAGTACTTCTGACTTTTTGTGTTTGAATGGATTTTCCATTAGTATCAAGAGTTTGAACTCCTTAAGTGCTCTTCCCCTCTTGATGCTACATGGTACACCTTCCAGTTATTCTTTTGTTCTGTTTATTTTATTCTTAATACTAAAACTACTGATCAATATCAGTTTCTTTTTAGATGCTCATTGGAAATCTGTTCTTTTTAAAGACACTTTTTATTTGCAGGGAAGTCATCAAGTCTGTTTGGATTTTTGAGGGTCCTCTAATCCTCCAGCCTTCTTTAAAGAGATGTGCCAACAATCACTGCCCTTGGGAGAATGATCAGGAACGCAGGGCTCACTCCTGGAGAAGTATGAATGAAAGGATTTTAGAGATGTAAAGTGTTGATAGTTCAGGGTACACATGACTGCTGCTTGCCACCAATTTTCAGAAGCCATCTTGCTGAGCTTAGAGATCAGTCCTCAAGGTGACGGTAGTGTATGACAGCTTTCCAGGCAGCTTTGAGTGTATCTTGTTCTACCCTGTTTTCTGTGTGAGATGCAAAGTGCCCATCTGGGCTAGGGCTGTAGAGGATCCTACCCTGCATTATTTGCTTTAGAATAGCAGAAATAAGAATAGTTTTGTTTGTTTGTGTCAACTTCTCCGTAAGAAACTGTCCAGCCTGTGGATAACCACAGAAGCACATAAACTGTTGTTGAAAAGCATTGTGAGACATTGTACTATGGAAAAGAAAAGATAATGGGCTGCTATGAACATAGTGGAACATGTGTCCTTATTACATGTAGGAGCATCTTTTGAGTGTATGCCGAGGAGTGGTATCATAGGGTCCTCAGGTAATACTATGTCCAATTCTCTGAGGAACTGCCAAACTGATTTCTAGAGTGGTTTTACCAGCTTGCAATCTCGCCAGCAATGGAGGAGAGTCCCTCTTTCTCCACATCCTCACCAGCACCTGCTGTCCCCTGGGTTTTTGATCTTAGACATTCTGACTCGAGTGTGGTAGAATCACTGTTTTGATTTGCATTTTCCTTATGACTAAGGATGTTGAACATTTCTTTAGGTGCTTCTCAGTCATTCTGTATTCCTCAGTTGAGAATTCTTTGTTTTGCTCTGTACTCCATTTTTAATAGAGTTATTTGGTTCTCTGGAGTCTAACATGGAAAGAACCCAGATGTCTCTCAACAGAGGAATGGATACAGAAAATGTGGGAAGGGGCAAAAGAATAGAGAGGGGGAACAAAAGAGGGGCAGAAAGAGATGAAGCCAGAAAGAGAAAGAGAGGTGAGAGAGAGAGAGAGAGAGAGAGAGAGAGAGAGAGAGAGAGAGAGAGAGGAGGGGGGCAAGAAGTCTTCTTTTATAGTAAGCTGGGTTACCTGGCAACAATCAGGTAACCAAGGGTGTGGCGGGGGTTGGGGGGGGAGCCTGGCTGTAGCCAGGTGACTATAGGGCTGGAGTCTAGCCAGAACACTAGGGGCCTGAGGCCTGGCCATATGTAACTGATGTGACTGATGGCAACGGGATTATGGAATTGAAGAATCAGCAGTCTGGGAGCATAGCTCACGGGTTCCAATCCTTGTAGAATGTTCTACTGGATCTCCGGAGTGGCCTTGCTTCAACCAGGCTACAGACTATCACATACCACGGTCCCACAGCTAAGGGTTGAGAAACTACTTCCTCATGTGATATTTTAAAAAAAAAAAAGTCCTCCAGAATCTGAGGATTCAAAATCCTTAGCCCCTTTAGAGTTCTCCCACAGATCTCTACCCTAAGCACAGGATCCCACCCTTTCCTAAGCAGTACACTTACTTTGACTGCTGACACACTCTGAGTCTGGGATGTGAATTTTCATAATAATTCTGCCATGATGGCTTGGGTTTGATTTTCCATAACTTGAGCTTGAAGGCGTCTGGAGAGAAGATTCTCTTCTTGGGCACAATTGGAAATCTTTAAACTGCTTATGTGCACCCGGGGCACATAAGCTCTCTATTTACTGCTCTCTCTGCTACTAGGAGAGGCTTCAGTAACTGTAGGTCTTGGCAAATTGGAAAGCCTTTTTGTGACCAAACCAAAAAAAAAAAAAAAAAAAAAAAAAAAAAAAAAAAAAAACCCAAAAAAAAAAAACCCTTAAAATTCTGTTTCTCTAGAACCCTACTTCTGGAGCACAATCTACATTAGTCAGGGTTCTCTGAAGAAACAGAATCTTATATGTATAAAAGAAATTTATTGGACGGGCTTACATACAGTCTATCGTTTAGGCAGTCCAAGAATGGCTGCCTCCAGATGAAAAGGCCAAGAATCGTGTAGTTCTTTGGTCGCCAAGGATGGATGTTCCAGTAGTCCAAATCCAGTAGTCCAAGTCCGAGAGGATTCCAGAATAGCTGCTTGTCTTTAGTCTACAATAGAACGATGAAGAAGTTGAACTTCATATTGGCTGCACAATGGACAGACGAACTTGCCAGTAAGAGGGAGAAGCAGACAAAAACAAAAAATAACCCAAACCAAACCAAACCAAAACAAAACAAAACAAAAAACCGTTTTCTTCTCCCATATTTTGCCAGAAGGTTCAATCCAGAATTAGGGTCAGTCTGCATTCTTCAAATATTCTAACTCAAAAAAGTTTTCAGAGGCATACTCAGAAGCTTGGGCTCTAGCTAATTCCAGATGCAGTCAAGTTAACAATCAAAATTAGCCATCATACTCACTCAATTACTAAAATACACCGGTCAATAAATATGCATTGAATGTAAGTTAAGAGATAATTTGGTGTTGCCATTATTTTAAATTTTAAAACTTTAGTGAAATTCATACTTAAACATAATGAAAAAAGGTGTACACTATAGATCACACATATAAGAAAATGTACCATCATGTAAGCTATATGATCAAGTTTGGCCTCTACTGCTGCATTATTAACCAAATATAAATTTGAAATTCAACACACACACACACACACACACACAGAGAGAGAGAGAGAGAGAGAGAGAGAGAGAGAGAGAGAGAGAGAGAGAGACTTTTTAATTTAGTCACTCCCTTCCCCCATAAAATAATTGCTATCTCTAAATTGTTGTGTTGAAGGGATATTTGAATTTGAACATTTCATCACAAAATGATTTAGCTCATGTCTGTAACCCATAGTGGCCAAAAGTTCACAAAATACTAGAGAGATAAATCTGGTTAAAGGACATTATGTCATCTCTGAGGATTTCTTCTGCCAATGTTCCTTAGCACCAATGTGACACACTGAAAGCTGCCTTGGACCAGTGTCAAGAACTTTATACATCTAATAGTATGTGGATATAGTGATGCTGTGAACTTATCCTTCATTTCAGTTTGGAACAAAAACAAAAACAATAAACCAACAACAAAAACCAACAAACAAAAAACAAGAATGGTTAGGAAATCTGTCTAGGATCTTGACAATTCAAACTCAGATTCAACCCCACAAAATATGTGAATTTTCTGTGACAGAATTCAATGGTGAATTATATGTAAGTAAATTAATCACACTTGCTCACAAGAAGAATGAACTGTTTAGCCAACCAACAGAAAAGGCAGAAATTTTATTTGTTCCTATGGTGTTTACTGAAATTCTCTCATCTAGAAATTTCCTTTCTTGAATAAGATATTAGAAATTGCCTAGTAACAAAATGTTACTTGTGCAGTGCTGTCAGAATGTAAACTGTGGAGTTGCTGATCAAGTGGTTAGGGTCTCTGCTGTTATTTGCAGTAGCAACAGCAGAAAACTGTTCACCCTTTCCAGGGCTTTGCCAATTCCTCAGGACATTTGGAAGATGCAGGCTTTGGTGCAAACATTTTAAACGACCATTTTCTAATCTCCTTTTTTTAACTGCCCAAAGAATCTGAAGAATAATGAACTAGAGGAAAAAGAATTGGAAGGGAAAGAGTAGGTGAAAGAAAGCAAAATCTCCTTGCCTAGTGTAGTTTGAGGTTTCGAGAACTTCCTTGCTTTTGTCAATGAATATTTCTCATTCAGCTCTTTTGTCTTTATGTCTCATTAGTTAATAAAAAAATTTGCAATAAAATGTTGATTTCCCATGAAACTTTTCTACAGAATCCCTGTCTGGGGGGAGTAAAACATATTGTCTTCCTCTAGCATCCATTCTTATGTGTACTCTTTATTAAATTACATTGAGTAACTTATTAAAATTGAAGCATTAGGTACAAGATGCAATTCACTGAACTGATGAATTTTAGTTCTTGGCTTAAACAGTGAACATAATGCATGGCAAACAATAAATTCTTTAGCTCTTACTTGGTCTCAAATGTGTCGGTTATTAACTTTTCTCTTCGGAACATGCATAGTCATCTATAGCAAACATTACATTTCCTTACATCTTAAATATAATATCATTTCTCAAGTCATGCCCAGGATATAGAAATAAGAACTCTGTGACATTCTCCACTTGTCATGAACTCAGCCTTAAGAGTTGAAGCCCAGCAAGTGTCCCAGATTTGGTTGAACAATGACCTTGTCATGATGGGCATCACATTGTCACATGAAGGTATTGGTAAGACAGTGCCCACATCTCATTTTAACAAAAGAAACAACCCTGCCATGAAACATGATAAAGTAGCTCTTGGGTGACTAAAGGTAGAGTTGGAAGAATTCTGCATTAAATATGCTTTTCTAAGGAAATAACAAGGTATACCTTTTTGCCAGGAACAGATTGTTCCATGCTTAAGTGTTACACATATCAGGGCTCTTCCTTTTTTTTTTTTCCGTCCAGTCTCATGGAGCTATGGGTCATAAGCAAAATCTGTGCTTACTAACCAAACAAAAGCCACCAAAACCCCATAAATTTTAACATGATTGTTTAGAGGCATATTCAGAAATATAACTCTTTTGGACCAGATCCTTTTGATTTTCAGTTTCCTTTTCCAAGTCGCAGAATAAATTTTTTGAATGTATATAGAAGGCTTGCACAGGCTCATGAAAAAGCTGCATACACCCCTTAAGATGTTTTAGAGGCCAAGGCTCTGGTTATACCATGTGGAGCGGACTAGAGCCTTGCAATTAGCTTTATTTGCATGAGTTCGCGTCTGGTTTCCTTTACTCCATGGCTTTAGAGGAAGATCAATCTCCATGCCTGCCCAGTGAAAATATCAGTGTGCAATGAAAACATAACCCTTTGATGTATTTTTGTAAGATTTTTTTTTCTCTCAGAAACATTTGAGGCTTTGGTCTATGTCCTTCTTTTTTGGGGCTTTTATCTGTCCCACAAAGTCACCCACCAGAGCAGACACTCTGAAGTCCCACTGGGCTTGCATCAGTCTAGTAGAGATGGCTGACATGACATATTAGTCTTAAATCTAAAACATATGTTTGGAAAATGCCCTGTTTCCTGGTAATAATTAAGAATGCTACTTGGCAGGTTGGCAGCCACATAAAACAATCGTTAGCAAACCCTACATTTATTATGTCCCCATTTTATGGAAATAAAACCCACATTATAAATATATGTAGGCAAATGGACCCAAAATGATACACAGGTAGGATCATTTATAATGAAGATGAAAAGAATGGTCATTGATAGTTTTTTTTTTCTAATTCATTGTTCTTATTGCAAAAGACCTCACCCACCAACCCCCTGCACACACCAAAGGGCCACATCAAAAGGTTTCTGAGTTTCCTTCTATTTTTTAAAACAATCTAAGATAAATTCACATAAATCCTCACTTGTCACTGAAGAGTTCTGCTGTACAACTAATTAAGATAAGGTCCTATAGTCAGGAAGCTTTTCATAAGCGTTACATTATAAAAAGAAAAGTCTAGATATTTAACCTGCTACTTCATTTTTTAACACACACACACACACACACAAATACACACACACTACATATGTTAAGGAATGATGTGCATAGCACTATATATAAAATTCTTATTTAAAAACTTAAATGGTTCTGGAACAAATGGAAAATACACACCATATTGAGTCTCCCAGGGGCAACTATCTCATCCTTTCAGATTCCAAGAACATCCCTACACAGCCAGGAAAGGTGTTTTGACTTGAGACTCTGCCTCTTGCAGTGTGTGTGGGAGGGTGCAGAGCAGTGGGCTGTGTTAGACACTAGTTAAAGTTCATTTTGAAAATCACATCTGTACACAAGTATTGGCTCCCTGATTGATTGACCCAATGGGCAAACTACCATGCAAGGAGCACACTCTTAGTGCCCTAGTGCTCTAAGTGCCCAGTGCCTTAGTGCCCTGGAGCCACATGGTCAAGGCGCTCACAAAAGCAGAAAAGCAGTACAAATCGGCAAGTAGAAGCCGGACAATCTTCCTGATGAACCGCTTGCTACAAAATGCCTGGCTACTTCCTTTTGATGTAAAGAGAAGCATGCACACTTAGGAGGCTGAGGCAAAGACCTCAGGCAGGAGCTTGAGGAAGAGCTAGAGCCTGGGATGTGTAAAGATCTTAAGCCTAGCCTGGGCTACCTAGAGATGCCAGCCCCAAGCGAACAGAGCAATCCAACACACATTATATAAAAATTATTTTTATGGGGAGAGGCAGGTAGAGTCCGTTTCAGAAAGTTGCTGTGTGAAGAGGCAGGGTAGCCAAAGCGCAGCTGTAGGAAGTAGCCTTTTACAGTGTACTCACCCCGTCCCTGCCCCTTGCAGGAAAGTGAAGAAACGGGGATTCAGTCTACATTTACCCAATTTCATGTGAAACAAACCAGACCAGCCAAGAAATAACATTTACTTTGTTTTCCAGATTGCTGACTCTATGAAAAAAAATTCTTTGTTGCAAAGTTCAAATTCCAAATAAAGCCAAGGATGGGAATTCAAAAAGCCCCTGGAGGGGAGGTCTTAAAATTGAAATCATCTTGAAAATATGTTAGAGAACAGGACATTAATTGTTTGTATCTTCAGCATTTTGTATTCTTATCTTCTCGTCAGTCAGTACTTTGAATGAAAATTTTAGAGCATTTTTTTCCTTATAAGTAACAGGTCTGAACACCAATCAACAAAAATTTTTACATATATCCACTCACTTTTCTACATGTGCTTAGTAATTCGTCTCGGGAGATTTATTTGATCTGTGCAGGTTATCTTCCAAATTTAGACAAAAACACACTGAATAAGAAATCAATATTCAATTTTAGTAACTCTATGTTTTGACCATGATTTTGTTATATGTTAAGTATTCATTAATTCAGTTATATTAACAAGGGATGGGGAGGGAAGTGGGGAAGAAGGGGGGAAGTGAGAAGGAAGAAAAGGGAAATGGAGGAAGGGGAGGGAAGTGGAAAGGAAGGGGAGAGGAAGGGGAGGCAAAATAAGGAAAGAGGAGAGAAGGTAAGGGGAGTGGAGCTAAGGCAGGATTATGTGAGAGAAGGGGGAGGAGGAGGATTAGAAGAAGGAGAAGAGAAGGAGGAGGAAAAGGAGGGAGGGAGGGAGGAAGGGAGGAAACCTTAATGAGTAGTAGTCCTGATTTGAAGACTAGAGAAAAAGACACCAACATTACAAAGATGAGAACAAATGAGGTAATGATAGTGGGGTAAGTACAAAAGCATTAAAAGTGGTGGGACCAACAAAAAGATGCCGTAGGCTTAATTATGCTTACATCGTTTACTATCTTTACAACTCTTTGCAAATTACTTTAATATTTCCCATGACTCCATTTCGTTAGCTATAAAAGAAGGCAACATACAATCATTTGTGTTTTCAACATATAAATAAATGGCAGTTAAGAAGATTTTACCCATGGTCATACGAGCATCATTTCAGGTGAAATGGGCACCTGATCACTGTCCAGACAGGGTATGGTAGCTGCTCGGAGAAATCCAGGCCCATAGATAAGTAAATGCTCTGATATGGTTCTCATTAATTCAGATCGTATCTCCTAGAGCACTTGTGTAATGACATCATCAGGCTTTGCATCGTTTGTGGTTTGAGACCAGATCTGTTTCATGTGTCTGCGCAAGTAGCTATTTCTGTGTAGCTGGAGAGCAAAAAGTTAGTTGCTTTCTTCATCTCGGTATCCCACCGCTTTACCGCGAACGTTCCTATAGGGGCCTCACTCTGCTTATCGAGTCAAAGGTTAGTCACCCTCGTTATATTATCAGAGAGACATCCAAGTGCAACCAGACCTCCCCGGGTGAGGAGCACAATCACAGTTGCTTCTTTTATCAAATATTACCATTTTGAATTGCAAAGATGCCATTAAGTATCCATTTTTCTCCTAACAGTATTTTTCCCCCTTTTAGGTAACTATGGGGATTTTTTCTTGCTTTTAGAATTATTGAAAACACAACATTTAAGATTTCAGAACAGAAACATTAAATTCTCCAGCTCTCACGAATGACCTCAAAGCTTCTGTCAGTGGCTGAGCCCAGAACACCATGGTGGGTCTGAACATAGGGCTAGTGAGCCAGCTTAGGATTCAAAATGCTGAGAGCTTTTCCTCTCCTGTCTCTCCTTTCTCCTGAGGACCTTGATATGGGAAAGAGAAAGTTTGTGACCATCAATTTCACTATTGTACAACTAGTACAAATTAAGAAAATTTTGCATAAGTAATAAAATCCGGGCAGCTCAGAGGTTAAGAAGACTCACTGCTCTCACAGAGGACCTGAGTCTTACTGCTAGCACCCATATGTCTATATCTCCAGTCTAAGTGGTTCCAACACCCTTTCCTGACCTCTGTGGACACCAACCAGGCACACATGTGGTGCACATACATCCATGCAGACACAATACCCATACAGATAAAATAAGAAAAGAAATAAATCTTTAAAAAGAGAATAAAATTGGATCCAGGCATGGTGAGATGTGCCTGTTAAATCTGCTCTTGCTCTTGGGAAGAAAGTGGAGCCAAAGGGATAGTGAATTCAAGGCTAGTGTGGGTTACACTGCAAGACTCCTCTCTCTCTTTCTCTCTCTCTCTCTCTCTCTCACACACACACACACACACACACACACATATACACTCACACACACTCACACACATATACACACATACACACAGAATCAGAAAGATATCAGATTGATTTTTATGGAAGTTAGATATATGACTGTATGAAATGATATATTTTATCAAATGATTTCTGACATATAAAAAAGGTAGAAATGAATGTGAACAGAAATTTAGTCTTCATATTGAAATTTAGTCTTCATAAGTCAATTGGTACTAAAAAGAACCCATAAATATTATCTAGTACATGCTACACACACAGGATGGTGGTAGGGCCTGTAGCTAAACCTAAAGTATTGTATTTAGTCTCAATACTTCTAACATTTTATATCTAAATATTTTTATTTATATAATTAATTTCTAATTAATATCTCTAATTTTCAATTATAATCCAAATAAGCAATCACGGTGAATTTTCTGCTCTCTCTCTCTCTCTCTCTCTCTCTCTCTCTCTCTCTCTCTCTCTCTCTCTCTCTTTCTCTCTCTCTCCTCTCTCTCTTCTCTGTTCTCTGTTATCTTTTCTCTTTTCTCTTCTCTCTTCTCTCCTCTATCTTCTCTCTCTTCTGAGATAGTCTCACTATATAGCCCAGGCTAACCTCAAACTTGTGTTCTTCCTGTCTCAGCTTCTGGCATGCTGACTATTACACATATATTACCATTTTCACCCAGTGTAATGGGATGTTTCTAAAATAAAAAACAATAAAAAATAAACTAATCTAAAATTGTTATTCAGCTTATAAATATAATATGACTATATTTTTTGTGTATGTATATGTTCACGTATGTGAGTTCCCAATCCTTGTAGAAATAATAAGAGTATCCAAGAAATGTATATTGAAGAGAGGGCCCCAAACCTAGGATCAATTATGTGGTGATAGCAAACCCAGTGATTTAAATGGGCAATAGTAAGATAACCAGTTTGAGCAAAGGCTGAGTTATAGCCATTGTGGGATCCCTACCAAAAGAGAATTGCAGTAGATTTTCCCCTCTTCTGCTTTACAGTCTCTGATGGTTTCCCACTAGCCAAACTCCTCTATCAACTTGTTTATATGGAGGCTAAAAACATGGCCTATGAAGACCAGTAAGTACTCTTCCTCCTCCTCCTCCTTCTCCTCCTCCTCTTCTGACCCTTCCCTTCCTAAAGGCAATGCAGAGCTGAAACACAACACACCCAACAGCATAGCCTAGAACTGGGATTCTTACCTTTCTCATTTTTAGCAACTCATAGTACTTTAATCACCACACAAAAATGTCTATTTATGAACATTTTGTCATGAAAATATGTGGGAATGCATATGTAGAGTCTAAGAGTAGCTGGAAAATATTTTGCAAGCTGCATTGTATTGAAGGAAATATTATGACAGAGTTCTTCCATATGCCATATGCTTTATGCAGGGCTAGACATAACAGCAATGTGATATCTTGCTAATGGTTTTGAAAGAGTGAATAATACGTGTTCTATAAAGTCCCTCTATAATGTGCTATAATGACACACCAAGTAACTGGAGTATTATTGTGAATATGTCACAACAGCTACAGAAAACAAGAGGCCATGCAAAATCTCCACTCTTTTCCAAGGACTGTAGAACCACCAATTATAAAGCATTTGTTTGCCTTTTTAACTGCCCCTTGATGTGTGTGTGTGTGTGTGTGTGTGTGTGTGTGTATGTGTGTGTATGAATGTGTGTGTGTATGTGTGTGATTGCGTTTGCATAGAATATGTATAGCTACTGATGCAGAAAGCTGGCTGTCTCAGATATCACAATCCTTCATTTAAGAATTCAACCAATTTCCTCAAATTAAAAATTATTTATGTATATTGTATGTGCAGGTATATGCATGTTGTGAAGATGTTTGTGTACACAAGCATACATGCATACATTTGTGTGTGCATGTATGTGTGAACAAGAGTATGTATATGCCATAGACGTGTGTGTATAGGACAAAGGACAACCTTGGGTGATGGTTCTCCTTTTTTTGTCTTTGTGGACTGCAACAAACTTCTTTCTTCTGAGCTGGTTCCACTCCTCTTAGAGGCTTTCCTTAGCAGATAACCTAAGGCTCTGGCATCTCAAACACCTTGGAGTCTCCAAGGCAACTTCAATGTTACAGCTTTTTGGTTCAGTGTCTAGGAACCACACAGGATCATCTGGGTTCCTCCTAAGGGCTGGTGTCACTTTATCAGCTCTGCCCTCTGTAGCACTCTAAGCTCAGGTTGATTCACTGCCACTGCTGTTCTTGGTGATCATCTCCATGGCACTTGTATCTGCAATATATTGGGGTCTTCCACTGCAAGTAGGCTTCACCAACTGTCTATCATAGGCTCTTTTCATGGTGCCAAGCCTCAACTCCTTTGCATGACCCCTTCAGTCCTAGGCCATCAGTTGCAACTGAGGCTGCACCTTCACCCAATGGCCTTCCATGGCCTCTCACAGTGTCAAGCCTCAGCTGCTCTTCATGACCCCTTCATGCCTTCAAAAACCAGTACCACCTGGTGACTCTTACACTTTACTAAGTGTATCTGAAGCAGGAGGTACAGCCTTGTCTGACTCTGGAACATAGCTTTTTTGTGCTCTCAGAAACCACTTCCCAGAGGATTTCACCTCTGTGATGCTTGTTTATTCTTAATCACCATAATTTCTTAGCTCCAGCTAACCAGTGTCAATTTTCCCAGTAGTCCCTTCTATTCTTGACTCTAAAGCTAGAGCCACATGCCTGAAGTTGCTGTGTTCTGCTGCCTGCTGTGGCTGGAATATGTGCCCCCACCTTATTCTATTACCAGCTTTCTGCTTTCCAACTCCCTTACTGTCAAAACTTGACCGTCCTGGAACTAGCTCTGTAGATTGACCTTGAACTCAGAGATCTGCATATCTCTGTCTCCTGGGATTAAAGGTGTGTACCATCAAGCCTGGATTTAAGCTTTTCTTCTCCTAGAACTTGCTCTGTCATAGGCTGGCATCACAAACCATCAGAGTCCCCATAGACTTGTGTGTTTGAATAAGCCTATTGGAAGCCAGGAAGTAGAATGCTATGGCTATATATGCTCAGTCCAAGGAGTGGCACTATTAGAAGGTGTGGCCCTGTTGAAGTAGATGTAGCCTTGTTGAAGTTGGTGTGTCACTATGGGTGTAGGCTTAAGACCCTCACCCTAGCTGCCTGGAAGTCAGTCTTCCACTAGCTGACTTCAGATGAAGATGTAGTTCTCTCAGACATGCCTGTACCATGCCTGCCTAGATGCTGATCTTGATGATAATGGACTGAACCTCTGAACCTGTAAGCCAGCCCCAATTAAATATCCTTGTAAGAGTTGTGTTGGTCATGGTGTCTGTTCACAGCAGTAGAACCCTAACAAGGACAGTGAGCTAAGCCAGACTTAGAATGACAATCAAGAATTCTATGCTTTTTTTCACATGTGGGAGATAGGGTCAGGGAGGACATGACACAAGAGGGTACTAGTGATAAAGGAGGGAAATGATGAAAGGGAAGGAGGCAGAGAATAAGAGTGTAATTAGGAATAGATTTCATCAAAGAATATTATGTGAACACATTGACATGTCATAATAAATAAAATTTCAGACATGGCACAGTTATTGCACGCTAATAAATATTTAATAAAGAAATGAAAGAGATGTATTACATATTTCCCTTATATGTGGAATCAAAAGATAAATAATAGCATAAAAGTTGAAAGATATTAATAAATAAGAAGAAGATAATCAAGGGATGGAGAAAGGATAGAATAATGGAAGTAGATATAATTAAAAGTTGTTATATGTATGTATAGAAATTTCACAATGAAATTACTTCTTCTGTATAATTAATATGTCCTATTTTATTTAAAAAAATCAAAAGGTGGCACCTGATAGGGATGGAAGTTCATACAACTCCTGTGATGTAGAGAACTCAAGCTTATACTTTAAAGGAAAACCTCCTCCTTTTAAAAATAAGTGATTAAGTATGCAGGCTCTGGGCCATCAAATGTGCTGCTTACAACTTTATTACCACCCACTTCTAAAGCACAAAGAGCTATAATAATAACAAGAAAACACACTCAGGAAACAGTGGGAGCATCAGCTTGTGCTGCAAAGGGAAGAATTAAATTAGGTAGAGAGCATCACAAGGCAACACAAAGGGAAGACACTCTGAATCTTAAAGTATGAGGTGTGTTTCATTCTGCCCTTTTCCTTATAGTTTCTCAACAGTGTTGACATAAACTACCAGATTGGGTCACAGGGCCAGAACATTTACAGACTAGAGCCTCCATGACAAATCCAAGCTAAAACTGTCCACATTCAAGGTGTCTATGCAAAGGCCAAACAAAAGTAGGGGCACGATTATTGCCAAATAAACCCATTTTAGTGGCTTTTTATTAACTTAAAAATCACTCACTTGAAAGTTCACAAAATTGAGGACTTTTGTGAGCTAGGGAATGTGTTAATTAGTTTGACCATTATTTGTATATATATATATCTATGTATATATATATATAATGTTATTTAAAATTAGAAATTTTTACAGTTGTTCATTCTCTAAACGCTATTTAAATCTTTGAAAGGTTGACTAGAAGGAAATTTTTAAACATAATCTTGTTGAATTATATATATGACAAATACCTTCTAAAACCATAGAAAATTACAAATATAGAATGAGTCTCACTTTGGATGCTTTGTGACAATTTTTAATCTTCATTCTTCTGTAAACTCCAACCATGGAGTTTATAGAATTTCAGTGCCAACTTTCAATGTATAAATGATACTATGCCAACTTGTGCAAATCTAAAATAAATTACAAGAAAGAAACTTGTGAGGTAGAGAGTATGAGCAGCTTTTTAAATTCTTGTGAAATTGTCTTATGAAAATTTATTTTTAAAAATCCACACAGGAGATTACCGATAAGAATTATCAGCATTTAAATAGTGTTCATTAAGCATAATTCTTTTTTCCAAATCACTGTTATTGTTATCAATTATATGTGGGGACAAGGAGTTAAGAGGTCATGCACCAATCAATAACTTCATAAAGGAAAAGTATTCTTCCCTATAGCATTTTCTCTCCTCTCCCTCTCCCCCTCCCCATTCCGTGCTCCTTCCCTACCCCATCCCCATTCCTGCCCCCATGTGTATGTGTATATAGCTATTTCCACTCTTCTCTTCCCTTCTCCCATTCCTTTCCTTTCCTGTCCTCTAGACCAGAGGAACTTTTCTCTTTCTTACTAAGGTTAGTGAAGTGCTATCAATGTATTAAAGAATTATTCTAGGTTGTTTGCCGATTTGTCCTTTTGATGGTATCCTTTGCTTTACAGAAACTGTAATTTTATGAGGTCCCATTTGTCAATTCTTGATCTTAGAGCATACACTGTTGGTGTTCTGCTCAGGAACTTTCCCCCTGTACCGATGTCCTCAAGGGTCTTCCCCAGTTTCTTTTCTATTAGCTTCAGAGTGTCTGGCTTTATGTGGAGGTCCTTGATCCATTTGGAGTTAAGCTTAGTACAAGGAGACAAGGATGGATCAATTCCCATTCTTCTTCATGCTGACCTCCACTTAAACCATCACCATTTGTTGAAAAGGCTATCTTTTTTCCATTGGATGTTTTCATCCCCTTTGTTGAGGATCAAGTGGCCATAGGTGTGTGGGTTCATTTCTGGATCTTCAATCCTGTTCCATTGATCTGCCTGCCTGTCACTGTACCAATACCATGCAGTTTTTAACACTATTGCTCTGTAGTATTGCTTGAGGTCATGGATACTGATACTCCCAGAATTTCTTGTTGGGAAAAGATCTTCACCAACCCTACATCAGATAGAGGGCTAATATCCAATATATACAAAGAACTCAAGAAGTTAGACCCCAGAAAACTAAATAACCCTATTAAAAATGGGGTAGAGAGTGAAACAAAGAATTCTCACCTGAAGAACATCGGATGGCAAAGAAACATCTTAAAAATGCTCAACTTCATTAGTCATCGGGGAAATGCAATCAAAACAACCCTGAGATTTCACCTTACACCAGTCAGAATGGCTAAGATTAAAAACTCAGGAGACAGCAGGTGTTGGCGAGGATGTGGAGAAAGAGGAACACTCCTCCACTGCTGCTGGGGTTGCAAATTGGTACAACCACTCTGGAAATCAGTCTGGTGGTTCCCCAGAAAACTGGGCACATCACTTCCAAAAGATCCTGCTATACCACTCCTGGGCATATACCCAGAGGATTCCTCAGCATGTAATAAGGATATATGCTCCACTATGTTCATAGCAGCTCTATTTATTTTTTTCCTTTTTTTTTAATTTTTTTTATTCGATATAATTTATTTACATTTCAAATGATTTCCCCTTTTCTAGCCCCCCCACTCCCCGAAAGTCCCGTAAGCCCCCTTCTCTTCCCCTGCCCTCCCACCCAGCAGCCCTATTTATAATAGCCAGAAGCTGAAAAGAACCAAGGTATCCCTCTACAGAAGAATGGATGCAAAAAATGTAGTATATCTACACAATGGAGTACTATTCAGCCATTAGAAGCAATGAATTCATGAAATTGTTAGGCAAATGGATGGAGCTGGAGAACATCATACTAAGTGAGGTAACCCAGTCTCAAAAAATCAATCATGGTATGCACTCACTAATAAGTGGATATTAGCCTGGAAAACTGGAATACCCAAAACATAATCCACACATCAAATGAGGTACAAAAAGAACGGAGGAGTGGCCCCTTGTTCTGGAAAGACTCAGTGTAGCAGTATAAGGCAAAACCAGAACAGGGAAGTGGGAAGAGGTGGGTGGGAGAACAGGGGGAGGGAAGGGGGCTTATGTGACTTTCGGGAATGGGGGGCCAGAAAAAGGGAAATCATTTGAAATGTAAATAAAAAATATATCGAATAAAAATAAACAATAAAAAATAAAATAAAAAAGAAATATCTTGCTGTAAACTTAGTAAGTCACCATTTACTTCCTATACTTTTGAAAATCTATTTCTTTCCTTTTTTTATTACTATCAATGTGCTTTGGGTTGTAGCATCATTAAAATTCTATTTCAAAGCAAATCAGCTGGACTGTTGCTCCTGTCAACTTGTGGTCTGTCTATCTATCTATCTATCTATCTATCTATCTATCTATCTATCTATCTATCTATCTATATCTATCTACCTACCTACCTATCTACCATCTCTATCCCTATGCCTCAGTTTGATTTTGCAGCTAGTTTCTTAGTAACTATGTCAGAGGATGCTAGCATCTTGTCTTTGCAGAATACCCACTACAGGATTCTGGACACTTTTTTGCAATCTTTGTTTTGACCTTCTTTTTTTCTCCTTTTCTTCCTGATTATTTGGAAATTTCATCCAACACACCCCAATCACATTTGCCTCTCATTACTCCCAGGTCTACCTTCTCACTCTGTGCCCCTCCCCCAAAAAAGAAAAGAAAAAAAGTCCAACTTGTGTTGCCTGTATATTCATTGGAACATGGTCAAACTCACAGTGGCCTGCCCCTTAACGATAACTGAGTCCTTTCTCACCCCTGCCTCATCTCAATACCCCCGCTCCAGAAACCATAAATTGTGAAGAGCTACACTTCAGAATCTTTATCATAATTTTCAAGGAATCTCCTCAGTGATCTGTTTAGATTCTCTCTCTCTCTCTCTCTCTCTCTCTCTCTCTCTCTCTCTCTCTCTCTCTCTCTTTCAATTTGAGGGACAGGAAAGGTTGTCACAAAAGCCTTCAATGTCTCTCATTCTCAACTGAGTCTGGAGTCATCAAAACTACTGCAACAGAAGTTTCTTGCCCATATCAGCATCAGCACAGATCATAGACATTCACATGGTCTCCAGTGGCAGCACGGATGACAAACCTCATCACAGCTTCCAGCAGCACAGACCATGCACATAAACATGGCCTCCAGTAGTACCATGGCCCACGGACATCAACATGGCCTCTACCTTCTTTTAGAACATTGAACTCTTTTATTTCAATTACACTATTTTCTTATTAAAATGTTTGCTGATCCATTTGCCTTTTCTTTGTTACATTTCCACTTTTTAAAGAAAATTCTCTTATTGCTAACATTTGCATGCATGAATGCACTGAACTCTGTTCATTTTTATCACTTTCTCATTCCTTTGAAACACTTCTTATTCTCAACAAGTCTCCCTTCTACTTTCATGGATTTATTGTCTATGACCTATTAAACTTAATAAGGGCTG
The DNA here is from genome assembly GCF_947179515.1 of Apodemus sylvaticus. Lineage (NCBI taxonomy): Eukaryota > Metazoa > Chordata > Mammalia > Rodentia > Muridae > Apodemus > Apodemus sylvaticus. Next base: position 41,087,209 of record NC_067478.1, read on the forward strand.
TTGAATGAGGATGGGTAAAAAGACATTCACTGGAACAGGGCAACTTATCAGTAGCTACACCTACTGATAAAGAAAGTTACATTTCTTCCCAGGCTACCATTAACTTCCAATAGTCCCTCTGGGAGATGTAGGGCCTTATGTGTCCTTCACTAATCCATAATGAAATGTTAATGGGCCCACTTTTGTGCAAGTCTTATGTAAGTGATCATAGCTACATCGATTTAATGCATAAATGTCCATGTTATGTCCAGAGGATGTCTTTCTGGAACACACCTACCTCCTAGCTGTACAGGACTTTTCTGTCCCCTTTTCTAGGTCTGTCCCTGAATTTTTAGGCATGAGATCGATAACCCATTCTTCTCAGCACTTTAGCCAGTTATTGATCTCTGAATTAACTTCTGTCCACTATAATAAGAAACTTCCCTGACATAGGCTGAGGGAACCACCAACTTATGGATATAAACATGAGTATTTAGAAGGCATCTTGACTACTTTTTCATTAGCAAAATGATGACAGTGCATTCTCCTTTCATGTCTTATGTTCTCCCTAGCTGTTGTCTAAGTTTATGATACCAAACTTGAGATCCTTCTTATAGAGTAGGCCTGAAATCCAATGAGAAAGCCATTGGTCATCCCTGTTATATTCAAGCCACTATTGCACCAATACCATATACACTATTTTATAAGTTTATTTGAAAATACAATTTAAAAAAATATTTACCTGGGCATGATAGTACAGGGCTTTGATCATAGTCCCAAGAAGGCAGAAGGAGTGCATCTCTATGAGTTGGAGGCCACCCCAGTCTACATAGCAAGTTCTAGGCCAACCATGGTTACATAGCGAGACCTTGTATCACGAAAATAAAACTAAAAAAAAGTCTGAGTAGAAGTACCGTACAAGGATGGCACATGCTCTCCCTTGCGCTCACAGGTTATCAAACAAGAGTCCCAGTATCAGGTGAGGGACGCCTTCCTCTGAGTCGCTGGTCAAGGACATCTCCAAAGTTTCCCCAAAAGAACAAGCTATTTCCATTGCTCTTAATTTCTACCAAAACTGCATGGTAAGACCATGTTGCTGGTGGCACCAACCATGCATTTTGATCACAGGACATAGACAAAGCAAGCAGGGCCTGAGTTGGAAGCCTCCTCCCTCTTGGGTACCTTTAATAAGCCCAGAAGGTCCTTTGTAGGCTAGTGGGAGAGAAACGTCATCAGCAATATTACCCAGCCTGGAACCCCAAAGCCCACCCCAATGAACAGACAGGTGAGAGGTGCTCTCTTGTCTCTTGTAATCACCACATTGCCAGCTTCAGATACTCTTTCCCTTAAATTGAAATCCAGGATCATCACTTACACACTACTCAACTTCTATCACATAGGCATAATGTGACAATACCTGTTTATTGAGTGGAAGCTTGAATCTACTTCCCTAAATTCACATATGCCAGAAATATAACTTCATTTCTAGAAAGAAAAAAAAAAAAGATCCTCCAAGCCCCACTCTCTAGGTTTCTGTGAGTTGAAGTAATAACTCATTCATGCCAGAACCTCAAAACTTTTTAGTTTTCTTGGACAATGGTGAGGGCAACATGGACCATAGTTCTTTATGGTCTTGCTGGCATCTCTGGTCTCCCATATTCCTCAAATGCAAACAAACCCTGGCATTTGCACCATAGCAGCACCGTCTCTGCTAAAGGTGAATGCAGTCATCTTTGGCATGGTCATGAGTGCTGCAGCTGTGTCACCCAGGATGGTCCCAAACTATTGCTCCTTTTGTGACTACTGCCACACAAGAGAGTCAAGGTGTCCCCTTGCTAGGAAACCACACACCAACTAACTCAATCTGAGACTCAATGTGTTTTGGGAATGTTTTGTTGTTATTTAGTATGGAGGAAGAATTTTTCATTCCTGCATCTTTTTGAGACCATGATTAAAAGGATATTATCTAAAATGAGTTGAGCTTTAAGAAGTAAATCTAGAGCATTCCAGGCCTCTTCTGACTTCAGCTCTACTCTGAAGAAGTGACACATGGAGTTAGTTAATTTTACGAATAAAAGGAAAGAGGAACAAACAAGAGGAAGAAATATATCTAATTACTAATCACAAAATGTTTCCAGGCCAATGAGTACTTAATGAGAATCTGCCATCTTTTCTTTCTCTCTCTTTGATTTTATAATCTTTTCGTTTGTTTGTTTCCTCTTTCTAGCAGCAAAACGCTGGAGATGGGAGATATATCCTCATCTACAACTTTCTTTGTGAAAATGAGCCGACTTATCCAAGTCTGTCTGGACATGAGTTTTGTAACTAGTCATCTAACTAGTCTTCTAACAAGTCATCTAAGGACTGGATGGAAATGGCGACAGGTTATTTATTCACTTTCTTGGCTGTCATTTAACTTGGAATTGCAGAATCATTCCCTTTTAGAGTCTGGAAAGTTCTAGCAATGTGGGCCCTGTGATCCTGGATTTTTGGAGAGGATAGGGAGATTTAAACCTCTACTTGTATCCTTGGGGTGAATTACCAATAGTCTCAATACAGTATCTACTTCCAGTGTGTAATCACTTAATAAACATGTGCTAATTGGCAACAAACCCTGCTCTACTTGTGGGAAAATGCTGAGGTAAAATAAACTAGCCTTGTCACCTTGCTTCCTCCCTCACCCCAGGGAAGAGTTGCTAGTGGCTCCTCCCTGTGACTTAAAATAGATGTCTGATTCAAGAAAAGCTGAAGAGGGGCAGACTACAGGCTGTTTTCTGTAAGCATTTACACGGGTGTTTCAGTAAGACTCGAAGGGAGTGTTTGAGCTGCCCATCAGAGAAAGCTCTTGTTACTGACAGAGAAGTCATTGCAGTACAAATCATTCATTTAACACGTGGTTACAGAGAACTTTCTTTCTCAAGATTCTTCCTGCCTTAACAATTAGAAAACTCTACCAGAAGTAGCCAATCTTGTTTTAAAACACCCCAGAGCCATACGGAAAGATCATAGCCAATCATTATCTGTCAGTTTGGTTTCATGATGTGAATGTAAGTTTTGATTTCTCAGTGCAGAATATCCATCATTTTGGAAGAGTCAAGACTGTGACCCACTATGTATATGCTACTTACTCTGGATAGGAAGGTAATGCTTTTCACTTAAAGAAATCTTAAGTCAAAAATGCAGGATACAAACCCACACATAAGGAAGCAAGAAATCTGACCTCTGAGTGATCGGTAAGTACAGGGCCTTCGGAGATTCTGGTCCATGTGTAGCTGTGAATCACAGACTCTTTATTTCAACTCACTGTAGCTTTTATGGCATCCAGAAGAGCTGTTCCAGGGCTGCTAGCTGCCTTCTCTGGACCCCGGCTAATCAACATCATTAATTAAAGAGAGGGGACAGGGAGAATGGAGAGGCATCAGCTGGAGGAGGGGAGAATAGGGCAACTGAAATCTCTGCGCTTGTACAGTTTGAGGAAATGTTTTATGCCAAAGCATGGTTTATGTCAATCAAGTATATAAAAGTTACTGTGGCTGCAAAAGGCCATAAAGATGCACTTTTAAACTCTTAAAAAATAAGGCACTATAATTACAGCTTATAGAACTGTGTGTCCCATGAGTCTCTTTGCTGTTTTTAAGATACCCATGGTGAATGAGGTAAAGAGAGGAGGGGGAGGGGGAAGAGAAGCCCTTGGAGTCTGTGCAGAAAAATGCTTAAGCTGTTCAAATTCACATAGCATCTTTTTTCTCCGTTCTCTTCCTCCATGTTTTGCACACTTCCTTGCTCATACTCTCTCCCTTTCTGATTTATTAACTTTAATCTCTCTCTCTCTCTCTCTCTCTCTCTCTCTCTCTCTCTCTCTCTCTCTCTCTCAACCTTGGGATTGAGAACTGGAGCCACTACAGTGGATGAAGACCTTATCTCCCCATCCCAGACCACATGACCTCTAAAGTCACCTGAGGAAGTAAAGAAACCCAATGGTATGGATCCTGTCGAGGGCTTTCTGTCCCTCAGGAAACCAGGGCTTTCTGTATATGTACAGGGTGATTGAATAGAGAAGATGGCTTTAATCAGCCTATAAACAAAACCACTGAAGCTGTGGCTGTGATCTCGAAGTCACAAGAGAGATTCACAATTCATTGTCACTTGCAGAGTCTGATTTATAAGAAGTAAAAGTTTAAAACTACACTTAAGTTAAAAAACTGAACAAGCTTTTCTGTGGTCTCTACAGATAAAGATTAACTGGAAGGTTACAAGATAATCATGAAGTTACAAGATAAATCAAGTAGGTTTAATTATAAATTCATCAGTAGCCCCACAAAGAATCAAGTAACATTTCAGGGAGTCATATCTATAAAATATGATTGTTTCTTACTGAATTGGACTTTTAATCTTGGTATGGTCTGTAATTAAGTGATAAAAATTTTTATCAAAAACTTATTTACTTTTATATGTATTGTTGTTTGGCCTGCATGTATGCCTATGAAGGTGCCAGATCACTAAAACTGTAGCTATAAACAGTTGAGAACTGCATGTAATAAGTATACATGCTCCACTATGTTCATAGCAGCCTTATTTATAATAATCAGAAGCTGGAAAGAACCCAGATGTCCCTCAACAGAGGAATAGATACAGAAAATGTGGTACATTTACACAGTGGAGTATTACTCAGCTATTAAAAACAATGAATTCATGAAATTCTTAGGCAAATGGCTGGAACTAGAAAATATCATCCTGAGTGGGGTAACCCAATCACAAAAGAACACACATGGTATTCCATCGCTGATAAGAGAATTTTAGCCCAAAAGCTCAGAATATTCAAGATACAGCTCACAGACCACATGAAGCTCAAGATAAAGGAAGACCAAAGTGTGGATACTTTGATCCTTATTGGAAAGTGGATCAAAATACTCCTTATCTTTTCAATATAGTACTTGAGGTACTAGCTCGGGCAATTAGACAACATAAGTAAGTCAAAGGGATACAAATTGGAAAGGAAGAAGTCAAACTATTATTATTTGCAGATGATATGATAGTCTACCTAAGTGACCCAAAAAACTCCACTAGGGAACTCCTACAACTTCAGCAAAGTGGCAGGTTATAAAATCAACTCAAGCAAATCAGTAGCCTTCCTATACTCAAAGGATAAGCAGGCTGAGAAAGAAATTAGGGAAATGACCTCCTTCACAATAGCCACAAACAGTATAAAGTACCTTGGGGTGACTCTTACCAAACAGGTGAAAGATGTGTATGACAAGAACTTCAAGACTCTGAAAAAGAAATGGAAAAAGACCTCAAAAAATGGAAAAACCTCCCATGCTCATGGATCGACAGGATTAATATAGTTAAAATGGCCATTTTGCCAAAAGCAATATACAGATTCAATGCACTACCCATCAAAATCCCAACTCAATTCTTCACAGAGTTAGAAAGAGCAATCCTCAAATTCATCTGGAATAACAAAAAACCCAGGATAGCTAAAACTATTCTCAACAATAAAAAAAATTCTGGGGGTATCAGTATCCCTGACCTCCTGCAATACTACAGAGGAATAGAGTTAAAAACTGCATGGTATTGGTACAGTGACAGGCAGGCAGATCAATGGAACAGGACTGAAGATCCAGAAATGAACCCACACACCTATGGCCACTTGATCCTCGACAAAGAGGCTGAAAACATCCAATGGAAAAAAGATATCCTTTTCAACAAATGGTGCTGGTTCAACTGGAGGTCAGCATGCAGAAGAATGGGAATTGATCCATCTTTGTCTCCTTGTACTAAGCTCAACTCCAAATGGATCAAGGACCTCCACATAAAGCCAGATACACCAAAGCTAATAGAAAAGAAACTGGGGAAGACCCTTGAGGACATCGGTACAGGGGGAAAGTTCCTGAACAGAACACCAATAGCTTATGCTCTAAGATCAAGAACTGACAAATGGGATCTCATAAATTACAAAGTTTCTGTAAGGCAAAGGACACCATCAAATGGGTAAATTGGCAACCAACAAATTGGGAAAAGATCTCCACCAACCCTACATCAGATAGAGGGCTAATATCCAATATATATAAAGAACTCAAGAAGTTAGACTCCAGAAAACTAAATAACCCTATTAAAAAAATGGAGTACAGAGTTAAAAAAAGAATTTTCACCTGAAGAACTTCGGATGGCAGAGAAGCATCTTAAAAAATGCTCAACTTCATTATTCATTAGGGAAATGCAAATCAAAACAACCTGAGATTTCACCAGTTAGAATGGCTAAGATTAAAAATTCAGGAGATAGCAGATGTTGGCGAGGGTGTGGAGAAAGAGGAACACTCCTCCACTGCTGGTGGAGTTGCAAATTGGTACAACCACTCTGGAAATCAGTCTGTCGGTTCCTCCAAAAACTAGGCACCTCACTTCCAGAAGATCCTGCTATACCACTCCTGGGCATATACCCAGAGGATTCCCCAGCATGTGATAAGGATACATGTTCCACTATGTTCATAGCAGCCCTATTTATAATTGCCAGAAGCTGGAAAGTACCCAGGTATCCCTCAACAGAAGAATGGATGCAGAAAATGTGGTATATCTACACAATGGAGTACTATTCAGCCATTAGAAACAATGAATTCATGAAATTCGTAGGCAAATGGATGGAGCTGGAGAACATCATACTAAGTGAGGTAAGCCAGACTCAAAAGATGAATCATGGTATGCACTAATAAGTGGATATTAACCTAGAAAACTGGAATACCCAAAACATAATCCACACATCAAATGAGGTACAAGAAGAACGGAGGAGTGACCCCTTGTTCTGGAAAGACTCAGTGAAGCAGTATAGGGCAAAACCAGAACAGGGAAGTGGGAAGGGTTGGGTGGCAAAACAGGGGGAGAGAAGGGGGTTGATGGGACTTTCGGGGAGTGGGGGTTTAGAAAAGGGGAAATCATTTGAAATGTAAATAAAAAAATATATCGAATTAAAAAAAAGTTAAAAAAAATAAACAAAATACTCATGGCTCACAGCCAACCAATAGAATGAGAATAGGGTCCCAATGGCACAGCTAGAGAAAGGACCCAAGGAGCTGGAGAGGTTTGCAGCTCCACAGGAGGAACAATAATATGTACCAACCAGTTCCCCAGAGCTCCCAGGAACTAAACCACCAACCAAAGAGTACACATGGAGGGACCCATGTCTCTAGCTACATATGTAGCAGAAATGACCATTTCAGACATCAGTGAGAGGAGAGACCAAGTGTCCCATGAAAGCTCGATTCCCCCAGAATAGGGGAATGGAATTCAGGATACTGGAGGAGAGTGAGCAGGGCGAGGGAAAGTGGGATGGGGGTTTTCGGTGGGGTAGCATGAAAAGGGGTTAACATTTGAAATGTAAACAATACAAATACCTAATAAAAAGTAAAAAAATAAAAAACAGTTGAGAGCTGCCATGTGGGTACTAAGGAATTGAACCTGGGTCCTCTGGAAGATCTGCCAGTGCTCTTAACCAGTGAGCCATCCTCCCAGCCCACATTATAAAAATGCCTAAAGCAACCAAATCTACATTCATGATCTTCCATTCAAGAGTATGTACAGATCCATAATTATATGGAAGATAATTTAAATATGAAACAGGTCAGTTTTCAATTTAGTTTGAATACTTGAGTAATTGTTATAAATTTGTAAATTTAGGTTGCAATCTTACTAGAGTTACATATGGTGGGGATAATGGGAGAAGTTTTCTTCACATTCATACATTTAAATTATAATACATATAAGAGTCATGCCCATGTGTAGGAAAGTTTTGTTTGTAAAGTCAATTTATTAAGCACTCCCTAGAAAATAAGCAGAGTAAGTGTACACGCACCGCCTAATATGCTGAATAATTTCCTTAACCAAGTTTTTAGTGGGAATTAGACTTTTAAAGTCTCTTAAGAGTGACTGACGAACATTTTTATAAATATTTCAAAATAAACATAAAATCATAAGAAAAAGTTATAGATTTGCAATTTAAATGACTCAAATGGTAACGTTAAAGCTAAAGAAAGCTTCACAAAGATGTTTTGAGTTTATACTTTTTTCAGAGCAAAAATTACTCCTTAATAAAACTATTATGAACACTTACTGATTAATACAGAACATTAGTTGTCTTAAAATCAAAGGCAGAGTAGTTTCCTTTTCCTCTTAAAAAGCATGAATATTGGGGCTGGAGAGATGGGTCAGCAGTTAGGAGCATACACTGTTCTTCCGGAGGACCCAAGTTCAATTCCTAGCACACATATAAGCTCACAATCACCCCTAACTCTAATTCCACATGATCCAACACTTTGCCTTTGTGTGCACCTGATTCACACACACACACACACACACACACACACACACACACACAGGCATACACACATAGAGAGATTGAAACAGAGACACAGAGACACAGAGACAGAGAGGCACACACACAGAGGGGTAGGGAGCATGATTTTAAAGAGATGATTTTAAAAGTAGGAGTTTCTGTGACTCTCTGCCATGCATCCTACTTTTCCATCTTAAAGCACCACCTTCCTCTTTCCCAGTGGAGGGCAGGCGGTGACACCACAGTGACACCACATGAAGAAGAAATTGCTGTTGATACCCAGTCTCCTTCCACACTTCTGTTGCTGAAACAAGTTTCCTGTCTCACTGACATAGCAAAGAGTTGTCTGGAGCTGGAGAGAAGAGTAAAGGTAGAGGAAAGAAACTTAACTACAGAGGAAAGAAACTGGATTTGCCTTCTGGCTAAGCGTCCTGGGTCATACCAACCCGAGAAGATGGCTGCTAGATCACCTTCTAGCAGCACAGTCCTCCAGCTCTAGTCCACTGGCCAGGGCTGTCTCTGTGATTAGAAAGTGAGCTACCCTGCGTGTTCAAGAGGAGAAAGTGGTTTGGTGTGGCTGTCTCGCCATCTCTACAAGACTTCGAAATTAATTTGCTGTCTCAAAGTCAATCCATGACACAGATATGTCATTTTCCTAGAAAAGGTGATAGATTTAATAGGAAGAGCAAGCTGCTAAAAAAAAAAAAAAAAAACTGACAAAAGAACAAGACGACAAAATGACTTTCACCCTTCTACCCAAAGGCTGTAAAGTTTTTGAAATGTTTCTTTTTTCCTGTTAACAAAACAAAACATGAACAGGGACAGTACGGGAAGGTGTGTGTGTGTGTGTGTGTGTGTGTGTGTGTCCAGGAGCTTGGCCATGATGTGGTTAATGCACATGGACTTAAAGAATGCCTGGCCGAACTGGATATTTGGGTTTTGACTTCCTAAAAAGTCCTCTTTATTATTCTGTATGTCTTAAACGGATAATTATTACATTGTCTCTGGTCCATTAATCCAATGAATTTAGACTTAATCACAGGCTAGAGAAAGTAAAGAATTTTCCTACATGCTCATATATGTTCAGAAATATTTTTTCTGGTAGATCCTTTGGGATTGACTCAAGTATTTCACTCCAAAAGAGACTATACCTTAGGAGATGAAAACTGAAAAACAGAAAAACAAAGGAAATTATTTAGTTTCACGTACAAAATTACCCAAGAAGTCATTGTTATACAGTTGTTACTAAGAAATAATAGTGTGCAGGTCAAAGAAATGGCTCAGTGGTTATGAGTACCTAGTGCTCTCGAAGATGTGAGTTTGGTTCCCAGCTACCACCATAACTGGCTCACAGTCACCTGCAACTCCAGCTCTAGTGAGATCCTGTCGCTCTGGCCTCCACAAGCGCAGCATTCTCCTGTGGTGGAATGAGTGGGACTGGCTCTCATTGGCTTACATATTTGGATGCTTGGCCTACGGTTGGAGGAACTCTTTTGGAAGGATAAGGAAGTGTGGCCTTGTTGGAGGTGTGTCACTGGGGTCAAGCTTTGAGGTTTCAAAAGTCCATGCCAGTCCCCTATTCTCTCTCTCTCTCTCTCTCTCTTGCATACAGTGTGCACACGTGTATGTGTGTGTGTGTGTGTGTGTGTACCTATTTCCTGTGCAAACACATTGTGCTCAGCTACTGCTCCAGCGCCTTGCCAGCCTGCCAACTGCTGTAGACAATGGTAAATTCACAGATGTGGGAATCTTAATATTTATCACTTTTTGGAATATATATGTTTTCCCAATTTTTCCAGGATACTTGCTAATTCTCAGTCACTAGGTTCAATCAGCATAATTTCATCAATGTAAGGGAGCAGCACGCAGCATGCTTACACCATGGAGATGGAAGGGTCATGACAGAACTCAAGGAGCTGCCCTGGCTGTTACATAAACCTGCAGAGGGTGCAGCTATGTCTACTGGTTGGAAGCAATGGCTCTGACAGGGTTAACAGTCAAGCGAAAACATCTCCTCTCTCAATCATTGGTCTAAACAAAGCATGGCGACACGTGTTGCTCAGACTCATTAGAGATTAGGAACAAGACTTATAATTGGAATGACATCTTGTCAAAGATTTTGGTACCCCACTGTCATGCTCCAAGATCTTTCTGTGTTCTGCATGGACCAAATGGGATAGCCTATTGATAGCAAAATAGGAATTACCAACTCTGCCATCTTTGAAAGCGTCAGTGGTTCACTGATTTCATTGAGGAGGTAATGGCATTTATAATTTTCTATCATTTTGAGTTGGGGAAGCAGTTATAGAGGCTTCTATTAGCATATCCTACTAGAATATCCAGTTGTTTTCTAGGACCTTACATGCATATTTTTCAGGGAGTTAGGGATGTAGGGATGCTTTCAGGCAATGAGAAACACTCTTGGGGAGAGTCTCAGGACTCTATGGACAGACTCAGGCTTCAAATCCATTTGTGATCTAAAGTCCTTGAGAATAAGGCACAGTACAATTGTAAATTCATTCAGTGTTGCGATTTGGTCACCTCTGGTATAAGATTTTAGTTAGAAATCTTAGTCATATGACTAAAGGAATAGAGATTACATTAAATGGCTTCAAAAATTTGTACAAAAAGTATATAGATTATCAAATGACCGGTCTGATGAGTTTTCACAAAATAAGCACACTTTCCTTATGAACAACCCAGGTCAAGAAACAATATACTTTGTGGTAATTTGAATAGGCACGCCCCCCCCCCCCCAGATACATGTGCTTGAATGCTTGGCCACAGGAAGTAGCATTATTAGGAGGTGTGGCCTTGTTGGAGGAAGTATGTCACTATGGAAATAGGCTTTGTGGTTTTATATGCTCAAGTTAATTCTAATGTGGAACATAGTCTTCTTCTGTTGCTCATGGATAACGATGCAGAAGTCTTAGCTCTTTCTCTAGTGCCATACCTGCCTGCATGCTGCCATGTTTCCCACCATGACAAATGGACTAAACCTGTGAAGCTGTAAACCAGGTTCAATGAAATGTTCTCTTTATAAGAGCTGCCATGGCCATGGTGTCTCTTTCTAGCACTAAACCCCAAACTAAGACACATTTTCTCACTAGACACTTTTTTCCTGTTTTAGTCAAGAAAACCCCCAAGGATGAAAACTGCCTGATTTTCAAGTCTAAAACTTAAGTCTGCCTATTGTAGTTATGTATAAAGTATGCTAATTCTAAAATGGCATTTATGTTTCTAGAGCAAGGACTACTCTGATCCATTAGTTTTTTTGAATGTCCTTGCACATATATGCATGAGAAAGATTGGCTCCTATTTTGTCATATTTTATTAGCCTTCTACTATGTTTTAACCAAGTTTACACTGAACTTATACAGCGAGTCTGGAGCTGGAGAAATGGTACAGTGGGTATAGTCTTTGTCTTCTGGATACAACGTGGGTGTTGAGCCCATGGACTCAGGACTGCTATGGTTAACTGTACAAGACCTGCAGAAGACTAGGCCTATCAGTATTTCATCATCAATGGGATAAGGAGCTCAAGACAGTGGTTGCTGGGGGAAAAGAAGCAGATTCCTAGTGGTATAGCCACTGGTAAGTTGCCCTTCTGATAATATTTTTATTAGCAGATCTGATGTAAAAGTAACAAATGTAATAGATTCTCATGGGTACCACTACAAACCACCACAAAGGTATTGATTTTAAGCAAAAGAAATTTATTTTCGTATAGTTTTGGAGACTAAAAAGTCCAAAGGTATGTTAACGGTGGTCATTCTTTCTGTGATCTCCAAGGCCAACCTTCTTTACTTTTCTTGGGCTTTAGGGTTCATTGAAATCATGCACAGTGCCATCTCAAAACCCTCAATTTAACTATTAATCTAGAAATAGTTTCCCTGATCAGATCATTATCACATGTCGTGCCAGATTGGTGTTATCTTTTTAAAAAGGGCAGCAATTAAGACTGTCACATGAAACTAATCCAATTTTAAATGTATACTTTAAAATGTACAGGCTTGCCTTTTTATACTCTGCATTGTATTAAAGAAAGTTATGTGCTTTTTATTTGTAAATATCCTTGTGTGTGCATGCTCATGTGTGTTTGTGTATGTGTATGTGTGTGTGTATAAAACATATGTCAATTTTTGCTATTATGTGTGTGTATGTATGTATATATGTATGTTTGTGTGCATTCTTATCTGTGCTTGAATGTGTAAGATTAATCTTTGGTATCGTCTACAGGAAAGCCATCTGTGTCATTTGAAATGGGGTTTCCTATTAACCTTAAACTCACCTATTAAGCTAAATTGACAGGCCCAGTAAGCTCTTCTGGTTTCTCAGTTCAAAAGACACACACCGAGTCAAGTTGATAGTGCTTCTCAATAAGTATGGCATCCAGTGTGTTCTGCTCCTAGTGCTGAGGCACGTCCACAATTGCTTTCACCAGTGGTCAACCTGTTAAATGCTTCTATTGGTGCCAACAGAGGGTGCTGTAAATCAGAGAAGTGAATGGTATCTGTCTAGAGCAGGTAAAGATAGTGGACTTGCCCGCTCTTTATGCTTTGCACCAGCTTCCGAATAGCTTCTTGTTCCTGCCAATGGCACCCCAAACTCATGTCTTGACAACAACCACAAAAATGCATTCACTCATAGTAGTTAAATGTAGTTTGCAATTTTCCCAACCCTTGAGAGAGCAGAACCTCCTTGGATCCTGTCAGAGTCCCCAGGACAAATCCCTTTCTCAAAAGCTAGAACTACAGTCCCAAGAAAATTGTCTTTGAACGCATCCATGCTAGCAATAGCAGACAGTTCTCAGAAGTTAGGATTTCAGTGCTCTAGACACTTCCCAGGTTTTGTTGTTTACTAAATGTGTTTTTATTCCTCCAAGTCTAGGCCAGGAGGCTGATTGTTCTATCTACTATATATTACTGTGCAGATTTTGCCTTTCTGGGTTTTTAATATTCTCACACTCATTCATATTCTACACACACACACACACACACACACACACACACACACACACACACACACGTCTCTCTTTTCCAACCTTCTATTTTTAGCCTCAAACTTACCTGTTAAGCTAGACTGGAAACTTAGCATGACCACGGGATACCAGATCAAAATGCAAAACCATTTTCAGCTTGGATTCTGGAAACATGATTAAGGTTGATATGGGAATGAAGAAATGACAGACACAGAAAAGCTGGGGTTGGATTGTGTGGTTTCTCTGATGGAGAAGTCACAGCACCCAAGAAGTTCAGGTTGCTTATTACATGCAGTTGAACAGGAAGGTAAAGATTTTGCAAAAAAAAAAAAAATCTTAACAAGGAGGTGGAGTTTCTACATACAGAAACAAATGGAGTCAGAGTTATCATGTACAGCTGTGCAAGGAAGTGTGTTTATCTAGTATCTGTAGAGTAGACCCTGTTGAAGATATTCATGCTGCAAACATATGGGACTGGGAAGAAAAAGCTATGGTAGGCATTTTCTGTATACATTATCAACATCCTCACATAGATCCTGTCTTATTCAGGGTTTCTATTTTTGTGTAAACATAATGACCAAGAAGTAAGTTGGGGAAAAAAGGGCTTATTTAACTTATATTTTTATATTGTCGTTTAGCACTAAAGGATATCAGGACTGAAACTCAAGCAGGTCAGGAAGCAGGAGCTGATGTAGAGGCCATGGAGGGATGTTTCTTATTGGCTTGCTTCTCCTGGCTTGCTCAGCTTGTTTTCTTATAGAACCCATGAATACCAGCTCAGGATGGCACCAGCCATGGTGGGTCCTCCCTCCTTGATCACTAATTGAGAAAATGTCTTATAGCTGGATCTCATGGAGGCATTTCCTCAACTGAAGCTCCTTTCTCTGTGATAACTCTAGCCTGTGACAAGTTGACACATAAAACCAGCCTGTATAATTGATCCCTTGTCAACTTGACACACAAACACATCACTATTAAGCCTTAACCCTCACTTTTTTATTTACCCCTAGGATCTAAATAACTTTAAAAGTCTCATGTCTTTGTAAATTTTACATATTAAAATTTTAATCTCTTACAAATATCTCTTTTTAAAATCTAAAGTCTTTTTACAATTAAAAGTTTCTGGGTAAGACTTAGCATTGAGGTACTTGATATCCCCATTCCCATGTCAAACAATACACATTCACTCAGGACTTTACTCACTACTTACACCCCTCCCCACAAGACTCAAGGAATGTGGTATAAAAGTAAGAATGCAGCAGCTGGAAGATGTGGGGTGCTGTCAATTGCTGTCCTCTAGTCCCATGAATTCACAGCAAGTATGTTACCTGCACAAGCCATGCACAAAATCAAGGCAGTTAAATATTCAAGCATAGATGGGGAGGAGTTTCTAAGACCCACCAAAACCCAAAGGGGTATCAGAAACCGATGTTAGCTTGGGAAGAGAGGAGCACTTTTCTTTGTGAGGTGGCTACTGATAGGCTACCCTTATCCCAGTGGTTAGCTCCTTACCCATATATATATACCCACATATATGTGTGTGTGTGTGTGTGTGTGTGTCTGTGTATGTGTAGGAAGAACTAACTGGACTCTGCAAGTTATGGGTTTTTGTTTGTTTGTTTTAGCACGTGAAAAATAACAAAATGATCAAGATATATTATCTGAAATTTTTGATTAAAAATTTTAAAATGCAAAATAAAGAAAATTTTAATAAAGAGGATATAAAGTTGATAGGAAAAATGTGTTGGGGTGGAGACCAGAGAGAGTCTGAAGTGAAGGGGTGGTGGTAGATATGATGTAGACACATTGTATTCATGTAAGAATATTTTTAACTAGAAATGAGCCTTAGCATTTCACACCAAGTAGTAATGAGTCACATATAAATGTGAGATTTGATAAAATTAAGAAGTTTGCATTAGGAAATATAGGAGAAAGGTTTTTAATTTTTAAAAAATTTTTTAAGAAACATGCCTCCATGGCCTCTACATCAGCTTCTGTTCCTGACCTGCCTGAGTTTCAGTCCTGATTTCCTTTAGTGCTAAACAGCAATGTAAAAATATAAGCTAATAAACCCCAAATTTTTAAAAAATTAAAGATAATATATCTTTAAGCAAATGATCCTGCTATTCTTCATCTAGATATTTTCCTCACAGAAATATAGATGCCTCCACATAAAGTTAGCATCAACTTTATTAAGAATAGACTAAGCAAAACAAACCAAGGTTCTTAAATATTTCAGCCAAGTTGCAACATAAAAGCAGCCAATAAAGAAATGTGATGGAGTCTACTGTGTTTATGGATTAAAGTAATAAGATAAAGATATTGATTTTACTAAAGTTGATCTTTAGAATCAGCAAAATTGCAATAACTCAAAAATAGTGTGAATTTTGTGATCTGAAGTTCAGATGAATGGTCATGTTTCATATTGCATTTTAAAAGGTGGTTTGTAACAATGCTAGTGGTTATTAAGGGATGGATCTTCCTACTGAACAAGAGATCAGAGCTGTGAAAATAGCTGTACCTTGCTACTCAGCTGAATTCATATAAGCTAATTCAACAGTTTCATCAAGAATTATAAATAAACTGCTTGTGTGATAGATCATGTAAATTGGGAAAACAAATTCTGTCCAGGATAAAATTAATTTCAAAAAATATCTGGAGCCTAAGTGGTTTCACTCGCTCACCTTTTAGCTGATTCTATTGGGAGTTTGTGACAAAAAGGATAAAGAGCTTCAGATGTCGTTGATGGAGACCTCTTAACCAAGTATAATTTTATGAAGTCAAAACATATGATCGAACTTTATGAATATTATGATAATTATTGAAATACATTGCAACGTTCCTTATTTCATCACAATTCACATTAACTGTATTAATAATATCATGCAGCCCCACCACTCCTACAACATCTAGATTCAGAAAATGAAAGACCTCCCCTACATTCATAGATTCCTTTCTCTTCCTTTTTCTCAGGAATTCTTTCTCATGCCTTTCCTTGAGTCTTTTCCTCCCCTTGTTTTGACCCCTCTAACAGCATCTTCTCTCTAAAGCTTTATTCTTTTTCTGCTACTCATGTCCTTTCTTCCTTATCAGTCGAGCTTCCTCAAGGGGGAGGTGGGGAGATCATCTTGCCTTCTTACTTCTTAAACAGTCCTCAATATTTCTTGGTACCTTGTTACTACTTGCTACTTCTGATTGTCCTAGATAATGGAGTGCATTTACTTCTTACTTGATATCTCATCACTCTTCAACATCAGTTTCATCTCTCCTTCACCTTTGAAATCCTTTCTCCCCTCTGTGTTCCTTCTCGCACTTTGATTTCCATTTCATGTTTCTTTCTTTACCCATCATAGAAATGAGTGGATTCATTAGAATTCAGTTTCCTTCTTTGGTCTACAGCTCAACACATCCATTCTCTTGTAATTTCCTTTTATCTATCTATCAGTTTCCCAAACTGTGTCTCTCACATAGATCTTGACTGATAAATGTAATTCCTTACTGAAGATGTCCCACCTAACTATCCCAGCAGTCACCAGTGGAAGTTGTCCTAAACAACTTCTCTTCTTATTACCTCAGCCAGTTTCCTGCAACTTTCCTATTATTCAGCATCCACTCAATTTCCTGTGTCTGAAATTCAAAGAATTTTCCTTTTTTTTTATTACATATTTTCTTTACATTTCGAATGTTATCCCCTTTCCTCATTTCCCCTCTGAAAACCCCCTATCCCATCTCCCTCCCCCTGCTCACTAACCCATCCATTTCTGCTTCCCTCTCCTGGCATTCCCCTACACTGGGGCAATGAACCTTCACGGGATTAGGGACAAGGCCATCCTCTGCTACATATGTGGTTGGAGCCATGGGTCCCTCCATGTGTACTCTTTGGTTGGTGGTTTAGTCCCTGGGAGCTCTTGGGCTGCTGGTTGGTTCATATTGTTGTTCCTTATATAGGGCTGCAGGCTCCTTCAGCTCCTTGGGTCCCTCCTCTGGGTCCTTCATTGGGAACCCTGTTTTATGCTCCTAAGGATAACCAATCATGCATCCTGTCCTTCACAACTGACTTTTAAAGTCGATCTTTCATAGTTACTGTCTTAGTGTTGCCATGAACTTTGTTATAAATCCCCAAATTCTTATCTCCAGTTTTTCTCTCTTTAGTTTATAGTTGTTTGTTTATCTGCTTATTTGGTTTTGGTTTTGGTTTGGTTGTTTGGGGTTTTTGATTGCTTTCTGGTTTTGTTTTGCTTTGCAGTTTGGTCCTCCAGATGAATTGCATTATTATTGTAAATCTGATGCTTCTTTGCCCTGAGCTCATCATATCCATGGGAGGCTCCTCGTTGTCCTGTCCCCTGAATCAATCTACAGGAATGAACTGCCTTTTCCAAAGCAGAGCTTGCTATGTTTCTCTGTGTGTGTGTGTCTTTCTGTCTCTGTGTCTGTCTCTCTCTGTCTCTGTCTCTCTGTGTGTGTCTCTCTCTTTCTCCCTCTCCCTCTCCTTCTCGCTCTCCTTCTCCCTCTCCCTCTCCCTCTCTCACATGTCACTTCTCCTTCCTATGATTTCTCAATCGGAAAGAGTCCTCTCCAAAGCTCTCCAAAGTTGAAAACTGCTTCTAGGGACCCACCCCCATCCCCAACCTAGCTCCAGACAGCCGATCAGGATTTGCTTTGTTTTTCTCTTTTACCACCTCTATACTCCTGGTATTAATTATTTCTATCATTTCTTAGATATTAGGCTACACATTCCTTGAGGACAAGTGTGATATGTATTTTCTAGTATTTTCTGAAGCACCTAACACATACTGGGACTCAAAAACGATGTACTCAGTTGACTTCATCTTATGTAAAAACTCTAGCAAGTACATGGTGCTTTGCAAATGAATAGTAGATTAAATTGGCTAATAAATTCCATAAACAGCAACTGCTGGCTTCTGAGCAAAGCAAATGGAGGTTCAGTCCTTGCCCTCCTGGAGCCTAGTACCCAGGATCTGACAGGGTCCCCGGCACCTTCCTGAGATGGTGGCTTCCCTGCTCTCCAGGTCGTCCTGCTTTCTCTCCTGCCTGCTCCTTCTGGTTTGTTTGAATTCTGCACTAATCTAAATTCCTCACGAACACCTTCCATCACCTGCTCGATGATCCATGACCCGTTCTTTCGACTGAATTGCATTTTAAAGGTCCCGGGCTTGACTTCAGTGGTCCTCATGCTGACTGCCGCGAAATGACCTCTGTCCCATGTGACTATCCTTCATGTTTTCCCTCAAAAATACAATGTACCTACAGTGTTAACGCAAATAAGCCCCATGCCATGTTATCGAATATGGTAAATTCAAGCTCAGTAGACCAGAAATGTCCTGTGTCTTGTTATCTTATGCGGTCATGTGCACCACAGTGGAATATTTCTTTCCTCAAAGGTGGGAACTGAGTCAGAGGCCATCTGTGTGGCCCTGGCTCACCAGTCCTGAGCGGCCAATAATTAATTTAGGCTGAATGTAATTACTCCCTTGTTAACAGTGGTTTTTCTGCACTTTCCTCAGCTGGCTCTGGAGACACACCGTTGAGTGTGATGTATGACTTCTTGCCCAGAATGAAACCTGAGCCAGGGAAAGACAGGGAGAAGCTGCCCAAGAGCCTCTTTAATGAATGTGAGGGCTCAGTCTGCTGCTTACTGAAGTAACGCTGTGAGATGTTCTTAGAGCTGCACCTCACCTTTCAGGGAAACCTCCAGTGGGGGTTTGACTTTGAATCCCTATTACCTTGGTTCGCATTCACAATATGTTCACTGTACAGTTATGTTCACTGTACAATCATTATTGTACACTGTACAAGTCACACCGTATTCACCCTACATTCACAATTCACACTGGGTTCACTGTGCACGCACAATTTGCAATGATAGAACTAAGGAAAAGGGGATCAGTGATAACCAAAGAAATATAAAAGCCCAAGAGAAGGTCTGAGTGAACATATTCTTGTCTTTATCAGAAATTTTAAAATCAAACCAACTGAAAATGTAACATAAAATTTTCCTTTAAAGTACAAAATTTCATGGTCAGAGAAGTCAATACATTTTCTCCCAAAGAAGGATGGAAGTAGACTGTGCCGGGACTGACTACCTTTCTCCTGTAGTAGTCATTATGTCTACAGAAATCCCTACAGGTATTTAAGTGACTAAGCACTGTTAATACCCAATTTCCCCTTATAAGGAGCTTTAAGAAACATAAATTTTCATTATGTATCTTGAATTTATGAGAACATCTCATCCTAACATAAGAGCTAGATTTTCTCTCCACAACTGTACAATTTATGACTGTAGAATTATCGTGAAGAAAGTTATCTTCTATCTATGATGAAGCTGTTTGACATGCATTTGGAAGCTCAGGACTTTCAATGTCAACACTCTCAGGTCATGACCTCAGATGCCCCAGCAATGGGATATAATGAGTTTATTGACTCACTGGAGTAAGGGAGACCACCCTGGTATAGTGGACACCTCAGCAGAGATGCTGGAAGTCACCAGGACTTACACTTGCATTTGGCTAGGTGGTCTGGGAGAGAAATTGTAAGAGAACAGCTACTCTCAGTAGGATGCACAGAGCCAGGCACTTAGAGCAATAACTATCTTAAGAAGCTATATGCAATATGTGGGAAGCATTGTGAAGGCAAGACACAGGAAGCGTCCAGACAGCACAGCTGGAGAGTGAGATCATTTCTATGATTTAGAAAGTCCACATCAAGACAAAACTTGTTTGTTTAGGTCCAGTTCAGACATACAGTGCCTTGCATGTCACTGGCATTGCTATAGGTGTTTGTGTTTAGCAGGAGTAAGGTCAGATGTAGACAATGGAAGGTCAATACAGAACTCAGAATCTCCCTTTTCTTCTTAATTTGAAAGCCAGAAATTACTGACATAAAAATGAAAGGATAGAGTTGTGGTTTATTAGGTAGAATTTCAAATTGACTTTTTATATTTTACAAAGGAAAATATGTAAAACTTAGTTTAAAAGATCCATTTTGAATCCTGTCTTGAAAAAGAAAAAAAAGAAGATCCATTTTGTCAAGAAGTTTGGTGAAAAGGTTATTATTTAGATGAACTGCCTCAGTGTGGCTTACAAAGTTTTGTAGGTGCAGCTCCTCCATATCTCTCAAATATCATGATACTTAGCTTTCTAACTTTTGTGTATTTAGCTTACTTTAATTAAGTTGAATGAAATGCCACTTCGTAAAGTTACACACAGTAAATTGTCAGCAGTTTCTTATGTCATTCAACTTAGGAGTAATGGAATGAGAAGAGCTGAGCTCTTTTCCTTCCGCAAGATACCCCCCCCCCAAGAATACACATCTTCTGTTTCTTCTTTCTACCACATCGTCTCCCACTCATCTTTAAGATCTTAGCCAAATGTAGTGTTCTCAGAAAAACGTTTGAGTTCTACTCACCAAGAACAAATCCTCCTGGTGGTGTGCATTATACCATATCCTCTCATTTGTGGGTGCATGTCTGTGTGTATGCCTGTATGTATGTGTGTCTGTATGTCTGTATGTATATGTTCACTTGTCTCTGTCAAGAAACCAAGGGCTATTTTCTGCTTTACATATTGCTTCAACTCTAGAATTCAATTCAGTCGTAATACACAGAACAGGGTCTTAAGTAAGTGCTTAGTTCATTCACTCAGACCCGATGCAAAAATAATATGAAGATAGCTTACAGACCTCCAACCTAGTTCCATATGAGTTCATCAAGGGATTCAAGGAGTTGCTTCTATAGCTATGATCTTTTTGTACAGGGCTCTCCTGACCAACTTAATTAATATGCATTATGAGAAATTAATCAAAAACTAAATATGTTCTCTGTTACAGGGTGCTTTGTTACTGATGAAACTCTACAGGGACTCTCATCTCTTTTTTGACAGACAGGCAATTGAGTTCTTGTAATTGAATGTAATTTCTTACAAGTTAAGAAATTTGTAGAATACTGTAGTAGGTATTTTAGCTCAGTTCTTTTACTGCCCAACCTGGGTTTTTGCCATTACCAGTGATGTCTTATATCTCTTCCGTCCTCAGTCCTGCTCTACAGCACAGAGGATGCAGCAACATTGTACCAATGCTGGCAGCACCGCCATCTGCTTTTAGTTCAACCTAGGTTCTTCCATATTGCAAAATAATAGAATCAAAGGTCTCTCAAGTATGGCACCATTTATAGCCATTCTAGTGGGTGTTACATTGTTCATATGATCCTTTCTATTTGTCATTTTGTCATTATTGGTTGACTTTTCATACTCATGGGTTTCACATGTATGGATTAGACCAATTGTGAATTAAAAAAATGAAAAACTAATAATGTACCAAACATGTGTATCTTTCATCATGTCACTATTCCCTGCACAGCAAAGTGCATCAACTGTTTTACATAGAATTTGCATTGAATTTAGGCATTGTAAGTAGTCTAGAGGTATTAAAAGTGTATAGGGAAATGCATAAGCTTATATATTATGTAAATACTTAACTATTTTCCATAAGACTTTGAGCATTCACAGATCTAAAGAAATTTGTAGAACTAATGACATACAGATACTGAAGATTGCCTATTATTATTATTATTATTATTTATTATTATTATTATTATTTTGCAGTATTAACACTGAAGATATATGCTTCTTAGGAAACTAATGCTGATTTTCACTGATCTGTTAATTATGTGACAGTGTACATCACCAATGACCACAGAAGTAAATAGGCAGCATTCCACCACCTATGTCAGAGCATCGTAAGTATTCTGACCATGTAGAATTTGGATAGCATGTTTCCTGAAACTCTCACTATATTCACTCATAGATACATTCCTTACAAGTAAAACACTCTTTCTAACACAGCCGTCAAAATAAGCAGTCTCTTCCCCATTTGACTTACCTGCCAGCACCAGGCACAAAAGCCTCAGTCATAATGAAGAGGTTTTAGGTCTTCAGAAAGCTGAATCGAGAAAGCAACTATGAAATCTCTGAAGCTGACAATGGATGGGTCTCTAATTCATGGGATCTGGCTTAAGAAGAAAGCCACTCAGAAGGACAAATCTGTTGCTCAGTGAATCATGAAAACACTAGAGGGAAAGTACAAGATGTCCCTTCAGTCTATCACATGTCTCCTCCCTTTGAACCACATGATCCAGGAGCTGTGGCTCTTGGCCGTCAAGTCCTCAGGCAAGACTCATCACTGGCTGTTCCGCTCTTCTCTTGAAATTCATATATTTTTAAACTCTAGATTTTTTTGTATGCTCTACCTAGAAGAAATGAGAAGTACCATCCAATGGGCCTGAAGTAATTGCTCAGGAAGAAAATTTAAAATAGCCTCACATGTTTCTAGAATGGTACATGGATTAAAAACTGGGAAGGAAATACTGGAAGCTAAATGAGACTTGATATCACACTGTAAAAATTTGTTTTCACATGGATGTTGTCTAAACCCACAGCTTGATTCTGGCCTTCATGTGATTCTAACTGCTTGGGCTTTCTTCTGTTGTACGCATGCAACTTGTTAAAGTTAATATATCTCAGCACAGAATTAGTTTAATTTCATAAAGGGGCTGTATTTATGGACTGCACAGGCAGCTCGAAGTCTGAATTACTGAAAAAGCCTCCCATCAATTTCATAATCATCTCCATTTAGTATCATGATTATTCATCTTCGCATTTCTTATTCATCATATAAAAAGTAAACTGTTTAAAATTTTGGTGGCTACAGCAATTTAAACAACTAACAACTAACTAGCCAACCTGATCTCACAGTGTTATGGTCCAACATTTTCCGCTGTAGATTCTATCCTCTGCCTACAACCATCTATTTATTGTCTTAATTAATTTGTTCAATATAACTAAGCACTTTTGATGGTTCAAGCACTCTAGGCATTAAGAATTATAGATCTGAACAACATTGATGATATTTATAATCTTAAAGAGTTTATATTGTAAATGGGAGAAACATAGTAAACAAGAAAATATTTTTGTAAGTTTATTTTTATTATATATTATAGAGGATAAGGAGTTAAACGGCATAAAGTGGTTATGAATCCATTCTATTGAACAGAGAATTACATTTCATAACTCATGCAAAAAGTAATGTTGCAATTACATACTCATTTCTAACTCCCTAAATATGTTTACACACACATAAAAAATAAATATTTAAGAGATAGGTGGTAATGGCGTTAAATATTACCTTCAGGTAGTAAAAGCCAGGGAGCTTTTTTATATAGGAGAGTCAGAAAAGTCCCTATTGAAGTGATCTTGAGAAGCAAACAAATTTAAGTGAGATGGCCAGCCATGAGTTGACAAGAGAGACACTTTCCAGGCCCATGGAATGCTACAAACCAGGACCTTGCCCCTGAACATGCTTCGTATAGCCAAGGAGAGCAAGGAAGCCAATGTAAATGGCAGGGGTGAGGAAATAAGGAGGGAAAGGGTGGGTAAGCCAAGGCATCATGGGTGAAGGAGTGGAGCTCGAGTTGGACGTCCTGATAAGGTCTTGGCAAGGCAAGGGTCTAAGCTGCTCTGATGCTGAGTGAGGAATGAGATTTGCTGATGCTTTTTGTTTTGTTTTGCTTTGTTTGTTTGTTTGTTTGGGCTAGGCAGTCTTGGTCTGGGTATTCTCAATATGATGCAGGGAGAAATGAGATAGGTTCATTCTGACCAGCCAAGAAGACCCACCCTCGGGTCTCCCATTTAAGTTCTATAAGAACAACAGGAAAGGATCTATGTTGAGTGGGCTGATTAAGTCTTTAAACAACAACACACAGGGCTTGTTTGTTTGAGTAAGGACAGTGACTTAAATGATTCCTTAAAAACATCAACATTTAGCTTAAACCTATCTAGGCTTATACAGTTTTTTCAATAAAGTTTCTTCTTCTTTTTTTTTCAATCTAATGTTGATGCACTATGGAATTCACACTGTCTTGCAAGTGCTTCACTTCCCTAAAGTTGCAAATGAAGCAAACAGAAAAAAAAAACAGAAATAAAAGCAAAGTTTTCCAGGTGGTTGTCATGTCATGTGAGAAAAATATAAAAAATGTATAATTCCTTACCAATATACCTGCAAAATTAGATGTTAGACAATATTTTCAAAATCTTAAGGCTTCTATAGTTAAAGGGGAATAATTTATTCAATTGTATGACTTTCGCCTCTAGCCAGAATTACAAACTGATTCTAAAGACTATAAAAACAAATATCTTCTATTTAAATTGTTAGCTTGTTTATGGTTTTTCTTAATTTTGTTCATCAGTTTTATTAGAATCTGCTGTTTATTTTCAAAAAATCAGATTTCTTTTAGGGAATGAAAGATTAAATAAAATAGTCAAATTCACAAAGCTCTTTAATTAGTGAAAAGTGCAAACTCGGTTATCTTTTAATTTCCTAGCCTTCCTTACTCTTGTCCACGAGGGCTGCAGACCCTGGCTAAGTCACATTGCTTATGGATAATGTTTTATTTGGGTTTCTTCTTCTTTTTTTTTTTTAATTTAAATAACTCTTTGTTTTAAAAGAACATGTCATCAGTCAAAATAATGCTATCACTTCTGAAAATATTTTCCCTTTCTGACACGCACCGAGGTGCCATAAAGCAGTGTTGACAACTCCATCCTTAGCATTCCACAAATCTTATGGAGATATATCATCAGAAAACCACACGGTCTATATCCGGGCTCTGACAAACCTGAAACATGGCCTGCCAGCCACAGATAAGGCTTTGAAATGTTAGTCATTGAAAAGGCGATAACAGAAACAAGAGCCAAATCGTGTACACCTTCACCTCTGGACGCCTGTGGTTTTGAGCCAAGGCACTTCGGTAAAAAAGATATTGCCATTTGGCTACTTGGCCAAGTCAGTGGATATACAGTGTAATCCAACATGAAAACTCGTGACGGACATGCTTTCAAACATGCTGCAGGGGCAGCAGGCGGAGGGGCTGGAGCTGCGATGCTGAAATGCAGAAACCCGGCATCTCTCGCACATCGGAAGCAGCGTGAGACATCCTCTGCTGATCAAAGCCTCGTGCCATCGTGTGGCTGCCATCAGGGGCACAAATGGAAACTGTGAAGCATGCCGGAACAAGTGGAAACAGCTTTGACATCTTCATCCCCGCCATTGTTAATTCCTAAGTGTTTTGGAATTTCAGGCTGTTCTCGATTTTATATGGAAAAATCTCAAGATAGGAAAGGATAAAATCCTATTATGTCTGGACCTAAATGCGAGATATTAAACCAAAACCAAAGCAGTTGTTTTTCTTAAAGATTCTGTTAAATAAAATAACCAGAGTGACCACAAATACCACCTTTAAGTAGAATTTATAATCATTTACCTCTTAATGGTTCCTCCCTCAGCCATCCATGTTTAAACAGAGTGGGGTTTATGGTCATCATCTGTGATTACATTCTCATGTATTTGCAGTATTTCTACTATAATGATTTATTTAAAAGGGCTTCGCCATGATAGCTCTCCAACTTTGTTCCTTCCTGTATATCACTGTTCAGGGTCAAAAGCTGGGGAAAGGGCTGGTCCCTAAGGCCCAACATATTTCACCAGTGGAGACTCTGGCTTTTCACTTCTCTTTCTCTCCTCATCACTTTATGCTTAAAGAAGAACAGATGTGGAAACGTTTAGAAAAAAAAGACTAATTGAATTTCACATAACACAATTTAGCATTGTTTGAGGAAGTACCTAAATCAACAGCACGTTTTCCAGAATCCCAGCCTCGCCTAATTAGAACACCAAACGTGTGACTAATTGGCCACACTTCCACCAAAGGCTCCGAGGCACATGATGTGCCCCTGTCCCTCTGCCCCAGCTGAGGCCAGCAGTTTGGTTGTGAGGTAAGGTGGTTGCTTTGAAAGAGTGGGGTGAGCACACGGGGAGAAAAAGTCCTCTGAGAAAGCGGAAAAAGCAAACATGGGGGAAATGGAGTAGGTCTGGGAAGTGTGTGCTGTGGCTACAGCCGGAGAATTAGCTGGGGATTATCAGGACATAAGTTAGGAGATACATGGAGAAGTCTCCACTAGACCTGACCTTTAGCACACTGGCAGATAAGCTTTGAGAAATGCACCAGGAGGCTGTCTTGGTCTGTGTGTTTTTCCTAATGGTAAGGAGGAGAATATGTGGGAACGAACAGGCCTAATGAGATTAAAGGTCAAGAACAGGGCAAGACTGGCTTCTCTCACAACCTCCTGAGCATTTTGTTTGAGGCATTTGTCATTCCTGCCTCTTCCTCCTTCTCAGGTCTAACATCCATGGAGCTAGAGGTGACTTAAGAAGTCTCATCTTCTATAGATGAGGGTCCTGGGACCTAGAGAACTCCATTACTTTGCTCACATCTCTTTGGTCACTGATTTGGGACTAGAAATCTCATCCTTGACACCCCACCTCTGATAGCATTTATACATTTTCTGCCATGCTTGAGCTGATGTTAAAGTAGTAATAATATGTGTGAGGGACCAAAATTCCCCAAATATTGGTCTCTGCTGGATAACAGTTCCTTAAAGAGAAAAGGAACCTACTAGAATAAATTTGTTAGTAACTTTTATACAATATCTTTATTTGTTGGTGTAGATTCTGGCTTCTCGTCTGTATTCACTAAAGAACTCCACTTATCAGGACAAAGAACTAAAATTTTGACTCCTCATTTTAATTATATATGGTCATTTTTTCCTTGTTTTATTTCTTCATTTTTTGGGGGGTTTATGCTAAGAAATGATAGTGTATTAGCTCTTCTTTAATGGGAATATTTCTGTAAAAGCCACTAATGCTATAGATTCAAATCAAATATAAAGGGTATTCTGTAGAAATATTAATGAACATAGATATCAAATGCTTTTTCCATTTAAAGGGGAAAAATCTGGTTTTAAAACATAAAAAATATTTAGAAAAAGAAATGTTTCATGGAAATTCAGGGATCATTCCCTTGGGAGAACGTTCAAACCTTTCTACCACTAACAATGGTATCTTCAAATGTCTTTCTTCAACATTGGTTGATAATGTTCAAGAGATATTGATATTATACCTTCACTAGAAAATATGACTATTAAAGAAAAATATATTTTGATACTTAATATTTAAGATGATCATTGCTCCTGTGTTTATCCATGAAGATATATATGTATATGTATACATACATATATATGTATATATATGCAAGAGGAAAGCATTTATATTTGCTTTCCTCATTTTCTCCAACTTCCGCATGCCAATATAAACTAAATTATAGAAATCCCTTTTTATGTTTCAATTAAAAATTTTAGAAAATTGTAAGTGAAGTTAATTTTAAACAATAAGATCAAAGGTCGATGAAGTCTTTCACACATTAATAGTCTTTAGCAGTAATCATAATTCCTATGCTGTTAGTTTAGATTGGACAGAAATGCACTGTTCTAGGAACACTGTTTTTTTTTTTTTTTCTTAATAAGAGTATTGGGAGGTGATCATGACTCCCACAGTTGCCATGAGCCAATCAGATACACACACAAGAGAAATCTGTTAGAGCTTTTTAAAAGTAAAACAGGGTCCAGAGTGGAGCAGTTCAGTCAGTGTGGAACACGGAGAGACAGACAGGGTAGGGAATGTACTGGGCGTGAAGAATCGGCCTTGGGAAAGCCCCCTCACCTCCGTTTGCTTGGACTTGCTAGCACACAGAAACAAATGGACTGTGGCATGACTGTGTCAGCACAGTGGGCCCGGCCATTTCTCTTCTCTCTGGTCGCCACAGCCAAATGGGATGACGGGTGGTCGGATCTGTCAGAAAGATAGATAGCCACTGGGAAAGTGGGCTGTCTGTCTTCCAGGCTACAGGGAAATCCTGGCTTTGTGTGTGGAGGCCTGTTCAGTGGCACCTTATGTAAGATGGTGACAGTACTTGCTTTGGAAAATTAGCTCATTAGGATGGATTTACAACCCCTAAAACTTAGGGTAGTATTTGAGAGTCTTGAATAGAGAGACATGTAACAGTGGGCATATTCATATGGATTCCGCCTCCAAGAATCAGAATTTTCCTTCAATTCCAGTGAAGTGGGTTGGCTTTTAAATGTTTGTAGGCAATAAAGAGGCAAATCCCCTCACTCTTGTCATTTTTAATTTAGAAGCACTAGAGAAAAGAAAAAGTACAAATGTGAAAGATTTTAAGTAAAATGAATCAAATACAGTTTTGTATTCAAATTTTATCAAGATATCTACTTTCTAACTGGATGGTTTTATATTTTTCTTTTATTTTACTCTTTTAGACTATCATGGTGATTTCCACTATTATCCATCATTTTCTTAAGGGTTTGTAAGTATATCTAAAGAGTTTCATTGAATAAAAGTAAAGGTTTCTAAAGCTCAGGCTTGGCACGTCTTCTTTTGAAAAGTCAGACTTTCTTAAAAAGAAATCCCAAATTTATGGGGGGAAAACTAAATGATGTGTACTTTGAGCCACAACTTGGTATCACAAATTATCTCACATGATGATCCTATTTCATGATGTTTTTTAACAGATTTCATAACGAAATAAACAAACAGCATGTGCAGTTGATAAAAGTCTGGATGCAGAAGTAGTGAACTATAGCAATTATTTTGTCCTCTCTTTACAAATATTTTAAAAGGATGCTGGGTTCTAATTCTGGGTCTCTAGTAACCCTTACCCAGCGCTGAGTGAATCATTCAAAATCTCTACATCTTGCTGCTGTGTCTGTAAAATGAGAGCATTAGACGAGATAGTGATGCTTCTTAAATTAAATTGTGTGTTAAGATTGTGTAGAGAGATTGAAAATACTGATGATTCAAATTAATCCAAACAAAACCCCCAGTTAAAAATTCCACCATGTTGACAGACTATTCTCTCTCTCTCTCTCTCTCTCTCTCTCTCTCTCTCTCTGTCTGTCTGTCTGTCTCTCTCCTCTGTGTCTTACACACACACACACACACACACACACACACCACAGTTCTACTGTGCAGGAATGTCAAGGAATGTTAAGATCCTCTATAATGGCCCTTAACACACTAATCTTACCTAAAACCATTTATGGAAAATTTAATAACTTTTTACCGATAAACAATGTTTGACATGGTTTTTATCCTTTGTATTGGGCAAATAATCCAAAGTTACAAAAAAAGAAAGACATCTTCTGGCAAGCCCTCTCAACAAATCCACTCTGACGTATATCTTCTACTCAAATACCATGCTGTGGCCTTGCACACTGTGAATGACTTGACTTATTTGTACAATAAGTTCAAACGATAGTAATGGTCAAAACATACAGATATCATAAAACACTTTTCATTAAAGTGTACACTCACAAGCCACCAAATGGAAACAGTGAGATCACCAAGTTGTTCCTTCCTGCTAAGCAAGCAACACGTGGCTTCTTCTTTTATTTTCCACTTCCTGCCACTATCTCCTCACCGTTACCAATTCAGGTTTGAGACATTTCCTGTCACTCTTAAAAGAATGCCCATGTTTGCTTCATAAAGGGAAGACAACACTCAGCATCACAGTAGTAGAAATACACATCACCCTTGTTTCTCCTAGTCACAAAGTGTGTACACACACACACACACATACAACAATACATTCCGTTTTATATCAAAGTGAATTATTTTTAATTAAAGCTTGGTTTCTTCTGAACTACAGTGAATGGACCAGACCAAGTACTGCCACATTATTTTTCTCCTCATTATCACCTCGTTAAGGTCCCAGAACATGCCTCAGAGGCAGGGGGCTGAGACATGCAGCTTAACAAGGTGATAATGGGGAGAAAATGTCTCCAGCCTATTTGGGGCACAGCCCATGCCAGG
The DNA here is from genome assembly GCF_947179515.1 of Apodemus sylvaticus. Lineage (NCBI taxonomy): Eukaryota > Metazoa > Chordata > Mammalia > Rodentia > Muridae > Apodemus > Apodemus sylvaticus. The sequence goes on from NC_067478.1 coordinate 41,117,286, forward strand.
TAGGATGATGGCAGATCAGTTTGTGCTGAAGCAGAATTCACTTGAGTCACCAAAACACTATTCTTACCATGGATTAAGCTGTTCCAGTGTAGACCATATTTTATGTTTCCATTGCAATGATGAGCCTAGAGTTTTTGGAAGGAGATGAGTCTCAACATTTGAATTCAAACAGAAAGTGACTTTCCATTTTGCTACCTCCCTAAAGTATCTTAGAGAAAGTTAACTAGTTTTTCTTCATCTAGTTTCTCCTTTTTGATTTGTGGAATGTATGTATGATGCCTGGAGCTTACCTAGTCATCTTATGATATGAAGTTGTGAGATGGAGCTGAAAGGAATATGGACTTTTGTTCCCATGTAGGTTCCACAGCTGTGAGGGCTGCCTTCTTGGTGTTCTTAGACATAAGACTTTAGATGTACACATTGTTAGTGCCAATGATCTATATTGGTGATAATGCTGATTGTGAGCTTAATGTAATAGTACCACAGGTGTTAAAAAGGATTAACTATGCTTTCTCCAATGCATCTAACCCAAATTTTACTTCTTCTTTGCATACTCAGTTCTCGGCCATCACCCAAGCTAGAACACTTGCAAGCACTGATGTGTTCAAAACAGCTCACCTGGTCTGAATTTGTTGTATACATAGCCATTATTAGAAATTTAATTGTTATTGCTAATTGATAACCTGATGAAGTTATGCTAAAAATATGGTAACTACTTAAAACTGAGTTGCCAATAACTACTCTTCCCTGGTTGTACAAGGATGGGACAATTAAGTAAACGGCTGCTTCTGAACATTTCTTCCCAGCATTATTCCCAGTGTGAATAGCTTAAACTCAGCCATGGTGGGAACATTTCTACAGAACTCAGTAAGCACTACACATTGAGGCTTGCTATTCGGGTTGTTAATCTTCTGTCTAAGCATCAGAATGTTATGGGGCAAATCTCAACAATGTTAGTCATATTTAAGGGTGCATCATGCCTTTTTCTGAAACTGGAATAGATTCATTCATGAATACTAATCATGTGTGGGTGGGATATAATTTAACAGTAGGCTACTGTATTTAGTAGAAGTAATTTTACTGAGTAGAGTTAATAGACAATATAGTTTCATCTGTCAAACTACCTTTGAATTGTAGCCACAGATTGGTCCCCATTACAAATGTTGAGCACAAATCAATAAAATAATTCTGGAAGAACCAATTGGTTCTGAAATTTACAACAAGGACCATTTTGTATTTATTGTTGTTTGTAAATAACATGTTATACACACTTTGCATCAGCAAATTTATAATAAGTTAATCCATGTCTGTGTACCTTTGGGAACTTGTTCCTATGGCTTCTCTGCTCTTGTCAGTCAGCAGCTGTCAGTATCCCAAATGATAATGCCTCAGCTGACCCACGTGGTTCAGGCTGCAGCACAGTACTTCAGTCATTCCGAATTTGTAATGGTTAACTTGACTGTTCCAAGGATACGTAGAGGATTAGAAACAAGTCACGTCTAGATGTGAAAGTGAAGGCATTACCGTGTAAGAAGGCACTCCGCATGTGTGAGTGGATGGGAAATATCCTCAGTGAGAACTGGAGTTCTCACTGAACAAATAAGTATTGAGACCAGTTTGGGTTTTCTCTAGTAGAATATTATTCTCCTGCTCTTTCATATGAGCCATTCCCCAAACTGCCCCTTTCATTATCTATCTATTCATCAAAAGACCTTCCTATTATGCATGTATATTTATAAGTAGATATACATGTATGTCTACACACATCTTTCTATTAATTTGACCACTTTGCTATTATAGCTATCTATCTATCTATCTATCTATCTATCTATCTATTAATCTATTTATCTACTATCTATCAATTGTCTATCAGCTACCTACCTATCCTTCCTCTATCTACCTATCTATCTATGGCTTGTGACTCTGGAGAACACTTGCTATTCTATTACTTTATTCTAATATCAAGTGGAGAATTCTTCAAAATTGCTAGCGGGTGAGCAGAACAGAATCTACCAATCATCTAGGCCAACAGCATGTGCAGCAGAAACTGATTCCAGAAGAAAAGATAGCAGCTCCTTCCTTGTGGTTCAGGGGTATCAAGCAGTTGATGAATTTATGGCATGCACACAGACTGCACACCCAGAAGGTCTTTTAAGTAGGTATTTTCACTCAAGGTCAATAGAATACCTTAAAATTAGCCAATCTTAAAAGATTTATTTTGAACATGTAACATTAAAAAATTGATAGAAGTTACAATATGGGGGTGGGAGGGGCAGACACATGAACGATTACGTTACTCTGTGCTGCTGCCAATCTGTCTTTCCTGCATTTTAAACTACACTTTCCCCATAGAAACAGAGCCAGCTTCATGTCTTCAGGTCTGTCCTGCCACCTTTGCCCACACAATTCCATTCCTACCTAGATGCTTACACTGCATGTTTGGAACAAGACCAAAAGGCAGCTTGCTCAGATCAGGAGTGCGTCTGACTGGGAACCAGCTGCCTGCCTTTCAAATGGGAAATCTTTGAACTCTGAGTTTAAACTTTATTGGAAAAACTTTTAGCAGTGCAATGGTTTTCTTTTTCATAGGGTCGACAAGTCTTACACCAAAACGGTTTGGCACAGCACTGTTAGGAGATGTTTAGGAAACCAGGCCCAGGAAAGTAAGTGGCCTCACAGGAAAGCCTTGCTTCCCTGTCTAATCTCTTGTCACAGCTCATTAGTTCTCTGAGAATTAGAGAAAGGTGTTTTTCACTTATCCTAACATAGTAGGATAAGAACGTTGCTGGTGGTGCATGGAAGCAGGGCCTTTACAGCACAACGGTGCAGGAATCCATAGGCACCATCCTAAAGGTGAGGCTCAGTGAGCAGAGCACTGCGGGTATTTGTGGAAGATTGTGGTTCCACTATATTTGCTTGGGTTTAACCTTGCCTGTTATCTATGGCTTCAAGCAACTTCAAGATTCACTTGAACCTGTTAGGGTCCCTATGGTCCCAGAAACTTTTTCTGAAGTGGTTTCATTATCATTTAGTGTGTGTGTGTGTGTGTGTGTGTGTGTTGTTGTTGTTGTTGTTGTTGTGGGAGAGCAGGAGTTGCCTCCTTGAAAGTTTGTGGTCCAAGAATTTTTTTCTGAAGTGTTTTCATTATCATTTAGTGTGTGTGTGTGTGTGTGTGTGTGTGTGTGTGTGTGTGTGTGTGTGTGTGTATGTTGTTGTTGTGGGAGAGCAAGAGTTGCCTCCTTGAAAGTTTGTGGTCCAAGAAATTTTTTTCTGAAGTGTTTTCATTATCATTTAGTGTTTGTGTGTGTGTGTGTGTGTGTGTGTGTGTGTGTTGGGGGAGAGCAGGAGTTACCTCCTTAAAAGTTTGTGCCCGAAACAGGAATCACAGACTGTTAGTGAGCTGCCAAATGGGTGCTGGGAATCAAACCATGGTTCTCTGGAAGAACCACCAGTTCTCTTGCTCTCAGCCGTATCTCCATAACCTGTATGAAGTGTTCTAAGAATGGAGTGCAAGGATACACAACAGGTATCTGACTCATTCACTGTCTGGAGCCAGGGGAATCCAGCTAATGGAAAACCTGCAGGGATTTTCCAAGGCATTGCATTTGATGACAAGGGGCAGCCTTTGCTTTCAACGACTTTGTTACAAGTAGTTTCAGCTTCTGTGGATCTGACCTCTCACAATGCATACAGTTGACCTTGTGGTAAGGCACACCATGGAATGGGAAATACAAAAAAGTTCTAGTTGATACAGATGACATTATTCCTTAGATTGGCCGAAAACATACTCCTACACTAGATTCAACTACTTCACAAAAGATCCCAAAGCAGCAAATGGAAATAACCCAAGCATGCTACATGATTTCTCATGTGGCCAGTGGGTCAGCATCCCAAGGGTCCAAGTATGGGTATTACCCTTCTTCCTTGTCCCAGGAATAGGATCCTGTGAAGATGCTGATAGGGCATAGAAGGCACTGGATTAATGGAGAAATTCACCTTCTTGAGTTTATGAAACTTTCCTCAGTGCTTATAAAGGAATATTTTTAGAGAAGAAGGACATGGTAGTAGAGGCAGGCAGTCAGCTCTCTTGGATATCATGGTGGGCTGTTACTTTGAGATCCTGAAGAAATCAAGATCTCTGGCAAATTACTGTTAACCTCATCTTAAATCTTGGCTCAGATCTTTGTGGCCTATCAGTGGTGACATGAGCTCAGAGTCACATAGTGATCCTAATGACTGTCCTAGTTAAGGTTTCTATTGCTGTGATGAAACACCATGACCAAAAGCAAGTTGGGGAGAAAAGTGTTTATTTGGCACAAATGTTCACACTGTAGTTCATAATGGAAGGACATCAGGACAGAAAATCAAACAGGGCAGGGACCTGAAGGCAGGAGCTGATGCAGAAGAGATGGAGGGGTGCTTGTTCACCTTGTTCCTCACAGCTTGTTCAGTCTGCCTTCTTACAGAACCCAGAACCGCCAGAACCCAGGTGGCATGGCACCACCCACAGTGGGATGGGACTTCTCCCATCAATCACTTATTAGGAAAAAGTCCTATAGGCTTGCCTACAGCCCGATTTTATAGAAGCATTTACTTAATCGAGGTTCCCTCCACTCAAGTATAAGTCATCTTGTGTTGAGTTGACATGAAATTATCCAGCACGATGGCCTACAAGTGATTTTTTATGCTGGAACAGTGATTCAGAAGAAACTCATTGAGTTACTAGGCAACATCAGAATTAGCATTAAATGGCCCCATGTTTATCCAAGAATGTCTAGAAAATGGATAAACTGCAAATTTTAGCCAAATTAAATAAAGTAGAGGTATCTCTGGGATGTGAAAAGCAGTTGTGCTGGCTAGTTCTTACATCAGCTTGATGCAACTTAGAATTATTTGGGAAGAGGGAACCTCACTTGTGAAAATGTCCCCATCAGATTAGCCTGTGAGCAAACCTGTGTTGTGTTTTCTTGGTGAATGATTGATGGGGGTGGGAAGAAGCTCATGTGAGTGCTTGTGGTCCTGGATGCTATAAGAAATCAGGCTGATGGAAAGGATGTGGAGAAAGAGGAACACTCCTCCATTGCTGCTGGGATTGCAAGCTGGTAAAAGCACTCTGGAAATCAGTTTGGCGGTTTCTCAGAAAATTGGACACAATACTACCTGAGGACCCAGCTATACCACTCCTGGGCATATACCCAGAAGATGCTCCAATATGTAATAAGAACACATGTTCCACTATGTTCATAGCAGCCTTATTTATAATAGCCAAAAGCTGGAAAGAACCCAGATGTCCCTCAACAGAGGAATGGATACAGAAAATGTGGTACATTTACAAAATGGAGTACTACTCAGCTATCAAAAACAATGAATTCATGAAATTCTTAGGCAAATGGATGGAGCTAGAAAATATCATCCTGGGTGAGGTAGCCCAATCATAAAAGAACACACATGGTATGCACTCACTAATAAGTGGATATTAGTCCAAAAACTCAGAATACCCAAGATACAATTCACAGACCACATGAAGCTCAAGAAGAAGGAAAGCCAAAGTGTGGATACTTTGGTCCTTCTTAGAAGGGGAATCAAAATACCCGTGGCTCACAGCCAACCAATGGACTGAGCATAGGGTAACCTAATGGAGGAGGTAGAGAAAGGACCCAAGTTGCTGAAGAGGTTTGTAGCCCCACAGGAGGAAAATAATATGTACCAGCCAGCACCCCAGAGCTCCCAGGCACTAAACCACCAACCAAAGAGGGACATGGAGAGACCCATGGCTCCAGCTACATATGTAGCAGAGGATGGCCTTTTCAGACATCAATGAGAGGAGAGGCCATTGGTCCTGTGAAGGCTCAATGCCCCAGTGTAGGGGGATGCCAGGTCAGAAAAGTGGGAGGGGGATTGGTTTGGAGGGGGATTGGTTTGCAGGGGAAGGGGGAATGGGATAGGGGGATTTCAGAGGGGTAATGAGGAAAGGGGATAACATTTGAGATGTAAATAAAGAAAATATCTAATAAAACAGAAAAGCAAGGAAATCACGTGAGAATTGAGTGCAAGGATACACTAGTGAGCAACAGTCTGCTTCAGTTCCTGCATCCAGGCTCTATAGTGTTCACGTGTAGGAAGAAATGAAGCCTTTCTTCTGTGGCTTTGGTCATGGCGTATATCACAACAATAGAAAGCCTAACTAACACGGATGTCTTCTTTCATCTAGATTTCCATAATGGAAGCCAGATTGGACATATCAAAGTGTCTTACTAATCCCTGTGCATATATCACCTCTGGTCTTGGAGATCTTTAGAATAGGAGTAAATTACTCCTTCCTTCTTTCACAACCTCTACAACTTCCTTAGCTCAGAAAGACTACTGATTCTTAGAGAACAAAAAAGACCAGTTAGAGAATGTTTGAGAAACATAAATGAGGCCAAGGTGACCACAGACAGCCACTGTCTAGTGCTAAGACAGTGGCCCCTCCTACTTCTAATCCTCATCTAGCATTCTCACTGTTCTAACTTGAAGACACTAGTTGGTTCTGGCCAAGATAAATAAAATCAGTCCTGCTGTGTAAGCTGGGGAGGAGGATTGGTCTCACCTGGAGTTGCCACATCTCATACTCTCTACATTCAGTCTCAGTGGTGGGCTCTGCACTTTAGCTCCCTAATTATAACATACCTGTGGGTGAGGTGGACTACACTTTCCCTTTCCCAAGGAAGAATGGTGGTTCATTTCCCATTTCCTGCAATACTTGCTTTATCACAAGTGTTGGGCTTACAAATAAACACACACATCACACCTGCCTCCAGATGTTTGTCTTAATTTTTCAATTGTTTTCCTTTCTTCTCTGTATACTTTGTTTTAGTACTAATAGTTCATATGACCCTCTAAAACTCAGATATTTTTCCCCAAACCATATTTATCACAGGATCAATGAGGTTCTTGGGCCAAAAAGTTCTATGAAACAAAACCCATTTAACAAAGTTCTTTATCAGATGGGAGGTACAGTTTGTGTGTGTGTGTGTGTGTGTGTGTGTGTGTGTCTGTGTGTTAGGCAGCTGGGAGGACAACTGTCCATGTGCTCACAGATGCTCTCTTGTGAGGAGTCACTGTGCTATTCTCTGAAAAACATATTCAGACACTCTGTCCACTTTTGTATGGATTGGCTTTTGTTGAGTTGTAAAAATTCTTTACATATCCTAGATATTCACACCTTCTAAAAATACATGAAAATGGTTTCTTCTACTAAAACATATTGCTTTCTCTATAATATTACTATAATATTAAAAACTCAAACTTCTAATTTTAATTACCTACAGTATATAATATTTTGTTCTTTGTTACTTCTTCATGTGGTACCATATTTAAACCCACTACTGTCCCAAACCTGATGATTCTCTTCTATGTCAACCTCGAAGACTTTAGTATTTTTAGGTGTTATATCCATTGTTCATTTCATTTTTTTTATTATGTTTAGTATGAGAAAGAGGCCCAATTTTCTTCTTTAAAGAAATGACATTTTTAATAATTACTTGAGAGTTTTACATATGCACATGATGTATTTTGATCATGTTCACTTCCCATGCCAGCCAGACATAGTGCACACTCTCAGGCCGAGTATGCTGTCTCCCATCCTCCCCTGATTCAATTTGTTCTGCTGATATGCTCACAACTCTAGGGCCACTCACAAGAGCATAGTAGGCCTACTAGGGACCACACCCTTAAAAAGAGGGACACCTCTTCCTACGTAGACAGTTGTCAACTGGCAGTATCTCCCTAGCTGGTGTTGGGGACTCTTCATGCTAGAATGTTGACTGGCTTTGTCTTGTAAGGGTTTCCTGCAGGCAACCGTAGATGATGTCTTGCATGTAGACTTCCCATTTTCTTAACACTGTTTGATAATATTCTCTGCTAGATTGTTTTGAAACTTTCTTAGAAAAATTAAATGACTGTAAATGTAACATTTGTCTTTTATTCCAAATTATCTTCCATTATTCTATCTACTCTGATGTTTTCACCTTCTTTTGATTGCTACAGCATGGTAATACCTTTAGAAAGTCAGAACTCCAATCTGATGTTTTTCAAGATTTTCTTGATCGCTCTAAGCCTCTTGCATTTCTCTAGGACTTTTAAAACCAGCTCATCAATTGATATAAAAATCCACACAAGATTTTGATATTAGTAGTGGGAATCTATAATAAATTTGTGAACTTGGGGTGTCTTATCTATTTATTTAGGCCTTCAATTTTCTTCAACATTAAAAAAAGTAGTTTTCACTGTATAATTCTGACATTTTTTGTTGACTACTGATTTTTATATGAGTGTAACTGGAATTATTTTCTAAAGTTGACTTTTGTGTTGTTCACTGTAGTATGTAGAAGTCAAGTATAAAACAATATAAAACACAATTGTTTTATATTGACATTGCATCTAAAGGAGTCCTAACCTACTATCAGATTCCTTAATGGGTCCTTTAAGATAATATTCTGTATAAAGTATATTTTACTTCTTTTCCAACATAAAAGAATTTTAATTATTTTTCATTATTGTTATTATTATTATTATTATTATTATTATTATTCGATATATTCTTTACTTACATTTCAAATAATTTCCCCTTTCCTGGATTCCCCCTCCCCAAAAGTCCCATAAACCCTCTTCCTTCCTCCTATTCCCCAATCTACCCCTTCCTGCTTCCCTGTCCTGGCATTCTCTTACCCTGCTACACTGAGCCTCTCTAGGACCAGGGGCCTCTCCTGCATTCTTCTTGGGCTTTATTTGATATGTGAATTGTGTCTTGGGTATTCCAAGTTTCTAGACTAATATCCACTTATCAGTGAGTGCATACCATGAGTGTTCTTTTGTGATTGCATTACCTCACTTAGAATGATATTCTCCAGTTCCATCCATTTGTCTAAGAATTTTATGAATTCATTGTTTTTAATGGCTGAATATAATTCTTTTTCATAACAATTTTTTTTCCGCTAGCACTTCTGGTGCAAAGCAGTGAAAATAGACATTCCTGCATTTTGCTTCAACATGTGAGAAGTAATCTTATACCTATAACCTTGATGTAAATGGTATTCTATTATTTTATTTTTATTACAGTAATTCTAATATTTCATTATATAACTTCTATCCATTTGATTGATGTGCTTCTTCACCGAATAGTGTTGTTGTTTTTGACAAAAGTGTTGGATTTTATCAAATGCTTTTTCTTATCTATCGAGATAATTTAGGTCTTGGTGTATAGTGCTCATTTTCTGCCTACCTATCGACATTCTGTCTAGCTGTTCTAGCCGTTGTTAAGAATGTGTATTAGAATCTGTTTCTCTCTGCACCAGTTTTAGTTGTTTCCCATGTGTTTCTGGGCCTTTTGGCATAAACACATCTCTGCATACATGTATATAATGTTATATCTTCCCAATGAGTTGACTTTTTATAATTGTAAAATATTTCTGCATGGCTAACAGATTATTCTCATATCACCATAGTAGCCACTCTAACTCCCTTGCATTTCTAATTGAGTGTTTTCTCACACTTCTGCAATTAACTTGTTTCTATATTTGAGTCTAAAGTATATTTGAACACATACTTGAATAGCTAAATTTTTTTCTTTAGTTCAATCTGTTCTTCCTTTTTACTAATTATGTTGTCTATTTGCTGCTTATATAGGATTGGATTCAAATTTTTTGCATGATTCATTTTTTTTAAATTTCTGTTCTCATTTATTGCTTTCATTTATGTCAGCATATGTTTTCTAGTATAATATTTTATTTATTTTTAAACTGCTTCTTAATCTCTTTAAAAAAAATTTTTTTTTGGTTTTCCAAGACAAGTTTCTCTGTATAGCCCTGGCTGTCCTGGAACTCACTCTGTAGACCAGGATGGCCCTAGAAATCAGAAATCTGCCTGCCTCTGCCTCCCAAGTGCTACAGATTAAAGGCATGCGCCACCACTGCCCAGCCTCTTTTAGATTTATGCTACCTTAATTTCAGAAATACACAAACTTTTCTCCCACTATTATATCTAGTGTTTCACATGTGTTAAATACTCAACAGTACACTGGTGTAAATCTTACTTTATACATTACAACATTCTCTTCAAAACCCAAGAGAACAAAACAGACAAAGGTTTGAGACTTCAAAGATGCTCTTGTTTCTTTCTGGTCATCTGAGTTACCAGTTGATACCATCTCCTTTCTTCCAATGTGGCCTTGTTCTTACCTGTTTCCTTTTCAGATCTGTACATAGTCCAACATACTACATATCTTTAGTACTTATTTGTACTGGAGAATACCAGAACAGGGAAACAAGAAGGGGTCGATATATATATAGTTATTTTTGCTGCACAACAATTTCTCATCTGAATGTGAAGTATGGTCTGGTATCTCTGGGTTGCAGTCTGAAAAATTTGGGTAGACATTTCTTACCCAAATATTCCACTGACAATGAATTGTTTGAAGCTTTTAAAGGAAATCTTGAAATATTTTTACATCACATTCTTCTTGAAAAGATAATATGTGTGGTGCAAGATTCTTATGATATTGCTTATCTTTTGGCACTCAGATGACATCATTCCATTCCTTTCTGGCTGAATTTTTTTTTGTCAAGAAGTCAGATGTGGTACTGGAGAGTTGGCTCCGGGGTTAAGAGCACTGACTACTCTTCCATAGGTCCTGAGTTCAATTCCCAGCAGCCACATGGTGGCTCACAACCATCAGTCTTGAGATCTGATGCCCCCTTCTGAGGTCTGAGGACAACTACAGTGTACTCTTATAAGTAAAATAAATAAATAAATCTTCAAAAGAAAAAGAAGTCAGATCTTCAGTGGGCCTCATTGTGATATTCTTTGGTTATTCAATTCCATCACATGAAATGTATATGCAATATTGCATAATAGTTTGTGGAAATTTTCAGTATTCTGTACAGAACTTCTGTCCCCATTAAATAACCCTATATTTACTTTTACAAGCCCCTGATAACTACCCTTTTAGTTTTTCTCCATAAAATTGCTTATTATAGGTTCATATTTAATAAACAAAATGATTTATTTTAGTTTTAATTATATATCTCTGTCTCCCTTTCTCCCTCCCTTCCTTCCCTCCCCCCTCTCTCTCTCTGTGTGTGTGTGTGTGTGTGTGTGTGTGTGTGTGTAAAGGTGAGGACAGGTGCTCTCAGAGGCCAGTAGACAGCATCAGATCCCCTGGAGCTGAAGTTACAGGCAGTTGTGGATGTTATGATCTGGTCCACAACAAGAACAATACAAGTTCTTACAAACTGAGACTTCCCTCTCTTCCGCCCTGTTCCAGGTCCTGTAATCTACTGTTGCTCTCAACTTGCATATTTATATGAATAGTCTTTTTGTATCACTTTAGATTTTAATATTGCTACAATTTTTATATTGCTAAGATATAACCATATAGAGTTAAGAAAATGTACTTTGTAAGTTGTACTTGGTAATTTCCCATCCTTTTCTGGTTTTTGAAACAATGCATATTGTGTTAAGGTTGGGGTTCAGATCACCCATTCTTCTACGTTCTCTAAATACAGAGTATGCTGTTTTGATTCAGGTATTTTCAAGTATCCTTTTTCCTCTGTTCCAAGATTTTTTTGTTATGGGTTTCTCCTTCTCCTTCTCCTTCTCCTTCTCCTTCTCCTTCTCCTTCTCCTTCTCCTTCTCCTTCTCCTTCTCCTCCTCCTCCTCCTCCTCCTCCTCCTCCTCCTCCTCCTCCTCCTCCTCATCCTCATCCTCCTTCCTCCTCCTCCTCCTCCTCCTTCATGTGCATTTTTTCCTATTATTGGTAAATCAATTTCGTCCCTGCAGGCATGACATTCTTGTCATTCAAATTCAGGAAGTCTTCCGCCATTATTTCTTTAAATATTTCTCATGTATCATTTTCTCTTCCCTCTTTATGATTCTCCCAGCACCTGTACATTTACTTGTCTTGTGTCGCTGACATTTCCCCTGAGGTTCTGCTCACTTCTCTTCACTCATTCGCCTCGTGATTAAGTTTGTCTCAGCTCTAGCAGCTCATCTTCCATTTTGGTGACTCTTCCACCAGCTCAAGTTGACTGCATTTTTTCTTTGTGACTGTAGCACTTCCACATTATTCCTCTGTAAGTTTTGTATTTTCCTTTTTATCTTATGAAATATCCTCAGACCTTTGAAATTACAGATGGTGAAATTTTGACTTTCAACTTTTCTAACTATGTAAACTATATGCTTCTTTTTAAACAAAGACACTATAGTTTCTTTGAAGTTCTTGTCTTCTACATCCACTACATCACTTTGAATAATAGTGTCTCTTGCCTGTTCCTGAGTGTGTCTCATTCTTTCATAGTTATTCACTTTTCTCATATTCATGTTGTCAGTGTTATAGACCTGATGTTCAGATATTCTTTTATGTCAGCGCTGAATGTTAGGTCTCTCTCTAAGCCAGAGTTTTCTAGAGTAATAGAATTTACAGAATGAATCTCTCTCTCTCTCTCTCTCTCTCTCTCTCTCTCTCTCTCTCTCTCTCTCTCTCTCTCTCTCTCTCCTCTCTTTCTCCAAATACATGGACTAATTGTATATTTTATCCTTGACTAATTGTATTTTTTTTTTACTCTTTACTACTATGTATATACATGGTTTTGAGGTGTTTTTGTTTATAGAGTTTTTCCATGTTTATTTCCTACTTATTTCCTTATCTCATATATTTATATTAATATAAATTTATATAAATATATTTTTATGTGAAATAAGGAATATATATATATATATACATATCATATCATATATAAGATTTATTGAATTGACTCACATGCTAGGGTCCACTTAATCCAACAGTGGCAGCTATGAATGAAAAGTCAAAGAATCTAGTAGTTGCTTAGTTCACAGAGCTGGATGTCTCATCTGGCCTTTAATAAATCCTGAAGACAGAAGTTGATACCAGGAATGGCATATTACTGTGATAGTCCTTACCATACCTTTATTTGGAAAAATGTAGATTTTTGGGGACTTTGAATTTGAAAAGCAGTGGAGTACTTTAAGTGAGAATTAATGGGCCATCCTAGAATTAATAAGGAAGACATTGGTAATGATAGTGATTTGAATTCTAAAGGCCTAGATCAAGAGATTTCAGAGGAGAAAAATTTTAGCATGTTGCCAAGAGATCATTCTTCCAATATTTTGGAAGAATGTGGCTGCTTTTTGCCCTTGTCTGAAGACTCTGCCTGGGGCTAAGATAAAAAGATTAAGATTAATTGCATTGGCTGAGAAAGAAATTAGGGAAATGACCCCCTTCACAATAGCCACAAACAGTATAAAGTATCTTGGGGTGACTCTTACCAAACATGTGAAAGATCTGTATGACAAGAACTTCAAGACTCTGAAGAAGGAAATGGAACAAGACCTCAAAAAATGGGAAAACCTCCCATGCTCATGGATCGGTAGAATCAATATAGTTAAAATGGCCATTTTGCCAAAAGCAATATAGAGATTCAATGCAATACCCATCAAAATCCCAACTCAATTCTTCACAGAGTTAGAAAGAGCAATTATCAAATTCATCTGGAACAACAAAAAACCCAGGATAGCTAAAACTATTCTCAGCAACAAAAGAAAGTCTGGGGGAATCAGTATCCCTGACCTCAAGCAATACTACAGAGCAATAGTGTTAAAAACTGCATGGCATTGGTACAGTGACAGGCAGGAGGATCAATGGAACAGGATTGAAGATCCAGAAATGAACCCACACACCTCTGGCCACTTGATCCTCGACAAAGAGGCTGAAAACATCCAATGGAAAAAAGATAGCCTTTTCAACAAATGGTGCTAGTTCAACTGGAGGTCAGCATGCAGAAGAATGTGAATTGATCCATCCTTGTCTCCTTGTACTAAGCTCAAATCCAAATGGATCAAGGACATCCACATAAACCCAGACACTCTGAACCTAATAGAAAAGAAACTGGGGAAAACCCTTGAGGACATCAGTACAGGGAGAAAGTTTATGAACAGAACACCAATAGCGTATGCTCTAAGATTAAGAATTGACAAATGGGACCTCATAAAATTACAAAGTTTCTGTAAGGCAAAGGACACCATCAAGAAGACAAATCAGCAACCAACAAATTGGGAAAAGATCTTCACCAATCCTACATCAGATAGAGGGCTAATATCCAATATATATAAAGAACTCAAGAAGTTAGACTCCAGAAAACCAAGCAACCCTATTAAAAAATGGGGTACAGAGTTAAACAAAGAATTCTCACCTGAAGAACTTCAGATGGCGGAGAAGCATCTTAAAAAATGCTCAACTTCATTAGTCATTAGGGAAATGCAAATCAAAACAACCCTGAGATTTCACCTTACACCAGTCAGAATGGCTAAGATTAAAAATTCAGGAGACAGCAGGTGTTGGAGAGGGTGTGGAGAAAGAGGAACACTCCTCCACTGCTGGTGAGGTTGCAAATTGGTACAACCACTCTGGAAATCAGTCTGGCGGTTCCTCCGAAAACTGGGCACCTCACTTCCAGAAGATCCTGCTATACCACTCCTGGGCATATACCCAGAGGATTCCCCACCATGTAATAAGGATACATGCTCTACTATGTTCATAGCAGCCCTATTTATAATTGCCAGATGCTGGAAAGAACCCAGGTATCCCTCAACAGAAGAGTGGATGCAAAAAATGTGGTATATCTACACAATGGAGTACTATTCAGCCATTAGAAACAATGAATTCATGAAATTCTTAGGCAAATGGATGAAGCTAGAGAACATCATACTAAGTGAGGTAACCCAGACTCAAAAGGTGAATCATGGTATGCACTCACTAATAAGTGGATATTAACCTAGAAAACTGGAATACCCAAAACATAATCCACACATCAAATGATGTGCAAGAAGAAAGGAGGAGTGGCCCCTTGTTCTGGAAAGACTCAGTGAAGCAGTATTCAGCAAAACCAGAACGGGGAAGTGGGAAGGGGTGGGTGGGAGGACAGGGGAAGGGAAAGGGGTTTATGGGACTTTCGAGGAGTCGGGGGCTAGAAAAGGGGAAATCATTTGAAATGTAAATAAAAAATTATATCGAATAAAAAAAGATTAATTGCATTGACAATCAAAGTCTCACATTAACCAAGGTATTACTCTATTTTGTGGTTCATTCTTATGAAGAGTGTTTTGACCAACCATAGCAAGCTTAGAAAGGAAAAATATAAAATATTTGGTTCAATTATTAAAGGGGAACCAGGAAGTAGAATGGAGTGACTTCCTGTGATCAAGGATATTAAATGAAATTAAGGAAGTGGTGACCTAGGGACAAGATTCCACCCAGCTAAATTTATTGTTTATATGTTTGCAGTTGAACAAGGAATAGTTTTATCATGTTAGGTGTTATCATTAACTGGTTATTGTTTCCATTTGGACTTTAATCTAAAATGATCTATAATCCAGAAATAAAGAACACAACTCTGATCCAGATCTTGAGGCTGAAGACACATAATTTTGATCCAGATTTTGAGGTATACTGGCCATGAAGAGCTTAGGTCCCAGCATGATCAAATTAAGTCCAAATAAGCTAAGACATCTGTGTTTAGAGACACTCTCCAGTTGAGGTTCAGTGAAGAAGAGGAAGCACTACTGAGAATAAGAGTCTTCCATTTTATACCAAACTTAGAGAACTTTCTGAACATGGTGAACCTTACCAACAGGCCCCTTCAACATCAACCCTGGGGATGTATACCAGCTTCTGAATTCCCTAGGGTAACTATCATAATTTGAATCTTGGTTCCTAGTGGTTCTCTGTGTCACAGTAAACACCATTTGGCCAGTATGTGTTTTTTCTCCTTTCAAAACCTCTCTGACTTCCTCTACTATGGAGATGAGTTTGTGTGAAGCTTGGGGAATGTTTTCAAATGTATGCAAAACCTTGTTCCAATTAGCACTTTTTGAATGCCATCTAAGGCATGCACCAGCCTTCTAAACCTCCATAGTGTCTTCATAATGTCTTTCTCTGGTCCTCTCCATTAAAATCACAGCTGCTCTGTGGTTTGGTTTTTATCATAGAACTACTATCCTCCCCTTAACCTCTTGGCACCAAATCCCTATTGTTTTTGATAGTACCCTGAAATATGAATCTTTCCATGCTGTTTCAACTAGATTCTATTCCTTTGGACAGAATGCAAAGGTATTTGTCATTTTGCCTTTGTCTTCTCTTCTGCAAACTTCTGTATCACTGCATTGAAACAAGGTTACTAACAGGATCAACTTGTCTCAGCATAATGGTCTCATTGTACATAGGGACACTGGGTAGGTGGGTAGCCCCTTACTTGTCCTCCCTTTGCAAAGTGTTTCTCACCCATTTCTAGCAGAGCCTGGAGTAACTCATGCCCCCAGTACTTTGAGCTCAGTGTACATTGTGCTCAAAGTAAGTGTGCACTGGGTAGGGGAAAGGAAACTTCATATTCCTAGGTAGAATATGAACTGGAAATTTTAGAACATACTCATAAGAAATGTAAGCAGGGTTCTCTTCTCAGATTGAAAGCCAGATGAAGCCATAATGTGAGGTTAAGGAGGGAAGCCTTATAGTTTGTGAAACATCTGTCTAGAGTATTTGGGGTCCAGTTTTAGTAACAAAGATCTGTGGAGGAGCCCAGGGTAGATGCTTGAAGTGGAGGAGTCTGCAGCCTGGAAAGCCAGCCCAGCTCATGACAACCTGCCCCCTGACTGGTTAAGGATATACGGGTGGTGGGGATAATGTCTTTGGCATGAATTACCATTGAGAGCCAGACATCTGTGCTGCAGCCTGAGGCTAAATCAATGTCCACACGCCATGCTGCTGCTGGGGGCCATATTGGCATGGGCTGCCTGCACTGCTACCTGAAACCACAGAGACATCTGGGTTCTTGTTGTCCTTGAGGACCATGTCTGTCTGTGGTCCTACTGATTGATGTCCATGATGTATGCTACTACCGAAGGCCATACTGGGGACTGGGATGATGTCTCTATGGTACACATTTTCACTGAAGGCCACACAGATGTTTCCAGTCTGGGCTGCAACCTAAACCTACTCGATGCCTTTGGGCTGTGCTGCCAATGAAAGCCATGTGGATATGGGTGGCCTCCACTGCCACCGGGTCTGTGCCTGTGGTTGCTGCTGTTGCCAGAAAATGTGTGGAGGCCCCTGTTCCATGCTCCTGCTGACTGTGAAGAGCACAGAGGCTACTTTTGCCATGATAGTGATGACTACAGACACAACTGAGAGGGAGAAACATGGAAGGCTTCTGTTACAATCCTTAATCCCCAGACCCTACAACCCAAGAGTAATAGCCTAGAAAGGAAACCATGGTTGAGAACTCTTAAAAAGCGTGGTAGGAATGCTAACACAGCTTTCCACAACTGATGGCTTTTGGCATGGTGGGGGAGGGGTGGAGGAAGGGGAGGACTCAGTTCTGGTTAAAGGGTAGGCTACTCACTATGATCCAATGAGTACATAGATAACACAAACTGGACTTGGTATTTTTTGTTTCTTTCTTTCTTTTTCATTTCTTACTTTTTTTTTTTTTTTGCAGGGGGTGAGGGTGAGGATCACAGAGGTGGCAGACATGAAAGAACCAAGAAGGGTTGTGAACTTCCCAGAGAAACAGTAAAAATGCTATGTGGAAAAATAAAAACATTCATTAGAAATTATTCATTTTCCTTATTGATAATAAAGTCAAATTTAATGCAAAAATAAATCTGTGTAGGAGAAAAATGAAGATGGCTCAAATGCCACACACTCACCTTCTTCTTACTGAGAGTTAATAGATTTTCTTGAGTGACAGTTTCCCGTTTGCTATATGCCCGTGGAAAATTTTTCACAGTCTTCAAAATACTTATAATATATTTACAAGTTCAGTTATTTCACTGGAAAGAGGATCCCCTGAGCTCCTCATGATGACATTGCTGAAGTCATGTCCAGATCAAGATTTAAAATCATTAAATTTGGAGGTAGAAATATTTACCACACTCTGTCCTAGACAAAGTCAAATAGAATCCAGTTCCACTGCTAATTGAGTGATTCGGGGCAAGTTTTGTAAAGTAACCCAACTTCTGTTTCTCTGTTCGCATAATAAAATAATTCTTACTGTCCATGCTGTGAGGAACAATTGATGTGATATTTGCAAGAAGCTCATTCAAAACTACAACTTTTGATTGATGCCAGTAAGTAAGCATGAGACTGAGGAAAGCTTAGGCTCACGTGGGAAATGCTAAGTTATAGTGTACATTGGCAATTTTACAGATTAATATTGAGAGTAGTATAGAAAATATGTTCAGGTATCCACAGTATCTTCATTAATTTGTAGTAATAAAGCACTTGATATTTAAGGAGGAAGTCAAACACATCTGTTTTCAGGCAGAATAATCTTAAGTAGAAGTAATTTAAGAGATAAAGGTAGGTCAAATGCTTTAAAGGAAAAGGCAAAGAACCTGGATTAATACACATCTGTCTTAGTCAGGGTTGCTATTCCTGCACAAACCTCATGACCAAGAAGCAAGTTGGGGAGGAAAGAGTTTATTGAGCTTACACTTCCACGTTGCAGTTCATCACTAAAGGAAGTCAGGACTGGAACTCAAGCAGGTCAGGAAGCAGGAGCTGATGCAGAGCCCATGGAGGGATGTTTCTTACTGGCTTGCTTCTCCTGGCTTGCTCAGCCTGCTCTCTTATAGAACCCAAGAGCACCATCCCAAAGGTGGTACCACTCACAAGGGGCCCTCCCCCCTGGTCACTAATTGAGAAAATGCCTCACAGTTGAATCTCATGGAGGCACTTCCCCAACTGAAACTCCTTTCTCTGTATAACTCCAGCCTGTGTCAAGTTGACACACAAAACCAGCTAGTACAACATCTATGAACGGAATTCTCTTAAGGTCTCTCCAAAGGTGTGGCTGATTGATTGCTGCCTGTTTCTCCAACTCTTACTACCCAAGCTATCGGTACCCCAGAGCTACTCTCCATATCAAATGTTCTATACATAATTTGATTGCTTGATGGGTTATGGTCTGCGTATGTATCCAATATTGATAAAATGTGTAGATAGCATAAAGGACATTTACCTTGGAACTTTGGTGTAGTGATCTCTCTCTCTCTTTCTCTCTCTCTCTCTCTCTTTCTCTCTCCCTCTCCCTCCCCCCCTCTCTCTTTCTCGCTCTCCCTCTCTCTCCTCTCTCTCTCTCTCTCTCTCTCTCTCTCTCTCTCTCTCTCTCTCTCTCTCTCTCTCTCTCTCTCTCTCTCTCTCTCTCTCTCATGTATTTGTTACCACAACATTCAACATTTAAGTTCTCAGCTACTGCTCCATGCCTGCTGCCAGGCTTCCCACCATCATGGTCATAGACTCACCCTTGGGAACAGTAAATAAGCCCTCAATTAAATGCTTTCTTTTATAAGTTGCCTTGGCCATGGTGCCTCTTAAAAGCAATATAACAGTAAATCAGACACCTGGATAGGTGGGTATTTCTTGGATGAATAAATCCATAGTAGTTGAGTACAAAATTGACTATGCAGTTTGAATAAGTCATCATTAATCACAAATGAGAAGAAATGTCAAAAATGGGGGAAGGGTAAAGCCATAAAAAAGGGAGCTACAGACAGGGAAGGACATGGGATAGAGCAAAGAGGAGCAACAATGAAGTTAAGGTTTGAACAAATGCAGCCACACCGCTTTTAATGCAAAGTGATTTCCTGCCACAGTGAGGATATACGACCGTTGGAGGCACTAACAGCAGGAATTATTCCATTTTCCGTTTATCTACATATCATAGAAGATAATGATTTAGCAGTGTACCAGGCCAGAATACAGTCTAATTCAAGAGTAGTTTTACAATAATTTCATTGGCACATTGATTGTGCAAAGGCACTTAGTTATGATGTTCTGCACATCATATAATGTCCATTGATCATGATCACCCCTTTATTTCTTTCTTATTCTCCTCCCCTCCTCCCCTTCCTATCCACATTACAAATAATTCTTCTTTTAATTTCATGTATTTTACTCTTCAAAATGCTGCAAATGAGGCAAAACATGTACTATTTGTCTCTGTGGGACTTTCAAAAAATGCTAATATTAAGAGAATTTTGTTTTCAAAATCTATACAATTTCGATTGACTTAAAATTTTCTGACAGGAGTAATGGTAAGACAAGCTTTTGTGGATTAAACTTTAGACCCAATGGCTGCATCTCTATTACATCATGAATGCATGAAGAGAACTCATTTGGACCAAACAGTAAACTTCAACAATGACTTATGTAAAGAAAAAGTGAGTCAGAGGGGACTATTAAAGGGTAAAGCTGCTTATATAGGATGAGCTTGGCCATCAGTGGAGGCCTGGGAAAGTATGTAATTAAAATAAGTATCAAACCCTGCATCTCAATGGACTTCATTAGTGTTCATAATGGCCACAGCCAATGAAATAGATGGAAAGTTATTAACTTCTCTATATTTGACAAGAAGACAGAGGAGGATAGGGTTAAGGGACAGGAGGAGATGGAGGAAGAAGGGAAAGAGGAGGAGAAAGAGGGGGGAAGGGGAATGAGGAAGAGGAAGAGGAGGAAGAAGAAGAGGAGGAGGAGGAAGAGGAGGAGGAGGAAGAGGAGGAGGAGGAGGAGGCTGTGATAGCTAACAAGGCAAAATTTGGTACCTGTTGAAGATAAGGTGTTATACAAAGATATTTCCAGTGAATATATCTAAATTCCTGCCTTATAATAAAGATATTTCAGTTCCAGGATTTTCACATCATAGTTCAGGTTGGTGAGTACATTCCTTTAGTCTGTTATTCATTGCTAATATAATTCAAATGTGGTCACTGGGCGGATATTCTATATCTACTGTTTAAATCTGTCAAGGTTTATTTAACAGGCCAGAATAAAGTCTTCCTTGGTGAGTGACCCCAAGTGAGTCTGGCAAGAATATGTGATGCTGGATAAGCAGCCTAGGGATGTCAGTTACATCCAGTTGATTGATAGTGCTATGGAGATCGACTGACTTCATTGATCTTTCTTCCTGCTGGATCAGTCTATCTCCAATATCCATTTCTATCTCTAATAGTGAGTTGGTCTGTTTCTGCTTGTGGTTCTATCAGTATTTGTCTCCTATATTTTGATGCTCATTGAACTTGTGTGAGCCAACATTGATAAGCAATAGTGTACCGGATAAGAGGAAATAGGACAGGATATTACTGTACTCCAGCTTACTCATCCAGAAGTTTGAGTATTAAAATCATAATACAGAGGCTCCTATTGTGATGTTGACTCTTACCAAAATACTTTCTCAGAGTAAGCTACTAAACAGTTTCCTGGAGAAAAGATTATGTGTGTGTTTATGTGTGTGTATGTGTGTGTGCATGTGTGTATACATGTATATACATATATGTATACATACATACACATATGTGAATAATATATTCTATATAATATATAAATATATAAGTTAATATATATTATATAAATATATAATTTATAATATATGCTTATGTGTGTGTGTGTGTGTGTGTGTGTGTGTGTGTGTGTGTGTGTGTGTGTGATTTTCCTAGAAAGCCCACAAAAGCCGAGCTGCTTTACTAGGGAAACTCTAATTTGGTAGATAATGAAAATGATTAAAATTTGATCAAGAGACAAAGTATTTCTCTCAAAAGTCATTGCAAATGTTTGTGTGTAAAGAATCAGCTCCAATATGACTCTTCATAGTTCTGTCCCTGCCTAGCTCACTGGCTCATTCCTCATTGCTGATCATGTGTTTTCTCGTCTCCATGGAGACATGCTCCAGGGTGATGAGTACAATGTCCTTTCTGTCTGGAACATAAACATGACACTGCTTTCATAAATGAGTGTTCTTCTTTATTATGACATCTTCTAGCAATTTATCTCTCATCTATGTATATAAATAACAGCTGGCTCTTTTATGCTGTGGTAGTTGTCTTTATAATACTATAATTATATGTGTCAATTATTCATCTCTCCTATAAAGATTGGGACCTCTTGAATGTGCTACCTACTTTATGTTTCTCCATAATGATAAATAGGCTCTTATTTATTTGCTGTAGAAAGGGATGGTTAGATGGATGCCTGGATAGCATTTTATTTTATTTTTTTTTCATTTTTTTATTGATATGTTTATTTACATTTCAAATGATTTCCCCTTTTCTGGACCCCCCACTCCCCGAAAGTCCCATCAGTCCCCTTCCCTCCCCGTTTTCCCACCCAACCCTTCCCACTTCCCTGTTCTGATTTTGTTCTATACTGCTTCACTGAGTCTTTCCAGAACAAGGGGCCACTCCTCCGTTCTTCTTGTACCTCATTTGATGTGTGGATTATGTTTTGGGTATTCCAGTTTTCTAGGTTAATATCTACTTATTAGTGAGTGCATACCATGATTCATCTTTTGAGACTGGGTTACCTCACTTAGTATGATGTTCTCCAGCTCCATCCATTTGCCTAAGAATTTCATGAATTCATTGTTTCTAATGGCTGAATAGTACTCCATTGTGTAGATATACCACATTTTTTGCATCCACTCTTCTGTTGAGGGATACCTGGGTTCTTTCCAACTTCTGGCAATTATAAATAGGGCTGCTATGAACATAGTGGAACATGTATCCTTACTACATGCTGGGGAATCTTTTGGGTATATGCCCAGGAGTGGTATAGCAGGATCTTCTGGAAGTGAGGTGCCCAGTTTTCGGAGGAACCGCCAGACTGATTTCCAGAGTGGTTGTACCAATTTGCAACCCCACCAGCAGTAGAGGAGTGTTCCTCTTTCTCCACACTGGATAGCATTTTAAATGAAATGAAAAGAATTGGTGAATAATACTATAAGAATCAACCAGTGCATTATTATTCTGTTGTAAATTAATACACTATATATTGTACTAAACATCAAGGAAAGTTTTTTAAAAAGCAGAAAAAAAATGGCCATCTTCTTCATGAAATTTCCAACCTAGGTTATTTAATGAGACAAGACTAATAAAAATAGTAAGTGACACAAATAAATAGGATAAAGATGCACAATCCCAATCCAGCTCCTGCAGATAGATTTGCAGGCTGCATGGATTTTGAAAATGGACAGCTCTTTCCACACAGCAACTGAAAGTTAGGAAGATTGTTCTGTTTTGTTTTGTTTTGTTTGTTTTTCCTTGTAGAGTGTCCCAGTTGATACAAGATAGGAAGAGTGTATTAGATATAAACTAAATGGTCTAAACATGGGTTCAGGTAAGGAAGTAGCTCTATGCTGGAACTGGCCTGATGCTTCTGGAACACTGGCTGACTCCGATCTCTTGGTGGAAAGACTGATTTCAGGGGTGACTAAAGGGACCTTAATGGCTTTCTGGGTCACTTGGCATGCTGGTTAGTTTTTTGTCAACTTGAAACAGATTAGAGTCATTTGGGAAGAGGAAACCTCAACCGAGAAAACAAATGCCTTCATCCAATTGGCCTGTAAGCAAGTCTGTGGAGCATTTCCTTGATTAATGATGGGTGTGCGGGAGTCCAGTCCCATGGTGGGCTGTGCAATCCTGAGAAGGTGTTCCTACGTTGTATAAGAAAGCAGGATGAGCAAGACAAGGACAGCATGCCAGGAAACAGCACTCTCCCATGGTCTCGGCTTCAGTTTCTGCTTCCAGGATTATACCTTGCTTGAGTTCCTGCCCTGGCTTCTCTTGATGGACGGATATCAGTGTTTATAAGCCAAATAACCCCCCTCTCCCCAGGTTCCTTTTGGTCATGATCTTAATCACGCAATAGAATCCCAACTAAGTCACATGATTTACTCATGGACTGAATTTAGCTGCAAATTGTCTGATGGGTTATGCTGGAAAGAAATTGGCAGGTCTCTGGAAGACTCCTAATTCCAAATTCAACCACCCTAGAACATCAAAACAGTAGAACTGTGGTAGAAAGTGCGTGGTGATGACATCAGTCATTTGTGTATTTATACACAAGTGTTCAGCCACACTTGGCATGGCTTTTGATGAAAAACTATTTTTTTCCAGACCTACTAATTTCTGACAGCTATTCATTTTTTATCCTGGGATGGACTAATAGATTAGATAATGAGGATTCATGGTACAAGGAAGTAGTGATTTTTTTTTAGTGAAAAAAATTCTACATTTTTTATGGAATAGAAAAAGTATTGACTGAATAGCTTCCGAGAACCAGGAATATTTGGATTCAAAATGTACTGGATGTGCTCATATTCCCTTTTCCAGATTAAAACAAACAAACAAACCTAAGACTTCATGAAAGAAGTGGCATTGTGACATTATGTTGGAATTTTTACTTTGGACCACCATACTGCACACTTCAGCCTCTTTCCTCTAAACCCTCTCCGCACCGCTGCTTACAGGGAAAACACACCTTGCTTTAAAATGTAGCAACTGTGTACTTCTCGAGATGAAAAACTAATTGTGCCATTCATATCTACTAGAAAGAAAATTGTGTAAAAGCTCTGTCTACAGAATCTAAAATGCATGCCTGAAACGCCACAACCAAACAAGGGAGCAAAATGCTCTGTTCTTCCACCTAGTGGAAGGTCAGCGCAAAGCACTATGGGAACCACGGCTCCCAGCTGCCGCAGTGATACGAAGCCAAGAAGGTTCTAGCTACCTTTAAATCTCTTCCTCCCTTACCTGCTGTCATACTTTGGTTCATAGCAGATCCCTCTTCATACAATGCTCCTAAGGGAGTCTGTGTTAAAGTATATGCAGATCATTAGGTTTGCTACATTGAACTCTGGAGTTGTCCATATGAAGACCAAGTATTGGAAATGTAGGTAAAATCTGTGTGTACTTCCGAATGTGTGGCCACAGTGTAGGACCAAATATATTCACATTTAAATTCATACAACACAAATGATTTTTGAAAGAAAAAAATATATATACTTAATGGCTGAAGAAGTTGTGAACAACCTAGACTCATGTAATAAACCTAGACTCACGTAATAAATAAATAAATAATAAATAAATAAAAATAAATAATAACTAAATAAATAAGTGTAATAAAGATTGGGACATCTCCATGGTCGGACCTATCAATTATCTATAATATAGATAAAGAGGCACATACCCTGCCAATCCTATGAATGTTTCTGTGTAAATGAAATTAAGTCCAGATATATAGGAACGATCAAACACCAGCTTAGTGACAACATGTCAATTAGAGTAGTGTGAATTAGCATAGTACAGCAGCAACTTGTCCATCCTTAAGCCTTAGCAATGACAGACGCAATTGCTGGTGAAGTTCTTCCTCTTGTGCCCCATGTTCAATTACACTCTGTGGAGGAGTTCTGCTCTCTGTAGGCTCTCAGAGGTGAACATGATCAAGGGTGCCTTATAAAGATTACTCAAGATAAAGTAACTTTATCTTGTACAATTGATCCCTCTTGCCTGTACAGCTCCCAGCAGGAGCAAAAAAAGCGGGGGAGGGGGGTGTTCTTACTTTTGACTTCTTACCTTTGACTTTGGCCCAAATCGTCATTCTAACTTCTCCCCTTTGCCTGTGCTCTGGAGCTGTGTCTTCTCTGGCACCTTCTGTGCAGCTAAATGGGGGTCTCCTATGAGGTCCACCCTGGGCTGCCACAGGTCGCACGTTCTTTCTTCACCGACCTGGGATGATGCTACATCATTTACTCCTGATACTAGCATCTCTTTTGTTTTCTTTAAGTGTATTTCTAAGTGAAAATTAGTCAATCCCTCTGGTTGCTGGGATGAAGTGTTCTGACTTCATGCATTGGGGTTTTGCAAGAGCATACGGATACTTAGTCATTGGTAATACATCTTGACATTTCAACAGGCTGCAGTGGGTTCTCCTCTGTTCTCCTCTCTCCTCCCCCAGCCAAGTTGCTCTGGAATTGATTTATGGGGCTGGCTTGCTTTTTACTTCTTTTCTTCCTCATTACTCATATTTAATGTTACCCACACTTGACCCCATGACTCTAATTCCTTAAACTGAATAATGTACACGCATTGACTTTGTTCTTCCTGACACGCCTTATCACGTTTTATCTTTGCCATCCTTCTTCCAACCTTTTAAAGGTCCAGGGCTCCCTTATCTATTTACATTCTTCATTATTTAGTATTAATGCTCTTCTTTCAACCGTTATTCTCTCAGCTGTTATTTTTCCCAGTTTCCTGATTTCAGTCTTTTTGTCACCGGGCCAGATCTCTCACTACCACATTTTAAAGGTCAACTGTAGTTTCACACAAGAAACTAATTCAGATATTATAAAGCATAACACTGTAACTAGAAGTGAGCCATGATGCCGTTGATTCTTGCTGGACGCAGTGCCATTTGGGAGCACCTTCTGTGAGGTGTTGCTGAGTAGCTAGAGTTAGCCAAAGCAGGATGATGACTGGGAAGGTAAGACTAAGACATAGATTTTGTTGTTTGGTAATTCTTAGAGCAAAGAAAAAGTACCGAATGACTTAAATCCCCGGGGCTTGCTCCAGGAATGCTCCATGGAAAGTGTGTGTTGTTCATTGGGAATATTTTTCACAAAATCATAAATTGGTAAGTATGCACCAATGCCCATCCGATGAGTCAGGTTCAGATGATAATCCTGTGAAATGTCAAAGTAATAGTGTATAGAGAGATAAAAAGCATTGCACAGGAAATGCTACATATTCCCATTTCACTGTCTTCCTTCTGGAGGCAGATAGGGCCAGTTAGTTTCATGTGATTCTGCTGGCTGGGCAAGGAGAGATGAGTGTAGCCCAACTGCACAGCATAGAGGGAGTTGAATTAAAATAAATTGCTGTGCTGGTGCTAGATTTTAAACAGTAAAATAGCTTTTAAAAAGTGATCTTAAACTTTTATATTAAAGAATCAGATAGTAAATTGGGTCCATGATCTTGTGAAATAATTCATTATTATTCTCATATACCATTGTTATATTTTCTGTTACCTTTATTATTATCATGAAAGATTTAGTATGAATGGCTTAGAGATATTTGTCTCTCTTCCTAGCTTACAATTGTTTGCAAATTACACTATGTGAACTAAATTTGTAGTATTCCTACTGGCTAAGAAACAGTTCTCTCTCTCTCTCTCTCTCTCTCTCTGTGTGTGTGTGTGTGTGTGTGTGTGTGTGTGTGTGTGTAACTGGTTTTACTCAGCCATAGGAAGAATGGCATTGTGTTAATTCGTTAGAAATAGATCCAACTAGAGATTATCATATTAAGCAAATGAGTCAGATACAGAAAGGCAAATGTTTCATTTTCAATCATTTGTAAGACCTAGAATTCTCTTCAGATGCAGTATACACACAATCACATTTTTTCATCTATCTATGGAGCAACACCTAGGCAGATTTGCATGCCATGGATATCATGAATATCATGAATGCTTCAATAAGCATGGAACAGAATGTGTTCATGGTTCATGGTGTGGTGCTATGGAGTCCTCTGGGTATATACCCAGAAGTGGTATAGCTGGGACAGATATTAGTTTTATTTTTAGTTCTTTTGAGAAACTTCCATACTGACTTCCAAAATGGCTAATCCAATTTATATTCCTACCAACAGTATTCCCTTTGCTCCACATCCAAATCAATTGTTCTTTGTTGTCTTAATGATAGCTATCTTATTAGAGCAAGATGATATTTTAATGTAGATGATGTCCTTTCTATATGATGACCAAGAATTTTGAATATTTTTTCTATATTAATTTCAATTATTTCAGTTATTGATTGGGTTGTTTGTTTTTTTGATTTCTTGGTTTTTGAATTTATTATTATTATTATTATTATTATTATTTTATTATTTGGTTTCTCTGTGTAGCCCTGGCTACATTTATGTACAGAAATATATATATTTCTGTACATAAATTTCAATTTTATTTAATTCCATTTGGCAATTCTCACAATACTATTTTGAACATTTGAAAAAGTTTTTCTTTTGGAAAAAAACCTTTTTTATTGAAAATAGATGCTTCTCTCATACAATACATCCTGACCACAGTTTCCTCTCCCTCTATTCCTCCTAGCTCCCCCAACACCCACACTCTTCCCCAAATCCACTTCCCCTCCCTTTAGAAAAGAGCGGGCTTCCAAGAGACAATAACCAAACACTTTCAGTCAGTCTCTGTGAGCCCATAGGCAGCCTGCTCGGCTGATTCAGCAGGCTGTGTTCTGGTGTCCTTCATCCCCTCTGACTCTTATAATCTTTCCTTTGCTTCTTTCACAGGATTCTCTCAGCTCCAAAGAGAGAAACACGATGAAAACCTACAATTTAGACTCTGTCTCCCTACAATGTCTGGGTCTCTACATCCTCTCCCATATGCTGCCAGAGGAAGCCTTCTGATGATAGCTTACTAGGGCACCATTCTGTTAGTACAGCAGAATATCATTAAGAGTCATTTCATTGTTTGTTTGTTTGTTTGCCGTTCATGTTTAATGTTATGTGCTGGCTAGTTTTTGTTTATGACACAAGCTAGAATCTTTTGGGAAGTGGGAAACTGAGAAAGTTTCTCTACTAAATTAGTCCATGGACATGTCTGTGGGGCTTTGTCTTCATTAATGAATCATGTGGGAGGTTCAGCTCACTGTGGGTAGTGCCACCCTTGGATAGGTGGTCCTGAGTTTTATTTTAAAAAACAAAAACAAAAATAAAAACTAAAGTTGAGCGAGTCGTGGATAGTGATCCAGTCAGAGGCCTTCTTCATGGTCTTCATTCCCTGCTTCCAGGTCTCTACCTTGAGCTCCTGCTGTGATTTCCCATACTCATGGGTTATAAGCTGTCATATGAGATAAACCCTTTCCAAGGTGTTTTCTGTTATGGTCTCGATTGTAGCAATAGATATCAAAACAGAATTCTTCATTTGTGGTCTTTTGCTGCCATGTTATCAGAACTGGCCAAAGCAAGGCTAGCCTTTGAAGCTGTGAATATATTGTTATTCGTGGCTGGGGCTCTCCATATGGAAAAGAATGAGTAAGGAATAAGGTAGGATGCTGTGAGGAATAGACTTCAGCTTCAATGCCTGAAATACTATAGGAGTTCCTGTCTTTCCTTGGGTGCCTTCTTCCATGAAGCACATAATTAGGTGCAAATTTTCTTCAAGATGCTTCAGGAACCTAGGAATTTCTATGTGTTATATTGAAAACTCCCAGGATTTTTACTCTTGTCCACAAGATTTTTTTTTCATATATGGCGGGGGGGGGGTGTTAAAACAGGGTCTCACTGTGTAGTCTTAGCCAGTTTAGAACTTAACTTTGTAGACCTTGAACTAATAGAGATCCCCATCTCTGCCTCTTAAGTGCTGGAAACAAAAGCTAGAAAGACGAGAGAGAGAATGGATGACTGGACAATGGTGATTTTTTTGTCAATGGCTGTACCTGTGATGGTATAATTATCATTGATATGAATGCTCACAGAAACACGTGAGTTTGTATGCACATTCTCATGTACTCTGAGATTATTTTCAGATTCTTTAGTAACAATTAATAAAAGGAGTTAATAGGCAGTAGTCTTTCCTCCAAAGGGCAAACCAAACATGAGATAAAATTTGAAGTAGTCTGTTTAAAGTAATCAAGGGATCATAAGAAAAGTTCTTGGCATTTTGAATCTTATTAATAATAAGTCAGATTATTTTTAAAAAATATTCTAATACATAGAAATTCTAGTTTGAGAATTTAACATATATTTTCCTGTCCATCCTCTACAGGATCCCAGCTTGTTAAATTTGAGCTGGTGAAATACCCTTTCAATCTTCTCTTATGGAAGTTTATTTCTTGTTGAAATTAAGGTTATACATTTTACTAATTTTAATAAACGAAGCAAACAAAGCCATCCAAATGTCAAGGCCCATTGTTGTTGATTAGATCCTACTGTAAACTCTGTGTGTGTCACATCTGCTTTCTCAGGCATACTAGATGAGGGGACCCATTAAGTCCATGCTTTAAGGTTGTTTGCCTAAGTGTGTTTTCTACTGCCAGCTCCAAGTCGCAACACTGTCCCATTGTGAGAAGATTAAGCCACCTCTTCAGGCATTTGAGACAAACAATTATAATGGAGTCAGAGCAATATCAATGTGATCTGTGCCACACATGGTCTTCGGGGTCTCCAGTACTCATAGTGGTCCACCTTCAGTGTCTTCGAGATCATGGAATTTTAAAAAGATGTCAAAAAGAGACAGGTGCTTTTCTCTGTGTTTGTTTACTCTCCAAACTCATACCACTCCTCTATGAGAAGCTGACATCTGTGAGACAGTGCTTTCTTTTTGAGCACTTGCATAAAGCAGGCTTTCTTTTTATCCTTTCCTTATGCCCAGTGCAGAAGCATCATGTAGTCTGTTTTCTTACTAGAAAATGACTAGAAAAACACAGCCCTCCATCCCTCTGCAGTGACAGATAAGAAGTCCTGGGACACCATTAATAATTAATGGGCAGACAAGATGAAACTCCAGTTGCTCAGACTGCTGTCTCCACATAATCTGTATTTTATACAAAAACAGAAAGAACTCAATGGAATTTTAACTGTGACCGGATAAAAACTGCCAACAAAGTGTGATAAGGAGAGTCTAATGTGCATATTAATCATGTTTATAGCTCCTCATTTGTGGATATATTAGCCTAAACTCCCCTTAAAAATACATTTTTGATCACCAGTAGACTCATTTAATGCACCCAAACCCCAAATAGGGGCCAATTAAGGTTCCTAATTTTCATTAATCAAAAATAATTAATCTGTTTCATAATTCAAGGAACAAATGGGTTAAGAATTTTAGCACACGGCAATCTAGAGAAGTTTGACGCCTGATGTAAACATGCCATTGTGCGTTTATAGCTTGGGCTAGCATTTGGCACTTTTATTATCCAGATTGTTTTTCTAGATGTAATGAACATATAATATGACTCAGAGCAAGACACAATTTACTCTTGAGCAGTGTAGACTTCAAGCATGATGCATTTTTATTTTCTCTGGATCAGTTAGAACAAAAATGATTACAAAGCTGGGGTGGGGAATGGAGTGTTTCTAGAGATATCTGTATTTTTGTGGTGGAAAGCCTAAGAAAATAAGACTCAGTTTATTCTAGAAGAAAAAGCTATTAAATGCCAAAATCAGGGTTGTTGAACAAAGCCAAAATAGAGAATCTAAAACCTAAATGTTTTTTGGTTGCACGTGTTCAATGATCCTTGTAATCCATACACGTTTATAAGCTAAATTTGTCACAAAAATCAAAATCAACTGAGATATCACTGGTGAGAATGTTGAAAAAATGAAACGGTACATATAACATATAAATCTAGTTAAATGTTTACTGCTTGATGTAGCTTGCTACAGGTTTGCATAACTGTAGACCCTTAAAGCCTTTCTATAAATCTTCTTTTTCTAGCTTTATACCAAAATAAATTCAAAAAAGCCTTAAGAAGTGGAGGTATAAAGAAGTCTAGAGAAAAGGACACAAACGTGTTAAAAATGGAAGACCAAAGTTACAAGAATGACAAGCAGAAAAAGCATAAATTCCATTTGTTAGTAGATATATGACTTTTGAGGGTCTATACTAACTAAAAGAATCATCATCTGCAGGAAAGATGAACAGGGCTACCTGAGTTTAAGTCACTCCATCACCACTATTGAGAAGGGAAGTCACAATTATTCTTACCCAGCAGCTAATTCCTATTACCATGAGACTTATTTTTTTTAAAAAAAGATAACACATTTACTAGTAAATATAGCAAAATGGTATAAAGCCAATATATTGTTGGAACCTTAGCTGCCAGGTCATCTCAAGCTTGCATGTGTTATGTCATTAATAAGACCCAGAGACACATGACCTAGGTAGGCAAACTCTTCACCTTCCAGGAATTTGTTTATTTACTTGCAGCGTGGGGATTATAATGCCTGGTCTGCTGGCACACAAGAATCTAGTGGAGTTTTATTTTTAATGAGAAAAGGTGTGAAAGGGGGTCTGTGGAACTATAAAATCCACACAGATGTGAGGTGTAATTATTAAGCTGTAGGGTTTCTCACCTTTCTATAAGGATTCCTAACAACCCAGGATTAAAGCTGGAACTGTGGCCTCCAACCTCACATTCATCTCCTCTAGAAATCCTCCATTAACCTGTGACCAACATTTCCTAATACAAGATTCAAAGACGACTTGCTTGATGGAAAATTAGTGAGGGTTATTACAAAGAAGAGTTCTATTAGGGGAACAGTTTGGGAAATAGATTTCCCTCTCCTATGGGACTTTGCAATAAGTGACTCTTTAAAAACCTTTGAAGTATAAAGTGGGGAATTCATAAAAGAAAGGCAGAGTTTTCCCAAACTCCCTTGCTGCTAGAAATGAAAGAGACTCATTTGGAGGAGATAGGAGATGGCTCAGTCAGAACTTAATGTTGTCTAAGCATTAGGTCCTGAATTTGGATCCTTGACAGCCATGTAAAAGCCAGAATTGGTGAGCTTTGGATTCAGTGAGAAATATTGACTCCAAACCCAAGGTGGAAAAGAATGAGCAAGATGCCAAATGCTTCTACATGAACGTGCACCCTGATGTGAACATGGTTACACATATACAGTGCATGCAGAAAAGGAGGGAGGCAGGGATCCGGATAGGAGGGAGGGAGAGAAAGATGGAGAAAGGTGAGGAGGAGACATAGAGGGAGAGAGAAGGAGAAAGGGAGAGCAAAGGAGAAAGGTGAGGGACAGACATAGAAGGAGAGAGAAGAAGACGGATGAAAGAAAGAAAGAAAGAAAGAAAGAAAGAAAGAAAGAAAGAAAGAAAGAAAGAAAGAAAGAAAGAAAGAAAGAAAGAAAGAAAGAAAGAAAGGAAGGAAGGAAGGAAGGAAGGAAGGAAGGAAGGAAGGAAGGAAGGAAGGAAGGAAGGAAGGAAGGAAGAAAGAAAGAAAGAAAGAAAGAAAGAAAGAAAGAAAGAAAGAAAGAAAGAAAGAAAGAAAGAAAGAAAGAAAGCAGAGGGGGAGGAAGGGAAGGAGAAAGAGAGATATGGAGGAAAGGTGGGAGGGAGGAAGGGAGAGAGGGAGGAAAATAGAGAGGGAGGGAGGAAGAGAGAAGAGAAGGGGGCAGAGGAAGGGAAAGAGGAAGGGAGAGACAGAAAGGGACCAAAGACAGGAAGACAGACACTTGGAAAACAAATAACTGTACTTTTTGACCTACACACATTGAACAAGCATGGCCCACTAGTTTCTATTTCTCTAGGGCTCACACTTTTGAGACCAGAAATCTTCAGAAATGTGGACTTTGAGATTCTATTTCAAGTAGCAATTCCAGAGCTTGCTTTGTACCTGAAGCTGTCACAGGCATATGACTTAAATAGGCTGCCTACAGCTTTGAATCTCATAATCTCAGACCATGGTAAAAAAAAAAGGTTTCTACTAGAGAAGAGAAGAGAACGGTGGTGGTCCTGTACCTTTAATGGCTCATTACTGCATAAGATGTGGTTCATATGTGACAGCTCTGTGCTTTTAGACTTGGAAAAGGCAAATTCATATTTGTAAAGCTCTGAGTGGATCAGCTCCTTCAAACACAGGTCTATTCACTTCAGCTGATGTCCACTTCACTTTAGCTATCTGTAAAGATTATTGTACGATGTGTGCACTGGTCTTCTGGTGTAATGCTCAGCTTTTAATTAAAAGAAAAAGAAAAGCAAAAAGACCACAGAGGCATCCTCCAATGAGTCAAAGGGCAAGCAAGTCTCTAGATGAGTTCTTTCTTTTATTTTTCACAGATTTTTTTTATTATTTATTTTTTAAATATTTTTATTTTCTATATTCTTTGTTTACATTCCAAATAATTTCCCCTTTCCTGGATCCCCCCTCCCCATATGTCCCATAAACCTTCTTCTCTCCATCCCTTCTCCAATCACCTCCCTCCTTTTTCTCTGTCCTTATATTCCCTTCCCTTGCTAGATCAATCCTTTCCAGGATCAGGACCCTCTCCATACTTCTTCATGGGAGTCATTTGTTATACGATTTGTGCCTTGGGTATTCAGAGATTCTGGGCTAATTAATATCCACTTATCAGAGATTGCATTCCATGTGTATTCTTTTGTGATTGACTTACCTCACTTAGGATGATATTTTCCAGATCAAACCATTTGCCTAAAAATTTTGTGAATTCATTGCTTCTAATTGCTGAGTAGTATTTCATTGTGTAAATATACTACATTTTCTGTATCCATTCCTCCTTTGAGGGGCATCTGGGTTCTTTCCAGCTTCTGGCTATTATAAATAAGGCTGCTATGAACATAATGGAGCATGTGTCTTTATTGCATGCTGGGGAATCCTTTGGGTATATGCCTAGGAGAGGTATAGCAGGGTCCTCTGGAAGTCTCATGTCCAGTTTTCTGAGGAACCTCCAGACTGATTTCCACAGTGGTTGTACCATCTTACAGCCCCACCAGCAGTGGAGGAGTGTTTCTCTTTCTCCACATCTCACCAACACCTGCTGTCTCCTGAGTTTTTGACCTTAGCCATTCTGACTGGTGTAAGGTGAAATCTCAGGGTTGTTTTGATCTGCATTTCCCTAATGACTAATGAAGTTGAGCACTTCTTAAGGTGCCTAGATGAGTTCTTTCAAAATCAGAATTGATATGCCCCGAAAGGAGAAGTGAAGCATCCACCTTGCTAGTTACAAATGAAATTTGGAGAAAATGAACACCTATGCTGGACTGTAAGTATATTAAAATGCGGGGACTGTAAGTATATTAAAACACGGTAAGTAATACTCTCTAAAAGTAGCTAGTGTGCCTACATGGCATTGCTAAACAGAGCAAGCTGTGGATAAGAATGACTTGATGTAATGTGGAAAGTAGGTATTAGCTATTTCCTTTATAATACCCATGGATACTATCACTTATGTTTGAATGAACAGAGATGCCCCAGGTAAGTGTACATGCTGGGAAGATGTTGTTTCAACAAACTCCCCAGATAAAAGCAACCAAAGAGAGAAGGGGTTTGTTTTAGTTCACAGTTCAAAAACTACAGTCTACCATGGCAGGGCAGGGAGTGCAGCAGGAGTCTCCAGAAACTATTACATTGTCAGGAAAAGAGAAAAATAAAGAGTTCCTTCTCTTCCTTTACACAGTTTTGGAGCTCAGGCATAGAATGGGCAGATTTTCCTATCGCAACATGATCAAGAGATCCTCTCATAGGCTCATCGGCAAGGCCAGGGGCCGGTCTCCAACTGATTCTGATTCTATTAATTTGGCATTTAACACTAACCATCCCTTTAAGGACCACTGTGCAGCTATAAGACCAAGTGCAGAAAAAAATGTCTTTAATTTAGTGGACTATAATTCAGCGGATTCAGGTTTTTTTTTTAAGCAGTATTGTTCCAGCAAAATCAACCCAATAGGTGAGTGTCTCACAGTGTTTTTGCACCAGAGAGGAGAGCATGGACTCTGAGATCAGTTTGTTTGTGTCTGAATCTTATATCTCCCTCAGACTTAACAACTCTTGAAGCTTCAGGGATTTTTTCCCAATTAAATGAGATAGTAAAAGCTCCACGTGCTGTGTGGATCAGGTGAGGAATGGCCAGTGCCTACACAGACTAAGACTGTATAGTGCTAGCCGTTGCCTTCTTAGCCTTGAGCCTTGAGCCGTGTCTTATGACCCATCTCATTCCGTTCCTAGGCCAGAAAAGAGCTGCTTATGAAGAGACATGGTTTGGGGAAGCTGAAAGAACAGACGTGCTGAATAGATCTGAAGACTTTACTGTTGAGTCTCTAAGAGTCACAGAGAGCTTCTTAGCTCTATGGATTCTGCCCCTCCTGCCACACCATGTTTTCTGTGTATTCTTTGTTTGTTTGTTTGTTTGTTTGTTGTTTTTTGTTTTTTGGATTTGGTTTTTTTTTGAGACAGGGTTTTTCTGTATAGTCCTGGCTGTCCTGGAACTCACTCTGTAGAGACCAGGCTGGCCTCGAACTCAGAAATCCGCCTGCCTCTGCCTCCCGGAGTGCTGGGATTACAGACATGCGCCACCACCGCCCGACTCTGTGTATTCTTTAAGTACCCATTTCAAATGTTCTTTTGGAAAGGATATAGCTGCTCTTCATCAAGAACTTGAGCACATACCACAAAAC
The DNA here is from genome assembly GCF_947179515.1 of Apodemus sylvaticus. Classification (NCBI taxonomy): domain Eukaryota; kingdom Metazoa; phylum Chordata; class Mammalia; order Rodentia; family Muridae; genus Apodemus; species Apodemus sylvaticus. Next base: position 41,153,326 of record NC_067478.1, read on the forward strand.
AACACTATGTATTTATTTACTTATTTATTTATTTATGGAACTGTTATACTATTGCCTGACTTTATTAACCGTATCTTTGGGCCCACTCAAATAGAAAGACATTGATGTATGTATTTTACCAGCAGAAAGTCAAGTTGTTACTGTGAAGAATGTGGTGTGTGCTGATGGATATGACTTATGTGCCGGTGTGTGGTGCAGATGTTGCTGGACAGTGTGCCAGGAGGAGCTGGACTCAATAGCTGCACTTTTAACCCAACGATAAGTGAGAAGGTGAAAACTCGGGGGAAGAATGAGAACTACAAATATGTAGCCTATCACTTCTCCTCTACTGATGACGGAAGGGTTTATCTTGAAGTCTCTGTGAAAGTAAAGTGTGTTGCCCGGGTCTACAAATTAGGATTTGCAAAAGCATAATTTGTACCTTCTGCTTAATGAATGTGCTTGTGATGGGGCTAGAGATTCAGGGCAGGAGGATGGGAGTGGAAGACCTGACACTGACTGTCTTAGTCAGGTGTAGGAGCGGTCTCCTGGAGCTGCCCACTCTCTTATGAACCTGATCTTCACCCTGTAGGACCAGAGTATGATTTTCTTCCCTTTTGTCCAAAATTAAATACAGCCTGGTTTTGTAAATTTCTAGATATGTCTTTTGTGGGTCATAAAAATCAATTTAATGTCTAGGAATCAGATAAAAACAAAACAGAATGTGACATGGTGAAAAGTATATCATGGAGGTTGGGTTGAGGGGATTTTATTTTAATTACATGTGTGTTTCTGATTTTGTATTTCAAATTTAAAAAAAATTCAAAAGCTACTGGCTAGTAAAGAGCATTCCTGTGTCCATTTACAGCTCAGGCTGCCTAACAGTAAGGAGAAATATGATTTCTCCATCCCCAGGTTGCTGGTCATCCCTACATCCTTTCTGTGCACTCTATTGAACTGCCAATCCAGTAGATAATGCAGATGAGAGCTAATGTTTACAAAGCTCTTATCTGTTGTTCTGTGTTGGGGCCTGAGGATTTTATATGTATTTGAATCCTTCGAGCAGCATGTGAATTAGATACTCTTACAGTATCCTTGTTTGGGGTTTCATTTTCTGGATGGTTACCCATGGTCAAACATAGTCTGAAAGTGTTAACCAGAAACAATCCACTGAAAATACAATACAATACAACACAATACAAAACAATACAAGTGAACACTGTATAAGGTTTAAATTATATACCATTCTGAGTAATAACATCAAAACAGGCCATCCTGTCCTAACTGTTCTGAGACAAGAGTTGTCACTTTGACTAGGGTGCACACATTCCACTTATCATCTACCTGTTTGTTCTTAGTTATCCTCATGGTTATCAGATCAGCTATCTGTGTTTCACAGGACTAGTGTTTGAGTCACCCATACAAAGTGGTCTAATGCTAAACCACAATGCTTAGCTTCTTCCGTTCTTTTCACCTCCACTCAACATAGAGCCCATTGGACACCATTTAACAAGAATGTGTACAGTAAGTTTCCATAACTTTCATCACAGAATGTTGTGATAATCATTCTATTTTATCATTTTTGTTGTTATTGTTGTTGCTAATCTCATACTATACCTAATTTATAAAGTAAATGTTTCAATATATGTATCTACAGGTAAAATAGTATATTGTTTTAGTAACAGCTTCAAGCATCCAATAGGTGATCCTGAATTTCATGCCTAAGAGATAAGGGGACACGTGTATAAAATTATTTTACTTTTAAGGACAAGGAAACTAAATCCTGGAGTGTTAAAGTAAAACTAACTATGCAATATCACTCAGCTACCAAAAGGAAGAAGCAGAATTTGAAACCTGTTAGCTTAGTTCAGGTGTCCTCATCTGACAGTTATTAATTCTGTTAGTATGTTAAGGATGCTATAAGAAAAATGCCACAAACCAGGTGACTGATAAACATAAGAAATGTATCCATACAGTTTTAAAGGGTAGGAAGTCCACAATCAAAGAGGCCACAGGTTTGGTGTCTGGCAAAGGCACTTCTTCATGTACAGAATGAGTTCTCTGTGCACTCTTGAGGCAGAAACAGCAACTGAGCTTCCCTGGGACTCTTGCATGAGAACACTAACACTGAAGTTTTTATGATCTAATGCCTCCAGGACATTCTACCTCTTATAAACTTGGTAATGCACACAATGACTATACCAGAGTCTAAAGCCCAAAGGACTAACTCGTCTCTTGATTTCCAAAATCATTTCCCCTGTGCTGCCAGTCAAAGGATGTCAAAATATCTTCCTGCTTCAACACCCTTAGTGATCTCAGTATGACACACTTACTAGGCTGAACCATCTGGACCTGCTGATATCTGCTAACATTTGAACTATATTGCTAGGGTTTTCATACAGATCACCCTAGTAGACCTTTCTCTATGCAGGTATGTAGTAAAGGATAAATAAGATATTTTCTCCAAGCTTAACAAATTTATAATCTAAGAACCAGGAGAAATGATCCTTTAGAATCATTTCTATTTCATGTTTCAGTTCTGCCTGATTGGATTTCACAGGATCAGGTTTGCCAGAAACTTGAATGATGAGATGACAGAGGATTAGAACTGGCAAGGATTTTTATCAGCTATCTAATTCAAGTTAGAATTCATAGAAAAAAATGAGCCCTCCTGCAAGGGAGTACTTACAGATCTGAGACTAGAATTCAAATCACATCACTGTTTTTGTTTTTGTTTTGTTTTGTTTTTATTTTCAGTATTAAGGAGTTTTGATCTCATCAGAGTAATTGCCCAGAGAAAGATTTAAAATCCTAGAGTGTGTGACTCTTAGACTCTGCCCACATTGGCTGCTAAAATGTTCAGAACCAAACTTAAATCCTAGTATTAGTGGTTACAAGCCAACCTTCTAAACTGCATATTCTCTTTCATATGTGGAACCTAGCCACTGATGTATGTGTACATATAAGCAAACAGACGTTTTGGTTCAGTAGAGCCTAAAGAAAAGAGAACAAAAACAACTAATATAAGCAGGTAAAGAAGGAGAAGATGCAGGTAATGGACAGGAGTTATTAATGAGAATATAAAGATAATTGTTTTTTAGTACTAATTCAGTCATGAATTTTTTGTGGTGGTGCATAAAACAATTCTGTCATGGATCTTTTTGGGGGGAGGGGCTGGATAAAATATACATTCAGTACCGAAAGTGTAAAATATTATGTGAAACTCAAAAGCTTCCACCACAAATACCAATTCTAAGTGTATATAAGCATTTCAAGTGATAGGAATGTTTTTGTTCCTTCATAGTCTTTCTTGTCTCTCACTAAAATGGAAAGAGCAGTGATATTTCAAGGAGCATGCTACCAATCTTACTGCCTAGTCTGTCATCAGGAGATTGTAGAAGGAAGGCAAGATGGGTTCCTGGAAATTTTCTTGGACAGCTATTTCTCAGAGACCCAGAGCTATGTAGCTTTCTGAGTGATAACTCCCTAATTAGTCAGAGATGTGGTATTCTCTCTCCACATGTTGTTCTCAGCTCACACTTATCTGAACAAACCTGCTGCATGACATCTCTTGCTTTAAGAAAACACAGTAAACCATCCCCAAGCTGCTCCACAGTATCTCAGATAAGTGCTGAAGGACACGTCTTCAAGTTCATAAAAGGTACAGAGAAGAAACATCTTGTTATTTTGAATGTTGTTGCTAGCAATTTATAGCATTGTGAAGATCACAATACTATAAATTGTGGCTTTTTATCTTTTTTTTTAGGGTTTTGTTAAGAATATATATTTTTTATTATTCTATATAACTTTTATTTACATTTCAAATGATTTCCCCTTTTCTAGCCCCCCACTCCCCGAAAGTTCTGTAAGCCCCTTTCTCTCCCCCTGTCCTCCCACCCACCCCTTCCCACTTCCCCGTTCTGGTTTTGCCGAATACTGCTTCACTGAGTCTTTCCAGAACAAGGGGCCACTCCTCCTTTCTTCTTGTACCTCATTTGATGTGTGGATTATGTTTTGGGTATTCCAGTTTTCTAGGTTAATATCCACTTATTAGTGAGTGCATACCATGATTCACCTTTTGAGTCTGGGTTACCTCACTTAGTATGATGTTGTCTAGCTCCATCCATTTGCCTAAGATTTTCATGAATTCATTGTTTCTAATAGCTGAATAGTACTCCATTGTGTAGATATACCACATTTTTTGCATCCACTCTTCTGTTGAGGGATACCTGGGTTCTTTCCAGCATCTGGCAATTATAAATAGGGCTGCTATGAACATAGTAGAGCATGTATCATTATTACATGGTGGAGAATCCTCTAGGTATATGCCCAGGAGTGGTATAGCAGGATCTTCTGGAAGTGAGGTGCCCAGTTTTCGGAGGAACCGCCAGACTGATTTCCAGAGTAGTTGTACCAGTTTGCAACCCCACCAACAGTGGAGGAGTGTTCCTCTTTCTACACACCCTCTCCAAAACCTGCTGTCTCCTGACGAAATCTCAGGGTTGTTTTGATTTGCATTTCCCTAATGACTAATGAAGTTGAGAATTTTTTAAGATGCTTCTCCCGCATCCGAAGTTCTTCAGGTGAGAATTCTTTGTTTAACTCTGTACTCCATTTTTAATAGGGTTGTTTGGTTTTCTGGAGTCTAACTTCTTGAGTTCTTTATATATATTGGATATTAGCCCTCTATCTGATGTAAGATTGGTGAAGATCTTTTCCCAATTTGTTGGTTGCCGATTTGTCCTTTTGATGGTGTCCTTTGCCTTACAGAAACTTTGTAATTTTATGAGGTCCCATTTGTCAATTCTTGATCTTAGAGCATATGCTATTGGTGTTCTGTTCAGAAACTTTCTCCCTATACCGATGTCCTCAAGGGTCTTCCCCAGTTTCTTTTCTATTAGCTTCAGAGTGTCTGGCTTTATGTGTAGGTCCTTGATCCATTTGGAGTTCAGCTTAGTACAAGGAGACAAGGATGGATCAATTCGCATTCTTCTGCATGCTGACCTCCAGTTGAACCAGCACCATTTGTTGAAAAGGCTATCTTTTTTTCCATTGGATGTTTTCAGCCCCTTTGTCGAGGATCAAGTGGCCATAGGTGTGTGGGTTCAGATCAGCCTGGGCAGCGGCACCACAAATCCAGGTCCTGCAAGAAGCTAGAGGGGATTCCGGGCGGCAAGCTGGGAGAAGTCGGTATGCTCCGGTGAATCCAGCGGGCCTCAGCGGGAGCCTTCGGGTGCCTGCTTCGGGATCTGAACAGCCTGGGCAGCAGCACCCTGTCTACAAGCAGTGCAGGAGGTAAGCTGTGCACCAGAGGCCAACTGGGAAGGGGCAGCTTGCACTGGTGAGTCCAGCACTGACAAGACAAACTAACACCAGTGAGAACTAGATGGCAAAAGGCAAATGCAGGAACGCCACTAACAGAAATCAAGGCAATATGGCAACATCTGAACCCAATTCTCCTCTACCAACATGTCCTGGATACCACATCACACCAGTAAAACAAGATTTGGATTTAAAATCACTGGTCATGATGCTGGTACAGGAACACATGAAGGACATACTTAAAGAAATTCAGGAGAAAATGGATCAAAAGTTAGAAGCCCTTGCAAGGGAAACACAAAAATCATTGAAAGAAATCCAGGAGAATACAAAAGCCAACAATGAGGAAACACAAAAAACACTTAAAGAAATACAGGAGAACTTTGGTCAACAGGCTGAGGTCATGAAAGAGGAAACACAAAAATCTCTTAAAGAATTACAGGAAAGCACAAACAAGCAAGTGAAGGAGCTAAGCAAAACCATCCAGGATCTAAAATCAGACGTAGAAACAACTAAGAAAACTCAAAGGGAGACAACTTTGGAGATAGAAAGCCTTGGGAAGAAATCAGTGGACATAGATGCAAATATCAACAACAGAATACAAGAGATAGAAGAAAGAATCTCAGATGCTGAAGATACCATAGAAACCATGGACTCAACAGTTAAAGAAAATGCAAAAAGCAAAAAGCTTGTAACCCAAAATATCCAGGAAATCCAGGACACAATGAGAAGACCAAACCTAAGGATTATAGGCATAGATGAGAGTGAAGATTTACAACTTAAAGGGCCAGCAAATATCTTCAATAAAATTATGGAAGAAAACTTCCCTAACCTAAAGAGAGAGATGCCCATGAATATACAAGAAGCCTACAGAACTCCAAACAGACTGGACCAGAACAGAAATACTTCCTGTTACATAATAATCAAAACACCAAATGTACTAAACAAAAAAAGAATATTAAAGACAGTAAGAGAAAAAGGCCAAGTAACATATAAAGGAAAACCTATCAGAATCACAGCAGACTTTTCACCTGAGACTATGAAGGCTAGAAGATCCTGGGCTGATCTCATGCTGACTCTAAGAGAACACAAATGCCAGCCAAAACTACTATATCCAGCAAAACTCTCAATCACCGTAGATGGAGAAACTAAGATATTCCATGACAAAACCAAGTTTACCCAATATCTATCCACAAGCCCAGCCCTACAAAGGATAATAGGAGGAAAACACCAATACAAGGAAGGAAACTTCACCCTGGAAAAAGCAAGATAGTAACCTTTCATCAAACCCAAAAGAAGTTAACCAATCAAATTTAAAAAATAACGTCAAAAATGACAGGAAGTAACAATCACTATTCCTTAATATCTCTTAACATCAATGGACTCAATGCCCCAATAAAAAGACATAGACTAACTGACTGGATAAGTAAACAGGACCCTACATTTTGCTGCTTACAGGAAACACACCTAAGGGTCAAAGACAAACACTACCTTAGAGTAAAAGGCTGGAAGACAATTTTACAAGCAAATGGTCTCAGGAAACAAGCTGGAGTAGCCATTTTAATATCAGATAAAATTGACTTTCAACCCAAAGTCATCAAAAGAGACTCTGAGGGACACTTCTTGCTGGTCAAAGGAAAAATACAATAAGAAGAACTCTCAATCCTGAACATCTATGCTCCAAATGCAAGGGCACCCTCATTCGTAAAAGAAACTTTATTAAAGCTCAAAGCACACATTGCACCTAACACAATAATTGTGGGGGACTTCAACACTGCACTTTCCTCAGTGGACCAATCAGGAAAACAGAAACTAAACAGGGAAACTAATTGAAGCTTTGGACCAATTAGATTTAACAGATATATATATAGAACATTCTACCCTAAAGCAAAAGAATATACCTTTTTCTCAGCACCTCATGGTACCTTCTCCAAGATCGACCATATAATTGGTCACAAGACAGACCTCAACAAATATAAGAAGATGGAACTAATCCCATGCCTCCTATCAGATCACTATGGAGTAAAAGTGGTCTTCAATAGCAACAGAAACAACAGAAAACCCACATACACGTGGAAATTGAACAATACTCTACTCAATGATACCTTGGTCAAGGAAGAAATAAAGAAAGAAATTAAAGACTTTTTAGAACACAATGAAAGTGAAGACACAACATACCCAAATCTATGGGACACAATGAAAGCAGTGCTAAGAGGAAAACTCATAGCCCTGAGTGCCTCCAAAAAGAAAATGGAGAGAGCATACATTACCAGCTTCATTAAACACCTGAAAGCCCTGGAACAAAAAGAAGCTATTTCACCCAGGAGGATTAGAAGGCAGGAAATCATCAAACTCAGGGCTGAAATCAATCAAGTAGAAACAAAGAGAACCATACAAAGAACCAACAAACCAGGAGCTGGTTCTTTGAGAATATCAACAAGATAGATAAACCCTTAGCCAGACTGACCAAAGGGCACAGAGAAAGTATCCAAATTAACAAACTTAGAAATGAAAAGGGAGATATAACAACGGAAACTGAGGAAATCCAAAAAATCATCAGATCCTACTACAAGAGCCTGTACTCAACACAACTGGAGAATCTGGAGGAAATGGACAATTTCCTTGACAGATACCTAATACCAAAATTAAATCAGGACCACATAGATCATCTAAACAGTCCCATAATGCCTAAAGAAATAGAAGGAGTCATAGAAAGTCTTCCAACCAAAAAAAAAGCACAGGACCAGATGGTTTCAGTGCAGAATTCTATCAGACCTTCAAAGAAGAGTTAACACCAATACTCCTCAAACTATTCCACAAAATAGAAACAGAAGGAACACTACCTAATTCCTTCTAGGAAGCCACAATTACGCTGATACCAAAGCCACACAAAGATCCAACAAAGAAAGAGAACTTCAGACCAATTTCCCTTATGAACATCAATGCAAAAATACTCAATAAAATTCTTGCCAACCGAATCCAAGAACACATCAAAAGGATCATCCACCATGATCAAGTAGGCTTTATCCCAGGAATGCAGGGTTGGTTCAATATACGGAAATCCATCAATGCAATCCACTACATAAACAAACTCAAAGAAAAAAACCACATGGTCATTTCATTGGATGCTGAAAAAGCATTTGACAAAATTCAGCATCCTTTCATGCTTAAAGTCTTAGAAAGAACAGGAATTCAAGGCCCATACGTAAACATAGTAAAAGCAATATACAGCAAACCGGTAGCCAGCATCAAACTAAATGGAGAGAAACTTGAAGCAATCCCACTAAAATCAGGGACTAGACAGGGCTGTCCCCTTTCTCCTTATCTTTTCAATATTGTACTTGAGGTACTAGCTCAGGCAATTAGACAACATAAGGAGGTCAAAGGGATACAAATTGGAAAGGAAGAAGTCAAACTATCATTATTTGCAGATGATATGATAGTCTACCTAAGTGACCCAAAAAAAACTCCACTACAGAACTCCTACAGCTGATAAACAACTTCAGCAAAGTGGCAGGTTATAAAATCAACTCAAGCAAATCAGTAGCCTTCCTATACTAAGCAGGCTGAGAAAGAAATTAGGGAAATGACCCCCTTCACAATAGCCACAAACAGTATAAAGTACCTTGGGGTGACTCTTACCAAACATGTGAAAGATCTGTATGACAAGAACTTCAAGACTCTGAAGAAGGAAATGGAAGAAGACCTCAAAAAAAAAAAAAAAAAGAAAAAAGAAAAAGAAAAAACCTCCCATACTCATGGATCGGCAGGATTAATATAGTTAAAATGGCCATTTTGCCAAAAGCCATATCCAGATTCAACGCAATACCCATCAAAATCCTAACTCAATTCTTCATAGAGTTAGAAAGAGCAATTATCAAATTCATCTGGAATAACAAAAAACCCAGGATAGCTAAAACTATTCTCCACAACAAAAGAAATTCTGGGGGAATCACTATCCCCCAATCAATATCCTCAAGCAATACTACAGAGCAATAGTGTTAAAAACTGCATGGTATTGGTACAGTGACAGGCAGGCAGATCAATGGAACAGGATTGAAGATCCAGACATGAACCCACACACCTATGGCCACTTGATCCTCGACAAAGGCTCTGAAAACATCCAATGGAAAAAAGATAGCCTTTTCAACAAATGGTGCTGGTTCAACTGGAGGTCAGCATGCAGAAGAATGCGAATTGATCCATCCTTGTCTCCTTGTACTAAGCTGAACTCCAAATGGATCAAGGACCTACACATAAAGCCAGACACTCTGAAGCTAATAAAAAAGAAATTGGGGAAGACCCTTGAGGACATCGGTACAGGGGGAAAGTTTCTGAACAGATCACCAATAGCGTATGCTCTAAGATCAAGAATTGACAAATGGGACCTCATAAAATTACAAAGTTTCTGTAAGGCAAAGGACACCATCAAAAGGACAAATCGGCAACCAAAAAATTGGAAAAAGATCTTCACCAACCCTACATCAGATAGAGGGCTAATGTCTAATATATACAAAGAACTCAAGAAGTTAGACCCCAGAAAACCAAATATCCCTATTAAAAATGGGGTACAGAGTTAAACAAAGAATTTTCACCTGAAGAACTTCGGATGGTGGAGAAGCATCTTAAAAAATGCTCAACTTCATTAGTCATCAGGGAAATGCAAATCAAAACAACCCTGAGATTTCACCTTACACCAGTCAGAATAGCTAAGATTAAAAATTCAGGAGACAGCAGGTGCTGGCGAGGAGGTGGAGAAAGAGGAACACTCCTCCACTGCTGGTGGGGTTGCAAATTGGTACAACCACTCTGGAAATCAGTCTGGCGGTTCCTCAGAAAACTGGGCACCTCACTTCCGGAAGATCCTGCTATACCACTCCTGGGCATATACCCAGATGATTCTCCAGCATGTAATAAGGAAACATGCTCCACTATGTTCATAGCAGCCCTATTTATAATAGCTAGAAGCTGGAAAGAACCCAAGTATCCCTCAACAGAAGAATGAATGCAAAAAATGTGGTATATATGCACAATGGAATATTATTTAGCTATTAGAAACAATGAATTCATGAAATTCTTAGGCAAATGGATGGAGCTGGAGAACATCACACTAAATGAGGTAACCCAGTCTCAAAAGATCAATCATGGTATGCACTCACTAATAAGTGGATATTAACCTAGAAAACTGGAATACCCAAAACATAATCCACACATCAAATGAGGTACAAGAGAACAGAGGAGTGGCCCCTTGTTCTGGAAAGACTCAGTGTAGCAGTATAGGGCAAAACCAGAACAGGGAAGTGGGAAGTGGGGTGGGTGGGAGAACAGGGGGAGGGAATGGGCATATGGGACTTTTGGGGAGTGGGGGGGCCAGAAAAGGGAAATCATTTGAAATGTAAATAAAAATATATCGAATAAAAAATAATTCACAATAAAAAAGAAAATGTACATTACTGATTTCTGATTAAAAAATATTGACAATAATAACAACAAATTATCCCAGAATATAGAGGGAATATAAGGCAACCTTAAAGCCAGAAATGAATAAATAAAGGGAGACAGTGTTGGAAATATTAAACATGGGCTAGGATGGTCAGTGTGGTTGTACAGGACATTGGGATTGGGAAACAAGGCCAGCAAGAAGTGGCCAATAATATTAATATGATCATTTACAGTTTAACATTCAAGAGTTTGATAAGAGCTAGGGGTCTGATTGATTTTGTTGTCCTGGAGATTAAGGAGAAATTGGAAAACAAGTAAGAGTGGAGAGAGGGTCTTATCTATTTTCATAACCTAGTTATAAACTGACACAAGGAAATGACATTTAACACATGTCAAATAAGATACATATTATCTGCTGTCTCAGCGAACTCATAGAGATCTGAGGGAGGGGACCTGTCAATAGGCACTATGAATTTGGAGATGGTGGATTTACTAGACAAAGATTTTTTCAGCTAGTTTAAATACATTATAAGGAACCATTTCCAAAGTATAAAACACAATACCATTGAAAGCAATATAACAGCATATGGATAATATAAATAGATACAAGCTATGAAATACACTCATACAGAAATTATAGATCTGACAAGTACAATAATCCATATAAAAGAATTTGGCAAAAGAACTCAAGTTGCATTTGAATAGAAAATCAGAGAATAGTACGCTATGTGAAGTTTCACTTTCTATCATCTATGAAATCAATCACCTCCTATCAGTCATTGAATAGTGCATTCAGTTATTGGATCAATTATATCAGTAACAGAATTTTAATCCAAGTAGCCCTTTTTGGCATAATAATGGCGCTAATGTAGAGGAGTAGTGAGATTTGGAATTTTTCTACAGTATGGTTCTATAATTGTTTGTTTTTACTATTAGCCTATGGTATTAGTTTTTTTGCATGAGGTTTATAAACTAAACCCCAACATAGACCTGTAAATAAAGGAAAAACATTGGTATATACATAGGGTTTGGTGACATTTATAGTTTGGGGATCTACTGTGGTCTTGGCATGTGTAAGGGTGACTATATCATTGCTCGACTTGACTTGCAAAGTCTGAGGAATAGAATAAAAAAAAATGAATGAACAAAAACGTGGTGCCTCAGAGGCATGTCAAACATCAGTAGAAACATGATGGAATCAATGAAGGAGAAATCGGAAAGTATAAGGAATACTTAGAAAAAAAGTGTCCACACCAGTCCTGAATATGATGATTTTGCATTCTCTAGAAGCCCAGCCAGTTGCAGATAGACTAATCTCAAAGAAACCCAACATAGACACATCATTATTAGTGTTTTATTATAATGACAGAAAGCTGATTAATACATGTACAGAAGTGTAAGGCAGGAGCTCATAGAACAATTCAACAAGAAATGACCCTCAGTAGTCAGAGGTGCCATGAGAAGGAATTACTTCAGGTGCCTCATAGCACAAGATAATTGTCACTGATGGTGATTAATTTAATGTTTCAAGCTAATTACTAAAGAGGATTTTAAATGTTTCCAGCACAAAGACATGACCAATGTCTAAAGTGTTGGACATTCCAAGTACCTCACAAGTGTGGATCTTCACAAGCAACTTGCCTGGATTTAGAATCACCATGGAAGCATACCTCTGGGTTTGTCATTGAGGGCATGTGTCTTCAGAGAAGTTGAACTGAGCAGGAAAGTGTTACCTTGATTGAGGACATCATTATGCCAGAGGCAGGAATCCCAGATGACAAACAGAGAAAGTGGGATGAGAGCTAGACTCCTCCCTCTGCTTCCTGACCATGGGCACAATGTGACTTAGCACCCAATGTGTGTTCCTGTCACCACGTGCCACCACACGTCACTACACACCACCACATGCCACAACATGCTCCTTCCCTGCCATGGTGGGCTATATCTTCTCAAACCTTAAGTCAAAATAAAGCCTTCTGTCTTTTTAAGTTGTGTTGTGAGTGGGAAGGGATGTGCCTAGTCCCACAGGGACTTGATGTCGAAGGGCAGCAGGTGCTGACACCCAGAGGGAGGCTCTCCCTCTCAAAAGAAAAGGTAAAGAGAAAATGGGAGGACTTGCATGAGGGGGTACTGGGAGGAGAGGAAGGGCAAATACTGGCTTATAAAAGGAACAAATGAATAAATTTAATGAGTTTTTTGTTAAAGCCTTTACTGCTTTTGCAATGCTATGCCAGGAGATTCTGTGCCCTCATGGTATCCGCACTCACATGCAAATAGACACATATTCATACACATAATTAAAAATAAATCTTGCAAAAACAATTTCCAAGGCCTGACACTATTACTGATGTACTTACAGACAGGAGCCTAGCATGGCTGCCCTCCAAGAGGCCCAACAAGCAGCTGACTAAGACAGAAGCAGATACTTACACCCAACCAATGATCTCAAGTCAGGGACCCCTGTGGTTGAATTAGGGAAGGCTGGAAGAAGACCAGCAGTTTCAGCTAACCAGGACGCTGAGATCTCTTAGACACTGAGCTACTGAGCTACCAAGCAGGCAGCGTACACCAGCTGATCTAAGTCCCCGGTACATACACAGCAGAGGACTGACTGGTCTGGCCTCAGTGAGAGAAGATAGTACCTAACCCTTGAGAGACTTGAGGTCCCAGGAAATGGGGAGGTCTGGTGGGGTGTAGGTAGATGTGGGGCTATGAGGACATACCCTTGGAGAAAGGAGAGTAGGAATGGGATAAGGAACTGTCGGAAGGAATGGGAGGGGGATAACGACTAGACTGTAAATCAAAACAAAACAAAACAAACAAACAAACAAACAAACAAAAAACCGAAAACAAGACAAAACAAGATTAAAGATTAAAAAAATAAAAAACATTGGGAGCTGATTTTGCCCCAAATGTGCATGTGTGAAAGATAGTGTCCCTACAGTGTCATTACCAGGAAATTCTGTAAGCATTTAGCAGGTGGGGACTTATAACGAACTCCTGGGTTGTTGTAAGTGTATCCTTAAATGGAACTATGGGACCATACCCTTTCCCTTTCTTCTTGGCTTCCCGGCTTGTGATGTAAGCAGTTATATTATCTGCTACATGATTCTGCCACAACTCACCAAAGACCCAAAAGATCAGTGTCAGCTGAGGATTTCCTAAAACTAAAACCACGAACCAGATCAAAACTTTATTATAAATAATTTATCACGAGTGTTACAGTAAAAGAAAGCTGACTAGCCCAAGTACACATGAGTGGGGCAGGAACGGAACCCATAGAAGTGAGTGAAACGCGTATATATTGTCAGTGTTGAGAGGAACCAGAGTATTCACTAGATATCAACAACCCACAGCCAATTCCACTGCCTGTCCACAAGAAAGTATGTGAACAAACTAGTTCATATTCATTTAGTGTGGGTTAAAAGTGGGGTCCCATGCCCAGCCAGAGCTAGAGCTGCAAGTTGAGGTTGACAGGGTAGTTGAACTACACTCAACCCCATGGAACTGCCGGGTTGGCATCTGGCTGTGAGAAGCCACTGGACCCTGCTCAGGGAGGTGGGGAAAGGCAGGAGAGTCTGTGGCGTCCCCGGGGAGCTGGCAGGGCAGAGCTTGTGGGTCTCCAAGCCTCAAGGAGGTTGAGGACGACAGGTTCTCACTCTTGGACACCACAGACACTACTGAATGCCACAGAAGAACTGAGAGGGCCAAAGGGAGACAGGAAAAGGAGAGCCCTGGATGGCTCCTGTGGGAACGAGTGTCCTTGGCTAGCTCGGGCAGCCTATTCTCTGGCATGGCTGGGAACGCTGGGAGGCCTAAGTGGGAAATCAGACACATGGCTTTTTAGGGGAAGACCTATTCCATTGTTCCAGCAGGGATGGAGGGTCCAGATGAGAACAGGCAGTCCATGGTTTTACTGAGTTTGGTGTAGAGAAGTAGAGGTTGGCCATGGCCACGTGGAAAGAGGAGGGAAGGGAATGCAGAGAAAGAGAGAGGGGAAACAGAGAACAAGAGAGAGAGGAGGGGGCAAGCAGCTGCTTTTATAGTGGGTTGGGCCTACCTGCCAGTTCTCAGCTAACAATAAGGAGGAGCATCCCTGGCTGGTGCCAGGTAACTGTCGGGGTGGAGTCCAGACAGAATACCAGGGGTTTGGGGTGTTGCCCTAAGTGACTGATGGCCACAGAATTATGGAGTTGAGGGCCTTGTGTCAGAAGCCTAGAGTCTGGGAGCATGGCAAACGGGTCCATCCCTTGCAGAATGTCTGCGGGGTCTCCAGAGGTTAACCCTCGCTCAACCAGAACACAGACTGCATTCAAGGTCCTACAGTTCAACACTAAAAACAATGAAAGTAGTGGACAGTGGGATCTTTTTACAAGTGTGGTTAAATTCACACCAAGTTTTGCTTGATTAAAACAGTTGACAAAACTTTTCGTTGTATGTTTCAGTTTCTATGAAATTTAAAAACAGATAAAAATGACTGAGGTTGAAGAAACTTGGAACAATGGTTATCTTTGGAGGAGGTCAGAGGACAGGTGTCAGGGAGGAGGCAGAGTAAATCTTCCAAGGTGACAGACAGCCTGTACCTCCACCTAGTACATAGATGTTGAGCATGGACCAGAAGTCATCAAATGACATACATAGGTGTTTATTTGTATACAAGGTTTATCATAGAAAAAGAGCCTCTGAACTTTAATTTCTTTTAAAATTACATCCAGGGACAGCTACAGTGTTAGCTTCCAGCTGCAGCTCACTTTACATGCATCCTAATGTATGTATAATGGCTCGATGGTTAGTTACACAGTAAAGCAAAAACACCCACTGTAAAGGCTAGGTCATGAGCTTGGGGTGCTTCTTTCAAAAATTCTTTCAAATTTATATTGCCCTTGAAATGTTTCCTAATAAAATGTTGCAAATTCGTTTGGGTAGAGTTTTCTGTACTTAAATGGACGAAGTTCAAGCTCACTCTCAAAGCCAAGACACACTTAGAAAAGGAGCTTGGTGAAGAGAAATGTACAAGAAGGAGAAGCGCCCAAGGAGAGGGCATTGCATAAGCTCACTCCACCTCATCTTGCTGCTCTCCGAGACGAGTACAATTAATCCTTATCTTGAAAGTTTGTGATAAGGATTGGAGACACTTGGTCTTTACTGGGTTAGGAAAATATAGCATCTAATTTACTGTTACTTGCCATAAGTCATAGTTAAATTAACCTCTTAGCCTCTTCACCCTTACCAGAGGGTAGCAGCATCTGACCTCCAACAATTGTTCTTTGTTTTGCTTTTTGGTGTTTTGCTTTGTTTTGTTTTTCTTTTATTGTCAAAACAGTTAGAGACTGGCAGTGTCTTTGGGTTTAATAGCAGTGTGTTGATGAAGATTAAAACATATATGAAAATGTTACATAGGCATAAAAATACCTAAGAGGATCCATGTGGAGTTGGCACAGAATTCCACCAAGCCCTATGGCATCATTTTGATGCCTGAACATAAGCTTCAGTGTCAAGTTTCCAGCTGCCATTAGAGTGACTAACTCCTCCTGGTGTAGACTAGCCTACAAGCACTGACTAGTCTGCCTCCTGGAAAACTTCAGCCCCAGGAAAACCAAGGTAGCTGGTCCCTTTACATTCAAGCAAATAAAAATATCAAAGACAATTATAGAGAAAGTTCCTTTCCAGATGAGCAGCTTTTCCACCCCTTGCCTGGTTAAATCCCCAAGACCAGCTGCTAAAGTTTAGTATCCAGCAGATGTTAGTAAGCCTTCAGTCAGTCTTCAGTTCCCGCCTTGAGCTGTAACCTGGTCAGCTCTTCTTGCTTTGAGAATGGGCAATATGGATGTACAGGCTGCGGAACCTGGCACCTGGGGAGAGCTGTCCCTGCTCGCCCAGGGCTAAGGCAGTGAAAGACTCTACAGAGCATGTTTAGAGTGCTGCTCTGGAGTTCATGAAGTGATCCTTACTAAGAAGCCAGCTATGAAATGAGGCACGCAAGGATCCTGGATCCTTTCTGTAACCTGATCTAGAGGTGCAGCAAGCATTAAGACAGCAAGGCTTCCTCTGCAGGGGGACTCCCCAACATTCTGAATGCTAAACCCTGGAGGGATGCCTTATAAGCTACAGCTGGAAAACACATATGGGCAGTGAGCAGGTTTATCTTTTGCAAACTCTATTTATAAACAAGGTGCATTTGTTCTGCACACAGTTTGTCTTTGCCACTGGCGCTCGAGGCATCCATTTACAACTTCAAGACTGCAACTTAGAGTCACTCTCAGATGTTCTGTGCCCATGCACAGCCTTCAGGAATGGACCTGACTTGTATAAAGATAGATGTATACACTCAGCACTCTGGAAGCTCAGTGTGTCCATTACATAGAGTTGAACAGAGAGACAGGAATATTGCATACATCAGGACAAGGAAACAGATAGAGCTAATCTCTATAAGGGAGAGCTTGTCAGGCCTTAAATATGGGGTAGGGGAGAGAAAGTTATGGTGGACATTTTTTTGAGCATGCTATTAACATCTACAGGTGTACCAGAGAAAGGTCACTATTTCTGTGAGCCTTACCCTGGGGTGAAAGTTTTTTCTTTCCTGCCTAAGTCTTAGGATTTGGAGTCTGTGGCGTGGCGATTGTCAACAGCAAGCATTCACCCATTCAGAAGACTGACTCTGCTCCCTACAATATTGTATATTCATTTCTCTCTGGCATGGTGTTGAGAAACCAAGTGTACCTACAAACTCAGAAAAGTATTCCAAAATTTACTAGACAAGCTGATAGCCCAGAACACAATAACACACAAAATTTAAGTAGCCTTTCTGTTCCCCAACACAATAATGTATAGGGAAAAAAGTAAATGTTTTCATAAGACATATCATATCATGAAAAGTGGATTATTAGTAACAAAATAAGGAAAAACCTAGCTTCTGCACTAAAATGAAAGAACATGACTTCACAGGACTCATACAAAGCAGTGTGGTCTCATCTGACTGGACAGGGATGGAGTTATGCGGGCCTTCCAGAAAAGCATTGTGGAAAACCTGCCTTGAACAACAAAAGACAAGAGCAATGTGCACAGAAAAACCCAGAGACAAGGTGTTTTCTGGGTGCCTATTGTTAGGCAAGGGTCCCGTTCATTTCCTGTGCACAAAGTTGTCTTATTTCACCTCTTTACCACTTTTCTCCCCTTATTATTCAAAGGAAACATTGTTCTGCTCTCTCAGGTCCATACTCCTCTTCACACCTGTCTGCCATCTAATGGAGAACAGAATAAACTGGCTTTTGTCCCAGATATTTAGGTACTCTGTAACAAAGGATAAATGTAAGGAGACTTTTAAGATAAGGTTTAATGGTTTAAAATAACCAGGGGGCATTTTTGGCTTGTTTTTTCCACAGTCCTAGGGCCCGAGTAGGCTCAGCAAGGCAGTCTTGCCTAGAGCCTCGCTTGTGATATAGACCAAACAAGTTACTCCAAGGACTCAGAAAAGCATCCAACCCTTTGTACACAATGTACAGTGGATATTATCCATTGATTGTTAGGAGCCAGTCTCTTTGTCAAGTGCATTACTCTACTGCACCCTCCATTCTGGAGCCCCAGGCACCTGGGCCCTTTGTTTTTGCCTCTCACTTTTAAATGCTGATACCCAAAGACCAGACCAGTTGCTTTGTGTTGCCATAACAACCTCTGCTTTGGCACCCATGCAGCTCCTGTGGAAGGTGACATGTTTAGCTGACCCTGTTTGACATTCAGTATTACCAGTAAACTATGCAAACAAGTTTTATCCTACCTAGCCCACCACAGCTTCCAAAGTCTTTTCTCCAGACAAGCAGAGGGTGGAGTCCAGACAGGGCTCTCACCCACCTTCTCACCTTCTCCGGGCTGGGCTCTTTCTCCTGCTCTCCTTGCTTTCTATCCTCAGTAGATTATTTTTCTGTTTCAAAGTCAAGATCATACAGAAAGTCTTCTAATATCCTTCTTCTAGCCTCATCCACCTCTATAGTACATGACTTAGAGTTGTGCCAGAGCTATGGACCGCTACATCATTTGGGAAAAAGTGAAATAAAGATTTCAAAGCATCAATAACAAAATACTAAGCCAAGCATGGGGTTTTTCCAAGGGCCTGGGTGTGTGGGTTGCTGGATCAAGCGTTTACTGTGCTATACTCACTTCTACCACATAATCCAATGCCAATGAGAACCAGGATAGCAGCTTTGCATCGTGGCTGCTGAGCACAGTAAACACTGAAGAAAAATAAATTAAAGAGTGATGAGATGAAAGAGGGACACCTTGGCTCCCCTATAAACCCTGAAAGCATGGGGAGAAAGGCCAGAATTTAGAAATCGGATATCACAGTATTGACCACCTAAACCACTGGAGACTTTGGGCAAGTTCCTGCACTTGGCATCCCTCAGTTACCACATCCATTAAATGGACAATAAGCAGAGTGTGTGTAGAATTTCTAACATAATAGAAGGAGAATGGTGTGGTTTCAAGTAGGACATGCAACCAACTCTGCACTAACAATTAGAGTTAATGAAGAGTCAAATTGAAAGTGGTGCAGGGTTCTGTTCAAAGCATTTTCCTGGTTACAGCCTTATTTGATTTAAAACAGGCTACTGTTATTACAACGATGGAAAAATGGAGATGGAGTTTCCACTATCCATCCAGAAAGTAGAATTAATCCAGGCGTGGGTCTCTTTATCTTAACCCAGTATGATGGTATTCTCAAAGCGATCAATCCATGAAAAATGTTCAGGAATGAGAGCCCTTTTAATTGTATAGCTTAAATTCCTTTCTCTCTGACCATGGAGCATCAAATATTGTCTTGCCAAATGGGCTCATATACTCAGAACTGAAGAATTAATTAGACAATTTCTTTCTTATTCAATTTTCTTTAACTTATTCAGTTTACATCCCACTCACTCCTCCCCTCCGGGTTATCCTCTCCTACAATCCTTCCCCCATCCCCCTCTTCCCTTCTCCTCTGAGTGGATGGGGGTCTCCCTGTGTATATCCCTGACCCTGGCACTTAAAGTCTCTTTGAGACTAGGCACTTCCATTCCCTCTGAGGCTAGACAAGGCAGCCTAGCTAGAAGAACGTAGTCCACATATAGGCAACAACTTTTGGGGTAGGCCCCACTCCATATGTTTGGGACCCACATGAAGACCAATATGTACACCTGCTACATATATACGGGGGGCTTAGGTCAAGTCTGTATATGTTCTTTGGTTGGTGATTCTGAAAGTCTCTGAAAGACCCAGGAGTCCAGTTAGTCTGGACTCTGTTGGTCTTCCTGTGGAATTCCTATCCCCTTCAGGGCTCACAATCCTTCCTCCTATTCTTTTATAAGTCCTCAAGCTCCACCCACTGTTTGGTTGTGGGTGTCTATATCTGTGAGACAGTTGCTGGCTAGAACCTCTCAGAGGACAACCATGCTAGGCTCCTGTCTGCAAGCATAACAGAGTATCATTAAAAGTAACAGGGATTGGTTCTTGCTCATGGAATGAGTCGCAAGTTATTGGTTGGCCATTCTCTCAGTCTCTGTTCCATCCCCCATGCCAGTATTTCTTGTAAACAGGATACATTTTGGGTTGAAAGTTTAGTGAGTGGGTTGGTGTCTCTATCAGTCCACTGGGGATCATGCCTACCTACAGGAGGTGGCCTCTTTGGGTTCCATATCCTGTGAGTCACGGCCCAGGCTCTAAGATCAATAATTAATGGAACAATTTTGATTTTGCCACTTGACATGACCTCTTTAAGTGAAAAAAGAAGACATTTGTTCTTAATATGGTACCTTTTAAGGTCTCTGCCCTCTTCTAAGGATGGCAAATGGCTAGCCAGAAATGACTGTCACAGAAACAAGTAACTTCAATTTAAAGACAACAGCTTCACTGGATCTTTCTCCTGAGGTCTGTGCAATGGTTTCTAAATCTTATTGTCACCTTTCTGGCTAATAGGCAGTTTGCCCAGTTTTCCAGAGATGCTAAAATACAATAATAGTATAAAAATCATTCAGGTGTGAATGAAAATAAATTGAAGGAAAACCTAAAAAAGATGGGTGCTATGTAAAAGCGAGAGTTTTAAGTTTAATGCAAGAGTCAGGTTAGTTGGGAGCCATGTAGCAGAATGGAGAATTTATAGCTAGATGAGACTGTCTGGGAGTCCAGCGCAATATCCTAATTATATGTGGACTTAGCACAATAGAAACAGATTTGTAAAACAGCTACAAGCCAGGCGGGTATAGAGGCAGCACTTAGAAACCTGCTCTGGGCCACTTTCCTGACCAGGTAGGTATTTGTAGACAGGTGAGGAGAAAAATTAGACTTTTCTTATTCCTTGAAAGAGTGAAGTTCTTGAAAAAGAGATAAAGAAAATAGTGTCAGACATTATCATCCCTCCACTGAGTTATCTCTGTACTGAAAATCCCATTTGAATTCTGGGCCTCCTAATTCATTCTTCTACATCTGTGTTTTCTCTCACTTTTCACTTGATTGAAGTGAGGTCTTCTCAGACTATCCAACAATTCTACAGTCTCAGAAGGAATCCACCTTCCCAACCTATTTACCTGTTTCTAACAGGCCTTATCAGTAAATATATCTAGCTATGTATATACCTGAAATATACATAAAGTCATATGTTTGCATGTCTCTTTCCATGAGGTTCATATTACACATCCATCTTATTCTTCCCCAGAGTATACCATCAAGTCCTCTCTATTATATTCTGATTTGACCTATTGTGAACCACAAGCATGGTATCTCTCACCCCTGCCCTTCTAATAATAGTTTAGCATAAGTCAAAGACAGTAAATTGCAGTAAAACCTCCGGATTGCCAAGAAGGGGATGCGCAATATTTGTATGTACGATCCACTAGAACACAGCTATGATAAACTCTCTGGGAAGAGCTGATGGAGGGCTTGCTTGATGAAATCAGTAATGACCCAGAAAATAAATCAGCACAGAAACATCTGTGCAAGAGTAGCTCAAGAGACTGAGTATCGACTGCTAGAGGGCTCAACCACCATTGTGATGCTATAACCAACACCAGACAGAAATTCAAAAGGGATCCTTTTCATTACCTCATTAGCATTTAGAGGGGATATGCCCCAAACTGATAAAAAAAATGTTCTTCCTTGATGACAGGATACATTCTATCTTTGCTTCTATTATATAAAAAGAAAATGTCTAATCCCCTGCATCTTTGTATTCCCAGGCCTAATGGCCTGATGCAATGTGCACATTGGGAATTGACAAGGAAAACCATGTGAAGAGATGTTGTCACCAGCCTTCAAAAGGCCAAGGTGAGCAAGCATGAAATCTTGAAAGAAAGAATGATGGTTTATTCCGCTGGCACTCAGTAAACTGTGGGATGAAGAACGCTGCTCATTTGCATCTGTCTACTCTGAACAGACTCTCTTTGTATTTAGACCACATCGGAGCCTTTTAATGGTATGAACCAGGTTGTCAAGGAAGCCAGTGACCATATGTTAAAATACCATGTGATTTCAACAGGCCACATTCTTGCTTCAAAAGAAGAAATGTTTGATGCTTTGATGCTAAGTGGACCGGGTTTTGATGTCTACGTTTCAATTTTTCTTAAGTACATACTGTGTGGAACCAGAATTTTCATAATATGAGTAATCTGACTTCATCAGTTCTCTGTTCATCCAACATGAATGCTACAGAAGACAGACACACCCTATTATGTGTATATTAGAAATGGAGCCGTCATTCATACCCAGGGCTTCAGCTCTCTCTTTTCTGGTTCTGCCCTCTCAGATGCTTCTCTTCTGAGTTGACTGTGCCACATTTATTTCATGATGAGTTACTTCTCTTAAAAGCTTCTCTGAGGCAGAAAGGATGGCGTGATGGTACGGATTGAAACCTCCTGCTAGCTAGTGTACACATTTCCATCAGATCAGCTGCTCTTTCAGAAATCAGAAGGAGACAGCTTTCCACCCATCCTTCCCAATCTATTGTCAGGAGAGGCTTTTTGTGTAAGGTTACATAGGAAGTACTGTGCTCAGCCTGCTGGCGTGTTTTGAGCCTAAGAAGTTTGATCCGCTACCTTCGTTTAGCTGATGAGGGAATCACAGCTCAAGAAAAGTAGTGGACTTATGCTCCAATGTTCAGTTGCTTACCGTCCAGTGCTTTGATGTTGGTAGGCTACTTTTCAAGCAAATGCAAAGCATCTTTGCTCTAACTCTACCATGAGCTCCCAATGAAACGGTTTCTGTTTAAAGTGCTCCACTCTGCGTCCTCACTAGCAACCAACTAGAGCCCAGGTCTTAAAACTTATCTTACAGCGATCGAACCTGCAGCATGTTTTCCAGGCCCGTCTCTGAGAGCTTCAGGGGAAGCCGGGAGGGCACTGCACAAATAAACACAACAACGTGGTCAGCCTCGAGAGCTGTGCCTCAAGCTGCACATTGCCAGGAGTGAAAGTCATTAAAGACCCTTTGCAAAGGTTGTTAAGACATGTGTAAACAGCCGTATAAACAACAGCAGGTCAGGTCATGGAAGGAGACTGACAACTGGGGAGGCCAGGCGCAGGCTGCCAAAGTGTGAAATTCCCAGCAGGGAGAAGACATTTGGAAAAACAACTCCATCAAGTTTTATCAACACAAATCATTTCCTAAGTGGTATATTTTATTTAGACTATGTGTGGCCCAAACTTAACAAGGGAAGCTTTTATCAATTGCTAGTTTTGTTTTGTTTTGTTTTGTTTTTTATCACTTCCAGATATCTCGGTTTCTGAATTGCTGGCAGAGTTGATGGTGCGCTCATTTTTCTGGGCTGTCCTGTCTAAACACACCAGGGTGATGCTCCACCAGGGGAAGAAGGGAGGGGATGACCTACACACACTTCCTGTTGGGCGTGCTGGGTGGTGCAGACCCTACACATGTCGAACTGTAAACAAACTTGGGCCTGCTGTTCTAATTTTAAGCCTCAGAGGAGGCCGGCATACGGATGGATGCTCACTGGGTAAAGAAGCCCTCACAGAAAGGCTAAGCTATGAAATGTTACTTTCTTGGTCACGGCAAAGGCTTTGGCACATCCTTCTAGAGGCACTGACGCAGGAGAAAAGCACGTTTCTCCCATAACGTCCCTAACCATCTAAGTTGACTTCTGCATGGCTGTGACTGGCCCCCAAGTGGAGAGCAATGATTCCTTGACCGTGAAGAAAGAAGTCTTCGGATATAGCTGCCAAGAACCCAATTCTTCTGCCCACCTAGAGTCTCTGCTCCCAGCCTTCTCTCTGGCCTTGCTTCTATTCCGCCACTGCTTTTCTTTGCCGCCTTCCTTTGCATCCCTAGCTGTTTTCTGCTATGTTGTTCAGGCTCCGCTGAGAAAGGCAGACCCCCGGTACCCACCCAGAGTCAGAGCCACAGGCATGCAGTGAGATTTACTCCCCTTGCAGTCTTCCCTGCTAACTATCACACTGAATAAACAAAAAGGGATGTCTTTAATAATGTAAATAAGAGTAAACCTCTATGTCTCCTGAAAATAATTAGAGAAATGTGCACTCCATTTTTTAAGAGGGTCTGTTTGAGCTGTGTGATTTAAGACATAGAATGTGCACCCCCCTGAGGAATTGCCCTGGACTATACCTCAGGGAGACATGCTGTCACCCACCAGGACAGCAGACTGAGCAGAGTTCACTGAAGGGCCAGGCTGCGGTGGATGTCCTCAAATGAATAAATCAGTGGTCTTCACCACAGGTCTCTGACTGAAAGTCACAATAGCAGACTTGCAGGGAGGAGGGCAATACTTTGTGACTGAGCTGTGGTTCACAGGCACCTCTATGTGACAGGACCAAGAGGGGGACATAGGGATCTCTTCATTTAGCATAGCTTTATTATACCTAGATTAATGAACCAACAAAGAACCCTGAGGTCACATCCTTCCCATTCCCCATGGGTCACCCTTCCAGAGACCCATGTAGTGATCAATTCTCTCTGTTTCTATAAACATTTGTCTACAAATTTGTGTGTGGGCAAATAGGTCCTTTTATCTTGGTCATGTATCTAGGAATGGAACATAGTTGCTGGTCTGGTACCTATATTTATCTAGGGCTATCTCCAGGATGCCATTTACCATTTTAAGGGACTGTAGACCTCTTTTTCCAAAGACAGTGTGGCATGTTGGAATCCATCAGGAACATGTGAAGGTTCTAATGTCTCCATGCCTTTTAGAATGTACTGTTTATTTATCATGCGATGAAAACAACATCATGTTGTGCTTTCCATACATAGCTTTTATGTGGAGGACAGGGATCATCCTTGGGCGTCTTCCTCTGGTGCTCTCCACCTTAGTTTTTGAAAGAAGGTGGATCTCGCTAATCCTGGAGCTCACACTCCCAGCTTCAGCTAGACCGAGTGGGTGACCAGCAAGCACCAGGGTGACACATCTCTCTGATCGTTCCCCAGCACTGAGATCACAGATAACACTGCAGTGTACTTGCCTTTTACATGGGTGCCAGGGATCTGAAGTCAGGTTCTCATGCCTGCTTGCACGGCGTGCACTTTACCCACTGTGACATCTCTCCAGCTCGAATATGGCACATCGTTCCATGAGTCAGCTATCCACATGTCTATTTCTGGGAAAGCGCCTATTCGAGACTTTTACCATATTTTCACTGAGTAATGTGCTTACTTTTGAGTTTTTTTGGAATTGTTCCTTTATTTATCATATCAGATTCTTTCTCAGAAATACAACTTGAAATATTCTTTGAGACAATGGATAATTCTATTTTTATTGTTCTGGTGTCATAATGTACGACATAAAAACTTTTTGTTCTAATGAATTATAATTTGTTTTCCTTATGTGCTTTTGGTATCATGTTTAATATCGGATAATATTATTCACATCTTGCCTTTGGAGAGTTTTATAGTGTAGAATTTATTGTTATAATTGGGTAGAACTTATTGCTCACCTATTATAAATTAAAACAGGGAATTTTAGATTAAGTATAATATGAAAAGGCAGCTGGAAATTTTTCTTTTTTTAATATTTTTATTTTCTATATTCTTTGTTTACATTCCAAATGATTTCCCCTTTCCCGGACCCCCCCTCCCCATATGTCCCATAAACCTTCTTCTCTCCATCCCTTCTCCAATCACCTCCCTCCTTTTTCTCTGTCCTTATATTCCCTTCCAATGCTAGATCAATCCTTTCCAGGATCAGGACCCTCTCCATACTTCTTCATGGGAGTCATTTGTTATGCGATTTGTGCCTTGGGTATTCAGGGCTTCTGGGCTAATTAATATCCACTTATCAGAGATTGCATTCCATGTGTATTCTTTTGTGACTGGGTTACCTCACTTAGGATGATATTTTCCAGATCAAACCATTTGCCTAAAAATTTTGTGAATTCATTGTTTCTAATTGCTAAATAGTACTCCATTGTGTAAATATACAACATTTTCTGTATCCATTCCTCCTTTGAGGGACATCTGGGTTCTTTCCAGCTTCTGGCTATTATAAATAAGGCTGCTATGAACATAATGGAGCATGTGTCTTTATTGCATGCTGGGGAATCCATGGGATATATGCCCAGGAGAGGTATAGCAGGTCCTCCGGAAGTGTCATGTCCAGTTTTCTGAGGAACCGCCAGACTGATTTCCAAAGTGGTTGTACCATCTTACAGCCCCACCAGCAGTGGAGGAGTGTTCCTCTTTGTCCACATCCTCGCCAACACCTGCTGTCTCCTGAGTTTTTGACCTTAGCCATTCTGACTGGTGTAAGGTGAAATCTCAGGGTTGTTTTTATTTGCATTTCCCTAATGACTAATGATGTTGAGCACTTCTTAAGGTGCCTCTCGGCCATCCGAATTTCTTCAGGTGTATTCACCAGAGCACACTGACTCCTTGAAAATTTTCTTTTGCTTATGTTTACCCAGTTGTTTCTGTAAGATTTGTTGAAATACCATTCCTTGAATAGAAGAATCTGGGTGAACTGTCTCATCGCTCTTGTGCTTTTTTTTTTTCTTGGTTCTTTTCGAGACAGGGTTTCTCTGTGTAGCCCTGGCTGTCCTGGAACTCACTCTGTAGACCAGGCCAGCCTTGAACTCAGAAATCCACCTGCCTCTGCCTCCCAAGTGCTGGGATTACAGGTGTGCGCCACCACCACCCAGCATCTCATTGCTCTTATTTAGTGTTATTTAACTGACAATGTACTTATTTATGAACTCTAAATTCTGTTTCCAGTATTTATGTTCATTCTCTGTCCAATACTATGAAGTGTTTTCCTTATTTTTTAAATCTATTTCTTACAGCTTTGCAACTGTTTCCAAGACAACTCTGGATTCCTTTTGTTTTCATATAAAACTTAGGATTATTGTGTTAGGATCTACAATGTCCATAGCTCAACCTAGTCAGTCTTAGCATTTTAACACTATCAAGCCTTTGATTCATGAACATGTATGTTTTCCATTTATTTAGGCCACTTTTAATTTATTTGAATCGTGGTCTATAATTTGTAGTGTGAAAACTTGTACTCACTTTGTTAAATTTATTCCCAAATATTTTATTCTAGGTGAGGTTAAAGATTATTATTTTCTTAGTTTCATTTCACATTGCTGACTGGTAATTCATGGAGGTGGAAATGTATTTGGAACTTGTCTCATACAAATTTAGTGCCCCATTTATTAATTATGCTTGTGAATCCCTTATGATTTGCTACAAAAAAGTATACCATCTCTAAATATAAGATCGTTTTGTTTGCTCATTCCCAAACTTGGTGCTTTTAATCTACTCTTTCTACATAATTGTTTTGGATCAAATTTTTAGTAAGCATTGAATCGAGAAAGCAAAAGCTAAGATCCTAGTTTTATCTTCGAGAAAAGGCTTGTGTGGTGGGGTACATTTCGTTAAGTATGGTAACACGATTTTTTTCAAAGCAAGCCCTCGTGTGACTATTAGCATGAAAATATTTTGTTTATAGGTTTTATCTTCAAATGGAGGTAGAATTTATAAATTCATTTTCTGCAACTATTGAGATGGTGTTTTGTTTCATTGGCATAGTGTGGGGTGTTGGATTTCTAAAATGAATTAAAGCTTATGTTTTTAAATCCCAATCCCACCTAGCCAGTGATTCTATAATCCTGCTTACATATTGCTGGATGGAGTTAGTAATATTGGTAGATTATTAAAATATTAATTTATTTTTATTTTATATTTATGAGTACTTTTTTCTGTTTTTTAGGTATATGTACCATGTGTACACAGTACCCATAGAGGCCAAAAGAGGGTGTTAGATCACTTGGAATTGTAGTAACAGAGAGCTGTGGGCTGCCATGAGGGTAGTGGGAACTGAACATCTAGAAAGTCCCTTATATCGAAAAGTTTATGTCTTTTATGCATACGGGATATTTATCATTAGTTGTTCCTTTATTTTATTTTTATCTTTCTCTTGTTTATGTTTAAAGATAACATTGGCCTCAACATACTGAGAAGTAGTTCCTATTAGTTGCTTCTTAAATGTTTGGTAGAAGCTACTAATGAAATTTAAAGCCTAGTAATTCTGTATCTTAAATTGTAATGTTCCCCAAATTTGTGTTTCTTCCTTAAGAAAAAGCCTTCCTGTATGTGTGTGTGTGTGTGTGTGTGTGTGTGTGTGTGTGTTCATATGTGAGTGCACATATGGAGGTCAGAAGGCAATGTTGGGTATTAATTGGCCTTCCACCTTGCTTGGAGAGATTAATTTCTTCCTATACCAGGGTAGCTTCTGGCGTTTCTCCTGTCTCTGCCTCCCACCTCATTGCAGGAGCACTGGTATTGTAAATGCTTACCCCAAGCATCTGGGGTTTATATAGACCTTGAGGATTCCAACTCAGGTGTGTCTTCCTGTTTGCTTGGCAAGCACTTTTATCTGCTAAGGCAGTTGATATTTCTTCTTGAATTAGCTTTGATGACACATATAAGAAACATATCAATTTGCTCTGATGCTTTTTCTCCAGACATCTGATTGCTCAAAGCACTCCCGCATACTTCTTTAAATTTTGGTTGCATTATTCATTATTTCAGAAACTGGAATTCCCCTTTTCTCTTGTTCAGTTTAACTAAAACACAGTCAACTTCTTGAGTTTTTTCCAAGAGGTACCTTGAGGTTTCATTAGTTTTAAATTGGTCCCGCAGCTTTTGATAGGTTATGTTTTCATTATACTTAATGCCAGGCAGTTTCTGAATTCCCACATCATTTCTTCTTTGACTTGTTGGTTATTTGAGATTATTGATTCCTATATTTTCAAATTTAAGTTATTGACTTTTAAGTTCGTCCCATGGAGTATGAGAACATCATGCTATAATTTCAATCCTTTAGACTAAATAAAACATTCACAGTGTGGTCAGTACATCCTTAAGTATGCTCCATGCACACAGGGAAAAATGTAATCTGTTTCTGTTGGAAAACGTATTTTCAGATGTCTGGTATGTCTAATTTATGTTTACTATTGTTTAAGTCTCTCAGATATTTTTGCTAAAATTTTTTATTGGATAGTTTCTTAATTTACATTTCAAATGTTATTCCCTTTCCTGGACTCCCCCCTCCTCAAACCCCCTATTCCATGCCCCTCCCCCTTCTTCTATGAGGGTTTCCACCACCCAACCACCAACCCACACATCTAGTCTTCACAGGACCAAGGGCCTCTTCTTCCATTGATGCCTGACAATGCCACTCTCAGCTACAAATGCAGCTGGAGCCATGGGTCCCTTAATGTGTACTCTTTGATTGGTGGTCCCTGGGAGCTCTGGGGGTCTGGTTGGTTGATATTGCTGTTCTTGCTATCGGGTTGCAAACTCCTTCAGCTACTTCAATCCTTTCTCTAACTCCTCCACTGGGGAACCCTTCCTTAGTCCAATAGTTGACTGTGAGCATTGGCCTCTGTATTTGTCAGGCTCTGGAAGAACCTCTCAGGCGACAGCTATATCAGGCTCCTTGCATTTCTTGGCATCCACAATAGTGTCTGCATTTGGTGACTGCATACGGGATAGATGCCCAGGTGGGGCAGTCTCTGGATGGACTTTCCTTCAGTCTCTGCTCCACAGTTTATCTCCGTATTTGCTCCCATGAGTATTTTGTTCCCCCTTCTAAGAAGGACCAAAGCTCCCACATTTTGGTCTTCCTTCTTCTTGAGCTTCATGTGGTCTGTGAATTGTAACTGGGTATTCTGAGATTTTGGGCTAATATCCACTTATCAGTGAGTGCATACTGTGTGTGTTCTTTTGTGATTGGGTTACCTCACTCAGGATGGTATTTTCTAGTTCTATCCATTTGCCTAAGAATTTCATGAAGTCATTGTTTTTAATAGCTGAGTAAATTGTGTAAAGTTTTGTATCCATTCCCCTGTTGAGGGACATCTGGGTTCTTTCCAGCTTCTGGCTATTATAAATAAGGCTGCTATGAACATAGTGGAACACATGTCCATGTTATATGTTGGAGCATCTTTTGGGTAAATGCACAGGAGCTGGGTCCTCAGGTAGTACTATGTCCAGTTTTCTGAGGAACCACCAAACTGATCTCCAGAATGGTTGTACCAGCTTACAATCCCACCAGCAATGGAGGCGTGTTCCTCTTTGTCCATATCCTCTCCACAATCTGCTCTCACCTGAGTTTTTGATCTTAGCCATTCTGACTGATGTGAGGTGTAATCTCAGGGTTGTTTTGATTTGCATTTCCCTGATGAATAAGGATGCTTAACATTTCTTTAGGCGCTTCTCAGCCATTCTATATTCTGACTTGATAATTCTCTTTTTAGCTCTGTATCCCATTTTTAATAGGTTTATTTGATTCTCTGTAGTCTAACTTCTTGAGTTCTTTGTATACATTGAATATTAGCTCTTTATCAGATGTAGGATTGGTAAAGATCTTGTCCCGATTTGTTGATTGTCATTTTGTCCTCTTGACAGTGTCCTTTACCTTACAGAAGCTTTGTAATTTTATGAGGTCCCATTTGTCAATTCTTGATCTTAGAGTATAAGCCACTGGTGTTCTGATCAGGAAAATTTCCCCTGTGCCCATATGTTCAAGGCTCTTCCCCACTTTCTCTTCTGTTACTTTCAGTCTGGTTTTATGTGGAGGTCCTTGATCCATTTGGACTTGAGCTTTGTACAAGGAGATAAGAATGGGTTGATTTGCATTTTGGTACATGCTGACCTCCAGTTGAACCAGCACCATTTGTTGAAAAGGCTATCTTTTATCCACTGGATGGTTTTAGTTCCTTTGTCAAAGATTAAGTGACCATAAGTGTGTGGGTTCATTTCTGGGTCTTCCATTCTATTCCATCGATCTTCCTACCCTTCTCTGTACCAATACCACAGATCACTATTGCTTTGTAATATAGCTTGAGGTTAGGAATGGTGATTTCCCCCAGAAGTTCTTTTATTGTTGAGAATAGTTTTTGATATCCTGGGTTTTTTTTTTTATTCCAAATGAATTTTCAAATTGCTCTTTCTAATTCTGTGAAGAATTGAGTTGGAATTTTGATGGGGATTGCATTGAGTCTGTAGATTGCTTTAGCCAAGATGGCCATTTTTACTTTATTAATCCTGACAATCCACCAGCATAGGAGATCTTTCCATTTTCTGAGATCTTCTTCAACTTCTTTCTTCAGAGACTTGAAGTTCTTGTCATACAGATGTTTCACTTGTTTGGTTAGAGTCACACCAAGGTATTTTATATTATTTGTGACTATTGTAAAGGGTGTTGTTTCCATAATTTCTTTCTCAGCCATTTTATCCCTTGAGTAGAGGAAGGCTACTGATTTGAGTTAATTTTATATCCAGACACTTTGCTGAAGTTGTTTATCATCTGTAGGAGTTCTCTGATAGAATTTTTGGGGTCACTTAAGTATACTGTCATATCATCTGCAAATAGTGATATTGTGACTTCTTTCTTTCCAATTTGTATCCCTTTGGTATCCTTTTGTTGTCTAATTGATCTGGCTAGGACTTCCAGTAGGGAGTTTTGCTAAATTTTTGCCAAATTTCTTTATTTATTCAAAGTGAGCCACTAAACCTCCAACTGTTACTATATATTTCCTAACTCTCCATTAAAGTTTTGCAAATTTTGCTTTAAAATTTTGGGGGACTCTTCTGGTAGGTTCATATTTAATTCATATTTAATTGCCATATATTTTAGAATTGTTCCTTTTATAATTATAAAGTGGCCTTTCTACTTCTATGGACAAAATACTTCTATTTTGTCTCAGTGTATTTTGTCTCAATGATTCTAGCCATTGTAACTGCATTCTTATTCATTACTGTCATGCTCTATGTCTTTCCTATGCTTCTGTTTCCAACTTTTTTTTGTCTTATAACCAGAAGTACATCTCTTGCAGCAGCATAGAGTTTCATTTTGTATTTTACTGTTCTGGCAATATTGACTGTAGTCACCCTTTCTTTAGGCATTAATTTTCATTTAATATAATTAGCAATATAATAGGCTTCACAACCACAGTCTGCATTTTGTTTTCTACTTTTTTAAATTAGATATATTCTTTATTTACATTTCAAATGTTATCCCCTTTCCTGGTAGCCCCACTCCCCTGAAAATCCCCTAAGCACTCCCTCCTCCCCCTGCTTACCAATCCACCCACTCCTGCTTCCCTGTTCTGGCATTCCCCTATACTGGGGCATCTAACCTTCCCAGAACCAAGGGCCTTTGATGTCCAACAAGGCCATCCTCTACTGCATATGCATCTGGAGACATGGCTCCCTCCATGTGTACTCTTTGGTTGGTGGTTTAGTCCCTGGGATCTCTGGGGGTACTGGATGATTCAAATTGTTGCTCCTCCTATGGCATTGCAAACCCCTTCAGCTCCTTGGGTCCTTTCTCTAGCTCCTCCATTGGGGACCCTGTGCTCAGTTAAATGGTCAGCTGAGAGTGTCACCCTCTGCATTTGTCATGCACTGGCAGAGACTCCCAGGTGACAGCTATATCAGGCTCCTGTTAGCAAGCACTTGTTGGTATCCACAATATGGTCTGGGTTGTGTAACTGTATATGGGATGGATCCCTAGGAGGGGCAGTCTCTGGATGGTCTTTCCCTCAGTCTCTGCTCCACACTTTGTCTCTATATCTCCTACTGTGGGTATTTTGCTCCCCCTTCTAAGTAGGACTAGAGTATTCATACTTTGTTCTTCCTTCTTGAGCTTCATTTGGTCTGTGAATTGTGCCTTGGGTATTCCAAGCTTCTGGGTTAATATCCACTTATCAGTGAGTGCATACCATGTGTGTTCTTTTGTGATTGTGTTGCCTCACTCATATGATATTTTCTAGTTCCATCCATTTGCTTAAGAATTTCATGCATTCATTATTTTTAATAGCTGAGTAGTACTCCATTGTGTAAATGTACTACATTTTTTGTATCCATTCCTCTGTTGCGAGACATCTGGGTTTTGTCCAGCTTCTAGATATTATAAATAATGCTGATATGGACATAGTGGAGTATGTGTCCATATTACATGCTGGAGAATCCTCTGGGTATATGTTCAGGAGTGGTATAGCAGGGTCCTCTGGTAGTATCGTGTCCAGTTTTCTGAGTAACGGCCAAACTGATTTCCAGAATGGTTGTACCAGCTTGCAATCCCACCAGCAGTGGAGGAGTGTTCCTCTTTCTCCACATCCTCAACAGCATCTTCTGTCTCCTGAGTTTTTGATCTTAGCCATTCTGACAGGTTTGAGGTGGAATCTCAAGGTTGTTTTGATTTGCATTTCCCTGATGACTAAGGACGTTGAACATTTCTTTAGGTGCTTTTCAGCCATTCCACATTCCTCAGGTGAAAATTCTTTGCTTAGCTCTGTACCCCATTTTCAATAGGGTTATTTGGTTCTCTGGAGTCTAATTTCTTGAGTTCTTTGTATATATTGGATATTAGCCCTCTGTCAGATGTTGTTGGGTTGTAAAGATCTTTTCCCAATTTATTGGTTGCTGTTTTGTCCTATTGACAGTGTCCTTGTCTTACAGAAACTTTGTAATTTATGAGGTCCCATTTGTCAATTCTTGATCTTAGAACACCACTGTTCAGGAAATTGTCCCTGGTGTCCATGTGCTCAAGGCTCTTTCCCACTTTCTTTCTATTAGTTTCAGTGTATCTGGTTTTATGTGTAGGTCCTTGATCCACTTGGACTTGAGCTTTGTACAAGGAGATAGGAATGGATCAATTTGCATTCTTCTTCATGCTAACCATCAGTTGAACCAGCACCATTTGTTGAAAAGGCTTTTTCCCACTGGATGGTTTTAGCTCCTTTGTCAAAGATCAAGTGATCATAGGTGTATGGGTTCATTTTTAGGTCTTCAATTCTAGTCCATTGATCTACCTGCCTGTCACTGTACCAATATCATGAAATTCGTATCACTATTGCTCTATAGTACTGTTTGAGGTCTGGGATATTGATTCCCCCAGAAGTTCTTTTATTGTTGATAATGGTTTTAGCTATCCTGGGTTTTTTGTTATTCCAGGTAAATTTGAGAATTGCTCTTTCTAACACTATAAAAATTGAGTTGGAATTTTGATGGGGATTACATTGAATCTCTAGATTGCTTCTGGAAAGATGGCCATTTTTACTATATTAATCCTACCAATCCATGAGCAAGGGAGATCTTTCCATCTTCTGAGGCCTTCTTCAATTTTTCTTCGGAGACTTGAAGTTCTTGTCATAGAGATCTTTCACTTGTTTGGTTATAGTCACACCAAGATACTTTATATTGTTTGTGACAATTGTAATGGGTATTGTTTCCCTAATTTCTTTCTCAGCCTGTTTATCCCTTGAGTAGAGGAAGGCTACTGATTTATTTGAGTTAATTTTACTTTAGTTTTTGGGGTCGCTTAAGTATATGATCATATCATCTGCAAATAGTGATAGTTTGACTTCTTCCTTTCCAATTTGTATCCCTTTGACCTCCTTTTGTTGTCTAATTGTTCTAGGTAGAATTTCAAGTTCTATATTGAATAGATATGGAGAGATAAGGCAGCCTTGTCTGGACCCTGATGTTAATGAGATTGCTTCAAGTTTCTCTCCTTTTAGTTTGATGTTGGATACTGGTTTGTTGTATATTGAGTTTTCTATTTTTAGGGCCTTGAATTCCTATTCTTTCCAAGACTTTTAACATGAAAGGATGCTGAATTTTGTCATACACCTTTTCAGCATCTAATGAATTTCTTTGAGTTTGTTTATGTAGTGGATTACATTAATGGATTTCCATATATTGAACCATCCCTGCATCCCTGGAATGAAACCTACTTGGTCATGGTGAATGATCTTTTTGATGTGTTCTTAGATTCAGTTGGCAAGGATTTTATTGAGTATTTTTGCATTGATATTCATAAGGGAAATTGGTCCAAAGTACTCTTTCTTTGTTGGATATTTGTGTGGTTTTGGTATCAGCTTAATTGTGGCTTCACGGAAAGAGTTAGGTAGTGTTCCTTCTATTTCTATTTTACGGAATAGTTTGAAGAGAATTGGTGTTAGGTCTTCTTTGAAGAGCTGATTGAATTCTGCAGTAAAACCAACTGGTCCTGTGCTGCTGCTTTTTTTTTTTTTTGGTGAGGAGACTTTCAATGACTACTTCTATTTCTTTAGGGTTTATGGGACTGTTTAGATGGTCTACCCCATCCTGATTTAACTTTGGTATTTGATAACTGTCTAGAAAATTGTCAGTTTCCTTCAGATTTTCCAGTTGTGTTGAGTATAGGCTTTTGTAGAAGGATCTGATGATTTTTTTTAATTTCCTCAGTTTCTGTTGTTATATATCCCTTTTCATTCCTGATTTTGTTAATTTGTCTCTGTTCCCTCTGGTTAGTCTGGTTAAGGGTTCATCTATCTTGTTGATTTTCTCAAATATCCTGCTCCTGGTTTTGTTGATTCTTTGTGTAGTTCTTTTTGTTTCTACTTGATTGATTTCAGCCCTGAGTTTGATTATTTCCTGCTGTCTATTCCTCTTCGGTGTATTTGCTTCTTTCTGTTCCAGGGCTTTCAGGTGTGCAGTTAAGCTGCTAGTGTATACTCTGTCCAGTTTCTTTTTGGAGGCACTCAAAGCTATGAGTTTTCCTCTTAGCACTGCTTTCATTGTGTCCCATAAGTTTGGGTATGTTGTGCCTTCATTTTCACTAAATTCTAAAAAGTCTTTGATTTCTTATTTCTTTCCTGGCCAAGGTATCACTGAATAGAGCATTGTTCAGTTTCCTTTAAGTCATAAATCTTCACTTTCTTCTATACTTATAATTCTTAGGTTTGGTCTTCTCATTGTGTTCTGGATTTCCTGGATGTTTGGGGTTACAAGCTTTTTCCATTTTGCATTTTATTTGACTATAGAGTCAATGTTTTCTATGATATCTTCAGTACCTGAGTTTCTTCTATCGTTTGTATTGTGTTGTTGATGCTTATATCTATACTTCTGATTTCTTTCCAAGGTTTTCTATCTCCAAAGTTGTATCTCTTTGTGATTTCTTTACTGTTTCTACTTCCATTTTTAGATCCTGGATGGTTTTGTTAAGTTCCTTCACTTGTTTGTTTGTGTTTTCCTGTAACTCTTTAAGGGATTTTGTGTTTCCTCTTTAAGAGCATCTGCTTTTTGATCTGTGTTCTCCTGTATTTCTTTAAGGGAGTTATTTATGTCCTTCTTGAAGTCCTCTATCAGCATCATGAGATGCTATTTGAAATCTAACTACTGCTTTTCTTGTGTGTTGGGGTTTCCAGGACTTGATGTGGTGGGAGAACTGGTTTTTGATGTTGCCAAGTAGCCTTGGTTTCTGTTAGTTGGGTCTTTGCACTTGCCTTTTGTCATCTGGTTATCTCTGGTGTTAGTTGGTCTTGCTGTCTTTAGTTGGAACTTGTCCCTCCTGTGGGCCTGTAAGTCTGTATTTGTACTTCTGGGAGACCAACTCTCTTCTGGCAGGATCTGTGCACAAAGGCTATGGAACTGCCTCGCTCCCTGGTGCTGCTCCACTGATTGTATGCCCTGTGTGCTCCTAGATGTTCCTCTCCAGAGAGATATTGAAGAGAAAGTGAAGATCTCACCTCCATGCTCAGAAGTGAACGTGCTGCTGAGGGATCACTCTCTCCTGGTGGGCTGTGCACAGAAGGCTGTAGAGTGGCCTGGCTCCCTGGTACAAATGGCAACTGAAAGACTTACCTTTGCTTTAGTAATGTGTGTTCTACTTCTCTTCTCTATTGTTCTATCTCTAAAACAGTGTTTATTAACTTACTACTTTATTTCCTTCCCACTTTTTGGCTGTATTTTAAAATGAGTATCCTCATAGTTGCTCTTGTGATTGATATTATATAACAGTCTGCTTCATATGAAGAGCATCCTAAAATGCATATATTCAATGACATTCAACACTATTCATTCAAATTATATTTTGACTTGAAATAAACCCATGAATGTAGACTTATGATCATTATAACTTCCTCCTCTAAGAAAGATAGAAAAATTACAACAAAATACATCTGTGCAATTATTTATAGCTAACTATTTATAGTCAACTATTTTAATACTGTTTATTTCTTCAAGTGGATTCAAGTTACTCCCCATCATCCTTTGCACCACACCCAAAGGATTGCTTTTAATCTTGTTTGGCAGGCAGATCTGCTAGCAATGATTTTTGTCTTAATTTCTTTTCACATTGCTGAATAAATAAATGGGCTTTATGGACATAAAATCCTTGGTTAATAGTCTTTTTTCTTTTAGCAGTTGGAGACTACCCTCCTACCATATTTTGGTTTTCTTGTTTCTGAGAAGAAACCACCTATTGAGGACTCTAGAGTATAAGGTCTTACTTTTTCCTCTCTTGATATTTGTGGTAATGCCCCTTCATTTTGTACTTTCACAAATTCAAGGATTGGATGTGTTCAGGAATTGGTGTCCTTCATTTATTTGATTTTGAATTCTATAAACTCCTTGGATTAATATGTATTAATGTTAGGACTTTCTTCAACCATTATTTTTGCAAATGTTCTCTCTTTCTCTTCTCTGGGATTCCCCATATGCACTTGCTGTTCCTGAGAATCTCCTAGGTGGTGTTCACACGGATTATCCAAGGCTCACTTCCTCTTCTTAATTCTTCCATGTATCCATTGCACACACATTCTTCCTTTGTTTGTGATAATCAGAAGAATAGTGGCCAGCAAGTGATTAGGTCATTAAGGACCTGGAGTCACAACTCTACATTTAGGGACACATTCAATAAAGGATTGGCATTCCATCTTAGCTTTCATTTTCTGTCTTTGTAGGACATCAAGTCAGATAGAAAAAAAAATGATTTTTTTTTTGGATATTTCCTGGACAAGATCTATATTTGATTTTTATCTGCACCAATATATACTTGAGTGTGGAATTCTTTGCATCTATTTGTAGACACCTTATTTCTCTGGGTTTTCTTGCCAATTTTTGGTTAGTTTCCTATTTACCCCTATACATCATTAAGTACCTGTTGCTAATTTATTTTTTTTATTATTATTCGATATAATTTATTTACATTTCAAATGATTTCCCCTTTTCTAGCCCCCCCACTCCCCGAAAGTCCCGCAAGCCCCCTTCTCTTGCCCTGTCCTCCCACCCACCCCTTCCCACTTCCCCGTTCTGGTTTTGCTGAATACTGTTTCACTGAGTCTTTCCAGAACCAGGGGCCACTCCTCCTTTCTTCCTGTACCTCATTTGATGTGTGGATTATGTTTTGGGTATTCCAGTTTTCTAGGTTAATATCCACTTATTAGTGAGTGCATACCATGATTCACCTTTTGAGTCTGGGTTACCCCACTTAGTATGATATTCTCTAGCTCCATCCATTTGCCTAAGAATTTCATGAATTCACTGTTTCTAGTGGCTGAATAGTACTCCATTGTGTAGATATACCACATTTTTTGCATCCACTCTTCTGTTGAGGGATACCTGGGTTCTTTCCAGCATCTGGCAATTACAAATAGGGCTGCAATGAACATAGTAGAACATGTATCCTTATTACATGGTGGGGAGTCTTCTGGGTATATGCCCAGGAGTGGTATAGCAGGATCTTCTGGAAGTAAGGTGCCCAGTTTTCGGAGGAACCGCCAGACTGATTTCCAGAGTGGTTGTACCAATTTGCAACCCCACCAGCAGTGGAGGAGTGTTCCTCTTTCTCCACACCCTCTCCAACACCTGCTGTCTCCTGAATTTTTAATCTTAGCCATTCTGACTGGTGTAAGATGAAATCTTAGGGTTGTTTTGATTTGCATTTCCCTAATGACTAATGAAGTTGAGCATTTTTTAAGATGCTTCTCCGCCATCCGAAGTTCTTCAGGTGAGAATTCTTTGTTTAACTCTGTACTCCATTTTTTAATAGGGTTGTTTGGTTTTCTGGAGTCTAACTTCTTGAGTTCTTTATATATATTGGATATTAGCCCTCTATCTGATATAGGTTTGGTGAAGATCTTTTCCCAATTTGTTGGTTGCCGATTTGTCCTCTTGATGGTGTCCTTTGCCTTACAGAAACTTTGTAATTTTATGAGGTCCCATTTGTCAATTCTTGCTCTTAGAGCATACGCTATTGGTGTTCTGTTCAGAAACTTTCTCCCTGTACCGATGTCCTCAAGGGTCTTCCCCAGTTTCTTTTCTATAAGCTTCAGAGTGTCTGGCTTTATGTGGAGGTCCTTGATCCATTTGGATTTGAGCTTAGTACAAGGAGACAAGGATGGATCAATTCGCATTCTTCTGCATGCTGCCCTCCAGTTGAACCAGCACCATTTGTTGAAAAGGCTATCTTTTTTCCATTGGATGTTTTCA
Source organism: Apodemus sylvaticus (assembly GCF_947179515.1). NCBI lineage: Eukaryota > Metazoa > Chordata > Mammalia > Rodentia > Muridae > Apodemus > Apodemus sylvaticus. The sequence goes on from NC_067478.1 coordinate 41,192,815, forward strand.
GCCTCTTTGTCGAGGATCAAGTGGCCATAGGTGTGTGGGTTCATTTCTGGATCTTCAATCCTGTTCCATTGATCCTCCTGCCTGTCACTGTACCAATACCATGCAGTATTTAACACTATTGCTCTGTAGTATTGCTTGAGGTCAGGGATACTGATTCCCCCAGATTTCCTTTTGTTGCTGAGAATAGTTTTAGCTATCCTGGGTTTTTTGTTGTTCCAGATGAATTTGATAATTGCTCTTTCTAACTCTGTGAAGAATTGAGTTGGGATTTTGATGGGTATTGCATTGAATCTGTATAGTGCTTTAGGCAAAATGGCCATTTTAACTATATTGATTCTACCGATCCATGAGCATGGGAGGTTTTCCCATTTTTTGAGGTCTTCTTCCATTTCCTTCTTCAGAGTCTTGAAGTTCTTGTCATACAGATCTTTCACATGTTTGGTAAGAGTCACCCCAAGATACTTTATACTGTTTGTGGCTATTGTGAAGGGGGTCATTTCCCTAATTTCTTTCTCAGCCTGCTTATCCTTTGAGTATAGGAAGGCCACTGATTTGCTTGAGTTGATTTTATAACCTGCCACTTTGCTGAAGTTGTTTATCAGCTGTAGGAGCTCTCTAGTGGAGTTCTTTGGGTCACTTAGGTAAACGATCATGTCGTCTGCAAATAATGATAGTTTGACTTCTTCCTTTCCAATGTGTATCCCTTTGACCTCCTTATGTTGTCGAATTGCCCGAGCTAGTACCTCAAGTACAATATTGAAAAGATAAGGAGAAAGGGGGCAGCCTTGTCTGGTCCCTGATTTCAGTGGGATTGCTTCAAGTTTCTCTCCATTTAGTTTGATGCTGGCTACCGGTTTGCTGTATATTGCTTTTACTATGTTTAGGTATGGGCCTTGAATTCCTGTTCTCTCCAAGACTTTAAGCATGAAGGGATGCTGAATTTTGTCAAATGCTTTTTCAGCATCCAATGAAATGACCATGTGGTTTTGTTCTTTGAGTTTGTTTATGTAGTGGATTGTATTGATGGATTTCCGTATATTGAACCAACCCTGCATTCCCGGGATAAAGCCTACTTGATCATGGTGGATGATCGTTTTGATGTGTTCTTGGATTCGGTTGGCAAGAATTTTATTGAGTATTTTTGCATCGATGTTCATAAGGGAAATTGGTCTGAAGTTCTCTTTCTTTGTTGGATCTTTGTGTGGCTTTGGTATCAGCGTAATTGTGGCTTCGTAGAAGGAATTGGGTAGTGTTCCTTCTGTTTCTATTTTGTGGAATAGTTTGAAGAGTATTGGTGTTAACTCTTCTTTGAAGGTCTGGTAGAATTCTGCACTGAAGCCATCTGGTCCTGTGCTTTTTTTGGTTGGAAGACTTTCTATGACTCCTTCTATTTCTTTAGGCATTATGGGACTGTTTAGATGGTCTAGTTGGTCCTGATTTAATTTTGGTATTTGGTATCTGTCAAGGAAATTGTCCATTTCCTCCAGATTCTCCAGTTGTGTTGAGTATAGGCTCTTGTAGTAGGATCTGATGATTTTTTGGATTTCCTCAGTTTCCGTTGTTATATCTCCCTTTTCATTTCTAAGTTTGTTAATCTGGATACTTTCTCTGTGCCCTTTGGTCATTCTGGCTAAGGGTTTATCTATCTTGTTGATTTTCTCAAAGAACCAACTCCTGGTATTGTTGATTTTTTGTATGGTTCTCTTTGCTTCTACTTGATTGATTTCGGCCCTGAGTTTGATGATTTCCTGCCTTCTACTCCTCCTGGGCGAAATAGCTTCTTTTTGTTCTAGGGCTTTCAGGTGTGTCATTAAGCTGGTAATGTATGCTCTCTCCATTTTCTTTTTGGAGGCACTCAGGGCTATGAGTTTTCCTCTTAGCACTGCTTTCATTGTGTCCCATAGATTTGGGTATGTTGTGTTTTCATTTTCAATTGTGTTCTAAAAAGTCTTTAATTTCTTTCTTTATTTCTTCCTTGACCAAGGTATCATTGAGTAGAGTATTGTTCAGTTTCCACGTGTATGTGGGCTTTCTGTTGTTTCTGTTGCTATTGAAGACCACTTTTACTCCATAGTGATCAGATAGGAGGCATGGGATTAGTTCGATCTTCTTATATTTGTTGAGGTCTGTCTTGTGACCAATTATATGGTCGATTTTGGAGAAGGTACCATGAGGTGCTGAGAAAAAGGTATATTCTTTTGTTTTAGGATAGAATGTTCTATATATATCTGTTAAATCTAATTGGTCCAAAGCTTCAATTAGTTTCATTGTGTCCCTGTTTAGTTTCTGTTTTCCTGATCGGTCCATTGAGGAAAGTGCAGTGTTGAAGTCACCCACAATTATTGTGTTAGGTGCAATGTGTGCTTTTAGTTTTAATAAAGTTTCTTTTACGAAAGAGGGTGCCCTTGCATTTGGGGCATAGATGTTCAGGATTGACAGTTCTTCTTTTTGTATTTTTCCTTTGACCAGCAAGAAGTGTCCCTCAGGGTCTCTTTTGATGACTTTGGGTTGAAAGTCAATTTTATCTGATATTAAAATGGCTACTCCAGCTTGTTTCCTGAGACCATTTGCTTGTAAAATTGTCTTCCAGCCTTTTACTCTAAGATAGTGTTTGTCTTTGACCCTGAGGTGTGTTTCCTGTAAGCAGCAAAATGTAGGGTCCTGTTTACGTATCCATTCAGTTAGTCTGTGTCTTTTTATTGGGGCATTAAGTCCATTGATGTTAAGAGATATTAAGGAATAGTGATTGTTACTTCCTATCATTTTTGACGTTATTTTTTAAATTTGAATGCTTAACTTCTTTTGGGTTTGATGAAAGGTTACTATCTTGCTTTTTCCAGGGTGAAGTTTCCCTCCTTGTATTGGTGTTGTCCTCCTATTATCCTTTTTAGGGCCGGGTTTGTGGATAGATATTGGGTAAACTTGGTTTTGTCATGAAATATCTTAGTTTCTCCATCTATGGTGATTGAGAGTTTTGCTGGATATAGTAGTTTTGGTTGGCATTTGTGTTCTCTTAGAGTCTGCATGAGATCTGCCCAGGACCTTCTAGCCTTCATAGTCTCAGGTGAAAAGTCTGCTGTGATTCTGATAGGTCTTCCTTTATATGTTACTTGGCCTTTTTCTCTTACTGCCTTTAGAATTCTTTCTTTGTTTAGAACATTTGGTGTTTTGATTATTATGTGACGGGAAGTATTTCTGTTCTGGTCCAGTCTGTTTGGAGTTCTGTAGGCTTCTTGTATATTCATGGGCATCTCTCTCTTTAGGTTAGGGAAGTTTTCTTCCATAATTTTATTGAAGATGTTTGCTGGCCCTTTAAGTTGTAAATCTTCACTCTCATCTATGCCTATAATCCTTAGGTTTGGTCTTCTCATTGTGTCCTGGATTTCCTGGATATTTTGGGTTACAAGCTTTTTGCATTTTGCATTTTCTTTAACTGTTGAGTCCATGGTTTCTATGGAGTCTTCAGCATCTGAGATTCTTTCTTCTATCTCTTGTATTCTGTTGTTGATATTTGCATCTCTGACCCCTGATTTCTTCCCAAGGCTTTCTATCTCCAAAGTTGTCTCCCTTTGAGTTTTCTTAGTTGTTTCTACTTCTGATTTTAGATCCTGGATGGTTTTGCTTAGCTCCTTCACTTGCATGTTTGTGTTTTCCTGTAATTCTTTAAGAGATTTTTGTGTTTCGTCTTTCATGACCTCAGCCTGTTGACCAAAGTTCTCCTGTATTTCTTTAAGAGATTTTTGTGTTTCGTCTTTCATGACCTCAGCCTGTTGACCAAAGTTCTCCTGTATTTCTTTAAGTGTTTTTTGCATTTCCTCCTTGTTGGCTTTTGTATTCTCCTGGATTTCTTTCAATGATTTTTGTGTTTCCCTTGCAAGGGCTTCTAACTTTTGATCCATTTTCTCCTGAATTTCTTTATGTATGTCCTTCATGTGTTCCTGTACCAGCATCATGACCAGTGATTTTAAATCCAAATCTTGTTTTACTGGTGTGATGGGGTATCCAGGACATGTTGGTAGAGGAGAATTGGGTTCAGATGTTGCCATATTGCCTTGATTTCTGTTAGTGACGTTCCTGCGTTTGCCTTTTGCCATCTAGTTCTCACTGGTGTTAGTTTATCTTGTCAGTGCTGGACTCACCAGTGCAAGCTGCCCCTTCCCAGTTGGCCTCTGGTGCACAGCTTACCTCCTGCACTGCTTGTAGACAGTGTGGTGCTGCCCAGGCTGTTCCGATCCCAAAGCAGGCACCCGAAGGCTCCCGCTGGGGCCTGCTGGATTCACTGGAGCACACTGACTTCTCCCAGCTGGCCGCCCGGAAGCCCAGCTAGACACTTGCAGGACTTGGAGATGTAATGCTGCCGCCCAGACTGATCTGGATCCGGAAGCGGAGAGAGTAGAGCTAAGGGCTTCTGCCTGAGGCCTTGCCCCAGATTGTGTCTGTGGACCAGATGGAGCCTGTGTGCACCCCCAGGGAGTGCCGACGGTGTATGCTACTGTGACCTCCCCTGTGTTCCGCTCACTCCGCTGGGCAGCCGATCCGCCAACCGGGCTGTCGCACACAAGGTTAGCCTGGCCGCCCAGTCCCTGAGTCCAGGCAAAAGCCTGGGAGGCCAAGGTCCGAGCAAAGTTCCCCTAGGGCTATGACTGTTAATTGGGTTTGCCAGGTGACTAGGATGGCGGGCGTGCGCGCCCGTGCTCCCTGAAAGCGCAGGGAGAGTCTGCTTTGCTAACAATCACCTGGGCGGGTTGACTCACAGATGGCCCACCAAGCCGCCCAGTTCTTGGGGTCAGTCCTGTGCCTTTTGGGGCCTGGACCCCTGCTTTGTTAGCCTTAGGCTATGCCTGTTACAGGTCTGCCCGCCTGAGCTCTCTGTCGTCCTGCAGGCAAAATGGCGGTGCGCGCGCAGGCCTGGGCAAAAAACCTCCTGGCTGGCTTGGCACCCGGATGGCCCCCTGACCCGCCCAGGGCCTGGGTGCAGGCCAACGCCCGTCGGGCTCAGACCACCGCGGTGTTGGCCTCGGATTATGTTTGTGTACCTCAGTCTGTCCGATCCCTGGAGTACGGAACCAAGATGGATGCACCTCTCCTGGCTGGTGGGAGGCCGAGTTCTGAAGTGGCCTCCGTGCAGGAAAGGCACCGCACAACTGCAGCTGCTTGCTGCCCGGCTGGTCAGCGAAGGTCAGTGGTCGTGGGCGCAGGGCCTAACTGGTCCCTGTGACGCCTTGGTTCCACTGCTGATGGCCCTTCAGCTGAAGCAGCCACTGCTGCCGCTGCCGCCGCCGCCGCCGCCGCCGCTGCCACTGCCGCCGCCGCCGCTGCTGCCGCCGAATCGCTAATTTATTTTTATTAATGCGTCCTTATTAAGACAAATCCCTGGGGTCAGAAGTCACAGGGATGGCCAACAACAGGTCAGAGAGTGGCAGCCAGCAGTGATAACTCTTTGAGAGATATTTTATGTGTTCTCTACTTGAATCCTCCTGCTCCTTCTCCTCCTTCTCTTTTCTCTGTCCTCCCTCCTCCTCTTCTTTCTCCCTCTCCCTCCTGTTCCCTCTTCCTTTCTGTCTCCCAGTTAGTCAGGTGCTGTTTCCCAGAGTAGATGTAGTGAGCCTGCTGGTTGTCAAGTGCATGACAGAGACAGAGAGTAGGAATGAAGCAACTTCAGGTATCACAAACTCTGGTGTTTTTTTTTTTTTTAAACAAGGCTGCATTGTGTCTTGCTATTTTATTTTTATTCACTTTACATCCTGATAGCTGCAACCACCTCCCAGTTACCCCCTCAAGTATTCCTTCCCTCAAACCACCATCCTCTTTTTCTCTGAGAGATTGGGGGCCCATCTGGGTATACCCTCAACCCTAGCACATCAAGTCTCTGCAGGTCTAGACACATCCTCTCCCCCTGAAGCCAGACTGGCAGCCCAAGTTAGGAGAACAGGATCCACAGGCAGGTAACAGTGTCAAGAACAGCCCCTACTCCAGTCATTGGGAGACCAGTATGAAGACCAAGCTGTACATCTGCTACATAGTATGAAGGGCTAGGTTCATTTCTTTAAGACAAGATAAATTTTGGGTTGAAAGATTTCTGTGTTAGGGGGTTCTTTATTCCTACACTGGGGCTCCTGCCTGTCTATAGGAGGTGGTCTCTTAAGGTTCCATATCCCCACTACTGTGAGTATCAGCTAAGGTCACCCTCCATTGACTCCTGGGAGGCTCCCCCAACCCAGGGATCTGGCATATCCTCAAGATGCACCACAACCCCAAAGCCACAACCCCACCAGCCACAGATTTCTGCTCATCTTTTTCCTGGCCCTCTGGTCTCTCTCCTCTATCTTCTCTCCCCATTCCCCTCTCTCACTAAGTTCCCTCCCTCCATCTGCCTTCTATGACTATTTTATTCCCCCTCCTAAGTGAGATTCAAGCATCCTCATTTCACCCTTCCTTCTTGTTTAGCTTCTTTGGATATTTGGACTATAGCATGGCTATATCCACTTAAAAGTGAGTACATACCATGCATGTCATTTTGGGTCTGGGTTACCCCATTCGGGGTGATATTCTCTTTTTTGTTTTGTTTTGTTGGATTTTTTTTTTTTGAGACAGGGTTTCTCTGTATAGTCCTGGCTGTCCTGGAACTCACTCTGTAGACCAAGCTGGCGTCAAACTCAGAAATCTGCCTGCCTCTACCTCCCAGAGTGCTGAGATTACAGGTGTGCGCCACCACTGCCCAGCTCTGGATGATAGTCTCAAGGCTGTTCATTTGCCTGCAAAATTCATGATGCCTTTGTTTTTAATAGCTGAATTGTATTCCACTGTATAGATAGACCACATTTTTATCGATTCTTTAGTTGAGTGACATCTAGGGTATTTCCAGTTTCTGGGTATTATGAAAAAAGATGCTATGAACATAGTTGGGCAAGTGTCCCTGTGGTGTAGTGGGGCATCCTTTTGGGTATATCCTCAGGAGTGGTATAGCTGGATCTTGAGTTAGAACTATTCCCAGTTTTCTGAAACACCACCAAATTGATTTCTGAATGGTTATAAAAGTTTGCACTTCCTCCAGTAAAGAAGGAGTGTTCCCCTTGCTGCACATGCATGCCAGCCTGTGCTATCACTTGAGTTTTTGATCTTAGCCATTTTGACCTTTGCAAGACAGATCATTTGATCATTTGATATGCATTTCTTTGATGACTAATGAATTTGAACATTTCTTTAAGTGCTTCTTGGCCATTCGAGATACATCTGTTGATAATACTGTTTAGCTCTGTACCCCATATTAATTGTGTTGTTTGGATTGTTAGTGTCTAATTTTTTGAGTTCTTTATAAAGTTTGGATATTAGCCCTCCATCAGATGTAGGGTTTGTGAAGATCCTTTCCCAATCTATGGGCTGATGTTTTGTCTGATTAATAGTGTCCTTTGCCTTACAGAAGCTTTTTCATTTCATGAGGTCCCATCTATCAATTGATCTTAGAGGCTGAGCCATTGGTGTTCTGTTCAGGAAGTTGTCTCCTATACCAATGAGTTCTATGTCAAAATCTAATACCCCTTCTTGTTAGAAGTCTTAGAAAAATCAGAGATACAAGGCACATGCCTAAACATAATAAGAGCAATATACAGCAAGCCAATAGAAAATGCCAAATTAAACAGATAGAAACGTAAAGGCAATTCCTCTAAAATCAGGAACAAAACAAGATCTCTCTCTCTCTCTCTCTCTCTCTCTCTCTCTCTCTCTCTCTCTCTCTCTCTCTCTCTCTCTCTCTCTCTCTCTCCAATATAGTCCTTGAGGTTCTACCTAGAGCAGTAAGACAACTAAAGAAAATCAAGGGATAGAAATTGGAAAGGAAGAAACCAAGGTATCACTATTTGTAAATGATATGATAGTATATATAAGTGACCCCAAAATTTCTACCAGAGAACCCCTACATCTGATAAGCATCTTCAGCAAAGTGGCTATATGCAAAGCTATTTGTTATAAACTCCTTTTAAATTCTTACAAGACATTTTTCTCTTCCTTATTATCTTGAAATGGAAAATCCATGGCCTAGTATCATTGTTCAGAAGAGTCCTGACTATGAAGCTTTTGAATTATTTGTCAACAACTAGATTTGCATATCCTTTCAATATATGTAACTTCATTCTCATCCTCCTACTCCGGGATGCAGGTTTTTCTTTTCTCCAATATAGACCTCCATCACACCCAGAGACAAGAAAAGTCACAAGAACTTATGCATTTCTTTGTGTCCTACCTAAAACACTTCACAAATCCTGACTCATAAGAACCTGAGGTAAAAGTATTTTTATCACTAATGTTGCAAACATGAAAAAATCTGGACATGAGAAGGCTATCTAAAATGCCCAAGGTCACATGACACTGCTAGTAATGGAAAGAGCCAGGGCTTGAACCCAGGCCACCTCACCTCTTCAGCAGAACATTATGCCCAGAACAAAATACAGCCTAGGGGCTGTGGCTGAATCCTGTTTAATAGCTTGCTATTAGCTTTGCAAATTGTCAGGGATACTACAACTTTTCATAAATAAAAATAAAGAATACACCTACTTGCCACCTTCCTCAACATGAACTTATAAAATGTCCACAATTCAAAATGTCATGAAGAAGGAATACTAATGAGTATGTCATTATATATAGGACACATCGATCACTATATGTTGCATACATTAGAAGAAAAACAGTAAGAATTCAAATGTGTAGATAAAAACCTTGGCACTTGGGTCCTGTATCGATCCCAACACTTTTCACTTTATAAAGATGTATAATGCCAGACCTATTCTGAAGCTGTGTGTAAAATTCTACGTGCTGCAGTGAGATTAATATTTTTTAAAAGAGTGATTTTATAGAAAGTTGGCACCAGAAAACAGAGTTCAGTTTCATTATTTTGACATATAAAAATTTATTGAGGCCGCAGTGTATTCTTTTTTGGAAAAAAATCATTAGCACATGGTGAAATACACAATTTATTGGCAAAGTCACAATAGCACCTTTTCTGTGTAAATTTCTCCCAGTCCATCCAAAATGTATTTGTGCCGACTTCTAAATGCAGCAGCTAACCGATGAATAGATTAACATGAATAAAGTTTCTCATGCCAGTTTTTAACTTTCTAGTTCTTAAATAACATCACTCACCATTTAGCCACAGAGAGCCTGTTTTCTTTTGTAAATTCCTCTACACATGCTTTGCAGTCAACACTTCTCTTTCAAAGACCTTGCTCCACATCCTTTCTTAAGGCAACCTCTGTATAGCAGCTCACTGGGCACTTTCCTACCTTCCAAGGCCAGCCCCTCTAGAAGAGGGTCCACTGTACTTTCCCCCTGTCAATACTAACAGCATGATAGAGGTGTTGATGGTTTTCAAACACTAAATTTGAACAAGTCTTGAAATAACTGACCTGCAGTTGATTTTGGCCGAGTAAGTCATTTACAGCTTACCTCTCTCATGTGGTGTTAACTCACTGTAAACCTCAAGGATCTTCTGGGCTGAGAGGCAAGCATGGGGAAAGACTTTTCACCTACAGGTCACATCACAATATACCCTAAGGATGTCTCCCTTTGAGCAAGCATAGGCATTTCAACATGCATTTTATTTACATGCCCAAATTATAGTAAAGTATGTCTTCTATCCATGGCCTTCTTCAGGATCTAACCCCAGGAAGTCTTCCTTTCTCTTCCCTCCACATATACTCTCAGAACACACCAGATCCAGTCACAGTACCATATCCATAAGTCATACCTGTCTTAGTATGGCCACCCTGCCTACACTTGTAGCCAGCCTCCAGACTTCCAACAGAACCTACCCTGACTACCCACACACAAGCCCTTCCCCTCCACATATCCATTCTTTGCATATAGCCAGAACTAAAGCCATGCTCCAGGCTTGGACCAGAATGCACAGTATGTGCACCAGCTCATTCCCTCTATATGACTTCATCCCACCATTTCCAACCATTAGGCCCAACTATGGCCTGTCCATGGATGAGTATGAGGAGGGATGGAAGAGCAAGATGATGTAGGCCTACTGCCTCTAGCACAAGTTCTCTCCTATAATCAGAGACACTGCCATTCCCTTCCCTTTGGGGCATCCTGAGTATAGATCAAAAATCTTGGGACTCCTGTATCCCAGTAGATGTAAAAAATATATATATATATGAAGATTGAGGAAAAATGTACTCTAGATTTCCATCATAGGAAACTGTACACAGTAGCAATGTAAGTAGTAGCCTTAAACATCAGTAAACTAAAATGCCTCATTGACTGCATTTGTAACAAAAATGTCAGGCATCATGATATAGGTAAATATTCCTCAGCATAGCCCAAAGTTACAGAAGAGTAAAGAAATTCCTAAAGAATCAACATCCCTTATTTGAATTCTTGAAAATATTAAAACATTTTACTTATTTTTTAAAGATTTGTTTACTTATTTTATGTATGAGTACACTATAGCTGTCTTAAGAAACATCAGAAGAGGGCATCGAACCCCATTACAGATGGTTGTGAGGCACCATGTGGTTGCTGGAAATTCAACTCAGGATCTCTGGAAGAACAGTCAGTACTCTTAACCACTGAGCCATGTCTCCATCCCAAAACATTTTATTGTGAAACTGGTAAGGTGTTGAGATTTTCTGTAAATATTTGTCTTTACATTTAATTTCATAGAATAGAAAAAAAGGAAAGAATTATTCCATCTTAAAATCATTTTTGAGTTTTCCTTCTCTGCTTGCCACCTAGCCATGGACTCATCTTAATCCAGTAATCCATTAACCTATAAATCTGATTCTTAGCAATTCTCATCTCAAATAACCTTTCTTCAAGGAGACAATTCTCCCATTCTGAGATGTTTTTACTTTAGGCCTCTAAGTCTTTCAGGTCAGAATCTGTTGTCACTTTCAATCTCACTACAGTGTCTAGTTGGCCATTAGTTGCTAAGACTGGTAATTATACTTAGCACACTGTGGCCTCATTCTGACCAGGAGCTGCCAGGTCAGCAGGCCTAGGACTAGGGAGGCAGATCCCCAGAGCTCCCAGGACACTGTGGTATGTGTTGAGAGCAGGATTAGCCTGGCCCAGCCTGACCTTGGCATGTGGTCACAGTCATGTTGGGAAATGGCACCCTGCAATCCCTGTTGGCAATTGAGCTGGATGAAGGATCACAACTGATGACTAAATCCAGGAGGACTGGATGGAACTAGACAGCCACACCCATGCAGACAGTGACCAGGATAAAGACCATAGCCAGCATCATAGGCATTAATGTCCCTCTATGCCAAATCATTCTTTGCTTCTGTCAGAAAATGAGCCAGACAGGGCGGGGTCCACACTCTGAATCACAGAGGCCTTGTTTTAGATAGTTTTATGGGGACATGATCATGGCGCAGCATCTTTTCAAAGCTCTTTGACCTTAACAGGAGATACCAGCCTTTTGTTATTGCTGTTAATCTTGTAAAAGAGGCATCATAATTTTTTGTTGTTTTATGTGCTTTTATTAACAGTTTTACTGAGATGTACTTCATAGGTCACACAGCTCGCCCTTTAACACATTGAATTTAATGGTGTTAAAGGGTTTTCTGGATCCTTCCAATGTGAGTGATTCTTTTCATCTTCTACATTTCAGAGATGAACCAATCCAATGGACCAAAACACCATAAAAAACTGATGACGTTCACTGAACTGTGATAGTTTTAATTGTCAACTTGACACAACCTCAAATTACCTAGGAAGAGAGTCTCAAAGAGGCATGGTCTAGACCAGATTGGTCCAGTAGTATTTCTGTAGGGGTTTGTCATGATTGCCTCAAAGAATGTGGGAAGACCTAGACTGAATGTTGGCAGCATAGCTCCCTGGCTTGTGGCCCTAAGCTGTGTAAAAAAGAAAGCCAGCTGAACACTAACAATGTATTCATTCTCCTTATGCTCCTGACTGTGGATATGATGGAACTAGGTCTTACCTTCAAGTCATTAGGGGCTGTCTTGACTTCCTTAAATGATCAACTGTATCCTGGAATATTCAGATAAAATAAACCCGTTTCCTCTAAGCTTTTGTGTGTGGGGGGGGGGGGAGAATTAAAAACAGAATAAGACAAAACAAAACAAAATACAGCTACAGAAACCAAAGTATGACATGAACATTATTTAAATTTTAATATCAAAAAAAGGTGATCCTACAAATAGGTCCTACCACAAAATTAATTCCAGTGTAAAAATGTGTAAACAAATTTAAGTTCTATGAATTTTAGTTATTTTTATCTAAGATCTCATTTGGTCAGTTGCTTAATGCTTACTCAAATTTCCCATACATAACTTAATAGCCAAGAAAAATATAAACGCTTACCATTTTCCAGATGCTAGGAAAATACTTTCAGAGCTAGCTATGGAAGAAAGGGTGGCCCTGTATCAGCAAACATCAGCTGGGCACTTGGTATGTGTAAAGATCCCTCGAGCTTCCTGAGAAGTGGAGGCATGAAGTGGTTGGTTCCCCAGCTGGTGGTCAAAACAAGCCAAATAAATGAGTCTAATTTAAATCCCAGATAGGAAAGAACCCATGCTACTGTGGGTAGGAAATGTGGCTGACTTGAAAGATCAAACAATTCTAACCTCACTGCCATGAACTTCCCACAACGTTAGAAATGATCTGGAACGAGCATGGAGGTTTTGAAGAATGTATTTATTTGCTCTAAAATTAAAAAGAAAACAGGTATAACCAAAATATTTAAAATCACTTGGGATTTTGTTTCCTTATCAGTTTTGTTACTTACAATAGACGATGAAAGTGAGTGGGGAAGTCTCTACAGAACAGGGTGCTTGGGATACATTCTCATCCCTACCTTCCAATACTAAAGCAGGGGTGGGAGATGCACAGAACGAATGGAGAATGACTTGTGTGAACCAGGCAAAGGTGGAAACTGTGCCTGTAATCCAGAAGGAAATTAAAGGTGTCCAAAGGAAGCACTGAGCTGAAGAGTGAGGTTGCAGAAACCTGCACACTTTTGTAAAGTCAATGGAGAAGATTGCAATAGTATTATATTTTTTATCCTCCCCCGGCCCCCAATACCACATACAGCTGTAAAGTCCTGTCGCGAGATAAATCAGAAGAGAGCTTTAGTGGGTGGCATGTACTCATTTTGGTAATCTAAGTTGTTCCCACATGTTCAAGATAGAAACATAAAGTTGTTGAACATTAGGATGAAGTACATGAGTTATAGCATTACATGCTGTTTCTACCTGTAGGGACAATAAACAGGAATTCAGGGCCATGCATAACAAAATATGGTGAAACAATAAGGAAAGATGACCTTTCTGTATTTATTGCTTTTGTTTTAAAATATATCTTATTTAACTGTACATTTACATAATTTGTGTGTCATGGCGTATGTACATGTGCACTCTGGTATGCATCGATCTGAGTGCTTGTGGGAGTAGATGCTAAATGTAGACATCAAAATGTCTTCCTTGATTCTTTGCCTTATTCTTTGAGACAAAGTCTCTAACAAGACTTGAAACTCATTGATTTGGACAGGTTAGCTGGCTAATAAACTCCAGAATTCTCCCTGCCTCTGTTCTAGCCAGCACTGGGGTTCTTTTACATGGTTTCTGAAGATTCAAACTCAGGTCATTATGCTATGTGTGCCAGATACTTTCCTGCCTAGGCCACCCTCCCAGCCTCTAATTTACTTTTATACACTAATTGTTTGATCACCAAGTCCATGAGAATCTTGAGAATTTAATAGGGATATGTCCCGAGCAAAAGTGTCAGGTTCCAGTATAACACAACTGTTAGCTGCAAGACACTGGACATGTTGGTGTGACAAACATCTCCCATCATTATAGAGAGGGCAGTACAGTGAGGAGGACAAAGGACAAATATCCTTTAATGCATGATAGCGATGGATAACACACACACACACACACACACACTACCAGAATCTTCCTGGAAGGTGTGAAGGTGAGGCAAAGGAAGACAGCATCCCCAGGGAAGTGACATTTGAACTAAGGTTCAAAATAAAATACTCAGGCCATACTAAGAAAGATGAAAAAGAAAGAAAACATTTTAGAAGAGAGAAAGGGTGACTTTATGACCCTGTGTAGAAGCAGCTTTGATAAACAACAGCAACAGGTAGTGCGAGGAGCTGGGTTGGGGCAGGGACAGAATAGATATGATTCCTTGGATACTCCAAAGAGAAGGAGCCAGAGTTGAGGTTGAAATGGAAGCAAATGATGCCCATGTTCACGTATGATGTATGATGACTTGGTCTTCTGAGAAAGTAAACTGGATGTCAGAGGCCAAATAAACAAAGTGCCTTTTCAGGAAAATGATTGCTATGTGTTTGGTGTGACAAGGTAGTCGTTTGATTAAGTTGCTGGTGATGGAAGAAGAGAAATGCCTGAATGAAACCCTATTTTGAATACAGTGCCAAGACATGCTATGAAAGTAAGCTTGTCACTAGAAACATCCATGTGTCTGCCTTTCTTGTATACACAAATCAACTTCTTTTTCTAGCATTATTTGAATTTTGAAGTTAGGTGGGGCCATATGACTGAATTCTGGAAATTATGTTTGCATACTATCATAACACTTTCAGATTAATCTAGAAATTTCATGTATTTAGACTTAGAAGGTATCCTATGGTTAAAATACTTGGCACACATGTGCAGGGATTATCCCCAGGATTCACATAAAAAACAGGTGGGCATGGTGGCCTACCTGTAATTACATGGATCCCTTGTCTAGCTAGTCAACAAACCATATGCATATCCAACCACACATACACCTGCTCCCACACACATATGAGCAGTATGTGCAATAACAGCACACTTCTGTTGGGAAGTTGATTTATAGTAGGGAAAGGATTGTGTACTTCACAGCTCTGGAAACTTAAGAGCCCCAAATCTAGTGGAGCAGATGGACTGACCTCAGAGAAGGCTAGAGGATGGTAGCATACCATGGTGGCGATTGTGTAGGCCAACACACAGTCAATCTGAACCAACGTGAAGAGAAAGAGCAGGCAAGGCTGGGCTTGTTCCTTCTAACTACAGTCTTTCTGTAAGAACTCAAGGTATCATACAAGAAATACCAAAAGGTCACATACAAACTACTCCTGAGGACCACACCCTAGTGAACTAAAGACCTTACAGAAGGCCCAACCTCCTAAAGATTCCCCCAATTCCCAGCAGCATCAACCTAGTGACCAGACCTTCTGCATATGAACCTTTAGGAAGCACTACCTTCTATGGCATGGTGCTCTACCTGGATAGTGCTCCCTGGAGCACAGTCATGACTCATGTGAATGACACATAAAAACCAGGATAGAGGAATAGAGCTGATAAAAACAAAACACATCGTAGGAAAAAAAGTTCTAGAATAGACTTGAAAGCTCTTCAACATTTTTCAATTTGAGTGTAGATCAAGATGCTCAAAACTAGCCAGAGCAGATCATACTAGGGCAGGAAAGCAAGCTGGATCAAGTTCAGGGTGCATACAGTAACAGACTATGTGGCTTAAATGATAGAAATGTATTTTCCTCATAATGATGAAGACTGAGACATCTAAAACTAATGTCCTAGTAAGAGAGGTTTCATTGTGAGACTTCTTCTCTTGGGATGAAAGCAGACACGTATTGATTTACTTTACAGTGAGCTCTGCTTTGGTTGTAAAAGATGAAGAGTAAACTGTGGTATCTTGTCTTCGAAGACATTGATCCCACCTGAGACTCCACAGTCTCATGACCCCCTCTAACCCTTCTTATCTCGCAAGTACCCAAACTTCCTTATCACATTAGAGGCTAGGGATTAACATAGAATCTCAGAAGGGGAGGGTACTATGGTCTATAATATTAGTCAAAGGAAAATATTCTTTAACAAAAGATCGAGGATGTTGTAGGCAGAGTCCTAATAGGGATCATGTTAGGAAAAAAAAATGTGTCAGAAGTTTGGCAGAGAAAGAAGGGTACCTGGAATAGCTTTGAGTCTAGTAAAGAATTTTCATTTCACTTTTTATTCTTACTTATTATTCTCTCATACAATACATCCCAATAACAGCTTTCCCTACCTTCACTCCATTTCATTTTCAAAATATGTTATAAAACATTCAAGTGATCCAGTGTTAAGTAGGAGATAGGAAGTAATGGATTTACCATATGAAAATGCATAAAATCTGCAAAGGTGTTTATGTTCTCGGAGCCAAACAGAATATCTTACCATAGACAAAGCACAAGAATGAGAAAAAAAATCTTAGAAGCCAGAGCAGTGAATCTGGAGTTAATAGTGCTTACTGATTTTACTGAGGACCCTAAGTTTGGTCCCCAGCACCCAGTAGAGTGGCCCATAGTCACCCCTGATACCAGCTCCAAAGGGTCCAATGCCCTCTTCTGGCCCCTTCATGTATCTGCACTCACCTGCACATACTCACAAGGAGAAAAAACACATAGACATAAGTAAAAATAATATTTAGAAAGAAAAAAGAGAGAAAGAGGGTCTGGAGATACAGTTCAATGGGAAAGAGTGCTTACTACTCTCTTTAGAGGACTTCAGTGCTTGGTTTTAGCCCCACATAATGGTTCACAACCATCTGTAACTATAGTTACAAAAGATCGGATACCTTCTTCTGATGTCCATGTGCTAATAAGCATGCACATAATGTGCATGCATACACTCAGGGACCCACACATACACACAAAATGAGAGAATATATATATATATATATATATATATATATATATATATATATATATATATAAAGATATTTTTCAGCATTTTACTTGAATGGAATCTGAAAATGTTCAAAGAAAACATTTTAGTTGTAGCTGAAAAATTTTTAAAAACCTACTGCTAAGGATCAAAAAGTGCAGATAAGGTAAGCTAAGCTCTATTCTTGATCTCTGCCAAGCTTTGATGTGTGTGTGTGTGTGTGTGTGTGTGTTGTATTTCACAGGAGTAATTTACAATAACGAACTGTTTCTTTTCTCATCCAGATTGCTTACTGTGTCCAGAAAAATAAGGAAAGAACTTGAAGTCTCAGTCTCGTTGAGGGAGCTAATAACTTACAGACCTAAGTGTTCTGTATTAGAACTTGATTTGGGTTGGCTATCTATGCCCAGTCAGTACTCTCAACTGGAATTTTTAGCCACAAGAAATTGTTATAGAAAAAAATAGTGATGTGACCAGAACTTAAAGTCTTGTTGATAAGAAAGCTATTACAATTCAATAAAAAAATAATTCTTCCTATGGAAAATAAGCATGGATTGTTGATAGTCGCTATTACTGGAACCATCAAACTAAATAATGCAACTTACAAAACTCAGATTCCTGAGATTATCCTGCTTGGGACCTGACAGTTAGAGGTATATTCATTGCTTATTTAGTATACAACAAATCACAGGAGAATTCATGCTTAAAACAGAACAGTCTTCCCTTGTGTGGGTGACGGGATAGAGCTAGCATAGCCTATGCAACTGACTAAGGTGAGCTATGCATTTGAAACTCATATGAGCTACAAGGCAAAATGCTTCCCTCAACACACACACACACACACACACACACCACAGCTTGGCAGAGAGCAAGAATACAGCTAAGCTTACCTTCATCTGTACCTTTTGATCCTTAGCAGTAACTCTTTAAAATATCCCCTCTGGGATTTTAAAACTGGTTATCAGTCACGTTTCTTTCTTTCTTTCTTTTCTTCTGGGCATCTCTTGATTTCCTTTATTCATGAGGCACCCAAATTGCCTAGAAGGAGGCAAGCTTCCAAGAAGAAAAAATGTCAACGTACCAATCCACATAGAGGATTATTAGGTCAGGTAATAGGATAGAGTCACTTTTGTTGCATGATGTTAACGGAGGCCAATGCAAATGCAAAGGAAGTATCCTCACCTCTCAGTGAGTGGGGTGGCACATATAGGCAGAGGTAGAGGAAACTTGGCCACCTTCATAGGGAGTCCAATACATCTAGTACTAGTTCTTAAGCCTATGAAGCCCTAGTTAATTTCTATTATAGTAGACATGACTATTTTAGTTGTATAAAGCACACAGAGTATAAGATGAAATTTAAGTTGAAAATGGATTGTCCATTGTCACCCAGGGATGAGAACTTGGTGTTTTTTTGACTTGACAAGAGACATTCATTTCAAATTTTCCACTGTAGTACTTTCAATACTTAATCATAAATGAAGACATGAGGCTCCCTTTTACCACGATGGACCATAAACAAACAATTGTCCTATAAACATTCTTAAATAAGTGTTTTTTTTACAGTTAGTCATAACAGATATAAATAAATGTTCTTTTATCTTTAGGAGCCGTCAAGTGGAAATGTTTATGAATCTATTACTCAAAAACATCATGCACAGATTTGTGCTCAGGATTGCTTTTCAAATTCAAGCTCAGATGTTTTAGGTAACATTTTTGTCTGTCTACTTTGAGTTTTACTTCAAATAATTGAAAATCTCTTAAAGATAAGAATTAGAGTTATCTCACCAAGATGGACTTTATATCAACATTTTTCATAAGGGTAAAAAATAGATTAGATAACTTTATCTGTCATTTTCTTATGATTGGAACAATAACCTTCCCATTTTCCCTTTCCTTTTCCTTTGTCTTTTTTTTCTAATTTTCGTTTCTTTTGTAATTTTAAATGGTTATTGTAAGACTTAGCTAAGTCTTTACTGGCTGCATAAAAATATTTGGCTTAAGAGCCTCTGATTTTTTTTGTGGGATTCCAAAACTATCTCAAAGTTCTTGGACTGGGTTTTGAAAGGTTCAAACAATAAATGTTTTGATGATTAAAGGGAACAATGTGACTGGAAGAAAGAGGTTGCTGTGGGAAGGAGAAGCTAGTGTAGCTGCTGGGGAAGGATAGCCGTCATTTACCATAGAAGAAGCACGTAATCTGCTTGGAAGTAACAGTGTGTACAAAGTATTAAGACTCTATTCCCAACCACTTATCCTACTAAAATGTGCTATTTAATTACACTATTTAACATTTAATCAATGGAATATTCCTTCATGTTACAGAATAAATTAATACTCTGACACTTTAATTGTTCTGCTCAAAAAACCACTTGGAAGTAGTCAAATCTTAGGTTTGTTTAATGGTATTTAAATTTGGGGGTACTGCTCTCCAAATCTTAATTGAATTATATGTAACAGTTTCCCCTAAGTATCTCTGATTCCCTTCCTTGTTTCTTAGTTTTTTTCGATCGTCTCTGTTCAAATTCTTACTCAAATCTACATTTTTTCATTCTGTCTCCCTACACTCAGTTTATATCTCTCTGGGGAGAGAGATGCTCGCAGAGCAAATGGAGAGAACCCCAAGAAGCACAGAGAAATAAGTCTAGTTTTGTCAAGTTTTCACATTCTAGGATGTATCTCTTGCCTTCTCAAAACTTTTGCCTTTACTATGGCAACATCTGAATTGTGAGGGAGCTCATGATTTTAGTATCTGTTGTGCTACCCACAGTCTTAATTCATTAAGAACTCCAAATGACTGAAGCAAAGACCTAAGCATACAACCTCAGAAGGTTGACGCTTGAATCTTGAACGAGGGATTGAGAAATTCTTGTTGGAGATTTTCATATAGAAGGTTAAACAACAGATCACTGGGTCAAGAGGCTTCTACTCCCTGAAGATGTCTTACTGAGAATAAAATCTTCATAGGAAGCAGCCTGAAGGTATTTCATTATAAATATATTTGATCATGTCCTTCCTCTCCTTCAATTCCTCCATAATACTTTTTATACCTTCTTTCTTATCCATCATGTTTCTTCCTTCATGCTCCTCTCCCTTCCTCTCTCTTTCTCTCCTCTCTCCTCTCTCCCCTTCTCTCTCTTAAAACCAAAATAACAAAACCAAAATTCAAAATAAAGCACCAATAAGACTAAAAAATGCCAAAGTAAAACAAGAAGCACACATAACCAAATATATTGTATGAAGTCTGTGTTGTGTTGAGTAATTTCCTGAGCATGGGGCCTTTTCTGAAGTGTAGTTGATACATCCACGATATTCTATTAGAGAAAACTGGTTTCCCTTTCTCAACAGATGTCAGTTTCCATTCTCAACAGGTGTCAGTTGCTAATAGCTTCTTGATTAGGAATAGAGTTTTGAATCCACTTCTCTTCCCCTTCTTTCTTTCCCCCCTTCCCAGTGCTAAGATTTTGAAAGATATACTGGGGTAATAGTGGTACTAACATTATGGGAGTCACCAATTGCCATTTAAAATTATATTTAAGATCTACTTCATGAGATGGAACCCATATCTGACAGTGATAAAGTAGCCAAGAATGAGACTAGATAAGGGATTAGTCCTAGGAAAAAACTATTACTATTATTCTGCTAAAAATGCAACAATAAAATGATTCTAATGACATATTGCTATATCCATAGATCAGTCCATCACTTAACCCACATCAGACAGTTCTTCTTGTAGGAGATGCTATTACCATGGAGACCCATAACTAGACAATGTGCTGAAACTGAGAGACTTTGGAGCATTTTTCCCTAGATGAGATGTCTTTATCAAACACTTCCCCTCAAGGCTCAGAAATCTATGTGGAAGAAGAAGAGGAAAGATTGTAAGAGCCAGAGGTAGTAGAAGACTCCAATTGAAACAGCACAAGAGAACTAATATACATTTGAACTCACAGAGACTGATAGCACATTCTAGACCTCCAGATGCTTACCTTCTTGTAGCAACACAATACAAATGGACTACAGATTTGGCTTTACTATGATCTGGCCTACCCAGTGTTCTCAATAATTTCTCAATTTTCCTTGCACCCTATGCACCAAATGAGTTTCTAACAGTTGTATATTTCAATTGTTCAGAAAGTCACAAAGTAAAATGGCAAAAGTCTCTAATATTACCCAATTTTTGAGCCTTAGTAAATGATCTTCTACCTCTAAGCATAATGTCTGAAAACCATTCTGAGAATGGTGCCTACCAAATCAGCATGTTTGTGTAAGGCTAGACTCACATGCAGAGGACTTCCTGAGGCTAAGATTGAGACACCAGCTGAGTGTTCCCATCTGATAGAAGGGGTAAGGATAAAACTTAACCACAGATTTCTTGGATAAACTGCTGTGTGAAAGGAGATGGCATTAAGCAACATGAGGTGGGAAATGTTGGAGATACAGGGAAGTACGAGTTTTGCTCACAGAATCATAATATCCTCTGCATGTCATTTCCCATTCCCATATCAGAAGAGTTACGGTGAGAGATGTGGGGAAGAATGAAAATGAAAAATAAAATACTGAGTATTGTGATCCCTTCAAGTACAGAGATTGTTACAAAAAGAAGAAAGCCATGTTTGAAATGATACAAAACAATTGCATAATGAAGTGAAGGTCCCTTTCCAATCATGCCATTTGCAATCACAAGTGGTTTTTATTTCAATCTTACTTGCATTCTGTGTGACTTAGGATTGGCTTTGTTTCATAATTCAATTCTCATGGATATGTACTATGTTTCTTTTTCACTTTCCACCAGGAAATCAGCTGACTACTGTAAGTCAAAAAGGATCTTCCCAACCAAACAGTTACAGGAAATTAGGAACAGTATGTTTTTGTCTTTCAGATGCAACACATTAGGATTGTGTCTTCAATTCCAACTGAAGGGCAATGGCTACAAATCAAAGATGTGTGTGTGTGTGTGTGTGTGTGTGTGTGTGTGTGTGTGTGCGTGTGCGTGTGCGTGTGTGGGCGCGCATGCGCGCGCACGCACGCACATGAGCATACACCCATGAGAGAGAGAGACAGAGAATGATACATTCTTATCTGAAATCTATCCAGACATTTGTGCGGTTTATAGCTTAATCTTACAAGGGAGCAAGCAGGGAGCTACTTTTCCTATGATTATCACACTGCCCAGACAACATTTCTTCCCCATTGTTTCCATATTTTGTTAATTTCCTGATAAATACCTCCAGTCACCTTATCCCTAATGGTCCAGGTGTTTCCTAGCATCAGTATAACCAATAGACAGTAGTACCTGACTTGAGAAGCCAGGATCTTTTTTGAATACTCGAGAAAACAGAAATTAACTTCCTCCATGGCTTCACATGGCACAAGCGTGTCTCTCCAATAATGGTGTTGTTTATTTTTATGCTACAGATTCAAGTTTTCATTCTAATTTTTTTGTTCTAATTTTTCTAGATGCCACATTCTTCTTGCCCAGATGGGAAGATAAAAACTCAGTGTAAGGAGCATGCCCGAGATCATACAACCTGTTAAGTGTCAGAACCCAGGTATTTGACAGTAACTCATGCTTCCCCCCAGCACCCAGACAAAAGCAATACAATACTGGGTTCTTTCACTGTTGCTGTTATTATGAGTAGAATGAGATAACAATTACGAAATTCTCGACAAGGACCAATTCACTAACATCTGTGTGCAGTGGTTCAGCACTGACTAGGAATTTCCTGTAATGGTCTTCCTAATTATTTTAACTGACAATAGAAATAAATCTGTGAATAAGCAGCATAGATACCAATTTCCATATTGGCTCATAAACTGAGACACTCACTCATGCTATGGTTTAGTTGGTGTTTTAAGCAAATCCTGTCAACTATCCATGATTTTTAAAACTTTCTGAACTCTTATATAAATGCCTTGGCTCTGTATTATTATAATATATCAAGGTTGGTCACCAAATACATAAATACTGAGCACAGCTGTAGAATTTAATAAAACCAAAAGTTTGAGCTAGCAAATGAAAAATTATATATTATTGGAAACTTGTGCTCAAAGTTGAGACCTGAAGGAAATATTTTAGCACGATCACAATATTACATTGCAATCATTATTTAATTTATCTCCTCTGAAATGATTTCAGGGAAGTGCTTGCAAAGCCCTATTTACCTCAGTCAGGAAGTCAAGCAGTGGTCAGCTAGTGAATGAAGTCACGGAGACTTGACAATGCCATCATTGTGAGAATAACTTGGAGTATTGTCTTAAGGTGACCAACTGGGGAGGAAGTGTTGGGAACCTTTCATTTCATCTGAACAAACATATAGGGCCAGAAGAATAATATAAAACTCGCTTCTCTTGAATGTTGTTTTTTCCCTCTTAATTGAAAAACATCAACATAAATGTAAGTATACTTGAAAGAAAGAAATGTCTTTCAGGTATTTGGGGAAGTGGTATTACATTGAAAAATATATCTTAAGTAAAGAGCATAATTTTCTTCCTATCTCTAAGCAGATATTACATAATTTTTAAGAAGCTATATTTTATATATATGCACATAATTTATAGATTGAGTATCCACTCCTTTTGGAGGAGAAACTTCAAGAACCCCAAAGCAACCTGTGCCTTTCAATTGTCACTTTGAACTTTGGAACAAAGGGTAGACTGTAAAACCAGTTTATAAAAAGTATTATGAGATACCACAACTGGCATTTTTATGGCCTTATTAAACTACATTCAAGTGACATAAATTATATATAATGAAAGTGGAAAGGATCTCTGACCCGATTTTAATATTGAGTGCATGCTTATTAGTTGGAGTTTTTTTTTTTCCTGAACAGAAACCTTTTTTCAAACTTTAGCAGTTGATATTATGTGGAAGTCATAAATGTCAGATTACATTAACTATTTTGGTTCATAGAATAGCAGGGCCATTAACTTAGCAGAGAGTAATGAGGAGGTCTTCTCACAGAGTAAAGCCAAAGGTGTTAATTTAGGTTTGAAACATTCCACCTCATTATAAAAGCCAAATTAATTTGCCATGTGTAGAAGCAGCACAAAAACAATATTTGAAATGTGAAAGACCTCCTTTTTGTAGAAGAGAGGTAGGAAAGGGTTTGTGAAGGTTTTATTTCTAAAAAATCAAGAGTACTGGTCCCTGTGAGGTTAATTATTACTATGTCTTATGGAGTCTCTTGTTGGGAATTTCTATTCAAAAAGTTTAATTGATAGACTTATTTGAGTATCAAGAATAAAAAGAATTTTGAGCATTTAGACAGCCCCAAGTTTGAAAAGGAATAGATGTAAACAGAAATGTAAAACTGATTTCTTTCCTTTAATTTTATAACTTATTATAAAGAATGAATTTGTATAGAATTATAGTGATTTTTGTTTCAGTATCAGTCATAAATCCTGATAAATTCACTAATTTGTTGTGGAACAAAGCATAGAATATCTTACATTTCAAGTGTTCATTTATTAAAAGCCAGAACAAAGACTATCTGTAAACATAAAGACACAAAGACATTACACCTGAATATCTAAACTAATAACTTTTCAAACCCATACAACATATTGAGCAGCATAAAGCAAGTATGAGAGAAATAAATAATGTTGAATTAGCCAAAATCCATAAAAGAACAAAAAATAGTTCTAGTTTACCTATCTTCACCTAGTGAGAAAGGTAGTGCTGGGCACAGGATCAAGTGTGCAGAAAAGTCAAATGAGGGACCATTAAAAGAAGTGGCTCTGGGCAGATACCACGCCACTAAGTCATTAATCATTGATACAATGAGAACAATTAGTACACTGATCCTTCAATGGCTCTTGGAATGTCCTGCATTCTCTCACCAGAAAGGCCTAACTATGTAGGTCCTAATACAGTATCCAGGATCAATACATCTGCATTACTTCACTGTTTAAAAATTATTTCAGCACATACTAGCCAAATTATAATATATGGCTGTGATTTCTACTTTTAAACCACAACACTTTTGCAAAAACATACAAGCCTCATAAAACTCAAAAGCTTCTGTACAGCTAATGAAACAACCAGCCGAGTGAGGAGAAAGGCCACAAAATGGGAGAGAATCTTTTCCATCTACATGTCTGTCAAAGAATTAATATCCAGAATATGAAAAAATTCAAACCAGTCATAAAAACAAACAACCCATTAAAAATGGAGATGGGATCGGGTAAGAATTATATCAAGAAATGATCAGTATTCCCTAGCAATTAGGGACTCTAAATCTGAACAACGTTGAGATTTAATCTTATACCTGTCAGAATGACAAAGATCAGTAAAACAACAGACAACATCCTACAGAGGATGTGGAGAAAAGGGAGCCCTCTTCTATTGTTGGTGGAATTGCAAAGTGGAACAGCCATTTTGGAAATTAGTGCAAAGAAGTCTCAAAAACCTGAAAATAAATCTACCATGCAACTTAGCTCTACCACTCCTTGTAATATCCAAAAGGACTTGAATTTCAACTCCAACCATATGCATTGCTGCTCTATTCACAACAGCAAGGAACTGAGAGTGATCTAAATGACCTTCCACAAACACATGTACATAATGAGGATGTACGACTAATACAAATCAGACACTGTTCAGCTAGAGAGACAAACAGACAGACAGACAGACAGAAACAGACAGGCAGAGACAGAGAAAGACAGAGACATAGACAGAGAGACAGATACAGACAGAGAAAGAAGAGTGCATGTGATCTGGGGGGTGGGAAATGTGGCAAAGGCTTTAACTTGGGATAGACAAGGAAATATGAACACAGAAGAAGTAGGAAGGATGGCAAAATAATGCCAAAGATGTTTGAAAAAAATCATAAAACCTTCATATGGTCTAATGTTTAAAATAATACATATAAGTCTCTGTATACATATTCTTGTTACTGGAAAGCTAGCCAGCTACCCATGGCTAGTGAAGTCATGATTTAAGATCATCTTGAATCACATTCTAAATATTTATCCTTAGGCCCTCAGATGAGTGTAGGTCTTGTTCCTCATCAAGGAAGCATCCCCTTGGAACAGATGGGGACATTACAGGAAAACAAATGTTAGAGAACAAGTGACCATGACCCAACCCTAGGCTAATAAATTCACAACAAAATTCTTTTACCAAAAGCTCATAGATCATAGAGGAAGATGATCAGGTGGAAGAGTATAAAAGCCAGAGGAACACGTTTTCTATGAGATTGACGCTCTCAGAAATGTTAGAGAAACTTAACCCATGAAGTCTCATCAACACATCAATCAAATGCGACAGAAACAAAGATAGCACTAATAGACATGATAACATGGGAGGGAACCATTTCATAGGAACCCAGTCCTCGACAAAGCACCACAGATAACTAAGTAGTGTTGAAAACAGAAATAGTCTTCTCCAGGGAGGAAGTCTCAAGTTGTCATCCAATACCAAATGATCACTCCTGAAATCATACATTACATAGAATGTAAATAACATTCTATGGACTAGGGTTCTATTAATATATTTAAGAAAATATGTATGTAAAACCACTAAAGAAATAGAGGATGTTCTAATTACACATACATTTTTGAGTCCACTATTAATGTTTTAATACATATGGAGATTTTTCAGGTATTTTTTTGTAATTTATTATCATCTTTGATTAAATGAGAAAAGTGAATTTAATTTTTTTCTTATCCTAAAGAGAAAAAAATTAAAAGTTGAAAAGCCAGAGATACCACGACAGGATTCAATAAATTTCTTTTTATGAGTAGCAATGGTTCAATATTAAACACAGAGGGGCTGGGTAACTAGTCTGGAAGCTTCCCGTGAGGTCCCAGGATTCCATTTAAAGTATTACAGGGGCTTATGGGACTTTCGGGGAGTGAAGGGCCAGGAAAGGGGAAATCATTTGAAATGTAAATAAAGAATATATCGAATAAAATAAAAGAAGGTTGAGAACCCCCTGCAGTGGTGGTGTACCCCTTTAATCCCAGCACTTGGGAGGCAGAGGCAGGCGGATTTCTAAAAAAAAATAAAGTATTACGAGCACATTATGTCAGAAACAGGTGAACGTATTTGTGTCTTTTCACAGTTTTGGAATGTATTGAGTAACAGTAAATTCACAAGGCTTCAGTGAGAGGAATTTTCTAGATACCACTTTATCTTTCATAACTCTGGCCAAGGCAAAGGATGGTCCTTTTATTGTCATCTTAATCATTGTTATTAATTCTCACATAACAGTCCACATCATACAGTAAATCTATCTACCTACCTATCTACCTATCTATCATCTATATTACATATCTATCTATTATCTCTATAACCAACTATCATCTGTCCACCTATCTCACACAGAATGACTGAAAAGCTTAAGGAGAAGATGAGTATCAAAGGGACCTAGGAAACTGAGAGAAATGAAATGGGCTCTGGGGTGGGGGGAGAACCACCTGACCGGCTGGAGGCCTCTGGGGAGCTGCCATTGCTGCTGCTGCTGCTGTTGCTGCATCACGAACTGAACTGGCACTGCACAATGTAGTCCAGCTGCAGAGGTAAAGAGGTAGCCAAGGCCTATTTGAACAAGCAAGCAGAAGGAGGAATAGAGGGTAAAGATGAGAAAATAAAAGAGATCAGTAGACAGCAGTCAAGGAAGTCATGCCAACAATGGAGATCAAGCCGTGCTGAATACCCAAGATCAGTGGGAGGTTTCTGTCTGTCTGTCCCTTTACACATACACACACACTGAGCACTGAAGGTGAGGGAAGGATTTACACACTTGCCTTGGTCTATCATGTCTGATAAGATTTTGGGGCTTGGTTTATTTTACATGACTTTATTATTTCCAAGTGCCTCTCGAGTCCCAGTTCATTGAGATTAATCTATAAGGTGGCTGGCTCACTTTCTACTCCCAGGAGGAAGTCACTTATCAGTCCATGTCACATCAGCAGTGTTAAGTAGATGGCATTTATATGCCTAATAGTGTATGGAGCCATCCCCCAAACTAAAAATGGAGCCCAAAGCTGCTAATAAAATGGAGTCTTTCAAGGCAAAGTGTATTCTGGGGTGGAGGTGGGGGTGACCATTTTAAATGATGTGGGGTAATTTAGGTCAGGGCCCAACTTGATTTCAACATAAAGCCATTGTATACTCAGTCACAGTGCATGGAAAAGAATCTAAATGAAGTGGGGGAAGTGTAATAAAACAAGCATATGGAAGTAATGTAGTGATTCCATTAAGAAGTGACAGATAAAGGCCAGGGGCATAGCAAACCCATCACCAAGTTTTCAGTGGCATATAAAGAGCAGAGATCCTCAAATTCTGCTCTCATGTTTGTTAGTGATATTTCAAACCTTGTCTAAATCCCCTGAAGAGTCAATTGTACGTTATCAATGGAAACAGAATGTGTGATCCCAGAAAATTCAATGAGCTTAGAGAAAGGAGGTTATTGGCACTCTGGACTCTAATTGAGAAAAGTAAGGTTGCTGAAGAGTTGAAAAGTTTCTGAACAGATCTTGTCAGGGGCTGACTATAAAGTAAGGAGCTATGGGAGAGAGACTAGGCAACACAAGAAGGTTGAGTCTGGCTGGGCTTACCTTGTCAATGAAAAGAGGAATGAACTCAGCAGATGTGTATATCTCATAGGATGTAGGTGTTGGAGGGAGAAAAAGCTAGCAGGTATACAGAAGTGCAAGAAGTCATGGTCTAATGGGGGAGATGACTTTTATTGGTCTCTGTACTTCCTCACTACTGAGCTGGCTAAACTCAAGCTTGACCTGAACTTCCCTGGAAAGGTGGCATTGCAATAAAATGCTAAGCAGTCAAGCATGGAGTCGTGGTGGGATGTGGCCCAGACATCAAAGTGATCATTTATTTCCTTTTGAATTTTATTTTATTTCAAGTTGCTGTTACGTAATTGAATTTCTGGGAAGAAAAACAACAATGTTATAAATTGGCAAGGACTCACAAGCAACAACATATTGTTTGTTTCGTTTTAAAACGTGCCCTACCCATGGCACATGTGTATCTTCTACATATACAAAAAGAAAGTATAAAAATCCTCCTTATCTTCAAATTACAGACAACCAGATCTCATAACCTGCCTGTAATTTGTTTATCAAGAGCCCAAAAGTATCACTCAAATCCAAAGGATGCTTCAAGATCTGTCAAGGAAAAAGCTTTTTCTCTCAAAAGGAAAACAGTCACAAAACCTGACTCTTTTCCAGAAATGTGTTCTCTCTTTTTTTGTGCACACTAAACTCAATGAAGATATATAATATACTTCTTGTAAATATATGGAAATATGTTGTATCTGCTTAATAATCCATGTTAAAGTGCCCCTTTCAAGTATGGCTCAGACACAAGATAAA
Organism: Apodemus sylvaticus; assembly: GCF_947179515.1. NCBI lineage: Eukaryota > Metazoa > Chordata > Mammalia > Rodentia > Muridae > Apodemus > Apodemus sylvaticus. The sequence goes on from NC_067478.1 coordinate 41,221,836, forward strand.
CAGCCTCAGCATGCATGGTCTTTGTCACAGCAGAGACACATGTTGAACATGTATTTAATTTCCCTGAATGTTTGCAAAACTAAGAGAGAAAGAAATCTGTGAACTACAAATAAAGTTAGTGGATGCTTCAAAATATAATGAACAGATCAACCACATAGATTTATGTCAGTTGTCTATTTCTATTTATTTCTTAATTTACCTCCTAATAGAATTCTATTCTATTTCTATTTTCCTATTATAATGTGTTGCTTAATGTTGTTACTCAGTTACAGTAATAGTAACTTGTCTTCCCAGAATGCTCTGCATCTTTAGCATGTAAAAAACTTGTGTTCACTCTTTCACTCATCACTCCATTATAAACAGCCTCTCTCACCCTTTGAGACATGTGTATGTGTGTGTGTGTGTATAGGTATGTATGTATGTGTGTTTGTGTATGTATGTGTGTGTGCATGTATGCATGCATGTATGTATGTATGTATGTGTGTTTGTGTATGTATGTATGTGTGTATGTATGTGTGTGTATGTATGTGTGTGTATGTATGTATGTGTGTATGTATGTATGCATGTGTGTGTATGTATGTGTATGTATGTATGTGTGTGTGTATGCATGTATGTATATATATATGCATGTACAGCAAGCAAAAACTGAAGCCTGGCACATAGTCTTAGACTCTTCATTCATCCAATCTTTGAGCATGAATTCTCCTAGACAACACCATAGCTGAGGTCAGACAACAAGCAAAGCAAAGATCTCTGCCATTCTAGAGCCACTTCCGTTTGAAGGAAACGATGGCTATATAATCAACATGTACATCGAACAGTCTGCCTGAATATAAGAGGTGCTAAGAATAAGAAAACATTGAACAGGGAAGAGTTAGGACAAGGTAAGGGCGTTGGAATTTGTGATTTGTGATTTAAGTGCAGGATACTCAGGAAGACTTCACTGCAAAGGGAGGATTCAGGCAGACACTTGGAAAAGCAGGGTGTTTATGGTGGAGCTTTCTGAAGAATGACCATTCCAGGCAGAGAGATGACTGAGACAGAAGACATGAAGGAAGAACATGCCTGTTGTATCACTGGAAAAGTGGACTCTAGATTCCCACCTTAAAAAGAAAGATGTATTCGTCAGGGTTCTCTAGAGGAACTGAACTGGCAGAATTAATCTAGATCTATAGAGAAGGGAGATATATTAGAATCGCTTACAAGCTGTGGTCCAGCTAGTCCAACAATAGCTATCTAACAATGGAAGATCCAAAAATCCAGTAGTTGTTCAGTCCATGAGGCTGGATATCTCAGCTGATCTTCATCATATGCCAGAACTCCCAAGAAGTCAGCTCTAATGCTGGTAAAGGAATCGACTGTGAAACAAGAGCACGCAGACAACAAGCTTCCTTCTTCCATGTCCTTTATATCTGCTGCCTGCAGAAGGCATGACCCACATTTAATGAGGATCTGCCCACTCCAAAAGATCCAGACTAAAGTGGGTCTTCCTACTTCAAATGAATAAGAAAAAGAACAAAACCTTCCTCATAAGTATATCCAGCCTCCTGGGTTTCAGCTAATTCTACATGGAGTCAAGTTGCCAACCAAGAATAGCCATCACAGGACACTTGTGGATTGAACATTCTTCTTTTCAATTATTTCAGATCTGCCTGGAATTCATTTATTTTCAACGAAACTTATTGAATCCATGCTACTAAAATCTACCACCCTTTTCCTAGACTCTTTTTGTACATGGGTTTAAAATTTTATAGAAGACAAAACCAGTATAACTAGAAATGGGGAACACTACACATTCTGAGGTTCCCTTCAGTAACTTACTGGCCATCTGGATAAATAGCAGGGTTCTTCCTTCATATCCCACATTCAAGGCTATTGGATTTTGCTTTCAAAGCAACTCTCAACCCTTGTGTTAACCTAGGCAGGAATTGATATCCAAACAGAGAAAACCCCAGTTTGTTAAATTAACACAAGTGAATCTAGGCAGGCATTTTGTGGCCTACCAGATATTAAGTCTTTGATATGCACAGTGCCTTAACACAAGTTAGAACACAGTTCCACTCTCAGATCCACACAGTTTGAGTGGGATTCTCTGGTGGATTAAAAAAAAACAAAACAAAAAAGAATGACTCAAGATTATAAATGTTCAGTGTGTATGCTAAAACATTTTCAAGCGTCTTATGTAGTTTTGGGGAGATTTTGTGTATGCACGTACAGCAGGACATGACCTTCAGCAGTCTGTTCTGCCAGCATGTAAGTCCCAAGGATCAAACTCCAGTCACCCATCTTGGCTGAAAGTGAGTCCCCAACCTATCCCCAAAGCACATTTAATCCTTAAGAGTATAAAATATTAAGAGCTGGTTAATTTCAAAGAAAATATCTCTGCTTTTAACATCCAGAAAACCTAGATGTTGGAATGAAGAAACTGAAACTCCACAAGTTGAAGTAATTGCAAGATTCAAGGACAACAAGAGAAGTCTACTTTTTTCTTCCTGAATTAAAGGCTGTGGGACCTTTGACTTTTGGTTGATATCATGAGTGAGCAGATGTCTAAATCTTGGGGGCAGGGATGAATTACAGCATCTGCCAGCCAGTTCTTTTGTTTGGTTGTTTGGTTGTTTGGTTGGTTTTATTTTGTTTTGTTTGTACTGTTGGATGGAAGGTAGAAAAGTAAGATTTGAAGTGAGAGTTGATGGCTTTCTTTGCACACCTGTATGGAAGGCAGCCCTGCACGCTGGTGGCACACTCCCGACATCTGTTCCTTTCATTGGACTGAGCTGTAAATTGAAATTCCATTGCGATGTTTTGAGAACCAGTTGAAGTCAGGAGACCGTCAGAAACCCTCTTTAAACTCACCCTTATCCAAACAGGAAACTGACCCTTGGCCCCTGGACGTAACAGTACACCAGTGGAAATTTCATTATCCCCGTTTCAGCTGAGCTAAGTGAAAATTAATTGTGTAATTATCTGGATGAGCGCATGTGTAAAATTTTACAATGTGCCGGTTAGATTAAGTAACGTGTTAGTGGCATGGTTTAGTGCAGAGTCAAAGCTGTCCTGTAAAAAACAGAATTAAAAAAAAATCTAAGAAAGTTGGCAGGGGGAAACATATGTCAAAGAACATGCCTAACATGAGAAGCTAATGTTAAGCATCATTCCATAACTTGATGAAAAGGTTATCCTCCCAGACCATAGGTGAATCTGACAAGGGTGGGGGAGAGGGGATATGCACATCTGTGTGTGTATATGTGTGTGGTATGGTATGCATGTGTATGAACACATGGGACCTTTGGATAAGTGCACTCCATTTATTCCAATTAAATAATGAAGTTGCTACTGAAATATTTGATTTGCCCACTGTGATGAATCTAAGTTAGTAACTCTATTAGAAAGTCCAGATAGTAGACTGTTTGTTACCTTCTCAGGCATACAGACTGCAGACTGCTGAGTAGTCAGTTCTCATATTTTTTCTAGAGCCAATTCTTCACACAAGATATGAGAAGAGACTTAACACCGATGCCTCGGGGTCTTCAACACGAAGACTTGCTCTCTTTTGGAGAGATTTTAAGGAACTTTTCTCCCTGAGATTTCCCCTCACAGCCACCCACCTCACACACACACACACACACACACACACACACAAAGAGACAGAAACAGAAGACAGAGACACAGAGAGAGATGGTTTATGGAAGCAATTTTCATTTCAAAGTCTCTAGAAAGTTTACTTAACAGAATTTCTGAAGGAAAAGTAATATTTGGGTAGATGCTTTTTGAAAGAGGGTATAGTTTTTAAACAGTAGTGAAGCAGTGTTCGAACCCTTCTCAGTTCCTAATGTGGGTTTTCATGATGTCCGTGCTACCTCGGCAGATCCAGAAACTCATTCATGATTCTTGCCAATAAAGCAGGCCTCCCTCTCTTTCTTTGTACTGCTTAGACTCCTGAAGGCGCTGTTTAAGGTAGAGCACCTGCTAAAAGGTATTTTTTAGTGTTGTCAGTCATCATCGTTGTCGTTGTCGTCGTCATCGTCGTCGTCATTTTGTATTGTTTTTAACCATAAACTTCAGAAATGAAACTTCCACTAGAAAAGAATAGTAACAACCCCCCACACGCACACAAACACACACACGTACCTACACACTTTGTTTCCCCCTTTTTTAAAAAAACAAATGGTTGTAATGACTTTCTAGCTCTGTAAGCCATCATAAAGACTTTGCTGTAGTACAGACTCAGGAATATTCCACACTTCCTGAGAAGAGAGTACAGTGTGGAACATGGCTGAAATCGAGCATGCGTCGGGCATCAGACTTCAGTAAGGGCATTCAAAGGGTGAAGGGGACCTTGGGTCAGGGAACATTAGCTTCCCTAGGAAAATGAGACTGTTATGTTAGCAAGTTTATATTTTACCCGAGTGTCAGGAAGGTTTGGGAACTTTTTCTATAAGATATATGCTTTGTAAAAATAAATAGCATTCCACAGAAATATTTATGCACACACACACATATGCGTGCACGTACATACACACACATGTATGCATACATACACATGCATGCACACATACACACACATGTGCACACACGTGCATGCGCATGCACACAACACAGACACACACACACACACACACACACATGCACACACAGCCCTCTCCCCGACTACTGCCCCTTCAGCATGCCCCTTGGTTCCCCACCTCTCAAAAAGTCCTCCCTCCATGTCTACCTTTTAGCTCTGGATTTAGGCTTTGCATGTGAGAGAAAATGTGCATGTGAGAGAAAAAAAATTGTTTTTCAGAAGATGTGGTGATCTTTGGTCCCATTCCTCCCACCCCCCATCCCCCCCCACATAAACGGCATGACTTTATTTTCTGTGAGTGAGTACCACGCCACTGTTTACATATGCTGCGCTGCCAGTGTCTATGTGTCAGCTTGGCTGATGAACGTGCTGGAGCAGTTACAGTGCACACGTGTCTCCCTCTGTGCTGTGCTTAGATCGCTTTGGCATTACCAAGGGCAGTTAGCTGCAACATATAGTGGACCTGTTTTCAGATTTTGAGGGATTTCTACACTAATTTCCACAGAGGCTGAACTACCTCATACTGCCAGCAACAATGACAAGCAGTTTTTTCTGCTTCACATCCTTAACAGAATTTGTTTCCTTTTTTATTTTTTTCAAAACTGACATTCTTTTTTTATTGAATTAATTATTATTTCATGTGTTCTGATATTTTGCCTGCACGCATGTCTATGTGAGGATGTCAGATTACCATTACCCGGAGCTGGAGTTAGGCAGTTGTGAGCTTCCATGTGGGTCTGGGGATGGAATCTGGTCGAGAAGCCAGGACTCTTAACTGCTAAGCCATCATCTCTCCAGCCTCTTTATTTATATGAAGACAGCATGCTGACTGAGGTAAGTAGAATACTGATGTAGTTTTGAATTTCATTTCCCTGATGAGTAAAGAATGCTGTAAATGTCCCCTTCTGTCAAACAAAATACATACTGGGAGGTGGCACCCGATACTCTGCCTCAGATAGCTCCTGTCACCTGCAGCTACTCATGGCTACTTCTCCAGCCTGTCACTTCTCCATAGACACTCCCAGGCCTAGAGCCGTCTCTACAGCCAGGCCTCCTGATTGTGTCTTCCAAAAGTCAGCAGACAGCCCAGGCTGGCAACAAACATCCACCTACATGTGTTATTTCTTTTTATCTTGTTTGTATAGCTATGCTTTGTGCATATGTACACATAGGCATGTTTTGTGAGTTCAGGCACACACGTTCCATGTTGTGTACATGTCATGGTGCACATGTGAAGGTCAGAAAACAAACTCCGGGTGCCTTTGCCTTCCACATATCTGAGACAGGTCTCTTATTGGCTCTTCCATGTACCAGGTTAGCCTGAGTGTTCGCAGACTCTCCTGCCTCCACCTTTCGCCTCCCTGTGGGTATTCTGAGATCACAGATGTGCACCCAGCTTTACATGGGTTCTAGGGACTCGAACTCGGGTCTTTATACTTTCATGACAAGATCTTTAGCTGTTGAGTCATTTCCCCAGCCTGCATTTTTTAAATGGAATTCACAGTTGTAATTGTCCTGACTTTATTCATTGAAAAAATTTAAACTTGGCACAGAATTAATATGAATATGTTTGAAACACATTACTTTTGCATATTATTTTTCAGTCAGATAAATGTTTGGATTACAGATAGCAATTAGTATTGGACCAGTTATGCTTCTAAATTATATTTTTACTGATTATAACAAAGGCCTTTTATTGTAGAAGAGCGGTGCTGAGACAGACCTTAAAGCTATGCTACTTTGGCTACTCTCCACATTAGAAAATAAAGTCCTCCAGACAATTCTCCCTTCTCTAGCTGTGTGCAATTTGAAATAAACTGAGGATTCCTATACCCTTAGTGGCTAAGAAACAGTTATATAGGTTTGTTTGTTTGTTTGTTTGTTTGGAAGTCACATAGTAATTTTACCAAGAAGTCAGATACGCAGAACTTTAAGTCATGGTCTGCTTGTGAATCTGAGGTCTGTGTCTGGCTTTCTGGATGACCTCAAGTATATAATTTTTAAGCTCTCTGAATCTCGGAGTCTTTTGTTTGACTGTATCTGTAGTTACGGTAACCAGGAAAGAACATTTAAACAGATAACACATGGGGTTGCTTAATGAACCATAGAGAACCAATAGGTTTCAAATACATATCAATATAATCCATTTTCAGAGAGCAAATTTCCAAATTTAAGAAAGCAACGGGGTCAAACTTAAGAGTTGAAAGCACATGAGCAAAAGCTTTGAGTGTCATTGGAAGGAGATCTAATAAGATTCGTGAACACACCTATATGTGGTGCACACTCATTCTGCCTGAAAGGTTTTCATTGAGTGTTCACAGAATAGTGAGGGAGCAGCATGATAAGCACGGGAGGAAGATTCCTGAGTGTGTCAGTGGACAAGTGAGTTCACAGAGCACACACAGAATGCGAACAAACAGGCGCCGCCACATCATTCGTTGCTTCATTTTGATTTCTCACTTGTGCCTTTATCTTCTTTCCAAACAGATTCAAAGCCATGCCATTATTGAGATTTTCTCTTCTATTTTGGAAATTTTGCAGTATTTTGAATTTTGCACTGTGATGCTGATAAACTTAGGAAACCCTGTTCCCAAACTCAACTGGATGCTCTTGCAGAATTACAAGAGAAAACGGAAAGTGATATTAAAAGTGCCGAGAAGGAAGTCCCTGCGCTGATCCAATGTTAGAATTCCCCGTGGAAGGAAGAAGAGAAGAATGGGAAGAAGATAAGGAGGAAGGGGAAAGACTTCTTTGTCTCCATTTCATTAGGAAATTAAGTGAGCCAGTTTCCTTCTTCCTTCTCTTTGCTTACAGAAGCGTCAAAACATTTCATAGAACCGTGAACCACATTAATAGAAAATGAGAGCTTCCAAAATGGCATAATAGTTTTTAGAGCTCATTTAAGGTTTAAAATCATCATTCCACAAATACAAACTATCCATCCTCACCCTGCACCCCAGGTTAAAATCTAACAGGTGATTTTAAGACAGTTCTGAAGTGGGTAAGTCAGAAAGCACGTAGAGAGCCTTATTGAGGTGCCATGCCACCTGGCAGGAACTTGACATTGACCAAAGTGAATTTCCTCTCCCAGCCTTTGAGTGGGAACTCCTGTGTTAGTCAAAACCCTCTCCACCTAGGGTAGAGTGCTCAGACCAAGGTGAAGCCCATTGTTCTTCAAGGACCTGCAGTTTCCTGAGAAACACCACCTGCTGAGGAACTGAACCAGTTCTGCTGAGAAGCTTCCAGCCTTTGGGGAAAGGGTTTTTCCCAGGTTTGCCTATATATTTGGAGTTCTTCATTAAACTTTGAGACCTTAAATAGCAGGTGTTATCTTGGTCTCCATCTCTTTTTGCTGACTTCCCATTCATCCCCAGCTTCCCTTCCAGGTGACCCATCCGATGTAACTGTGGGCAATTACAAAAGAGAGGTAAGGGCTATGCTAGGAGCATTGTGAAGAATAATTAAACCAAACAAAGGTGACCCAGGCAACGAAGGGGCAGTGAACAATGACTAGAGGGGTTAGTGATGCTCCATTCCTGGTCTGTATACTTGAGATGAGTGAGGTGGGACTTGTCCCTCCAGACCACACCCAAGCAAGGTCTATTCTAGAAGTACCCGCTTCTTTGCCTTTTGGCTGTGATTACAGTTTCTAAGTAGGGAATACTTGGGCCCATTATTTCTTCACACAGGAGGAATGTGCCATCAGCCTGAGACACTACCTGAATTTTAGACTAGTGTTGATCTCATGTAAAGATCTAAAGCAGGAAGCAGCAGAGGTAAAAGATTCCTCTGGAAATAAAAAAAAGAAGTACTGGGGGATGAAAAAATAATACAGCCACCAAAGCTAAAAATAAACGGTTGAGTATCTGATCTTAGGAAACGTAACATGTTTTCCTAGAGAACAGAAACCTAAGACAGCAAAGGGAATTCTTCTCCTCTCCATCCCACTTTCATCCCACAGATCTGAGGGGACCAAAGGAAAGTGTCCAGGCACCCTGGGGCAGTAAAATAACCTTGGTCTTCTCATGAAACACATTAGTTTTGAGAGGGAACAGAGGCCCTTTGAGCAGCCCTAAGAGCTGCATAAGCTGCATTTCCCCCATGAACCCAAAGCTTTGTTTATTTGCAAAGAGTTGTGCTACTAAGACATAGGGGTCTTGGCGTCCCAGCTGACATACTCCAATCTGGACACTTAACACTTCAGAGGCTCTCAACTACATGTTTGTTCAAGAATCCAGAAACCATTGCTTACTAGTGGTTTCTTCAGGCATGTTGGGGGATATGGGGATGTGCTGGGGGAAGTGGAAGTGGGGGTATGATGGGGAAAAACAGGAGTGTGCTTGGGGAAATGGGGGTATGCTGGGGGATATGGGAGTATGCTAGGTAATATGGGGGTATGCTGGGGATATGATTGTGTGCTGGAGAAAATGGGGGTATGTTGTGGATATTGGATATGTTTTAGGATATGGGGGCTGTTCTGGGGGAAAGCGGTTGTGCTGAGGGAAATGGGGGTATATTGAGGGATATGGAGGTGTGTTGGGAAATATGGGTGGGTGCTAAGGGAAATGAAGGTGTATTGGGGATATGGGGATGTACTGGAGGATAGAGTTTGTGCTGGGGGAAATGAGAATATGCTAGAAGAAATAGGGGATGCTGAAGGATACAGGGTATGTTGGGAGATATGGTTGTGTGCTGAGGGGAAATGAAGGTATGCTGGGTGGCTATATGGGTATGCTAGGTAATATGGGAATGTGTTGGGGATATAGGGGTATGCTGAGGGGTATGGGGGTATGCTGGGGGAAATGAGGGTTGTTGGTTCTTCTTGAGAGGAAGATAGACTCAAGACAAGATGTCTTCACTATCACCCTATGCCAGAGAGTCTTAAGTGGTCTCTACCAGTCCCCATTTTATCTCCCCTCAAACAGACTGAAGTAGTGTAAGCAGCATACTTGAAAACAAATTGAGTGCCTCGTTTATATAGCCAAAAAGACTCAGATTAACTCTTTTTCTCCTTGGAGAGGTATGTGTGGGTGCAGGTATGTGGGGGGAGGGCTGCTACGGATACTTCTTGGTGTGCGAATGTACAAGATCAGGTGGTTTTTCTTGATCACACTCCATCCATTTAGAGACAGGAACTGGCACTGAACTGATCCAGCCAAGGAGCTTTGAGGGTCCCCTTGGCTCTGCTTCCCTTCCACCAGCACCAGGTTATGGGCCTGCTCTGCTGTGCCCTAATTTCCCCATGGGTCTTGGGACTTGAATATAATTTCGCATACTCCTATTGAAAGCACTTTACTGACTGAGCCATATCTTTGCCATATCTGATTTTTAAGGAATCACAATTGTGCAAAGGGGAGGAGAAGACCTAGACACAGAGGTTCTTCAGCCCTTAAACATTACATAAGGAGGAAGGATCTATATGTATACATGGGGGCAAGGTCATCCCACATAGTCACTGCTTTCTAGCCAAGTATTATATCAAGCCTTCCAGGTCCATAGTGTGTGTGGACTACTTACCTCTAAAACAGATTTAAATGCATATAAAATCATTGGTAATATTTCACTTAAACTCTGACCTCTTGTTTGAGGATTGTACTACATCCACTCTGTTTTGTCACTGATGGCGTCCAAATGGAAGATTTCACACCTATTTTGCTAAGGAAGATGTGCTTGTTAAGGCGGCTGGGCTGACAGATCACAGAACAGGCTCCCTGCATTCCCTTCTCAGCTCATTCAGGAAGATGCCAGGCTGACAGGCTGTTTCAGGAGCTCGCTGGAGGTGGAGACATGAGGACTGGTGAAGCCAGTGAGGAAGTGGACTGCCTATTTATTGTCAAACCCAACTTAAGGGCTTGCTACCTCTGCCGATTGCTGTACTACGGTCACCCTACTGATGACATGCCAACCGCATCCCCAACCCTAACACATAGCATCTTCTACTTCCTACTCAGTACCATGTTACAAGATAGGCCATGGGAGTCCTTGTCATGTAACCTGCATTTTCTACCACTCTTGTGATTTTATACATTTCACCCTGCATCAGACTTACAGAACAGCCTTAATTTTGAAAACCAACTTATCTTTACCTTCCCTGTGCTGCTGCTGACCTCAATTTTCCCTTCAGATTCTCCTCCCTGGCTGACTTCTGATCACCTGCAGAGCCTACAGCACAGTCTTCAGCAGCACTGACCACCACTCTGTCTTTCCTGGATCTAGAATCTCTGCTGTGCAGACCTGGCTTTGTTTCTTAGTGGGCATTTTGGGTGAACCCCAGAGCTACATTGACACCACATATTTACATTTACATTTTACATTCTTTAGATGCTCATTCCTAGGCAGAAACCTTTCAAATATCAAGGCTGGGACTGAGAAACAATCTACCATGAGATTCCCCGAGAGCCGTAGGAAGAAGTCATTTCAAACAAAGGCCAGCATGCTAGTTTCTTTGGTGATTCTACCTCTGGGTAAGTGATTCCCTTAGGAAGCAGTGTGGTGTCTGTGGAACCTCTAAAGTCATAGGAAAGGAGGGTTTCTGGGACCTCATCTCCTACGGGAAGTGACTAGGCCATCAGATCTGGCTGCCCACACACTTCTGGGAAGTTTCTCCCAGGCAGGGCTGCACTGGATGTTGCTGTCCCCAAGCTTCAGCTTGGGTGCAAGAGTAGCTTTGGGGACACAAACAAGCAAAGCTAGTCCAGTGGCTTTTCCCCCATGCCAATGGAGTGTCCTAGACTCCAGTCAGTAGCTCAGCCCTCAGTGCTGCTCTGAGGAGCAACCAAGGGTATGTCTCCTGCTGAGGTCATTTGCATATAATCATTAAGTGGTCATTTAAACATTGGTTGAAAATCTGCCTATGCCAGGCATTACGCCACATTCTGAAAATAAGGGGCAGACTACAGGGAACAGGGATAAGAGCAAGAGAAGCGAAGAAGGAACTTAAAAACGTACAGGAGTGGAAGTAGGGAGACCCCTCCCAGATCCTCTATATAATTATTTCTTCTAATAAAACACAATAAGGCTGTGCAGACTGAGGACTGGTAATTCATCTACCCGTTAGCACTGGTAAGCCCCTGGACCAGCCTCTGTGTGACTCCCTTGTGGGCAATGAGGCATGAATGCAGGAAGTGCACTGTTTAGTGGGTTTCTATCACACTTTCATATGGGAAGCGGTAAGCTCAGTTTGGACAAAGTACACTCGCTCCAAGGTAAGTGGATGTCCCCATCCAAAAGTGAGGAGAAAGGCCTGCTGAGAACCTTAAATTTAGGACACGATGCCCAAATAAGTGAGGAGAGAGGCCTGCTTGAAACTAGTTTACTCTCAGGTTCTCAGGTACTAGAGACTGAATAAACCAAGAATGACAAATGAACCTCAAGCAATGGCAAAATTGATAAAACAGGGGCAGCGGGGGAACTATAGCAGCTATCCCATTGGAATCCGATAGGAAGCCAGTCTAGCATATTGACCCTCCCAGCTTCTTGATTCAATATCCTTACTTTGTCATATCCCTGAACCTCTGCTATAGTCTTTATCCAATTATAACTTCTGCCTCCCACACTGAAAATCTCACCTTAATTATGACTTCAAAATGTCTACACAGTGCCTACTGTTGGCCTGGTGAGATGCTAGAGAAAGTTAGGATGCTACTCTGACATGGTAAGCAGAGAGCTGACTTCTCTGTTCACTGGGTGCCAGTCTAGCAATCTAGGGAACCCTTCCTCAACAGTTATTTAGAAGACAATTGGGCAGGAGACAACTTTACAGTCTCTTGTTGGTTAGGGGCAAGCAGTCATGTGACAGCATCAGCTTTCTCAAGACAAGTTTTTAAGAACAGGAATGCTGGAGATTTTCGTTCTGAGTAGGGATGTCCAACCCTTCCGACACTATGGTACATCACAGTCATCTACAAATTGCATTGGGAAGAACTTATATCCATCCTGGGACAGATGTGGCCCCCGAGCCATAGGCTGAGCACACCTAGTAGAAGTTCCTAATTAAGTATATACACTCTACATATGAGAAAGATGGGTTCAACCAGTATAGAAGATATATTGCAAATAAACGGGTGGATAGATGCAGTCCACTATACTTCTCCTTTTGGAATTTGTGTGATCCATCGGCCCCACCTCTCCCATAGGTATGAACCCCTCCTCTGGAGGGGAGGCTAAAGCAGAGAATGTCTTTTACCCACCATGTGATGCTTGGGGCTGTGAACTATGAAATATGGCAGAGGTGTCAGAGGCCCTTCTAAACTTACACCAGAGAGGCCGATTCAAGCAAGTCCATCAGTAGCTTAGCACCACCATCCTTCCCCTCTTCCGCCTTCCCCGCTGCCCCTCCTCCTCCTCTCCCTCTTCTACATTTCTCTATTATTTTCTCCCCTCCCGCTTTGCCTCCTTTCACTCACTGCAGTCCAGTCAGGGGCTGCTCTTGTACCCATCATTACCCCTGCATCTTTGTGGCAGAATCTTTGTTTGATTTTGATTCCTGAGATTAACTTAATCCACTTTTTTTTTTACTTTTCGTCTTTTCTTTTCTCCTTCCATCTTTGCTTCTATCCTCCCTTTCCTTTCTCTCTCCCTTCCTCTTTTCTGCCTTCCTTCTTCCTCTCTTCTTTCTCATCTCCTCCTTCTCTTCTCTTTCTCCCTATTTCTCCTCTCCTCTCCTTCAGGACATTTTTGTTCAATTACCAAGACTACATTTTCCTCTCAGTCTGTTTCTTGGTTTCCTCACTTCCTTCTTCTGGAAGCCTATGAGTTTGGTTTCTCTCTGTCCCTCTTCCTCACAGGGCTGAACACACAGCTGGTGTTCAACAAATGTGCCCTGAATCAGAACAGGACTTGTGCTTGTCTGGGTCAACCCATGTGGCCACTGCCCACTGACCCATGTGACCCTCTGACCCATGTAGACAGACACTGAAACTACAGCTAATAACTACAGAAAATGAAGGTACTGCATATGGATCTAAGAGCCAAGCCTGAGGTAATGGCCTCATTCCGTAAAACAACTCTATATACTAGGTGCTGTTGTCAGTCTCATGTTCAGGAAAGAGACACACAAGCCCAAAAAGGTAAAGTAATTTATCCAAAAATCAACTGACCAAGAGGCAGTGCCAGGATTTGAACCCAGGACATTTGTCGTCTCAACTCCTGCACTACACTAAAAATTATTGTAATTGTATGCAATTTATGCAAGTATAAAAATCACACAAAATACATGATTAAATGAAGAGTTTTTAAATTCTATAATAGAAGTAGCCACACAATTCTTTGCAAATAAGTGACTGTTTTCTATGCAAACCACCACCACCACAAGGGGGACTTAGTCATTTTTGTTCCAGCTTCTTTTGTAACAAAGAATGAAGCTACCATATCCAGCTCTAATCAACATTTAAAAAAAAAAATATCGATTCTGGAAAACTATAAATTAACAAATATTTTAAATGTCTATGGAATATTTTTCGCAAGTCTCTTAGTTGCAAAGATGAATTTAAACATTTTTTTCTTCACCTACAATTAAAGTTGACTTTGAGGGTAGTATACAAAGCAAAAAAAAAAAAAATTGATTTATTCTCCTAGTTGGGCAAATTTAGAACAACAACAAAAAAAGAATTGTAAATATTATCACTGGTGGCAGAAACTACTGTAGAGTGCTGGCGCTTCAGCATCAGTCCGGAGCATTCAGTCGGTAGTGTCCTGGGTGCCTTTATTCCTCAGTATGAAAGCTATTTCCTCACTTCATTCTCCCTCCACCTGGGAAAGCAGAGAAATCTTGGCAAGTGACTGCAAAATCCCATTTTATTCTTTTTGAAGTCAGAGGTGTCCTCTTTGTTCTTGAAGGCTCTGCTCCGTGCCGGCAATTCTTAACAACCCCTTCCTTCTAGGATGTTTAGTGGCACGCAGAGAGGTTGCCAAGAATTCAAAACCATCGGCAGGTCCTAATGGGCTATAGCTGAGTGAGAAGCCGCTAAAACTGCACCAAACTGCCCAAGCTCACATAGTTGAAATGGGAACAAGGGAATGGAGGTGAAACGTAAGCTTTGAAAGGAATGTTAACTGGTATCATCGGGGAAAGATACAAAAAAAAAAAAAAAATCTACTGTCAGTAAAAATATGGATATGTTCACTAGGATATGGGGTAAAAGGCCAGATGGAAAAACAATGGGACAGAAAACAAAAGGGCGGACAATCTGAAGTCTGTTTAATAAACACAGCTGGGATGCAGCTGACATTGCGGAGCTCGAAGGCTACCTTTTTCAAACTCACGAAGACAATCTGCTAATGGTAAATGTGAAACTGAATAGGACGGTCACAAGCCAAGAAGTGGGCGTGGCTATTTATTCCCAGCGGCTTGCAGGATTTCACTTTCAAGAGAAATTGAAGAACTCGACAGCTGCCTGGGGAAGAGATGTACTGACATTCTCAGGAGCACACTGGAGAGAGAAAGAAGAAAAGTGCAAACTTCAGCCAGAATGCACCAACAGAAACGTTGGTGTTTGTAGCCTTCTTGTTCACAAATGATGGTCTTTATCAAGGAAGCCCCGTGGTCCTATTTTAACGGCAATATCTTTTACTTATCCCTTTATGTACAGATGCATTTGTGAGACAAATCAACCAGCCAAAACCATTCTTTGCTGAAATGTAACTAATATAGTAACATAGTAATATCATCTCAGAGGTAGGAAGACAGCAATGTGAATAGGTTTTCTGGGCTTTATGTGGGCCAATTTAGCTATTAAAGTGTTAAGTGAAATGCATAATATAAGGACTTTATTCTAGGGACTGGAGAGAGAGTTCAGTTAGTGGAGTTCAATCTCCAGAACCCATAAACAGAAACCAAGTGTGTCCTAAGAGCAAGAACCAGGTCTACTGTGAGCACGACCTCCTCCATCCCAGTCCCCTGAGAGAAAGAGACAGGTCTACGGTGAGCGCGACCTCCCCGATCCCAATGTCAAGAACAATGCTGGGAATGTTCCACAAGGAATACAGAAGGGAGGCTGTTGGAAAATTATTACCTGTAGAGTTTTCCTTAATCCACCCAATGCGGAAAAATAATCTTGGAGTGATACAATAAAGTCATGCATGCACCTGCATCCAGCAGTGTTGTGTCTGAGAGTAAGAAAATAAAGTTACAAGCATGAAGCAATTTGTGTGCAGGAATTCTAGCTGGAGCATTGTTGTGTATTCACCCAAAAATCAGAATCTGACTCTGTGTCAAACACAGAATGATTAAATTAGGTGACACCATAGTGCAAAACACTAGATATCTGAGATGCTCTGTTGACATAGAAACCATGGGATGAACTTTAAGGGTCTGGAGGCAGGTTTCAGAGAAATATGCAAAGTGTAAGACGCTGGTTTTTAATAGAGTGAAGGAAGGAGGGGAGGGAACAAGAAGAGAGAGGAAGCCAAAGAATAAGGCGTAAGGGGCTCTAGAGCTGAGGTTTGTCACACATTTCAGTTCAGGCTGTGCCACTTACTGTGTGACTTGAGGAACTCAACTTTTTAACTATCATTGACTTAATTTACTAATCTGTGTATTGTTCATACTGACTTCTACCTTGTAAGTTTATTGTTAAAAAACAACAACAGTCTTTCAAGGGCTTGGAGACGATTCTGTGGTTAAAAGCACTCGCTTCTCTTACAGAGGACCTGGGTTCAGTCTGCTCACAGCCACCTATAATTCCAGCATCTTGGAATCCAATGGCCACTCTGGCCTCCTTTGGCACCAGGAATGAACATGCACACATGCATGTGCATGTGGGTGATGAAAGAGGGTGTCCAATCCCCTGGAGCTCATAGGACCAGAGGTTGTAAGCAGCCTACCATGGGTGCTAGAAGCCAAACTCTGGTCCTCTGAAATAGAAGTCAGTGCTCTCAACTGTTAAGCCATCTCTCAGTCTCTATAGACATTTCTTTACAAAAATGTATTGTTACTATTTGGTTATAACACAGACAAAGTGTAAATATTTCTTCATCCAGTAATAAGCTTTATATTTTCACAGAACTGTAATGGAAAGAGGAAATGTCTTAATAAGGATTTCTATGGCTATGTTAAAACTCCACCACCAAAAGCAACTTGAGAGTGGGGGAGCTTATTTCACCGTATATCACAGTCCATCACTGAGAGAACACAAGGCAGGAACCTGGAGGTAGGAGCTGATTAGAGGCCATGACAGACAGAGTTACTGGCTTGCTCCCCATGGCTTGTTCAGCTAGCTTTCTTCTCCCTTCCTTCCTTCTTTCCTTCCTTCTTTCCTTCCTTCCTTGTTTCCTTCCTTCCTTCCTTTCTTCCTTCCTGTCTTCCTTCCTGTTTTTCTTTTATTCATTCATTCTTTCTTTCTTTTTATCTAATTTTTTTGGTTTGCTTGTTTGTTTTCTTTTTTCCCAACCTTTTGATTTTTTGAGAATTTCTCTGTGTAGGCCTGGCTATCCTGGAACTTGATCTGTAGACCACATTGGCCTCAAATTCTTGATATCAGTCTGCCTTGGTCTCCAGAGTGCTGGAATTAAAGGTGTGCCCCACCATGTTGGACATCCTATTTTCTTATAAACATCAGTGTCAATGCCCAAAAATACCCACAATGGACTGGTCTCAGACATATCAATTAGTTTTTAAAAAATCGTTCAAAAATGTGTCTGCAGACTAATACTATGGGAGAGTTTTCTTAATTGAAAATCCTTCCCAAGTGACTCTAGTTGACTTAAAATTAGCCAGCACAAGAAATAAGTATGTATACACCATGCACTGCTTAATATTTATAAGTGTGTGCTGATACAGCATTTTAAAAATCAAATGTAGGGGTTACACAAATGCCTCAGTGTTTAAAATCTTGTGTTAATCTTGCAGAAAATATGTATTCAGTTCCCAGCACCTACATGGCAACTCCTGTTCCATGACATCTGATGCCCTTTTCTGGTCTCCATGGGCACCAGGCACTCACATGGTACACAAACATGCAATCAGAAAAAACACTGATAGGACAAAACAGAAGCCTATGGTTTGATAAAAGTTCGTCAAAAGCCCTACATCAGACAGAGTGCTAATATCCAAAATCTAGGAAGAACTTGAGATGTTAGGCACTGACAAACCAAATAACTTAATTTAAAAAGTAGGGTACTGATCTAAACAGAGAATTCTCAATAGAGGAATCTCTAATGGCAGAGAAACACTTGAAGAAATGGTTAATGTCCTTAGTCATCAGGGAATGCAAATCAAAATGACTCTGAGATTCTACACTATACCCATCAGAGTGGCTAAGATCAAAACCTCAAGTGACAACTCACGCTGATGAGGATGTGGAGCCAAGGGAACACTCTAACACTGGTGGGAAGGCAAACTTATACAATCACTGTGGAAATCAATTTGGTGGTGTCTCAGAAAACCGGGCATAGCTCTACCTCAAGACCTAGCTATACCACTCCTGGGCATATATCCAAAAGACGCTCCACCATTCTGATACTATAAACTAACACATAACTCTTGTTTTCAAAATCAATTCTAATAAAATATTTTAAGAGTAGAACCTAGAATCAAAACGTCATTGAGATGGACAAGTGCAGGAGATGCTGAAGTGTTCTAAACAAGGTACCTCATGGAGAGAAGGGAAAGAAGTAGCACAGCAGTCACCAAACACAAGGATTTGTGTGGAACACAACAGTGTTCCAGGCCAAGGTTGGAAGTCCTCACCACGACAGATGAGTGACATTGTTCTAAAAACAACGCAAAACAACTGGTTCCCTAATTAGAAAAAAGTGCTGAATTTCTCCTACAATAAGAAAGTTAAAACTGGGTGTGTTGGATCACACTTTTAATCCCAGCACTTAGGCAGTTGAGACTAGAGGATGTGAGCCCAGCATGAGCTGCAGAGGGAGTTCAGACTAATCTGTGTCACCGAGTGAGACCCTGTCTCAAAAATGCATAGTAATAAGTAAAACTTAAGTATGAAAATAGATGAAATGTTTTTATATTCATCTTAATATAGGGCTTTTAAAATGTACTACTAAACATAGGATATACACATCATAAGGAATTAAATAGGAAGAGTCCCAGAAGTATTGAAAATTTCTTTACATCTTCTTTGTTCAAATATAGAATCCCTTAGTTAGCGGACAAATGAAGGGTCTGGATAAAATTCATCTTAATGTGGGGATTGATATCTTTATATAAAGATGTAATGTATACCTTCCACTAAAGTGTTCCAGTAAAGTGCTGCAGGTGTGGCTACTGTGTCATGTGCATCAGTAGGTGGCAGAGAGGAAAGAGGCCATGTCTACCCTCAGTGTTCTGACCTGTGAGCATCTGAGTAATTAGTAGCCTTACACTCCCTGAAAAAAAAAAGCCTGAGATGGCCACCAGTCCAGTGCCAGTGGGGTCCAGACAGGGGGCTATCCTCAGACAGCCAGTCCAGCTCCATGCATACCTAGACAGTCTGCCAGGGCAGGGAGTAAGCCAGAGATGAGATGAACCCTACTTGGGGCTTCAAGGCCCAACAGGAGGCAGGCAGAGACTAGAAGAACCCACCTGGGACCACCACTGAGACCCCAGGAAGGAGTGAGCCCAAGACAGATGACCCCTGCATGGGGCCACGGGTGTGGGCCTGGGAGAGGAGTGAGACTGAACACGAGTCTGGTACCATGGGAACATGACAGGAAGCTAGCCTGAGATGACCACCAGTTTGGTGCCTCACAGGTCTGGGAAAAGACCGTGCCAGAGGTGACCCCCTGCCTGATGCCATGATGCACTGGTGGGGCATAGTACTCCTGAGACCACTTCTGAGATGACATCAGATACTCCAGAGGACCAGACACCACTAACAGGAGCAAGTAAGTGGTGGAGAAATGGAAGGATGTGGGCACCATGAAGAGGGACAGAACTGGACACTCAAAGGTAGTGAGGAACAGCCTGATGTGAGTGGTCAGTGATACAGCCTTGAACCATTGTGTGGTCCTGGCCTGTGTTGATATGGGAGCGGGGTCATATTTGGGCTATGGCCCTGCATTAGCAGGGGGTCTCTTACCACCAAAGGCCAGGTGGACATCCCTGGTCTGGGACATATTGATGCCTGAGGACTGAGAAGAACTGCCCTCACCCCTCACCTGTGCATAGGGGAGAGCTGGCCCTGGGGGTTGTGAGAGCAGGTAAGCTGACCCTGCCTCTACCCAGCTGCAGTTTTCAGGAGAACATACAGTAGTGCTGACCCTAGTTGTGAGAGTTGTGGGTGAGTGAGCTAGAGAGTGAGAGCATCAGAGAGTTGGCCCTTCCACTTGTCTCCCATATAGTGGCATGGGCATTCTCCCCCAATTGCCCCTTGCCATCGGGAGCAGGTGGGAGACCTGTCCCTGGGGTCATGAGAACAGGAGAGTGGCCCTTACCTGGATAACACAATAGAGCTGACCGTGGGGATGGGGTGGGGGCGGGGCATGGATGAGCAGGCCCAGAGGACATGAGCATGGGAGATCTGGCCCTGCTTCTTGTCTGCTGTGTGGAGGCACAGAGAAAGGAGAGATGCCCTCCCCTTTCTTTAGCCCTCACCACCTGCATCTGCTGGCCCCACCAGGTCATGCAAAGCACGAGAGTTGTCTCTGTCCATCACTTGCTGCAGCATTTGGGACAGAGCAGGTCAGGCATTTCACCTGGGCAGCACGGTAGAGCTAGCCCTGGACATAGGGGATTGCGGGTAAGCCTGCCCTAAGGGTGTGAGCATGGGAGAACTAGCTGTCTGCTATGCAGTGGTACAAAGGAGGGAGAGATGCCCTCCTTGCTTCCCTAGACCTCCGCCACCTATGGCAGCAGCAGGCGAGAGAACTGGACCGAGGGTCATAAAACTGGAAGAACTGTTTGGTCATAGTCACCCCAAGGTCCTTTATACTGTTTGTGGCTATTGTGAAGGGGGTCATTTCCCTAATTTCTTTCTCAGCCTGCTTATCCTTTGAGTATAGGAAGGCCACTGATTTGCTTGAGTTGATTTTATAACCTGCCACTTTGCTGAAGTTGTTTATCAGCCATAGGAGTTCTCTAGTGGAGTTTTTGGGTCACTTAGGTAGACTATCATGTCATCTGCAAATAGTGATAGTTTGACTTCTTCCTTTCCAATTTGTATCCCTTTGACCTCCTTATGTTGTCGAATTGCCCGAACTAGTACCTCTAGTACAATATTGAAAAGATAAGGAGAGAGGGGCAGCCTTGTCTAGTCCCTGATTTTAGTGGGATTGCTTCAAGTTTCTCTCCATTTAGTTTGATGTTGGCTACTGGTTTGCTGTATATTGCTTTTACTATGTTTAGGTATGGGCCTTGAACTCCTGTTCTTTCCAAGACTTTAAGCATGAAAGGGTGCTGAATTTTGTCAAATGCTTTTTCAGCATCCAATGAAATGACCATGTGGGTTTTTTCTTTGAGTTTATGTAGTGGATTGCATTGATGGATTTCCGTATATTGAACCATCCCTGCATCCCTGGGATAAAGCCTACTTGATCATGGTAGAAAATTGGAATAACCAAAACATAATCCACACATCAAATGATGTACAGGAAGAACGGAGGAGTGGCCTGGTTCTGGAAAGACTCAGTGTAGCAGTATAGTGCAAAACCAGAACAGGGAAGTGTGAAGGGGTGAATGGGAGAACAGGAAGAGAAAAGAGGGGTTATGGGGCTTTTGGGGAGTGGGGGGCCAGAAAAGGGAAAATCATTTGAAATGTAAATAAAAAATATATCGAACAAAAAGAAATGAAAAAAAAAAAAGAAACCTTTAGATGCCTTAAAAAAAAAAGTGGAAAAACTGGCCATGTCCCTCGCCAACTGCAACACTCAGGAGAGTGGCCTTGCACCTTGACTGGGAAGCAGGGCCCAGCTACTTCCGGTTGCAAGAGTTGCAGGTGACCTAGCCCTAATGGCCCAGGGCCCACGAGCTGGCTCTACCCCTTACTGGCTGCATCATTGGATTGGCTAGCCAGGACAGGGGAGGAAAGTTGGTCATCTTGGTGTAGGTGTGGGAGAGTTGGTGGGCTGAGATACCTCTCAGGATCAGATCCAGGGCTTTGAGTAGTCCCACCCCAACATTTGCCCTATCGATAAACTGCTGAAGTGTGTGAAGAGGCTGGTCCTGCAGATCCAAAGCTACAGGATTTCCATGACACAGGGTAATGACAGGATATACAAGAGAAGTCCCTTTGAGGTTGCAGTTTAGAGAGTGTAGCAGAAACCAGAGGTCCAGTACCAGACCAGTGACTCATTGCGATGAACATCTGCAAGGAGGGAAGTGTGGACCAAAGGATGTGCTGTGGACACAGTGAAACACGCAGGTTCCACAGCAAGATGTTTTTTTCTTTTGTTGACTGGGGGGAGGGGCGCATATGGGTTGGGGGTATGAAGGGAGGGGAAAATAAATGGGATTAGATGTGAAATTCACAAAGAACCAATAGAAAGATTTTTAGAAAGATATAATTGGAATAATAGGGGAAAAATCAACATCTGAACCTTTTTTTATAATTTGAGAAAAGAAAAGCAAAGGAGATAATTTTCAAAAGCACCCAAATGAACATATAAAGAACTTCAAAATTTTCTTCGAAATCAAAAAATATATATAAATTAGAATGATTGATATCTTTCTACTTATCAAAGATCCCATAGTTTTTAAAGGTTGTATTCTAAAATCTGCTTTAATAATTCTTCTGAAGGGCAACTGGCAGCCATCGCCACCTATTGGTGGTGAATGGGAGTGACCTGCTCTTGTTAGGAACCTTGGTTTGTGGCTTCTCCCTGAGGCCTGATAAATCAAATTTGGAAGTACAACAGCTGTGTGTGTGTGTGTGGGGGGGGGGGGGGTCTGTGTCTGTGTGTGTCTGTCTATGTGTCTGTGTGTGTCTGTGTCTATGTGTGTGCACATTCACACTTTGATTTAATACATCTGTTGCAAGAAATTATAATAAAGAAATAGGATCAAATGAGGAGAACGTTTGTCTGCTATCAACAGAAAAATCTGTTCAGTACACAAATTCGTTAATTTAGAGATGGATAAAAATATTAAGGGAAAAAAGTCCTCACTTTGATGATCTAAAAAGTGATCAAGGGGTGGCCAAGATCATAAGTCCTTTTCTTGTCTTTAAAGTCTGGGATTATAGACATCAAAGGCCAAAAGAAAATAGAATTAGACATAATCTCATTTTTCTTTTTCTTTGTGCATGTGCGTACTTTATTTTTCATACATCTTTCTGCAATAAATACAAACTGCCTTTCTCATTAGAAAAGAAGATGCTTTTGAATATGACAGGAATTACAGAGATGAAGAAGAAGGAATCTGCAAAATTGATGTGTTCTTTTGGTTGTGGAACTGGTCAGAGGGATAAAATCAAGTCTCAGTGCTGGCAGTTGTGCTGGGAGCGCCATCACACTGGAGCTTCTCAGGGAGCACCATCACACTGGAGCTTTTCAGGGAGCACCATCACACTGGAGCTGTGTGGGGAGCACCATCACACTGGAGCTCTGTGGGGAGCACTGTCACACTGGAGTTGTGCAGGGAACACCACCACACCGGAGCTTTTCAGGGAGCACCATCACACTGGAGCTTCTCAGAGGCACAGCATCACACTGGAGCTGTGTGGGGAGCACTGTCACACTGGAGCCCCAACAGCTTCCTGTTGTTAGTCCATTTGCTTTCACTTCTGAAGCCTCTAGAATCTCATGCTTGTGTTCCTTGTATATCCATCTGCCTCTGCAGAACTAAATCCTCCCAACTCCTGCTTGCCTTTCTCATTTCAAAACCTATTTCCAAAAATAAATAAATAAATAAAAAGGCTTCCTCTAATTCGCAGCACTTTTCCACTAGCAAAATCTGTGATCTGTGAAAATCAATTCACCTCCCTGGGAGTCAGTTTTCCTGGCAACGGGGACTGGTGAGTCTATATGCCTCCATGGGGTTGTGATGCGAACATAATGCCTGGTAGCTGGGTAAGGCACAGTAAGCAAGCAATGGCTTTTTCTTTGAGTCTGTCCCATGACACCCTGGCTATAGGAGATATTCATATATATATATATATATATATATATATATATATATATATATATATATAAATTCTAAGTGAGAGGAGCATTCTAAACAAAAAGACTTTTTGATGAAAAAAATATGAAGGTATCTTTTCTAAATCTGAGCCAAGGAGGGTGTGCTCTCTTCCATGTTCCCTGTTTAAAAAGTCCCTGGTCCCTTGGTCCCAAAGTCTCTTCAGAGCCTGCACATTTTCGAATTTTGCTCCAGAGAGGACTGCCTTTGATTGATTGCTTAGCTTATCATAGTTTGGTGAGGGAATTTCTCAGAAGACCTCTTGCTTTGATTTCCTGTTAAATTTTTACACCAATTCATTAGCTTGTTTGAAAGAGATCTTTGAAATAGAAACCATGAGGTCATAAGGGTTAGCTCCTTGTAAACTGATTGTTTCTGGGATATCTGGGAATCTTGTCTGGTTCAATTTTAAGCGAAGGGCAAAATAAGCAGGTGGGCACAAGAAAAAGGAGTCACGTGGGCCATTTAGATAATGAATTAACTGCTTGTTCTGCAAAGCTGAGTAAAGCCCAGGTTCTGAACAGAAGGCCATCCATGCTAATATGCTCATGTGAATTATTCCTCAGAGGGAAGAACATGCCAGGCCCCTCTGCCACTATTGAAATATTTAGAAGATTCACTAAGAAATGCCCGGGAACCATGGAGAAGACTCAGCAGATCATTGCCATTGTGAGCACCCTGGATTGTCAGTTGTTTGAGACACAGTCTGGTGGTCAGGTTTCCCCCAATGCTCAGTCAGTTGTGTTCAACCTGAAGGTACTTCTTGGTCCTCTGACCCTTGGTGACCCAAACAACTGTGCTTAGAGGCAAGCAAGATAGGAGTTTAGTCTAAAATAGAGGATGCCCTCAGCTGCCCAGACACTGATTAGCTGCACTAAACAATTAGTTAGGGAGCAATCCAATCCCTGGTGACAATTAGGATGGTTGAGACATCCTGCTGACAGCTGTGGTGACAGCGAAGAGTAAAACTACCCCACACTGAATCAAGACACTTGGTCCTTCTGATTTACAGGCAGGCCCTACTGCCACCACATATGGATTTCGAAAGGACTGAAAAATGACCCAGAAGAGCTCCTGCTGCCGAACGGGACATGAAGACATGATTCCCTGTAATCCAAGCAGAGATTCTGGTGCAAGGCAAACTGGCTATGCCCTTCCCCTACAATAAGGTAAAATTTAAAAGAACATCAAGGTGATTTCAGAGAGCGTACACCACAGAGCCGAACACACCGACCCTTTATGCCGTAGAAGAACAGTTCTGAGAAAACACTACACTTAGGGAATCCAGAAGCCCCCAGATGCCAACAAGCCACCTACTGTCTTGCTACCTCTCTGAGACAGGAAACATTTCCATGATAAACATAGTGAAGAAAGAGTTGTCTGACTTGAAAGATTTTGTATATTTACACAGGGTTATTTTCCAATTCCTCTATCAAGTCAAGAAGCCTGTGAATGTGCTCTTAGGTAGATCCTTCCTTAACATACAGGAAAAAAGCACACATTTCTTCAAAAGCATGCCGAGGAATGTGTCCACACCTTACATCCGTCTTCCCTGTGAGAAAAAGAAAAATGGGACCAGGGAGGTGGATTTCTGTTTCCGCTCTCCTTTTTAGATCCTCGGGTTACAGGATATTAAAAATAAACCTAGGAGACAATGCAGAGAGTTTTTGGAGAAGCTGGAAAAGACACCATAAAACAAGGATTGCAATCAGCACAGGGTGGCGGCAGCTGAACTCATTAGGCCAGTCCTAACAAAGCCAGTCCTGTCCCGCCCCGCTCGGTCCGTTAGATAGAAGGGCTGTCACACAATCCAATCCAAACACGTTCTCTGTCCATATTGGGTTAAGAAAATACAGTGCCTGTCATTGTCTCCAAATGACAGACACCCACAGATGGAAGGTGGGGGAATCTGACTTCCGTTCAGTTCACCGCCCCAGTTCAGTGCATAAAGTCTTCCACACCACCATGCCAGCTCTGGCCTGGGTACTGACTAAAACTCCTACTCCCTTGTGCCTCTACTGTTAGGGAAAGGAGAGCCCTGGGAATGCATATCTCTTCTTGCCTTTGTTGTTCAAGGACAGAGATTTGTCCCTTAAATTGTTCTCTTTAATGTGGAGTACCTTAAAATGGCTTTACTGGAGCAATATGTTTTTTGATGTATAAACCTCTATTCTGGCTCTCCAAATCATTTTCCCGATGCCTTAGAAGTTACTGAAGCAGCGTGAAATTTGACTCAGTGAAAATAGCCGTCGACATCTGTGATACATGCTTCAGGTTGTGCTTTTTAGTTTCAGCAGCCTACCCATGAAAATTCAACTTTGCGCTGTGAAAGTTCCCTTTGACTCCCTCATTGAGTATATATACATACATATATGTATGTATATATATATATTACACACACACACACACACACACACACACACACACATATATATATATGGAAAAGTTTTTGTTCACAAAACCATGGTGTGGAAACAGAAAATCAAAGGGCAACCAAGTTTGATTTTCTAGGAAAAAGTCCATACACACTTATAAAAAGAGAATTTGAAAGTAGACACCCTTGCTTAATTCTACGTTCAAATGAAATCCATCAGATCCTCTGGTTTTCATTCATTATTTTGAAATTATAGACAAATACTTTCTGTATTTCGCAGATGTCGCATGAGGAACTCATTTCCAATATATGATATTAAATGTATGTAGTCGTCTCAACAATAAAGGCCCTTTCTCAGAATCAGGGACGTAAGAGGTTTTTTTTTTTTTTTTCTGTAACAGTACTTGATTTTCTTTTAGCATGCATATATTTCTGTAGAAAATACCAATTTTTTTCAATATTTAAACATTAGATTTAGCATCTTATATCCACTGATTTTGAAGTATTATTAAAGAGTTCTAGAATCATATCATATATTTTTAGAAATTTAAAATTAATTCAAGTAGAGTTGATAAATTTACACTTTTTAGTGAGTTTAAAATATGAACATGCAAAAATGATGGGCGTATCCAATTAATTTTATACCATATATGATAATTATCTATTTATGCACAATGAATAGTTTAAAAAATCATTTGATGGTTAAGGTTAAAATATTTTTATATCAAAACGAAGCTTTCTTTGGAAGTTTAGTTGGTTAACAAAACTACCGTGGGTAGCTAGATCACCATGGCATTTTACTTCAAACAGGCCATTAGAGCTCGTAGAAAATAGCATGCACGGTGGTTAACGACCAAATTATTAAAGAATTTATGACAGAGAAATCAGCACTCGGGTGTTCTACGGGTATTCAGTGACTGGGGATAGCGTCCCGATCTGTGTGATATGTAAGTAAACAGAAAAGATGAGAAATGCTAGGCAGAGAAAGTGCGACCCTAGTTGTATGGATGAGGTTGTATCTTTTAAAAGTATAAAGCTAAAACGGACTCCTTGAAAGTTCAAATTTGTACAGATTTTTTTAATTTACTACAAAAAAATTCAGGAAAAAATTTAATTCTAACTGAAATTGCGACAGCTCTACCACTCCTTTAATCCCAAACCTTTATTTCTGTCACCTGTATAAACATACTTGAGATAGCTAAGAATACAAGTATCCAACTGACTTTTAATTACTTCGTTATTTTCATCAGTGCTGTCTGCCAGTCGGTTTTTAATGTAAATATTTTACATGTACAGTGAGAAAGAGCCTGAGATTCTTTCTCTGTAGCTGGAGCAGGACTGTTCAATCCGGGCCTCGGAGCGCCACCCCATGGCAGTCCTAGTGAAGCACACCATGGTCCCCTAGTCTTCATTACTCTCTGGGCCCATTTAAAACATCAGTTCTCAACAACTTCATTTTCTGCACGAGCGGTTGAGTGGTTGCTGACTTTAGAAATCTGTTTGAATCATTCCTCCTATGACATAAAGAACCCCCACACTCCCAGAAAGAGTAAAAGATGTGTGGAGATTTGAGTAAATGAATTCTACCACAACAAAGAACTCCCTGTGAGCCGAGCCAGGTCTCCAAACTACTAGCGAAATTATCGGCTATAATAACCATCAAGACTATTCATAATGTTTTCTATATTGTTGTGTTGCAAGGAATCATAAGTTTGAGCAACTGCCAAGAGGAATAAACAAAAATAAATACAATTAACGTCTCTTAGATGTCAAATCAGAATTTGCATGTGTGGGCCATTACATTTAGGAAAAAGGAGAAACACCAGAGGATGAGATGGAAATTGTAACAAACGCAAATAAAATGCACTGCGAAATGGCAATTAAAGTTCTTCGTGGATTAAAGACAGATTTTTTTCGGGGGGGGGGAGTTGGGGGCTTTTGGGTTTGTTGGTTTTGTTTTTACAGCAACACATTTCTCTCCTCCCCTCACAACAGATTCCGATTATACAGAGTAAAAATGCCCTTATTCCCTTTCCAGTGGCCCTTCCAAAGCTATTTTTAGGTTACATGGAATGCCATCACTGAAACTGTACCTGTCACTTCCGTATCCACCACTTCAGAATGGACATGTTTTCTTAACATTAACTCTACGGCTGCTTGCACTAACAACAACAACAACAAAAGTAATGTTCCAGTTTCAATATTAGTAAATTCTATACACGCACACACGTGCTTCACGAGGGAAAGCCATATGCAAATGTAACCAGCCCAGGGCTGGGCTCTCATCAGAAGGAACTCTGGGACAAGAGGATTCAGAGTCTGGGCCAATGTTTCTGAACCCTCAAGTGTCCTCCCTTGCTGGCAAAAAATCTTCCAGCCGACTTACGAACGGCTTTTCTCTGAATGGGAGGTATCACGGGGGTGAAAAGCAGTAGCAGCATCAACTGTAGGAAGAGACTCCGTTCTGTGAAAAAAGTTCAAATAGTGCAAAACTCCCCAGGGGAAACAGCGGAAATGTGCCCAGCGCAGCCATTAAGTCGGTCCCCTCCTTCCACCCGGCTCTCCTCCAGTGACCACCGTCTACGGGACTGCTGCTATCCTCTCTGTTGAGGATTCTTATTTTCAGGATAGCAATGACAGCAAAGCACCGTCAGTGAGCCAAACTGCCAATGCTCTCTCCAGGGAGGGAAGGAATATCCCCGAGTTTTGAAGATAGATCATGAGAACGTTTCGCATAAAGATGCTGCGATTTTGTGGGATGGCATAGCAATGGACACACACATACACAAACACAGACACACAGACACACACAGATACACAAACACTCACAAGTGAACAACCCGTCAAAAGAAAAGACAGTATGAAACAAAAGGATGTCTTAATACTTCATATTTCATCTTAACATTACTATATTTTCACAAATTATAGGCTATAACAAATAGAATATACATCATGCAACAAAAACATTTTTAATACTTCGTACTCCAGCTTAACATTGTTATATTTTCACAAAGTTCACAATGTAGAAAATAAGAAGTTTTTATAAAACATTTATTGTATAAAGAATAATAAACAACGCTGAGTAAGAATTTCAACGCAGCTATTCTTCAGAAGGCCCCACCTCCCCTTCATTATTTTACTTCCCTTCCTACCTTGTCCTCTGTGATATTCATTTCCCTTTTAAAATAACAGTCCCACCATCTACTGAATGTGAACTGAACGATTTCACATGATTTTATCCGCTGACTTTTAAAAGAGGTCCATTTTCCCCGAGGGTGGAAATTTCAGAGAAGCCATGAGCATCCATTTCTCTCTCCTAGCCAAGATTCAAGTTTCCCAGAATACACAGCCCCTCCCCAAGTAAGCCTCTAAGTCTTCCTGATTCCAGCTTGTTAAACTGCGGATGGAAGTGTGAGTGTGTGTGTGTGTGTGTGTGTTATATATGAGTATATGTGTGTACGTGTGTCTGTGTGCATGCGTGTGTGTCTGTATGCATGTGTGTGTATGTGTGTGTGTGTGTGTGTGATAACAACCAGGGCCTTCTGTGGATCTAGGATCAGCCCTGAGTGTAGACTGCTGCGGAGTAGTTGGGTAGCTCTGATTAGTGACTTCAAGGCATGAGACCCATCATCCTGTTACCTTGAAACATGGCTCAAGACGAGTTCCTAATGCTAGAGTCAGCCCTTTGACTTAAGGCCGTGTTTGAGAGCAGGTAATCCAGGGACAGGCATCCTGCTCTGCTGAACCAACCACGTATTCGCGAGAATAATAAATCTTTAGCTTGGCTTCTCGGATCTTGATCTAGAGGAGACTATGAAACTATGGCAACAGAGGGGTCACTAACAGGAACTCTTGAAGACCTGCAATTGACAACTGTTAAAAGCCACATTGGCTAAAAGTAATAAGTGCTTTAAACTTCAGCCAACATACCAGCAGGGACCAGTGTTTCCCTGCTGGAGGGTGGCGACAGAGGCTGGCTTCCCAAGGCAGTGGCATGACACCAAGTTTCCTCCCCAGATTTCTTTCTGGGGTTTCATTATTAAAGAAATACACCAATGATTCACAAAGAAGGTGAGTGTGGAAACAAGTGTAGGGAGAAAAATGACTGAAAGAAGAAGTTGCCAGTGCTTTGACAGGTCAGCCCAGAAAACATGGATTCTTCCAGGTAATATGGAGCGCCTTCTTGCAAAAGGTAACATGGTGACTCAATTACTAAATAGGAACTGTGGTGGCTTAAATGAGAAATATCCCTCCACAGGCTTGTGGACTTGAGCTTTTGGGTTCCAATTGGTGGTGCTATTTGGGGAGTTTATAGAACACTTAGGAAGAATAGCCTCGCTGGACGGAATGCATCCCTGAAGGGAGGACTTTGGTCCCTGGAACCCATGCAGAAAGGTTAGTGGGTCCACAGAATTCACTGGCCAGAAAATCTAGGTAGTCAGTGAGCTCAGAGATCAGAGAGAAAGAGCCTGCCTCAAAAAATAAGATGGGGAGTAATAGTGGGGGGACATTTAACCTCTGCCCTCCAGATGCACACCCCCCATGCACATGCATGCACACCACACACAGATTCACATACCACACAAACATACTCACAAACATACATACACACATACACACATACAATAACTAAATAAAGAGAAAACTATGGTTCAATGGAGAAATATAATGTCTTCTTGTTACATTTTAGTGCATTAGGGGGCTGCTTCTGTGTAAGTATGTGCATGTGTGTGTGTGCATGTGTGTTCATGAGTGGGGTGCACATGTATAGGTACATGTTCATATGTGTGCCTCTGTGTGTGTGTGGACGTGAGTGATAAACCCCGAATGTTATTCCCCAGGCACTGCCCACCTTGTTTTGCATGTTTTTTTTTTTTAAAGACAGATCTTACACTTAGCCTGAACGTGATGAGGAGAGAGGCTGTCTGCCCGGCAAGTTCCAGAGATCTGCTGTCTCCACCTCCTCAGCCTTGGTATGATCAGGGCATGCCACCACGCCCTGACTTTTGACTTGGGTTCTGGGGACTGAATTCAGGGCCTGATGCTTATACAGCAAGCACTTTACCAACTGAGCCATCTTCCCATTCCTCCAATGTCTTTTCTAAATCGAGAACCAGCTGTTGAAACAACAAAGCACACACTTTGATCCACAGTCCCTGGGTCTTTATAAGACTCTGCCCCTAGAGAGATTCTTGCAACTGCCTTACAAATCTAACAGTGCAAATAAACTTGTTTTTAAAGAAACTATAAAGATTCTGATGGCTTGCAAGAAATTTATCATGAGTTATTCTAATTTTTCCTCTATGGTGAACTAAAAGCCAACAGATATGTAGAATTTTAAAACAACCATAACAAATGTTCTCTTTATATACAGGGAACAACAAAATTTTACAGTGATATGCACATATACAAAAATGAATTTTCAGATGATATGTAAATTTTAGATAATTAAAGAATAATTTATATGCAAATAAAGTGTTGATCATAACTGTAAAAAACAACACAGTTAACATGATTTTACAGAGAAGTATTTGCTTTCTATATGTTTTTATAGAATAAGGAATTTTTCCAGATTCTCATAGATTTTGTTTGACAATAATAATACATAGTATTATTAGTAAAGTTATCCTCTAAGATGGGATTGTTTTAATATACTGTTGCTTTACATTATAACCTTAAATCTCATGTGTAATATCTGAGTAATGGAGAGTCAGTTTTCCACTAGAATAACAGAAAATGCTACCAAATGGTATGAGCAGAAAGGGAGAAAGAAATTCTACAGAAATAAAGTGATATACATCTCTTTATAAGACTTTATACACTCTATATAGACCACAAAAGAGGAACAAACTATCGTATTTTGATTGATCATTTGAACTCTAAAATCAAAAATCATCACCAAATATTTTTATTTTTTCTTTGTGTTTTTAAATGTTTCTATAGCATATATTAATTATTAATAATACGTTTCATTATGACATTATCATATAGATATGTTTATATATGTCCCCACACTTCTCCCCCACTCCCTACTAGCCCAGGTTCTACTTTTATATCTTCTTTTAAATAATAAATGTCCCTGTTTGCATACAATTCATTTATCTTTCAACTTCAGTCTTTATTATTCAATTTTACTAAATTTTGCCATAATACAAAAAAAACCAATTCTTGCTCTGTGGAAGCAAATGTCTCCATTATTTTTCAGACGAACTTGATACAGCAATATAGACACTTTGAACTTTTTCTAGGATTGTATTTTTTTTTCCTGAGCAATCATTTTAACTTTTGAAATCCCAAACTTCAGTTCCCCTCTCAAGCAACCATGCTTTGAGAAATGCCCAAATATTTTATATTTTCAAATCCTTGAACAGAAATATTTTTTAAGTCCTCATTGCTTATAAAACTTTTCCAGAAAGCAGATTGGCAAGAACGAAAAGAAGAATGCATTCTGAAATAAGCACCGCTTATTTACAATAATGAACCGAACTTTTTAAAATCTAATTTTAGCCAGTAAAAACAGGGCAGAACAGGATGATGATGTTCACAGAGGAGAACTATGCTGTTCTGAGATAACACGTTCGTCGCTAGGCAGGAATCGGTCAAGTCCAAGAAATGATGTAAGTTTCACAATTCCTTTACTCCCATCCAGGGAGTTGCAAATCTACTTCCTGTTGTTTTTATAAAATACGCTATTTGGAAGCCCGAAAAAGGTGACGTTATTGAAAATCAGTGCTTAAAGTTAGCTGTGAAATTGCCTGTTGGCATTTGGGGTCTGGCTCTGTAGTGGATGAAATGTGAGTTGTGAACGTCGGTGCTAAATAATTCCATTGCACAGGCACTAATTTACAGAGCCATGTTTTACTTAAAGTCGGAAAGCAAATCTAACTGAGAAAGTAAATTCGCCCATGAATAACACTCTCCTTCCCAGGATCTGTGATTGGTTTGCTCTGCAGATCCTCTCATTTGGGCTGGTTGAATATCAAAAGTCTGCCAGCCCTCCCAGGACCCACTGGTTCTCAGGGAGGTTCTGCCCATCTCTGTGATCCCCCTGAGTAACCCCTGTGTCCATACCCCAGGGCATCTTTCAACAAAAGTATCAGGTTTGCCTGTAATTCTGAAGTAAATGTTTGCTTGGTCTGTCACCTTGATTTTATTAAAGGTGTGCGTACAAAACATTAACGAAAGTTGAAAATTTCTCATAGAGGTTTTGAAATGTTCCAAATTTCTAACCACCAATCATTTTTAGCCTTTTGTCAATTGTTTGCACATGGCCAAGATCTCAAATTAATCAGTTAAATGGGCTGCTACAGATGTGGTCAAATACTTAGCTTCTTTTTTTTAATTGTAATACTTTGGTACAGATTGTAGACAATCCAACTAGATTCAGTACTCTATTTTACATTTTAAAGAGTATGTTGCCTAGCTTGCTCTGGTGAGTATCAAGGCTTTTCAAATAATATAATTTGAATATTTAAGAAAAAAAATTTAGTTGATGTCAGCCTCGGTGGTTTAACAATCTCTTCTTAAAGATTCTATTTCCAGAACCCAGCAGGCTAGAGACTAATTTTATTAAATCTGTATTGACTTTCCAGGCTTCTGCAATAGAGAGGCTATCTGAGACTCGCTTCACAGTTTTGTTATCTTAAATAATATTTGCACGATTTAGAAAAAAAAACTGGTCTAAAATTAAAAATTAAAACAATTTGAGGGCCACATGTGCAGTGTATGCACAAATGATATATACACACTGGTGCATGATTTCAGAACGTAGGCACACGGAACTACTGCCACCAACACCCCCAAGTTTTTCTTAACGGGAATGCTCCTTGGAGACAGAAGTACTTGGCAGAGACCTGCCTCTTAGCTGCACAGTCTGAGCTGCTGAGCTAAGTACAAATTTTAATTAAGTGTCAGGAGCGGTCCAGTCCCCGTGTGACGCACTCCTGGCCTGCTGATAGGTGGGGGAAGCAAAACAACTGTCTTCTGAGGGGGCTGCCGTGCAGTGGGGCTGAGTTGTGTGTGGTCCCTTCCACGTTTTCTGT
Organism: Apodemus sylvaticus; assembly: GCF_947179515.1. Lineage (NCBI taxonomy): Eukaryota > Metazoa > Chordata > Mammalia > Rodentia > Muridae > Apodemus > Apodemus sylvaticus. The sequence goes on from NC_067478.1 coordinate 41,255,870, forward strand.
CATCCCATTTGGGAACTGGGTCAGGATCTGTTTCTGTTGGCACTTTCCTCCTGTTGTGAATGTATTCGGTACGTTTCTCAAATGCTCCGTTGGTCTGAAAAACTGCTCAGTTGAGTCTGAGGCTGTGATGGACAGTTCCCTACCATCAGCTTCAGCATGGGTGATGAGATTCCTCAAAATGGAAGAGACAGATATGTTCTCAAAAGCAGAAGAAATAGGATGAGGCCAGGGCTAGCTATCGTGTATTCTCTGTTGTCTGCTCTTCCCTCTCCTTTCCTTTCCCTTTTCGCTTCTTTTCTTTTTTCTACAAATGTCCAAGAGTGCTTTATCTCTAGTTGAGGACAGCGATAAGGAAACCATGCCATGTTGGGTCCACCACTTGAAAACTGAGATGAGACGCACAGTTTTCCATTTGGTTCGCTGAAAGCCAGATAGTAGTTGTAAATGTTCTACAGACGGCTCTCCTTGGAAACTGCTTCTCGCTATCCATCCTTGGGTAGGGGCATTGCGGGTTTGCCTTTCTTCCCTCCTCACACTGAGTCTGCAAACCTGCAGCAATATGGACAGAGTCCCTGCTATTAGATAAACTCACATTTGTGTGTAAGAGCTTCCCATTTAACATACATCTTACATAGGGTAACTGCTTTTATAGTCTATAGTTCATTGCATGATCAGTCTGTCTCTCAGGACCAGGTCAATCCCACTACTTGTTGTCACCATGGTTTTGTGAAGACATTTGCTCATGGACTTGTTTTGTGCACACTGATCTGCACTCAACAGTAACACTGTTCCTCGCTCTTTCAGGAGCTAACAATGGAGACAAGATACACTGAATCCTCAGGGACAGAACACGACATTCAGGAGTTGGTCCTGGTGCCTGGATGTTTATGTATATAAAATTTTGCTTTTGTTGAAATTAATCATTCAACCTAACACTTAAAGCTACACAGCCATCACCTAAACTGTTCACACTAGCCACATCTGCAAGTATTTTTTTTTCTTCCAATTTTCAGTCCCATTAATTAAGACACAACTGTTACCCTGTGACCCTTCAGTTCACCTCAAATCCTAGGAGACCTGCTGCTCCTCTTCCCTAACCCTCTGTAATGCGCCCCATAGCTCCCACCAAGGCTCAGCATCTCTTATCTTAGTCCTCACCATCTCAAGGAAGCCTGCCCCCTCCTTCAGATTCAGGACCGAAAATGAAGCGTAAATCTTACGGGCTAATAAGCACGGCAGTTACTTCAATAAAATGTTACTTAAAAGTCAATAGGCTGCACATGTTAAAGACATTAGAGCTGTTAACAGGCCGTTGTAAAGCGAGCAGAATCTTTAATAACCTGTGTGTGATACTGAACCATTCCACTCTCAGCCCCGGGCAAGGTTAGCTGGCAGTAAGGCTCTGGCCACAGGGCATCAACTATCCTGCTGTCTCAGGGTCACCAGCCAGCCTGGATCCAGGGCTTGTTTTTATCCTCATAGCTTCAGCTCACACAGCTACAAAGGGAAGCTCCGAAGTTCTGCATTAGACTATCTCTAAAACCTGATTCCTCGCCTCTGCCTGAACAGAAGGAGACAGGACACCAAACGAAGCCAATGCAAACGGCACAAAATAGCCTGCTGGGATCTTCTGGAGACTCTGGGCCAAACCCCAGGCTTGTCAGCAAGGCATGCTTCCAGAGACCAAACCGGGGGAGGGGGGGGGGGGCGGAGGCTCCGGGGGGGAAAAAAGGCTGACAAGGGGGAAACATAATACAACAGGAAAAAACAACTGGGTGAATCCTCGTGTAGCATCTTGTTCTGCTTTTCCTGAAGCTAAGCAGGGCATTAGTTTTGTCTAAGGAAGTTTTTTCTAAACTACGCGGAAGTGGGATGTTTGTTTTAAACTGTTTCTTTCAAAGATGCCTGATGTAACAGAGACAATCCGGCTTCTTAGAGAGTGGCCCCGTCTGCTTGCCTGCTTCCACAGAAAGATAAGAAGAGATGCACATTTTCTTTGTAGTTTAAGTCGCTCTTAAATTTAGCAAATGTATTGAAGACTTTTTTTAAAGCCTGCATTATTAAACTAATGAAAGCTGGTTAGAAAGACTATCATAGCTTTAAGTAAACTTTCCCTAAGAGCAATTCATCTTATATCTTGATCATTATTTTTTGCTCCGAGATAGAATTTATAGATATCAGTGTCAAGCCTGAAATAAAGTCATGCAGTTACAGACACTAACACCACAGGAAGGAGAAACAAATTAGAGGCTGGGTTAAAGTTGAAAATGATGATAAAATGGTGTGATAATGTATAGAAGTTGCAGTGGCTTCACAGTGACACTATCTACTTTTTCATATACTCCTTGTCTTCATAGGCATGTGAGCTGAGCCTTGGATCATAACAGCTACAGCGCTCTGCATTTCTGTCTGTCCACTTTACAGTTTAATAGCACTACTTTTCATGTTTTTCTTTGTTCTTTTTTTAAAAAAATTTTTTATTGGATATTTTATTTATTTACATTTCATCTTGTTGCAGGAAATAATTTAAAAAACAAAAACTGGCATGTTCGTTAGCATGGACCTGTTTTTATCCCATGGAGACTCTCTGGACTGGAGTTCGCAAAACATCTCCACCCACCTCGCTAAGTTCCCACTGGTGGGTCGCTACCACACCAGCCCCACACTTCAAATCCCCCACAGCCTTTGTAGTGCCCATCAGACAAACCCACACTTTGCTGCCATACCTTTCTCCTGAGAATCCAGACTAGTCGCTGCATGAAGGAAAACCCCCTACAAACTTAGTTCATAAACAATGGTAATTCAATCGCTAGGCACAACTACTAAAATCCTAACGTGTAAGCCTTATTAAATCTAAATCCCCTGGTGGAGAATCCTGATAGATCCACCATTGAAACCGGGAAACACTCGTAATTACATCTTGTCCTCATGCTACTCCCATCCAAAAAGACCTCTCTCCTGCTTCCTCTCTTCCTCCGTCCAACCCAGAAGTCCTACTGGCCCAGTGATTGGCTCCTTTATTCATTAGGGAATTGGTTCACACACACACACACACACACAAAAACACACACACACACATACACACCTGATTATGACTCATTCCTTGTCTGCAGCCCTCCTGGGAGAGCAGAATTAGCATCAGCATATAAACAGCACCAGTCCCATCCACAACATCAACTGGTATCTCGTTTTCTGCGTTTTCTGGTTTCCCCTCTGCAAACCCCCTATGCCGTTTCTCCCTCCCTGCTTCTATGAGGGTGCTCCCACACACACCCACACATTCCCATCTCATTGCATTAGCATTCCCCTACACTGGGACATTGAGCCTTCATAGGACTAAGGGTCTCCCCTTCCTCCCACTGATGTTATTCTCTGTCACATATGTGGCTGGAGCCATGGGTCCCTCCATGTGTACTCTTTGGTTGGTACCTGGGAACTCTGGGAATCTGGTTGGTTGATATTGTTGTTCTTCCTATGGGGTTGCAAACCCCTTCAGCTCCTCCAGTCCTTGCCATAACTCCTCTTTTGGGGTCCCTGTGCTCAGTCTGATGGTTGGCTGTTCATTAAAAACCTGATTTGTTTTATGGGTAGGAGTGTTGGCTGGCATACAGGCATGTGCACAACTGCTTGCAGTGCCTAAAGAGACCTTAAGGGGGCATCAGATTTCCTAGACTGGAATCAAATGACTGTCATGTAGGTGCTGAGAACTGAACGCAAATCTTCTGCAAGAGTAGCCAGTACTCTTCTTACCTGCTAGGCCATTTCTCCAACTTTTCTATGTCTCTCTATCTTCATTACAGTAATTTAAACTATTCCACTATGTAGTCATATAAAATATAGGCATTGTTTCAGCATACACTTAGCTGATCACTTTTTTGGTGGTTCTTTATTTGAAGTACCTATGCAGTTTTTAAGATGTTGGTGATAACCAGGGGAGAGAAACTGATCTAAAATAAGGCATCTACAAAAGACAGATGCAGCTGTGGAAGTTGGTCCTCTTAGCCATCATAAGTTCTGGGAGATGGAGGAAACAGATTTGGGGTTGCAATAATTCAGAGAAAGGGCAGTTACAAATGATAACACAATATTAAGACAGGCAGAGAATAAAGGAGAGAACAGGAGGAGAATCCCAAAGCTCCCCAATGATAAATAAGTTTAACAAAACAGTGAAACTAAGATGATCAAAGAGCCTCAGCATCCAAAGTCGGGAACAAGACCTGATTTAGCCTTGGGTTAAAGACAGGGTTACCCTGGAAATGTATCATGTAGACCTACTCTCTGCAATGACTGAGCGAGACTCCCCTGGCGCTTTCGAGAAGAGAGAGCGACAGCATCGGCTCCATATGAACATTTAGCTAGTTACTTCATTGTTTTAGAATTTGCTTCCTGAGTCTGCTTCTATCTGCAGCACAGAGTGTAGCCAAGGGCAACATTTTTCATACTTTTAGCTCCCCTCAACTATCACACAGGGTAAGAGCTCGGAGCTGTCCCCTGGCTCATTGTGTGGGCTAATGAGGGGCTGTAAAGCATGATATATGTATAATGTGTGGTGTGAAATATTTAACACCTCTCTTGAGAAAGAAAATCCTAATTGTCCACCTGGAACGGTCTCCCTCGCCAATTAATTCCAGTTTGGGAGATTGACATAGAGGGTCCCACCTAATCTAACACACGCCTACAAAGGGCTTAGACAGGTGAGGAAGTAAAAACCCCTGCCTAAAAAAAAAAAATCACAAGACCCTTCGGAGGAATTACTGCCAGTAAAAGACCAGCTAACTTGCCCCTGTGCATTATAAGTAATATTTTTATTTTAAAAAAAGTTTGCTTTTGCTGAGGCTGCCTGGCAAGAACATTTAGAAAGTAACGAGTAGCTACTGAAGCTAACCAGGGACATTTTTTTTTTGTCTAGGGAATTTTCATTATGTTCAACATTTGGAAATTTCAACTAAAGATAATTGCAGGTAAGCGTCTGCCCACAGATGTATTCGATTCCCACTGTATTGTCTTAAATGGGCACTTGTACACAAAAGACCTCCTTCCTGAACAGTTCAGTCCTCCGGGGAGCAATTACACAGAATTATTCAGCAGCCAAGTTTGTTTTGTATCACTTGACTGGGTAAGGACAGAGAGAAAGCTGGTCCCTGTGGCACTGAAGGTAACAGATCATTTTTTACCTGAATGTTTAGTAGCTACATCCATCACGCTCCAATAACAAGGCTGCCCACACACAACACAGCTCATTTGTTTTCACCCCACTCTTAAAAGTTTACCACAAAGAACAACTCCAGCCTCAGCATCAATTTCATATTCCAGTTGACAATACACAGGGCTCTGATGGTCCTGATGTCCAGCAATGGAGTGGTCTACTGCAGGCTGACTTCTCTTAGCACTGACCGAGTCCACGTACAGTCCACTGAATTAATATGATTCAGTATGTAGGCTTTTACCTGGACAAGCCTTAAATGGGCTGCCCCAAATTTAATGACCATCATGACAGTCTTTAAAAGGCACTTTTATAAATAAGAAATTGCTTTTAATATGTTTTGCATTTGTTCCTTGGAATAATTCATCAGGTAAGTTTGATGATGAAACAACTGATTTGTTTTTCAGAAAATGCACTGTTGATTTCAGTAGGTTTATTTTTTGTTTTTGCTTTTGTTTTTGTTTCCGTTTGTCTTTTTAATAATCGTTCAACATGGCTGTGCCTAATAGGTATGCATTTAACCTTTAGCTCCTTAGTAGACCTTGTTTATCTAGTTGCAGTTTGGGTTTCTGTCTTTTGAGTTCGGTGTTTATTAAACATGATGTGGCATGCTCGAAACAAAGCCATTTACAAGCATTATCAGCTCTAAGCAGGAGTGCAAGCCTGTGAGTCAGAGAGGCCCCGTGCCGTTTCCTTCTGGACAGAGCAAGTGTTTACGTATGGATAAGGCACAGGGGTTACAACATAGCCCCACTCCCCACCACACACAAAGATATTGGCAGTAAGAAAGCTGAGAGTTGGCTATGAAACCAAGCATACTGAACGAGCTAAAGCATGCTCACTACAGAGAAAGGACGCTAAGAAAGATTGACTCTCTTCTAGACCAGAGTCAATGAGACTGAGACTTCATTACAGGGGTCGATATGCAAAGGTATGGCAAATGGGGATCGGCAGAGCTGATCCCATTGGGGACTGTAGACAGAGAGGATCCGTGGAATAGATTCAGGGAAGACCATGGTGCACATTCCAGGAAAGGGGCTCCTGCTGCTTCCAGGGTGCCACTCAGCCTCAAGACCGAAACTAGCCATTGTAAACCACGGGGGACCCTAGCACCCCAAAAGTTCAGCTCAAGTAAACTCCATACTCTCTGATTTCTTAAAGCTATTTGCTTTAAACATTTGAAGATACAGGTAGACGCCCTTGAAGGCTGTGTTTTCCTTGCAAGTTCCTGGCATTTCAAACATTCGACCACGGCCGATGCTTTTCCTGAAATCCCCACTTTCAGTGAAACCCATTGCCCACATAGAGGTGTGCACTGTAGAAACACAGCACTTAACGTGATAAAGGGTTTGGGAATCTCCAAGAAAGAATCAGGATCCATGACTCCCGCGGCTCACTTGACAAATCTTTGCTCAGAGTATGTCACTGGACCAATAGCATTTCAGAAATGCCACAACCGCAGTGTGACGTTGCCCCACTGTGTTTTCTTTCTTTTTTTTTTTTTCTTTTTTCTTTTTTTCTTCTGACACTGAGTGCCCTCCGCATCAGGAGGCACACGATGGAGAGAGTTGAAAGATGACAGGACAAGGGTGCTGAGTGGAGAAAGTTAGCCCCATTTAAGCCGCCTGCCTGTAAAACCAACCAGCTGAAGTGCTCCGGCGTTTCTCCACACGGGTCCAGAGAGAATTCATCAATTAGTGCTCGAAAACAGATCTCTGGTGACAGTACCTTGCAAATGCAGTAATCATCAACTCACAACCACGTCCGTAGCATGTGGTGACGGCATGTTGACTCTGATGGTGAACAGTTGTTGCTGTTGATAAGGCTGTGAGCTTTAAATCATTAGACGTGCTTGGCTTTGCGGTTTTGAACCCCCCGCCCTCCACGGCAGATGTCAGGGAGTAAAGTTATATCTTGAATAGGCTCCTGAAACCCAAAGCTAAAAGGGAAAACCATCAAAGGGCACGGAGCTCACAAGGAACAGGGTCCGACAAAGGCCCTCCCATGAGAGCCGCCTTTGAGAAGTGACGGGATAGGTTAAGTCTACTGTCCCATTTCTTTCCGGTTAAACGAAAAATGTTTGCCAGCTCAGTTTGCAGTACGCTGAAGTCCACAGCAAACTGTCAGCCTTAATCAATTTCCCATCCACTTTTATTCATTCTAAACACAGAGCATCATGGAAAAACTGTTTCTGATGATCAAATACACTCTCAGGAGAGTCTTTACTCTTTAGAATGGTGAGAGCAATTTGAGCATAATTTATAAAAATGGATAATCTTCTGAAAAGTCCACATGTGATGTTGTCTGTCCACTTCCACTTGCCAACACTGTCTCCCAGAAAGGAAAAAAAAATTGTCTTCCCTCCTCCCTCTGCCGGCAAGAGGAGAAGCAGAGGAAGAAAAACCGAAACCCAGAAATACATCTGCCAGTCAGGGAAATGAGTGACATAGCTGCTCAGAAAATAAATACCAACCCAATCACTTTAACTTGTCACTTCCGCTTGTCCTTGGGCTCTTAGCTAATTTTGATCTATCCACTGATTTCTACAGTTAGTGCCTCAACAGCCCCTACACCAGGTTCCGGGCCCCTGCAGACCCCAAGCCATGCCTGTTCAAGTTGTGGACCACTCAACTGTCTTCCAGGACCAGTTCTTTGTACTACCCTGCTGCTCAGCGATCACATGGACTGGGCACGTTCTAACAGCACATGCCACACTGTGTAGACTAGGCACACTGTGTAGACTAGGCACACTGTGTAGACTAGGCACACTGTGGCCTTGTTACTTCTTCTGCTCACTTTGTCTGAGTGGCTGGTTTAGATTTAACAAAAGCAGTTTTGTACTTTTGGCCACATTCCTGGGAAACAGTGACAGACTAGACATGAAGATGATCATGTAGGAGAGCATGTTCTTATATATTTGTGGGAAAGGGAAAGATTACTATAACACTATGTCAAAAAAAAAAAGTCCATCAAAACGATTATGATGAAAGTTTCTGTGAATCATCCAATTATCTGGACTCTCACAGGGTCATTTTTTTTTATTATTAGGCATAGGTTTTTACATATGTTACAATGTTTGCAATGATATCCACTAAATCATAGGCATTTGCAATGGCTCTTTGGCCCTTTGTCCCCTCAACGTCTTGCATGTTTGAAATTCAGGGTGCCTGTTTTAAGCCTTAATGTAGCATTTATTCCCTTGTAGCTCAATACAGTGACCCACTGAAGCATTTGACTACATCTAACATTATTGTTTTAATGGAGACTTAGTCATCTGATTCTACTTCGATGTACTGTTTGAAGCTCTTCATGAGGGCCTATTTTTGCTTTCTGTTATTTTTGGTTGGTTGGTTTTTGTTTGTTTTTTGTTTTGCTTTGTTTTGTTTGTTTGTTTGTTTTTATGAGGTAAGATTACAATCCTTAGTTGCTAGTTGCTGTCCCTAATCTATCAATAGCCAGGTGAAGCCGAAAGATTCCTTCATCATGAGCCCTAGTAAGTGGAACTAGGTTCTCTTAACGCTGCCTGTCAACAGCAATTGAGAGGGGACTGAAGTTTCTACTTCTCAAATGAATTTTGAAAAGTAAGCTAATCGTCTAGCCAAATTCCAAATAGCAAGTTGACAAGCCAGCTAAATTCTGAAGAGCTGTGTTCATCTACTACACTTCCAAATGGCCCATAAAGTTGTATGTTGCACTTTCTACATTCTCCAACTCTAGAGCAGAAAATACTCAGCAAGAGGGAGTGGGACAGAGGAGGGGAGATGGAGAGGGAGGGAGACAGGGAGACGGAGAGAAGGAGAGAGAAAGGGAGGGAGAGAGGGAGAAAGAGAGAGGGAGAAGGAGAGAGGGAGGGAGAGAGGGAGAGGAGAGAGGGAGAGGGAGGGAGGGACAGGGAGAGGGGAAGGGAGGGGTAGAGGGAGAAGGAGAGGGAGAGGGAGGGAGAGAGAGAGGCAGAAGGAGAGGGAGGGAGGGAGGGAGAGTGGGAGAGAGAGAGGGAGAAGGAGGGAGGGAGAGTGGGAGAGAGAGAGAGGGAGAGGGAAGGAGGGAGAGGGAGAGAGGGAAAGGGAGAGGGAGAGGCTGTGTGCCTGTGTGCCCATTGATCAGGACTTCTGTTATTTTCTTTCCTATTTCTCTGTGCCATTTCCACCATGTTGGTATTTTTGTTGTTGTAACACCTGAAGCCTTGACAGGGGAGTGTATAAAAAATGCCTGCCTGTTTTTAATAGCAATTCCTGTAAGTTTTCTCCTTACTTAAATTGACATGTCTATGCCATCATTATTCATTCCTTAATCTGCTTAATAATTCTTACTAGAACTTACTACCCAATATGTTGAACATATATCTGTCTGTTTGGTTTACTACGGAGATCTCACAACCTAGAAAGAAACCCAATGCAAATTCTTCATATACTGGTAATGAGTCTATGTATTCTTGAGACCCCTTTTAACCACTAATTGTCCACATGAAGCCTAAGAAGGAAGACCAAAGTATGGATACTTTGGTCCTTCTTAGATAAGGTACAAAATACCCATGGGAGGAAATACAGAGACAAAGTGTGGAGCAGAGACTGAAGGGAAGACCATCCTGAAACTGCCCCACCTGGAGATCCATCCCATATACAGTTACCAAACCCAGCCACTATTGTGGATGCCAACAAGAGCTTTCTGACAAGAGCCTGATATAGCTGTCACCTGAGAGGATCTGCCAATGCCTGACAAATACAGAGGGGGATGCTCTCAGCCAACCAACTGAGCACAGGGTCCCCAACAGAGGAGCTAGAAAAAGGACCCAAGGAGCTGAAGGGGTTTGCAGCAACATAGGAAAAATGACAATATGAAACAACCAGTACCCCCAGAGCTCCCAGAGACTTAACCACCAACCAAAGAGTACACATGGAGGGACCCATGACTCCAGCCACATGGGTAGCAGAGGATGGCCTGGTTGGACATCAATGAGAGGAGAGGCCCTTGAACCCATAAAGGCTCATTGACCCAGGGTAGGAGAATGCCAGGACAGGGAAGGAGTAGGTGGGTTAGTGAACAGGGGAAGGGACGATGGGATAGGGGGTTTTCGGAGGGGAAAGAGGAAAGGGGATAACATTTGAAATGTAAATAAAGAAAATATCTAATAAAAAAAGAAAAGAAATTCGGAGCCAGGCAGTGGTGGCACATGCCTTTAATCCCAGTACTTGGGAAGCAGAGCTGGTCGACAGAGCTAGTTCCAGGATAGCCAGGGCTACACAGAGAAACCCTGTCTCAAAATTCAGACCACACACTTGGCACTCATTCTTTTTTGCTTTTCAGGATCACTAAAAGGTTTCTACATATGTAAAATAGCATTAGATTGTCTTCACGATCTATGTTCCCCACCACACACACACACACACAAGATTGATCTTCACAACAGCTTCCTTATTTGGACCTTTTCTTATCTCCAACTGAAATCAAAGAAAATAATCAAAAAAAAAAAAAAAAAAAACTCAAAGAAGCTAGGCACCCAGACCATGACCACACCACTCTGATAAAGCAGAGGCAAGGGCTGAGCATGCACAGTCTGTTGTAAGCGTCTGTGTATTTAATTCAAAGTACCACTAACAAAAAGGTCATGCTAGACTGTACGCTTGTATTACCTCTGTCTTCCATGGAGTATTTATTACATTGCTGATGATCTCTCTTGCTTTGGTGGGAGCATTAGCATTATCACTATTCGGTGTGAACATGCAAGCCTAGACAAACACTTTGACAAAATGTCCCAGATCCCAAACTTACTGAGCAATGTAAACAAATGACTTCCTAGTCGAGTTTCCTGATTAAAGGCATGAAGCCAAAGGGAAACTGTGACTTTATAATGTTAGACACCTTTTCGTCAGTGAAATAAGAACACATCTCAGTTTTATATGCTGAGATACTCTATTAATATTTTCCCACTAACCTTGGAACTAATACCAAACGAAATTCCACCACATTTGTGAGCAAGTTCTACAAAGGGCCCAGCAGACGTGTTATGCACAGCCATATAACATCTGTAGGTAGAAATTTACAAGCTACGATACCCAGACATCATGAGGCTCGGCTCATAATTTTCTCAACCTTGCCAGACTGTAGTAACATTTATGATCTGGAGATTTATTGATTTTAGTTTTTATCCCTCTTATAATATGAAACTACCCTTTAGACCATTGACCTCTTCTTGTTATAATGAGAGTGGGATAAAGAAACATATTTATAATGCCACTCTTGGAAACAGGCAGGCTTTTTAAGGTGTTATAAAGACGTGCTGGTGATATAATGGTGGGGATTGTAACGAAGGTCACATAGAACAGCCATTTGACACTTAGAAATAAGCCACATATGCTGATTAGATTTTTCCCTGTCTTATTACTTAGGTAACTTGATCATGTCCCATATTTGTAATTAAACATTTAAATACTTAACTGAGTACATTTCTGAACATTGTAGCAGAGAAACTCAATGCACTCCAAACAAAACAGGATGTCACTGCCACAGCTCCTGATTGATCTGGGAAAGAGGAAACTATACACCTTCAGATGGAGATTTGGAAGGAATGTACTTTCATAATGACCTTGAAGGACCGGGGACAGAAATAAACACACAATGCTCGAATTACCTTGAATTCTACCTTGGGAAATAGGTGTGTATACATCCCTGGATCTCTCTGCACTAAATTCTTCATCTAGAAACAAGTTAATCACGTGTATCCGTATTTCACAGGAATATTATGATAAAAGAATAAACATTCTGGAAGTGCACTGTTACCATTGTTTTGAACATTTAACACTAACAGTATTAAATCACATCTGTTGCTAATATGTGACTGAAAATTTAAGAAATTCTGCTTCTGCCTTCTGACCTCCAAACTAATTCAAGTAAAATTTATTTTAACCAAACCAATATGTGTAAATTGAAGGGTATACACATATGGTTTTGAGTTTTTTGGGGGGGGGGGGATTGTTTGCTTGTTTTTTGTTTTTTATTTCTTTTTATTTAATTATTTTTTTACCAAAGAGCAGGGAGATGGCAGGTCTGGCATATGCTAGCAACCAGTATGTTGCTGAGTCTTTGAGTTCCCCTAGCCAATCCTCTGGACACATAAACCTGTCCTCGGGCCAGAGTGGTGACCTTTCCTAACATTGAGAGGCCAGCTCCAGACTGTGCCCTGAGTCAGCTCACATGGTTTCTGCACAGGACTCACGGCAGTCTGCAGTTGGTGGAGCCAGCCAGCTGCAGAGCTAGTTGTGAAGAGTCACCAGGCTGTGTTCATGTCAAGGAGCCTCACTAGGCCTAACATCGTTCTTACGTGAGGAAGACATATCCTTGTGGTCCATTGTGAATATCAAGTAGGATCATTCAGGCAAAGTACCCTGCACAGTCGTAGGGTATGCCTGGCACACATTAGTTATTAAGTGCTTGGCAGCCCCAACTCTATTCTTAATTATTATTTTGTTAGCTTATCTAGTGTCAGAGTTTCAGCCCATTTCCTAGATTTACAGTCAAAGAGTTTCATGGACTAGTTCATCTTTTTCAGTAGCTTGATTCCCATTGTGTATGCCGATATTTATCAATCTTTCCAGCCAAGGGGGTCTCTCATTCTCTCTGACTGACCGTCCGTTCTTAAACCTCATGTCTGGGTCCAATGCCTCTCTAGGCCTCCAGCTTGCTAAATCTCAATGGATGACATACACACATTATCCCTATCTCCTATCCAGACTTGGAAGACACATCAGATTTGTTTGTTTTGTTGGTGGTGGTGGTAGGTTGCTTTTAATTAATTATACTGCTATCCAATCAGGTTTTAATCTGTATAGCTCAGTCTCATCATTCAGTTTATGAATATTTTGGGTAGGGTACATATGCAGATTAAATTTTTCCCTGTTTTATTACTTAGTTTCTAACATTTACATTTCACAAGATGAACTGTTTAAATCACATTTCCAAGTGCCCTTTCCACAGTAACTCATTGGTACCCTCCCCCTGGCCACGGGTACGTAGACTTGGGCATTCTTGATTTAGCTCATTTTGTTGCTCCCACATCTTGTAAATATCATAACACAACTGCTCTGCTACTTTATGAATTCAACAAGAGTAGAGGCTGTTTTATTTTCTGGACTTGCAAATTGAAACTTTAATGGCAAGCTTTTCCTGTTCCTGCCTAGCCAACGTGTTTTTTGAAAAGGCACAGGAATATTTCTTTTTTTCTCAAATCCTCTCTGCAAGACCACTGCCAATAATTAGGCCATTCTAGCGTTTCCAGGATCCAGTCAGTCACATTGGTTGGCGGTGGTGTTGAGAGTGCTCTCAAAACTCGAGTGTATTTGTTTAATATGTAGTATACATTTGATTGTATATGTCATTGCTTCTCAAAAAGGAAGGGCTAACCTAAAATGAGTTGATGGCTGTAGTTTACTAGTGAAACATGTCTAGAATCCAAATATACACTGAGTGCAAAACAAGCCAAGAATGTGGTGCTTAGAAAAGCTGGCCTGGAGTCATCCCTGCAAGGGCTGGTGTCCTGATTCTGGGAATTCTCAGCTACTTGGACAAGATGCTTAATCTCTCTAAGACACAAGCTCCCTCCTGTGTGGATTGGGCCTTAGATGTGTATTACTACAACATAGAAGAAGCAAGGCTCTGAATCTGCTGATTCTGAAATGCATCCATTCGTTCCTGTGTGGACACCTGCTCAGAAGCAGGAGGTTAGACTTAGAGGAACAGCTGGAGTGAGTGAAACTCTTTATTAACTAATTAGCTAAGTTATTTGCATGTTCTGAAGTGTGGAAGATATTTTTTACTGAGAAATACAAACAGCTTTTTAAAGTTCAGCTAACAGAAACAGAAAAAAGGGGTCTGGGTCTCTAGAGGACAATATCACATCTCAGGGGTGCCCTGACTTTTCTAGGAATTCACCATCATTGCCTGGACAGAGAAGAATTTTCTCTAGATCCAACAATGGAGTCCAGACTCAAAGGCTGAAAAAAAAACTTGCAGTTAAGTACCAGTCCTGCAGCTGAAGAATGTTCATTTTAGGTTTATAAGAATAAATCAGTAAGCCAACCAACTAACCACCATAGACATACCAGTACATTGCACCAATGTCACCAAGATTTTAGCCAACTAAATGGAGCAGTTATCAAAACAACTTTCATGATGTCAGTAACAGTCCAATCCCTTGATAAAGAACAGAAGCCAGGTAGACCATCCATTCAAGCATTCTATTTTCTGAGACCAGTTCCCAGCATCCTCTCGGGTCAGTGGTTCCTTCACAGAATTGATTCTACTAAACTCAAAACAGCCAGGCAGCGTTGAATGGAAGCCCTGAGACCCCAGAAAAATATTCTGAGATCTCTACCAGGTTTCCACTAATCAAAAACTCAACAGAACCACATAAAAAAAAAGTACCTTGAATAGTCATTTTGACAAACCCTAGCAATTTGCCAGGATTACATCATGATAGCTCAGTTCGTGGTACTAATCTGCAAGCGTGATGAAGGCTCCTGCTTTATATCATTCATACACTGAACAAAAAGGAAACATTTGCAATGCTGTATACTCTCAGAGGTGTAAACTTTCAGCTACTACAAAGCCTAAAATAATTCTGTGCTCACTAGCGCCGGTCTCATCTACTGAAGGTTTGCTTTAATCCAAGGTCTCGTCAGATGCTGTGTATGTATTGCTTTATTTGCCCCCTGGAACACTCTAATGAATCAAATTGTAGTTTTATCCCCATTTACAAAATGGTGAACACCAAGGTAGTAAGTGCCAAGGTAGTAAGCAATAGAGTAGTAATTAAAAGGCAGTTCACCTCAGAGCCTGTGCAAATAGCTCCCCGACTCTCCAACAGTGTCCATCCTCTAAGGAGTATATGCAGACCATGGGTTGCACTGAGAGCTAATGATTAGCATATTTAAAGATATTTGGTGACCAGCACCTAGACTATCAGATCTGGGTTTTTCTTATTTATATGCTGTAAAAGGACACATTTAAAATGGGGGGAAAGTAGCAATCAAGTACAACAAGAAATGTTTTTAAAAATGAAGAGATTAGGTCTAGGCATGGAGGCTTTCACCCATCATCCTGGAAATTGGGAGTCTTGAGGCAGGAGGGGTGCTGTTAGTTCAAGGCTAGCCTGGGCTGCACAGTGAGTTGTAAGTTAAGCTGAGCTAGAATAAGACTCTGTTTCAAAAACAAGAACAAGCAAACAAACAAAGTGAAGCCCAGAGAGAAGGCTCAGGGTGTGCTGTGTTCTGAATGTGAAATATCTCTCATATTAAGCCTCATATTTTTGAACACCTGATTGGGGTGTTTGGGAAGGTTGTGTACTATTTAGAAGTCAAAGGGTTACTGGAGGAAGTAGGTCACAGGTAGCAACCATGAGTCTTTACAGGTCATATCCCCTTTCTGCACTTGGCTTCCTTGGTATGGATGCATGCGACTGGCCAGCCTTCAGCTCCTGCCACCAGGCCTTCCCTGCCCGCTACTTTGTTCTCTCTGCCATGATGGACTGTATCACCCTGCAACTATAAGCCAAAAAAATTTTTTTTCCCACAAAAAATGTGATAGAAATTGACTGATTGGTTGATAAAGGGAAGGTGAAAAGAGATCACGGAAAAAGGAAAGGCGTATGATTAAAATGCAAAATACTGATATGGATTGTTTAGAATGTATAAAACACTGCATGGCCAGTCTGATTTCCCCAGTGCCTGTGTTGCATGCAGAGCCATTGCCTGGCTCATTTTCACACAATATGTCTTATCTTCTTTCCTTGAACAGTCTTATTTTTCGCTTTAAAAGTCAAACATTTTCATCAGTGTCTTTAGTAATACTTTTTCCTCTTCTTATTTTAACATCATTTCCAAAACTTATTCTTGGATTGTTTTTGTGTGTTTATCTGTGTGGTGTATGTGCATGTTTGTGTATTTGCATGTATGTTGGGGTCGAAGGTTAATGTCAATTGCTTCTCCCTTGAACCCAGATCTAGACAGTCATCTTGTTCTGCTTTCTTAGTGGCGTTATTACTAGTGGATCCCTATTCCTACTGGGCATTTTGGTGGGATCTGGGAATCTAAACCCCATCCTTGCCTGCCCCTAAAAGTGTTGTAGGTATGGCTCTTGTCACATGTGTATCAGTAGATGGCAGCGTTCTGACCTATGAACATCTGAAATATTATTAACCTAACATTCAGAACCAGGGGGCTTGGACAGAGAGCTATCCTGAGATGACCACCACTCTGGTGCCAAGAAGACCTGGAGGATGGGTCAGACCATGCTCAAGAAGATCCTTCCCCAGAGCCATAACGAGCAATCTGGGCATAGCGCTCCTGAGACCACTCCTGAGATGACTCTAGACACTCAGAGACCCAAGGTACCAGTAAGAGGAGCAAGTAGGTGGTGGGGAAATGGAAGAGAAAGAGAAACAGAAAGATGTGGGCAGAATGAAGAGAAGCAGAACTGAAGACTCAAGGGTAGTGAGTGAGGCTTGAGTAGTCAGTGATGTCATATGTGACTATGGTGCTGGCCTGGCCTGAGCTGCCAACAGGGGGTATGTTTGGGTCTGGGTCCTTGCTCTGTAGTCCCAGGCTCTGTTACTGCCAAAGGACAGGCAGACATCCCCAGTCTGGGCTGCCACCTGGGGACAGGCTGATGTCTGAGGGCTAAGCAGAATTGGCTCCACCTTTGACCTGGGAATCATGAGAAAGCTGGCCCTGGGAGGCATGAGAGTAGGAGAGCGGACCCTGCCCATCGCCAGCTGCGGTACTTAGGAAAGTGTGCCCATTGCAGGAGTTGCAGGTGAGCTGGCACCCAAGGGTGCAAGCTTGGGGGACATTGCCCTGCCGCCCATCTCCCATGTGATGGTGTGGACAAGGAAGAGCTATCCTCCTCCCACCTCACCCCTCATCACCCGTGATGAGTGGCAGAATGGACCCTGATAGAGTCGTGAGAGCAGGAGAGCTGGCCCTGTCCCTCGCCTGCTGCAACACTCAAGGAACAGGCCCTGCACCTCACCTGGGCGACATAGAAGAGCTACACAATCTCCACAACACAGGGCAATAACAGGATATCTGAGAGGAGGACCAGGGAGGTTCTAGTATGGGGAGTGTAGCAGAAGCCAGAGCCCTCGTAGCAGACCAAAGACTCATTACAATAAACATTTGCAGGCAAAGAAGTGTGGACAAAGGAGTATACTGTAGGGCACACTGCACACTACAGTTTCCATAACCACATTGTTTTTCTTTTGTTGGCTGGGCGAGGTTGCAAGGGTAGAGGGTGGGTGTGAGAGGAAACGGAGATGAGTGGGATTGGGGTGTATGATGTGAAATTCACAAAGAAACAATAAAAAGTTTTTTTTAAGCCTCCAATCTTCATGCTTAGGCAGCAACCACTTTACAGCCCCGAGCCATCTCCCCAGCCCCTCTCTGATACTTTTATTCTTTATTTTTCATTGGCCCAATACTTTTTTAGATTTAAGTTTATATGACCGGTTTGATCCTTTTATCGTCTACCTCCAATTATATTTTGTCTTTATTGTTCGATGCTAGGCTTTATTAAGAATGTTTGTTAGTTTTTAAATTTCCTACTTTATGTGCATTTCTTTTCATTTGATCTCACTCTCATTTTTATTTAACCTAAGATTTAATCTTACTTTGTTATCTGAAAATATACTCACCCTCCCACCATTCTTTATTATACTATACCTTATTTTTCTTTATTTTCCTAGTAGCTATCAAGTATGTGGCCACAGAAGAAGAGCCTGAACACAGCATACTTTAACAGAAGTGTCTGGAGACCACCCCCAGCTTCCTCCCCCCTCCCTGTGCTGTGTACACTCTGTGACTTTGGCAAAATTCCTACAGTAAGCATCTTATAAAGGAGGAGGTGTTCACTTGGCCCACAATCAGAGGTCTCAGTCCATGGTTACTTTACTTGGTTGCTTTGGGACTTTGGTGATGCAGTATATCAAGGCAAAAGTGAGTGATGAAAGGGGCTCCCCAAAACAATGACCAAGAAACATGGCCTCAGTAAAGGTCCAGTGTCCCAATATCTCCTTCAGATGCCCCTCTCCCATGACTTCATTTCCTTCCAACTGGGCTCCTGCCCCCACTGACATTGTAATTAACACTAACCTACTCCAAACTACTGCTAAATACTTTCTCAAAAACCCCACCAGCCTGCCCACCCAGCATATTGGATCTTAAAAATCTCATCATAGGAGTCTCCCCAAACCCAGGATTGTCTTTATGGCTTCTCTTTATGCCCTTATGTTAAGAGGGGTTTGTGATGGATTTTTAAAATCTATTCTGTTTTATTTCTTTTTCTGCTTGTATGTTTTTAACTGCAGTGGGTTTTTCAGTAAGTCCCTGAGGATGACAGTGACATTTGTGTTTCCCTAACACACACCCAGGCGTGCGTCCCCCCCCCCCCACACACACACATATGAGCACACAAAGTCTCTATTTTTCACAGAGAGGAATGTAGGTGATGGTTTTGCTTTCCTGAGGCTGCTGCTACCCCCTACCCCAGGCCAGGGTCATTATAGGACCCTTGCCAGTCTTTCCTGAGGATGTCTTGTGAGTCTTGTTATGAAGAGCCCACAAGTAGAAGACTCCCTCTTACCTCTCTCCCTAAGGATTCTGAAATCTACAGCACATCTTGCTTGCTGTCTTAAAACCTCAGCTGCTTATTTTCTTCATGCATTGTCCCAGCGTGACAATGTTCATTTCCTACCTCTCTCCCAAAGCCTCAGTTCTCTGATGGAAAACTGGTTTGTAGAATAGGATACATTTAGGAAGTTCTCAGAATATATATTTTTGGCTTTAAACATAATACAAGGTCCTTGGAGAGTCCTGGAAAATAAAGGATGATAAAAACGAAAAGAAGTCCTCCACCGCATTTTTCCGCAGAGATGAATATATTGATACATTTTATAAAGCTTCAGACAGACTAATTCCCAGAGTCTCTGCTTTCTTTACGGATACATCTCTGCTTATCTCTCGTTCCTACTTTAGTGAGAGAAGTATTTTAAAAGATGAATTTTAAATACTATGTGTACTATGTGAAGGCCTGGATCTCAGAGCTAAAGGCTGATTGAGTCAACCAATATTATCCATTATGACCTCAAAAGTTTCCTTGGATTATTCCTTCTAAAGAAGGGTATCTGAAAGTAATTCAGTATTAGTTACAGTTTCGTGGAACTGGGGATGATTTTGGTCTAATCTAAATAGATGAAACGAAAACAATTGTTTTCCCTTATGGATCTGAACCCAGATTTACTTGATTTAAAAACTTGGCATTGATATCCTTAGTGACCCTTTAAAAAGTTCCTAATCTAATGTCTTTAAATACTATCATTCCAAAAGGAAGTGTGTCTCAGCATGGACTTGTTAGAAAGTGGTCTTTTCACTAGGTCCCATTTTTAAGGCCCAGGATTTGAGGATGTTTTAAAATGCAATGTAAAACTCTTTATTGGGCAGGAAAATGTATTTCGCAATAATTTGATCATTATTTTAGGTGTATATTGCTTTACATTTAATTTACATACAAAATGCTTTGCTTAAAACATTTTCAGTGACTTGAATATTCTCATTCAGGAATTAACTCAATTTTTTCCAAATGATTACCGATTTCCAATCAGTAAACATTCTGTGCTAATATTGTACAGTTGTGAGTATGCAGTCATCTGCAGTTAGTTGGTAATTTCCCTTTCTCTTGAGGCTTATTTAATTCTTTGGATAGTGAAATTTTTTGTTTATTTGTTGTTGTTGTTTGTTTGAGTGGTTCATTAGTTTGGTTTGATTTTTTGTTTTTATTTGGTTTTGGTTCTTTGTGATCATGCTAAAAGAAAAAAAGTATTTTTGAAACTTTAAAACACAACCTCTTGCAGTTATCCAGATTACTACTAATGAATCACACACACACACACACACACACACACACACACACAAAGAGACAGACAGACAGCTACACAGACAGAGACAGAGAGACAGAGAAAGACAGACAGACACACACACAGAGAGAGAGAGAGGGGGGGGGGCAGGGAGAGAGAGAGAGAGAGAGAGAGAGAGAGAGAGAGAGAGAGAGAGAGAAATTGAGAATCACCAAAAGGATTTACTCAACTTTTCTTGTCAAAAGAGAGCCAGCATTTACCCCGAAAGTGCAGGCAGGAATCTGTGAGCTCCTGGCATCTGACAGGGACTAACTAGGTCAGAGGTTGTTGCTCCCTCCACTGCCCCTGCAGAGCAAGTTACTTTGACAGACAAGGAAGAACTGGCCCCTGCTTCACTGCAAAGACCCAGTAACCAATGGTGGGGAAGTTCCGGCGGCCATGCTTGTCCTTGGCCATGTAGAAGCAACACAAAGGAGAGGATGGGAAGAGAAAGTGAAGAAAAGGTGCCAGGGGAGCACAAGTGCCAAAGACACAAGTACACCATGTCTACGCGTGTCCTCATGTAACTTAGACATGGTATATAGTAGCCATCTAGCACAACTACTATGTACCAATTTTAAAATGTAAGTTCCCAGTAAGGAACAAAACTATTTTTAATCCAATTTTTATCTGAAGAGAATGAGACTCAGTCTGGTCCCATTCTGTCTCTTTCGTGTATTCATTAATTCAGTTCATTTACAAGTAGTTGCCATAATAGTTAT
The DNA here is from genome assembly GCF_947179515.1 of Apodemus sylvaticus. Taxonomy (NCBI): domain Eukaryota; kingdom Metazoa; phylum Chordata; class Mammalia; order Rodentia; family Muridae; genus Apodemus; species Apodemus sylvaticus. Next base: position 41,276,733 of record NC_067478.1, read on the forward strand.
TGAGATGCCTGCTAGATCCATGCATTTGTTACTAAATTCTAAAGGTTCGTGTATAATATGTTATCCAGGGACTTTCTATGGTAAGGACAATGGATGACTCTGATGCTGTTTGATGTTTGACAAGAGTACACAGGAATTATGACCCTTTTTAAAATAATTTTATTTCTATATTCTTTGTTTACATTCCAAATGATTTCCCCTTTCCTGGATCCCCCCTCCCCGTATGTCCCATAAACCTTCTTCTCTCCATCCATTCTCCAATCACCTCCCTCCTTTTGTTCTCTGTCCTTATATTCCCCTCCAATGCTAGATCAATCCTTTCCAGGATCAGGACCTTCTCCATACTTCTTCATGGGAGTCATTTGTCATGTGATTGTGCCTTGGGTATTCAGGGCTTCTGGGCTAATTAATATCCACTTATCAGAGACTGCATTCCATGTGTATTCTTTTGTGACTGGGTTACCTCACTTAGGATGATATTTTCCAGATCAAACCATTTGCCTAAAAATTTTGTGAATTCATTGTTTCTAATTGCTGAGTAGTATTCCATTGTGTAAATATACCACATTTTCTGTATCCATTCCTCCTTTGAGGTTCTTTCCAGCTTCTGGCTATTATAAATAAGGCTGCTATGAACATAATGGAGCATGTGTCCTTATTGCATGCCGGGGAATCCTTTGGGTATATGCCCAGGAGAGGTATAGCAGGGTCCTCTGGAAGTTTCATGTCCAGTTTTCTGAGGAACCGCCAGACTGATTTCCAAAGTGGTTGTACCATCTTACAGCCCCACCAGCAGTGGAGGAGTGTTCCTCTTTCTCCACATCCTCGCCAACACCTGCTGTCTCCTGAGTGTTTGACCTTAGCCATTCTGACTGGTGTAAGGTGAAATCTCAGGGTTTTTTGATTTGCATTTCCCTAATGACTAATGATGTTGAACATTTCTTAAGGTGCCTCTCAGCCATCCGAATTTCTTCAGGTGAAAATTCTTTGTTTAGATCTCTACCCCATTTTTTAATAGGGTTATTTGGTTCCCTGAGGTCTAACTTCTTGAGTTCTTTGTATATATTGGATATTAGCCCTCTATCAGATGTGGGGTTGGTGAATATTCTTTCCCAATTTGATGGTTGCCGTTTTGTCCTTTTAACAGTGTCCTTTGCCTTACAGAAACTTTGTAATTTTATGAGGTCCCATTTGTCAATTCTTGATCTTAGAGCATAAGCTATTGGTGATCTGTTCAGGAACTTTTCCCCTGTGCCCATGTCCTCTAGGGTCTTCCCCAGTTTCTTTTCTATTAGTTTCAGACCCTAACCTACAGTTTTCTTACACAAAGAAGGAAAAATCAAATTATTACTTTCTTAATTAATGTGCTCGTGCATTCAGTCTCTCAGCTGGATAAAATGGAGTTGGAAGCAGAGAGATCTGAGTTCAAGGACAGCTTGGACTACAAAGTAAGATCCTTGATGAAAGAGAGAGGGGGGAGGGAAGGAAGGAGGGAGAGGGAGAGGGAGAGAAATGGAAAAGAAAGGAAGGAAAAAAGAAAAAATTGAGATATTCACCTTAAACTTGAATGCTTTAAGAAAAAGTGCCTTCTTCATGCCATAAACTTAAACTTGTCTGCTCAAATGAATGATATAAAATAAAAGCCAATGACCATTGTCTATAGAAAGGGAGGAAGACACACAGTCTTCGCCAAACCAAAAACTACTAACATTCATTCACAAGAAGAAAAAAAAATGTTTTAAAAAGAGTTAAGAGATGCAGAAGAACCTGACTATCTACACAAGGACCCCACCCTTGGTGACTATGGTTGAAGCATTTTTCTTCTCTCCAGCAACCAGGCTCATTCCTTCTTAGACAGAGAAATGAAGAAGAGAGAGTACTCCCTCATTATAAGGATAATATTGGAAACTTTCCTCTCCCTAAAATATCTGTGAACAATCTTATCAAATTTGAAGACTTCACGGTGATCACTTTCATGACACTAAAGTAACAACAGTTCCATAAACAGCAGCATGGCGAATCAAACCCAAGAGCACATATTTAGTTTTTTGCACTGTTTCCCCTGACACATACTTTGGGACAAATTAATTGTATAGCCTAAAGAGGTTATTTAATGTGGGACTTTATCATTTGAATTTTAACCAGAAACATACACACACACACACACACACACACAAGTCATTTTCTAAAATTTATGAATTTTGTAAAAATTTCCAATTTTCCAAATAAATTGAGATAGTACATTGAAAAATATGTAAAATATGGATCCTGAAGTAATAAGCCCAGCACTTCTTTTTAAGGAAGTTGGTGTTGGCGTCACACTAGAAAGAATGGGAAACATCTTCCAAAAAACTCTTTACCAACTGACAAGAGATAGTGCAACTAGATATATGTAGACAAGACTCAGAGACATCCCTATTTCCTGTGTTAAAAACTAAACTGACTCTCAAGAGACAGATGCAGGAAGATTGCTATCAGTTTGAGGTCAATCTGTTCTTTATGTAGAGAGTTTTGGATTACCCAGTCTTTAAAGCAAGATCTTGTCTCAGAAAAACTAGGAAAAGCAAGCACACAAACTAATGACAACTACCAAAGCAGTTGGTAGACTCTGTTTCCAGAAATCCTTTGGGTCTCTCTGCAGACCTCACTCTTACCCCCAGTGGCCTCTGTTTGCTCCTCTATGCACTGCCTGAAGCTACACAATTGTCCCTTCTCTAGGGAACATCCTTTGGCTGTCTTATAGTGAGTGTCTCTCCTCTTGAGGAACTGTTGGTGACTAATGAGAGCTGAAAATACAAGACACCAGGCCAACCCTCTGCCTCACACTGAGGACAATACGGGTGCATCTCACATCCTGCGGCTCTCCCTGGAACTATGCGGAAGCTGTTTCAAATCAAAAATGCTCTCACTGCTCCTCTTCTTTTGAACATTCCCCATTAATGAAACACTTGACAGAAAACTCCATCTTGGGTTTGGTGACAGAAATCCACCCTAACTTCAACTACCAGACTGGTTGACGGTGGGTCATAAACTTATGTTCAGCTCCTTTGTGAAAGGAGAAATGTCTCCTCAGAGAAGGAGCTAGACCAGTGACATCATAGGAAAGAATGTCTGAAGACACCTCCATGGAAGATGTTTTCTTCTGTTCTCAGAATTAGAATTAGAAGATACATAACGCCAGGTTGAGAATAAGGGCTCAAAGAAAAGAGCCAAAAAATCTTCTTGCTGTGTCATTAGATCTTACACACACACACACACACACACACACACACACAGGAGGACTCTTCTATAGGCCATTTTAGTTCATCCTAAAAGGAGACCACCTGGAAATGTGGAATTCAAATCAGAATAAGGAGGTAATATAAATTTGCCTAGCCCTAGAGGATCTTTGAGTACCAGCTTTCCCTGTAATTACTGAATAGTTGGGCAGCTGGTCAGAGTCTGTTGTTTGGATTTCTGGTGAAATAGCCCTATATCATTTACATATGAACTAATAACAACTAGTGCCCCAAATCAGACAGACACAGAATAACATGACTTTATAAGCTGATTGGACCAAACCAGTGGTTTCTTCTGATTCATTGCCCAGCTTATGACTGGCCTAGAGATATAAAACTGAGAGACAAGAACTCCATGACCAAAATCCATAGAGAAACCTGGACTGGGAAGAGAGAGTTAATCTGTATCCATCTGGTTTTTATTTTACTCTGCCACACTCCGTCAGCCACTACAAAATATCCCCATGTGTTCCTGGGTACTGCTGAGCCAGACATCTGGAAATAAGCACCCTTGTTTTTAAACCATGATAACAATAGAAGAATTAGAGAAATTACGTTAAATGCTTCATTATTCTAATGGGAAAAAACTCTAGCCATGAGAACTATATTCAGGTCACCACTAGAAAGTATGATTGCCGTACACTCTTGTTCCAGTTCAGGAATCTAACTCTGACATTTTGAATGTAGAAGCACGATTTGTTAGGTGATTTAAAAAAAAAAAAACAGAAAAGCCAATAGAGTTCTTATTTAGAAACGAAGCGCCAAGTCAGGAGTTAAGGACCTTCAGGCTAACTCCAATAAATAGAAAACACCAATGGAATTTTTTTTAATACCAAAAAGAAAACATTTGAACAAATAGGACTCAAACGCATGTGCATGTTCTTAATTGTGTTGCCTCTGAGCTAAAATTGCTCCCCAGTCTCTGCCTAATCACATTCATAAAGTCACCAGATTTAAGCCTGGGCAGGAATTTTGAGCTTATCATGGATAACTCATTGATTTTATTCTGAGTCTCAATGGCTAAGAGGTTTCAGCACTAATGCAAACCCAGGGCATGTGGAAAGCGGTCCCCAACATGATATGGCGGTGCCACAGAGCTCACAGTATCACCAATGCTAGCTGGGTATCAATTGCATCCATTCTCAAGTAATGTAATCAGCACAGAGGCGACTGCATTGCCTGCAATTTCTGCCTCTGTTTTTGAACACTATCAGAGCTTTTGACTTTCTCCATTGTAACAAAATTGTGTTGTAACAAAAAAAAATATAGTTGGTTTTTAAAATAGTTTCTATTGAATTAAAGCACAGTACTTTTAATTTCTTGGGATAAGTTATCTTCAGATCAAATCAGGCTGCCTGCCCACCTGTACAATTCCAGGAGTCACAAAGGCACTAGTCTTAATTCTGCCTGTTGCCAGAAAGTAACAACTCTGAACTGGGTCTTCACATGCCTCATGCTTGGAGATGGGGCTCTATAGGGCTGCCTCATAAACATCAACAATGTAAGAATTCATGAGTTAGAATGTCTCCTCTATGTTCATAGCAGCCCTATTTATAATTGCCAGAAGCTGGAAAGAACCCAGATATCCCTCTACAGAAGAGTGGATGCGAAAAATGTGGTATATCTACACAATGGAGTACTATTTAGCCATTAGAAACAATGAATTCATGAAATTCTTAGGCAAATGGACGGAGCTGGAGAACATCATAGTAAGTGAGGTAACTCAGACTCAAAAGATGAATCATGGTATGCACTCACTAATAAGTGGATATTAACCTAGAAAACTGGAATACCCAAAACATAATCCACACATCAAATGAGGTACAAGAAGAATGGAGGAGTGGTCCCTTGTTCTGGAAAGACTCAGTGAAGCAGTATAGGGCAAAACCAGGGAAGTGGGAAGGGGTGGGTGGGAGGACAGGGGGAGAGAAGGGGGCTTACGGGACTTTCGGGGAGTGGGGGGGCTAGAAAAGGGGAAATCATTTGAAATGTAAATAAAAAATATATCGAATAAAGAAAAGGCAAAAAACAAAAAACAAACAAAGAAAAAAAAATGTCTCCTCCAAGTACAGGACTTCAGCAGAGTCAATTCATTATAATTCTGTTCCAGGAGGAGAGTTGACAAAATGGTAAAATTAAAATTAAACAAAATCACTAGGCTCCACTAGAGTGCCATCCACTTTCATGCTATACTAGTAGAATGAAGGCTTGGCCCACTCTCCTAACACCAAATAAAAATGGACTACCTTGCACTTGCTTGGGGTTGCCAGGTGATTGTCTCCTTTGCTGCATTCAGTAGATGCCATCCAGATGTGTAACTTCATCTTACATCTGTATTCTTTGCTCTATATAAGCCCCCTTTGTGGATTTTGATAGGGATGAAAATAAAACAAGCCTGCACCTGGGCAGAGCTAATGCTCAAAGTCAATTCTTTTTTTTTTTTTCTCAAAGTCAATTCTTTAGGATTTTCCAGACATTCAAAAGAAGAAAACCACAGATTCCAATTCCTTTGCTTTTAAGTCTTGTTTTTTAAATTCCCACAGCAGCATTGTGATTCCAACACACAGTCAACACTCTATTCTGCAGGACGAGCATCTGTAGGATCAGGGAAAAGCCAAGGACACACGTTGGGAAACTGATGATGGTTCTCACTCCCCATGCCCACGCCCTAGCAGAAATGCTCTCACCACCTTCTCTGGACTCCTCCAGTCTCTTCCCTTGGCAAAAGTCAGGGATGCTTTAAAACTTCCAACTCTGCTCCCAAGTCTTGCTTCAGATCAGCCTCAAAGATTCCTGTTGCTTTCAAAGATAACGTTCATAGGCTGGAGACATGACCCAGACTATTTATAACAACCTTTAACTTCAGCCTCAGGAATCCAACACCCTCTTCTCACCTCTGCAAGCATGCCTGCACACACACACACACACACACACACACAATTAAAATGTTAAGATATAATTTTCATCAACATACTAAAGACCATATATGAAAATCCCACATTTGTCATTCCTTGAATATCAGGAGCAAAACTATGGTTTCTACTATTCAGTATAATACTGGGAATCTAAGTCAGAGTAATTAGGGAAGAAAACAAAGTAAAGGCTATCCAAATTAGAATAGATGATGTAAAATTGTCTTGTTTGCAGATGACAAGAGCTTATGTACAGAAAACCTTAATGGCTTCATCCAAAAGCTATTAAACTAGAAAGAAACTCAATAAAATTGCAAAACACAAAATTGACATATAAATATTAGTTGCCTTTCTACTGTAGCAAACTACCCAAAAGAATGAGGATTGATCCTACTAATATTAGTACCAAAACAATAAAAAACTTTGGAAAAAATTTAACCAAGGAGATAAAATATCTAAGTACCAAAGCATGCAATTTTTTGCAAGAAACCGACAATAGAGATAAATGAACTAATGTCTCATGCTATCCTGAATCCATGGATTAGAATAATTAATATTTTTAAATGTCCACATTACCCAAAGTAATCTATAGATTCATTTTAATTCCTATCAAAATTTCAATACAGTTTTCACAAAAGTAGCAACAAAAAAGTTCTAAAATTCTCATGGAGCCCCATGGAGTCCTAAGTAGCTAAAGTTATCCTCAAAGAGAAAACAGAAAGTTTCACTTGATTTTAAAGTATATTGCAAATTATGGCAACCCAAACAAAATAGTAGTGGCCTAGAAACAGACACATTAGAACCATGGAACAGAATAAAGTGCCCAGAACTAAACCCTTAAATACTTCAGGTAAATGATATTTTACAAAGTCGTGAAGAAAACAAAGTGGAAAAAGGACAATCAATAAATGGTGGTGTTAAAGACCTGTATCTTCCTGCAAGAAAGAGAAATTAACCACAAATGCACTGAAGTACTGACTACAGTAAGTGAAACCACGAAACTCCTATAGGAAAACAAGGCAAAAAATCCCTTTGAATTTAGCCTTGCATCTTGACAACGAGTTTATAACCAAACCCAAAAGCACAGAGACAAGAACAAAGGTGATGTGTGGAAATACATCCAACTGAAATACCCTGTGTGGTAAAGAAACTCAGCAAAATGAAAGGGGTGTAAAATGGAAATGGAATAACGTTAGTTTGCTAGCATATGGCTGATAACAGTGTCAAGGGCTAGGAATTTAGAACAGCTCAACCCTGTCTTGAGGTGGGAGTTGGGAAGGGGACACTGCAACCCTGGCGCTCCCTGCACAGCTTTCAGGCAGTTCCACAGGCAGAAAGTCTCTCTTCTACAGTTCAGGCTAGCCAAAGTCTACTCCCTGAGTGGTTTTTCCCAGACACATAACAGTTGTTTACTTCTTGAGTTCTGTGAGCTTCCTTCATCCCCCTGGAGTGATAGCTTCAATTCAGAGGAAACTATTATGTAATTATCTTCACTTAGATTTTTATACTTTCACTTTATGTACACATTTATGACATAGATAAGGCAATATCTGTTTAATAACAATTCTTTCCCATGTTTTAGCAAGTATATTTAAGCTCACATTTCTAGGAGTAGCACATCCCTTCTTAGTGTAAGACCCATGATGGAGTCTTTTATACAGTCCATGCCATGAGCATCACATCTCTGAGAAGCCTTCACCCCTTCCTTTCCCTCTCTTCATTCACATCCATGCACTGGGGTTCTATGTCAAGTTAGTCCCTATAACTTGATGGATGTGCTACTTACAGACACAAAGTTGTACCTGTATACAAGCTAATCAAGACAACAGCAATACACATCTCTAAATCTTTATCCTCATCCCCAATGTATCAGAGTTTAGCTCCCTGTGATTTTACATAAGTTCACTTGAGCAATGCAGTTTTGAAATGCATTTTAACGAAAAGATGTTCTCCAACTCAAAATATAAAGATGAAGGGACAGAAGTGTAAAATTGCAATAAGGCATTGAATCAAAACATCTTTGTTCTGTTCTGGACCTTAAGAATTGCTTAGGAAGACCATAGGAACCTTCAGAGAAAAAGAGCAAAGCACACTTCTGGTATTCTTCCCCCATCCTGATCCCAGGTCAGTCACAGGGAGCCCTGGCTGCCACCTTCCCCTTGAGATAGGCTGTGGGGGAGAAAGGCAGGACCCAAACTGCTTCTCTCTTTAGATCTTAGCAGAAAAGTGACACTGGCAGTCCAGCAAGTGACAGTGCTTGTGACATAAAAGGCAGCAACATGCTCCAGCCTTGCAGATCACATCTTCAACTGAGAATTGACGTCTACTCAGGGAAGTGAAAGAGAAAGTTGAAAACAAAACTCAAAGATTAAGTTTGCATGTGTGTCTCCATTCACAACAGATGGCCTCCAAACCAACAAGCTTTTACGTTTGGTGATCTCCAGATGGGCAAATAAAATGCCATTTTGATCTGATTGTAACTTTGGGAGTAGGGTGTTAGAATGTTTCAATCAAACAAAAGGAAAAATGAATTTTCTCTACCACAGTCTATACTGAAAGAATAAACACTAAGGCTTCACAGGGGGGTCTAGATGGAAATGTAAAGTCTCCACTGTGGCATAAGGTTTATCTGTTACAAGCCTTGGCGGAAGAAATCTATAAATAACTTTGAAACTGCTTTGATAGGTTTTGTATGAGAGGAGAGGCCACGGCATAGTCAAAGAGGAAGTACTTGGAGAGTCTTGTAAAAGTCTATCAGGTGGACTGGGAAAAATGGCCCTAAGTTCATATTCTCATTAAACATTCTGTCCATCATTACCTATGTAAAATAAGCTTTTTCTTCTCTCTACAAGCAATCAATTTTCCTTATTAGTTTTTAAGTGGTTACTTTCCTTTTTGTTTTAACAGTTAAGGCCGCAGCCATATTATCTGCTGTCCTTTGATTTACATGGCGCAGTGAACAATTGATGTCTTGCCTTTGATTTGGTGTTTCATTCTGCTTCCCACCTGGGTCAGCTTCCCAGTATTCACTTCAGTTACGTGACACCCCCATCATCACCACACATGTGCACTCGAAGAAACACTTGAGTGCAAGACCCCTTACAGGTGTGTATACGCTCCCCCCCCCCCCCACACACACACACTCACATTTTTTTTTATTTCACTGGGTATTCCAGGACTAAAGCCCGGGACTCTTGACTACAGATTTAGATATTCATCTGCAAAACTAATGTTCTGGGTAAACTTAAATTCCAAACAGTAACTACTCTGCCTTGAAGTGAGAAGGAAAATAATATATGTTTTTGATTGTGTACGTATGTTTAAGTATCATTGGCTTTGCATTAAAACATCTAATTGATGTCTACATCTTTAAATGAAGCAACTTGGCCCAGTGCAAAATATTTAGTCACTTATTAATTCATAATTATTTAAAGATTTTTTTCATTATAGGAGAAACTCTAAATGTTTAGAATATGGCAGTGTCCGCCTGCAACAGTAGAGTACAGGGAGGTAGATAAATGGATCTTCCTATATAACAGCGCAATGAAAAGCAGTGTCATTGATGTATGTCCATCAGCTCTAGAGTCTAGTAGATCTGATTCTAATTCCAGGATCTAAGCACCTGAACAGTGGCCTCTGGGAAGTTATGGCTTCTTACAGCCCAAATATCCATCTAAATCCAAAAGAAAAAATAATAGTATACACAATGTATCAAGTTGCATAAGAGTTAAATGAGACACTCATGTGAAGCTTTTTACACAGTTCAACATGTGCTTCCACAACATGGTTATGAGCCTGTTTCTTGCCAGTTCATCTGTCTTTTAGACACCCAGAAGATTGGGGCTCTGGCTCTGACACAACAGACGAGGTCGAGAGAAACAAATTGAGGGTATTCATCATACCTTTGGTTTCCTGTGATGATAAAGGCTCTCTTGCCACACTCTCCCATTAATCCCATATTTCAGCTGCATCCAAATTTGTATCCTTACAGGACATCATCTGTTCTTTATACTGTCTGAGTCTATTCCATTCTGTCACCTGTGGCCCTGTCCCCCTTTCCACACGCTCAAGAACTAACCAGTCACCTGGTGACGTTCCAGCAGGCAGTCAGGTGTGCAAAGGTCACCTGATTCTGACTCCCACCACCAGGACTGACACGGCTGCTTTTGGTTGTCTGCACCTGTGTCTCCTTGCTTTAGCACCTGCTAGTGTTCCTTTCTGAAAACTATCCTTCAGCCACAGCAGGGGACACCCAGAGGGGTATGTCTAACTGACCCTTGACCATAGAGATTTAACATAAGAATCTGACTGCCTCACTGTAGCACACGCTGTGTCCTTGACAAACAGTTGGATCTGCAAAGGCTGCCAAGCTACTTCAGCTCATTGAGAACCCAGCATCCCAGCTGTATCTTGGGTCTCCATTGTTGCCTCCCTCATTCCCACTGCACATTATTTTTTGCTCTCTTGACACTTTTCCATTTTATACAGGCTCTTACTATAGGTAGCCCTGACTTGACTGGGACGTACTAGGTAGACCAGACTAGGATCGAATTCACTTAGATCCATTTCCTCCATCTCCCATGTGCCAGAATTAAAGGTGTTTTCCACCAGTCCCAACCTTACCTGAGTCTTTTCATTTGATCTAACATGATGATGTGTGATCAAGTGGTATTTCCAAGAGACCACTTGGTTACCTGTTAAGAATTGAGTTCTTTCAACCTTTAAAGTATCTCTGTGAGGGATAGAGCATTCAGCAATCTTTGGAACATTATAAAACATGCACCAGGAGCCCAGGGCAGAGTCAGAGTAGTCCCAGCAGTCAGTTCAAGTGCTAAGAATGTAGATGTTGTTTTCATTGCTTCCTTGACTACTATGAAAGATGAGCACATTCAAGGTTGTGGTGTGTATAGGGTGAGTATGTAGGGTAAGGCATGAGGCATTACTAAGGATAGGCTCATTTTCGACATCCCACTCCTGGTCCGATCAGTTTTTCTTCTCAAGTCTACAGCAAGTAAGGGGGCAGTTACAAATGCCAATCATCTTCTCCCAATACGCATTCCTGTCCCAGAGGGCAAGTTTCCTTATAGTATGCAGGGAAGAGGAGGCTGTCAGCACTCTGAGTAATGATAACAGTGGATTTTACCTCCTGAAAGCAAATTCCACGGAGGCTGAGACAACATGTCATGAGTGTCCTGCAGAGAAAGGGGCTTTTCTCTTTGCAGCTGGATGAGTAAAACTTCAGCAATAGTTTAGAAAAGAGTTGAGAACTCTTTATGAAAAATTGCAAAGAATTTCACACAAAACAGGTTAAGTGTTGTAAGAGGAACTGAATGATACCTTTCGTGTCAAAGACCAGCACCTGTACTTCTCCTGGAAGAGGACGGGCACCTTCCACTTTGGTTCTTTTCCTTCTGTGATGGCTCTACTTCTCAGACGTATAGGGCAGGTTTGGAATCCAGTTGTGTTCCATAAGCCCGAGTCTCACATTGTGTGTGTGTGCATGTGCGCGTGTGGGGCGTGGCATGTGTGTGTATGTGTGTGTGTGTGTGTGTGTATACATGTGCGTGCATGCAAGTGTGTGTGTGTGTGTGTGTATGTGCGTGCATGCAAGTGTGTGTGTGTGTGTGTGATGTGTGTATGAGTAAAACTTCAGCAATAGTTTAGAAAAGAGTTGAGAACGTGTGTGTGTATGCACGCGTGTGTGCATGTGCGTGCATGCAAGCATATGTGTATGTGTGTGCATGTGCATGCATGCAAGTGTGTGTGTGTGTGTGTGTGATGTGTGTATGAGTAAAGCTTCAGCAATAGTTTAGAAAAGAGTTGAGAATGTGTGTGTGTGTGTGTGTGTGTGTGTGTGTATGTGCAACTTTGAACTCTGCACAGTTTGGCTTGATAGTCAGAGATAGTTTATTAAGGACAAAGAGGCTTTGGCATACAAGGTTCCAGTGAGTCTTTCCATGGCTGCATAAGCTTCTTTCAGTCACAGGGGCCCACACTGATAACAGGACTGCAAATTCCTCACTGCATAAGGCTTGCTGCTCATTCTGTAAAGGTCTCAGATGGACAGACAGTCAAATGCCATATACGAACACTTCAGACTTTCTGCATTTTGTGAGTTCTAGAATATCTCTATAGAGCTTCTGTATAAAAGACGGTTCTATTAAAAACTCGGGATAGGCCCGAGTGAGGTAACCTGGACTCAAAGGGGCATGCACAGTATGTACTCCCTAATAAGTGAATATTAGCCAAAAATAAGTACAGAACACCCAGGATACAATCCACAGAACTGAAGAATGTTAACAAGGCCCAGGTGAGGATGCCTTAATCCCACTTGGGAGAGAGAAGAAATCATTCACAGGAAGGGAGGGGGAGGGAGGAAGGGAGGGAGGGACATGATAGGGAGAGGAAACAAGGTGGGAAAAAGGGGAACATGGTCAGGTATTGAGGGGGTATAAACAGGAGATCTCTGAGGGCCAGCAGAAAGAATGGAAACAGGCGAGGTAGGGGGAGCCTCTAGAATGTACCAGAAACCTGGGAGGTGAAAGACTCTTAGAACTCAAAGGGAGGGACCTTAGAGGAAATGTCCAACAGTAGGAAGAGAGAACTTGTAGAGTCCACCTCCAGTATAAATAAATAAATGGAGAAAAGAAATTTAGAGGCCAGAATATTGTTCTATAAGTTTATTCTTACAACTCCCGCAAATCCTTATCTGCAGCTATGGCAAGTTTCCTTGTAAGTGAAACTTATTCAGTTTAAATATTCCAATCTGTAGTTCAGACAGAAACTTTGGTTTCAGAAGAGGACGCTTATCCTCTGACAATTGTTTCTTCCTGCAAAAATGACTGTTAAACCATCCTGAGTTCCCTGATCTTGTAGACACACAAACGCGGTGTTAATTATTTCACAGAAATATTAAAGAACCACCTAATGCTCCATGAATGCTCCATGGATTAAAATGCAAAACTGTTGATTGATTTTTATGATGAAGAAAGAACAAGTATGCCTTAATACATTTTAAACAGTATATTAAAAGTCACACATGATCCTGCAGACGCTATGAGCTGGCCCAGGCTGGCGCAATTACAGGAGGCCCTGTAGAAACCATTAAGGAAGAAGTTTAAGGAGTGAACTCTCCTCAGACATGATCAAGTGTGGCCTTAATATATGGCATCAATGAGTTAAATGAGGAAATGACCAGAGACCCAATGTGTAGGTTTCCAGTTTCAGAGGAGGGTTGTGCTTGCTCACGTCAGGAAATGAATGCAGCTTCTATAATTGCTCTTCTGCAGAAGGAGGACACCAGCAGTTTCATTTAGTCCTGGGGGATTGCGTTTCTTTAGCACTTTGCCACATTAGGATATGTTTCCCATCTGAGTCTAATGATGCAATATTGGAAGAGAGAAAGGGCCAAGTGGCATTCCATAACAAACCATAAAAGTTTATGGTGCACATAGTGGGATAATTGGCACAATAGGAATTGAATCCTTCCTTATGGATAATAACTGATAAGATACAGCCTGTATGAAAACCCTGGTATTTCAATCAGTTAATGGTGGCTACTTTAGAATGCATTTATTTTATTGGTTTCATAGTGTGTTTTATAACACGAGAACTGGTTCTGCTGTACTGAGAAGATGATAAAAGAGCCATATTCCTTTTCCTCCACAGCCATTTTCCACTGTAATCTTTTATCCTTTCCTCCTCTGCTGGCCCATTTTCACCACAAGCTATTGACAAATGATTTGTTGAAACCCAAAGCTCCTAGAGAGAAATGTTTTATTTTTCTACCTAAGTCAGCATTCTTTTGGATAAAGTCCTTTAACAATATTAATTAAGTCATTCATAGACAGTATTCCTTCTCCCAGTTTCCAGATTTTTCTAAACCTCACACCTGTTTTTCTTCAGGTTCTGTGCCCTATCAGCTTATAAATCTTGCTGTATTTCCCAGTATAGCTTCTTATGAAATAACACTTTTTTCCCTCCCACAAAACTTTCACCCAACTGTTTTCAATAGTGGCAGTCAGGCCTGAAGCTGTCAATCAAAGAACAGCTTATCAGTCTGAGCCTTTTCTTTTTAAGGCTTGACTCAGTGACTTTTGAAACCTGTCAACACCCAGTTGATTTTAGCCCTGACAATAAAGTCACACTCTATCTCCTATATAGAAGCTTTAAGATTACATTCTGATGTCCTATACGTCATATTTACATAGTTAAAACTCATAACAAGCAACCCACAGGCAATAGGATGTAATAACCGTGCAACAGAGCCATTTCCTGTGCCCCCTTTCTCTCTCACACTCTGTTTTGTGCAGTTTATTGGATGTGAATGCTATGGAAATGAAAATAGTCTGGGAGAAACCTGCTGGCCGGCCGGGCCTGAGGTTTAGAAGGTTCAGCTGGAGGAGTGCATGAAGCTGGGCGTGCTTGGTCTCCTCCTGTGGAACACTGTGAATGTCCCCTGCATTTCCCGGATGGGAGAAGATAACACTGCCGCACATGTATGCACTCACTCCTTTTTAGCATTCTAGATTCTTTTAGTATCAAAAAAAAACATCCAACCTCATATCATAATAATAACAACAGTAAGAAGAACTTGGGTTACCAAGTGTTTTGCAGTTTTGGTTTCTAAACACAAAACAATTCCTTCAGATGTGTACATGGTAAACATTGATGGTAGGTAAACTCAGAGTGATGAGAATACTCCCAACAGGCAACAGAGGGAGGGAACCCCTTTCTTGGCAACCACCTTAAGCCCAGACAGTCAGGCATGGTGTTAACTAATAATGTGAAAACCACTGTCTGTGAATTCGAAACCCCTGTCGCTCACACCCAACAATTGGACAAGAAAATAAAGCTTTAATAGGAAGACATTTGCTATACTGTGAGGGGGGCACATTTTTACAGTTTCTGTACTTAAAGAG
Organism: Apodemus sylvaticus; assembly: GCF_947179515.1. Taxonomy (NCBI): domain Eukaryota; kingdom Metazoa; phylum Chordata; class Mammalia; order Rodentia; family Muridae; genus Apodemus; species Apodemus sylvaticus. The sequence continues at coordinate 41,291,844 of NC_067478.1, forward strand.
GAGCAGAATGAAATCCTTCTTTCAGTAGTAGGACTTTGGGTGGTGGGAGGAATAACAAACCTGAACAAATAAAATATTTTTAAAGAGATACATATCCCTTTTGGGGTCAGTCTCTGTTGTCACGCGTGCTGAAAGATTCCCACTTACTTTAACCACTGATTTTCCTGCTCTTAGAAGATGCTTGTGTTGCCTTTCAAAACTACCTGCCAGTTCATGTCACAGTCTCATTGTCACAACCTCATGTAAGATGAAGAGTCTATGAAATCGGTCTTCTATGGTCCTAAGTCTGTCTGCAAACAAAATGGAGCAAAAACACTAGCTTCCTTCATAGAACTGCAAAATCCATAGCTTCCCAGCAAAAGAGTTATTACAATATTCGAAGGCTAGAAAAGGGTGTTGAATTTCGCAGAACTGGAGTTACTAGCAGTGTCGAGCCACCCAGTGTGGGTGCTGATCTTAAATACTGAGCCATTTCTTCAGCTTCCAGTTCTGCTGGGACTAGATGTCCCAGGGTGGGGTGGTACCCAAGGAGGGTTCCCCTCCTCTGAGGAGAAAGGGAGGGGCTAATGAGAGGAGGCACTTGTAAGGGTGGGACTGAGAGAAGAGAGGGGCTGTGATTGAGATGCAGAGTAAATAAAAATAAATAAACTATGGGGGAAAGAGAGCAAACTTTTGGTTACTGGAGATTTTTGTTTGTTTTGTTTTCTAGCAACTAAACTAGCTTTCCTAAGAACATACATCCTTTCTTAGCCCAATCAAACAAAAGGCTTTTCTCACCAAAGGAGGCATTTGCGCACAGCCCCTGTGCTCCCAACCCTCCCACAGGCATGCAGGCATACACACCACATATGCAAGGGGACTCCTCCATGAGGACCTCTCTGATTTCCTTTCATTGCCCTATCTCCTGGTCTGAGGAGTTGCTAGCGGTATTTGTTCTCCTGGGTTGGGCATTTTGTTTTTAATTGTTCTAAGTTGACAAGAAAATATTTATGTGATGCTCTATAGAGTTCATTAACTACCCCATCGTTACCCTGAAGAGTTAGGGGCTTGATTAGCACCAGTGGTTAACAGTACACTGAAAACAGCTTAAACTTAAGAAGTGCATTATACATGCATGAGGGTGAGGGTAGATAGCTTTCTGTTCTTAGCAGTGTAGGAATGCCAGGTTGACTAGATCTCCTTAATCAGAAACGAGGCAGGTGGACCTTATCAAAGCCAAGGAGAAAAATGGAATTTATAGTGAAAGGTTCAGACAAGGAGGAAGCAGTGACAGATGAAGATATGGCAAATCAAAGAATATCAAAGGCGACTTTCTTCTTTTCCAGTTCTGATAACATAACTGAGGAACCAACACATAGCGACCCTCTGCCGTATCACCATTCCTCCAGGATTTATTTAACAAAGAAGAGAGAGCTTTACAGAGTATGCAAAGTGGTCATGCCAGAGAATAATGTAACATTTCAAGCCAACCACTTATCATTGCTTAGGGTTGCAAACTGTGGCATGAGATTTAATGAATTATTACTTAGTATTATTAATACAACTGCAATCCAGGAAGAGTGATGTTCTCAGGAAGCGGAGGCAAGGAGATTTCTGGCAGTTTTAGCCCTTCCTGGTCCACATAGTGATGATCAGGCCATCTAGGGCTACATACCTAGCTCCTGTCTCAAACAGGCAGAAACCAAACTAAACAAACAAAAATCCCACATTCAACTACTGTGGAAACAATAACTACCTCTAACAAGAATGACCATCATCATTTTGCTGCCTGACTCTTTTCTTTATGCAGTAAACTAATGAAGTATGGAGGGGTATGAAGCCAGTTCCTTAGAACTGGAATTTCTGTTGAGCGTTAGGAACCAGGAGAAGTGTGATTGTCAAAAGATTATCTGTTCCTTCAACTGGTATCAAAGGAAGGACTAGACTTCGTCCTTAGGGCTCTGCAGGCAATTACAGATGGAATGAATGTTACTTTGGAGCTCCTGCCTGATTTTGGAGCAGCATGTGGTATCTTGAAGAGCTCTCAATACATTTATGGATCACAGAGAATTATTTCATGAGATAAATCAAAACCAGTACTCCCTACAGGTCATGGAGGTAAAGTAACAGATTTGCCTATTAGGATTCAGCATTGTGTATCTCATGCATGCAAATAAGTGTAACTCCCTTAAAGTCAATGACATTGAAGACACTACACTCAACCAGTTGTGTGTCAGAAACTTTACTGATGGAATGCAAACACCACTTCTTGAGATTATATTTGAAATTTGTAAAGGAATAGTTAGGGGCAAAATTTACTGTGGTCATAAATAAAGAAAACCATATTAATAAATTTTGTGTTATGATACATAATAATGGCCATTATTTGAATTTTTACTAAGTGGCATTCTGCTGAGCATCTGGCTCCCATGATCATACCTAATATCACAATGCCACGTACAACATTCTGTTAATGTTTAAAAAACTGGGGCGTGGGGAGGCAAATATACTCCAATATCACACAGCTAATGATGGCAAAATTCAAGAATTCCATCCTGAAAATCATGCTCCATGATCCTTACTGTTACCCTTCATGTTCTGCTGTTAGATTGGTTCTACAACAGGATGTCTCATTTAACACCTAGTCATTCGTGCAGTGCAGCATCCATAATGGAAACATTTATGCTTATTTTAAGGCTTGAGCCTTTCTTTTGGTCTAGTTAAGGAACCCACCATATAACCAATGGCTGAGCCTACTGACCTCCTAGCCAATCAGTGCCAGTATAGCTTTGTAAGAGTAGCTGAGAAAAGTTTGCCCAGCTCTTTTTGAGGGTCCACAACTTCCATCATGAATACTTATTGAGATACGCTTGTTTGAATTTATGTATATGTTTCTATGTCTGTGTGGGTTATATGTACTATATACATGTAGGAGCCCATAGAAATCAGGAATGGGACTTTGGGTCCTCTAGAATTGGAGTTAATGAACATGTCATGAGGAAACAGGTGGGTGCTAGAGATCAAACCCTGATCTTCTTGAAGAGCTATAACTCCTGAGCCCTCATAAATCATGACAGAATTTATTTGGATAGTGTCATTTGGAAATATTCTAACGAAGGATAGTTTTCATGGCATGTGTGAACATTCTGGGTATGTCCCCTAGGTATTATGTTAAGTAAAAAAGTAGAAAATCAGCTTCTATGGAAGAGCACAGAGTTGAAATTCATCTGACCTAGATATGATTTAGTCTACTAACTGTACGCATGATTTAAAACAACTTCTCTGACCCCTGGCGTCTTCACCTGTGAAGTGGCCTTTAATGTCCACAGGGTATTTTGGATTGAGTTAAGTACATGTAATCTAATTTTGCATGGTCCAGGCTACAGCAGTAAGCCTTCCATAAATGAGCCCCCATCCCTTTTCAACAATATCCTCTGAATGCCCCCAGATGAAAAGAAACTTCTCTCCAAATCATAGGCTCAGCCTCTCGGAGCATTTCAAAGCACAGTTGTGACATTCTAACATACTGGCAGAAAAGAAGGTTATTTTTACTGGTCTTGTTCATGATCCACCCCTGCTATTTTATTTGCCTAGAGTTTAGTGGCTGCAGCAGGCATCAATTGGGCTCCAACTGATAGAGAGTGCATGTGGGGGTCCCACAAAGGGCTTGCAGCTGTTGGGAGAGCAATTGGATTAGTCAGCCAAGACCAGAAGCATCTGGTAAAACCCACATTCCTTTTTCACGAAATTGGCGTTTCTGTCAGAAATAATAATTCCCAGTTTTATTTTAACTTTTTTTTTTAAGGAAACACTTTTTCTCAGTAGAGGAATGAGAATATTGGGGTAGTTCTCTGGAAATCCTTCTCTGCAGAGAGAGAGAGCCTTCCCACATGCACAATAAGAGGGAGGAAGTCGGAAGCCTTTGTCTACAGCACAGAGAAGGAAGCAAAGAAACGTGAGGATTCTCTCTCTGAGTGGATCTGAGGAAGATGGAGAAGTTCAGTAGAAATTCTGCTAGAGATAAATGTGAATCAAGATACCAATCATATTATTTCTCTTCAAAGGTCATCCAACAGAAGCCTCTGGATATCTCTGAATTTGAATTCTCCCACTTTGCCCTAAAGGCAAACCACCATGTCTTCACTTGTGCTTAAGGAACAGATGCAGATGGGGAGGGGTGGAAGGAAGTGGTACCTAGAACTACTCTGAGTGACTCCATTTGTAAGCATTCCTTAGAAGAGAGGATGTTCAAGGGTACACTTGGAAATTCTGTTCACCTCAAGCAACATCTAAGCTTAAAACCCAAGAGAATCTGAAAACAAAACCAGACACAGGGCTGACCTAGGAGAACTTGAACCTAATTAAGATGCTTCCCTGCCCAGGTTGGTTGATCTGCCCTGGATCAGGATGGTTTCTCAGATAAGTCATTCACAAAAAACCTAATGTCTGAAGACTCTGTGATAGCTCTTAGAAAATTAGGAAGTAATCATAAACCTAACAATATTATCTGCCCTCTTGGATCTTATATCCATTTGGAGACAGAGAATCAACAAATTCAATAACTAGGGAACAGAAGATGGTCCCATGCATGGGGAACAGGGATACAAGGCAGAAAGGAACAGGCTTAACTTGGGAAGGTGAGATGGTCCCCCTGAGAACAGATTTGCTTCAGGTCAGGAAGGAGGACATGCTGGGGTGGGAGGGACCACTGACGTGCAGTAGAGAGGCTAGTGTGAAGTGGGTAAGGGAGGTCATACCAGATAAGCTCCCGGATCTGGAAGCAGGGCCACAGTCTTTCACTCTCAGTAAAATGTAGAGAGAGCTTTTCTTGTGTTGCAGTCTTTAAATGCAGTGTTTTCTCGAAAGAATTACAATTCTCTCCAGTGGTATTGTATTGGTTACTTTTCTTGCTGTTGTGACCAAATTCCTGGAAAGAAACAATTTAATGGAGGAAGGTTTCCTTTTGGTTTTATTGTAGTCTGAGGAGATACAGGGCAGAAATGGTGTGGTAACAGGACCATGAGGCAGCTGGTCACTGTGCATCAGAAACTTCCTTCTCCGGGGAGTGGGGGGGGGGGGCAGAGAAAGACAAAAGGGCGCCCATCCACTCAATTCCCCTTCGTGTCTCCTGTTTCGCTCATCAAGTCTACTTCAGCTCTTTGTTCAGAAAACCAGCCTAGGAAACTACTAATTTAGGGAAACTGATATTTTTCTCTGCTTCTGATGCTTATAAAATGTAGTTTTCAAGGAAAAAAAAATACTAGAGAATGTCTATTACTCAGAGGTAAGGAAACAAATGTGATTCTTCCTTTCTGCAGGTGTGAGACTTTCTCTCATTTGTTTGGGAGACAGCCCCCCCATATCATTTAAAGAACCGCTTTAATAATAAATTATTATTTCAGACGCCCATACCTTTATAGATAACAAGAAACTAACCTATGAGACAAATAATTAAAACGAAAAATGAAGAGCCATCACTTAAGGAAGGGCTCTAGGTCAAAAGTGTGTGACCTCAACCACGTTGGTACATTCATTGTTAAAACTCAGGAAGTGCACTGAATTATTCACATAAGAGCTACGCAGACTGCACCTCCACGTGTGTGCAGCAATTGCAAAGAAAGGGACTTCAAATTGTGGTTTGAGGTAATGTTTTTAATGGCCAATCCTGGCCATTTTTTTTTTTATGACTCCCGTGTGAATTTCAGTCTGAAAGGGTTTTGGAATCAAGATGGTAAACAATCCACCCAAATGCTATATTAATGTTTCACACATCCTTAGGTTGAGGATTTGATAAAATTTAATTTTAGTTTGGAGTAAATAAGCAATTGCTCCCCCTCCCCCCAGATCATGGTGTCACCTGTGAGAAGAGACTTGACACCCAGGTAGTAGCAGCAGGACAGACACCTCTGCATTTCTCACTAAACTCTGGTCCATTATCTGAACAGAGAGACAATGACTATGCCTTTACAACAAAGCTTTGCTTTCTTTCTTTCCTTGAATGGTACGTATATCTCAACTTTAAAAAACAAAAACAAAACAAAACAAATCTCTTTCCTGAAACAAAACAATCTTCCTTTCAAATTCGTGGTCTTCTTTAAAAGAGCTTGATTGTCAAGCTAAATATTCATCAATACCTTGAATTTAGTTAAATTTGATTAAAGCTGAAGAATATAACAGTTGAAACATTCGAAAAATAGTATTGGATTCTTTTTAACCTAAATCTCAACAAGTACCTTGAAGGTAGAATTTTCTAGAAATAACTGAATAGTAGTTGTTTTATATATATATATATATATATATATATATATATATATATATATATACACACACACATATATATATACATATTTCAATCGCTTTAGAATTGGTGTTATTATCATACATACATATGATAATATTAAAAATCTTTAAGAAATCATTTTTTCTGAAAAGAAAATATTTGCTAAATAAACCATCTTTTATTTAAATTCCAAGTTAAAAATTCAGTTTTAACTGAGAATTAAATGAACAGCCAGGACTTCCCCTGCCCGCCCCACCCCCACCCCCCAGTCCCTGCCCCTCCCCCTTGAGGGAATGAACCTACTTAAAATTTAGAAAAACGTGTCATATTAAAAGCAACCCTCTGTCTCTGCTGCCACACAAAACACCCACAGACCTCAGGAAACCACCAGGCTCATTCACCTTGACCTTTGGCCTCTCGCACATTCTAGCATTCAGCTTTCTTCCCTCTGTCCATCTGCTTGAGCCATTAGCAAAGTTCATTTGCAAGGGCTCTCACAAGTGAGCCGGCTGTCATCATCCCATTTAAACTCTGCCTCCAGTTTCTACAGAATCGTGTGTTTGCCCACAGGTCTCATTAAACACAGGGAACGGCTGCAGAGCCATTTCCAAAGGGCTCTGGGGGAGCAAACGGCCTTGTAGAAGGGTGGTCCAAAGGCCCTCAGACTAATATGACTCTTTACTGTTCATTCTCTCTTCGAGCTATTGGGACATTTTCTGAGGAGATATAAGAGATTTGGTCAGGCCAGTCTGCAAAGAGACAACTGAACAATCTTCCCATTCCAAATCACTCCCTTTAACAGGGTTCTAAAAATATAAAAACATGAAAAGGTTCTTGTATGAATTCCCATTGCTTGATTTGATTTAGGAAACAAACGAATCCTCACGGTCATGTCCTGAGCTCATCACCAACAGAGCAACAGGGGAAGAAATCCCAGGAAATGGCTGAACGGAAAGTCAGAATCATCAAACCCAAGGCTCAGAGGTTAATTGAACTGTCTGTAGTAAAGCCCCCAAAAGCAAATGAAATCATGTCCACTTCCGTACAGTGGAAAGGGTTAAAAGACTGGGCTTTCCAAGAGCGCAGGATATGAATTGTAAAAGTCCATTCTAAGGGCTAAGGCCAGGAAGCAATTAACACCAGTCAAAGACGGCAAATTGGAGTGGGGAGCAGGGCGTTTGGGCTTCCATTTTTCATGAGCGCTGTATACATATTTTGGCTGGTCTCCTAAAATACCTTTCATTTCCCCTGCCATCAGCCCGGTGAGACTGAGATCAGACTATACAATCGGTCACAATGAATATTAACCAAGGCACACTCTGCTAAAGCCAGCCCATCAGCAGAATGATCAGACACACAAATCAACTAGAAAGGCTGGGCAGTTTTGCCAGGCCATCACTGGAATAGCTGTGAGGTTGCATCCGAACCAGATACAATCTGCTTCTGAGGCAAAACTAGCACAGGCAAGCCTTAACTGCCTCTGGAGGATTCTCTGTTCTTGTGTTAGTCACTGAGCCTTGTTATAACTAAACATCGGACATAAATAACCTAAAGGGAGAAAAGATTCATCTCAGTCCACGGACTTAGAAGTTTCACCACATGGCCACTTGGCTTCAGATTTCTGGACCCATGGTGAGGCAGAATGCCAGTAACAGTAGCGTGTGGCAGAGGTTGTGCAACCCAAAATAGCAGGGAAACAGGAAGAAGGAGCCAGAAAGGCGCCCAGAACAAGATCTAGCCCTAAAGAACACACTGCTATTAGCACGCTTCCTCCAGCAAGGTCCCGAGCTCCTCCACTTTCCATACATCCCCAGAAAAGCACCTCCAGCTAAGGGCAATGTGGCCAATATAGGAGCCATTTGGGGTTGGAGGCGCTACCTTTCACAGCTAAACCGTAGCGGCTCTGATGAGTCCAGTCACATTTCTCAGGCCTCTATGCCTCTCTTCCATAGGCACGCATATATATTTATGGCACGTGGCACGGTCTTCAACCACCAGGTGCTACAAATGAATGTGTCAGAGTTTCCCTGCAGAACTCTGTCTCTAGGGAAATCCTGTTTGTTCCACGTGTGTTTGATTTAAACTGTTTGTGGTTCCTTGTACTTTCCTGTGTTGTGTTTCTTGGCATAGTGCGGGAATCCTCCTCTGGAAATTTCAAGGATTGTGGGCAGGAGTCTGCAATGCTCTGCTTCTTGCCTTTAATCTTCTACCCTTTAAATCTCTGCCTTTTCTGGATGTCTAAGATAGCAAAAAAAAAAAAAAAAAAAAAAAAAAAAAGGGCATGTCTTTTAATATGCAAGCCTTTTACTGCTTCTGAGAGACTAAATGTACAAACTAGTGATGCTCAAAACAAAACAAAAACAAACAAAGCCAGAATGCTGTTACCCTGCCTACATCTGCCTATCTAGCAAACCTACCCTCTCACCTTAATAAGTTTCCAGCAGCCAAACTGTCTACTATAGGTCAGGCTTGTAGGAAGATGAACCTTATTAGGAACAATCCAGTTATTATTAGGAACAATCCAGTAGGTAAAACAGCCAAATCCATAAATACCAGCTCCAACTGACTTGGATTGGCTTTCCTAATTTGGGTTCCATTTGCATGTTAGAACTCATTAGCAAAGGCCAAGTATACACTACCATCAATCACCTAGAATGCTCAGGTTCAAGCCAGCCTCTCCCTACATCTTCCCCACACTAAACACCCACCAAGCAGGGCTTACTTAGAGGTTTCCCTTTTCTACATTGCATGATTTTCCTTCTCTCCCTACTTTTAAGTCTCTATAAAAGCACACATGACATTGGATAGCTCCTGTGGTACAGCGGGCTCTAAAGAAATGACTTCTTGTTCTCATTCAAATGCTCTTGCCCACTTTATTCTCCAAAACAGTACAGAATCTGAGAATCCAGTTGGTGACTTGGGAACATTTTTACAGGCTTTTGTGGCACTAGTGGTTAAAAAAAAAATGAATAAGATCTCCTGCTTTGTTAGGGTTTCTATTGCTGTGATAAAATATCATGACCACAACCAACTTGGGGGAGGAAAGACCTCATTGTCTCTTACACTTCCAGGTTACAATCCATCATGGAGGGGAGTTAGAAGAGTCTAAGTACCTCATACCTTAGCCTCACAGGAAACAATCTCAGGTCAAAGAATCCTCAGCAGAAACAACACCCAGGATGATGGAAGACCCAGAAAGACAGTTGTGGAGAGTGAGGGTGCTGAATACTAACACCCCAAAGCTGCTGGCAGTAGAAAACTCATCTTGGGCTAGGAGTGCACAGGAAGAGAGAATCCCATGATCAGAACTGAGAGACTGGCTGACCGGTGCAGTTTTTCAAACATGATTCTTTTGAAGATAATGTCTCACTAGAATGTCTCCAAGAATGCTGCCACTACAGGCCTGTACCACCACACCTGGCTTTCTGTTGCACCGTTTAGATTTTTCAAATTGAATGATTTATTATTTTATGTGTGTGTGTCTCTGCCTGCATCTATGTGTGTGCACCACGTACGTGTCTGGTGTCCTCACAAGCCAATTTCTCTGATGATACCCATAGCTGACCATCTACAATTTTAAATGTCACCTTCAGAATGATCCTACAATATAGGCTCTATAACAAAAATACAATAAATTGGGTAACATATTAACAGCATGAATTTGCTGATTACTGCTCTGAGGGATGAGGAGTCCAGAATCACAGCACCATCAGATTTGGTCCCTGGTGAGGTATTGAACTTTGGCCTGTTGCTATGTATTTTGATATTTAATAACAGACCCCAAGACCTGGTTCCCCCTCCCCCCAGTGAGGAGATCCTCAAGGGTGAAGAGATGTTCGCGTAAATCAGTGATGCTATGCAACCTTGATCCTTAATTTAAAATTATTGGTTGAATCATGATGCCCACAGCCTGTACCTAGGCAGGAAAGGTAGGCAGGGTTTTATTTGCTGGGCTTCGGGTCCCAGGCAGAGACCAGGAGGAAGGAGAGCAGAGAGGAGAGAGAGAGAAGAAGAAGATGCCACAGGGTAAGTGGATCGTGAAAGTATGACCATGAGGACTGGCCAATTGGAGTAGGAGCAGCCGAGGAAAAATACACAAAACAAAATAGTATAGAGTTGATATGTGCCCAGATCTAGCACCTTTAAGGCTTATTATAAATGTAAAGGTTTTATGTCTTTTATTTGGGAACTAAATGTTCTAAGGTGGGGTTGAAACCCTCAATTAATATTCACTACAACAGTAAGGGCTTACTAACTAGGTCACAGAAGACGCCTCAACCTCAAGATGTGCTCCCATAGTTGAATATGGGCAAAGTATCAGATTTTTTTACACTATACCACTCTCTTATGTGAGGGTTCCATGCCATTAACTCTTCCTCTCATAATATCATCATCCTAGCTTCAACATATGAAGCCTGGGGGCAGACAAACACTCAAGTCACTTGGAGGTACACTTTTAATGCCAATTTTTTTAAAAAAGGAACATTTCCCAAGATTCTACAACCAAGTGGTGAAGTCATGCTTCAGACGTAGGTAGTGAAACCCCCGCATATGGAGGCTACTAATTAGTTTCTGCAAATTACCATCTCTGGACATTGGAAAAGCAAGGGGTCCCTAGGGGCTCAGGGGCAATTTGGGTGGATTGCTTTTTGTTTCCCTTCTAGTTCTGATTTTCTTATGTGTTTATCTGAGGAACTATCATTGGATTTCTTGTACTGGATTGAAGAGCAAAACACTTGGAGGCACTGATTGGTGAATCTCCCAGAAACAGTCAAATGAGGAGAAAAATAACTATATAAACATAAGCCACTACCCAATATTCCCAAACAAAACTTCTGGTGGCATCCAAGGGGCTAAAACAAGGAAGGTTTCTATATTTCTGCCCCATTGTCCTGAAATCAAGATGTTTAGGGAAAAGCTCTTCTTCTCTCTTTTTTCTTTTTTTTTTTAATTGAATATTTTCTTTATTTACATTTCAAATGTTATCCCCTTTCCCGGTTCTGACTTTCTCCCCGACTATAGACAGGGGAGCTGACATAGACACAAGAGAGAAAAGAATGTGTCTTGTTTGAGGCTCGGTAGACATTCCTGCTGGATATGTGGCTGTAACAAATAAAAGCCTCTTCCTGATCAGCTGAGATGGCAGGCTTGGGTGTGCAGAAAAGGATGACTGCTCCACCCAAAACTCTCCTCCACCTTCAGAGAACAGGTAGAACTCGCCATTGACTAAGGCACACACAGCCCTAGTTTCTCTAGTGACTAAGGCATATCCCCACTTTCTTGATATTACAGAAATGTTTTTACTGTAGAGTCAAACTCAGGATACATTAGGTTCTTGTTTAAGAACCTATAAGGTGAATCATGGCCCATACATATGATCCTCCTCCCTGATAGTATGTATGCTTCTCCACCATGAGAAAAGGAGATCAACATTTTATGTGTTGCCCCAAAGGCTTCAAACAGATCAGAGAAAAAGCCCTGAGTTAGAATCCTGTGTGTGTCCCAGACTCCCATTTCATCCTTGATGGCATTTCTTTTTCTTGCCATGTCAGCTAAATACCCAGTAAAGATCTCTGGAGAGTTAAACAAGCTAAGCTTCACATGTCACAATGCAATATAAGCACCTCGTGCTAAGTTCTTCAGTTCTTCAAGTGTGTGGCCACTCAGTACATAATTGTGTTTCCATTGCCTTCAAAAAATGAAGAGATTTTTCTTAGCCTCACACTTCAGTTCTTCAAGTGTGTGCCCACTCAGTACATAATTGTGTCTCTCTTGCCTTCAAAAAACTGAAGAGATTTTTCTTAACCTCACACACCATGCCTCTAGCAATACCTGCCCTACTGTCTCTTACATCTTGTATTTAATATCTCCCTATTCATAATTCTGGCAGTATGCTTTAGAGTCTATCAATTTCCATATTAAACTGCCACCCTTTATTATGTAGTCAAGAACTTTAGTTTGGTGAAATGGTGGGAATTAGATGTGAATGGTGGTATCCCACTCACACACACACACACACACACACACACACACACACACGCACGCACGCACGCACGCATGCACATACACACACACACACACACACTCCTCCAATCCCCAAATTTTTTCTAAGTTTTCCTTTGTAGTAAACTTTCTTTAAAAGATGGTATAGGAGCTGGTCAAGGCAATGACAGATTCCTGTAACGCTGTCACTTGAGAGGCAAGGACAGCAGAATCATGAGTTTGAGGCTACCTTGATCTCCACAGAAAAAGTGTATCAAAAATAACCAGAAAGAAAAATATTTGGTGGTGTTGCTCCATTGTCTCTTTCAACTGACTCCAGTTTAGCTTACTTCTTAATTTAAAACCTCCCATCTGGTCCCATTGGCTTCCTCATCTCTAACTTGGAAGGGCACCTTTCCATTCTTGCCACACACAGTGTAACAGAAACATGGTGGACTAGAGTCTGCCCTCTACTTACAACGCCCACAGGCTATGGAACCAGTCCTTAAGAGGATTTTCTTCTTCCCTCCCTGGTCATCCTGTCTCTGTCTCTTTGAAGGAAGCCTCATCTCTTCCCATACGGAGATTGGGTTCTAGATTTCTGGAACCTCTGTTTCATGCCCTTTTCTCCCAGTATACAATTACTCCTTAAGCAATATTGCCCATGCTGTGGCTTGATTTCTGTCTTAGGAATATAGATGGAAGCTGCAAATTTATTTCTTAAATGGGTGCATCTGATCAGAGGTCCTGTCTAATATATTAGAGTGCTTGGCATGTCTTCTCAGACATTGGGAAAGCCAAACAGAATTTATGATCTGGAAGCCTCAAGCTTCCTCCTTACACACATTATTCCCTTTTCCAGTGAATTACATGAGTGCCCACCCATTCAATTACTTAGCTCAGAACCAGGGAGTCATCTTGGACACCTTCCATATTTCACCTGTGTTGTCATTAAGTCCTGTCTATCATCATTTCTGGAAACTTTGTGACATTTGCCAGCTTTGCCTCTTCTAAAACTCTTTCTCACCTTCCTTCATCTCTGGGCTATTTCAGTAGTCACTGAATATATCCTCTTTTAGTGTTTTCATTATTAATATTTATTATTAGGTATATGGGTATACGGGTATGCCTGCATGTATACCTATGTATCAGGTATATGCCTAGTGCCCACAGAGACCAAAAGAGGGCATTGTATCATCAGAACTCAGGTTACAGCTGGTGGTGAGCTACCTACTGTGGGTGCTGGAAATCATTCATGGCCTCTAGAAGAGCAGCAGCCAGCACTCTTAACCACTGGGCCATCTCTCCAGTCCTGTATCTATCCTCTTGAGTCTTCTTTGTTTAGTAAGTTTTTTTCAGAATCAGATTTTGTTTGCTACCTCATTTATTAAGGCCTTCATCCTAGTGGCTTAATAATGCTCTTTCCCATGGTAGAAGGCCATGGTCCCCTTATCTTCATTGCTCCCCCAGACCTGGTAGCCAAATTGTACTACCTGTTTCGTGTAGGTGTGTGTGTGTGTGTGTGTGTGTCTGTATGTGTTTGTGAGTGAGTGTGTGTTTGTTTTTAATTCACGTTCCACATTTGGATAATGATACCACATTATATCAATTGGTATAACATGGTCAAGGTTCACCCACACTCTTGCAAATGGCAAAGCTTCTTTCTTGCCTATGGCGGAATACTATTACATTGCATGTGCATAGCACATCTTCTGTGCCTATTCCTTTATCAGGTCCATTGTCATCTCACAGCAGTCACAACGTCATCTCTTTTGTTAAGAGACAAAAATTCTGAACTACAGCAAAAAAGTAGGTGAGGTACACATTTGTCCCTTGTTCATATTTCATATATATTTTCTGTTATTTCTGTTCTATTTATCCTTAATTTCAAAATATTAGTTCCTGGGTTTTTCAGTCATTAACCAATGAGGTAAAGTAGTCTCTTTAAATTCTCCTTCCATGTAACACTTATAAGTGTCCGAATATTTGACATCTTAGAGTGGTGAGTTTAAGGTTATTTATCTTATTTTACTTTTTATGTGTGTACCTGAGTGTATGCTTGTGTATTATGTGCATACAGAAGCCTGCAGAGAGGCATTGGATCCCCTAGAAATAGTTCAAGCTGCTACGTGGGTGCTGGGAACTGAACTTGTGTCCCCTTCAGTGACAGTAAGCATTCCTAATCACTGTGTCATCTCTCCAGCCCCCAGGACAGTAACTTATCAAAAGTTACAAAAAGCTATCAACAAATTAGACTGTGACTGTCTCTGATCTCTGGAACCATATCAATCACCACTGTGGACGATTGGTATATAATAAGAAAAACCAAGAAAGTCACTAGATCTTATATATATAGGACAGCACGTTAGAATGGTGAAGAGAAAAACAGTTTGAGCTGGAGACAAAGGTGTTAACACAGTCATGTCAATGTATAGGTGTTACTTATGTTGGGGCTATGCTGAGGTTGGAAAATTATCTTTAGTCACAACCATATTGAATCCAGCTTCTCTCCTGACCATGTTGGCTTAGCAAGAACTTTCACTGTGGAGTGTGCGCTATTTCCCCTCTGATCACAGGGCAGACTACAACTGTTGTTCTGGTTCACCCATAGCGCTGCATCAAGAGGGTCAGATAGCTTAGCAGCAGCCTGGGAAAGAACTATAAACTGAACCACCATGCGTTAAAGATCAGGCACCATTCAAGAGCAAAAGATCAAACTGTTTCCCCAGCTAAGCTAGACACACAACATGTCAGGTTTGAAAAGACTCTCCTGTCACAGATTTCCAGGAGAAATCACGTGGCACGGTGCTGACAGCCTCCAGCAGCTAACGCCTAAAATCTGTGCTCCTGCTATGCCAGGCTTCTTGTTAAGTTCTGTGCAGGTGCAGCAGGCTCTCCATGGGGAAGACTGTGAAACTTGGGCTAAATAACTCCTACAGGATCAGACTGTTCTAATTGAAAGATCTGAGGCATGAGAACAAAGTCATCTTTTCGCAATATTTACTGAAGACCTACTATGCGCCAAGGCTGCTTTACCAGGAATGGGAGTATCTAGAGGTGAGGAAGACAGAGATAATTCTCATATTTTCACATTATTTTTATTCCAATAAAGGGAAATTAGCATATGTGTATGTATGAAAGCATATATATATATATATATATATACATAATTACCTCAGGAAATACATAAAATCTATATGTATCAGTTCTGAGGGCATGGACATCTGAATGCAGGAAGCAAAGAGAGATACAGCCTTGCTCACTGTGAGCATTACTGAGGCATTTAAAGGAACCAAGCCATTGAGAACAGTGACTTTATTGTATTAAACAGTTGTCATAGCTGAAAATAACAAGATTCATTTCAATCATCCCCTGGAAATTGTTAGCAGTGATATTAAAGGTAAAAAGGGAAAGATGCAGAATGGTCTTAAGGGACTCTGGTCCCCAAAGTGGCACAGTGAAACCACAGCAGCCTGCTCTGATCATTTGTGTTCCCGCATCCTCCACACGCCCAGTCCGAGGTCCATCCAAGAGATGGGGAGGACCCAGAGGATTCTGGCATACTTTCCTGGCTTGTGAGGATGGAAAACTGATCCAGCCACTGATGTCAGAGGAAGGAAGGCAATGGGAAAGACTCCAGTGAGAAAGTGAGGAGCTTAACATTTCCCCCAGTCCCCGCATTTGGGGAAACTTCCACACTCCACGATGAACTCTTATTTCTTGCCAGTTACAGAGTCTTTACCCTGTCAATCACCATCACCTCAGTTGACTGTAAGCTATGCGGATTTCATCAGGATGTCAATTATACAGACTATCAAAGACATGACTGTTCAGGTTTTAAAATAAATACAAGAGATGCTCTTGTAGAGTGTGACCCTATCACGGGTGTAAGAAGGGAGATTTGTGCCATGCTCTGCAGTGCTTCCACGGTTCAAAGTGACATCATGAGGGCTGGAGAGATGCTGTAGTTATGAGCACAGGCTGCTCTTACGGAAGTCCCAGTGTTTAGTTCCCAGCACCCAGTATGGGCAGCTTACAACTGCTTGTAACTCTAGCATCAGGAGATCTGACACCCTCTTCTGGCCTCCCTGCAGCATACACATACTCACACACTCACACAAATATATTAAATACGTGTTTAAGTGATGTTTTACAACATCAGCAACAATAAACTGTTCAATTAATATGAGCATAATTTTTGGTTGTGATGTTACAGCCATGATGCAAGTCTAGAAGCCACTAACACTACCCAGCAGGAGGTTCATGATTGGTGTTCCCTCAGGCAACTTGGTTTCTAATAAGAATTCATTTTCATCATATCTAAATTTAAGATTCTTCTCTGTATTAAAAGCTGGAATGCTTTCAATCATTATTTCTGCAATATACAAACACACACACACACACACACACACACACACTCACATACACACATATGCACACACAGTGAACAGTAAGTCTCCCACAAGCAGAATTTTATAGGCTATCCGTGAGTATGTATACATACTTTTTGAGGACATAGCCATACCTAGTTTAAATGAAATACTACTCTTTCATGTTGTGGCATGTAAATGTATTGCTCATTTACTATCTGTTAGATACAATGATAAGAAAAAAAATAACCAGAATGTTTAAGATCCTTTCCTTTGTAAAGTCTATGGTGGTGGAGGATTAAAGTAATAAATTAAATAAATAACCAATACACTAGCCGTAGAGTTGCCATAACAAGGAGCCCATGACACAAAGTCCTGAGTATAACAGACTCTAGACTGGACAGTCAGGTGTGAGTTCCTGAAATATAGGTTGTGGTGGTTTGAATACGCTTGGCCCATGGGATGTGGCACTATTAGGAGAGATGTGGCCTTGTTGGAATGGGTGTGGTTTTGGTGGAGGAAGTGTGTCACTGTGTAGGCAGGTTCTACAGGTTCCTAGTGCTCAAGCTCCACCCACTGAGGAAGGAGCCTCCTCCTGGCTGCCTTCAGATCAAGATGTAGAACTCACAGCCCCTCCAGGACCATGCCTGCATGGCCTGTCTGGATGCTGCCAAGCTTTCTGCCTTGATGATAATGGTTGAGCCTGTAAGCCCCAAGTAAATATTGTCCTTATAAGAGTCACCTTGTCATGGCGTCTGCTCACAGCAACAAAACCCAAACTAAGACAGAAGTCCTGCAGCACTTAGTATAATTAGTAAAGTCTGGAAACTTTTAGGAACACACTTGCACTCAGCATGGGCACATTTGAGGCAAATCCTTGAAACATTAAGATACTCGAAGAAGAAAATTCATTGTTACATTGTAAGTACCTCTCACCTCACCAGGACTGAGACATATTTGAATATGTGCCTCAGCTCTCCCAGGGATGCCAGAAAGAGTCCCTACTTACATTAGAAATATTTTATTTATATACAATTAAAGTCTGTGTCCTGTGATTGACAGCTCTGTATCTTTATGTAAAGAAAAGAAAGAATAATTTTTTCGCAGAATAAAAAGCAAAGATACATTATAGAAAATAGTGAAAAGTAATAAACTTTAATATAAAAACTTAACTACAGTAAAAGACCCTGGAAACATTCTGAGTCCTGTGTAGTATCTGTCAATCATTTCCATGTACTGCTGTTACAAACATTTATGAAGAAAATTTCAATAATAGCTAGCAATATAAGACTATGTGTATGTGTGTGTGTCTGTGTGTGTGTGTGTGTGTGACAGAGAGAGAGAGAGAGAGAGAGAGAGAGAGAGAGAGAGAGAGAGAGAGAGAGAGAACACCAAGACTGGGAATATGACACAAGAAAAGCAAAATGAAATTTTAAAATAAAGAAGAAAAAATACCAGCCATAACTTTGCTTAAAGCAAGGTCGTGTGAGAATAATAAACAAAAAAGTGACAAACTGTATCCAGGATCATTCGTCATATTGGACCACAAGTGTTCTGACCAATATTCAAGGAAAGACAAGATGCCTTTGGGATGCATGTGCAGGACCTGGTGGTACTTTGATGATGTGGGTGTCATGATGTGGGGGAATGAAAACAAGGGCTGAGATGCTTAAATAACAGCAATGCTGCATCAGTGAAGGAGTCCACAGGCAGAGAACAGAGGAAGCCAGGGAACTAGAACCAGCTGGCTCTTTAGAACCCAGCTAAGAATAGGATAGTCCATGAGTGTCTGCAGCTGGAGCTACCTACAGCCAGTCCACAGTGTCGTCTCCTTGCCCAGAAGAAACAAATTCACATCATCTGGGCTAAAGCACTCTGAGTGACCCTTCCCCATGCCATGTCATAGTGAATATGCCAAATATACAAAGCAGGCAAAGTATATGGATAGCTGTGAGAGAGAAGCATCCCTTTAATACACAGGCAAACTGATTGAAAAACAGATTTCTTAATGGAAACCCTAAAGACCAAAATGGCATGGAACTATGGATTCCAAGCCCTGGGAAAACATAACTGTCGATCTGGATTACCATATCCAGAACAACTGCTATATAATTAGAGAAAGAAAAACTTCCCATAATAACAGTAAACTAAAGAAAGTCATGGTCACTGTAGAAGGAGTCCTCCATGCAAAAGAGAGAGCCATGATGTTACAGGAAGTAAGCCATATCAGGACAGGAGTTAATCAAACAAGGAAAACTACAAACTCAGCAAGTAACAGAATCAACACGGACCTTTAAATAATAAATCTAGTGGTCTCAGTTCCCCAGTAAAAAGACACAGACTAACAGATCGGATGGGATCCATCTATTTGCTGACACCAGAAGCACACCTCACTGTCAAAGAAAGACACTATTTCAGTGTCAAAGCATAGGAAAAGTTGTTCCAAGAAAAATGAACTAGGAGGCAAGCCTCGCTGTTTTAGTATCTGACAAAACAGTCTTCAGACCAAAATTAGAAGAGATGCTATTCACCCAATTAAGGAAACAATCTAGCCTGGAGAAATGGCTCAGTGGTTAAGTGCACTGACTGATCTTCCAGAGGTCCAGAGTTTAGTTCCCAGCAACCACATGGTAACTCACAACCATCTGTAATGTCATGCAATACCCTTTTCTGGAATGTCTGAAGACAGCTACAGTATACTCATACATATTTTAAAAAAGGATGGTAGGGAACAATCCATCAAGAAGAAATTACAGTTCTAACTGTATCCCAAGAGAACACAACACACCTAATTTTATGCACACTACCAGGTTGAAAGACACAAAGTAAATCCAAGATGAGAATACGAGGTGACTTCCATACACTACTATTACCAATACAAAGAGCATCTCAACCAAAAGTAAACAGAGACTCAAATGAGTTAAATTGCATCATAGATCAAATGGACTTAATGTATCTATGGAACATTCCATCTGAACATCACAGAATATTCATTCTTCTCAGCAGTCCATGGAGCTGTTTCTAAAAATGAATCCTATAGTAGGATACAATACAAGTCTTACTCTATAGGAAGGCCAGCAATCTCAACTAACCTGGATCCCTGAGCTCTCTCAGACACTGAGCCACCAACCAGGAAGCATACACCAGCTAACGTGAGGTCCCCAACACATATACAGCAGAGGACTTCCGTGTGTTGACTCATTGAAAGAAGATACACCTAACCCTTAAGAGACTTGAGGCCCCAGGGAGTGGGGAGGACTAGTGGGGTGGAGGTGGGGGGTTGGGGTAGGGGGCATCCTCTTGGAGATGGGGGGAGTATAGGATGTGAAATAGTCAGAGGGCAAACCAGGAAGGGGATAAAGACTGGAATGTAAAAAAAAAAAAAAAAGATTAAGTAAATAAATAAATAAAATCCAAACAGAAAAAAAAAATACAAGTCTTAATAGTTGAAAGGACATTGGAATAATTTCCTGTATTCTACCTGGAATTAAACTAGAAACCAACAGCAGGAGGCACCATAGAGAATACACAACCTCATGGAGATGGAATAACAGGCTTTTGAATAATAAATGGACCAACAGGGAAATCAGGAAGAAAATGTAAAACGTTTTGAAATTGAGTAAGATTGAGGACAAAATGTACTAGACTACAATGAAAGTAAAGAGAAAATAACAAAGTCAAGAGCACAATATACCAGAATATATTTGTTATAATAGAGAATTTTATAGCTACAGATGCCCACATTAAAAGTCAGAGAAATCCCCAATCAAATATATACTGATAATAATTGATAGTGTCTCAAAGCCTTGAAAGAACAAGAATAAGACAAGCCCCCAAATCAGAACAGAAAAAGTAAAGAACAGGGCAGACATGAGGTGGGAGACCATAGCCAGAGTGAACTGACGTAAACTGACCGCACAGTCCAGCTGCCTTCTAAATGTTTGGGTTTATACTCATGTATTCGTGTTGCTGCCGATGTTAGTTAGCAATGCTTCTCTGTGCAATGTGTACTGTTCCATGCAGCACACCACTCAGAAAGCATCTAAACACCCAAACTGCAGAAACAGCTGCATCCTTGGGAATGTGGAATATCTCCCACAGCATCGAGTAGAAGGAGCAAGGCGGGGGCTCATGCTATGCCCAGCAAGTCTCAATTGCCTACGAATTGCCTTCTGAAAAAAACGACCTGTACTCTACTAGTTAGGGGAGAAATGGGATTTTAATATTTACACCACATTTTTAAAAACGTCACTAAGGATCTACATTCTACTGGAGGGTGTCCTCTGGGCTGGAAAGAGCTCAGTGGTGGTGAGGGGAGAAACCTTTTGACTTGGTGCACATCTGGAGAGGAATGTTTGATTAAAAGGGAAAACGAAATCCTTACTCATAGATACTAGTGGGAAGGGGAAGGAATCTAAGAGAGGAGTAATGTTCTAATTGCGGAAACTGAAGAACCTGCAGTCATTTATGCTATCGTGTGGAAAATTCTACAAACTAGAAAGCAAGGCATTATCTGGTGTCACAAGGGATTCCCTCTCTCTCACGCCACCACTTGAAGAACTGTGTTGTTTGCTCACTGGCTTCTCGTGTCTGCAGTGCTTCTATTTCCTATTGCTGCTGTGCTTTTAAAATAGAAGATCTGTAAAGAATAAGAACAAGAATAAGAATAAGAATTAGAATAAGAATGAGAATAGGAAGGCTAGCCAGTAGTGATAGTATAAGACTTCCATCTCAGGTATTAGAGATTAGGCATAAGAATATCTTTAGTACCAGAGTTTGAGGCAGCCTGGCTATGATAGTGAGATTCCCCCATCTCAAAAATTAAAAACAACAAAACATGGCCAGATGTAGCTCAATTGGCAAATGTCTGCTTGGCATTCACAAGGCCCTCCCTGGGTTTGCTCCTCAGAACCATATAAACCTGGCATGGTGGAGTGCAAGTCTAATTTATGCCCTAAGGAGGTGGAGGCAGGCAGATCATGAGTTCAAGGACAGCCTCGGCTACATACTAAGTTCAAGGAAGCTTGGGCTACTTGAGCATTTAATTTAAAAGGCTTTTTTTTTTTTAACTAAATAGATACAATATCAGAAGTTTTTTAAATTGGTAATTTTTACCAAAGTGGCCATACTTTATCTATGAGATATGCTTTTAAATTAGGAGTTGGATCTGAACTGATGAATGGACTATTGAAGTTCTGCATCACTACTTCAATACAAAGTGGCTCCAAGCATCCAACTCATGTGGATTAAATTCCAACAACACCAATGTTCCAGACTCTTGGGCATCAGAGGCAAGAGGCAGCTCCTTGGCCAGCAAGATAGCTGAGGAAACATTGGCTGGCTTCCCCATTCTGTGTGCCAGTGTACTCAGTGATTTAGGAACCATGTCCACTTCATCAGTGTTGAAAAGAAAAAACATGTCTCTATTTTCATGTGGAGTTTTCCTTTGCTTCTTCATATTCTTTAAGAATTTCAATATGTTTTGGGGTGTCAGCAGGAGACAAAATTTGGAGGAAGAGGCAGAGACTTCCCATAGATGATGGAATGCATTATTGCTGAGTCAGCTACAGAATGGGGAGGGGGTAGGCATGTGGAACATGTCTCATTAGGCTGTGGCAGAGCCAGCACTGAGAATGATGACCTTGGCAAGTTGTAGCAGAAGACTTATTAAGAAGAAAAGGCCCGTCTGAAATCCACAAAGAAGGCTCCAGAAAGAAGGAATAGGAACCACCAGGAGGTCAAAGGGCAGATTTTAAAAAAAATCCTGGATTATAGTTGCATTTCAGGGGTGATCCGTGAGTATGAAGACATTCAGATGTTTGGGTTTATGAATTGCGTCTGAGGTGTTGCCTTTCTCTGGCAACTCAACAACACAATCCTCCAAATGTGTGGGCATAAGAAGTGTAACAAGTGTAACATATCTTGTTGACCTCTAGGCATCTTAAATGCGTGCCCATTGTCTAATCATGCAAACTTCTGCTTCAGATCAAGGATACGGGAGCCCTCCTGACAGCCATGACACTTTCCATAGCCAAGCTGCTCCTACCTCTGAGCATGTCTGATTTACCAGCCACTCTCCAGAGATCAGCTTTGCTGGCCCACAAATGGGACACAAGCCTCAGCCTAACCTCATAGACTGTAAAACTTGTGACAGCTCCAAAGGTT
Organism: Apodemus sylvaticus; assembly: GCF_947179515.1. Taxonomy (NCBI): domain Eukaryota; kingdom Metazoa; phylum Chordata; class Mammalia; order Rodentia; family Muridae; genus Apodemus; species Apodemus sylvaticus. The sequence goes on from NC_067478.1 coordinate 41,314,620, forward strand.
TGCCAAGAATTTCCTTTAGTCATTAGTCTTAGATTTCACTTGCAAATGAGTACGTATTCCCATCCCTAATCAGATCAGGGCTCCGTGACAAGCTCCTGTCGCAGTATCCAGGAAATGCTTGTTACACCACTAGCTGACCATTATGTTCATTTTAGGAGGGTGCCAGAGTAGCTTGGAAAATCATCAGTGTATGGAACTCTCTGTTTTCATAGGAATCCACTTTGTGGAACTGGCTGAAAACAATGATAAAGCCCACATGGTAGGCGGACCCATCCAAGGCTATTCAAGCTCAGCACTGTAATTTCACACCATGCTGTGTGCATGTTTAGCTGATTAACATCACAAACCAGAGTCCAGGTTTGAATGTGCCTGAAAAGCAAGTGACTACTCCAGCCCCACCCACTGTTTCCTCTTCCCTAAGCAACCACATCAGGATTGCAACAGAAAGGGACAGTTCTTGGGCTAAGACACAGAGTTAGAGACAGTGTGGAGTACTGTACACATGCAGATGTGTCTAGGGAACTGGGAAAGACCACATGAGAACAAAAAACTGTTGCAGGGAGGAACAGCTGAGTCTCTGAGAACTGGTGGTGATTCCTTACATAAGGGAAAGAAATTTGTCTCCCAGAGCCTGAAGAAAAAGGGCTGAGGGATCCCTGTTTTAAAAGACTGGCTTAGTCTCACTGAAGATGGGAAAATGTGTCTACAAATGGGGTGGTCTCATGTGTACTTAGTCTTGTGGTTCGAGACTTGCTTGGGGACTTGTGGATAAAGACACAGGGATTTCCTCTCTTCACAAGTGGCAACCTCCCAGAGCAGCAAGCAGTGGTGTTCATCCAGTGGTAGGGACTCACTCTTCTGACACAAGGCACCCTTACCAGCTCACAATGGCAGCAGCAAAAGCTCCTCTGAGCCCTGAACAGGAAAGTTACAGCCTAGAGGGAAGATACAGACCAGTTCTGGATGATTTTAGAACAGCTCTTGGGACACAGAGATAGATGCCCTGGGTAAAGTGAAGTTCTTGTGTAATATGTTCTTCTGGGGTTGCAGGCAATAGGAGCCTAACTAAGATTGGTATAGTAAAAGAAGTTTAGGAGCTTCATGTGTGGATTAATATAGACGTTCAATCAATGTCAACTCTCTCTGGTTCTCTCTCTTTCTCTCCCTCCCTTCTCTCCCTCTTTTTCCCTTCTTATCAAGAATAAGAAGTCTATGTAAGTAAAAAAAAATCCAGTGGGTTCATGGGCTCATGTCACTTTCAGCTGTTGTTCCTAGGGACAAGAATCAACCCCTTGACATAGTACTCAGGCATCGCACGCACCTGAGCTGTGCAATTTGCTCATCCCAATTGTTATGGCCAGGGATTTGAAGGACTCTGGCTTTCTAGTCTCATTTATGGGACATACTTTGGGGTGAGATATGGTCAATGTCTGTTGCCTGACAATGTTTGGGATGGGGAGCTCTACTCACTTCCAACAAGGAAGCAAAGGCAAGGGACTAAAAAGGAAGGACAAATGTTAGGAGTGTAAATTGTACAGACTATGGATTGGACATGAGCAATTCCAAGGTTAACCACTTGTTAACCACACATGAAATCCCTTCATGATGTATACCTGTTTCCATCTCCACTGTTTGCAATGGTCACACTACTTCAATCCTTCAAGCTGCATCTGCATGGATGGTTTGATGTCATCCCGAAATCCAAATGCTTTTTCCCATTAAAATTTATAAATTTATCAAAGTACCCCTAGACTGATTATCCATGCCTGCTTTCTGCTCCTTGTTATGCATAACGAAACATTAATCTGGTCTCCTCGCCTGTTCTTAACATTAAAGGCATCCTCTGACTAGGAGCCTACACAGTGGCATGCCCCACTGCAGGGACTGCCCTCCGCTGGCAGCTTTGCCCCTGAACCCTCCTGCCAAGTCTTTGCATATCCTGCCATCCCAGGTAAGACTGTGAGCTGCCCCTTTGCCCTGGGCTACTCACTGACGGTACTTCTGCTCTACTCCCGTGTTTGTCAGTAGCCTTTGTTGCTTTTTGAAACATGCTAAATTTACGTATTTATTACTTTCTTTATGCATTGTCTGACATGCCTTCAATGCGTGCTCTAAAAGAGGGACATCCTGAGGCTGTCACAAGCACCCAGAAGAGTGGCTCGTGTGTAGATAACCTGTAACCACCCAGCAGATACTTTCACACATACCATGAACTTCAGTAGCAGATCGTTAAATTTTGTAGATTTGAACACATTAGAAGTAAGTTTATGTGTGAAACTCACAAAGAATCAATAAAAAAGTTTTAAAATTAAAAAAGAAGTAAGTTCATGATTTAATGTGTACTATAGAGTCTAGGAACGTATTAAGGAAAAGCATTAAGGAATCCTAGGTATAGCGAATTTCCTTCCTCGATCCTCCACGGACCATCTCAGCCTTCTTTCCTTTAGTTTTTTTATTCTCTCTTTTCTTCCTCTTCATTGCTTTAGGAAAACTCTGGGAAAGCTCTTAAGTTTTCCAGTTTTTCTAAGGAACAATTTGGTCTTCTGGTACCTTACCTACTTGACTGTGGCAAGTCTAGAGGATGGTATCCTTACCAGCCAGAGAGAGCCTAGCAAGAAATACCATGATGCCTCTGAAATAGAGTCACCTAACATTGCGATAAAGCTGCCACCTGTGTGTGTGTGTGTGTGTGTGTGTGTGTGTGTGTATGAATGTATGTGAATGCCTGTGCATGTGGATGTGTGTATGCCTGTGTGTTTGTATGTATGTACACAGCACATATGTGTTTCATGCATACAGAGGCTAGAGCTCAACCTCAAGTGGCATTACTCAGGGGCTGCCCACCTGTTTTTCGTCACAGTGTCTCTCATTCAGCCTGGATTTTGACAAATAAGGTCGGCTGATTGGAGCCCTGGGAATCACACTGTCTCCACCTCCCCAGCACTGGGATTCTAAGCCTACAGCACTAGGCCGGGCTATTCTATGTAGGTTCTAGGGATTGACACAGGTCTTCATGTTGGCACAGCAAGCCTTTTATTGACTGGGTCATCTACCTGGCCCCAGATGTAAGGACTTTCCTGCCTTCCTCTGAGTAACTTTCTTCTGCTATTTATGTGTGTATAGCTGAAATTTTTAACACTAAAACAACAGCACCAGAATAAAATACTTTATGATTATTCTGCTTTGTCTTTTTTTTTTTTACAGTTTCATTGTATAGCTTGAGATCACCTTGAGATTACAATCCTGAATCCTGTTGGTCCTATAGGCATTTTCTGTCAGCTTAACAATTTAGAGCTTAACAGCTCTAAAAGAGCATGAGTACTCATAAAGCAGAAAAATTAAAGTATTTCCTTATCACATATGTACTATATGATTATTTAGAAAATAGAATATAAAAAATATAAATAAACTACAACTCTAGTGAAAAGTTAAGAAACAGAGATCTCCCTGGTTACACAGTAAACTAGACAGAGATTTAAATTGATGATTTACAGACACCAGTCGACAGTGTGATCATTTGCGATGCTCAGAGTTTATCAATAAGAGTCTGGTTCTGATTCCTTACATGTTATGAAGACTGTGGCTGCAGAGAGTGAGCTAGACTTGCACACAGAGCCCACAGAAGGAGCATCCGATGCTCACCCACACGTGTGAGGAGACTGCCAGATGCTGAGGAAAACACCACAGGAAAGAGAGGGCTAAAAACTCAGAGCTCACACAGTGCTGGGAGGTGCTTGTGTTCGTAAGCCATGAAAAGAATCTTCATTATCTAAAAGGAATCAGGCAGAGTACTCAAAAAGGCATGGGCTTGGTGATGAATAAAATTAACTCTAAATTAGCTGCTATTCTTAACTACATAATAAACCTTAAACAAACTTGAAAGCATCAACCTACTTCCAAGCAACTTAACATGCTCTACAACAAAGATTAAGAAACATTTTAAAATAGAGAAATATCTAGTATCCAAAAGTTAATATTTATAATGTCCAGCACACCATAAAGGATTCAAAGCACAAAGGAAGAAATTAGTAAATAAAAATTCACTCAAAAGTTAGAGAGTGGAGAAATAGCTTATTTGGGGGAAGTTCTTGCCTCCTGAGTATAAAGACGTCACATAGACAGCTGGGTACCATGGTGTCCACTTATAATATTGATGCTGTGAGGCAGAGACAGGAGGATTCCTGTGGCTAATTGGCTTGCCAGTCTAGCTTAATTTTGTGAATGATAGTCCATGGAGAGAGCCTGTCTTAAAGGATGTAGATGGCATGCCTGAGGATCACACACACATACACACACACACACACACAAATGCACGCACATGCATGCATAAACTTCAAAAAAGAGAACAGGCTCATAAGTTACATAAACAGAAGAATTAGTAAGCAAAAATGCTTTAAAAAATGTAAACATACCCTATATATCACAGAAACATAAGTGCAATTAGGAAAGACAAGAAAGATGACTTTGGCATTTGGAAACCCAAATTCCAAAATTGAACTTTCAGTGTTGAGAGCAAAGATAAAAGAAAATCTATACCAAAATTAGCCACAGTAGAAGAAAAAGCCAGTAGAATTGGAGATGTAGAAACATAGAAACTACGAAGAAAAATGTTTTTTAAAGTTTTTCTTGCCCTGCTGTTGCCTTCTCCTGCTGAGCTGGGTAAACCCTGAGCAGGGGACCAAAGGCCTATGCAAGGCATAGACCAACAATGGAAGAGCTGGGGAAGAAGCGTGCTTGAGGATCTGTGCTCCGCCTCTGTGTAATTGTGAGGCAATTTTTCTTAGAACCTGTTTGAGATGTGCTTCTAGGGAAAATTATTTTTCCTAACCTTAAGGCACTAAAGCAACTAATGGAAAATTCTAAAATCTTGCCCATAGAGGAGAAGTTTGGAAGATGTGAAAGCCAGTGTATGACTGGTGACCCCAAACTGCAACCAGGAAGGTTTCCCCAGCTCCCTAACTGGCCTGCCACTTCTAGGGTCTCGGTTTCCTTTCTGGATTACTAGTCCCACGCCTAGTTACGCCTCCTTGTCCTGTTCTTGTCCTCTACATGGTTGCCTCTGCTCTGTCTGTAACCCTAAGAGGTTGGACTTAAATTAATGAAGGGAAACGACTTTGATTTCCACAGGTTAAAATGATGACATTTTATTATTTCTGGCTTGGATTTAAATTAAGGTTAAGCAGAATCCAGGCGCTGTGACACATGCCTTTCAGCTCAATCCCACATTAACTGTATGTCCTGATTCTTTCTTTCTTTCTTTCTTTCTTTCTTTCTTTCTTTCTTTCTTTCTTTCTTTCTTTCTTTCTTTCTTTCTTTTTTTGTCAGCTTGATACAAGCTGGTGTCATTTGGGAAGAGGGACTCTGAATTACGAAGCTGCCACCATAAACTTTGCCGAGAGACGTGTCTGGAGGCATTTTTCTCAATTAACAACTGATGTAGGAGGACCCAGGTTGCTGTGTTTGGGGAGGGGGTGGGTTGCCGCCTGCCCTGAGCAGGCAGTTCTGGATTCTATAAGAAAACTGGCTGAGCAAATCACGAGCAAGGCAGTAAGCAGCATCCCTCCGTGCCTCTTGTTTCAGTGTCTGCCTTGACTTTCCTGTGCACGGGACATGTATGCTGAGAAAAGCCCTTTCCTTCTCAAGTAAAAGCTCATGGTGTTTTATCACATAGTCAAAACGAAGATACTGTGCAATACCACAGTCCTTCTGCTAGGCCTCTTACATACCAGATTTATGTGTGCTCTGTTTCCTTCTCTTCAAATATAGCTATATCTCTGAGCCACAGAAACGGACTACACTGCCTTCAGGAGGAACTAAGAATTTCCTAGGAGATCTGTAGTAGCTCTTCAGCTCAGGGAAGGCTGACGTGCCTTGGCAATCAGAACTCTTAGACCTAATTAGAAAGGAAGGCACCATCCCTCCAACACCTACACATCTACCAAGTTCTTCCTCCCTTCCGATCTAGAGCAGGAGGCAGGGAAATGATATCTATTTCCACAAGTTAAAATGATGACATTTTGTTATTTCTGGCTTGGATTTAAATGAAGATTAAGCGGAAGCCAGGCATGGTGACACATGCCTTTCAGCTCAATCCCAGGTTTGCTATGTGTCCTGATTCATTCAGGAGGCAGGACAGGGAACAGACTCAAAGGTGAGACAGAGTGTGGCACCTCACATGCCGGGCTTCACACACTCTCAAGAAGACATGAGACCCCATAGCTCAACATCAAACAGATATTCACAATAGAATTGAACTGTTACAGTAAACTAAATCGCTTGACTCCTCACCACAAATTTCAAAGTGCACCAGGCCACCATGTTAGTAGTGATGTCAGTCTTGATTTCAACCTATGAAAACAGGTGTTGACATGTATTCTTTTTAGTAGTAGGAACTAAAAACTATTATCAGGAGGATGGAGATATGGCTCAGCATTTAAGACTGACTACTGTCCTTCCAGAGCACCCACCCGGGCAGTTTTGTGTCAGGAAGCATTTGTGAACCCAAAAATCTTACTGTACTGGCTGATTTTGTGTGCCAACTTGACACAGGCTAGAGTTATCACAGAGAAAGGAGCTTCAGTTGGGAAAGTGCCTCCATGAGATCCAGCTGTGGGGCATTTTCTCAATTAGTGATCAAGGGGGAGGGCCCCTTGTGGGTGGTAATACCTCTGGGCTGGCAGTCTTGGGTTCTATAAGAGAGAAGGCTGAGCAAGCCAGGGGAAGCAAGCCAGTAAGAAACATCCCTCCATGGCCTCTGCATCAGCTCCTGCTTCCTGACCTGAGTGAGTTCCAGTTCTGTCTTCCTTTGGTGATAAACAGCAGTGCGGAAGTATAATCAAAATAAACCCTTTCCTCTCCAACTTGCTTCTTCTTCTTTTTTTTTATTCGATATAATTTATTTACATTCCAAATGATTTCCCTTTTCTAGCCCCCCCACTCCCCGAAAGTCCCGTAAGCCCCCTTCTCTTCCCCTGTCCTCCCACCCACCCCTTCCCACTTCCCCGTTCTGGTTTTGCCGAATACTGTTTCACTGAGTCTTTCCAGAACCAGGGGCCACTCCTCCTTTCTTCTTGTACCTCATTTGATGTGTGGATTATGTTTTGGGTATTCCAGTTTTCTAGGTTAATATCCACTTATTAGTGAGTGCATACCATGATTCACCTTTTGAGTCTGGGTTACCTCACTTAGTATGATATTCTCTAGCTCCATCCATTTGCCTAAGAATTTCATGAATTCATTGTTTCTAATGGCTGAATAGTACTCCATTGTGTAGATATACCACATTTTTTGCATCCACTCTTCTGTTGAGGGATACCTGGGTTCTTTCCAGCATCTGGCAATTATAAATAGGGCTGCTATGAACATAGTAGAACATGTATCCTTATTACATGGTGGGGAGTCTTCTGGGTATATGCCCAGGAGTGGTATAGCAGGATCTTCTGGAAGTGAGGTGCCCAGTTTTCGGAGGAACCGTCAGACTGATTTCCAGAGTGGTTGTACCAATTTGCAACCCCACCAGCAGTGGAGGAGTGTTCCTCTTTCTCCACACCCTCTCCAACACCTGCTGTCTCCTGAATTTTTAATCTTAGCCATTCTGACTGGTGTAAGATGAAATCTTAGGGTTGTTTTGATTTGCATTTCCCTAATGACTAATGAAGTTGAGCATTTTTTAAGATGCTTCTCCGCCATCCGAAGTTCTTCAGGTGAGAATTCTTTGCTTAACTCTGTACCCCATTTTTTAATAGGGTTGTTTGGTTTTCTGGAGTCTAACTTCTTGAGTTCTTTATATATATTGGATATTAGCCCTCTATCTGATGTAGGATTGGTGAAGATCTTTTCCCAATTTGTTGGTTGCCGATTTGTCCTCTTGATGGTGTCCTTTGCCTTACAGAAACTTTGTAATTTTATGAGGTCCCATTTGTCACTACTACAATACTACAGAGCAATAGTGTTAAAAACTGCATGGTATTGGTACAGTGACAGGCAGGAGGATCAATGGAACAGGATTGAAGATCCAGAAATGAACCCACACATCTATGGCCACTTGATCCTCGACAAAGAGGCTGAAAACATCAAATGGAAAAAAGATAGCCTTTTCAACAAATGGTGCTGGTTCAACTGGAGGTCAGCATGCAGAAGAATGTGAATTGATCCATCCTTGTCTCCTTGTACTAAGCTCAAATCCAAATGGATCAAGGACCTCCACATAAAGCCAGACACTCTGAAGCTAATAGAAAAGAAACTGGGGAAGACCCTTGAGGACATCGGTACAGGGAGAAAGTTTCTGAACAGAACACCAATAGCGTATGCTCTAAGAGCAAGAATCCAACTTGCTTCTTGGTCATGATATTTATGCAGGAATAGAAACCCTGACTAAGACACCTACCAAGGCTCTGAATCTAATGTAATCACATTAGGGTCTCTTTATTCAGGCTTGAGTTTGGGTCACAACACCATCTCTGATGCAGGAGAACTGGAGGGGACCCCATGCCCAGTTTCAGGCAAGCATTTATAGAGGCAAGAAAAGGGTATCAGGTCTGGTACACATCTGATTGGGGGGAGGGGGGGCATTATCGCCTTTAACGTGATTGGCTAATGCTGGGAGCCAAACCATAAACTTAACTTCTGTTTACTTCTTAATTAGTGGTTGTTAGGAAGTGAAGTGTCAGAAGCAGGCTTGTAACCTAGAAATGCAGATTTGTTGGGGAATAACCTGGAAACTGGTGCTAGGCACAGGTGTCTTGGGGGTTAACCTGGAAACTAGTACTAGACACTGGTCTTGTTTAAGGTGGGAGGGGAGCCTGGAAACTGATGCTAGGTACTGGCTTGTTAGTTAACTTGAGTTAAACCTCAGGTCAGGTTCTCTAAGATGGAATTGGAACCCAAAAGACCTGGCCTCTCAGGCAGTTCACAACCATCTGTTACTCTAGCTCAGGGGGATTCAACACCTCTAGACTCCAGGTTCCTGAGCCCACATGGACATAATACCACATAAATATGCATACATACTCACAGTTTAAAGTAATGGAAATAAATCTTAAAATTATATAAATAAAATTTCTTTTAAATCATTTGTCATTACTAATAATTTTTATTTTAATTAGTAACTCAGTGTTTTAGAGACAGGGCTCAATAGTAAAAACACTTCTTGCTCTTGCAGAGAATCAGAGTTCATTAACCAATACTCACATTGGCTCATAATCGCACACAACTATATCTTCTGCAGACTAATATCCCTCTTCATTGCCCTGCCCTCTGCCACACACACACACACACACACACACACACACAAATGCATCTTAAATAAAACTACATTTGGTAGTTTTTAAGGAAAGGATACAAGAGGAAATAAAATATGATATTAGTTAGTTAGTTAGTTAGTTAGTTAGTTAGTTAGTTTGGATCTGTTTGAAAGCCTTGGTAGGAACTATCTGCTTCTAGTTAAATTTTGCTTCCTATGAACATAGACAGCACAGAGTAGGGTACATTCCTGTGAGATCTGTCTGGGAATTTTAAGAGTCCATCATCACTCCAGCATTAAACAAGAAACTAGGACCAAGAAGGAAATGACAGCTCACAACTATTAAGCCAAAATAAGACAACTTCTTTGTCTCTGTAGAGATTGACTTCCAGTTTTTACAGGCACAGCAGCTGTCTGTCACTGAGAAGTCAACAGAAATGAGTACATCTCCAGTAAAGATGGGAAGGGAACCAGGAAATCACTCAAGGAAGCAGCTCAATAAAACAAAAGGAAGACCTATGGGTACCGCTCAGCCTGAGTCCTTACCTAGCATGTTTGAAGCCCCAAGTTTGAACCCCAAGTCTACCACAACAGAAACAACTAAAAAATAAAGCCAAATAAAGATTTGAGAACTTCTTCAATTAAGAGCATTCAAAGGTTGAAATATACGGGGCTCAGCCATAGCCTTTTGTTTCTTCAAAGAAAGTTTATTTTTCTTAATTCCTTAACATTTGAATAAAGTTCTATCGAAGCTAAGAAGGGCTTACTGGCAGGACCAACAAAATCATGTGAAATGAGAACATTCTGGATAGTCAGAAGTATTTAATGAAATGATTAGAAACGTATGTCTTTGTTCAATGTATTGACTTTAGAAAATACATATACTGTAGCCTTTATTTTGAACACAAAGAAAAACAGTCTTAAGCTTTATCTTTCGGAGAGGAGGTAATCTGCAGTGTTAAACACTTTAGGCTTGTGTTTAAACATTTGCATTTAAAACTTAATTTATATAAGAACTTTGGAGAGTTTTAAAGATTGAGTCTTTTAATTGTTTTCCCATTGGACACATCATTTCTGTAATAAATACTTTGCATTTGTCATGCAAACATATTAATAAATTGAACGTGCTCCCACCCTAACTTTCCTACCTTTTCCCCACTTTGTTCCCCTAGACAGTTTCACTTCTACTTTCAGATAACATACACATACATGATTTCATTTATTAATAAAATCTAGGAATTAAAAAAGAGAGAAAGCGCTTGCCAATTGCTTTTCTGAGACTGGCTTAATTTACTTAATGTAATCATTTCCAATTATAGCAATTCTCCTAAAGCAACAGAACTTCATTCTCTTTTATCACTGAAAAGAAATGGCACTGTGTATATAGATCTCATTTCCCTTGTCTACTCCTATGTTGTTGAATTTTAGAGTTGGCCCCATAGACTTGCTAATGTAAGTAAGCATCATTGCAGTAAACATGTGCAGACCTGGGGCCCTTTGAGTGAGTGTTCACCAGTCCTATAGCTGAGGCATATGGTAGAGTTACTGTTGATTTTTGAGAAGTCTTCATATTGACTTCTACAGTGGGCTGGGCTAGTTTGCATCTCCATCCTCGTAAAGATTTCCTTTCATCTGCATCCTTGCCAGCATTTATTATTTATTTTCTTAATGATTGCCATCCTGACTGGGATGAGATGGGATCTCAGTGTATACTTGATTTGTATTTCTCTGATGGCTTTTTCATGTTTATTGGGTGTTCTTACAATGTTGAAGAAAAAAATTAATTTTCACAAAATATAATTAGTCTTGGGCTTGTTTTAAAAGTTTGGAAGAAAAGTTTATATTTGTAACAGGCCTGACAATTTTTAATTAGTTCCAGCTACAGCTGGGGTTCTATCTAGCTGAGAAGACTGGTAGAAATCCACGCTTTCTAAATTCAACCCATGATATTTTCTAAATATCAACCCATGATAAAGAAATGATGATTTGAAATCTGAGACTTATTTCCCAATGAAATGTTTGATTCTGATGACCTCTCCTAACTTTTCCACCAATCTCTCCTTTCTGAGTGACTGTTCACTCTTGAAGGAGTCAGCATCCTGGCTTGTCTTAAAGACAAGACAAACATCTTCAAATCTACAGCAAAGTCAAATTCTATGCAAAATTCTATTGCATTTTTTTTTCATTTTGAAAAAGATAAACATGGCATTCACTTCTCTGGATGAAAGAAAATGTTATTTTTAAAGTAAACATAAATGAAAAGTCAACACAACCATCACTTCTTTTTAAAATATGTAAACCCAACAAGCACAGAATATCCCCTAACCTTGTGTTGGGGATAGAATTTCATCTTTAACTGTATCCTGTTTTCTGAATTGTCTTTAGCATTTTGAACTACTTTGATAATGTAAAACACCCATAGCATTTTCAAATAAATCTTAACCTGCAGGGTGACGTGTTCTGCTTTCATTTTCTGCTGCAATCTCTTGTTCTTAATTCAGACACAGTTAAAAAAAAAAAAAAAAAAAACCTGAGTTTCTGTTAGTGAGTGTGGCTGTCCCTGAGGAGGGGCTTGGAGGTATTTCATTCCTCCACTCAGCCAAGCCTTTCAAGGATAAAAAGCTTACTTTACATAAACAGGAACTCCACCTTCTTGAGTCACCCATGAAAGGAAGAGCTGTGCTGAGAGGAAACTATTGACTGACTTGCCAGATGGGAGACTAGATACCCCAGTGTTTATGGCTTCCACAGGAAACCCATTCTTCCAAGAGCAGGTAACATTCACCCCAGCTGCTACCTAGGCATTTGTAATCCAATTTCTCACAGTAGTCTCCACTTATTAGGAGGAATATAGTATCCTCCAGGATACAAGCTCCAGGACTCCTAGCATTACTGCATCCTCCGTAAATGTCTTAAATGAATGATTCTGATACACTGTTCTTGGTCCCAGTTTGTTTGGGTCATTTACAACAATAACAAAGTAACTTTTGTTTGCAATGATCCTGGAAGCTACTCCACTATTGGTACACAACTTCCTTTAAGTGAAAGTTCTCAAGTTGCAGGCAGGATAGTATAATGGTTAGAGGTTTGCATGCTAACTACTTTCAAAGCCCAGCTTTGCCTCATGAGGTGTACAACCAGTGCACAAGCAGTTTCTCTTTTAGTCTTCGTAACAGACCTATTGAAAATGGTAATTGAAATGTAAGCTAAACTGTGGGAAAGGCTTGAAACCAAGCACATAGTGTTTGCTTTATTAGCATTATTAATTTTAATATTTATCCTGGGTCTAAAGTCTTCTAACAAACTCTAGCTTCTAATTTTTGTAGTTACTTTGCTCTTAGTAAAACACCACTTCCTGTTTCTAAGGGGGTAAAAAGCTTTTAAAAGTTATAAAAAGACTCAAAGACTTCTTGGACATCAAATAGCTCTTACAAAACAACATTTTGATGAGTTAAGTGTAAAGGAATCAAAAACATACGGATTAAATTTCCTTTATAATACACATGGGCTTAGAATGAAAAAAAAAGTGCTTAGCAAGACACACTTTGGGTTTGCCAAACCCAGAACACTGAAAAACAGTTTTGAGACATTTTGCAGACCCGGGACAAAACCAGGTCCCCTCATCTACAGTTAAAACCTCCTCACACCCAGACCTCAGAGCTCCCAACTGTTCCAAAATTGGTCATCGTTTGATCCATCTTCTCAAAGGAGGACATTCCTCCAATTTATGAGCATTCATGCTGCCCTTCAGAAGTAACACAGAAACAGCTTATAATTTAGAAGAAGAGATTACCATCTGCATATAATTTTCATTGTAATATTTTATTGGAGATCTGTAACCACGCATTTCAACGCAATGGTTACATGTTGTATATGCTTAAAGTTTTAGACAATGTCTCATAATAAGCAGATACACGTTCCAGCATATCCCTTAGTCAGAGACAATTTATCTCTTTGGAAGGATTATTTAGGATTGGGATTAATACAGTAAATTATGTTATGGATTAAATATGTTGATAATATGAATTTTCTTTTTGAGGCTATTAATCCATTCTGCATGCATACATTATGAGGAATGGCTATCATGTAATTGCCTACCCCAGACATTCTTTCCTCAATCAGTATTTCTGAGATACTCTGTAGCTCTAATTTAAGGAAACAAAAAGTTCTAAATTTTAAACTTCTTTTGAAACAAGGTTACACAAATTGAACCACTTTAGAGGCTTTCATGAAGGAAGAAAGTAAGGATCAATAGTCCTTGTTAATATTAAGGAAAAGGTAACATCTAAAAAAGCAATCCCTACCACTGTTACTGGTAGCATAACCTTTTTATTTCTGCAAAATGCTCCTGCATTTGAGTTGTTTCTGCACTAAATACTCCAATATCATTAGACCTCACACACCAGTTTTTATTTCTGTAAATAAGATGTGAGGATAAAATAAAGCTAAACATCTCAGAGTGTATCTTTAATTGAGATTTAAAAGTAACATAACAAATCCAAAACATATTTACCTGTTTTGAAACACATTAGCCTTTGAAAGAACTCATAATGACTTAACCAAGACACTGACATTTTGTTGTTCAAACTTCTGCAAGTCCGTGTGTGCGTGCATGTGTGTGTGTGTGTGTGTGTGTGTGTGATGTCACAGACTAAGAGCAGTGCTGCAAGACAGTGTTGAATGGCCTTGTCTTTAAGAACGGTTTCTTTTTCAACAGGAAGTTTATTCTAACAACTATCTTAAGGAAGTTTAGATCTTGTATCGACATATCTTGTCTTTTTATTTTGTGAGTTGAAAGTGTTGATAGACTCAGGCACTGGCTTCCCTGTCTTAGTTGAGTAGAAGTGCCCTGAAGGATCTTGGTACTGGCAGGTTGTAAGAGACTCATAGAGCCTGCCCTCTGCTCCCCCTTCCCAAAACCTCTAAGACCTCTCGAAGAGGTCTTAGGGGTCAGACATTCTTGCTCTTGGGGAAGTTAGATGGCTCTTATCAGCCATCAGCATTTCAGTTATAAAATAAAACATTACTCTTCAAATGCAAATGGAAGATTTTCCATGACCCATTTCTCTGTATGAAAACTTTGATTCTGAAAACCAAATAGAGTTTGTCCCTAAGGTCTGCAATCTTTTCCCTGGGAAAATAGGTCAAATGTTTCAAAAATTTCGAACAGGAGGATAAATTTAAATTAACAGAATGACTACAATGTAGATTGGTTACAAGAATTAATTTGAATTAATTTAAATTTTTGAAGTGAAATCTTATTTTTAATCTAATAAAACTACTAGCAAATATATTTTGAGAAAAGTATGTCAATGATATTATCTTGGTGTGTTTATTATTACCCACATATAAGTGAGACCTTCTGGTATAATTTTAATGTTTGAAAACAATTTAAATAGTATAAACACTTCACAGAAATCCCGCGTATGACATTAATCACTTGAGAAAGAGTTGTTTAACTAGGAACTAATTCAGCCCAGCAACTGTCTAAGCATAAAATCAATGAAAATCAAACAAATGAAGAATTAATATAGTTAATACATGCTATACAAAGGGCATACCTACTGGACTCACTGCTCAGCCTATTTCAGATATCTCCAATTAACTCCCAGAATCAGTGTTCATGAGACTATCTATGGTCTCTGACTATATTTTTAGTTAAATATACAAGTACCACAGATACTTAACCCCACAGAGAGTTAATAGCATGAAAAAATAAATTCACTTCATTTCTTTAGAGCAGCCTGGTAAGGGGAACCTTAGGGTTGGTTACTCATCCATTAACTTAAGTTAGTACTTGCTAACCAAAGAATCCATAGCTTAGACATAGATCATAAGGTGCGATTATGCCTTTAAAAAGTCTGAAAAACTGGGCTGGGGCAATAGTTCAGACTGTAAAGTGAGTGCCGTGTAAGTATCAGTACCTAAATTCTATCCTCAAAATCTACATAAAAATTTGGGCGTGATAGCATGCTTCCAGTTCTTGCACTGGGGAGGTGGAGGTAGGAGTATTCCTGGGGCTAGCTAGAGAGCCAGCCTGGCCTACTTAGCTAGCATCAAGCTAATGACAGACTATCTTCAAAACACAAGGCTTCTAGCATACACACACACACACACACACACACATACACACACACACAATCCAGAAAAAATTAGAGATTATCTTATCCAGCACGCATGCTATAAATGAAGAATCAACACACCATAATGCTCAAAAGACTTTTTGGATTGTGTGGTGTGTGCCTAGCTTAGAACCAAAGCATGCATTTGGCATACAAGTAAAAACAAACAAACAAAAAATTGGCTCCATATTTAATTTGTGTTGCCAT
Organism: Apodemus sylvaticus; assembly: GCF_947179515.1. Lineage (NCBI taxonomy): Eukaryota > Metazoa > Chordata > Mammalia > Rodentia > Muridae > Apodemus > Apodemus sylvaticus. Next base: position 41,330,190 of record NC_067478.1, read on the forward strand.
CTTTTCTAATTTTATTGCTACGTAATTGTCTGTGCAGATTGTTGGGTCAAGCGGTCTGTTGGCTCTTTCCTTTGAGCAACTCTCTCTGAGAAGTCAGTTTGAACCAGTGTCAATTAAGTCAATATCCTGAGCTATTTCTTGTTTGAATCTTTAATCTGGTTGTGAAATGTGGTCTTAGCCTGGTTGGACATTTCACAAATATGCTAGAGGTAAACTAGGTAAGATGACATTCAACCAAAAAAGAAAATCTCTTACCTTTTGAAAAAAAAAAGCTAAAAAATTGCGTATCTTGTATATTCTAAAATAGCTCATCATGCAAGAGAGTTAAGATAAACTGAACAAATGTTTATGTGATTATTCTAGAATGGACTCTGGGAACTTAACCTCATAAGCACCCAAAAATAATTTGCAATTGTTAATTCAAAATACTAGATTAGTTGGACTGACTGCAATTTGGTTACCTGACAATCTCATTGCTTGGAATCTAATCCTACGGTATTAGAAATTCTTATTAAATCTCTTTATACCATTACGAAAGTTTCTCCAAGCTTTACTCTGACTTTTGCAAACATGTCCCAAGACACTATCACCTTTGACGGTCATTCTGGTTGTGATTTCCAAAGGAATCCAAGATGGGTTTGCACATGCTCAGCCCCAAGTGCTGGAGAATTCTGCTGTGGATCTGCTCTGGTTGATCTGGATTGAGGCAGGTATTAAAGTAGCTGCTTCATTCGGTCACTCTGCTAAGATTCGGCTTTCCATCAGCTCTGTAAATGTCCCCCTCTATCTGCTGTTTGTCACACAGCTACCACCATAACATTCTGTGTTTGTTCCCCCCTCTCTATGCCACTGCTGTTGCTGTCCCACAACCCTGCCTCCAGATTTGCTTTAAAATCAACTACCTACATGACAAGTCTTTGACTGTTCATCCTGGTCCCCATTTAAGAACGAAAACAGCAGAAGATATCCAGAGTTCTGCCCACCACAGGACCACTACACTGTGCAAGTATGTGGAGGACAGATTGGAGAGAGAGAGAGGCAGAAGAGTTTGTGCACTGTGAAGAGAGGTGGAACTGGAGAGGCAAGATGAGGAACAGCCTGATGTGAGTAGCCTGCTGCCACCTGAGGCCCTGGCAAGGTGCTGGCCCATGCTGTTGCTGAGAGTCTTGTCTGGGTCCATGGCTTTGCAGCAACATGGATCTGTGTCAATGTTGAGGGCCCATGTTACCACCTGTGGAAAGCCGTGACAGTATTCGCCATTACAAGATGGCGCTGGCTTCAGCTGTGCCAGCTCAGTGTTCTTGGTAAACAAGTTAGGTACGCATGTGCAAGAGCAAAAACCACGCCTAGTCTCTGCCCATCCCGTGACATAGATATGGGGTGATGAGTAAACAGCCAATCAGGTGTGTACACGCCATGCCGAGGGGTATACAAGCGGCGTCCATTTTGGGCTCGGGGTCTTCCTCCACGAAAAGCTTCAATAAAAGCTTGGCTGCAGAAGGATCCTAGTGTCCTGTGTGCGTTCTTGCTGGCGAGACGAAAGCGCGGGACAACCACCAAAGGCCATGCAGGTATCTCTGGTCTGGGATGCCACCTGGGACTGCACGGAGCTGGCCTGACTTCTGTGACTCAGCCAGTGCCTCAGAGAGCAGGCCCTGAGGGTGAGCTGGTCAGGGAAGTACTAGAGAGCTGTCCCTGATGATGCAGGCACAGGAGAGCTGGCCCTGATGATGCAGGCACAGGAGAGCTGGCCCTGATGGTGCAGGCACAGGAGAGCTGGCAGGCTGACTCCTTCAGCTTCGCCCCCAGGGCCAGATCCAGGGCTTTGAGTTGCTCCACCCAACACTGACCCCATCTGTGAACTGCTAGAGACCATGATGGGGCCAGTCCTGTACAAACAAAGCTGCAGGATCTCCATGGCACAGGGCCACAATGGGATAGCCAAAAGGATCCTGGGTGAGGATCCACTATTGATAGTACAGCAGAAACCATAGGCCTCAAAGCAGACCAATGACTCACTGCAATGAATATAAATGTGTGAGGACAAAAGGGTATGCTGTAGGACATACCCTGACACACCATAGCTTCTACAGCAAGAAGTTCTTTTCTATTTCCTCTTTTTTATTTTTATATTTTATTCCCCTTGTAGAGGGAAATTGCAGGCGTAGAGGACAGATACAAAAGGGACAAGGGACAGGAAGATGAGCGGGATTGGGATGCATGGTGTGAAAGTGACTACATACATACATACATACATATGTAAATTTATTTTACAAAAATGACCAAAAAAAAGGAAAGAAAAACAGATTGTCACATATATTTTAAGCCACTTAAATTTTCAGTTTAATTTTTAATAAAGGATGCTGTGAAATTGGTGCCAGCAATAGCTTTAGATATTCCCAAGTTCCCAGAAAAATAGAAGGGGGAATGGAAGCTAGAAGGGAAGGAGAAACCATGTGAAAATTTTCCACAGACAAATTAGGCAAGGTACAGCAACAAAAACCAAAGCACGCGGCGTTAAAGATAAAGCATTAATAGGCACATAAGAGACATGTTAGCATCTTTTGGGGTCTGAGAGCTGCAACTAGACACCCAGCAAATATGAGAAAGGGATGCGCTATCTCCAGGAAGTGCCAGCTCAAAAAAAAAAAAAAAAAAGAAACTGGAGAGAAAAAGAGCAGAAGAGATCAAAGGGCAAGTGAAAGTGTTTCTAACACCACGCAAAGCAATAGGACTCTCTGTAAAATGACAAAATGCTTCTCAGCCAAGCCACCTTCTAAAGTTATTGGAAACTAAATTCATGTAAAATAAGCAATGGAAAAGCCAAAGTCAAACCCCCAAACCATAGATAACAGCAATAGGTAAATTGTATCACATCGAACTAAAATACATACACACAGCAAAGGAACTAATCAAACATGAAGAGAGGCCCTGTAGAATGCGTGAAAACTGTGGAAACACCAAATCGAGAACCTTAGCTCATCTCTAGCCAAACCTGCTAGTCACTATTTTTTTGTATGCACGTTTGAAGTCTGCAGCCTTAGCAGTGTGTAAGAAGATATACCATGTTCTACTGCTAACTGTGAGCAGTGTTGTGGGACAGAACTGAGCTTCTAGGCCCGAGTCACCTCCCCACTCACACACCAGCTTCCACTTGGTGACTCCCACTCTTCTCTTTCTCTCTGCGAGCCATGGCCTCTGTGCTAACTTCTTTCATTTAGCATAAATGTCCTCCAAGTTCATGCACATTATCACACATGAGATGGTGTTTCCTTCGAGAGTAGCACACTAAGCCCCCAAATGGAGCTTACACATTTAAGACACTCAAGGTAAGAAGAGACAGAATAGGTACTCTCCACAGACAACAGTTATCGGCATAGAGGAGCTCATCGAATGTGGTCGTCATTGTTCTTCTTGTGGAATTCACTAGCTCTCAAAAGCTGAAGTAACTAAGGGGACACTGAAATTCACCTGTGGGCCAGCGTTAGTGTACTGGTCCTCGCGGGATGCAAATTGAATAAAAAAGCATCAAAGGCTCCATGACTACTAATGTGACAATGTAAGTATAAAACCACCTTTTTTCCTTAAAATGGAGGCAGGGAGATACAGAATCAGATTTAACTTCTGTAGTAGTCTCAATGGTGCATGGGAAAGAAAGCGAGAGTCTATCCTATCATTCCTTAAATCCTGGAGAACCAGGCTTTTCAGCTAGAAGGGAGAAGATAAACTTCTGAAAGAGGGGGGTAAAAGCCCCACACTTGACTTAGAAATGTTAGAGTTTGCTGGAAAAAAAACCTCATAGACCATTTGCAATTCGGGTCCACTAAGAAGCCCTGGATCCCAAATTGTGGTCTTTATCGTGTATTATAAAGACATCAGGGCTTTGCAGAGGAACTGCTGACTCCAGAGCTGTAATAAAAAATGCTCATGATAATTTGAAATATTTTGGTACAAAATCAAGGGGTGGGGGAGAATCATTCTATGTGAAGTCAAAAGGCTTTACAGCCAACCTGAAAAGCAATCCTACTGGCCTAAGACGTGACAGTGCATGTGTTGAGGAGGATAAATTTAATTATTCATCCAAGATTCTGAGAACTACCTCAGAATCTTGAAAATTAGGCAAACAAAAGAATCAAGCATTTATAACACTTTGCCATTATAAACTACAAAACTATATACTAGTAATGCAATTTTGGATCTTCATAGATATCTCATAAGACAAACTAAAGAGTGTCCGAAAAATGTGTTAATTAAAGGCAGCCCAGATGTACCAAGTATCTTCAATAGGCAGGATGGAACTTACAAGGACCTGGGTACAGGTGGATCCTGCCATCTCTGGTTGGGAGGGTGGTGCTTGGACTGAAGCAGATTGTAAATTTCTCCCAGGGAGAACCTTGCTGCTTTGTTTAAAGCCACTGCTGGCTACCAAGCTCTTTACCTTGCAAGAATTTGCTAGACTCTACATTTGTTTAGTGTCGTTTTCGGTAGTGGTGTTTTATTTTGCAATGAAATGCGATAGATAAAATGTAGGAATATCCTATTTCAGATATAATTTATATGTGTACATGAAAGGTACACTTTATAGGTGGGTTTTTAAATGAATTATGTTCTGATCTGTTGTTGCAGAGAGTCCAGGTTTTTAATATAATAGGTAAAATATTGTGCAAGCAAAAAAAAAATAACATCTTAAACTTTTTTTGGTTATCCCATGAGCCTAACATAACAGTGAGGCAATAATGAACACCACTTCCTGAGAATTCACCGATCTGAATGTTCCCCAACTCCAAACGACATAGCTGGAATTTCAACTCTGAAAGTGTGGTTTAGGAGCAAACTTAACCCCTAAAGCTGATCTTCAACAAATGTGAACTATGTTTTTAATTAAATGATTTTGCTTTTTATATTGTATTCATTACATTGTTCTAGATACAGAAAGTAGACAGTTATATGTATGTTTAATTTAAATACATTTTACTACCTTAATGCAGACAGTGCATTATGTATCACACTAGCCAAACAATGTATCAATCTCAAATCTAAGTATTGTGGTCTTGTGGATAGTACATAAACTTAGAGGTTAAAGAAAGCCAGGGGTTGAAGAGATGGCTCAGGGGTTAAGAGCACTGGCTGCTCTTCCAAAGGTCCTGAGTTCAATTCCCAGCAACCACATGGTGGCTCACAATCATCTGTCTGTAATGGGATCTGATGACGTCTTCTGGTGTGTCTGAAGACAGTGACAGTGTACTCACATAAATAAAATATATCTTAAGAAAGAAAGAAAGAAAGGAAGGAAGGAAGGAAGGAAGGAAGGAAGGAAGGAAGGAAGGAAGGAAGGAAGGAAGGAAGGAAGAAAAGAAAGCCCATCCCTAAACTTCTAAACCTCAGAGATGTCTTCAAAAGAAAAGTCTCTGCTTCCTTTTGAATGCCCTTCAAATGCCTGGAAATTCTCATGTTAAAACTCAATAGGCAATATCAAATCAAGGGTGCTCAAAGGAATTCATGATCATGTTTATCAGTTTTTAATTGTTGTTCAAATTAATAACTATAATACTTTAAAGTTGTGTGTGTGTCCCCAAGAGTGTGAGAGTTCACATGTGTTCCATGGCTCACATATAAAGGTATAAAGGTCACAGGACAATTACTTTCAGGACTCTGTTCTCCTCTTCCAGTTACCTTGTTGAGGTAGGGTCTCTTTGTACTATATACCCCAGCCTAGCTTCCAGAAGATTCTCCTGTCTCTGCTTCCCTCTCACCTTTGAAGTGCTGCAATTACAGATCCGAGCTACCACCTCTGGTTTTTTATATAAATTTTGGGGACCAAACCTGGATTTGTATACCAAGCACTATTACCCACTGAGCCATCTCCCTGGTCCCCTAATTGTTTTTAGCAGGAGTTACTTTAAAAGTTGTTCTGTATCACAAAACAGGGCATAGGAATATTTGAAGAGCTAGAGAACCAGGAAACCCGTTGTGATAATATGTTTCCTAGAAATGACAGGGAAGCTAAACCCATGACGCCTCAATAACATAGCTGCTCAAATAAAACCTAAACAAAGACAACACCATTAGACATGCTAACTTAGAGGAGGGAAATATCTCCGTGGGTGTCTCACACCTAAACAAAGAATTAGTGGCAATTAAGGAATGCTGAGAGTGGGAGGATTAGTTTTCTTCAGGGTGAACCCCCTATTTGGGTATCCAACACCAAGTGGTCAGTACTGGAGCCAGTATGTTATGTTCATATGCTTATGGGTTTGTGTGTATGTAATAACAACAATTAAAGAAATGGGGTCATAAATTTGAGGAGTTGGAAGGAGTAGTAAGAAGGGGAAATGGCATAATTTTATTTTAATTTAAAGTTAAAATATTTCAAAGGGAAAACCGTTTTCCATTCAGTGCAACACCGTTATACTAACTTACCCTCAGATGTTCCAAAAACAATTCATACAGGTAAGATTTGTGAATAATGAACTATCAACAGGAATGAAGGCTCGGTACCTGCTTAAAGATGAAGCAAACAGTGTGGCTTGAGTGGGTAACACACTTCAACAGCTGATGCTGTGCCTTGGCAAGCCACAAGGGAGGAGAAGTAGAAGGCGAAGTTCCACTCTAGTAGAAGCCAGGAGCTAATCACTGAGCTGCAGCATCTTGATTTCAGCAGAAGATACAATTTAAGTAAAATTGGACACAAACAATATACTCAGAACTTCTGTTATCACTTGGTAATTATACAAAGATGTTTCATTATCACATTTCCATATAGAACCTCACTAATGGTAAGGGTCTTTTAACCTTATGTAGTTACACGTAGAAATCTCTAATAGCCAGTTCCACAAAGAGGTAGTAATGGTTACATCATATATTTGCTGCTACATATATTGCTACTAACTGTATTACAAACCAGTTGCTTTTTGTTATAATTGTCACTGGATTCTGTCCAGTAAAGTTCTTTGTGAATTTGGTTACTGTGGTCCCTTTAAAAATTGACTCAAAACATCAGTGTATAACAACAATCACTGTGATTACTTTTTCTTCCTTTCTTCCCCTCTGCCTTCCTCACTCTTTCCCTCCTTCTTCCTTCCTTCCCTTCCTCTTTTCTTCCATCCCTCCTTTTCCTTCTTCCCTCCCTCTCTCCCCCTCCTTCCTTCCTTCTTTTCCTCTCTATTACCCTCCCTCTCTCCCTGCTTTCTTTCCCTATCTCCCTCTCCCTCTGTCCTTCTCTTTCCTTCATCTATTGAACAGATAACTATTTTTATTACACTGCAACCAAGGCATCTCTTCCCTCATGATGCTGAACCATGAAGTAGTCATAGGAAAGTCCCCAGTGAGTGGCACACAGTGGGTCACTTGCTAAGGAAACACATATGCAGATGGCTCTGGAGCATAACCAAGAAAGGAGTGATCATAGGAACACTGAGCTGAACACCAGCACCACTGGCAGTTGGAGACGCTGCTCCAAGGCCAGTAAGTGGGATGAATCATTTTTCCATAGCATTGTCTACAACCAGACCAGTCTCTTTCCACAGCCCCCAGCTTACTGTTCTCCCAAGCTCCTCTTGCTTATTTAAAGCACCTCTTTAAAAATGTTGCCCCTAAAGAACTGAGATCAGGAAACTGACAGCTCACAAAACAGCCTGCTGGCACAAGGGCTCAAAGGAGCAGGCCCTAAGAGCAGAGGCTCTACTCCTAGCCCAAGTACAACTTGCTGTAATCCTCCCCCCTGCCTTCTGTGTGTTTGTAATACAGGCCTTCTTCCATTACAAGACACTTTGAAGATCTCACCTTCTCCCATTACTTTGTCTTCTACATAAAATGCCCACAGATGTTGGACTGTTAGAATGTGTGAGAACTGCAGCTGATAATTTATAAACCAATAGGGCTCAAACTTTGTTCGGATTTGGTGCTGGTAGGAGGGCCTGTTGCTGCAGGAGCACCCCCTACTGTCTATAAGGAGTACTATAACTGGAGACAAACATTGATGAGCTTGGAAACACCAGTCAACACTTTACTGTCTGATAACAAGCAGTTACTGGCTGATGTTCTGAGATACAAGACCAATGGGGTTGTGCATTCAAATGATCAAACTAATTATCTTAATTTTGTCACTTTTTCAAACTAATAATTTTAATTATTTGCCATCTTCTAGAACAATTATCACTACAGGATCTGAGGTTTGACAAAATCCTAAGGTCTTGGAGGGGTTTCACTTTGATGTTTGTTTGTTTGTTTGTTTGTTTCAGTTCTTCTTAAAACGTAGTCAAAGCTGACTGTGCAACAACTGAGCAAAACGAGATGGTGAAAAGAAAGATTTCGACAGAGCCCACTTGTATATGGAAGGACTCAAAGGCCCCAGATACGTCCATAAATATAAACACAGCATAATCAAAAACAAATTGGAGTTCTTAATGAGTTCAAGTTGATGCTAAGCTCATATCTAAAGAGGTAGGCAACAGTTGTTTTGTTTGATAAATAAAATCTCAAACACGCTGCAAAATTATTGTAACTGAAATATCAACAACACTAGCAAAGTGAAGTTTCCAGAAACAAACCCATGCATTTCAAGTGAGACAGAATTGGTAAAGGCATCCTGTAACTTAATTGAGAGGATTAAATGAAAGATGTTGAGAAAATCAGTGAAATCCTTCTCTTAAGACCTATCCAACAAAAAGTTATAGCTGGGGGAACGATTTAAGCAGAGGAAATCATAAAAGCAACTGGGAAAGTGTGGGATGGGATTTGGGTTGTTCTAGAGAAAGTGAGCATTCCCAAACCAGACATAAAATGAGCCACAGAGGTGGGAGGATGACAGGGATTGGTGGGAGGGGCAGGGAATAAGAGGGGGTAAAGGGGAATTGAATGGCAAAAATATATTAGGCACATGTATAAAAGTGTCATGACTAAGCCCACTACTGCATATAATTAATGCATACCAATAGAAAATATTTTAAAATTTTTTAAAAGGTGAACATAGTGGAGCATGTATCCTTATTATATGCTGGGAAATCCTCTGGGTATATGCCTAGGAGTGGTATAGCAGGGTCCTCCAGAAGTGTCCTGCCCAGTTTTCTGAGGAACTGCCAGACTGATTTCCAGAGTGGTTGTACCAACTTGCAATCCCAGCAGTGAAGGAGTGTTCCTCTTTCTCCACATCCTCGCCAACACCTGCTGTCTCCTGAGTTTTTAATCTTAGCCATTCTGACTGGTGTGAGGTGAAATCTCAGGGTTGTTTTGATTTGCATTTCCCTAATGACTAATGATGCTGAACATTTCTTTTTTTTTATTCGATATATTTTTTATTCTATATATTCGATATATTTTTTATTTACATTTCAAATGATTTCCCATTTTCTGGCCCCCCACTCCCCAAAAGTCCCATAAGCCCCCTTCCCTCCCCCTGTTCTCCCACCCACCCCTTCCCACTTCCCTGTTCTGGTTTTGCCCTATACTGCTACACTGAGTCTTTCCAGAACAAGGGGCCACTCCTCCGTTCTTCTTGTACCTCATTTGATGTGTGGAATATGTTTTGGGTATTCCAGTTTTCTAGGTTAATATCCACTTATTAGTGAGTGCATACCATGATTGATCTTTTGAGACTGGGTTACCTCACTTAGTATGATGTTCTCCAGCTCCCTCCATTTGCCTAAGAATTTCATGATTTATTGTTTCTAATGACTGAATAGTACTCCATTATATGTATATATACCACATTTTTTGCATCCATTCTTCTGCTGAGGGATACCTGGGTTCTTTCCAGCTTCTGGCTATTATAAATAGGGCTGCTATGAACATAGTGGAGCATGTATCCTTATTACATGCTGGGGAATCCTCTGGGTATATGCCCAGGAGTGGTATGATGCTGAACATTTCTTAAGGTGCTTCTCAGCCATCTGAAGTTCTTCAGGTGAAAATTCTTTGTTTAGCTCTGTACCCCATTTTTAATAGGATTATTTGGTTTTCTGGGGTCTAACTTCTTGAGTTCTTTGTATATATTGGATATTAGCCCTCTGTCGGATGTAGGGTTGGTGAAGATCTTTTCCCAATGCTCCACTATGTTCATAGCAGCCCTATTTATAATAGCCAGAAGCTGGAAAGAACCCAGATGTCCCTCAATGGAGGAATGGATACAAAAAAATGTGGTACATATACACAATGGAGTACTGTTCAGCCATTAGAAACAATGAATTCATGAAATTCTTAGGCAAATGGATGGATCTGAGTAACATCATCCTAAGTGAGGTAACCCAGTCTCAAAAGAACACTCATGGTATGTACTCACTAATAACCGGATATTAGCCTAGAAACATGGAATACCCAAGACACAATCCACATATCAAATGATGTCCAAGAAGAAGGAAGGTGTGGCCCCCTGGTTCTGGAAAGGCTCAGTGCAGCAGTGTAGGGGAATACCAGAACAGGGAAGTGGGAAGGGGTAGATGGGGGAACACGGGGAGGGCAAAGGGCTTATGGGACTTTTGGGGAGAAGGGATCCAGGAAAGGGGAAATCATTTGAAATGTAAATAAAGAATATATCGAATGAAAAAAGGAGAAATCACCAAGAAAAAAAATTTAAGATGAGCCAGCAAAAGGAACACATTATCTTGCAATTTTATTTAACGTGTTTGTGTTTCTCCCATTGACTTCTGATTCCTCAATTACTCGTAACACATACTTTGCCATTGTGATTCATTAGGCACCCTTACTATTTTATAATTGTTATCTATCTATCCATCTATCTATCTATCTATCTATCTTTCTTTCTATCTCTGAGGTATGGAAATTGAAGCATGTAAGGTTGGATTTGCTTAGCTCCTCTCTGGAGAGAGCACAGGTGAGAGGCAAGGGGCGTCTGTGCCAGAGGATGTGTTTCAAGCTAACAGGGATGGTCTGTGAGGAAGGAAACTTCCACACTCTGGAAACTTGGAAGAAATCTGCTGAAGAAGCCACTGTTTGCAATTTAACGCTCCAGTAATTGTTCTGTAAAAGACCCATGAGCCTTCACTGTGTGAAGGAAATGGTCTAGACACCCACAGTCCAAAAAATGTGGCCTTATGTGGGCAGCCAACTTATTTACACACTCCTCCTGAGTCACAAAGGGGACCCAGTGTGCCAGTGGGCTAGGGCCAGGATGTGGCTGGTGAGACTGGGGCTCTTGGAGGGACCCACCTACTGGCAGCTGCATCAGCATGCCAGCTGATGACCAAATGCAGAAGTTTTGAATGAAGTTGGACAAGATAAATTGGCCATGTTCTTTCCAATAAGCAAAGGGTGAGCATTCACCAAATTTCTACATTTTTTCCAGACTGTCAAATTTCTAGGCAATCCTGAATAACTACCAGTGTTTCTCTATGAGCTTCACATGGGAAAGACCTGTCTATACCAATTATACACTGGAATCTTTGACTACACATACACTATTGTACTTTCCAAACGGCCTTTGTGATTTGGTTGTGCTTGCAAAGCTACCATTACATTCCACATATAGTCAGATGGGAGGAGGGGCATGGAAAGAGGAAACAGTCTACATGCTTCTCCTGGATTTGCAGTGTGAAAATCCCACCTCTTTTACAAAGATCTTCATTGTTTAATGAAAAACAGTTGTCAATTTTTCTACATCCAAAGCTATTCGAACTCATTTCCCTTGATTATCCATTTGCCTAACATATGGACATAAAGGAATGTATCATTTGCCTGTGAGTAGTGTGTTCTTATATTAAGGTGTTCAATCACATAACATTCATTATGACTTTCATATTGCAAGCTAGATTTTGCAAAGAAAATCATAAAAAATATTTATATAAAAATCCTCCCACTGTTTAATTTTCTATTTCCATAATGCTGACATCATAGTCTTAGTAATATAAAGTTTAACTCATCGGGACAAAGAAATAAATTAAAGGTAATAATTTGACAGTATGTCTTTGCCTGGGACTGAAAGAGGAGAACCCGGTAGTGCTCATTTGTGGACCCATGTCCTTTACCTTCTAGCCAATGCCCCCCACACACATACCGTGTCCATCTTTTCCACATATTTCTCTCCTACTCTCTCATGGTATGCATAACAAGCATTCATCACTATCAACTTCTTTATTTCCTTCAACACAAGGATTACACTTCTTACATATCCTATCTCTTGGAAATTAGGTGTATCCATATGACTTGTTCTGACAAAGGCAGCATAAGGAATTCAGGGCCAAGGAAGGGATGGCCTTGCAGATCAAATTATTCTGAGCCCATTCTAAAAACATGACCAATGAACTTCCTCCAACCTAGAGTGTAAAAGACTGTATACTGTCTCAGTTGGATCTCAACCAGAGAGACAGAGCCATTATGTATTATAGAAATGACAGGGAAGGAGAGAGGGAGTTAGATTAGATCGATGATAGATAGATAGATAGATAGATAGATAGATAGATAGATAGATAGATAGACAGACAGACAGATAGATGATGGATAGGTTGGATAGATTAAGAGATAGGTAGATTCATTCACTCATTCATAGATGCATACCGTTAAGGAAGCATTTGTTACAGTGACTCTGCCTGCAGCATCAATGGGCGTTGAAGAAGCTGCCTTTTAAGAGCTCCTGTTCACAGTGCGATGTTGGATCTTACAGAGTAAAGGATGGACAATCAGAAAAAGAAGACAGCTAACAGTGAAAAGGAGCAAGCCTCACTGAGTCACAAGAACAAGCTGACCTCCCCAAACAGGACTGATGGCCAGGTCATCTCCCATTGCCTCTGTCCTTGATTACAAAGGTACTGTGGTAGGTAGACTCACAACCCCCAAGATGCCCAGTCCCTGAGACCTGCAAATGTGTTCCACATGGCCGGAATGAGAGGTAGAACATCAGATGGAATTGGAAACAGTCAGGTTGGTTTTAAACATGAGAGTGACTTTTTATTTCCATGAAAGATAGAAACTGTCTCAACCTCATTATACATAAGAGAGAGCTCATGTGTTTAGCATGTGGGCCTGATTTGAGTAAATTTGTCCTCTTTGGATAGAAATCACATGTAGTCCCAGGCTGTGGCCTGAACTATTTGCTAGTATAAATTGGGTTTTGCTGAAAGCAACTGACCGTTAAGACAGGAGCCTGTCCTCATATCCCTGGATCCCATGTAGACGGGCTCCTTAAACACAGAAGGAGAAATAATGAGTGTCAAGGACAAGAACTGCTGGGAAGATCCACTAGCCATGGCTAACACCCGAGGCAGAGGAAGGAAATCTTGAGCCAAAGAGTAGGGAAGTTTGCAGAAACTGAAAGTGGCAAAGCAGTAGATCTCCTCTTAAATATGAAGGTAGACTTGCAGACAGCTAGACTTTATTCTGGGTGAGATACTTGTCAGACAGAGACTGTAGGATGACAAAATGCTTGAAGGCACATGATTTATCTCAAGGTGTCTCAAAGTTAAAGAAGTGCCTGCTGATGGGGCCTCCAGCACAGCTGCACATGCACAGCAAGCCAAGGTATTAGAGAAACTGAAGGAGGCTCCATGTTGAGGGGAGACACTATCAAACCAAACTTCTGCAGCAAGAATGGAGCGGCTGGGAGATGGGCGGTGGTACAGTGAGCCACAAACGCATCCCTGCAGTCAGGCGGTTCCTCAGAAAACTGGGCATGACACCTCCGGAGGACCCTGCTATACCACTCCTGGACATATACCCAGAGGATTCCCCGGCATGCAATAAGGACACATGCTCCACTATGTTCATAGCAGCCCTATTTGTAATAGCCAGAACCTGGAAAGAACCCAGATGTCCCTCATTGGAGGAATGGGTACAGAAAAATGCGGTATATTTACACAATGGAATACTACTCAACAATTAAAAACAATGAATTCATGAAATTCTTAGGCAAATGGTTGGAATTGGAAAATATCATACTAAGTGAGGTAACTAATTCACAAAAGAACACACATGGAATGCAGTCACTGATAAGTGGATATTAGCCCAGAAGCTCTGAATACCCAAGACACAATTCACATATCAAATGATTCCCAAGAAGAAGGAAGGAGAGGGCCCTGGTCCTGGAAAGGCTTGATGCAACAATGTAGGGGATTACCAGGACAGAGAAGTGGGAGGGGTTGACTGGGGAATGGGCGGGCAGAAGAGGGCTTATGGGACTTATGGGGAGAGGGGAACCGGGAAAGGCAAAATCATTTGGAATGTAAACAACGAATATAAAATAAAAAAAAGCATCCCTGCATCCCCGTCGGGCCTCTGCTCTAAGAAACCCTCTGTGGCCCATACTCTATGTGTATAAACTGCAGTCCAGCTGCACCAAGCTAACACATTACAAAGCCACGACCAAGGCTTCCAGCTCTGCGGAATTCCTATCTGATCTCATTCTCTTCCTTCTCCTCAAGGAAATAAACGCCAAACTGACTGCTGTTGAAATTTCACTTAATATTAAAAAATGTTTGAGTGTAGTTAAAATATTTTCTTTAGGATATGTGTATAAAATATCCAAAAAACTTAATCCTCATAACTAGAGTACTGAGAACATATATTACTTTTACATACACATTTACGTGTGGCTTAGAAGGCAGAATCGTTATTAAACTAACAATAAGTTCCTAACTGAGGTCCATGTAGTTTGACAATGAGCAGTATGAACATGTACGGTTTCCCGAAAACGATCCCTATAACATGAAAAACAAATACTCAAAGGCTCAGCGGGCCTATTGCAGCATGGGAAAACGATTAACGATCTAAAAGGTAGGAAGTATGTTTCACTTAGACCCCTCCGTAGTCGGGCTTGAAAAGACCATCTTATTCCTCTGCCCTTCAGTTGCCTTACCGGTGAAACGGACTCATCTTTTCCGCTCCCTTCAATTCAGGCAATCACCTGAATTATCTATAATTTTTAGAGTCAAAGGGAGGTATGGAAGCAATTGTTAGAATGAGACTGTTCTGTCAACAGGCCTCTTAACTAACTGATAAAATTGGCTCACGCCATGAGAAAACAACCGTGGGGGTGGGTCCACAGATGCCATTAAGACCTACCTTTTTCTTAAATAATTAATTTTACATCCGATCACTGCTTACCCCCTTCCCCTCCCCCTCAGTCCCTTCCTCAGAGTCCCTTCCTCAGAGTCCCTTCCTCAGAGTCCCTACCTCTTCTCCTCCTCTGCTCCGCCCCCATATACGCCCCCCCCCGCCCCGCCCCTGGCACATCAAGTCTCTGCAGTTAGCGCATGCTCTCACACTGAGGCCAGACAAGGCAGGCCAGTTGGGAAATAGATTCCGCAGAAAGGCAACAGCTTTAGAGACAGCCCCCACTCCAGTTGTTGGGGGACCTCATGAAGAACGGGCTGCACACCTGCTACATATATGTGGGGGGAAGGGCGTCGGTCCAGCCTGTGAATGCTCTTTGGTTGGTGGCTCAGACTACAATAGTTCCCAAGTGTCCAGGTTAGTTGCCTCTTGTTGGTCTTCCCATGGAGACCTACTTTTTAACCTACCAATGAAGACCTCACAAGGCTCACAAACACACATTCACAAAGTGACTGACAGAGGCGCCCCATGGACAATCCTAACGTTCTAAAAACACGTTAAAGGGAGCACACCTGTATCATCCTAAAGAATATCTTATCCTAAAACACAGGGTAGCAGTTCCAAAGACCCACGGAATGCCACAGTCAAAAAATAAAAAAAGTAAAAACTAAAAATAAAAAAAGGAGCATTGACTCTTTGCTGTTTATCCTCAGTCAAGGGCTTTTGTCACACACGGTCTCACCAAGCAAATTCTGGCTGTGAAATGTATTAAGACTTTAACGAATTCACCACGTGTTATCCAAAACGAAGGAGGAAAAAAAAAAAAACTGCTGTGAAAACGTTTAAAAAGGTTAACCACATTAAAAGAGTGAGGCTCAAAAGGACAAAGGATAGTGACTTTCCTCCCTAACTCCTGGCCCGGAGCATAAGTCCCCCAAAAGTCCCCTTACCAGATGGTTAACCCAGCCGAGGGAAAACGGCCAACTCGATTTCAAATGTGAGAGTGATTTTTTTTCTCTTTATTTAAATGTAAGATAGAAACTGTCTCAACTTCATTATACCTAAGAGGGTAGCTCAAGTGTTCAGCATGTGGATCTGGTTTGAGTAAAAGTTTGTCTCTTTTGAATAGAAATCATATGTAACCCAGGCAGTGGCCTGGGCCATTTGCTAATACTAATTGTTGTCGGTTGAAAGTGGAGTAGGGGATTGTTAAAGTCTTCCCTGGCAGAAACCCGATCTGTGGAAATGTACTTCGCAGGGACGGTGATGAGGTTTGCAGCTGGCAGGAGAGGGTGACAGTATGGCGGTGTGGTGTGTCTCCATCTTCCCTTTGCCAGTGGCACAGAAACTCACGTGAAATCCTCCTGGAGTGAGGTGCCCAGATTTGGACTTTGCTTTCTCTGTCTCCTGTCCCCACCCACCCAGCCAACAACAAAAGCTGAGGCGGGTGTGTCGTGTCCCCCTCACCCTTCTCCACCCCCACCCCACCCCCCACCCCCCAACCTCCAACCCCTCCCCCCCCCCCGTTTCTAAGAACTTTTTTTTTAAAAAAACAATGATTATTTAATGATGTGGCTATTTTGAACTATGATTAATATAAGTACATTTAAGGTATAACATTGGCAAGTTAGAAACCCACCAAGTAAGGCCAGATGTATAAACTGACTTGATGTTTTAATTTAAAACACTGGGACCAAGTTGAAAGGACTGCTATAACCTGGGCCAAATTATGGCAAATTCACATACATTGTTTACCTGTTATGCTCATACCTGAAAGTCATTGCCTCATACATTTGTTATTAGTTGACCTACATGTGATCAAAATAAATAGATTTTATTAGGTAAAACGTAAGCTAGACAAGCGAAACCTTTAATCTTAGGTTAATCCTGACAGTATCTAAGAACCCAGTTGTGTTTATTGAGCTATAATGTAAATTATCTCATGTTTTAAATGTAAATGGTAAGTTTTTGTGACATTCGTTTCTGGTTCAGCCTCTGGTCCCCACCATCAGCACTGCAGGAACGTGCATGAATTGTCCTGTCAGTTTTACTGACCATGGCCCCAGCTCATTTTAGGTTGTGGAAGAAGACATCTGAGCAATATTCATCTGTAAAAATCATCACATGACATTACACAATCATTCTACATGTGCTGTAGAAGCTAGAGACTGGGCTATGCCTGCATTCTTCATACATGTATTAACCATTTATTTAATAAATGGAAAAACTGTGTATGATCCTCTGTTTGCTAGAACCAATCTTCCAAATACTCCAGTCTCAAAACCAAACATTTGTTATCAGTCTTGCTCAAACACAGATGCCCAGGGCCCAGAGAGTCTGAGCCAAGCTGGCCTTAACACCTGATCTCTCTCCATGATGTCCAAGCAGGCAATACAGAGAAAAGAAAACACAGTAATACATTCCAGTTTGGGAAAGGCATAAGAGTCTAGCTCATGGAGGGAGGAAACATGAAATAAGTAAGAATCCACGTGGCTTATCAGCTGTTTTTCAGATATAAATCATAAGTCTCTTACTGTCTTCACAATGCTAGATTAGAGCCTTGGGGCTAGAGAGGAGGTCCAGCATTTAGAGAGCGCTGGCTGTTCTTATAGAGTACTCAGGTTCAATTCCTAGCACCCACATGATGGCTCACAACTACCTGCAACTCTAGTGCCAGGAATCTGACTTCCCCAGGCACTGGATTGGACATATACATGGTACACATGCATGTATTTGTACATGCACATGCATATGCAAATGTATATGATGTGCATGCATATGCAAATGTATATGTGTTTGTGTATCTGTACATGTATGTGCATGTGCATATGTATATGTATATACCCAAACCACATTTGCATGCATGTGCAAATGTATATTATGTATATATGCATGCACATGTGAATGTATATGATGTGTATGTGTATGTATATCTATATATCCACACCACTCTTACAAATCAATTAAAATAAATCTAAAAAATGTTTTTTAAATGCTATAGATTATTACCCCAAACAGGCCTATAAACCTTCCCCTGATGCCTAACTGGAGTTGTTTGGTGATAAACAGTTTTGACCAAACGATTTGTCTCCTTGAGTTGATGTTCTTTTGACCATAGAATTGAAATAAAAATTCAATTCATCATATGAATTTTACCAAGAAATAAATTATTATTTCTGAGTATCTTTATGAGAAGCAGTAGTTAAAGGGGCTGATCTTCAGATTCTGGCTGCCAAATCAGCATTAGCATCAGTGCAACATGGTTCACCTCAAACTTTCTACTGAACTATTTAGATTGCACTTGAAGTTGGCACCCTTCTCTAAAAACCAATCTCTTTACAGGCCTAGAGGATTCTGGGAAAATCGTCTGCAACTGTCCTTTGCCGCCTTTTATATAGAAAGACTTCCATGCCAGGAATCTGAAAAGTGTTTGTATGTTCTATAAAATACAACATACGTGCACACCAAAGTTCTGAACAAATCAGACTAATGAAATTTAATAGACAGGCCTTACAGAGATGTTTTAGAAAGCCACTTTGGCAGATAAACTGGTTGTTGAGTCACTAGATAACATTTTTGTGAGTTCACTGGGCTTGTGTACCAGGAACAAGTCAGTTCTGATCAGCACCAAAGGCTGGCCAGGCCCCCAATACTCAAGATCCTTTGTGCTTTTCTCCTCCCCACGCTCCTTTCTCCACTCCTACCTTGTTTCCTGGCTTGAATGCTCTTCTTAGCTCTCCTTGCTCTGACACACCATCATATCCTTGTCTTCCATACTGCCGATTTGCCTCCCTGACTGCAGTTTGGTGATGGATTCCACACCACATGTATCTTTTCCCCAGATACTGGGAACAAAGGACCTTAAACTTATTGAATTAATTAGATTCCCATATATGTTAATTTCTAGATTCTTTTCCAGTATCAATCAGGGGTAAAATCAGGAGGTAGATTCCTGGCCCTTTCCACCATGGCCAGTTGCATGTGGACTTTTTCTAGGAAGACATGAACAAATGTCTACTTACCCCAGATACAGCAGCAACGACAGACCAAAGCAGGATTCCAACTTGTGAGTTTATTGGTCCTACTTACAGCAAGGATGTAGAGTTGCAAGCAGGAGCATGAGTAACCCCAGATCACCTGCACCCCTGAAATGCCTCACCCTGGCTGGCATACATCTTCTCCATAATGGCACATAGAGAACCCACCCATCAGTTACCCTTCCACGAAGACCATGCTCACCATGTAAATCTCAGGGAAGGATAGGAAAGAGTAGCAGAGATCTTGGGAGATCATCAATGACCCTCCCCTCCCATGTCTTATATGAGAGAATTTCAGAGTTCTTGGTGGAGTCACAAACTGCTCCAATAAGATGGTAACAGCTTTTATTCTTAAAGGACAACGTTTGAACAAAGCTTGAATGTTTGTTAAGTAATTCACAGAAAGAAAAGAACATTAAAAGTGGCAAGGCAACTG
The DNA here is from genome assembly GCF_947179515.1 of Apodemus sylvaticus. NCBI lineage: Eukaryota > Metazoa > Chordata > Mammalia > Rodentia > Muridae > Apodemus > Apodemus sylvaticus. The sequence goes on from NC_067478.1 coordinate 41,349,660, forward strand.
TGTCATTAGGTCATACTAGTATACTAAAATAACTGAGGTTTTATTTTTTTTAATTAGATTTGGCATCATTTTAAGCATTCAGGGACGCTAAAGGATCATTTGTAATAGCAGTCAACTACCTGACCGTGTCCACAGACCCTAGGAGCTAGCCACCCAAACTATCTCCTGTTCTTCCTGGACAGCAGCAAGGCCACACTTTTCAATCACCTGCAGGCTGATACTGTCACATGATGCTGAGGAATGCACTCTGGGTAGAAGTGAAGGGAGCCCCCTCCAGTCCAGACCCATAAAATCCCCACCTCCATCAATCCCATCCCAACACATCCTCCCACCTTTTACAAACAAGACTGATGGTCGGGTGTGAAGACAGATGGAACTATAAGGAAGGGAAGTTGGGAACACTGGAAACGCCAGGCAGGGAAAGCTGCCAGTAGCCCTTCATGTGACTGTGAGCAACTGAGGCAGGGGGACCTCTCAGTTGTGGTAAGAATACCCAACCTGGCCTTAGTTCCACTTAAGAGTTATGTGGTATGTGAGTAAGTAAGGGGATGGCAGGGAGGTTTCACTCTACACACACTCTGGCACATGCTCCTTCAGATGACATGTTAGCTCAAACACTGCAGAGAACCTCATGAGACAAGAGAGATCATTGTCCTCCTTCAGCATATAGGGAGACATGCATACGGTTACCAGCTTCAAGACAACAAGATCAACATTCAAAACATCCTTCTGACTGTGTCAACCTGACATGGTCCAGCTATCCCACTTGCTGTTCCCCTGGTAGACATTTCCTTGAAGTGACAGCTTCTGGGATGGGCAATGTGGGAGCCTCTCCTCCCTGGAAGCCAAGTGTTTTCACTAAGAGGAGGAGTGGGCGGAGGATGTGTAACTGGCCTCTGCATTTATAATTTGGAACACATTTTTTTCCATGGAAAAATTATTATACAGAGATGTTCCATTTTTCAAACTGTGCAAAAGCACTTTGCAAACCATCATGAAGTATATAATATGACTATAAGGAATTACTAGTCTACAGTACATTAGCACTGTAATTCCGACACATTGAAGATTAAGTAGGGTTTTGTAAAGTTTGAGAATTTAACCACTGAGTGTTTTTACACTGTCCCAAGGGAAAAATACATTCCAATAGCCCAAGCAAATGACTCGTCACAGTTTTGAAACTCTGTCCATTAGTAATCTGAGAATGTCCTGGGTTATCACACAGAGCACGCATCGTCACCATCCTAGTTAGCCATTATTTATTGAGGGCAGTGTATTGGGTGAGGGCTTCAGATTAAAATGGGAAACAAGGGAAGCGTTAATCTGTTTGGTGACTACAGTTCCCTTGCCCACTTGTGAATGAGCCCGCACCGTTCCAAAGCATCCCTTTCCTCCTTCGCCTCTATCCTTACTCCGTTCTTCCTTCTCCTACGTTCATTCATCCTTTACTATATTGTATTTGCCTTCTCTCATTCCTCCTCCTCTCTGTCATCCACATTTACTCAGTCAGTGGTCATTAAACACTCTCTGCAGACGCTGAATGAACTGTCAGGACTTGTATCTAAGGAACTCTTCTCTCTGCCTTGACAACTCTAAAACGATCCTAAACAATCTCATGACGTTTGGTCCTCCCTGCCACACAAAGATTAGACTGCAGCTGGTCAGCATTCACTCCAGTGCCACATACTGTTCTCATTGGCACCTTTTGCTCACAGAAAAATTCCTCGTTACATTTAGAACCCCCACAAGGTCTGCGTCTAAACCCACCCTATACAACGCTCTCCTACGAATGTGCCCAACTAGGTCAAACTGAACTGCACGATCTTTTGTGGATGACTTCTTCCTTCTGCCTTTGCTATCCTGTCTTCCTCAACGATGCTCCTCAAGTCACCTGAATGAGTAAACTGTGTGTATTTTTCCCTCAAAGATCATGTACTTGCATAGCATGCCATATTACTTCAGCTATGGTTCTTTTGTTGACTTTGTGGGGCTAGAAAGAAGCAATGTCCTCAAAAGCCCTGTATGCACCCTGTATGCATTGGGCACAATGACAGGCATATGTATGTAGAATTCTGTTCAACATTGACAACATCCCTACAACTCAATCTCCTGACTGTCAGTCTCCTAACTGCTCATGTATGGAAACCAACATGAAGTGAAGGATATGCCCTAAGTCAGGAATAAGACAGGCCTGCGTTTAACGCCATGTCCCTCTTCTGCACTATTTCTCTTAGAGCAAGACTTGGACTATTGTACCTGTACTCATCAATGACTCTGTCTATGGATACTGTCAAGTCAGAAGATGGATCTCAACCATCTTTGCACCTGGAGGCCTATCAGATACTTAGTGTAGTGTTGATGTGAGTTGACCATCAAGCATTCTCCTCATTGAGAGAATTAAGTCAGAAAGTCTCTATATCATTGTCACATGCATCTTCCTCATTCATAAGCGACCATGAATATGTCCACAGATACACAGAAAGAACCAGACACAGGAATCTCACCAGTCTAATTCTCTGTAGTGACTGGAATAAGATTTGAATAAGAACGGCCCCCATATATGGTCCATATATTTGAATGCTTAGTTATCAGTGAGTGATATTAATTAGGAAAGATTAGGATGGAGAGGTGTGACCTAGTTGGAGAAGTGTGTCACTGGTGGGTGGACTCTGAGGTTTCAAAAGCCCACACAGTGCCCAGTGTTGTTCTGTCTGCATATTAGGATGTAACTCTCAGTGGTCCAGTGCCATGAATATCGCCAAACTGCTCTGTGACAAAACTTTTTCTCAGAAGACGCAATATACACAGCTACTTACCCCAAATCAGAATTCTACAACAGGCCAAAGTACAGATATCACCAAAGTCCAACTTGGTAAACAAATGAGTTTTATCAAACTTACTTACAGGCATATGGGGAGGGGGGTATTTCCAGGATCCTAAAAGACTCAAAGGCAGCTGCATCATCAAAGCCCACAGCTGGATGAGAAAACTAGGAACGTGGAACACATTGTACAACCTGCAGGCAGCTCAACAGGTTACAGAGTGTCCTTTCCTGGTGTCTGTTGTTCTAAATCTCTTTCCAGGCAGCTTGGCTGGTGTCAGCTTCTTCCAGGCAGCTGATCTGGTCTCAGAGTCCAGAGGAAACATCTTGACTTGTCTGAGTCCCGGCCATGCCCCTGTCATGATGATAGCAGACTAATCCTCTGAAACTGTAAGCAACCCCACAATTAAATTCTTTCTTTTTAAGGGTTGTCTTTGTTGAGGTGTCTCTTCACAGCAATAAAACAGTGACTAAAACTTTCCCTAAGGGATTCTGAGCTGAACAGAAAATGGAGTGATTGGCTTTTGGGGTTTGCATCTGGTAAAGTCTGAGAAGAATAGGATGGTGTGTCAGCCATCCCTGAAACATTTTATTTGTTTAGATATTCAACGATATATTTGCCAATTTTAAGACTTAGACACATACATGTATTTCCTCTCAGCCAATGAGAGATTCTAATTCCATCTGGAAACCTACATCAGTCAGAAAGAAACAAATATGCCTTTTTCCTTTCCCTCTAAGACCAAAGCTTGTAAATCTGGGATCTGTTGGGGAGGAATGAGAGAGATCCAAAACTGGAGGCCCTCTATAAAACTCCAGTGCTCTGTCAGCCAGAGCTTCAGATCACAGACTTTCAGATCATGTTGACCCTGATCTGTGGTGCAGGCCCACAGCAGAGTTGCTGTAAGTGCCGAAAAGCCTTGTTGGGATACAATTTAAGGATCAATGGAGCCCTGTAAATTACCCTGATACTTTTACCGATGCCATGTAAAAAGACCTGCACTGCTCCATTCTAACAGAAGCATGTTGTTGGAACACTTAAAATGTCTTGGCACACTTTAAAAGTGCATTCTACAAAGAAGACATGAAATTAATGTGTGTTTCAGTCAACACAGCCTGTGTGATGCTTTCTTTCCCCTTCCTCGAAGTCACAGAATTAAACAAAGTGGGTCCGCAGAAGACCTCTAGACATTTCTCTGACGGTAAGAACGTGTGCGTAGTGAGGAATGACATCAGTGTTGCAACCTCTTTTCGTACTTCAATGTGCATGTGGCCAACAGTGAGCTAGCCTTTGTCATTCAATTTCATACTAGGAACGTTTTAGGGATTATTTCAGTGGTGTGTTGGGGTCAGGGCAGGATTTCCTTCTTTCTGTATTCTAATCTTTGTCATGGTGGGCTCTAGTCTGCCTCTTTCCCCAGTACCTCTCTTCACTCGCCATTCAGAAACAGCCACCTCCACAGTGACTGTGGTCACTCCACCCATATAGCACGTTTGTAAGGCTGCTTTCACACAGCAGTTTCCAGCCATTCGGCTTATAATCTTAGGTGTACATTAACTTGGAAATGCACAGCCCACCCTTGGCTATCTTATCCATAACATGAACAAATATTACCTCATGCATGCTTGCCCTTGTTCCAGAGATTAACTCTAAAGTGGCGTGATAAATGTACAATTTAAAAAGCAGTCATTTCCTCAAAATTTGTCAGTCTTATGTGATCATCATCCCCATTGTGACGTGGCTACTAGAGCTTGTCATCTTTTATACTGTTTCATTTACAATGACTGGAGCCAAATATGATGTCATATGTTCTGGTAGCACGCACGACACTTATCTAAAGGAAAAAGCTTACCCAGGACTCTTAATAATGTTTTTATTTGTTATAATAACACAGAAAGCACATGGTGAGAAAACATATTTTTAAGGGAAGCCAGCGAGACAGGTTTTAACCTTTAACCATGAAAAGGGTTTTTTTTAATATATATGTAATATTTCCAAATAAGATAGATTGTACTTGTCAGACAGAGTAAGCATTGATTGGCAGAGGTTTCTCTCATTAGCTTCTAAAGCTGGAAAATGTGCTGGCCAACGTGACACTGTGCAGGGGTTACAGAAGGCATCAAGAAGTGAAATATTTGTTCCTACCCAGCATACTTGAATATTTAAAATTTTTAAGGAAATTAAAAATTTTAAGAGTCTCTGTCTTGTTCTAATTAGCACCTGTGGTATAGTTAAGTTGCGTGAAAAGGTGGCAATGTCATAGGAAACAGGATAAATTTTCAGAGAGAGGACAGAACATGGATGTGGGCAGAATGATCCTGAGAAAATCTCCTCCTTGAAGATAATCTGTTCCGTCAAAACTTGGGGATACACCAAGTTGTTCGTGTGAAAGTGCTTGGCCAGTATGACGAACAATGCAAACTGTAGTATAGTCTGAGTTTTTATGTCCACTAACCACTTTCCAACTCCCCTCCTATCTATTCCCTTTCTGTCTCTCATTAGAAAACAACAGGCTTCTGAGAGATAACAACAAAACACAACAAAATAAAATATAATAAGATAACAAAGATATCATCACATCAAATTTGGATAGGGCAAACCAACAGAAGGAAAAGAGCTCCAGAGAAGACACAAAAATCGAGCCCCATAAAAACACTGAATTGAAAAACTACAAAATATACAAGAAGACCTGGTGCAGACGGCTGCAGGCCTGTGCCTGCTGCTTCAGTCTCAGTTGATTTAGATGGACTTGTCCTCCTGGTGCCTCCATTCCCTCTGGTTCTTACTCTCTCTGCCTCCTACGCCATAGGGTTCCCTGAGCTCTGAAGGGAGGGATTTGTTGGAGACTTTCCACGTAGAATGGAATTTGTCACGCTGTATAATATTTGCACATTCCGTCCTCTCGCCCCAGACCATCCTGTGCATTATATCTACAAAAATCATCCCTCCCACTCATCTGCAAGTTTCTAAAACTCAATTCATTATTCTACATCCAAAGGACAGTCCTGGGCATCAGGCCTGTACTCCTTCAGTGAGGTATTTTGTCAGTAATGGGAGGTTCACAAACTGTAGTTAACATCTGAAATTGACGTTTTATTTCCTTTCTTCCATGAAAGCCCTGGCTTACTGCCTTTGCCTCATTACTAGTCTGTCTACACAACATAATGGTAACTTTCAATCTATGTCCCAGAATGTCATCTACTGTTATTTCCTATGTCCACCTTAGACAAGTCATAAGAATAAATCTCGAAATAAAAATGTTACCAAGAGCAGAAACTTTCTTTTCATTCCTTAGATTTGAGCTTCAAATAACACATACATTTTGATAGAAATCTCCAATATGAGTGAATTTAGCTTAATGGAAACAATATTCTTCTAAATACTTAATTAAATAAGTGCTCCAGAATTCATCCTGCATAATCAAGGACCCGATAATTATAATAACATGCTCCAAGATACAGCAATAACTTATATTAAGTTTTATTTTAATATATTAAAATTAAGGAGGAATCTGACCCCATGATTTAACTACAGTTTGTGAACCTCCCATTACTGACAAATTACTGAGTCCAGAGGCCATTCCCATTGTGCCTGGACTTGATATTTATTGAAGTAATCTGGATTTTATTTTTACATTGCCTAGGGGAATGTTTGTTTTATATAGAGGCCAACAAATCCATCATTGAGCATCATAATAGTAATTTCTGAGCTTCCAAGATGCTTATACTGTTCTGACAAAGCTGAGAATTTCTGACATATTTTCTATTAAGACATAGCAAAGGCACGATAGGTGGAAATCTTAGAAATGAGAACAGCACCTTCTAGAAGTTTGTTGGATTCTACAACAGCAAAATCCAAAGTCCAACCTAACTTTGGTATCAAAACACAAAAGTCTTGCCGTTGGAAGTAACCCCAACACCCAACATTGACCTCTGACATCATCCATATGCACACACACACACACACACACACACACACACAAGCATACACACACATATTTACCACATACAAGATTATTTCCAAATAGTGGCATTATGTTCAGAAGAAATATTGATTTTCAGTGTAAACCTGAGAAAGAATCAGAAAAATGACAATGACCTAATGACTGCACTGTTGTTTAAAGGAAAACTACTCTGTCCTATAAGCAGGCCTCTTCTGGAAAGAGCATAACCATTGGGCAAGGTGGTGTAAAGCTTGCTTAGATTCAAAATGACCCCTGGCTGTAGCCTGACTGGATCATGTGTCAGCTGCTGGTCTACAGAAGTTACTGAACCTCTCTGATCTTCATAGCATCACCTGTAAAATGATTTAACATTTATTAATATAAATCCTACTAATTAAGTACCATGCCTGCTCTGTACTAAAAGTTTGATAGCGGTGACTGTTATTGTCATTAAATACTTGACTATTCAAGACAGTCATTAAAATTATTCAATTCATACTCCTTCCTTTTTGCATTTGCCAATTACTTAGAAATCACATCTCTTGAAAATGTGTCTACTGAGAAAGAATATAAGGATTTGTAACCAGAAGTGTACACTCTCCTCCAAAGCACTGCTCCATTCCCCATCGTACACCAGAGCACCACAGTCACTATTCATATAGACTTCTGTTAATGGTGTTAGTTAGCCAATTCCCTGAAAGAGAACAACTGTGCTTATTTAACTTCAAATGCATCTTTACTGTTAGGCTCTATCTGGAAACCTTTCAGGGTTACTAGAGCAATCACGAGGTAGAGTCCGAAAGATCAGGAGTTCAGAGTCATCCTCCGCTATAAAGTGAGTTCTAGACCAGCCTGGGTTATATGAGATGCAGTCTCAAAACAAAATGAGAGTCAGGAGGGAAGAGGGAGAAGAGAGACAAGGATCACTCACCCCTTCCAGAAACCTCCTGCAATGCTGTTTGGCCTGTGAAAGGCAATGATTCTTCTCATCCTAACTTTTCTGCTTCTGACTGTAACACAAGAACTTCATTAGTTTTTCTCTAAAAATAATTATATGATTATAATTTTGCTGATAAAGACAGTAAAGAAGGTTTCAGAGCAGCTTTGATGGAGTATTTGTCACCTGAAAAGTGATATTGGGTGTTCCTGAGAGCCTGCTCTGTGTCAGGCACTGTCCTAGGCATTGAGCAGTACAGGAGACAGAACCCTTAGGGTCACTCTGACGGAGGAGGTAAATGATACAAAAAATAAACGCACTATTGTAATGTAGTCTAAGCAGTGTGAAGAACAATGAAGTTAGTTGAAAAGTATTTAATGATGATGCCACAGGAAAGCCAATCAAGTAAGAGAACGGAAGAACTGAGCATATTATGTGCAAGAACACAAGGGAAGAACCACCACCAAAGACCTGGGATTGAAAGGGAGTGAGAGCCAGCCAGCAATATGGATGCTTACCCTAGGGAGGTGAAACTTGGAATATCAGGTGTGCCCTGCAAGTGGTCATAAGCATCGGAAACAGGAGAAGGAAAGGCATGGAGGAAGGGCATGGCTGATTGCCATACAGAGAAAGGAAAGTCACTGATTGGTTGATAAGCAGCACTGTGGCTGCTCCTAAGTGTATATGGTCATCTGTATGTGCACAAGTAGATAAACCATGGTGTGGGACAGAGTGGGGAATTGGTGTATTCTTACCCAGGGGGTGCAATTGCTGCAGATCAGTCTTTAATACTGCCTTTCCTGTGAGACTCTGTGTGCCCATCTGAAAAGCAATAGTGTTTCTTTCTCTTGAGTGGTGAAGTATGTACATATTTTTACTTAATTTTGAGGACTTCAAAAGCAATTATCCATTTTCATTTTCTATGATTTACGATTTGAGTCCGGATGAGTTATAGAAAAAAAAAAAGAATAAGAAGTCCAAGCAGCCTGGTGTGGCACTGGCTGTGGTGAAGGCCTCGTGACAAAGGACTATGGTGGGGCTGCATAGAAGACATCACATGGAAATAAGGGAAGCCAAAGGCAGGGAAGGGCTCAGTCTTACCTATAACAACTCTCTCCCCAGAGCTAGCCAGACCCCCCAAGAACAGCCTTAAAGTCTTCAATGACCTAATGCCTCTTATCATGGGTATAAGTCTGTATAATGTATACATGCATGTGTATAAGTATGTATAGCTATATATGTACACATGCACACATGTATACATATATATGGAAAATGATTTGTCTCTTAATAATTTTTTAATAATCTCTTTCCAAAGACCTATCTAGTGTCATGCGTGAGTCCCTTTGTTTCTGGAGTAGTTATGCCCGTGTACAAAGCAGGAATATGAAGACTATGAAGAGTCATCATAGATAGTAATTTCATGGTAGTATATAGTATCTTCAGAGTTGTGCAAAGTTATATCTTCCTTTTAAAAATATTTTTATCCCTTGAGAATGCCATACCATGGATTTTGAAGATAGTCTTTATCCCTTCCCCTAAGTCCACCTCATCTCCCTTCTCTCCAAAAATGTATCTCCTCCTTTTCTTTTCTTTTTTGATAACCCATCAAATCCATTTTACCCCTGGCTATGTGACCATCCACTGGAGCAAAGTCTACCCACCAAGTGCCACACCCTTCTGACTCTCCTTTCTCAGAAGCCATCAGTTGTCAATGGCTCCTCATGAGCCCCACTCCTATCCATGTTAGAATACTGCCTGGCTTGACTTTTAACCGCAATCAGTTCAAGAAATAAACACTGGCAGAGGCAGAGTCTACAAGTCTGATGGAAGGGGGTTGTAGATGTCCTATAAGGAGCTGAGCACTCTGCTGACACATTTTCTATACGTTGGCTGGTTGTGAGTCTCTGTTAACCACCATCCCCTGCAAAAGAGATTTCTCTGATGAGAGCTGCACACTGATCTGTGAGTTTGAGACGTGAATTTAGAGTCTGTTACTAAGTCCATTTAGCTCAGTAAGAGAGTAGGCTCACCCCACCTCTTAAAGATTCTACCCCATCATAATACCACCCTAAGAAGAAACAAACTGCCCTTGTGTGAACCCATAAGATATGAACCACACCCAAATCATAGCAAAATTTGTTTGTGAATGAAATGTGAATGATTTTAATTTTTTTCTCTAGAAATAGCATTGAACTTGTTGCCTTACTGGTTAAGAAATAGCTGAAGTTCTTATTTCAAGTACACTCAGAATTTTAGTTTGCTAATCTTTGTCTATCAAAAGGAAGCAGCCATTTCCACATTGGTGTATAGTACCCTCTGCAGGCAAAAGGAATATAATTATTCATAAGGGAAACGTTTTTAAAGGAATCTTTTTGTACATGAATTATTATTTGTGTTGATTCCTGTCATTTGACAGATAACAATAATTTTTGGTGAGACAAAAACAGTGATATAAAAGGAGCATCGTGCATCTCTTGGTCTTTAGTTTGGAGCCACAAACTCTGATGAATTGTTCCTTTTCTTTTCCCCCCACAGTTAGCAGACACAAAAGTGTGTGGTCAGTCTCTGGACATTATTGACCTTAGAATCTATAGATCTGAGGTAAAGCCAAGGTTAAGCATTTCTGCCCTAAGGACTCCAAGTGGACCAAGGCGAGTTCATGGTCCTCTATGGCAGTGGCATCAGATTCCAAAGACTTAAAACTCTTATATTTTTTCTGGACTCAACATGTAAACATAACATTGTAAAAAAGACAGTCGATTGGTGAAATGCTTTCTCTCTCTTGAGAAAGACAACTGCAGGCAGAAACCATGTAGTGCCCATGAATTTGAAAAATAATGAAAGCTAATAAGAACCATTTGGTAACAGATACATCTTTATTTACAAAGCAATATGAAGAGTCCTAATAAGGTTGGATTTAATGTATATCTGATGGTTATAATCCTGACTTTGGTAGAAATTCAATAATATAGAAAGATCGCTATCTAAAGACAACTGATGAAATTTTGTTACACAAGAACCATGTGATGTTTCGATACTGGTCCTTGCTTATAGCTCAATTGTATTCACCCCAGATCTGAAAAGATATAGTTAGGACTAAAGAAAAGAACGTTCTGAGGTTGTGGGGTGTAACTTCCTGTGGAGCATTCTATTCTCATACACCCTGTGACCTTATCAAAATGGGAACCATGAAAATATTTTCTAGCTTGGGGGTTAATCTATAGTTCACTTTCGCCAGTGTGTTCCACCAAAGACCAGATGGGATTCGAAAATGAACTAGGCTCTCACTACAAAGCACCCTTGTAGCCTGAGGCATGAAGAGGTATTGCAAATATGTGTGCTATGTGGAAGTCCCAGCAGGATTTCTGCAGACAGCCTCTCTGAAGATGCATGTCCACTCTGGGAAGCACAGCACTTTGAACTTCTCAGTTCACTCTGACCACTGACCTGACAGCCTGAGGCCAATTCAAACCATGTGTACAGAAAGAACAAGGTCAGGTTAGACTCAGGACTCCTACCCCACTGCCTGGTCATGGTTCCAGCTTCAGACACTTCACAGCTCCATGATTGCAGGGCATGCTCTCTAAACACTGACTTAGCATTGTGGCAAGAGTCTACCTCTCACAATGGGGAAGCATAAGGAGTTTGGGCATTACTTGTCTCTAGATTGACTTCTGGCCCTACCAACTCTACCAGAATATCCCCACTGTATAGACTTTAAGACTTCATGAGCCTTAAAAACCTTCACATATATAAAAAGAGATGTTTATACCTAAGTCATAGGATACTACAAATAACCAAGTAAAATAACAAAACATACAGTGAAGCAATCTAGTGTCAAGATCAAGATCTGCTAGCCTCAATTTCCCCACCTGTTAAGATAACAGAATATTTTCCTAGTGAGGCTCTCGTGGACATCCAGTAAAGGGCAGCAGAAAATATTGATCAGCACATTGTAGCAAAGCAGAAACTCAAAAGTAGCAGGACAGTTTCCCTTCTATTGTTTCCCTACACACAGCACACAGAACAACTATTTTTCCCACTGTCCTACGATCAAATTAAGAATGCTTGGTGTTCTCTGGGCCAGCTGACTGAGTGAGTAATGGCACACGCTACCACCAAAGCCTGAATACCTTGAGCTTAATTCCCAAAGCCCACACCGTTAAAGGAGAGAACTGACTCCTGAAAGTTGTCGCCTGACCTCTACCAACGTGCTGTGGCCCAAGGGAACAAGCACGCTTGCACAAAGCAAGCCAGCAAGCAAGTAAATGAATAAATAAAGTAAAAAGAAACTTAGGTCCCTCAATGGTATCCAAGACTATCTGTTACATGCCCTAGCCCTTTTTGCATTATGCCTATGTTCTCGAAACTGCTAGTGTATTTTGAATCCACACATTTTCTAGAACTGCAGAGAAGAAGCTGAGTTATACAGATTTTTGCTGTGAAACTTAAAAAAAAATGCCCAAGGGAAATATCAGTTTGGGATCAATTATGTGTAATTGAAATTTTTGAAAATCTTAGCCAAAAACACCTGGGTACTTCTTTAAAATATCATCTCAATTAGTGGTTTTGAGTTGTTGTTGTTGTTTAAGCTTGGTCATCAGATGGAAGATTTATGTAAACTTTTCTCTTTTTTTTTTTATACTTTCTACACAAGCTTTGATTTTTTTTTATTCAATATATTCTTTGTTTGCATTTCAAATATTTCCCCTTTCCAGGATCTCCCCTCCCCGAAAGTCCCATAAACCCTCTTCCCTCCTCCTGTTCCCCAATCACCCCTTCCCACTTCCCTATCCTGGTATCCCCTACACTGTTGCACTGAGCCTTTCTAGGACCGGGGCCCTCTTCTTCCTTCTTCTTGGGCATCATTTGATATGTGAATTGTTTCCTGGGTATTCCAAGCTTCTGGGCTAATATCCTCTTATCCATGAGTGCATACCATACGTGTTCTTTTGTGATTGGGTCACCTCACTCAGGATGACATTCTCCAGTTCCATCCACTTGCCTAAGAATTTCGTGAATTCATTGCTTTTAATAGCTGAGTAGTATTCCATAGTATAAATATACCACATTTTCTGTATCAATTCCTCCTTTGATGGACATCTGGGTTCTTTCCAGCTTCTGGCTATTATAAATAGGGCTGCTAAGAACATAATGGAGCTTATGCCCTTATTACATGCTGGGAAATCCTCTGGGTGTATGCCCAGGAGTAGTACAGTAAGGTCCTCCGGTAGTTTCATGCCCAGTTTTCTGAGGAACCGCCAGACTGATTTCCAGAGTGGTTGTACCAGCTTGCAACCCCACCAGCAGTGGAGGAGCGTTCCTCTTTCTCCACATCCTCGCCAGCACTTGTTTTCTCCTGAGTTTTTTATCTTAGCCATTCTGACTGGTGTGAGAGGAAATCTCAGAGTTGTTTTGATTTGCACTGCCCTGATGACTAAGGATGTTGAACATTTCTTTAGGTATTTCTCAGCCATTTGGTATTCCTCAGGTGAAAATTCTTTGTTTAGCTCTGTACCCCATTTTTATTAGGGTTATTTCATTCTGTCACCAGGTTATCTTAAGGAAGAGAAAACCTAACTGTGCATACTACCATGAAAATTATTCCAGGAGCAACTAACCCTCAGGCTTTAGAAAATTCAGCTTTCTATTTACTTCCTCTAATCCACTTGATTTTCCCAGATCTTGAGTGCTATCACGTGTGTCTCCATAACAAACTTCCAAATTATGCCATGGGCATGTTTGTCCCAGGTGCCCAATAGAAAAGTAAGTGGTTAGTATCTCTAAAAGATTTGTTTTTACTTGGCATGTATGAGTGCTCTGCCTTCAAATATGAATGTGCACCATGCGTGTGCCTAGTGCCCTCGGAGGCCAGAAGAGGGCATTACATCCCCTGGAATGGGAATTCCCTGGAATTACAGATTGTTGCGAGCTATCATGTGGGTGCTGGGAACTGAGCTGGATCCACTGCAAGAGTAGTGCTTATTACAGCTTATTAAAGGTTCTTAATAACTGAGCCATCTCACCAACCCCATGCAGAGTTTTTAATAATCACCCTCATGTGATAGTTCCACAAAGAAAGGGGTAGGTTTTTAATACTAAGTGGCTTTCACCTACATGAGACTGCACAACATGTGCATACAGTCTCTAGTAAACAGAGTTGCCAACATCTGTTGTTACTTTTACTCCTGGGTTCAGGCACAGGGGCAGAACTGACCATTGAAGCTGCTGTGCCTGGTGTTCCATGGGGCACATGGAGTGACAACTGCTAACTCAAAGTCAATTGCATCTCCACTGTTCTCTGCAGAATCGATGACATGGGGATATTACCAAGAAATCCATCTATGTCAGCAGTGAACCAAGATGAACTTACCCCAGTGAACAATCACAGGTTAAGTTTCAGTGAACAAACCTTCAGACTTAATCACTCTAACTCAGTGTTATTGAAGGGAGGAGAGGCTTTTTTCTCTATTAGAATTCCTGTGCAGACATATGCCTATTAGAATTTCTTTACATGGGAAAAAAATTATTTCTTGGAAACAACTAAATAAACAAAGACAACTGTGCAAACGTGACAGGCTCCATTACAATGTTTAAAATTGTATTTTCAGAAACTGAAGTAGATTGAGGCACACAACCAGACTGACGGTGTTATCATGTTGCTTTAAGAGATCTGTGTAAGAATTCATCAAGCCTTGGAAAGTAATACCTGGATGTTTCCCATGAAAAGGGATTATACAGATTTTCTCTTTTAATATTAAATAATAATGTGTGCCTTCCTCCCTTGAAATAGCAACATCTGTTTATTCCATACCATTAGGTCCTACTGAGAAGCCCATTGAAAATCCCACTGTTGCTTCTTGGTGACATTTTAGGACCTTTGGAAATACAAGCAGCAGTCACTTCCCATTGCACCATCAGTGAGGACAATTTCCCTTTTAGGATAGAACATCTATCTTAGCAACTTTCCCCACACTGAGCATGTGATGTTCGTGTCAACATCAGGCAGAGCAAACATGTCTTATGAGCAGGGGTTAAATAACAGATAAATCATGTCTTGCACAACGTACGTAAAATGCTCCATTTTTCATGTGCGTTATTGGCTTCGTGCTGTCTTGCCACTGCCACAGCTTGAGGTTTTGGCGGGATTTTTTTCTTTCCCTTTCTTTGTAGTATGACTGCCAGCATTTTGATGTCATATGTTTTGCCTTATTCAGCCATTTGGGGCACAGGTGTGCCACTGTGTTTTTGATGGAGTGTTGCTATTCAAGAGTGCTCCATCCAAAACACAGCCTCACACATGTCATGCAAGCCCAAAGATGAGTCAGCCATTGTGTTTGCTGTGGCACTCACGAGAGCCCCCAAACCAGCTTCAAAACGCTGGAAACATGCATACTAGTAAAAGGGCAAGCCAAAAATTTTAAAGACTTATATACATTTTTTAAAGGAGAGTTTCCTAGTGTGTATCCAGTCTACTGGAGTTTAAATGTCAGATTGCAAAAGCCTGTTCTTTAAACAAAAAGCCCCCTTGCACATGCCTTTTAATGCCCCCTTGAATAGGAATATCCCAAAACACCACTTACATAGATAGTCTCCTAAGTCAGAACCAAGAACTTCGAATTTCTTAAAATGAAAATATTCCCGAAAATCCTGGTCAAGATTCTAGCAATCCATATAAACACAACAAATTTAATTAATTGCATTTAAAAGGGGAAGAACTGAAGAAGCTGAAGGGTGTGATATCCCCACAGGAAGACCAACAGTGTCGACTAACCCAGACCCCTGGGAGCTCCCAGAGACTAAGCCACCAACCAAAGAGCATACACGGGCCTCCCCCCACCAGCCCCACCCTTGCACATATGTAGCAGAGGACTGCCTCAGTGGGAGAAGATGCACTCAATCCTGTAGAGACCTGATGCCCCAGGAAATGGAATGCCTGGTGAAGGAGGGGGAGCACCCTCTCAGAGGGGAGGGGAGGATATGTAGAACTCTGGGAGGGGGCAACATTTGGGATGAAAATAAATAAAATAATTAATTTAAAAGGGAAAAATTATCTGAATTATTTTTTTAAAATCCACTTTGAAAAAGCTTACAACAAAGAGAACAGTCTGGTTTGAGAGGTTTAATCTGAGTATTATTTTCAAGGCACACTTTGGAGAGAGGCTTTGAGACTTTGAGCCTTCCATCAGACTTGTAGACTCGCCTCGGCCAGTGTTTATTTCTTGAACTGATTGCGGTTAAACGATGATTAGCAGGACGATGCTGAAAGAAAGTCATAAATACACCGACAGGTGTCGCAGCCTCTGCTCTCCCCTTGCTCTCCTTCCGGCTTGCAGAGCCAGCCCCACAGTGGCGCATTTGGCACTATGTGGGTGGCTGGCTGCCTCACTTCAAACACTCAGCTGCTCTCTCTCCCGGGGCACTGACAGACTGTCTCCTCCACTTCAGAATCCTCTGGGTGATGAGTCTCCGACCTTTTTAAACAGAAAAGCCTGAGCACCATATGGTGTTTAAGAGTGCTCTGTAACGATACGATGATGCGGGGACTTTACAAAGCACATCGGACATCACATCGGAAGTCACTCCGCTGCATGAGGCCAGCATTGTCTGTTGTTCCTGTGAGAAGCCACCCCCCAGTCTGGATCCTTTGACAAACGCGTAGGCCTTGACTAATCTAATGGCTCAGCAGAGAAGGGGAGATTGTGGCTTGTAAACCATCTCTCCCAGACTTCTCAGGGGAACAAAAAGATATGTGGGCAAACAATTCATAATCTTATAACTTTTCCCCCAAAAGTAATTTTTGTTTTGTTTTGTTTTGTTTTTAATCTCAAAGATACGGAAACTTACCACTAGGAAGCTATGACTTTTCTATTATATTTTCAGCTGACAGACAACCGCACAACCCATCTTAATGCTTTGCTAGGAAGCTTTGATTACAAAGTTGCTGCATTGTTTGAATGAGTTCATGAGTTCTGTGCCTTCTGTTTTGGGTTAGGAGCCCAGAGACTCAGTGCAAATGGCTGACCTGACCAGCAATACTGGATGATACGACAACCAAAGAGATTCTCATTCAGATACTCCTCTGTTATAGGCAGGCGCTCATACAGCCGATATCACAAATCTCCCAGAACAGATACACACATTTAGTCCAAGTTGTTTTCCTTTGGGGAGTTGGATGTAAAATCCTGAGGTATGTTTTCATACCAGAAGCCTCCCAGTGTCATTAGGAGCTGTTGTATTCCCAGAAACAGAAGGACAGAAGTCCATCAGGCCTGTCCTTTCTCCTTGCTGACTTCAAGGGTCCCAGGGCTGACAGACGGACAGACAGACAGAAAGACAGACAGACAGACAGTGGTACTGGGAAGCAGGTACCAGGTTCCCCTCCCATGCACTTCACATGGGGAAGCCCCAGATAACTGTCTAAAACAGGCTTGTTTCGGTTGAGATGGGGGGGGGGGGAGGCTTCTCCAGAAGGAAAGTCAATAAGTGTGGTTGCCCATACCGCAGGCGCTGGCAGTGGCGCTCACAGGTTTGTTGAATTGAAGGGAAATTGGTGCTCATTCATTCCGATGTTCACAGCACTCTCCACTGCTACAGAACTGGGGCTATGCACCAAGACTGGCTGTGCCCCAGGGAACAGGTAAAAGAGGCCTAAGTACCCACAAGTGGAATCTGATAGCATCACAGATGTGCTAAGGCGTTGTCTGAGCCTACCTCTCCATCGCTCCTGTATGCCCAGATGCCAACCGTCCTCTCTGCAGACTGCAGAGTTGCCTGGCCCAAGCATATAGTACAGTCCCTGTGCCAGAACCTTGGCTCACAGCTACCATGGCTCTCAGCTTCTCATAGCAGATGTTGGAGAAGGAGAGACGCCAGCCAAAGGACTCTGAAAGAAAATAGGAAAGATGTTTGGCAGGGTCAGCTTTACCCTGCCCTGAGAAACAAATTAAAAAACCCGCTTAGATTTTTTACTACTTTGTAGTTTCACAATAAACCTAAACATGAATGTTGTCAATATAGGAGGAAGTGGGTAGGAATTTGGAGTGATTTTTCACATTAGCAAATGAATGTGACATGTAAGACAATCCCTGGGTCTTAAACAGTGTGGCTGAAATTCAGTATATTCTAGCAACTTCCAAAGCAACAAAGATGCCAGATGTCCACTGTCTTGGATTTCAGTACCTGGGACCCTTTTTATTTGTTTTCTTTTACAATGTGATGATGCTGGTGATACATCCTGCTACGTAAATTCTGTCAAAAGCCACAGATGACAAGTGTCAGCACATCTCCCACTCTCACCTTCTTAGTTGGACCATGCCTGCTATTGGCCAAGCAAGTCTGGTACACTGAATGGACTTTCTTTCTTAACTGTGGTGGGGGAAGGCGAGGCAGCCCATGGCTTTATTCCCATGGTCGTCTTCTATCTTAATAACTAAGGAAACAGTTTACAGTACTTCACTCCAGTATTATATTGGGAAATTTTAGATAAATAACCATCTTTATAACATAAAGTGAGTCCCACTTCACCTCTTGAGCCCATAAGAGAAATGAAAACTGCTTGTATAGAGGAGGAATGCTACCAGAGAGAGGCTCTCTCCCAGGGAGGCGCTGAGAGTCAACACACATTCACATGTTGTTTATTATACTTCAGGAATTAAAAAAAGTTTAGCGTGGGGGAATTTTTTCTAGCTGTATTTAGAGAGGGATCTGAGATGTGGGAAAGTTGTCTATTGCTTATGTTATTTTTTTCACCCACTTTTGAATTCTTTGAGGCTCCATTTCCCCTGAGTTCAGCAGATTGCCACCCACCTTGGCTCTTCCTGCCTCTGCTCAACAGAATCTCTTTGTTGTTTTATCTAATCAGATTCAGAGGTCCTGCTAGGGTTGGCCCACTTGGACTTTGCAAAGAGCTTATATTTCTGATTTCCCAGGCTTCAGAAGAACTAAAAATAACTGAGTGGAAATCTGAAAGGCAGAGCTGTTCTATCTGCCAGTATCATCAAGAGAAGGAGTTGGGTTTAACCAACAGAGAGGCCCTCTCTGTCCTGTGCGAATCTGTATCTCATATCAGCCTATGTGGCTAGAACCTCAGTGTGTTTCATGCTCATATGTAATATGCTTTATATTCACCCATTAAAACTATCCATATTTAGGGCTAGAGAGATGATTTGATGGTTAAGAGTGCTTCTTGTTCTTCTAGAGGACCAGAGTTCAGTTCCTAACATCGATGTCCATTCCTCACAACCACCTGTAACTCCAGCTCTGGGAGATCTGCCACTCTCTTCTGGCCTCTTTGAGTACCAGTACCCATGTGGTATACCTTTATACAAACACATGTGCACATAAATAAGAATGAATCTTTTTTTAAGTATCCATATTAGCACCTATTCTTCAATAACAATTTTAAAAATAAAATTACCCATGTGCCATGCTTTCCTCTAGTTGAGTCATTAGACTCGATAGAGAAGGCATTCTCCACATAAGAACTAAGCACACACACACACACACACACACACACACACACACAAGAAGCTAGTCTTAAATGCCACCTGTGGAATGAATGTCCCATGTCCAAAGGCTCATTAGTGCCGTCTAGAACCACTGTCTACATTCTAGTCTCACATTAATTCTTTTCCTGTTTGATGTAGAACCTCACAGAGAATCTTGTGTGTGCCCCCTAAGACTCATAATGAAGGATTTGCTAATCAGCACAAGCAGGATTCATCGCACAAGCCTCAGCTGTCTGGGACTTCCATCTCTGTGTTTTCTTAAGATGGATTGTGCCCATGGAGCATGTGAAGGAACATCTGTCATGCATGACACATAAAACATATCTAACTTCGCTTTTTCACGTTTCATTTTTTAAAGCAATAAAAATGAAAGAGACTAAGTCGGGGTAAAGGTAAAGGGGGGAAGTTTACAACATTAACTCTGCTAGGGCATCAGAGAAGATACAGAATTTCAGTTCTGAAGAAATACGTGAAACTAGAGATTTTGAAAAATAAACATTTAGCCATATTCCTAGTTATAATTTTGTAAGGGTTAGGGGTTTCAGACCGGATTAAAAGGGACAAACATGGCTGGACCTGCCTTCCCTGTCATGTTGAATATAGCAATCCAGTTTTACAAAACTAAGCAATTAACAAAGATTAAAGATACTCCAACATAATACTAAATAGCATAAATAATGATGGAAAGCACCGAGATTCTACTGGGAAATAATCATAAGTCATTGTAAATCCTGCACTAATAACCTCCTGTGGGAACTAAATGAAGTCCTTGGCCATGTAAACATCAGGGTTCCAGTGCCTCAGACCACGATGTGGTGGCAGAGCCTGGAGCTGGGGGAGGCACAGAGAGGTAGCGATGGATTCCTCTGCTCCTAGACAGAATGTTGAGAGTATGTGCAGAAAATGTCCGTCGCGCCTAAATGCAGTGTTGCTTACTAGCTTTTCAAATAGCTTTGTGTCAGTGAAGACCTTTGCGACTTGTCCGTCACATTTGTCACTAAAAACTTTCAGAGTGTCTGCCTTGCACACAAAACCACAAGGTTAATGGTTCCCACACCATGACGTTCAGTCCACATCAGGTCCCTGCAGATGCGTTTGACAATTTTGAGCCAGCCATCCCTAAGGAATATTTGCTTTACATGTTCCCCACTGTCATTTGTAAAACTGTAGGCCCACAGGAGCAGTATGTGTGGTTTGAGAGGATGGGTCGTGTAGGAAGAA
The DNA here is from genome assembly GCF_947179515.1 of Apodemus sylvaticus. Lineage (NCBI taxonomy): Eukaryota > Metazoa > Chordata > Mammalia > Rodentia > Muridae > Apodemus > Apodemus sylvaticus. Next base: position 41,370,096 of record NC_067478.1, read on the forward strand.
AGGCCGTGACATCCCACCTCTGTCCATTAGATCAAGTGGAAGGCAGATCTGTGATTTGCTTCTCTAGGAATAGCTTGACCAAGAGCCGTCCTTGAGAGTGCTTCTGCTTGGTGTCAACATTACTTGGATGAATTTGTCAATCTGATTGACGCACAGTGATGTATAGTTCACTTTACAAGGTAGTGTGGTTAAAGTGCTAGGAAACTTTTTTTGCAGTTTGACACTAAGATAATGAACTTCTATGTGCATTTTTCTATGCTTTATTTTTTAATGTAGTTTCCTTCGTGAGATGTTGGCTTTGTTTATACAGTCTGAGGGTGATTATAAATACTGTAAGTATTGTAATATTATAAATACAGTTTATTTTAAAGATGTTTATTATATCATTCTTGATAATGCCATGTGGGTGTTTTTAATAAAATTTATATTTATTTAATGCAAAAAAAAAAACCAGAAAGAAAATGTCCATCACACCCAGATCTCTCTGGCCTGAAATTGCTCCCCTATGGTGTTGTCTACTACTGAGATCAGCTAAACCTGTCTCTTTATTCAGCTGTATATAACCGTGCCTCCTCGTTTGTCTGTATGTAATAACTCCACTGTATGTAATACAGTTCAAGTGTATAAAATAAACACAGTGAACATCTGGGTGCTGCCGCTTCTCCATCTGAGATCCAGGACCACCCAATCACAGCTTTTTCTGTAGGTGTGTCTGTGTGTCTTCTTTTCTTTGTTCCCTTGCTGCTCCAATTGGGTCAATCCCTGCAGCTGTGTAGACTATGGAAACACACACACACACACACACACACACACTCAGCATAGACAGCCAGCTGTTTCCCGGTATCTGTGCTAAGTCCCAATCAGTATGCTGTAATAATAAACCTGACTTAAGTAGGAGAACAGTGAGTAAGAATGTCACAGCAAGGGGACAGAATAGAAACTTCCCACGCTGAGTCACAAATGCTTTGGTCGCGATTCTGTGCTCTTTACCTGGTTCTGTAAACATTTTCCCAGTTCTGCACATCTCCCGAGCCTCACTACAGTAAGGAATGATCTCTGACACCATCCTGGCTGTCCTCCAAGGCCCACCAGCACCCAGTAGGTATTTGAAAATTTTCTCAACAATGACAAAGGAACGAATAAGCAAGTAGACAGAGCAGACGTGGCCTCATTTCCATAATATTTTGGGTGAGAAATATGAGAAGCAGTGGTATTTTTTGTGAGCATTGGCCACGAATGCTTCCCTTTTAGTTAATGTCTTTGAAAGGCATTAATCAGAAATCTGAAGTCCTTTGAAATGAAGACAGGCTGAATAGCTTAGAGAGGTGCAGAAAAAAAGAAGCGCCTTCTTCCTAAGGCCACAAAGAGCCCACAAGCCGCAAGCATGGACATTTTTTTAAAAAACAAAAATGAGCAATATCTCCATTCTCTTTCCTGCTTCAGAAGCTTCAGTGGCTCTCTTTATTCTAAAAGCTTCTTCTGCTGAAAGGAAAAAAAAGCATTTTAAAGCATACAAATTTATCTGAAGCATGCTAGATGTTTGAGGCATTAAAAAAATGACTACTTTTGTAAAAGTATTGCCATAGGTCTATATATCTATATCTATATATCTATATATCTATATCATTTCTAATATCATATATTATTATACAGTAGTAATATTAATATATTTTAATTATGTAATATATTATTTATATGTTAATAATATAAATTATATATTAGTGCTAGTAATGCATTTATTTCAAATACAGATATAGCTAATATTTTATGCATCTCAAGTCATTTTGAAGTAGAATCTTGCATCCTTTTGTGTGTTTGTACACAACTCTTGTATAAAACACCTATTAACATATGCAAAAGTCTATGAGAGACAGGTGTGCAGTAGGGCATCAGTGGGAAAACAAGGAATTCTACTGATGAACACAGGCAAGGGTGGACAGACCATACAGAAGAGAAACTGTGAATCTGCTGGGTAGGTAGAGGATATTTTATACTTGGAACCTTAGACACTTTAGGAAGTGATTGAGGGCTAAATGCGGTCAGGGGTGAGATCAGCAGGTATATTCTAGGTCACTTTACCTGTTCATTTTTAAAGTTTCTTTATTTGTATGCATTAGTTCTAGGTGTTGATAGGGTGAGATGTGGATTTCTGTGTGTGTATAAAGGTATCTGTGTCCTTCTATAAAAGCACACCTATTTTCAAATGTTTGATAACTCAAGGCTCCATTACACATCGTTTGAAAAAGTAGTCTATCTGCTGCTTAATGGAAATAAATTGTAACATCTCTTTCTCCAGTCAAAATTGAGTTTCACAAGCTACACAAAATACTTTAAAATTGTACTGGCAGGTTTTGTGTCAACTTGACACTAGCTGGATTTATCACAGAGAAAGGAGCTTCAGTTGGGGAAATGCCTCCATGAGATCCAGCTGTAAGGCATTTTCTCAATTAGTTATTAAGGAGAAAGGGCCCCTTGTGGGTGTGGTACCATCCCTGGGCTTGTATTCTTGGGTTCTATAAGAGAGCAGGCTAAGCAAGCCAGGGGAAGCAAGCCAGTGAGAAACATCCCTCCATGGCTTCTGTATCAGCTCCTGCTTCCTGACCTGCTTATAGAAACCCTGACTAAGACAATAATGTATGATAGAAATTTCAGAATAGCTTCGAGAGTGTTTGCTAACTGATAGTGCTGAGAGGTTTCTTAATCTGTCTCTCTGCTGCTCTCAGAGATGTTCGAATTCAGTTACACACACGCACACACACACAGATGCTTCAGATACACACACATACCTACACACTGAACAGCTGAAACTGAACCTTACATTCAGGAACTCAGGGATGTAAAACTTGATGGATTACATAGGCAATGGCTATATCATCCACCCATCCCTACCTCCCTCCACTCATCTATCCATACATTCATTCAAGCTTCAAGTTTTCATTAACTTCTCTCTGTACCCCAGTCCATAAGTAACCATGACCAATATGGCTTCTTCTAGTCAAGATTGTGAACTGATTTTTCTCTCTTGCTTAGTACCTCATTCTTTTAACCCTTGTATTTCTTCATGGTTACCTTCAATATGGTTTCTTGTCATTATTTCCCTCTTCCTAACCAAGCTCTATTCAAGAACAAAAATTCTTAAACACAAATATAATCCTATAACTCACTTGTGTTAAAGAGTTCCAAGTGGAAAATATTGCCAAGGCATGTGAGGCCTTCCACAGTCTGCCCTTGACTTTTGCAACTCAAATGTCAATATCTATGGATCTGTTTGGGAATTTTAATGGCAACAAACATTGTTAATTGGGAGGAAAATAATTTGTAACAAGCTATATCCTAAGTAGCTCACAGAAATCTTTTCAAATTGAGAGATGAAATTGAATCTGACAGGGATGGAGAAGGAAATGATACAAGGAGAGAAGAAAGAAAGAAAGAGAGAGAGAGAGAGAGAGAGAGAGAGAGAGAGAGAGAGGAAGGAAGGACAGAGGGAGGGAGGGAGGGAAGAAGAAAGAAAGGAAGGAAGGAAAAAAGGAGGGAGGGAGAGAAGGAAGAGCATCAAGAAAAAACAGTATGCAAGCAAACTTGCTAAAAGCATTGTACTGGCTGGTTTTGTGTGTCAACTTGACACAGGTTGGAGTTATCACAGAGAAAGGAGCTTCAGTTGGGGAAGTGCCTCCATGAGATCCAGCTGTGGGGCATTTTCTCAATTAGTGATCAAGGCAGGGAGGTCCCCTTATGGGTAGTACCACCTCTGTGCTAGTATTCTTGGGTTCTATAAGAGAGCAGGCTGAGCAAGCCAGGGGAAGCAAGCCAGTAAGGAACATCTCTCCATGGCCTCTGCATCAGCTCCTGCTTCCTAACCTGCTTGAGTTCCAGTCCTGACTTCCTTTTGTGATGAAAAGCAATGCAGAACTGTAATCTGAATAAAACCCTTTCCTCCCCAACTTGCTTCTTGGTCAGGAAAAGAAACCCTGACTAAGACAAGCATCATCCCTACCATCACAGACCAATGATCCTGAGCTTCAGAGACAGAACTGTTGTGCTCTCTAGACTCAGTCTCTGGTCCTGGGCCATCACTGGAACCAGAAAGTGCAAACTCTGTGGTGTTGTTGAACAGCAGATTATTTCTCTTCAGTGTGTTTTCCCCCCATTATGAACTAGCAGAGTTAGTTGTATATCCACCCATTGCCAAGGGAGAAGACTCAGAGGTACAAAACCAAGAGGGAGGCACTTCATTTTCATTGACAAGTTGGTCATAGGAAGAGGACTCAGACGCTCAATTTCATACTAGGAACTTAAGAGCATAGCTGAAAGCGCTATAACAAAAAGTAATCACACCCAAGAACAATAAACTATAAGAAATAATTAAAATAAGGGTTAAAATCAATAAATAGAAACAGAACAATACAATACAAAGGATCAATGAGACAAACACTTGATTCTTTGAGAAAATTCAACAAGATATACAAATCTTTATCCAAACTAGCCAAAAGGCAGAGAGAGAATATCCAAATTAACAAAATCAGAAATGAAAAGGGAGACATAACAACAGACACTAAGGACATAATTTTAAAGGCCTGTATTCCAGCAAATTGGAAAATCTAAAAGAAATGGATAATTTTCTCTATAAGTAGAACTTACCTACATTAAGTCAAGATAAGATAAACAATTTAAACAAACCTATAATCCCTAGTGAAATAGAGGCAATCATTAAAAGTCTTCTAACCAAAGGAAGCCCATGGACCAAAAGTTTTAGCATAGAATTCTACCAGATTTTCAAAGAAGAGTTAACTAACACCAATACTCCTCAAATAATTCCACAATATAGAAACAAAGGGAACATTGTCCATTTCATTTTATGAGGCAACAGTTACTCTGATACCCAACCCACATAAAGATTCAAAATCTTTATGAAATTCTGAATTACAGAAAGAAAATTACAGACCAGTTTTCCTTATGAACATACATGCAAAAATACTCAATGAAATACTTACAAATAGATTCCAAGAGCACATCAGAAATATCATCCATGATCAACTGGACTTTATCCCAGAAATGCAAGGGTGGTTCAATATATGAAAATCAGTAAATGTAAGCTACCACATGAACAAACCAAAAGAGCAAAAGCTACTTGGTCATCTCATTTAATGAAGAAAAGACCTTTGATAAAATTCAACATTCATTCATTATAAAAGTCCTGCATAAATTAGGGATACAAGGTACATACCTAAACATAATATAGGCAATTTACAGCAAGTCTATAGCCAACATCAAATTAAATGGAGAGAAATCCAAATCAATTCCACTAAATAAGGAAGAAGACAAGGTTGTCCATTCTCTCCATATCTTTTAAATATATTACTTGAATTTTTAGCTAAAGCAATATGACAACTGAATAAGAACAAGGGGATACATATTGGAAGGGAAGAAGTCAAAGTATTATTTTCAATTATATGACAATATGCATAAGTGCCCCTAAAATTTCCACCAGGGAAATCCTATAGCTGATAAACACTTTCAACAAAGTGACTGGATACAAGATGAACTGAAGAAAATCAGTAGCCCTACAATATAGAAATGACTGACTAAGAAAACAGGGAAATGATACCTTTCACAATAACCTCAAATAATATAAAATAACTTGTGGTAACTTTAACCAAGCAAGTGGAAAACTTGTATGATAAAAATTTCAAGTGTCTGAAGGAAGAAATTAAAGAAGATATTCTATGACAGAAAGATGTTCATGGATTAACATAGTAAAAAAGGTCATCCTACCAAAAGCCAGTTATGTATTCAATGCAATCCCCATCAAAATTCCAGCACAATTCTTTAGCAGTCTTGACAAGATAATTCTCTACTTTATATGGAAAAAATACATAGCTAAAACAATGCTGTACAGTAAAAAGAACTGCTGGAGGTCCCACCATTCTTGGTTTCAAGGTGTACTGCACAGCTATAGTAATAAAAACCACATGGTATTAGCATAAAAACAGAAATGTTGATCAGTGAAATTGAGTCGAAACCCAAATATAAACTTACAGACATATGAACACCTGATTCTTTTATTTAAAAAGACTTAAATAAACACTGGGTAAAAGAAAGGATCTTCAACAAATACTGCTGATTAAAGTGTTGGCATGTAAAAGAATAGATCCATAATTATCACCCTGCAGAAAACTCAAGTCCAAGTGGATGAAAGACTTCAACATAAAACCACATACACTGAATCTGATAGAAAAGAATGTGGAGAATAGCCTTGCCACACACTGGCACAGGAGACAACTCTCTGAACACCAGTAGTTCACGCACTAAGATCAACAATTAACAAATGGGACCTCATGAAACTGAAAAGCTTCTGTAAGGCAAAGGACATCATCAACTGGACAAAGCAACAACCTAAAGAATATGGGGAAAGATTTTTACAACTTCATATCTAATAGAGGTCTAACATCCAAAATATATAAAGAACTAAAGAAACTAGATTTAAAAAATGACAACAACAAAATAATCCAACTTAAAATTGGGAAGAGATATAAATAGAGAATTCTCATTAGAGGAATCTCAAATGTCTGAGAAACACCTAAAGAAATGTTCAACATCCTTAGCCATCAGGGAAATGCAAATCAAATCTACTTTGAGATTCCATCTTATACCTGTCAGAATGGTTATGATCGATAATACAAGTAGCCGCTCGCTCATGCTGGCGAGGATGTAGAGCAAGAACACTCCTCCATTGCTGGTGGGAGTGCAAACGTGTACAGCCACTTTGGAAATCAGTATGATGCGCCCTCAGAAAGTTGGAAATCGGCCTACCCCAAGACCCAGCTATACCATTCTTAGGCATATATCCAAAGGACACTGCATCCTACCACAATGACACTTACTCAACCTAGTTTATTGTGGTTTTAGTCATAATAGCCAGAAACTGCAAACAACTTAGACATCCCTCAGCTGAAGAATGGATAAATGTGGAATTGTGGTATATCTTCCGCAAATGGAGTATTATTCAGCTCTTTAAAAAAATGCCATTATAAAATTTGGAAGCAAGTGGATGGAACCAGAAAAATAAAATCACCCTGAGTGAGAAAAGCCAGACTTGGAAAAATAAATATGATATGTATTTACTTATAAGGGGCTTTTAGCTACAAAGTAAATGATTATCAAGCTACAAACACCATAGACCCAGAGAAGTTGGATAAAAAGGAGGGGTCTGGGAGCAATTCAGGCATCTTCTTAGGAGAGGGAAATAAAGTGGATTGTATGAGCAGACTGTGGTAGGTCAGGCAGTAGGGAATCAGGTTTGTGGGATGGGGAGATGAGGTAGAGGGAGAGAGTACAGGGAGAGACAGCTAGAATGGGGGGTGGGGGCATTGGGAGGATATTGTGAAACATAGTGCAGGGTAAACTTCCTGGAATCTATGAAGGTGATCATAATGAGAACTCCTAGTAATGGGGTATCTGGAGTGTCTTATGGACATCTCTTGTAGTCAATATTGAGACTTCCAATATTGAGCTACATTCAGTTGAGTTGGTGGCCAAGGCAGGTCCCATGGAAATCCTCAAACAAGCTAACATATTGCTAAGACAATGGATTACTCTCTGCAAACTGAGAGCAAGGCTCCACTGCTAAGGACAACGCCCACACACTGAGCATAGAAAAGTCCAGCTTGGAGCCCTCACCCCATTTTTCATCTCTTTGGTAGGCACTCTACGTGCTACCAAAAGACAAACATGAACACCAACCCAGCTACAAAACGTTTGACATACAATCTGTCCTGCCTACAAAATATGTCAGGGCAATGGTGGCACAAAATAATCAATGATCAACCAATGACTGGCTTGATCCAAGGCCTGCTCAACAAGAAGGAACCCACACCTGACACTGGTTTACTAAGAACCAGAGACTAGAGAGTCCAGATATCTCGGGTAAAACCAAACACTACTGATTTAAAATTATTTAATTAAAAATGATTCTGCTATACTCATGAGTCAGAGCCTTATCCAGTCGTTATTAGAGGACATTCATCCAGTGACAAATAAAAACAGATGCAGAGATCCACAGCCAGAGATTATGGGGAGAGTCTAAATTGGAGGTCTCCATGAAATCACTTCCCTCAGAGCACAGAATCCTGTGGAAGAGGAGGCAGAATGATCATAAGAGCCAAGGGGATGGATGACAAAAGATAACAAGGCCCTCAGAATAAACTAAGCAAGGCGCCAATGATCTCAGACACTGAAGCAGCAAGAATAGACTTACACAGGGCATCCGCATGTGTATTATAGATATTAGCTATATTATTTTTCTGTGACTCCTGAGTGTGCGAGTTTCCCTCTCCTAAGGAGATGCCTGAATTGCTCCCAGACCCCTCCTTTTTATCCAACTTCTCTGGGTCTATGGTGTTTATAGCTTGATAATCATTTACTTTGTAGCTAAAAGCCCCTTATAAGTAAATACATATCATAATAAGTGGCTTTCTGACTCTTCTACCTGCCCTTGGGACTCTCTTCCTCCTAGTGCGTTGCTGTGTCTAACTTTAATATGATAGCTTTTGCTTCCCCTTGTTATGTTTTATTTTGTCATGTTTGGTTGTTATCTCTTAGAAGCCTGTTCTTTTTTAAGGACGGGGAGGGGAGGGAGGGAAGGAACTGAGAGGAGTCCAGAGAGGAAACCATAATCAGGATATATTGTATGAGAAAAGAATCTAATTTCAATTTTAAAAAATGAAAAATAAGTGTTATCAATAATAGATGAAATGTTATATATATATTTTATGTTACTAAGATTAATCAAGAGATACCAGACAGCATTTGTGAATTATGTTCATGGGTCTTTGCAGATATTTTTTTGTCTTTTTAGTGTTGGGTTTTGGGTTTTGGAGTCATAGTATTTCTGGCTGTCCCAGGTGGCCCTGGAACTTGCTGTGCAGCCCAGATTGGTCTCAACCCCGTGATCCCCAGTGCTGCCAGGTACACACCACTGTACACACCACTGTACACACCACTGTACACACCACTGTACACACCACTGTACTTGGATCCATTTATTGTTTTTACAAGTGGGATGTGCAAGAGGTACGATTCTTCAACTAACAGGATTGTGAGTGGTCAGTGTCATTTAGAAAATTCTAAGCTTGTGATAAATAGTGAACCTGGTACTTACGCTCCCTACAGGTTCTAAACTTGCCAAAATAAAATTGGAATGAAATAGCTGCATTGGGACAGAAATGATACAACAGTTAAAATTTGAACACCATGTGAACAATAATTATACCTAAAATCCAGGAGGGGTAATGCGATTGCTCTGCTATGTATCCCATGTTATCTCGCTTTTACACACATGAACGTATTGCTTTCTTGGATGGATTATAGCTCTCATCAGTGTGCCTGGAAAGCATTGGCATCGAGACCTAGAAATGTATTACAGTATTTTTGAACATTGTTTTTGGAGCATCTTCATACTGCGTATATTCTGCCTCGCTTCTGTCCAACTGTGTCCTGCTGATGGAGGTGCAGATAGTATTTCTATGAAACTACTAAAGTAAATTATTTACTTTAGTGCATGGAACTCCCTGAATTAAACCCAACACACCAAAATTAAAATACTCAAGTTTCCACTTTAAGAAGCAATATTTTGATTCCCTGTGACCTAGATAAAGAAACACTGGGAAGAATTTTGTTACAATCCTCAATATCTTTACCATTCTCATCTTTGTGTTTATTTTATTATAGACTTATTATTTTAGATCCTTTCCACAACATGAAATTCTCAGCACTAACACAATTAATTTACTCTGTCTTCATTCATCCTAAAAATACTTTATAAATTTACTTAACAATTCCTTATTCTGAGGTTTTAAAATATAAAATATAACCACATTTATTATATTTCTAAGGGATATGCATAAATGTGAGTGCTATTGGTCATATCTCGAGAAATGCTATCCTCCTTTTCCTGATAATGAGAATAGTTAAGTGGCTAGTTAAGTGGTTCAGCAGTGAAAACCAAGCACTGCTCCTGCAGAGGAACTGAGTTCTGCTTCTAAAATCCATGTCAAGTAGTTCAAGGGGATCCAATGTCCTCCTCTGCACCATGCTGCCATCTGCATACAGTCATGCACAGGCACACATGGTCATCCATGATCACGGATGCTGGAGCTGGAGCAGCAGGCAAGGGACAGACGGGTGAGCGCTCAAGGATCCACTGGGGCTTTGGGCTCTATCTTGAGCTCACTGCACGGTGGTAAGCAGCTGTAAGTTTACAAGAGCCCTAATTCTTGCAGTGTGAGCTTAGGCACACATAATCTAAAAATAAAACAAATATGTTTAAATATGTTTATTTAAGTGGAAATAAAACTAGGAAGTTTCTTTTTTTTATCTTTTTATTACTTAAGTCTCTCATAATTTATGCCTCCAAAACAATAAATCTCAAGAAAGAATAATACAGTGTTAAGAGTTACCTATGCACTTGTGACTTATAGACTAATCTAAGTATTTTCATTGTTCAAGCTTCATAGAAGGTTCTTTGTTCAATAAATATAACTTTAAAAAATGATGAGATATAAATGAATTAAATATGGTCTCCTAGCTCAGATAGTCTTGATATACACACCATGCATTCTTTCCATGACATCCATGTACATACTTAACAAAATTTGAATTACAATTCTAAATTTAATATTTGAATGTTGAATATTTGCTTCATTCTAAAATTTCATTACATAAAGCCTGGAGAACTTTTTTAAAAAGAAAACTGCTTTTTTCTTCTTCTTCTTTTGAAAAGTTGCCATCCCCTAAAAAAAAAATAAAATAAAATAAAATAAAGTAAGCTGAGCACAGATGACTGTATATGTATGTTGGTGGCATTATCCAGCCTTTAAAAGGCTGCTGATCTGAGCCAACACCATTCAGTCCTCCAAAGTTCAAGAGGCTACTGTTCCTGGTAGCCTGCTCCTAATCGGCTTGCATTCCATTTCCTGAGAGTTCCTGCCAACTTGCTCCCTACGGGCATCATCCGCCAGGCTGTGGTTCTGCAACAGGCAGGGCTGGGAGATCTCAGGTCTTGCTACTACTTAATCTTCCATGACAGCCCATATCACTGGGGCGTTGTCTGTCACTACTGGTACCAAAGCAAACCCACTAGATGTTTAGGTTCAAACAAAGCAGATTCATGATGGTGACACAGCCAAGCTCTATAAAGGAGGTCTGTGTGTGCAGTCAAACTACAGTTGACACCCTCCCCTAAGAGGTTTTCCCCCTGAATCCACCATTGGTTTCCTTGCAGAGCTACACAAAGAAACAAGTTTCAAAGCCAGGGTTTGAGTGTGTAGTGTTAACTCATGGCTGTATTTCTTTTCTCTATTTTTGCTGTAGTTTTGTTACATATTTTTAAATAGAAACTCTAATGATAGATACTTTTCAGGATTCTGAAATCACTTCTACATAGGGATATCAAAAATCTCAGTGTTTTTAATTCTATTTTTTTATGAAAAATGAAGAGAGTGGAGCATAAATCTTGCATCTTCACCTAAAGCTTCTATAACTAAAAAATGTAAGGGAAACGCAGATTCACAATATTCTGGTTGTATCATTCAGGATTTAAAAGGATGTTGACCTGAGGCAGAATTTGTTAGAACTGCTTTTCTCTGATAATCAGATGATAGTGTTCCTGGTAACCTGGTCCTGGTTTGTTTCTATTCCATTTCCTATGAGCTCTTGCCAACCTGTCCCCTACTCTGCCAACCCGTCTCTCACCCTGCCATCCTGCCCTACCCCCACCAAGCTGCCACTGATGAGTATGATCCACCAGGTTGCAGCTCTACAGAAGGCAGGTACATGTGCTTTGCTAAATTGTGCTTCCAGTAATGAGAGGAAAGAAAGGAACACAATGAAGAAATTTGCTTTTACTCAAGTTGCATTCACTTATTAGAAAATCATGACACAAAGAACTGTCTTCAAAGACTCAAGGGCCTTAGCTTGAAGGCCATCACCAAAAGTTACCCTTATTTGACCCTGAGGAGCTCTTTACAAGAATAGTGGAGAATCAGTAAGTTTTGTTGTTGTTGTTGTTGTTGTTTGGTTGGTTGGTTTTTTGTGTGTTTTTACTTATTTCACATTCTTCAGAATTGAGGCCCAGAATTAGAGAATCTTTCTATTGCTATAGTATTGCTCAGAACAAAAGAATTAACTTTGTTTATATGTATGTTTTAGATACTGGGAAGCAAAACATCTTGTGGGTTCAGAGACCTGAGCAACTACTTAGCATGTAACAGAGATTCTATCATCCCTTCATCTCTTGTTGTTCTATCAAAGACAGTCATCACTGCTAACATTGAAATTAGGGAGTGTGAGACTAGATCAAAGTGTCATCAGACTGACTTAGCAATAATGCAGCTCAGACTTTCAAAGATCGAGGTCTTCACCTACCTTGCCAGGGTTCAAGTGTCTAGTGTTAATTCATGGATGTATTTCTTTTCTGTATTTTTGCTGTAGTTTTGTTACATATTTTTAAATAGACACTCTAATGATAGATACATTTCATTAGAGTTCATCCACAATGATGGATGTAATTAGTGAAGGAAAGAGGGATAAAGGGAAAAATTATTCTCTAAATAAGATATTTGATCGAGGTTCAAGAATATTTTAAAGTATTAACTTATAACAACTCATTAAATAATAACATTTGATCAATAGACAATGAAGTCAATAGTTGCAATAAAATTCTTTATATGCAGAACACTGTAAGATACAAAAATTAATAGCATAATGCCAGCCTCAAAGAGTTTATGATCATACTTTTTAAAAGAAATGAAGAGAAATAGAAATTAGTTTCAAAAATAAAATTCTGTAAAAAAAAAAAAAGAAATAATTTTTCTACCTGAGGTAGAAGCAAGAAAAAATTGTCTCCAACTTCAAATGTTACGTTACAGAAGCCCGGGATGACTGCCAACTGTAGCATTCATGTACTTGTTTAATCTGTGTATACATTCACTTGTAAATGAGTAAACTTGGGGCATCATTCCTTGTGACTTTCATTTTTGAGACAGAGTCTTTTACTTGGACCTAAAGCTCACCAATTTAAATATGCCAACTGGCCATTGAGCCCACGCCCACCCCTGGCACTGAGATTATAAGCCCATACCACTGCTCTTGGCATTTTATGTGAGTGCTAGAGAGTTGAATTCAGGTCCTTATGCCTGCCTGGCATGAACCTTGTGCTCTCAGCATTCAGCTCTTGGCTACGGAATAATGTAAGTGATGGATTATTCAGGACTTTCCTCCCTTTGACTCTCACCCTGAGAACAAGTGCTCATTAAAACCTCCTGCCGAGGGCAAGGGGAGGCTAGAGATGAAATTCATTTTGGAACTTGTTAGAAGCAGTGATGAAAGGTTTGCTGGGATTGTGGAAACAAGCCTCTTTATATTTCCTTATTCTTTTAAGGAGACCTTGTTTTTCATCAGCGAGATTTATATGGTGGCTAGAGAACATATGTGTGCTTTGGCTTTCTGCATGAAGTAGTTCTTCAAAGACTTCACGGAAAAAAATTTAAACTTTCTCCCAATCCATATGAAATATTTATTTATACTTTTTCTGTTAAAATTGAATGCACAACTAGAAACAAAAAAACTAAGCAAAATGTTTTCAACCAACTGATGCATCAGTATTCATGTATAGGTAGAATCTGTTTTCATGTCTAAATACCATGCTTTTAATGTCAAAACTGAAGGATTCTATACGCACCAAAAAATAAAGCAGGTATGAGCAAACAGGCCTAAAGCTATTTTGTAAACACCCAAAGAATTAAGAACAGTTGCTATTTTCAAGAAAAGTTCATGAATTAAAATGATGAAGTCTTCAGCCAAGATTTTTCAACTCTAGATCCTACAAGCAGGTTATTGTCTCCCCTACTGTACCCACTTGAGGCAAAGACAGTGACTCAAGAAATGAGAAGGCTGTCCCTAGGAGCAAGATGAAGGCTTCCCAGACATAAGAATTGCGGGCTTGGATGGCAATACCAGCAAGATAGAGCTGACAGGAGAAAGAGGGAAGAACTCAGGGTGGGGGATAATGGCATGGGTATTTGCCAGGGCTGAATTGACTGTTTAAGCACATCCATATTGTCCATAAAAATGAATTTTGTCTGTCACAGCAACAAGCTTGACTCTGAGTTGTCTGTCCCCTCCCCCCAACAGAATATTTTTATTGATTATTTGAGAATTTCACACTTGTACTCCTGTCACACTCATTCCTCAGATTCCCCCAAACGAAAAAAGAAAGGAGAGGAAGGAAGGAAGGAAAATCAAGTCCAATTTGTGTTGCCCATATACTCGCCAGAGCATGGTCAAATTCCCATGGGTCACCCCCTGAAGAAAGTTGAGTCTTTCCACACCTGCACCCCCACCAGAAGTCATCAACTGGGAGTAGCTACACATCAGCATCCCTGTTACAATCTTTAAGAGTTCTCTCGGATGGCTTCCTTTTTAGGCTGTTACTTTGAGTGGGGGAGGCTGCAGGAGGTAGGGGCTGTCACAGAAGCCTTCTATGTCCCTCTTTCTCAACTATGTGTCTGCAGTCATCACCACCACTGCAAAAGTATCTTCCTTGCTTTTTACAGTCAGCAGGAGCATGGATCATGCACTTCTTCTACACAGTTTCTGGAGACAGCATGGACCTTGAACGATATCCACATTGTCTCCAGCATCAGCACGTGCCAAGGATCTCCGCTTAGTCTCTGGTGGCAGTACAGACCACCTGTCCCTGAGTTGTTAAGGTCTTTTGATACCCATGAGCCATCCTGGAGCTCCAAGACACAAACAGTAAAGCATCTTCTATATCTCCTTATTAGAATGAAATAATAGTAATGATAGTAGTTATCAAGTCATTGATATGATATGCACCGTGGGGTGTGCCTCACAAAGAGTAATTTTTTGTACAACATATTATTAAATACATGGTTCTGTCGAGATTTTCTAGGCTTTTCAGGGCCTTTGGTGCTCACAATAGTGTGGTGGAGATGATATTTTGCCTATTGGATCCATGAGGAGTTTGGAATGGTCTCAAATTTCAGTCTAAATATCTTCCATAGATCAAACATAATTTCTTTCATCCAGACCTTGGGCCTTCAGGGGCTCCTACATCGATTGGTGGCTCATTAGGATAAGCAGAGCCCAAATAAGCAAAACCAGTGTTGCTGAGAGATACAAGCAGATCACAGGTAGTAGCAACAATCAGACAAAGTGTTTGGTTGCCCAATATCCACTTACATGCCAAACTACTCGTTAGAGTTTGAGTGTTGTTGTTGCTGTTAGATTTGGTGTGTGTGTGTGTGTGTGTGTGTGTGTGTGTGTGTGTGTGTGTTGCCTGACTGTATATATGTGTACTATGTGTGTGCATGGTACCTAAGGAGGACAGAAGAGAGCATCTAGTACCCTAGAACTCAAGCTACTACAGGTAGTTATAAACCACATGCTGGTGCTAGAACTGAACAGGAGTTTCTAAAAGAACAGCAAGTGTTCTAATAACAGAGCCATCTCTCCAGATCCTGCTCAGCAGATTTTTTTTAATGGAGCAAGATACATTTCATCTATATTTTGCCATATTAACTATTTTAAAGTTTTTGGTTAAATAGCAACTACATTCACATGGCTATGCAATTGGTCTTCAGAAATCATTTTGCAAAGCTGAAAGTATACATCCCTTAAATAACAACTCTACGTGCTCCCCATTCCAGATTCCAGTTCTGCGTCTACTCCATGTACTTCATGAAAGTGGAAACACATAGTAGGCTGTTTGTGACTTGCTCTGTGTACCACAGTATTTTTCAAGACAGTATCTTTTGAGCCACAAAAGACTATGCTAATATCATTTCATAAGGTTTTAAATTATTTTGTACAGAAGAGCAGCATCGCGGGTTACCTTATCATTTAAAACAACCTAAGTGCAAATTCTTTGAGTTTGCTTTGCTTTTTATAGTTCTAATAATTTATCTAAAGCAAAAGGGAAAAGCTTTAAACTAATACATTTTGCCTATAATTTAACCAAAACACTTAACAAAGGGTTTTTAAACTATAATTTATTGCAACATCAGTTTGTACAATGAAAAGTTTGAGATGCATTTAACCATGCCTTATGAAGAAATATATTCCAAGATACTTTCAAGCATTAATTTTATTCACTTGCTTGATTCTTATTTTCTTTTTTTATAATTCTTTTTCCTTTTCTTTTAAATTTATTTGTTTGTTTTATGTAAGTACACCATCACTGTATTTAGACACACCAGAAGAGGACATCAGATCCCATTACAGATGGCTGTGAGCCACCATGTGGCTGCTGGGAATTGAACTCAGGACCTCTATAAATGCAGCCAGTGCTCTTAACTGCTGAGCCATCTGTCCAGCAGTTATTTTCATCTTATTTTCAAGAATAAATATTTTTGCCCATTTTAGAATTACAATACCAACTGAAATTAAATAATAAATTTATTTTTCCAACCCAAATGATAATTGATTGTTTTTATTTTAAATGTTATTCTAAAAAAGAAAACTGACTACGAGTGAGTACTGTCAAAAAAAAAAACCTGCTGATGTTCTTATAACTTTAAAATAAACTGTCTTTGTTTACATTGGGTTGTGATGCTTTCTCTACAAGTGTTCTAAGACAACTCCAGTTTTAGCTTCAGTTTATTTCTCACAAAACTCCAACTATCTGCTCTACATTGTCCTTTCATGACCTCTGACGGCAAAGATGGAAAGTTATGTTATAAACACCACCAACAAAAAGACCTACAATCCCATTCATCTTGGTAGAGTAGAACTGTACCCTTTCTCATGTGCCCACGCCTTGATAATGGGATAACCCTAATTATTCATCGATGTGGAAGTGACATTGGGTGATTTCAAACTACTTTAAAGTATGGAAGAAACCCTCCTACTCAAAGCCTATTAGTAACAGAATAGATATTTTAATAATACAACAGCTTGTAATTCACCATGGCCACAAGCTATAAGGTACACATTAAAATATAGATATGAAGAATAAAATAATCCCTGTATATATCTATGTATGCATAAATAACAATAACGAAGTATGATTATAAATCAAGAATTGAATTACCTGAGTTTATGTAGTATCTGAACTTAGTAAGATTGCTATTATAGGCCGGGCAGTGGTGGCACATGCCTTTAATCCCAGTACTTGGGAGGCAGAGGCAGGCGGATTTCTGAGTTTGAGGCCAGCCTGGTCTACAGAGTGAGTTCCAGGACAGCCAGGACTACACAGAGAAACCCTGTCTCAGAAAAAAAAAAAAAAAAAAAGATTGCTATTATAGCCTGGTTTTTTTCTCCCTGAAAAAAATCTTTCTCTTATTCAATTTATCTGGTACTCTAATCCCAGAGAACAGGAGTAATGAAAAACAGGAAATAAAACAGGAAAGACAAAAGTGCTGAGGTAAGAATGCTTTGTGGGATGATAACTTCTGTGGCCAAACTGTGCTAGAATTGCAAGTCTCCTTCAAAGACTTAAAGAAGTGCCTAGGGTTGGAGAGTATCATTTCTTCATGACTGCCACCCACCATGGGTGAAAGAGTCCCTGGACTTTGACTAAGTGTATAACTTTGTCAGTGGCATGTGTGTAGGAGTTCAATGGGAGTTCTACAATCAATGTTAAAAATTCTAGGGAAAGAAGCCTCCACCCTGGTCATAGGTGAAGCATTTTCCAATTACACTTGAAGATGGCTGGCCAGAGTTTGTTAAATTGTTAAAATGTTTATTGTGTGGGGCGGGGGTGGGGGGGGGGGGGGTGGGGGGGGGTGGGGGAGGCGACTTGTGATGTATAAGTGGTATATGAGACAATAGACCCTTTGCACTTCTCAGATCCGCCTTTCCTGCTCATTTAATCCAGTTTGTCACAGAGGCCCCTATAAGGGGTGGTCAGCCACAATCTCTGCAAGAGGTTTTATGGCATTAGCTATGGGCAGGTCCTGGGGCTTTTGATGGTTATAAGGCCTTACTGACACCATTATCTCTTTCCTATGCTGCCTATTCTAAGTTCTCTCACCATTGGTAAGCACTCTGCTGACCTTCTATAGCCTGATAAAGTGACCCAGACAATCTTTCTTATCAGGTTATGATTGCTGCAACTTCCTTTTTATAATTATCACCTGACACCAAATCACATTGCTTGCATGGTGGTGGGGCATTCTGGGGAACCTGTATTCCTTCCTTCCTAGGACAATGGCTGATCCAAGGAGCATTTCCAGTTAAGAAGTACATTTGGAGATTCGATACATCCCGATTATTCACTTATAGTCACAGGGTGACCCGAAGAGTCATTGTGGCTTCTGTGAGACATTGTCGTGCTTGCACTTGAGCCTCAATTTTACACAACCTCCATATTGTCTCAAACCATAGAGCCACAGTGATTCTTCTTGTCACCTTCAGTGTCAGCTCAGCCTCCTTATCCAAAAGTCCTTAAAAGATCTAACATCCTTTCCTCAGTGTGACATCATCTTGGAGAATGGCCATGTTGTGGCCTCTTGTGAAAAGATAGAGAGGTTTTCTGATATTACTCCTCACTCAAACACTAATCTTCCTTTAGTTGATGTGGTCTGGGTCTGTAAAATTGTACAGCTATATAAACTAGGTATTAGTCTGAATTTTCCATTATAATAGTTCATGTTAGTCTCTCTCACTTTCTCTCTCTCTCTCTTTCTCTGTGTCTGTGTGTGTCTCTGTATGAATTCTCTCTCTGTCTTCCTCTGTGTCTGTGTGTCTCTGTATGAATTCTCTCTCTCTCTCTCTCTCTCTCTCTCTCTCTCTGTGTGTGTGTGTGTGTGTGTGTGTGTGTGTGTCTTTCTCTGTGTCTGTGTCTCTGTATGAATTCTCTCTGTGTGTCTCTCTCTCTTTCACACACACACACACACACACACACACACACCAAATAATCACTATCTTTCATCCTTCAGAATAACATGATCTGTATTCATTGCTACAGGCTTCTGAAGGTCAAGGGAACCTGATTACTCTGAAGTTTTGCCTGTTGCTATAGTTAGAACCAGTTCAATATTCCTAAATGAACACTTCCATTCAAGAACCCTAAAACTCAACTGATACTAAGGGTACTACTTCCGTAGAATCATTTTTCATTAAAACTCTGACCTATGGAAGACAAATATCATCAGAACATTTAAATGTTGACATATCCCTCTTGGTAAAGAATTTCCCCTTGGGTCTACCCAGGGAACACAAGTGAGAGATTCTAGACATCCCATAACAAAGGCACTTGATAGCTGTCCTAATCAAAATCGGCCGTGCTTCTGTTCCTTGTCTCTCTGAGCCTTCTCATGTCATCCTTAATCCTAGGTTAAACTAATTTCAACATGTTCTTCCCTCTCATTTTTCTACTGTTCATTGTCACTTTATAGATTTCAAAGAAACTTTCTGGCAGAACCTTAGGCTTATCTCCAGGTGTCTTTGATATTGAAATCTAAGTCACAAATCTAAAAATGTCAATAAATCCTTCTCTACCCACCCTCTAATATTTCCTCTCTTCGTACACTCCTGCATGTGTTCCTCTGGTTTGTATTCTAAGTCCTGAAATCCCAAGAAACAATGTCCTCCTATGGGAAGGATGATATTTCCTTTTCCAGGTGTTTTGAAAACTTACTGGAGTTCCTGGTCAAAGGCAATGGATGTGGTGGCTTGACAGACCTGGAAGAAGAACAAACATCACCTTTGTGTTTTCCCACATGACGTTATCTGTCTGTTCAAGGACTCCAGGCAAGCAGATAATTCAGGGAAATCTGCAAGTTCAGGATTACCAAATGTTGCATCATCAAGGGACTACCATTGTCCACCAGGGTTGTGTCTAAATGAAACCATGTCTTCAGAATCTTTTGCAGCTGTGTTCCTCTTCCAATTAGACTGAGCTGAGATTTTGCCACACTCCCTTGCAGCTGCAGAAAATGATACCCTAAAACGTCAGTAAAGACCTTGATTTTTCTAGGGTTCAAGTTGATTTTAACTGACATAGGCTGGTCATTTTCTTTATTTGAATGCATCTACCCATGCTATAGCCCCTATAGTTGCCAGACCGCCATACCATAAAAGTAAAACAGTGAGTGTATGAGTCAGCCCTTCTTTTCTACCCATGTGCCTCAGCTCTACTACTCTCAAGTGAGAATCTTCATAATTGCATGCTGATGGTCATTACCACTCCCTTATCCATCACAGTAGGGTCTTCATTGGCATATGAATGGCGAGCTAATTCCCAAATCTTTTCATAACAACCTTCTTGGATAACTCTATTAATAATGCTATCTATTTTTCCCAGGGTTCCTCAAGTAGAACATAAGACTCACATATAAATAAAAGTAATTACTTGGGAATGAATTGGGGAGTAGTACAGGACATTGGAGGGAGACAAGCCAATAAAAGAAATGTGCTCTTAAGGCAGTGCCATGAACAACTGGTTCTGATCACTGAAAAGTCCTATGAATGCCCATCAAACCTCCAGATTGAAATGAGTAAGTATTCATTCATTAGCTAAACCACAATGATCAATAGAGAACCCACAGAGGTTTAGACCCATGGATTTCTACGAGATGTATGGATTCTCTCCAGAATGCGAGAAGCCCCAGGAAACAGAAGGGAAGGTCCACATGAGAACTCAAGGCAGCCATGCTGTTGAGCTGCTACTGTATGAAGTTGGTCAAAGGCTGATCCCAGAAGCAGTGGTGAGAGAAAAACACGAGGCCAACAAGATTGTGAACACAGTATTCTTGGAGTCTATGCATCAGAATTTGAATTAATAAAATAGCCAGGGATAGAAAATAATTCTGTATACGGCCTAGGTATGTTTAAGACTGCCATGCTGACTAGTGTTATGTCAACTTGACACAAACTAGAATCATGTGAGAGGACAGAACCCCAGTTAAGAAAATGCCTTTTGGAAACCTGGTAATTCTTGGCAAGGAGTTATCATTATTTTAATGGTATTTTAACTCAAGCAGAGACTAAAGTTAAGTTAATAAAATGCCTTCGTAAGAGTTAACAAGACTTAAGAGGGCTATTAAGTTTACTTTAGAATGTTTTATTGTTAATATACTATTTTAATTAATTCTTTGAGAATGTCACACATGCATACTATTTATTTTGATCATATTCACACCCTACTCCGGCCCCTTGTTCCTCACTGTTCCACTTCATACTCCCAACTTTGTGTTCTCTGTCCCTTTCTTTCTCTGTCTCTCTATAATATGTAAAATTTTATATGTAGCAAGTTAAAGGAAATACACTACTGCCAAAGTAAGTTCCTGGTTCACTTTTAATCACTTAATAAATTTTTTATATCAAAGAAGAAACTACAAGTAGACACTTGAAAATCACTTTTTATTTAGTCTTCTATTGCTATATCACACACTTCACAGAAAAAAATTGATAAATTATTATACATAATTACCAAAGGTTAATTTTGCTTTTCATTGAAGAAACACATCTTTTCGTGTGTATTCTGGTTAGTTTTTGTCAACTTGCTATAAACCTAGACACACTTGGGAAGCAGGAATCTCAACTGAGGAGATTTGTCAGAATTGGGCTATGGCCATAACTTTGAGGCATTTCCTTAATTGTACCCGCCCACTGTAGGAGGTGGCATTCCCTAGGCAGGTTGGCCTGGACTACATAAGAAAGGTAACTGAGCAAGCCAGAGGAAGCAAGCAGTAAGCATGTTTCTCCACAGTCTCTGCTTTAGTTCCTGCTTCCAGGTTCCTGCTTGTCCCCCCCACCCCCTGCCGCCACTAATTTTCCCCAATGATGGACTGTGACATGAAAGTGTAAGCCATTTAAATAGTTTGTTCCCCCAAGTTGCTTATAGTCATGGTGTTTATCACAATAAAAGAAATCAAACCAGGAATAAAAGTACATTTAGCCATTCTCATATTCTTTCTCATGAAACACTTACTCATGTTTTTGTTTCATTTTCTACTTTTTTAAAACTATTGAGCCTCAGGGGTTCTCTATATAGTCTAATATTCAAGTGTTTTCTCTTTAGCTTATCTTTCCATCGGCTTATATGGGCCTTCATAAAATAACACTTTTAACTTGATGAAGCCCAATTTATCAACTCCGTAATTTTAAACTTATATAACAAATATTAAACCATGTTGTTAATTATCTTATTAAGAAGTATAGTCAAATTGTTATGGTTACTGGTACCCCCAGTGGCCATTTACAAAATTATTGGAGAATTATTTTTAAAAGTTTCATAACTAAATCATCATTCATGTCGTCACAATATAATTGTAAACTGGTAGCTCTGCATACTCTAGGGAAAGAGGATCTGCATGTGTTTCAGAAACATTTAAATCATCACAAAGATGACTGCACAATTTCTCAAAATTCTATTATGTATAATTATTTTTATTTTTCTTAGGGAAAATTATAACATCAGTTAAAACTTTGAACACTAGACTTCATATGTAAAAGAATTAAGAAAAATTTTAATTAAAACAAAGGGAATCAGGATATGAACAAATTGAGAAAAGTAAATAGTAACAATAACAAATAAAAACAGATCTATATGGACTTTAAACTTAATTTTCTTATGACCAGAACAACACAAAGCTTTCAGTGTCTTTCCTATTACCTTCCCAAGTAAAGGGAACCCACATCTGAAGAAGAGGTAAAGAACTTTGTTAAATTTAACTATTTTTTTTAACTAAATTTAGCTAAATTTGCTGCTCCTTAATTCAATCTCAGGATGCCTTGAGTCTGAAGCTCTGTGATGTTTCAGGTCTCACAGCTGCTATGCTCTGGATGTTGACCACATTCTCACGCTGCACTGTTGCTGTTAGAAAAGAAAACGAGGGCTTTTTGTTAGGTATCCCTGAAAGCTTCAACTTGGAGCTGAAAAAAAACAAAATATAGGTCAAGGTCTGCAGCAGTCCAGGAATAACTCATATGGAAGCTATAACAATTATGAACAACTTTTAATGTAGGAATCTTTGCTCTATCCCAATGGTACTTAATGGTGTTTCTTACTTACTTTTCCATTTCATAGACATTTTAGATAGATGTATGCTTAACATGAAAGCTAGTATTATGCAGCATTTAAAATTAGACATCTTTCAGTCAGTATGTCAGAACAGGAATCGTGGATATGCTTTTTTTTAGTTAAGTGAACTTCAGAAATTTATTCTTTAAATATTAGATTCTCCACCATGTAGCTACTATTATCTACTCTAAAATGTAGTTAGCAAAATTGAGTAACATAAAAATTATGCAGCCGTGCCCAGCACAAAGCTCTCAAAAATATAACTAAAAAAAAAATAAAGTCTAACAATTAAACAGGTTATTAAAAACTTAGTGAATGGTATACCATATAATTCAGTGTGGAAAAAATTGAGTCTTATCAAAATGTTTTTAAATTCAGAACTTGGTTTGTATCAATGGCTATAGACACAGGTTATCCATCATACACCCTTTACATCAAAGCTGTAATTATTACTTCTACAGGATTATTAGTAGTCTTAGTCTACCAAGAGGACTAAATGCCACAGCTGAGCTGCTAATAAATGTGCCGGCCTTGGTGAGTGCAGGTGAGATGAGGCTGCATGGATTGGTCACACCAAATGCATTATACAGGGTCTTATAAATGTTTGAACTTTAGTGTTAGCTCAATAAGAAATTGCCAAGGACATGCCTCAGCTTGAGAGAGGATCCTGAGGAAGGGGTGAATGGGAGCAGTGGAAGAAAAAACTCTGAGTCAAGGATGGGTGCAAGTTGACAGCTCAACAGTC
This sequence comes from Apodemus sylvaticus, assembly GCF_947179515.1. Taxonomy (NCBI): domain Eukaryota; kingdom Metazoa; phylum Chordata; class Mammalia; order Rodentia; family Muridae; genus Apodemus; species Apodemus sylvaticus. Next base: position 41,393,885 of record NC_067478.1, read on the forward strand.
TGCTGAGATGGCTCCTCAAATAGCTCTCTCTTACAGACCAAAACCCATTCTTTTATTTTGCATAAGCTACTTCCTTAGGAATTGCATATTAATTCAATCATTTACCCCAGGTTCCCTCTTGATTATTTCATTAATCAGCATTCTCTAACCGTAGCCCCTTGACTCTAAAAACAAAGCCACATGGCCGAAGCTGCATTTGAGGCTTTAAAGAGCTGGAACTTGGCCCCATTGTTCTATTAGACATACCTTGAACTCAGAGAGATACATTGTTCTGTCTCCTCATTGCTGGGATTAAAGGGTGTACCACCATGCCCAGACCTAAGCTTTTCTTCACCTAAAACTTATTCTGTTCCAGGCTGGCCTTGAACTCAGAAATCTGCTTGCCTTTGTCTCCTGTTTAAAGGAGTGTGCCACTATGCCAGGGCTTAAGCTTTTCATGGCCATTGTTCCTCAAGATCCAGATCAAAAGCCTGTGTCTTCCAGCCTTAAGATCTGGACCATATCTGAACTGTAGTTCATTCCATATTAAAAATTCAAACCATTCCTTCTTCAACTGCAAACATAAACAATAAGCTTATCTGGGTGGAATCTCCTTTGAGATCACTACTCCCCAAATCTGTTTATCTCCTGAACACAGAATTCAGCTCCATTTCACTTCCTGGTGCCTCTTTTTTACTTGCATTATAAATTTTGTATTTAGTTTGCAAGCTCTTGTTTTTTAAACGATTCCTTACCTTTTCAATGATCCAGGATTTTTTTCCTCTTTTGACCCGACCATGTCTCCTTCCTTAATATCTTTCAGACTAAGCTGGCTTCAGTGCAGCTGCCTCTGTTCTTTCAAGTCTGTGAAGCCCCTCATACAATTCATAATTCCATCCTTATATTTTGTGTAGTTGAGAAATCCTGTTTAAAAAAAAAAACAGTTCTCACACTGATTTATATATTCTTGAACTCATGTTTTCAGAGTTCTTTCCCACAGTCTTAAGGATGTCCTGAAGATCATAGTCACCAAAATGCTGAGGAATACCAGACACACCCTTACCTCCTGGAATTGTGCTGTTTCTGATTATCATGGAGTCATTAACCTTGGCAGAGAGAACATTCTCTGATAACCTTGTCAAGGAAAACATTCCCTGAAGGAGGAACACGAAATTAGATAGATAGATAGATAGATAGATAGATAGATAGATAGATAGATAGATAGATAGATAGAGTCTGTTTATCTCCTGAACTCAGGATTCAGCTCCATTTCCTAATGTCTTGTAGAGGTAATATATAGACATTATTATGCAAACAAGCCTTACACCTACAACCACCATCAGCACTTGAGGAGCCACATCCTTCGGGCTCTACTCCAGGGGCAAGAACTTTGTCACATGATCCCTTCCACTGCTATGCCAGACCGAACAAGAATTTTTTTTGAAGGAGCCTAAATAATGAACTAACCTAGTTTGTGCTGTCAGATAATGACCTCTTATATAGACAATGTGTTAGGAGAAACAAGTGAAGAAGTAAGAGGCTAGGAAAGTAGTTCAGGAAATAATGTTGTGGGTCAAGGCATCAGCACTTAAGATTTAAAAAAGCAAATAGAAGGGAGACACATTTCAAAGGTAGTTTGACATGACTGATTACATATAGGGAAGAGAAAACTCTGGGGTTTCTCTCAGGTAATGCATGCTGTGTCACATGGTACAATGAGAAGTATAGATAAAGAAATAAGTATATGAAGAGAATAAATCTTTTGGGGTTGAAGGAAATGACTCAGTGAATAACATGCTTGTGGTGCAAGTATGAGGACCAGAGTTTAGGTACACAGCACCATGTAAAAGCTAGGTGGAAGTAGCAGAGGCTGTAATCACAGCATTCAAGACTGGATCCTCAGGGCAAGATGTATAGCTAGAGTAGTCAAATCTGTAAGCTCTGGGCTCTAGCGAGAGATCTTCGCTTAACATATGAGGTGAAGATCAGTTGAGGAAGACATCCAGTCATCAACCTGTGACCTCCATATGCATGCACACACAGGTGTTCACACACACGTGCAAAATAGCAAGGCATCTTCTTACATTAGAGATGGTACTAGTGGGTGGTGGGCATAATGCATGCACCAAAGAGGTAGAGGCAGGTAGATCTCTGAATTGGAGGCTAGCTTGGTCTACAGAGAGATGTTTCTAAGATATTATGTGAATATATATGAATTGGGTGATCATACATAGAACACTAGAGCTCAGAAGGAAATCTAGAACAAGAACAAATGGAGTTTTGATACTAAGGTTGTGTCATAGAAACTCATTTTCTCCAATCTTGCAACACCCTGTAAGAAAATTAGTGACCCCCACCAAGAATTGTTTTAGTAGCTTTGTGTGGGTAGAAAATCTTGTTAGGAATAAGAGGAATAAGGTGGAAACAATTCCCTAAAATAGACTGGTAGGAGAAAGAGAACACTCAATAACAGGTAAATATAGAACAAGGTGAGTATTTTTAAAATGGCATTTCAGACAGAGGATCCTTCAGCATTAACTTCCACAGACAGCTAGAGTGAGACATGGAAATATTTAGCAGGACTTCAGATCAGTAAGTTGGCTGAAGCTCCAAGTCATATGTTGGAAGACAGACAGACGAGCCACTGCAACAGATAACACACACACACACACACACACACACACACACACACACACGGCTTACGATCGAGAGAGAAAGGATGAAGAATTACAGCCTATTAGAATCTCTTCTGAGAGACAGACAAGGGCATCTTCTCATAATGACTGTGTGATATCAGAGGAAGGATCAATAAAGAAAAGGGGTATAGGGTAGGAGAAACAACTCTGGGTTTGCATGGACTAAAGTTGTTCTTGTGACGCAGGAGTTTTGGTGCTTAAAAGCCAGAAAGTCTCAGCAAAATGGTGAAGGTTGTTAATTCTACAATATAAGTGGGGGGATAGGTGGGGGGGGGTATGGAAGATGGTCCTCATATACATTAGAAGCAGAATCTACTAGTACAGATAGTTAAATTACTTGTTGAATACTCATGAAGGGGCTAAGCTCAGACCCAGACTGACTACATGACAGGTTTTAAACTGACAGTTTGGGAGACTGGGCTTAAGTTTCTGTTTCCCAGAAATGACAATCTGAGTCCAAGAACAACCAAGCCACAGGCATCCAATCTGAGGACACCTTTCCTGAAGTAAGAATAGATAGCTAGAATGAATAAGAGACACTCCACCACCCACCCACCCTCAGTGTGGGAAGTCCCCAGAGCCCTAACCAGTTGAATAATCAGTCAGACCTCTAGAGATAGAGCTAACCAATAAAGGTAAAAGGGCACATATCCCTCTCTGGAATTCTTCTAACTTTCAAATATAAAAGCTAGGCCTGCAAGCCCTAGCTTTTGTGTCTCCATTCCTGAATGGGGAGACTACTCCATGCAGGAAATTCAGCTGAATAAACACTCTTTGCTTTTGCATATTTTTTTGAGTTTGGCGTATCATTCTCCCTTGATCTTGGACCCTAACAAGTTGATGGTAAAAAACAAATGGTGAGTGAGACTGAAATGAGACTTCAAGTGGAAAGATCCCCAAACTTTCTCAGCTGTGTACGTGACTAGTCACCATAATTCTCGCTGCACTCCTTTAGCAATTGTCTGGGCTACTGGTCTGTTTCGCAGTACCAACGTCTATAGGGCATGGAATGTGCTCAGTTCAACATGTACTAAAAGAAAAGCCATCATATGAATTAAATTGACTTGTGAATTGTAGAAATTAAATAATGTATGTATAACTCTCACCAAGCACTCAATGAATGGTAACTTGAAACAGGTCTCTATTACTGTATTTTAATCGGTTAGTTTCTGGCTTGTACACACTCAGATGTCAATATGTATTGATGAGTGAAAAGTTCAGGCCAGAAAGGAGGTACAGAATTATATACACCAGAGGCAAAGCCCTTTACTGTTTGAAGATTTTGCTTTCATTCCAAAATGTTGTCCCCTAATCTGGTGTGCCTGTGTGCATAGACGTAAAGAAAAGGGATAGAGAGCGCGAGTAGGAGACGGGGAGAAAGAGAGCACAAAAAAACCAAGCAAGTCACTGTAGAAGAGAGCTTTGAAAAGTAGAATACAAACAAACAAACAAACAGCTGCTGTGCCAGGCTTTCACTGAGAATCTTGGAATCTTGGTGTTGTGTATTTTCAAATGCTTGTCCACTGGGTGGCGGACGTCTCTTCTAACACCAGAATTATTTCTAATACGTTTGTATTTTTCTATTACGTGAAGAAAATCAACCCTCGTAAATCGTTTTTTTAAACTTTCAACCTGGACAATAGCGTTCAAATGAAAAGGGTGAGAAAAGCTGGAAAGAAAAGCAGCCCGCTATGGAGGGATGGGCACAAACTTTCTAAACTACAACTCCCAGGAAGCCATGCGCTGGCTCCAGATTGTGCGCTTGCGCCCGGGTGTTCGCGGCCAGCTAGCTGAGCTCAGGATTTCAGGGAGTGAAGAGAAGGCGACAGGTGCACAGTGCTGCCGCGCCCGCGTCCCTTACGGCCGCCACACCCAGCAGAGCCGCGAAGGTTCCAATCTTTATTTGAAAGTCGCCAGAAGACTGACAGCTTGTCTGGCTGCTCCGCGGGTCACGTGGCGGGTCGGATCACGTGACACCCCGGGAGCCCGCCCACGGAGGTCTGTTGCCCTGACGACAGCTGCCTGGCGGGGACTTTCCCAGAGAGCGCGGGCTCCCTGGAGCAGGTAGGTGAGGCGTTGTGGCGGTCCCCGTCCCTGTTGTTGTTTCCAGGTTGTACCTCAGGCCCGGTCTCCGAACTTTTTTTTGCGCGTTACTCCGCTCCTCTGCCGGGACTCCAAGTCGGATACGTCTTTGCTTCGAGCCTGCCCCCAAGTCTGCGCTTCCTGCAGCCTAGACACTACTGGGCTCAGGGCCCCTTCGTGGGGTTTGCCTCTGACTCAACCTGTTTGTCCAACTCCTTATCCTGTCCCGTAGACGTCTTGGTCGAAAATGCAATTAAAAGCGTTAAGTGTTCCCCAGGAGGATGGTGGGCAAACTATACGCTCGAGTCCTCCCGCTGCTGTCCCTTAGAAAAGAAAGCTAGCGTTTGTTTGTGTTGCCCCAAAGAGTTAAATCCAAAAGTTAGGTCAGATCTGAAGATGGCCTCCCCTATCTGAAGTGCAGCCTTGAGCTGCAACTCGACAGATCACATTCAAGGTGTTCGTGGCATGGATTCTTTTAGCCTGCCTTTGCTTCAAGAGAAACGTAAATTGTAATTAGTGTATGTCATTTGCTTTCAAGGCTCGGTAGGGATGTTTTAAGACAGGGTTGCACTGTATAGCTCAGACTAACCTGAAACTCAGACTTGTAACTCAGGCTGGCCTCCCAACTAAAGAGCTGTCTCCTTAGTGTAGAAATGTCAGGTATTCACCACTAAATTCTTTATTATATCCTGAGTCTTATACATTCACTTTGTTTATGTCTGAGAAAATCCCTGATTGTAGAAAGTCTCTTTTGCAAAACCCTTAATTTGAAAATATGTGAATCAAGCAGCACAACCTGTACTGTGCTTTACAAGAAAAATATTTGTCTCTCCACTTCCTGCCTTTTTTTTTTAAATATTCTCTGTGAAGACCTGGATAGCAGAGACAAATACATATACAATGGAAAATATCCTGGAGCCCACCCCTTGACAACTGGATGAAATGTGATTATCGACCTTGAGAAGATAAAACTTCACAAACTACTTTTCCCACATCAGTTAACTTCAATGGATTAGACCTCCAATAGCATATCATAATTGCAATATAACTGTCAAGTTATATCATATATGTGTGTACATATATAAAACTGTCTTAAATTGAAGTCTAAAGTCATGTCATGCTAATGATGTTTTCCTCAAGAGGTGTATTTTTTTTCTTTTGTTTCTGTCATTTAGTGTTTCCAATGCTGTAAATAATTTTAGGATACTTGTTTTGTGACGCGAAAATTACTAACTATGGCTCACTCTTCCAACGTATACTTTGATGAAGAATTTGAACGGTTTATGAGGGAGGTAAGCTCAAGCCTTCTTTATTGTGATATTTATTGTAAGTTTGTCTTGTAAGGTCCATCCTTAAGTGCTTCCCTCTGGAAACATAAACCATCCCATCAGCACCTTCCTTCTACCCCACCTACAGAATTACCCAGCAGCCCTCAGTTCCACACATCTCAAATGCTGGTACCTGTTAGCTGGATACCCGTCTTCCCACCCAGTCTACCCAGCAGTCCCAGTGAATGTAGCAGTCCCTCCTTGGTACATGTGTGCACATGCTTACTCACAAATGTGTGCGTGTGTGCGCCCAGGTACACGGAGAGGGAGAGAACCATGTTGAACAAACATTTTGCTCAATTTCTGGTTATAATTCAGTTATAGTCCAGTTATAAATCATAAACTATTCAATTCACCCACTTAAAGTATTATGACAACTGTTTTAGAATTACATAACCTTCACCATAGTCAGTTGCAGAATGTATGGACCATTCCTAAAAAGAAACTCCTATCCTTTAACTGTTACTCTTGGCTCCTTGTCCTTCCCCAGCCTTAGGTCATCACTTCCTGTTTTGTCTCCAAGTTTGGCTGTAACAGATATTCATAGAAATGGAACCATATAGTATATGTGGTCTTAGAAGTCTGGCTTCTTTTACTTAGCATGGTGTTTTCAGGGTTTATGTATGTAACAGCATGCCTTCAGTGAGTGGCTTGACCTTTTGTGTATATAGTGCACCTTGCTTTTAAATTTTCAGTTGACAGCATCTGGGATCCTTCCATTTTGTACAGTCATGAATAATGTTGATCTAAATAACATGCGAGTGTGAGTGTGAATATATGTGAATCTCTTCTCAGTACTTGCCTAGTTGTAAAATTGGCTGGTCATAATGCTCTGTTATATCTACCAACCATGTATTCCTTTATGAAGGCCCTGATTCTCATCATCTTTACTTTCTGAGGGCCAGGTTTTTGTTTCTGATTGGTGATAATAACCTGCAAAGCGGTGAAGAAGATTTTGAAAGTCAGAACACCTACAGTATATTGGAGGGGAGGATACTCATCCTTTGACTTTCTCATCTTTGCCATAACTCTGAATGGTCTGTATGTAGACAAAGAAACTGGGGTTCAGGAGGCAAGAAATAGAATGTTTCAATGTAGTTATGTATAAAAGCCAAATGGAACATGATAGAGATACCCGACATTCAGACTGATAGTATTTCAGAAGTTGAGAGGGCCACCCTGGTGTCTTCCTATTTGGGTGGCTGCATGCAGCGATGGAAAGCAGACAGTCGTCAGCAGTATCCTCAGGGGATTTGGATCCCACTTGCTGGCACTCTTTAGCACTTGTAACTGGGGCAGTCATTCCCCCCTGGGTTTCAGACCCATAAGTGATCTCTTCGAGGCTGTTTAAAGAATGAGATAAACTAGGCGCAGATCCTGACATTGAGAAGGCTTGTGATAAACATGATTTCTCCCCAGGGAGTGTGTGAGGGGGACAGAAGGAGAATGGAAAATGGTGAAGAACACAGTAAGAGTATCTTTTATTTACCGGATGTAACTGTCCTCTCCAAGGCTTACTGTGAACCTAGACCTAGTCCTGGAAGCTTCTAGCTTCCATACAATCTAATCTAGGTAGGCCTAGAATGTTTTCAGCCTCTGAAACTTGTTTCTGAATATTATTCACCCGAGCTCTGGCTGGCTTGTTCAACTCTGCTGTTCTGGGTCAAACTCCTCTCCCAGCTGACTGATTCATTCTGGCTTTTCTCTTGGCCTCTGAATTGCTCTGCTTGGCCTCAAAATAATTCTTGCAATCTGTTCTAATCTTCTGGCTCCTTCTCATTCTCTGACTTGTTCTGTTTTCACCTTTGTGTAGTTTATTCTCTCGTTAGCCCATCTCTGTAAACTCTCCTGGTAAAACCGCGCCTCCCCCCCCCCTCCTCTCCTCTCCTCTCCTCTCCTCTCCTCTCCTCTCCTCTCCTCTCCTCTCCTCTCCTCTCTCTTCTCTTCTCTCTTCTCTCTTCTTCTCTCTCCCCCCTCTCTCTGTGCTGCTGTACTCCCCTCCTCTACTGTACAGCTCTACACAAACTCTACTGTATTCCTGTACTGTACTGTATTCTTCTGTACTGTCTCTCTCTCCCATAAGTACCTCCCCCTTCCTCTCTTTTCTCATGAGAGTTGCCCATATACTCTTCTCCCAAATCTTTTTTCTGATTTGTCACTTTTTCTGCCACTCAATTAAACATTACTTCTAAACATGGGTGCTTCCTTCTACAAGCTAACTTACCTTCATTATTTGTGATTAAAGATGAGTACTAAGGGTGTATCTGTATTCTAGCGAGAGGAATTAAAAATGTGTACTAATACTACGGGCTGAAACATACCCTAACTAGAAACAGGTTCAAATATCCTGTAACAACAATCAACAAGCACTCTTGTGTTTGAGAAGTGGGCTTAGGAGCCCCTAACTGTTAATTAGCTATGTACAAGGCCACAGAGCTGAAGAGGAAGAACACTCAGTTCATAGAACTGCTCAATTCCTAGGTAGAGCATTCCATAAGATGTCAGTTTCCATGATGTGTTCGGTGGATGGCTGACCATTTCTTTCTTTTTGACAGGCATTTAGCAGGTGTGTACTGGGGATATGGTGCTGAATGGGAAGACTGGGAGGGGAGTGGGAAGAGAGGAGGCCAAGGAAGGGAAGGTAGTGAGTCTGCATGGCTAAGGAGCCAGGAGGTGGGGAGGGAAGGTGACCCCTCCATGGGTTCTCTTGAGAGCAACAATGGTGACTTTTGAGTAGAGAGACAGTCACAGAGCTTGAACTTGGTGGTGGCATGAGAAGGGTGTCCTTTAGTTCTCTGTTATCTTAGAAGAGGAAGGCCACCTTATTGGCTACAATGGAGAGAGCTGTTGAGGTTAGAAAAGGGATTCAGAATTGTAGTAGCATGATAGCTAAGGAGTAGAAAGGAACAAATACATACATGTTTATTAATATCTGGGATAAATGTTTATTTCTGTGGTTATTATATCTTTACTCAGACTCCAGAACTCTGACATTGTAACAAGTTTATCAATTGCCACTTGTTCTTAGGCCCTACAAAATGTCCAGAATATAGGATTTTATCCTCTATTTCTTTTCTAAGCAAGTATATTGATCATATTTTCTCATTTTGTTGTACTTATCTTAGCTAGTGTTTCTGTTGCCATGAAGAGACACCATGACCACAGCAACTCCTATAATGGAAATATTTAACTGGGGCTGGCCTATGGGTTCGGAGGGTTAGTACATTATCACCATGGTGGGGAGCATGGTGACACACAGACAGACATGGTGCTAGAGAGGTAGCTGAGAGTTCTCCATCTGGATCTGGATCAGCAGAAAGAGAATGGTCTGGGACCTGGCTTGAGTATTTGAAACCTTCAAAGCCACCGTCAGTGACACACTTCTTCCAACAAGACCACACCTTCTATTAGAGCCCCTCCCAGTGAGCCTATGGGGGGCCATTTTCATTCCAACCACATGGTATCTTACATGTTTAATTCTACATATAAATAGGTATTCAAATACATATGCTAAAGTTTTACATTTGGCGACCAGTGTCTGGAGATGGGATTTCCAAATTGTTTCTTGGGTGTTGCTTAAGTGATAATTGAGCTGTGAGAACTGAAGAAGAACAAACACTGTAGCAATGTCTGGGACTTGGTAATTTGAAATGGATTTTAAAAGTTAGTAACTTGTATTTAATTCAGCTTTCAGATGATTCTTTTGAAAATTCAAATAAAACACCTAGACAACCTGACAAAGAAATGAAGGAGAAAGACCCAGTGCCTTGGTGGATAGCTGAAGAAGATTTTGAAGATAATGGTAAAGTCTGCTAAGTTTTTTGTTGTTTTAAATCATTTGACCACAAGAGGTCAGTCAAGACGTTTAATTCTAGACTGTATTACTGCACCATTACACTAAAGGATACTAATGGCATGGATTTCTGAGGCTTGGGTTGATTTTCATATTATTCAACTTTCTTATACATTATGTAGCTGAGATGCCTTTTTGCATTAGTTTGCATTAAGATTTATATGAATTCAAATTAAGGAGGTAAATCAAATATATTTATATATGTCTAATGATATAAATAGACTTAACCCTAGTTTAATAAATAATCTGCCCCTATATTCATGTAACCAATTGACAAGTTAAGTATAATGTGGATTAGTTTGCTAATAAGTCATGAAAAGCAAGTTACTTCCTCAACTGTAACAATGCACTCATCTTCTCTGGAATGTCTTTATACTTTTGCCAAGATGCCCCCAGTCACATTTTATGTGTCCCTGGTCACATACAATGTGACTTTAAGTGTTGCTTACATATATAATAGGTGTGCATCATATGCAGTGCTGTCTATGACCTGAAGCAAGTCACGCTGTGCATGACAGACTTCTGTGGAGGGTGCTGCGGCAGTTGTAAAGAAAAACAACTCCTGCTGCATTTGCCGTCCTGTGGGTCAGGGTGAAGCACAACCATGTTGACTCATAGCATTTCTGGTTTTCTGTTTCTCCTGGTCACAGGAAGTTTTACCTATGGCTTTTATGATTGTTGTTGCAGGTTTGTTGGTTTGTTTGTTTGTTTGTTTGTTTGTTTTTCATCCCCATCCCTGACAAGAGTGAACCTGAATTCTATAAACTGACAGTTGAGGTTCCACATAATCCAATGGTAGCTCTCTCTACCTCATGCCATCCAGCCACACTCAGTTATTCTGTCTTCTAGAAACCCCTTTGGATCCCAGCCTCTGGGCCTGACGCCTTACCCATGCTGCCCTGCTGTCTCCTCTTCCTTGTTCAGTAAGGCTCAGTGTCACAGCTCCACACAGTCCTGTAGTAGCCCTTCTAGCTGCCTGTTAACACTTGTGTTTTCTCCTTTGAGCTTAGAACACCACAGGGGCCCTCCCACACTGTGCGGCACTCCTGGACGTGGGATCCTTATGTGGATGGGAAGGGCTGTTCTTCCCATGTCAGATTAGATCTCACAGGTCTCGTTAGTATTTTGTTGGTGTTGATGTTGTTTGCTTTTTAATGCTGCAGTACATTAAAGGAATTTCTCAGTGAAAACATCAAGGTGATTTTTCGTGAATCCCACACCATACAACAATGCTAAGAATACCTATAAAGAATTCTTTTCTAAAATAATTTTTACTGCTGGTGTTCAAAAAAGATATCATGCCTGCCTGTGGATCCTGTTCCTCTTACTGGCCTGCCTTGTCTGGCCTCAGTGGGAGAGGATGTACCTAGTCCTGCGAGACTTGATGTGCCAGGGTGGGCTGGTGGGGGTAGAGGCCTTCCCCCTCATAAGAGGAGAAGAGGAGGGAGGATGGGGGAAGGGGAGAAACTGGGAGAAGAGGGGGGATTCCAACCAGGATATAAAATGAATGAATGAATGAATAAATAAATAAATAAATAAATAAATAAATAAATAAATAATATCGAAGGATAAAGTAATTTGAAAATCATTGCCAAGGATTTGGGACTTAATTAGCATTGAAGCCTTTTTTTTTCTGGAAGATGCTAAATCAGAGCAGAAATATGCAAATATTCCAAAAAGAAAGCTTTGCTTTTGGAATAAAAACACTTGTCTGTAGCAACTAAAATTATCAGTTGTTTTTTTTTTTTTTAAGAAGTTCTTAATCCAAAGTCAGTGTAGTCAGTAAAAAAGCAGAGAAAACTAGACAAGGCACAAACCCATTAGCCTTCTCTAGCCCACAAGAGAGCTTCGCTATATTCTACCCAGAATGTACCTTGCTCTGTTCCCAGTCACAAGCATTTAGTGAGTTCAGAGTGTGGTCTGTTACTGTCTGGCCTTGTAAGACCATTACTCACATAAAGCCATAAAAGAACTTGATTCTGGAATCCAGCCAAGAATTTGTATCAAGTAGGTAGCTGAAGCTAACCATAACAGGAGTCAATCATGAAACATTTTTAATATGTCCATTATATCCATCTGTCTATATGCCCATAATATGTCCATATCAATTTCCAAGAAAGGGTAACATTCAAAAATGTTGTTAGAGACTATGATATCATCCCCTCCCCCAACAATATAGCACATACCCAGGTGTGAGACTTTCCCAGTATTTGAAGAATGATTACTTCAAACATGTTCTGATGTTTTCTTGAAATGATATTTAAACCAACAAGGATCTTGTCTAGACCTCGTATTTGTCCTACGCCCCTGCCTTGAGTTCTGTGTACTGGTTCATACTCTCCACAGTCTAGTTCAAGCAGCAAAACTACATAAAAGAATCTTAAGCAGATTTTAAAAATTTTAAAATTAAGGATACTGTAACCAAACAGAAACACAATTTTTTTTGTGAATTCTAGGTCTAGTTATTTGTGTTTGTGTGTGTGTGTGTGTGTGTGTGTGTGTGTGTGTGATGTGTAGTATGACAGATTTGTTTTGTAGCCATTATATACAAAATTAATAAGATAGTATTCTTGTGTTGTCATTATGGACAGAATAGCTCCCTGGATATAGCTCCCTGACTAAATATGAATACCAACTCATAAAGTCTTGTCCCCAGGACTGCTTGGAACAAATGTGAGCTATTTGAAGACAAAGAAGACAGATCAACCTATTATGGACACAGAAGAGGAGTCTGCTGAAAAAGTTCAATTTCTTAAGAGCAGTGGAACCTCCATCTTAAGTGTTGACAGCTTAGAAGCTAATGGTGAGAGGTGGGGTGAGTCGGGAAGTCACTGGTACTGAACTTCAGCTGTCCTGCAGCTCACATCACCAGACCATACAGATAGGTCATATGACCTCCCTAGAGAATCAGAGTCATAACTTACAGACACACTTAAACTTACAGCTTTTGTAGCTCTGCTTGGTGGGCGGAAGGTTCTTGTACAGTGTCGATAAAAGTATTGCTTAATTTTATAAAAGTTGTGCGTATTAACAAAATGATTTATCATTCATTTCTCTGTAGAATTGGTTGTTTCTGAGCTCCATCATAGCACCCTTGGTTTGGGCTTGGACACGTTAGAAGAACAAGAGGAGAAAGAGCAGTTCTTTGCCAGGCTGGAGAAAGGCTTGACATCTTCTATTGATTATTCAAAATTAAATCAAGAACTGGATTCTGACGACTCCACACAACTGAAAGCTCTAGATAGGTAAGTTCAATAAAAACATTAACTAATTTTGTACTTTTCTATGTGTGCATGAATTCTAGTAGATAAACATATAACAGACAAGTTAAATCTCATCTTTTTTTTGTTTTGTTTTGTTTGTTTTTTTAATGTATGGAGGCCAGGGTTTGATGGCAAGCATCTTCCTTAATTTCGCTCCACAGTTTTTGTTTTTGTTTTTTTGTTTTGTTTTTTGGAAATGGCTCCCTCAGTGAACCTGGAGATGGCAGTTCAGCTAAAATGACTGACCAGCAAGCTTCAGGGATCCACCTGTGTCCATCTTGTCACCGCTGGGATGACAGGCACACAGCACTGTGCATTACTTTTTATGTGGTTTCCAGGGGCATGAACTCAAGTCATCTTGCTTATCTGGCAAGCACTTTACCAACAACCATTTCCCCATCTCAAATTTTATTTTTTTGACTGTGTTCTGTGTTCGTTGTAGCCATGTGTTTTCTTATATATGGACAGAGTATGTTAAGGTGTAGTTGACTCTCCATTCTGCCTTTCAATACCTGAAATTCCATACCAAAGATACTATCAAAACTAATAGTAGTACATGCAAAGAAATTGGCTTTCTATGGACAAAGGAAAATAAAAATCCAGGATACTATTATACATTTGTGTTTTATAATTGATCGTTGTATTCGTTTACATATATATTTGTATTTTTAAAAAAAGGAAGCAAAGACAAGCTTAGTTTGTGTCTTACCTCTGTGTGTGGTAACTGTTGGCTATCGGGAACCTCATTTATATAGAAATCCTAGTTGACTGAGCTAGCCAGTCTTGTGCATAGTTGATCATTGTCATTCTTGAATCTTTGCTAAGGTCTTTAACTTCCTTAGCTTAACTATCCATATAGTTGTGTTTCTTCTTATAAATGACAGTCAGTTTGCTTAGGATTTTGAGAACACAAAGGTAGAATTGAAAGAGTTGGGAGAACCACAGTTTGTGGGTAACTATAGCCAACTCTAAAGATGCTTGGTTTCTGATACAGCAGATAAAGTAGTGCCAGGAAAATGCAGCAGGAACAGCTAAGAGCTTACATCTTGATTCACAGCACCAGGCACAGGGAGCTAACTGGGAACCCTGAGCTTTTGAAACCTTAAAGACTGTGCCCCTCTGTGACACACTTTTTCCAACAAGGCCATTCCTAATTCTTCCCAAACAGTTCCACCAACTGAGGAACAAATATTAAAATATATCATCCTGTGGGGACCATTCATCCAAACCACTGCAAGCCCCGATTCAGTTTCCACTAAGAGTTCAATTTCTTATTGGCATATAAATGCCAATCTCATTTTGTAGATATTTTTGTTTTGGCCTTCCTGTAAACTTTACTTAGTTCTCCTCATATCTCATGATTCCTAATCTCTAGGAAGAAGAGTTACCTGATTCATGGGTTGACGCATTTATATCATGTGCGCACATATGGATCATGTAGTTTGTATTTAAGAAAAATAGCATTTTCTTTTGATTATTTATGCTGCTATACTTTAATTTTAAGCTTTTAAGAATTTTTGGTTTTCAAAATGCTTGCCTTCTGTGACTCTAATTTTTAGCTTTGGTAAAATTTTGGTAGAACTTGAGAAGACATAATTTAGAATCTTAAATTTCTAGAAAATTTAAAACAAATAATACAGTATATATTGTATGAATAGGTATTAACCTGTAATAGTACATGTTAAATATTATTCCAGATATCAAGATAATGCAGAGCCAGCTGAAGATGGATGTGTGAATGAATCAGAACATGAGGAACTGCCAGGTAACTGCAGTGAAAAAAATGATATTACTTATAGCATAGACATGGTAGGGACAGTACTGTAAAGGTAAACCACGTTGTCTTGGAAAGTTCTCCAATAGACAAGGTGTACAATGCCTGTGTTATTATCTCAGCAGCTAAGAATTACCTCTGCCTCATATGTTGAAGCTGGGTAGTGAAGTTTTGTGCAGAGACTGTGGGAATCCAAAGGCAGAACAATCACCTCCAGTATGTGGTGCCAAGAAGCGCTACCTTTTCTCCCTTCTGATTTTATAGTAAAGATAGAGTCTTGCTTTATGGTATTGGCTGGCTTTGAACTTACTCTGTAAATCAGGCCAGCCCTAAACTCACTAAGTAGGCCAGGCTGGTCTAAAATCAGAGATCGTCCTATCTTTGCCAAGTGCTGGTATTAAAGGGGTAGGGGTGTGGGTGTGGGGGGTGTGGGGGGTGTGGGTGTGTATGTGTGTGTTATTTAAAATGGTTTGACCTAGCTGGGCTTTGTCTTTCTGACTTAGCCTCTGGTGTGTAAGGTAAGCATCTACCCTTTACAAACACTGTTTACTAGTACAGTTAACATTATTTTCATTTTTAATTTTTCAAGCTAAGAATATTGCTATATAGCCTGCGCCTCCCATGAACTCACATCAGGCCTTGTGCCTTGGCTTCGTGAGTCCTGGACGTCACACCCAGCTTGTTTTCTGTCCTTTATTGCTTTTGTTCTGCATTCTCCTGGTTTACTTACAGAATTCTATTTCCTCTTTTGGCTTTTTAATTAAACCTTTTCCTTGTATTTTTGTTTTAGTTGCTACAAATCACACATTTTTTTTTTACTTTATTAGAGAATTTTCAATAATATTCTATTTTATATGAATTTTAATAACATCAAAATACCCCCTCAAGATGCCTATTTTTAGGTATTTTTTGTTCTACTTGTTGTAAAATACCAGCATATGTTGTTATTGTTGTTGAAGATCTTTTAAAGAGTACCGAGTGTGTCCTTGTAAAGACTTGTCTTGGTCCACTGCTTACTGTCAGGTCCTGTACTCCATATTCCTGTACATGGATTGCAGTTTCTACATTGCTGTTTTCTTCATGAAGTCACGGTTGGCATTTGCATCCGACCCGTGCACATGCCCATGTGTACTCTGTCATGTCTCGTTTGCTTACTTTATACCTGTGAGTGCAGCATGAACAGTGTTACTCTGCTACGTTTACAGAGTGGTGACAGGAAAAGGCATTTGTCAGGTGCAGACATGGTTTGTTTCCATATACTATTGGTCCACAGTTGGTTGAATCCATAGCTGTACAACCTATGGATACACAGGCACACTGTACTGCCTGCCTGCCTGGTTTTGTTTAAGATTTTCTCTTCTGTATTGTAACTTTCAGATTGTGACCATCCAGGCTGCTTTTCTTGTCTTCATCCTGCCTGGAGATGTTTAGCATCTTTACTGTGTCGCCATTTTGTGCTGTGTCATCCCTTGTCTAAATCCCATCACGACTTGTTGGCCCCTCCTGTACTCCTCTCTAAAGGTGCTGAGCAGCGCGTTCCTCAGAGCCTGTTCAGGACTTTTCTCTCAGGACTCCAGCTCTTGCTACTGAGCGTTTGTGGCCACCACTCCCGTCTTCAGGCTGCTTGTTTTGCATCCATTTCTTTCTTTTTTCCTAGAAGTTCTTTGGGGTTTAAGTTTTTCACTCTCCTTATAATGTTTATTTTTATCAGTCTCTGTAATGTTCATCTTCCTATAGATTATGTGATTTGTTCTGTTGTGGTTTTCTTGGCTGCACACTGTGGGTGTGGGGTCCTTCTCTTTGCTTTCTTTTGTTGGATGTTGTGGGTTTTATAACATTACCTGGGTTTCATTCTTCTTTTAGCACTGGTAGACACTCAGTCGTCGTGTAACATGGTCCATTTGAGGCACTTCCTGTTTCACTTGGAGGCATCTAGAACAGTCACTGTGAGATTCATTTGTCTGCTATACTCACAACATTCCCTTCTGAGGTTTCTTCTGAAAGTCTACAGTGATAAACAGGGTCCTTCCACTCACATAGGTTTGGGTTGAAAAGTCTCCCTGCCTTTTGTGACCTGAGGAAACTATGCAAATACAACCATGACGCTGAGGGTTTAGTATTTAGTAACATTTCAGAAAGACCCCCGGACCCATCAGATCTCCTCTGGAACTCTCTATCTTGTCCTTGCCCCATTACTGCTCTGCATCTTCTGCTCATCTCCCCAAGTCACTGAAACTGCCCACCATCCCCCATATTCGAAAATGTCCATGCCTTCAGTAATTATAGGCTCTCATCATATTTGTTTATATTTCTTCAGAATCACATTTTTCCTGACAGTTATTTGATGTCTAAAAACAATTACTTCATAATTTTGTCAAATTGTTCACAATAAAATTTAAATCCAGTTCCTTTAACTCTAGCGTAACAGAGAAGGGTTTTCAGATCACATTTTTTTTCAGTTTACAGATAAATTTGCCAATAAAGGAAGGTAAATATCTCCAAAAAGGAGCATTTAGACTTTTAATTGTCTATGATTTACTTTATCTGAATTTTAAGAACATATTCTTGTTTCAAAATTTATAAATTTGAAGTTAATAGAAGAGTATATTTTGAATGTGTAATATCCTTCTGCCAAAGTGGTTAGAATCCTACAGATGCGAACTCTCAGCGTGGCCATGGTTGGTGAGATTGGGTACTAACCAAGGACCTTTCCTCCTTTACACTAGCTCTCTTCATGACAGATACTAGGAAGGACTCTGGTCTTTCATACGATATATGGTACTATTTGGAATAATACACATTAGCAATTTTCCCATTTAGAAGGAAGAGCTAAGTACTTGCTTAGCATGCATAAGACCCTTCAGAAAAAAGAAAAAGGGATGTCTAGCTTCTTTAACTTTTAATACAGATTAAGCAAAACTAGCTCTAATCCTGCCAGTCAGTACTCTTACACATCGTATCTGGCCCTTAGATTGGGCATGTTGTTAATGAAGTGTTCCTTCAGTACTACTTAGCTCTCAGATCTGGGTTCCTTGAGATAAGCACTATGTCATCTCTACAGATGAGAAATTTAAGGCTAGAGGTTTTATGATAGACCACCGTACTGAAGCTGAAAGCTGTGGGGTGAAGTGTCGAGTCCAGGCCTCCTGACTCCTGGTCCCAGGCCACACTCTTGAGCACTCTTATCCTACTTTTATATACTGCTATGTACACCCACACCATAACTCTTTCCATGCTGAGAAAGGGTTCCTGCCCTTCAGCCCACTGATCACAATCAGTCTCTCGATTTAAAGCAAAGAATTTAAAAACTGATGAAAGAGATAGTGGCCAAATAACTCTTGTTTCCCCATAAGTAGACAGGTGAAATCAGTTAACTTGGAGACACCTTTTCCTTCCACTGCAAAGACAATGAAATATTATCTAGGAGCTTTATAGCAAGAATTGTCCAGGAATGGAGAACAGCAGAAGTTCAGTAGGGCTAATATTTGTGTAAGGAACATGACAAAGTACAGAAAATAAAACTAAGATAGTCTTCATTTTAAATTGAACTCAGTTGTAAAAAAAAATTAATTAAAAAATAAAAAAGATCTTGGAAGATGCCTCCATGCTGTCACTTTAGTGGATTGTACTTAGAGCTATCTTCTGTGCAAGCCAGCAATCCTTTCTTGAAATTTGACTTGACAGTGTGATCCTTCTGTTCCTAACAATAACCTTCAGAAACATACAGTGATGATTTTGAAGATGCTGAGGATACTGATGAACCTTTGATTACTAAAGATGAAGAGACCCATCCCAAAGAAAACTCTGAGTCAGGAAAAGACAGCTTTCCCAAACAGGTACATACCAGTTGTCTTGCAGCCATTTTTGTGTCTGCTTTCATCAGCTCGGCTGACTCACCATGTGAAGTCTCAAGGTCAAGTTCTTCATGGCCTTGCTCATTGTTAGCTTAGCAAGTCTCAGGTGTTGATATAAATTCTACAATCATGATAGTTGATGCTTTATTTATATAAGATGGCCTTTGCTATATAGATTCCTTAAGGTAAGCTTAGAAATTGAACACAATGTTAATGCTACTTTATGACTGGTCTATGAACTGACGTTGTTGTAACTCATGTCCTTATGAAAGGCTGTAAATGTGCCTTCTCAGGACCAATAAGGGGGTAGTCTTAGTGTCTGGGACTTGTGTGGCTAAGATAAGGAGCCAAGCTGCTTGCTCACGCCTGGCTGCTGCTCTCTAGTTCTGCCTTCCCTCAGTTC
This sequence comes from Apodemus sylvaticus, assembly GCF_947179515.1. NCBI lineage: Eukaryota > Metazoa > Chordata > Mammalia > Rodentia > Muridae > Apodemus > Apodemus sylvaticus. The sequence goes on from NC_067478.1 coordinate 41,413,117, forward strand.
TTACCTCAGCATGTGCTAGGGCCACCATTAAATACTACCTGTAAACCGTAATTTACCACTCAAGTTATAAGTCGTAGTTAATGGGATTGTCACTGTTTATTATTTGGTCTTGATCTGGACAGTCTTTTGGGGGGACTGTTAGAACAAGATGTTTTAAACATGTATAAAACTGTAAATTGTCTAAATAGAAATACTTTGACGTTATACATAAATGCTTTCATTTTAGTGTATTTATTACATTTTCAAAGTGAATATGTATCACTCAGTTTGCAAGAAACAAGATGATTTTTTAAATTAACAGAAAAATTAATGTGACCTCATGATATCTTTAGAAACTTAGTGGTATTTATGTTTGAAATTTGGCAATCTCAGTGTTTTATAAAAATTAGTCATTAAAAAGCCTGATGGTATCATTTATCTGCATACTGATAGGGAACCCACCCAGGGAGCTGAGTAAAAGTCAAAATAATAAGAAACTGAAGTTCTAACTGTAGGAGATGCTGCACTCAACGTAGCCAAGAAAGGAGTCAAGGGCATTGCTCCTTAAAGATCCGGTGGTTTTTGTTATTTGGTAGCATGCATGTCTGGAGTTATTTATTTCAAACTATAGAAGAAATGAACAATTGATTGATAATGTTAAAATTTTAGGCTCCTATGAAAAATAGCCTTGTTTCTTTGATTTTTCTTTTTTAAATAAAGAAAAGCAGAATTTTTGAGCAAAGTAGATGAGCTGGTGTTCTCTAAATACATTAAGAAAATCTTTTTAAAACCTAAAATAATTTTGGAAATTGCCCAGGTTTAGAAGAGGCAGGGCTAAGTTCCTGCAAAACTGTGACCTGGGTGAGTGTTGGTGATGTGCTGGTGAATTGCTTGAGTGTTGGTGATGTGCTGGTGAACTGGGTGAGTGTTGGTGATGTGCTGGTGAACTGGGTGAGTGTTGGTGATGTGCTGGTGAACTGGGTGAGTGTTGGTGATGTGCTGGTGAACTGGGTGAGTGTTGGTGATGTGCTGGTGAACTGGGTGAGTGTTGGTGATGTGCTGGTGGAGGAGCCTAGGAGACACGCTTCTGACCCCTCATGGCTCCTGCTTCCCAGGGCTCTGCTCATCCTTGTGCTCATTTAAGTAATATTGTTTTCAAAACATGTAATTTTCTTCTGTTAATTTAGGAGGAAGAGAAAACTGGCATGCTGGCTAATGGTAAATATTAATTGGCAAATAATTAGACTTCAAATATCTCATCTAAATAATTTTGAATAAAATATCTTTACTTTAAGGGTCTCTCTAAGGAGTTAAATTTCATAGCCTTTCAGTCATGTGTTCTCTATGCCTCTCTTGCTGTTATGTTTGAAATGTTTCCTTTTCCTTTTCTGTTTTTCTTGGGCCTTTTACCTTCTACATAAATGTATAGATACACATTCAGTTGTGTGCATGTTGATGTTAGTCTGTTTTCTTGTACAGAAACTCTTGTTGGTAGAAGCACACACATGGTTGTACACTTACACTGTTCATCTGTAGATATTTGTTCTTAAGCAGTGCATATGATTCGTTTTATCGGCACACAGCTTTCTACACTCCTCACGTTTTTCTTTTATGTTCCTGTAGTTGTGCTGCTTGACTCGTTTGACTCTGTTGAGGATGTCAACCTTAGCAATCAAGAGAAAGCAACCCCGAAAGCAACGGCCCTCCCAGAAATGATGGACGGAGAACCAGCAGACATAGGTAAAGAATGTGAAACCTTGACTCTCCTCCAACTACTATAGAATTCTCTGTGAGTAACTGGCTTCATTTCTAGGAAAATAGATGAAATAACCATCTGGACATTGGAGACATTCAGTTTCATAGCAAGATCTGTCAATACGGGGGAGGGTTAGCTAGCTATTGTGTTCACCCACAGTGTTCACCATGTGTCGGGAAATAGGACCTGGGTTTCCCTATGCATCATGTAGTTCCCTCCTTAGGAACAGGTAGGTCACACCTTTAAATTCTGAAGTTTCCTTACAGCTTGTAACAATTTTGTGATAATGCCTTTTCAACCTGTAAAGCAGTAGAACTATCATTACCAATTGAATCTTCCATGAAATTAAGATTGTGTCCATCAGCATATATTGTTTTGATGTAAAGTATAATTCTTGATTTCCCACATTGGGACCTTTTTAACCATCTTGATATGGTGGGAGGGCTCGGAGAACTTATTAATTTGTCAGGTAAACTGTGATACCTGGATAAAAAACAATAGAAATTACAAACCAACTCTAAGCATCTTAGACTTTGTTTAAACTAATTGGTTTCTTGTTGCAGTACAGTATACCTATAGCAAAGCTCATATTCCTTGCTACATAGCTCAGTGTACTTCATTTGTTTTGTTGTTGTTCTTGTTGTTTTCCAAGACACAGTTTCTCTGTGTAGCCCTGGCTGTCCTAGAACTCACTCTGTAGACCAGGCTGGCCTTGAACTCAGAAATCCACCTGCCTCTGCCTCCTAAGTGCTGGGATTAAAGGCGTGCACCACCACCGCCAGGCTCATTTGTTTTTAATATTTGGATTGTGTGCATATGTGCATGATTCTCACCTCTGGAGGCAAGGAAGCCTTGCACACACGTCGTGTCGTCACGTCGTAGCTCAGCTTTCAGGAGTCAGCTTTCTTCTGCCATTGGTTCTGAAAACTACATCCAGATCCTAAGGCTTGTCTAGCATAGGGTTCACTTTCTAAGCGATTGATTGCTCTCTGGTCTGATGAATTTTTAAACATTGAACATTCCCATGTCATCATCATCTAGATCAGAAATAAAGAAGACTCTAACTACATTATCGTGTCATAGCTCTAATTTTTGGTCAACATCTTCCAAATGATCATCACTATCTAGATATGTTTGACATAGTTTCATCTTCAAATATAAAATAAAAGTAAAAAAAAAAATCTGGGCATAGTGGTACACGCCTGTAGTACTAGCATGTAGTAGACCAAGACATGAGGATGGCAAATTTAAGGTCAACCTGGGCTATATATTGTGACCCAGTCTTGGAGATGGCAAGATGGCTCAGCCAGTAAAGATATTTGCCACTGGCCAGACTATTTGAGTTTAATCCAGTACCTGTATGGTAGAAGAAATTACTCCAGCAGATTGTCTTCTGACATCCTCACATGTACTATGGCACACACTCACACACACACACACACACACACAAAATAATGTTTTTAAATTTAAAAACAGCTGAAATCTCAGAGGAGGAAAAAAACCATCAACAACACCAAAAAGATATTTTCATGCCAGGCAGTTGTTTTTATGGATAAAGGCAGCATGCCTTTAATCTTAGTACTCCAGAGACAGAGGCAGGAGAGTTTCTGAGTTCACGGCCAACCTGGTCTACAGAGCCCAGGACACTCAGGTGTTTTGAGACTCTGACTCAAAAAAAAAAAAAAAAAAAAAGAACTGAGGATAGACATTCTCATAAGGACATAGTTTTGATTTGTCCCTTAACCTAGTATTTTACCAGGATGACACGTGTGCCAAGCATGTCTCTGGTCTTACTACTATTTCTTTATGCAACAGCGTTGCCACCACTTGAGTACAGTCTGTGTCTCCTCATAGTTTTTAGTTAGTAGCCAGGAGCTTTTTAAAAGAGGAGTGTAGAACAGCAGGCACTCTAATCAAGGTATACACCAGGTTTATGTGTGAGAAATGATCTGAGGAGTGTTACAACATGCATGAAACAGTAAAAAAGGCAAGAGTTACTGCATGATCTCAGCAGAGTGCTACAAAGTTATGGAAGTGACACTCTTGATTGCACAGATTAGCTTTTATTACATGCTTAAGTTTCAAAGCAAGATTTCACCTAAACATCTGCAGGATTTATGATTCTCTCTGAAACACTGTGGGCAATACAGAAAACTCAAAAACCAAAAAGCTCGTGGTAATACATTTGTTATTCTTGTTTAAATGTCTCTCAATCTGCAGTGATTCTGTTAGTCAGCTACTGGTAGGTCATGCAGTATGGTTTTGTTGCATAACCTTGTATTCATGTTCACAGTTTGTTGCTTATGAGCAGTGTGACTCTTATCTAGTAATGTCTTTAAGTCTATTTCCTCCTGTTTAAGATGGTGTCGTAATGGTCAGCTAATGTGGATATAGCATAGTTCATTTTACGTGTCAGCAATTGTGGCTCAGTGAGATAGTTCAGCAGGTAGAATATCTTGCTGTGCAAACCTGATAACCTGGACTTAGTTCTCAAAATGCTTGTAAGGGTTTTGAGAACTGACTCTACACAGTTGTCCTTTGACTTCTATATCCAAGATGTGGCATGCATCTCTCTCTCTCTCTCTCTCTCTCTCTCTCTCACACACACACACACACACACACACACACACACACACAAACTCACACATTATTTTTAAATATAAAAGAATTCAGTAACCACTATGTAGCAATAGCATGCTGGTTATCATTACTGGTAGTCTTCAGATAATAGCTCAAGCTGTAATACAGAACTCGAAGCATATAGAATAAACAGTTGGTGTCCGTAGGGTGTTAAGTTTATTTAGTGTTTCTAAAGTACACTTGAAGTATATCTTTAAAGTACAGTTTGTAGGTGAGCCTCTGAATTTGGTATAAAAACAGAAAGGCTCAATGGCTTTTTGTTTTGTTTAACCAGGTGTCTACTAGCAATAAGCATCCTGGATGGATACCATGTCAGTGAGCTTTCATTAGCATCATGAAATTCTTGCTGCTAGGCTCTGTATTAGAAAAGTTAGTAAATATAAAAGTTAGGTTTTCCTAATATAAGGCCAGATTATTTTCATTTTCACTTGTATTCCAGACAAGTTGTTGTGTCAATGATGCACGCCTGGAATAGTCATCACAGGATGACCCTTGTTCCATGAGTCTAGGCCTTTTCTCTGCATGTGGCAGTTGATAACTTTCTGTAGTTGAAAGTAGAGGAAGCTTGAGACTTGTATAAAGTAACCACAGGGAGTCCTCTCTTGTTTAGTGTATGCAGAGAAGTAAGCCTTCTTACTTACATAAAGCTCATGAAGTAAGGTCATTTGCATTAACTTTTAATATGCTTTGAACTGACAAAGGACTTTTCCCTGCTCCATCTCCAAGCAGCCTTGGTATATCTAATTCCTAACAGTTAGGTCATTTCTTTCTCCATGTATTTAGTTCTTTGTTGCTTTAAGGCAATAGCTCTCAACCATCCTAGTGCTGCAACCCTTTAATACAGTTACAGATGTGGTAATCTCCAACCATAAAATTATTTCCGTGCTTTTTCATAACTGTAATTTTGCTACTGCTATAAACCATAGTATAAATATCTATTATACAGGATATCTGATATGCAACCCCTGTGAAAGGGTTGTTTGACCCCAAAGAGGTGGAGACACCCAGGTTGAGAACTCGTGCTCCAAGGCCTGTGGCTCCCCTACTGACCCTTCATACCTACTGAATGGCATGGCTACTCTGCTGCAGTGCCACCCACTCCACATGCAGGGCCTTCTGAAATGGACACAGCAGCTCATCCAGTGTCCTCCTAGTTTTGTAAAAAAAAAAAAAAAAAAAAAAAAAAAAAAAAAAAGGAAAGTATTTTATGGCTTTTCTTTTTTCATAAAAATTAGTTATTTTCTTGGTTGTTTCCCCCTAGATGTGACTGTAGTGGGGGCAGGTAGGCTCACTTCAATAGAAAAGATGGCAGAACAGACCTTTCCCTTGGGTTGTCTTTAAAGAACACTGCTCTTTAAATGTTGGAAACTGCTTTAATAGTATCCTCCATTTTTAAGTTTATCTAACTTAAAACTATGGTTGCTATTAATAACTATGTTTGCTATTTAGTGTGTGTGCTACAAATAGTCTTGGTATATCTAGAAAGAAATTTCCATAACACTTAGCTCCCTGCCTACATGTAATGTGGAGGGAAAATATCCCCTTACAGCTGTGTTCTGTACAGTTTCTGTTGTGTATAGAACATGACATTATATAAACTGTTTCATTTTTAAGCATTAATTAACCATATATGTCAAAAGAGGAGACTGGTCACCCTATTTAATGTTTTCCTATTATATGGCTTATTCCTCAATTCTGAAAAGTCCACTGCTAAAATAATAAAATATCAAGAAGATATTCATAAAATTATTAAATTGTTATTCTCATTAGTGTTGCCCAAAATTTGTGAGCTGTTGAGAAGACGGCCACTAGCACAGGAGGAGTAAACAGTGGATATCAAGGTTCTGTGTTCTGGGTGACTGAGTAAGAAACACTGGTAGCAAAACAGGTTTGGGTGAGGACATTGCAAATATCTTGTAAAAGAGTTTGGTGTTCCAAAAAGAGGACAGAAATGTAGATTGGGGAATAATGAAACAGGCACATAGATAAGGTTACAGATCTTGGTAAAACTAGCTGGGGGCTACAGACACCACTGTGTTTGTTAGAACACTTGCTTGGTACTTACAAGGTTCTGGGTTCAGACTCAATACTTTATAAAACAAGCATGATGGTGCATGCCTATAATCTCAACACTTGATCAGAAGTTCAAAGTCAGCATGGACTGCATAAGATCCTCTCTCAAAAAAGAAAAGGGTCTAAAGAGATGGCTCAGCAGGCAAGGGTTCTTGCCTTGCAAGCCTGGTGGCCCAATCTCTACAACCAGCATAGGTAGACAGAACCAACTCCAGTGTTGTCCTTTAATCCCCACATGTATGCTTGTATTTATATGCATACCATATATATCGAATAATAATAAATAATGTAAAGGAAAGGACAGAGGGGAGGAAAAAGAAAAAAATTAACTGGGCTTTTTAACATATTCAGAGGGTTTTAAAAGAGGGCAAGAGATAGACCATTTGATGGGTGTGGTGGTTTGAATATGCTTGGCCCTTGGGGAGTGGCACCATTTGGAGGTTTGGCCTTGTTAGAAGATGTGCAACCCTGTGGGGGTGGGCTTTGAAGCTCTGCCCAATGTGGCAGTCAGTTTCTCCTGGCTGTGGTCAGATCAAGCTGTACAACTCTCAGCCACTCTCCAGCACCATGTCTGCCTGGACGCTGCTGTGCTTCCTGCCATGACCATAATGGACTAACCTCTAACACTGTAAGCCAGTCCCAGTTAAACGTTTGCCTCTCAAGAGCTGTCTTGGTCATGGTGTCTCTTCACAGTATTGGAAACCCTAACTAAGACCAATGGGCCATTGACAAACAATGGAAACGTGCTGGCTGGAGTTGTAAGAATTACAACAAGAAGAAAGGTTGCAAAGGAAACAATGACCAGGGAAAGGCTAATGTCAGGAGTCTCACAAGCCCAGAAAGGACACGTGATTGGACTTGGCCATTCAGAAACAGCTTTGTGTCATCACTGCTTTAACAAGATGTTGAAACACTTGGTAGTTTGCAGAGTTAGAGGAGCATGCTTATGGTAGAGCCATTACAGACTGAGATGATACCACAAGCAGAGTTGCAACTGGTAGTGTAAGGCAAGGATAGGGTTCTTCAGAGGAGTGCGTCCATGTAGAAAGTAAGAATAGTTTTACCCAGCACAATGACATTGGTTGAGGACCATGAGAAGGCATCGACTGATAAAGTTAGACTTCACAATTACATCAGGACCTGCCTCACCTTGCTATGACTTCATGCTGATAGCTTACCCACGTTTCTGCCTGACTCTGCTTTGTAGTAATGCCATCGTCCTGTAGCCTCGCTCACCGTTCCTAAGGATTGGCTCAGTATTGTCTGTATGAGGTGATGTGTAGGAGTTGTATTTATTTCAACAGGTGTTCCTTATGGACAAAGCAGTGGTGATACTGAAGCCCTGCACCAGGCTTACTGTCATGTAGCTCATTCTCTGGGAGACACGGGCGAACCAAGAATTGAGGCTAGCACTGTACAAACTGTCAGGAGCTCCTTAAAAGATGGTCTTCAAGAAAACGAAGAGTCTTCAAAGAACATCTCTACCACCGAGTCCGGTAAAGGCTGACAGACTTAGGATGGATGTTGGATGAAAAATGAACAGACAGAATTTCTCTATTTACCATCTTTAAACACTGCCACAAAAGAATATTTTGCATACAATTTCTGTGGTGAAGACTTCTCGGTGTTCAAATGTAAAGGGTGTGATCAAATGAAACCCTGCCTGGATCGACTCCACAGTTAAAGCCAAATGTAGAATACAGCTCACATTCTAATATGCCTTGACCAAACTAAGCAGCAAGCTTGGCATGTGTGTGTGTGTATTAATGGTTTTTAATAGAAAATAGTATTTGAGGTTAAAAAGAAAATACCTAGCAAGTGTGTGTGTATATTCTGGGTATGGGTAATAGAGATGTATTTTATAAGTTCAAAGAAAAGGTTCCTGGTGCAGTTTTGTTATACAAACTTAGTTTATTACATATGCCATTTTCTTAACTATATGAAGTAGAGAAAATGTGATTTGGGTGAGATTCAGTGTGTAAATTAAGCAATTTAGGCATCAGTTTTGGTTTCTAATTTAACTTTTCTCCTCTCTTAGATCTGCCCACAGTAGAGGAGCTGATGAGGCCTATCAGGATAGATTCCTATGGAAGCAGGGCCTTTGCCGTGCAGCCTGTCAGGTATGAGGTCTGAGCGGTGCCTTACGTAGGATGGGGGCTTAGCTAAGTAGTGTTTACTGTTTTACTTATTACTTTTTCACAGGCAACTTACAGCCATTTATTCTGTAGAATAATCCCTAGTGAATGATTAGTGAAAAAATAGAGGCTTGCATGTGTCTGCCTATGAGCCACTGCTGTCTCCATTAAAATTCTCCTGGTACTAAGAGAAAAAGAGCTACTAAAAAAGTTGGTGCCATTAATTAGTTCTAATGTTTTCACTAAAAATATGATTCCTCATCTTTCAGTGGCACATGGATAGTCAAATCACTGTGGGGGGGAATTAATTGTATTTTTAAATGAATCACTGGTTTTCTATTTTATTAATCAATTCTGACTTAGTCACCAGCTGGCCATCATCTCACAGGGCGAGCTCTGAAGTCATGGGAGAGATAGGCTTTGTGGAAGTCCTGCAGCTCCAGAGGGATCTGTCATGCTTCGGGGCAGAGTAACAGTCACAGGAACCTGTTGTAGACAACTCTGCATTCATGTAGCATTTACAATATCACATCCTCTCCCTCACATTCCTTTTAACATACAAGCAGGCAGCTTCAGATTCCTCTCACCACAGCTTAATGACACTTAACATTTATCACATGTTATCAGTAAGCAAGAACTACACATTCTTTGTGCGTGGTAATTCAGCCCATCAGCAGCACTGAATATAGTCCATTGTTTTCTATGGTTCACAGACAAGAAAACTAAGGTCTAAGTTTAAAATAACTGTCCAAGGTCATACATATGTCCATAGTCAGAGAACACAGGCGGACCATGTGCTAGCCACCTGCATTGTCCAGTCTCTGACTTCTTGAAACAATTCCTTGAAACCATCCAGTCACCTTCTTATTTGTGTTTCCAGAAACATTTTAAGCCCCTACTTTCATCCATTTTCTCATTGGGTAAATCTGCTTGTGAGTTCTTGGCCTTGTTCCATACTTAGGTAGTTAAAAGGAAAATGACACAGTGAAGCTTAAACTAAAATCTGACCCTCGAATGCAGAGTCCAGCCTCACTCAGAGCTGTGCACCAGTCAGCATCTGCCGAGCAGAGCCTGCCACTCATTGATGTCTGAGGAGACATAATGGTGCAGAAGCTTTTCTTAGACATCTTGTAAAATTATTTTAATGATATGAATTCTAAAGCATACATTTCTATATTTGTTTAAAACCTGAGCACATATACCTTTTCTAGAGCAACCCCTGCTTTGGGTTATCCCAGGTATAGACCCATAAAGGGAATTGCTGGATCATGCTGGATCTGTTTTTACTCTTTGTGATTCTGGATCTTTTATAGCAACTGTACTGGTTGACATTTCTACCAGGAGTGCACAAAGGTTCTAGTCCCTCCATCCTCACCACCATTAACTGTTTTCTGATAGCCACTATGATGGAACTTTGAGGATTGTCTTATTTAGGGTTTCTGTTGTGATGAATCACCATGACCAAAGCAGCCTGGGGAAGACAGGGTGTATTCAGCCTACACGTCCAAATTGCTGTTCATTATTAGAGGAAGCCAGGGCAGGAACTCACAGAGGGCAGGAACCTTGAGACAGGAGCCGATGCAGAGTCATGGAGGGGTGCTGTGTACCTGGCTTACCCAGCCTCTTTTCTTGTAGAACCCAAGACCACCAGCCCAGGGATGGCAGCACCATATTTTCCATCAATTATTAATTAAAAAAATTCCCTACAGACTTGCCTACAGCCCCCTCTTATGGAAGCATTTTCTTAATTGATGTTCCTTCCTTTTGGATGATTTTAGCTTGTGTCAAGTTGACATAAAACTATACATCACAAAGATGTTGTTCTACGGGAAGTAAGTCAGCCATGGAGAAAACAAACACCATATGCCCCCGTGTGTTTGAACAACATGAAATACTTCAAAGTCATAGGACAAAAAGAAGAAAGGCAGGAGCTTGGTGAGGGGATCTTTGATGCTTGTAGAGTTTCTGCTTCACAAAATCAGAATGTAGGGATGGGTGCTGTAAAGTTTGTTCAACATAATGATCATGTTTTACCACTGAAATATACACTTAGAATAGTAAAGATGGTAAATTCTATGTTAAATATGTGTGCCACAGAAAAATAGGATAAACAGCAAATAAAAGGAAAACAAATCCACCTACATGATCCAAGGAACAATAATTTCAGAAATGTCAATCTAGCCATTAGCACATTTTAAATCTTTAGCGATTGTCCGTCACTCATCAGTCACACCTGGATCAGTGAGGCGTCTGGTCTGCTTGGCTCCAGTCAGCTCCACGTTCCATGTTACATTCAAAGTTCTTTACTAGATGAAAATTTAAATCTACTTGAGGTGTTTGGTCCTTGACCCTCTGGAACAATAACCCCGAAGACCACAAAGGATGTATGGCTCTAGTGTGAGAATATGTTTCATAGAAAAATCTAATGATACTCTATTTCTCACACAATCTTCCCAGGATGAGTCAGTCCTATTGATGATGTCTAGACATGAAGAGAAATCCCAATAGGTCTTTTCTTGTCAGTCCTCTACAAGAGCCCATTCTGTCCTGAGTTCATCTGGTTTCTTGTAAAAGCTGGTCATAGTCAGCGCTTTGTATCATCACATCTTCTCGAGCCACTTGCCTATTCCTATTTCTCTTACTACTCCAGGTGTGTCATGTAGTCTGCCTCATGTGAACTTGTAGGTGACAGATTAGCAAATGTTTTGCATGAAAATATAATTACCTCTCTCTGACCTCTGCTATCAGTCTCCTGATACCTAAAGCCCACCCATTCTAGCACTCACGTTCTAATGGCAAGAACTAATAAATGACCCCATTCCAATGCGAGGGAGCAAGGAATGCAGCCTATTTGGTATCCAGCAGCAACAGGAAACGCTTTGGTTTAGCATCTACACAGCTTCTGCTGCCATGAACAAGGAAGAAGCTGATATTTCTCCTACTGGTTTTAAGTGCTTTAGACATTTCCAGCATTTACTGAGTAGTTGGTCTACATAATATAGAAACTCTAGCCTCTTGAGCTGTTCTACAATTACAAATCGTAAGATATTCCTATTTTTAGCACCCTTGTGGTTTACTGGTATTTAACCAAATATAGGAGGACATTCTTTAAGTTATATTTCTTAAATTTTAAAAAGAGTGTTTCTGAACTTTTGCCTACATATATTTCAGTCCACCACAAGCTTTTCTAGTGCCCATGGAAGCCGGAAGAGGGATTTGAATCCCCTGGAGCTACAGAAACAGGCAGTTGTCAGTCAGTCTATGGGGGAATTGAAACCAGGGCCTCATAAGAGCAGCAGGCTGTCTCCACCCCATATTTCTGACATTTTTAATATTTATCTAATTTGTCTTAGTTCATTAAATGGTAAATGCTTTATTTTAAAATTCTGGTGATTTTTTTCTTTTTGTTTTAAAATATTCCTATGCTGTGACTATTTTATGCTTTTTAATATTTATTCTCCATGATACCTTGTTATAAATTATAATCACTTTAGTTTTACAGAGATTTATTTAAAAATTTTCCTACTTCAACTACATGTTGATTTAAATTGTGAATAAAAATTATTATGCTTCATTAAAATAATCAGAAATTAGTCAGAATTACACATGCTTGTAATCTCAGCACTCAAAGATAGAGTTAGAAGGATCAGGAGTTCAGGGTCATCCTCTACTAAAATGGGAGTTAGAGGCCAGCCTGGGCTACATTAGACCCTGCCACAAAAGAACAGAAAAAAATATAAGCAGTTACATCATAACCTGTGGGTGTGCTAGGCAATTGGTATTGGGTTTTGTTGTGTTGGGTTGTAAATGACGTATTTAACAATATAACTTCGTTTCAGTATTTACAGCTCATGTGTATATACAAATGTGGGTGGGTAGCTGAGGAATTTGTGCTACCATCAGTTTACACTGTGCTCGGGTCTATTCTGTAGCCTTAAGAATGCAGTGGACAGTAAAGCAGCTGAATCTGTGAGCTCTTTACCCCTGAGGATGAATGCAGACACTGTGTCTCAAGACACTAGACATGCGGTCCAACTTCCCCACAAACCTGACGAGAGTGTAGTGCTACACAGGACAGCAGGTGAGGGCATGGGCAGCAGCTGTCCAGCTACGGAAGAGCATTTGGACAAAATGTACCTGGAGATTTTGAGGAAGAAAACATCTGTTAACCCTTCACTATTACCTCAGGATGACAAAATGAACCAGGTAAGATGTGTATGCTTGGGTTAGTGGGGCTGATGGCATCTTCTTTGGGTACTGTCATTCCTGTGGGTGGGGCTTATTACCAGAATGTCTAGTTTCCGAGCTCAGCGTACCACCAAAGTAGCGTTCCCTTTCTTTCAGAAGGGATTCCGTACAGTTGTCTCTTGCTTCTATTTTCTTTGTCTTTCCTTTAATAACAAGTGTAAGACCTGGATAGTTTCAGAAGTCGTCTCCGCATCACCGCCTCACTCATGGCTCATCTTCCTCACAGTCTACACCACAGGAGAGCTGCATTTCACAGGATTGTGATTAGCATCTGTGGCAGAATTCACATCTCATTGTTCCTCTTTCCCTGTTTTTTATCTTTTTGCTTGGTTCCAGTATTTCATTTTCAATTCCTAGTCTATAAAGCATGTCAGTTCTGTGAAATGAGGCAAGGTGTTGCATTAGTTTTTTATTGTTACTGTGATAAAATACTCTGGGGGAAATGACTCGGGGGGGGGGGGGGGGGGGGAGGAAAAGGGTTTGTTGGTACACAGTTAAAGGTACAGCCTATGATGATGGGAAAGTCAAGGCAGCAGAGATGAAGAAGGCCAGAGCAGTAAATCCCGGGCGCAGCAAACTTCCAGGATCCCAGTCAGGGAATGGTGGTGAGCCTTCTCACCATGGTCAGGATAATCTCCCAACCCCCGCTAGAGCATCCGGTTGCAGCTCACTAACCATCACAAATAGATTCTTAATCCTTAAATCCAAAGCAAAAGATACTGTTTTGATTGTCATTTCAAAATATCTTCATTATTCTGATAACCACACAGTTATAAGCTTATTAGTTTGAAGTACTTTGTCCTGATGCTAACTTTGAAGATAGGTTTTGAAACACTGAAATTCTAATGAAGTAGAGAGCCTTGCTGTAGTTTTCCCTTCACAGACCTCACTGTTTGCCAATCACAATCTTGCCATCTGTTAATTTTCATTAATAATAGTAGTTGAAGTTCATTCTGATACTAGAGAGCTTGTCCTTGGTATATGCAGACGTCCAGGTCCCGGCTCGGTGCTGGGCAAGAGGTGCCTGTCATCGGCAAGCAGGTGCCGTGGAAGAAGGCCAGAAGTGCTCCTCCTTTGCCTAAGAGAAAGCCACAGAGTGGACTGTACGCGTCAGCTCGGAGCTCAGGCTACGGCAAACCCAGCTCACCACTCCAGTTATTTTCAACTCTTGAAAAGAAAACTTTAAAGGATAATACAAAAACTAGAAGTGTGAGATCCATTCCCACCTCAAATCAATTTAGAAAAAAAGGTAAGAATATATTCTTTTCAAGAATTGGATATACATATAGTACATTCTTTAATTTTCTTTGTTTTTGTGGAGAATAGTAAAGAACTGTATATTCCTTTTGAGATGACTTCAGTTTACATTTTACAGTTTTTGACCCAGACAGTAGCAGTGAAGGCAGTGAAAAGTGGTTGATGAGAATACTGAAAATCCGTGCAAAGGTAGAATCACTATAGGAGATCAAACAGAACAAGAGGGTCTGCAGAGTAGGCAAAGTGAGCAGGAGGAGCCTTGGCAGAATCTTTAGGGAAGCTGTATGTCAAGGAGGCTCTGTTCTGCCGTTTGCTGCCCACGGGGAAGAAGCAGGACTGAGAACTGCCCTTTAGTTTCAACAAGCAGGTGGTCATCAGCAGTGTAGGTCGTTTTCCTTGAATGAATGGGAGGAGGAGAGGGGTAGAGTTAGTGCTTCAAGTAATAGAACGTGCTGGAGAAAGTTCCTGTGAAAGACTGAAGATGGCATAGCTGACTCAGGAGGAGGAGTTAAGAGATGCTGTGGGGGTCAGTGCAGTAGCACTGTGGGTAAAGATGTTTGCCACTTCATCCTAGCAACCACTGTTAGTCCTAGAACCAACTCCTAAAGTTGGTCTCTGGTCTCTACACACACCACACGCATGCACACACAATGTTAAGTAAATATTTTTAAATTAAAAAAAAAAAAGAGTAGCACGGGAGATGTCTCAGCTCCTAGCAGCACTGGCTGTTCTTCTAGAGGTCTGAAGTCCCAGCTCTCACAAGGTCGTGCATAACTGTCTGTAATAGAATCTAATGCCCTCTTCTGGTATGCAGACGTACATGGAGACAAAACTCTCAAATACATAAAGTACATAAATAAATATTATTTTATTTATTAAAAAAGGAAAGCTTTGTTTTTGCTGTAGGTGGCAGTGGTGACTGTATATGTGCGCACTGCTAGGACAGACTGAGCAAAAGGAGAGGCATGGACAGTGTAGTAGGTAGAGGAGTAAGTGTCAGGGCAGTGGCCTCGCCTTAGAAGAACTGTAATGGTGCACAGTGGGACTTCATCGGCTGGGAATGTGGACAGTCCTGAGTTCTAAGAAATGTGGAGGCACACAGAGAGAGAACCAGCTCCCAGGTGGATAGTTGCTGGTACAGGGAGGAAATGTGGATCTTCCTCTTGTTTGAAATCTAACATGGACTGTCAGATAGGAGTGAGGAGGGAAAGAAGGGACCATGAAGCAACATCCAGCAGATACTGAGTTGCAGGTTAGAAGGTCGTTGTGTGATTGGTGGAGACATCAATCTAGATCAATCAACCTAGATCCTGCCAGTGTGAGTGAGCCGCTGAGGGAGATGGGCATTAAGGAGCCAGAGCCCAGGGCTGCCCAAGGCCTGAGTGTGGAGAGATCATTGCATGAGAAGGCAGAAGTGTCGTGGTGATTGAGAGAGGATCAAGGGGAATGATGGGTTGATAGAAGGAGGCAGCAGCATTTTGAGTAATGTTAGCTAATGTTCTACATTTGTTTTCCCATATTTAAAAATGTCACAGTATTTGTATATCAGAATCAAAGCACATTACTCATTTTTATACTAAAAAATGAAGTGATAGATGATGTCTATCTGTTCTTTCACTGACCTTTAATCTCTCTTTAGACTGGTGTGTGTGTGTGTGTGTGTGTGTGTGTGTGTGTGTGTGTGTGTGTGTGTGTATGTGTGTGTGTATACAGAGTAGCTGTACTTACTAAGAACTATAATTCTTTCGGAGTGGCTAATTGTTACAGGTTGGGATCCTTGGGTAGCAAACCGGTGTATGGAAGTGTCGAGAATTTGGTTCACATTGGTTTGAATAAAAAAATAAGTCCTGTTGCTAATCCAAATAAACTCTTTTCTTTGTCATGTTAGCACCAATCCAGAGATAGGGAGCTAAGAGCTACAGCTGGGAAAGGAACCAGATCCCTTCTTTCCAGTTGAAGAATCCAATGGGACTTCTGACTGGTTTAAGATTTATTTTTATTATTTTTAATTGTGCGTGTGTGTGTGTGTGTGTGTGTGTGTGTGTGTGTGTGTGTGTGTGTGTAAATACGTGCACATGTGTACAGGTGTCCACAGAGGCCAGAGTCTTCAGATTCCCTTGGAGCTGGAGTTACAGGAGATTGTGAGCCACCTGACGTGGGTTTGAGGCCCTCTGCAAGACAAACACATGCTCACAACCACTGCCCATTCCCGGCTCCCTCCAGCTCCACTTACAAGATGACATCTGTGTCCTCATTCTGTCCATGGAGTGACAGTAGAGCAGCCAGATCCTCGGTGTTCCATTAGGATTTCTTCCCTGGACACTTACGGAGCCATTAGCATCCATCTTTTGACTAGAGCTGTGGCCACCACAACTTGCATATGGTTTAAGGGGCCAGCTGTGTTGAGCTAAGCACACCACTGCTCATGACAGAATTAGGTATCTGATAGAGGGAGTCAGTGTCCTTGGCTTACAAGGACAGATTGAGAACTACGCGCTAGAGATTGCTGAAGCCTATTGGTGTTTCCTGGCCTCATGTTCAGTGTTAGGTATTGCCAGCATTTCCTTCCCATCCAGGAAATATAAAATGAAATGATATATTATTCCATTTTCCCATGCCACACAAGCAGTAGGTTTATGTTTTCAAGGTATATTTATTCTCTCTTGTAAGCACATTTCTCTCAGTTTGGAGATTTAGTTCATGTTTCTGGTTATTAAGGAAATTGAATGTCTCTTACCAATGTGGAATTACTTTGGTATATTTCTTTTTAATTGAATGTCATTGATGCATTGTTTCTTCAAAAAGAGCTTTAGGGTTCTAATTCTGCAATATTTTGCTGTTTAAATTTCATTATTATTATTATTATTATTATTACATTATTTTACAGTCCAGCCATTATTCCCCCTCCCACAGTTCCTCACCTCATTCTTCCTCTTCCCTGTCTTTGAGACGATGCTTCACCACCCCAGGCCTCCCCCTCCTCTGGGGTCACTAGTCTCCCAAGGATTAGGCACATCCTCTCCCACTGAGGCTAGACCAGGCAGTCCTCTGCTATGTGTGTGTCAGAGGCCTCTGACCAGCCTGTATCCCGCCTGGGTGGTGTGGCTCAGTGGGTCCTCCCAGGGGTCCAGGTTAGTTGAGACTGCTGGTCTTCCTCTGGGCCGCCCTCCTCTTCTGCTTCTTCCATCCTTCCCCTAATTCAACCACAGGGGTCCCTGACTTCAGTCCTATGGTTGGGTGTCAGTGACTACATCTGTCTCAGTCAGCTGCTTGTTTGGCCTCTCAGAAGAGAGCTGTTTTTCTTTCTTAGGTAAGGGGGAAAAATCCAGATGCTGTCTCTGCTATTAAGAGCCCTTCCTGCTCTTCCAGAGAATCTGGTTCAGTTGCCAGCACCTACATGGTAGCTCACAACTGTAACTCCCATACCAGAGGATTCATTGCCCTTCTGGCCTCCTTGGGCACCAGGCACAAACATGGTTTATAGATATATTTATATAAAACAAGCATTTATACACATGAAAAAATTCAGGAATGGTAAAATCTGGTAAAAAGACTGGCAGGCTAGACTCACACACACAAAACCACCTGTGTTTGGCTGTCTGGTTCTGAACAGTCATGTCCTGGTAAGACACACCTCGCCCTTGGTCATGGTAAGGCCTACCAAGTGACTGGAAGGGATCACGTGGTGCATCTGCAGTGACGACATTCTTTTATGGATGATTTAAGAATTTTCTTTGGAAACACGTGAAGCACACTGAATGTAATGATGACCATAAGGAAAACCTTTATATGCCCCCCCCCAAAATAAAAAGATGAAATATTTCTGTGAGGAAGTATTGAATAATTTCTTTTAGCTTTTCTGTATTTTCAAATACATGGTGATACTTTTACTTAAAAAAAAAAACTTTAAACAGTTGGATCTTGAGGAAATTGCTGCAAACATACAAAATGTGAAGTTACTTATTATGTTTTACGCAACTGGATAATGCTTATAGAATGATCAGACCTGGTCGCATTTGAATGTCGACTTTAAGACCCAGCGAGGCATCTCCCTTTCACTCCTTATTGCTAACTGAATAGTGTGCCAGCCTCACGATTATTTCTACCTTTGGAGATTTAGGAGTTACTGGGAAATCAGAAAGTCAGACCAAAATATAGAGTAGTCACACTCTTTTCTAATTTTAAACTATGCTATTGAATTATAACAGTACCTTTGGATTCAGACTTAGGTTAGCTGTTATGGTAGTCTCTACACAGAACATTGCTGCATTAATGGTGTAAAACCATCACACACTGAGTATCAAAGGAGTGCTCAAGGCACAGTGACTCTGAACTAAAACTATTCATAATCACTAGCTA
Organism: Apodemus sylvaticus; assembly: GCF_947179515.1. NCBI lineage: Eukaryota > Metazoa > Chordata > Mammalia > Rodentia > Muridae > Apodemus > Apodemus sylvaticus. The sequence continues at coordinate 41,431,564 of NC_067478.1, forward strand.
TGTTTTCTCTGATTCATCCTAAGGATATCCTTGCTGTACCCATCTTAAAGAATAATTTGTTCAAAAGTGATAAAGCCTTAAAGTCACCCTGCTTCACGGTCTTCTCATAATCATTTAACTCCATCTGTCATTTCAAGTATCTTGGGTCAGAAGTAGATGTTGACTGTGGGTGGCTTCTGGGGACGCAGTGACCATAGTGAAAGGACTGTGAGTGTGGTGCTCTTAGCCTGTGGCAGTCATTTTACCTTCCCATTGCCTGTCCTCATATTTACTGTCCATCACTGCCGGATGCACCTCCAACCTTGTGTTTGTGATGTTTTCTTATCTGAAATATTTAGAAATACTATCTGGAACAAAACTCATCAAGCCTGCAGCTTTGAATAAAGCATCCCCTCACCATGAGGGTAGCCCAGCTACACCTAAGAGGCCTGAAGACCCGTCAGAAGATTCCTTTGTTCAGGGACAGACTGTAGGTATTGAAGTTCATCTTAATATTTATAATTTTTATACCTTAAAATTATTTTAAAACTAGATTATAAAGTATGTGTTAATTGCATACTGTATATAAGAAAATGTCACAATTGAAGTTGATTAATATATACAAATAAAATATGAAATTTCTTTTCTGTGTTCACATTGCTCTTACTGTTTCTTTGTAGTGGAGCATTATTAGCCATGTCATTTCTAGTCTTTATTGTTCCGTTTGTGTTCCAGCCGTAAAGGTACAACTAGTATAATGAAGCAGTGTTTCTTTTTTGACAGGAGCCTTCAGGGTCCTATGGTGGGAACAGAGAGAAAGAATTACTAATGCTGAAAAGAGCGCAGGATGCGGAGGAGAAATGGAGGGGCGCGCAAGCGCTGATCGAGCAAATTAAAATGACGTTCTCTGAGAAGGAGAAGGAGCTGGAGAGCGCAGTGGAAAGGCTGCAGAGGCAGCAGGAGAGAGAGCTCTTCAGACTGAACCAGGAGAATTACATTCTTCAGGCCAAGGTAACAAACACACCATGTCCTTCGGGGTTTCTTTTTTATTTATTTAAAAAAAAACAAAAACAAACCAAAAAAAAAAAAAAAAAAAAAACCAAAAAACAAAACCCTGTGCTTCTTACTAAATTCCTTGTCATCCCTGTGGCCTTGAGCTATCGATGATGTATTTGTCACATAAAATTTTGGTACTTTCCTTACAAAAGAGTGAACTGGAAAGAGGAAAAGGAAAACTGGCTCATTTGGATGATTTCCTGTGTCAGGTGTCCTTTTAAAAGCACACCAAGGAGTTCATTATGACCTTCAGGGAAGTGAGCGTTTTAGCAAGAATAGTGTGAGATGGTGCAGGATCACTGTGCCACTAGTATGTTCCTGAGTCTCCCCTCTCCAGAAAGTCCCTGTGCTGACTTGACTGTCATTTTAATTTGCTCGATCAGTGCTTGCGCGCCCCTCCATTTCTCCTCCGTCATAGCACTTCGCAGTATGGTCATCAAGGGAGATAGATGCTTTGGGTTCGAGAACCCCTTTATCTTCCTCACTTCATTTTTCCTCTGAGAATGAATCAATTCCTTCATTTTCTTAAAGTTAAGTAGCTTTGAAGAAACAAGCAGAAAACAGAGGTGGCTACAATTTGGAGAAACAGCTGACCCCCTCACCGAAGAAAAACTGAAACAAATTCAAAAAGAGATACAAGAACAAGAGACACTTCTTCAAGGCTACCAACAGGTATGGTAATAATTATAAAAATAAGGCATATTAAAATACTGCTGTGGTCATGTAGTATTAGATATAAATAAGGTAATAATTTGACTAGTGGCTTCCCCCCAACACACTTTCCCCCCCCCCTTACCCCCACCCCACCCCCACTCTCCTCCTGTACTCCCTCCTATGGCCTGGGACTCAGCGTCCAGGAGAGCCTCAAGGTTGTGATCCACCTCCCAAGTCCTAGGTACAGACATGCACTGTCTTGCCAGTTGTCCTGCACATTTTGTATTAGCCAGGTTAAAGCAACTAAGAGCATCAGTTCTGATTTAAATAAAAACCTAGTTTTAAATATTAACTTTAATGTCTGCTGTGAAACCATGTTCAAACCTTCTCACCCTCAGGCTCTGTGAGGAGGGGAAACCTGGACAGGTTTAAGACTTCGCTTGCTCCTCTGCCTCCCTTTCTGTCCTGTTCTCTCTTGTCCTCTGCACCATTACATTTTCTTTTACAACTATAATCTGAGTTCCAAGCTGTCCTTTTTCAGCCAGAGAGGATTCAGAGAAAGCATTTTCACACCAGTTCCTCTGAATGTTTTGCCAGCACATGCTGCCCTCCGTTTAGTGAGATCCATTCAGATTCTTCATCCCGTCTCATCTTGCCACACAGACAGGGATTTTTAAGATTTCACAGACCCTTAAGTGTGTCTGCTGCCACCTCATAAGACATACTTAAGGTCTTTGTATGTGGACGTGCCGCCTGCCAGGCACTCGTCCACACATGCTGAGGTAATCCAGAGTTTTTGGATTACCACCTCAAAAACTAGTTTTCCACAAATTCTCAGTGTAAAATGAGGTCAGTAAGTCTAAGCACACTCATCTGTTCCATATCTAATTACCTCACTGTGCGGAGCCCATCAGGCCCAAACTAGAACTAGTCTGGAGTCCCACCACGCTTCCTCACCTTCATCAGGACACGGGTGATAGGGCGCATTGGCTCCATCTCCACTCACCTTCACACCACACAGACGAAGTGCAGGCTAGATCACCCCTTAGCCCTAGACCCTCCAGGGTACGGGGATTCTGTAACTTTTTTTTTCAAGTAAAAATTTTTAACATTTCAGAAAGAGTTGTGTCTACATAAGTTGCCTTCTAAGATAATAGATGCGTGAAAAAGATTTTAAATTTATAAAATTAAAAACAGGAAATTCTAAAGACCACTTAAGTGATTTTTCTATTAACATTTCATTTTATGTTATACTGCAATTTTTAACTAAAATCCATTTTTCTGTCTTTAAAAAGGAAAATGAAAGATTGTATAATCAAGTAAAAGATCTTCAGGAACAAAATAAGAAAAATGAAGAGCGAATGTTTAAGGAAAATCAGAATTTATTCAGTGAGCTGGCTTCTTTGAAGTGAGTTCTTTTGAAATTTTTACCTTTGCGTGTACTCGCCAGTTTCTAAGCGTGTTATATTAATAATGTAAGGTTTTCTTGAAAATGTCACTTTTGCATCTATTTTTTTCATTTATACATTGACTTTCAGTCTCATAACTCATATATTGAGATGATTTTTTTTACTAATTGATAGCGAGTATATCCACATGTGAGTTTGACATTGCTTTTAAGAAAGTGAAAATAGATAAGTTTAAAATGCTTAATCATTCCCCAAGCGATGATTTGACTAATAATACAGAAGTAAAAATAAGAACCACAGTATCACCTTGGCCTTAGGTTATGTAGAAATTGAATAACCATAAGGTAATTCTGGAAAGAGGAAAAAGAAACAATAATTATAGAAAATAGAACAGGAAGAGGAAGGAGAGGGAGAGGGTAAAGGGTATGATCTCCTGGAGCCTGGCTTCATTCTGGGGCCACCAGGGAGCTCTAGAGAACAGACCCCTGCTCCACAGCTTTTGTCTAGCTGAGCAAGGGAATAGCCCCAGCCCTGGCTGGGATGTACCTGAGAAAGGACTTGGAGTGTCTTCCGGTTGAAGGCTGTCATTTGGCTGCGGTCATTTGTAGAGAGAAAGAACAAAAAACAACAAAACAACAACAACAACAAAAAAAAACCCAACAAAACCACCTATGAGTTGTTTCTGTCCACCCCCCGGACCGCAGAGTAATCAGAGCCTCTTTACTCATCTGCTGGACCCTGGAAGGACAAATGCTGAACCTGTAAACATGGACAAACTAGGCTGTTGTCTTCTACTAGGAAGTGACCATTTACTGCATCATTTCACATAAATGTCCAGTCACTGAGGATGTTACCAGAAGATTCGTGGACCATGAATGTTATGAATGCTAACCATATTTATTAACATCTTTTGGATGACTTATAACTTGAAAAGTATAGCCACTAAAGAATGTAGTAAAATAAAGAGTTCACACCTTATGATAGACAGAATGATAGCTATACAAATTGGCCAGCAGACGGCGTGTGGGTTTGTGGTTTTTTGTCCCTTTCTCCTGGTCAGTGTGGTCCCAAACCAGCTATGCTGATTAGATTCTTGAAAATACTTATCTCTTGTTAGTTACTGATGTTACTGATAAGGATTTCTGCAAAGATCCGACCTGAACTAGAGCTGTAACTCAGCAAAGTCCTGGTTCAGTCCCCAGTACCACGTGCAGTGGGCCTGCTGACACACCTGTAACCACCGCTCTCTGAGGTCATCCTCAGCCGTATAGCAGTGTAGAGATCAGCTTGAGCTACGTGACTGTGTTAGATACCAGATAAAGATCTTTACCACCTGGTTTCTAGAAAATACTCCAGAATCCCAAACTAAATGAACATCCATGATAAAATAATCCACTTAGATGATTTATTTAGAACATCAAGGCTATATTATCTTATAATTTCTTGAGAAAGTATCTAAAAATTTAATCTGCGGTCCAGCTATGTTTTGGTTTTGTTTGTTTCCATGTATAACCTTGGGGGTTTGTGTTTGTCAGATGATAGGAGGTAGCAACAGTGAGGTCAGGAGTGGGCAGAAAGCTCTAGAAAGTCAGCACAGTTTCTGAGACACTTCAGTTCTCTGAGAATTAGAAGCAATGTTTTTAAATTTTCAATTAAACCAAAATATTAGGATTTTTGTTCTTCTAAAGTAAAAAGCATAAGCATTTCCTGCAACCACATTCTCTTTAACATTTCTAGTGATCCATGTAATTCGAGTTCATTAAAGGTATTTTGTATTAAAAGGGGTACCTTGGTTTTTTTTTTTTTAAATTAAAAAAATCCTTTTTTTTTAAATCAGAGAACAGATGCACAAAAATCGTTTTCTATCTCAAGCAGTTGAAACTACAGAACCCACCAAAAACCAGAGTTTTACAGATCTTCTAGCAGAATTACGGGCAGCACAGGTAAGTTGAATAAGGATTTTAACTATTGAGCTTAGAAAAGTTATCATAGAAATTTCAGAATGTGTAAAAAAAATCTGTAATAATTATATAAATAAAATATATTTGAAATATATTATTTGAAAATTAAAAAGTATCTACGATTAGCATTAGGTATTCATGTGACTTTAATACACAGAAAACCTTGGAAACTGGTTTAAGTGGTCCTTGCTCTACAGTACAGCCTCTCCTCAGGCATTTACCATACAGAGCCACATCAGAGGCACTGTATTTGGGGCACATATAGACTTTATTTCAAATAAATTCCCAGGGCTGAAAAGATGGCCCAGCTGTTGGTAAGGAGCGTGCACTACTTTTACACGCATGCGCATACACACACACAGGCAAACAAACTCATGCTTATGCAATTAAAATTAATAAAAAATTTTAAAAACAAATTGTAATACATACACTGTATGCTAACATAGGCAAACACTATGGAGGTGACTGTTAGCTTTTAAGGTTTATAACTTTTTGCCTATTTCCCAAGGTACTCAGTGCACATCTGGATGGCAGACTGCATATTACACACACTCATATCGTAGTTACCCAGGATAAAGGTGGGGATCCAGCTGTCAATTGGTAGTCTCAGTTCCTGGACAACAGAATCTATTCATAAAGTCCTTTCCTATACCTGTATCTTGAAGGACACCGCCTGTGTTTTCTTCGAGCAGCTTCAGTGTTTTGGGTTTCTCATTGAGGTCTCTGACCCATTTAAACCTGTTTTTACAGGGCAGTAGATAGGAGTCTATTTTCATTCTTCTACATATGAATGTCCAGTTTCCCCAGTACCGTTAGTTGAGAAGGCTTTCTTTAGTCAAATGCTAGAAGGTCCTAGTTATCTGTATTCACATTTGCATCTTTTATTTTGAGCCATTGGTCTGCCAGCCTACCTTTGTGCCAGTAATACACTGTTTCTATCACCATAGCTCTGTGTATGTTTTGAAATCTGGAATTCGCTTTAGCATTGCTGTGTTTGTACAGAATTGCTTTTGCTGTCAGGGATGTTTTGTGGTACCATATGAATTTTATGACTTTTTTTCTATTTTCATAAAGATTGAGATGGAGATTTTGAGTGGGACCACATTGCATCTATAAATAGCTTTGGTAAAATGGGCATTTTCAAAATATTAATTCTACCAACCCATGAGTGTGCCTTTCCATTTTCTAGTGTCTATCTCTTTTCTTAGAAGTCTAAAGTTTTCATTGTGTGCCCAGTGATTCACAAGGGAGGGAAAGTCATATTTTTGGGGGGGGGGGGCAGAGCCCTCTCACACACCATACTGCTGTGCCGTGACCCCTGTCCCTGTACCTAGGCACACCTAGAGTGAACATCCATCTGATTGTGAGACTGAATTCAGTGATACTTCAAATTCTGAAATAATTGTAGTGAAGTAGATACCATTAGACAGCATATCTAAGACAAAGTAGTCAAACAAAAGGCATTTGCAGAAAGATACTGGGATTTTTGAAGCCCATAACCCTGCTGAGAAGACATCCATGGATCACAGAGATCACACATTGTTTAATGAAATGAGTCTAACATACCTATAAAATCCCAAATTACATGATGTTTATAAATATATTTATTTTCTTTTGTGAGACTTAACTTTAAATCATAAGATAGTATAATACAGCATTTGTGAGAATTTGTAGTTTTATTACTGAGTCCAAGACTTCAGCAATTTTAGGTTCTCTCACTTTTTCTGTGTCTCTGTCTCTGTCTCTGTCTCCCTCTCTCTCCTCCCTCTCCCTCTCCCTCCCCCTCCCTCCCTCCCTCTCTCCCTCCCTCTCTCTCTTCCCCTCTCTCTCTCTCTCTCTCTCTCTCTCTCTCTCTCTCTCTCTCTCTCTCTCTCTCTCTCTCTCTCTTTTCCCCCCTCCTTCCCCTGGCTGGCAGAAGTCCTACCCTATTCTGTCTTCTGACCAGCCATTGGGTGATCAGCTTTTATTGACAAGGCAAAGAATCAATGGCAAAAATTGTTTATAGAAACTTGAGATAGATTCTTGACATAAGCATTACCATGCCATGTCTATGGTGAAACAAGATGTGAGGACAAAGAAATCAGCATTGAATAACACAAGGATAACCTCTACACAGTGCACAAAAATACTATACCTACAAAGAGCAGGAGCGGTGGCCATGTGCTTATACTGTAAGTAGTGAGAAGAGTCAGCACCAGAGCAGTGCTATAGAAAACAGTGCAAATTTGTGTGGGCATAGAGAGGATAACTGGCATTCCCTTCCTTGCTATGAACTGAACTCTGGGATTGGAGTTGTGTGCCACATGCGTGGCTGATTGTTGTAACTCTTGTATCATAATTACATAAAAAGGTTGAGCATTAAGATAAAGGTTCAGGGGCTGACGAGATGGCTGATGAGTCGGCTGACAAGGACGAAATAACTGACGAGACGGCTCAGTTGGTTGAGCCACTTTCTGCTCTCAGACGGTTCTGAATTTTGTAAGCCAGAGGAGTGGACGTAGCCCAAGTATTGACAGAAGCGTGGGGTACAGGGATTTGGGGATTCATTTCGTTTTTTAAATTATTCATGTGTGCATGAGTGTTTTGTCTGCATGTGGGTCTATGTACTGCACACATGCCTCGGATCCCCTGGAACTGGAGGTTAGATGGTTGTGAGCTACCATGTGAGTGCTAGGAGTCAAACCTGCACCCTCTGGAAGAGCAGCACATACTCTCAACCACTGAGCCATTTATTCAGCCCCTTAACCCTTATTTTCATGCCCAACCCCTTTATGTAATTATGATACGAGAATTATTGAAACATGCCAGGCATGGTGACATACAGCTTTAATCCCAGCACCTGGAAGGCATAGGTAAGTGGATCACTGTGAGTTGGAGTCCAACCTGTTCTACCTATGAGTTCTAGGCCAGCTAGGCTTACATAGTGAGAACCCATCTTATTTTAAAAAGTAAAATTCTGCTTTTAGGTAATAGGTCAAGTAGCAAGTGCTGAGAAGAAACTAGAGCTGTGCTTGGAGACGAGGGATGCTACTTTCAGAGAAAGTGGCCAGGCAAGGTCTACCTGGGTCTTCCTTTGAGCAGACACAACATGAAGAGACAGGCACAGGCTGCTTGGCAGAAGAATATGGAGCACACACCCTTGAGATAGGAATGCTCACCGGGTAGGGGTTATTCAGAGAACAGCAATCAGGCAGCCAGGGCTAGAGGGAACAGGAGATTCTAGTGGTGTGCTCAGCCATTGTCACAGCTGAGTTGTGGGACTCTGAAAGTCGTGGTTAAAGATGTGTGGCTGAGAGGAGAACCACCACAGGGTTCAGCTAAGAGTCCTGCTAGCTGCTCTAAGAACCGGCTATAGGGGCTGACAGAGAGAGGTATGTACTTAGATGGAGGTTCTTGCAGCAGTCCAGGTGAGGGGTTACTGACCATCAGCATGCTTTGAGAAAAGAACACATGAGGATAATAGAGTGGTGTCTCCAATGGATTGCTGGGAAGACCGGACCCAACACTGCAGACTGGGAAGTTACTGATGGTCCAGGGGTAGAGCACCTCTGTGCCTTTTAGATTAAAATAGGACCTGAAATTAGGAACCATTCACGGCAGGTTGAGTAAAGGAGAAAATAGCCCATGATTTATTTACTAATTTGCAAGTAACCTCCTTTTGTATTTCTTCAACTACCAAGAAAGAAAAAACCCATCTAATGGACGACATCAAAAGACTGAAGCAAGACAAACAAGCTCTGGAAGTGGACTTGGAAAAAGTAAAGAGAGAGAGGGACCAAGCCAAAGATCAAATCGCCTATGCGACAGGTGAGCGCGGCCGAGACGGTCCCTGTTCTCTGGTTCTAAGCAATTGTTGTACAGGTAACAGAAACCGAATGGTATCATTAAATACTTACGCTGAAAGTAACTTGTAGTCATTGAAACATTTTTAACTGTAAGATGATATACACTTACTGTTACCAAGAACAGTTGCACCATCGAGGGAAAATCATACATTAATTGAATTTATAGCTTTGTTTTGAATTGTTTAGAGACCTGTGGTCTTAGCCTGACTGAGAGCTTCCTGAAGGCAGGGCTAAAACATGCTGTGAAGTATTTGCCTTCGAACAGGCAACACTGCAATATTTTCTAGGAAATGAAAGGACACGTGGCATAGCAGCCACCAGGAAAAATTCCAGGAGGAAGATAAGAATAAGAATTTAATGGGACTGGGGAGGGGGCGTTCAAACACACAGCACTTGGGAGAAGAATGGCTTCGGAGCCCTCCCTGACAGTGAGATTTAGAAGGAACTGAACAGAAGGAGGACTCAGTGTGCCTTTAGCTCATGGCTGAGTAGTGGGTGGGGGATGGGGCAGCAGAGCACAGGCTGGAGAGAGAGGTCAGGAGGGCTTTGCACCAGTTAGTCTTCTACCTACAGTACCTTCTGCTTCAGTGTGAAAGCTCTACCAAGAACCCATTCTGAGTGCTTATGAGAATATGATGGTCCTTTCTAATCTCTAAAGCAAAAGATAAAAGCTATTTTCAAGAATTAATTTTGAAAGTTCAGAATCCTTTTCATGTAAATTTATGTTAGCTATAATAATACATTTTGATTTGTAACTATAGACATTCCTTATAATTCCTCGAATTTATTCATTTTCCCCTGAAAACAACTTAATTTTCATAATAAGTCAGTAGAAAACAATCACATATTTCAAGATAGCGATCCTTGCTAAGAGCTAGGTTTGGATTATTTTATTAACACAATCTGTTGGCTCTGTTACTAAAAGACTCAACTAGACACTGATCTAGACATTATTTGTTTTTGCATTTTGTTTCTTCATAATGCTTTCACTAGATAGACTTTTTATTTATAGTAAGTACAATTTTGTTATTAGCATATTTTGAAAATTACTATCAGGTTATTGAGCCAATTTATCATACATGTGAAAAATTATACATACAGGTGAAAAATTATATGAAATAAAGATTTTAGAAGAAACACATAAACAAGAAGTCAGTCGTCTACAAAAGCGGTTACAGTGGTACGCTGAAAACCAGGAGCTTCTGGATAAAGATGCAGCTCGTCTCAGAGAGGCCACTGAAGAAACTGAGAGGCTAAGATCAGAGGTGTGTTTGCACAGGAGCCAACTGGCTGTGCTGTCACTCACAGGGCGTCCTGTCACGGCTCCATCACTGCCCTGTGCTTGTCCTCTGTCCTGAAGATGACCCAGGGCTGTGCACTTGCTCAGCATTGTGCCGTCCTCAGCTCCAGCCCTGGCTCTTTAGGTCTGCATTCATAGCTAGTTTGGGTTTTCATTAACTTTAGATGACTTGTCTGTTTAGGTAGACTGTAGATAAGTGCTATTTATCACAGCCTGACCCCCAGGGCCCTGCTGAGCACCTCCTCTGTGCCACTTGCTCGCTCGCTCGGTGATTTGACTCCCCTAGCCATGCAGTGTCTCCTTGCCACTTGCTGCCTTGTCCTTGAGTTTTCACATGCCTCACTAACTCTCCTCCTGCTGCAAAACTCAGCTCAAGTTTCTACTCTGAGAACTTCCTCCTGCATCCTACCTGCTCTGGCTTTCAGTAAGTAGTGCTTTGTTACTGGCACTTAGCTCCCTGTCAGGTGAATTCCTTGTTGGTTTACTGGTTAGCTTATTAACCATCTCTTTGTACAAGTGCACAGACCCAGCCTCTCTTGTTTGCCCACATTTCCTGCAGCCAGTACTGTACTTCAGAGACACCTGGAAAAAGGAATAGCCCAACCAGTGCCTGTTACGGAGTTAGTGAGTTAGCATTATACCCCTCTTCTCACACACCTTTGGTGCTTTCCTGTTGTTGTAAATATACTTCTGACCTTCCCACATACTTCCTTTGAGGACAGATTGAAAAACTGAAAACTGAGTCTGGAAGCCCAGCTACTCAGCAGAGGTTACGCTCAAAGGAAAGAGCTCTTGATGCCAAAAGAATTCAGGATCTGGAGCGGCAGGTAAGTGTTAAAAACGTTTTAAAAAATTATTGAAGCACTTTTAATATATATAGTGCTTTGTTTCAGGATTTCCCACAAGATGTAATTATTTATGAGATCCTTAAAGTGTATGGCATAGCCCAGGGCCTAACCTGCCGAATGTTAGACTGAATGTCTCAGTCCGAAGAGAGAAACCGTTTGATGAGAGATCCTTCTGCCTTCCAGCTCTAGCAAACTTCTAGAAAGAAGGAAGTAGAAATTGGAAGCATTGGGTATTGAGTTTATTTCCTGCTATTTGGGAGGCTGAAGCAGTAAGATCATTTGAACCAAGGAATTCAGGACAAACTCAGGAAACAGCAAAATCCTTTCCTTTCTCTCTTTTTCTAAGAACAGAACTAATCCATATCCTGAACTCCCCCACCACACCCCAAAAAATAGGTGGGAAGGGAGTACAAGAAGATTTTAGAATTGGGAATGTTGCTGACTTAGGCAATATTACTAAGGAAACACTGCACCTAGACCATCCAGTGTCACAGTCCCCTGGCTGTGCAGGGCGTCCCACGGATTCATCTCATGGTCTGTGTAGCAAGACTATTACAGTCTTACTGGGAAGCTTCTGAAAATGAAGAATTTTTTTTATTGAAGTAGTTTTGGGGGAATACAGTCAGCTTTCCTTCTATTTTTAAAGCATTCTATATAGCATTTATATTTATAGCTAAATATTAAAGAACAATTTTTCAGCCTTTGATGAGAGAATAGGACTGTATAATCTCCTGATTCTTAAACAGACAGCTATTATTTCATCACAGACCTAAGACTGTGAGGTCATCACAGACAAGTGGTTTTATGAAGAGGAAAACTAAGTAAAAATTCAACTTTGTTACTTTCACGGGACCTTTCTGGTATTAAGAGGTATGACTTAGTAATTTGTCTGCAGGGCCAAGAAAAGGCTAGGACAACAGTGGCTCGAAGAGCTAGAGATGTTCTGTAGTGCGTGTAGTGCAGAATTGTACTCGGGCGTCTTCAAGCTTAAGGTTTCCCTTGACGAGTGCAGAGCAGCTGTCCAGAACTACCAGGGCACAGAGACAAAGGAGCAAGCCATGGGTGGTCTCTTTAGAGAGATCATGTCAGCCTGGATGTGTGAGAGTAGAGAAATGGGAAGCTTACCACGTGTCTAAGACGATAGAGGTGGGCGGGGGAGAGGGCTGTCATCCAAGTGCTTGCCCTGAGAGCGTGAAGCCAAGTTCAGTCCTTAGCAACTCCAGCAAATGTCAGGCATGGGAGCATGCACTTGTCATCCCAGCTCTGGAGGGAGTAGAAACAGAAGTAAACCTGGGGCTCCCTGGGCAGTTAGACAGCAGCCCTGTCCACGCAGCCCGACTCTAGTAAAATCCCTGTAAACGTCATCTCAAAACCACTCCTGAGCACAGCACTCAGGCATGACGTGAGTCACGCGGGCGTACACGTATTCATATTCATTCTCTCTCTCTCTCTCTCTCTGTCTCTCTCTCTCTCTTCCCCAAACCCCAAGTGGTGCTCCGTGTTGACCAGAAACATACTCTTCATAAAAGTAACTGAACATGTATTGATTATATATCTTAGATTATAGCCTATAAAATACTCATTAATAACACTGCTAGTGAGGTTTGCCACATGTGCATTCTGATGTGCTTGCTTGTTCTGTCTTCTTGAGCATTTCTTTTGTAATGATTTTACACTTGAATATGTTTTATACTCAGAGGGTATCACAATATAGTTAGAATCATTTTGGAGTCATTGCTGAAATAGATTTGTTGTAAATAAGAAGCTTTTTCTAAATAGAACATAAGAATGAGGCTAATTGGATGTACTTTATAAGAAAAATTTTACATTGTTTCTATTCATACTTTTATTTAATGGACTATATTACAGTTTATCAGTGAGACTGTCTTAAAATTGGCTTTGTGAACCAATCATTTGGTATCATTGACCAAAGAATAAAATTTTAACCCAAAATTAAAGAAATTACTGATAGAAGTTAACTTTCCTCCAAAAATGTATTATGTATTTCATTATATGGCATTTTTAATATTAAAATAGATCTATTTATTTTAACATATTAAAATATGCTAAAATGTTTTAGTCTAATTCTCTTTTTAATATATGTGGCATATATATCTGCTCTAATGCTTACTAATTTACTCAAATATAACTATATTATTAATACCAGAAGAGATGCCTCTGAAAGTTGTCCAAGGGAAATAGATTTGTAATATGTACCTTGATAGATCTCAGTTGGTTGTGTACCATGAATGCAGGCAGTTTTTAGAAAGAGAAATGCTCGCTGCTGGCTTTGCAGATGGTCTGAAATTTCTACTGGGAGTTGTCTACAAACAGGATTTTGAGCTCTAGCAATTAAGAAGGGTAGTCTTTATTTTAGACCAACATAAAAAAAGCCAACATTTACCAGTGTTCACTCTGTGCTGGTACTCTGCAAAAGCTTATCAAGACGGAAGTAAATTGATCCTCCCTGTACAAATCCTGTGAGTTTACTATTGTGGACATCCTTGTTTAACTTATAAAGCAAGAAATTTGGTTTGAGCAAGGTCATCTAATGGGGAACAGTCTTATCAAACATGACCTAACCACTGTGCTACACTGTGTCTCAGAGATGTTTTACTGCATGCTCATGGGCTAGAGAAGCATTTGACCAAAGACTGTTAGGTTTAATATATAGTTTACAGGATGCCATGGCTAGAAAACCATTTTAAAGCAGCTACAGGCACTGGCCCCTGTAATAGCAAGCTGTAGTGTCTGTGTGCTGGGACACAACACTCTCCTACAGAAAAGTCTTAAAATCTTGAAATATGTCATTGGTTTTTAAACTGAGTGGAAAAATTGTCTTTTATGAAGACTTTAAGAGGTCATTTTGGGGGAGGGAGAGATGGCTCTATGGTTCAGAGCACTTGCTGCTTTTGCGAAGGACCCAGGTTCAATTCCCAGCACCCGTGTGGTAGCTCACAACAGTCTATAACTCTAATCTCAGAGAATACAGAACATTTCTGACCCATGTGGGCCCATGCATGCACATGGCACTCAGAGAAAACACTCATATATGTACTTCTTCTAAAGGGCACTATTAATTGTCCTTGTCAGGAAAGGCCTGATGTCCTAGACAGGCAGGTACTTAGGAAGCTCTGTGTCCGTGAAAGTGCGGTGCCTTCTCTGTGGATATCAGTATGTTTTCAGCCAGTTTGTAGTAAGAGTACTGTCACACAAAGGGGCCAGTGGGAAGAAGAGCTCTGTACTCCAGCTTAATGGGGATCACAGTCTAACCAGGCATGCCCTTACTCCCTGTGCTATACTGTGTCTCATATGCGTTACTGCATGTTAATGGGCCTGGAGAATGAATGTTGAAACCAAGACTGTTGGGTTTAATATATAGTTTATAGGATGCTATGGCCATAATACATTTTAAAGCAGCTACTGGCACTGGCCCCTGTAATACCAAACTGCCATTACCAGGAGTCTGAAGATGTGCTTCAAGTGACTGTGAGATGATCACTGAGTTGAGCAGGTTAGATATTAGAAGGTAATCCTTTGAAATGACTGCATCCTGTGCTCCAATTCAGCATGGAAATAAGCTGTAAACATCCTTAACATGGCTGGTGTATCATTATCTAAGCTTATTACACTGCCTTACCTTTAAGTGTATATTTGTGAACTTAGGTATGTTTACCACACTTTCATAGGTTAAAGAGATGGAAGGGATTCTGAAGAGAAGGTATCCCAACTCCATACCTGCTTTGATCCTGGCTGCCTCGGCAGCCGGTGATTCCGTAGACAAAAATACAGTGGAATTTATGGAGAGAAGGATAAAAAAGCTAGAAGCTGATCTGGAGGGCAAAGATGAAGAAGCCAAGAAAAGCCTTCGCACCATGGAACAGCAGTTTCAGAAAATGAAGGTATGTGCGAGGGAGCAGGCCGGAGCATGGAGCGGGGAGGTCCCAGCCCTCCCTGCGCAAAGCACCCGGAGCATCCATGCCCACCAGGGCGGGTGGTTCAAATAAAGGAAGCGTCGTCCATCATGTCTTCCGAGCTCCTCCAGCAGCTCCTCCTACTTCACACAATAGTCAAGCACAAGATATCTTTATGAACCCCTGTTGGTTTTAGAGGCAGAAGAAAATAAGTCAGGAAAAGTAGTTTGAAACACTTGTGCTGTGTGTTCAGAAGCAAAGGAGAGAGGACCCTGTTGTTATGACATATCTCCACTGAAGTTCACCTGGGCCTGGGTGTAGGGAAGGAGCTAAGGCAGAGTGGGAGGGGCTACTGAAGAGCAGGGTTTTCCATTCTTCTGTGGAACAAAAATGAATGAAAACCTAAGTGCCAGAACAGACCAAGGATGCAGCAGGACATGGCACACCAGCTGCTCTCTTCCTCTGCAGCCCAGCCTGCCCAGGCAGGTGCTGCCGTGTGAGAGATTCTTTTAGTGCTACTGTGCAAGCCTGTTGCATCCAGCTCTGATTAGTTCCTTCTTGTATTTTTGTAAGCATTTGTCCCAGCTCTATCAGGCTCCTCTTGCCCCAACTAATATCTCTGTCCATATGCATGTGCACATACCCTCACACACATACACATACACACACATCTCTGTCCATATGCATGTGCACATACCCCACATACACACACACACACACACATCTCTGTTCATATGCATGTGCACATACCCACCCCACACACATATCTCTGTCCATATGCATGTGCACATACCTACCCACCCACACACACACACATATCTCTGTCCATATGCATGTGCACATACCCACCCACCCACACACACATCTCTGTCCATATGCATGTGCACATACCCACCCACCCACCCACACATCTCTGTCCATATGCATGTGCACATACCCACCCCCCACACACACATATACACACATCTCTGTCCATATGCATGTGCACATACCCACCCACACACACACATCTCTGTCCATATACATGTGCACATACCCACCCCCCACACACACATCTCTGTCCATATACATGTGCACATACCCACCCCCCCACACACATCTCTGTCCATATACATGTGTACATACCCACCCCACACACACACATCTCAGTCCATATGCATATGCACATACCCTCCCCCCCACACACACACATACACACACATCTCTGTCCATATGCATGTGCACATACATTCTTCCCACACGTATTCTTTACATGGTCATTCTGCGGTACATTAAGGGTTTTGTGTGTATCAGATAGGTCCTCTACCTGAGCCACAGCCACCCCACGTATTTCCATGTTTGTTGATACCCCTTGAGCAACTTCTGTGTGGTTGTATTAAGTAACTAGATATTTAATAAATGCTTTAATCATTTAGCCATATATACCTGGGTATGTTCTGCACAAACGCTCTTATGATTATAATTACTGTTTAAAGTTCACTGAACACATAGGGACTGGTGTGAAGTCTAACCTATATCCTGTTTCTGTGCCTATAAATCTATGTACATTGATTTTTCTTCTCTTACGGTCCCCTATCACATTCCTCTCCTGCCCTTCCTCACACTACCTGCCACTTCCTGCTCTCATTTCTGATTTTTGGTAGACTAAACTTCAGTAGCCTTTGTGTGCCCTCCTGTTCCTAGATGACCCTGAGTCGCCTGCTCCGATCTGACCCATCCAGGAAGACCATGCCGTCTCCGGCCTCCTCAGATCTGCAGCATCAGCTGCCTTGGCCCTGTCCTGTGTGTGTCTTTACTGCAAGCGCACGGACCGTAGCAGCTGTTGTGTTGCTTTTTTTCCCAGACCATTATCTGGTTGAAAGTGCAGCTAAGGGTCAAAAGAATGAAGCCCCATGCCTAGTATGAAGTTGTAGCTCAGTAAATACTCATAAATGAGCAAACACTGGTACCTGATTTAAATAGAATGAACTTTATTATTTATATTTCATTTTGCTCTAAAAATCTAGTATAAAAATCCAAAGCTGTTGTACTCCCTGTCTTGAAGATGAATTGTTCTCAGGAGGTAGAAGCTAGAAGATCAATCACAAGTTCAAGGCCAGCATGAAACAAAACAAAACAAATGGAAAACGTACTGTTTCTCATATACTTCAATACCTCCTCCAGTTGCTTTCTATGTTTATCCTCAGAGTATGACAGCTTGCATGGAGAATCAGCAGCATAGGTTAACATTAGCAATTAGCTTAATGTTGATAAAGTATCAATACTATTACTTTAGTAAGCCTCAACTAATTTTCTCTTTTTGACCCAAGTTCTCATGTATCTCAAGCTGGCCTTGAGTTCACTGTGTAGCCTCAACAGATAAACTCCCAAACCTCCTGCTTCTACCTTTCAAGTTCTGGGGTTGCAGACCTGGGCCACTACACCTGTCTCTTAAACTTATTTTAATGTTTAAAACATTTGAGGGTTTTATAAACACACATTACCTAATATATATGATTCAATTTTAAATGATATAGTTACACGTCAAAGAATAAGACCTCAGTATATCTGACTTTCAAAGAAAGTTAAAGACATAAGAATATGTGAGTGTTTGGACAGAGGACTCATAGAAATACAGTAAACAAGGGGCTTCACTAGGTAATGGTGTGTTTAACAGGGTTTTAATAGGTCTGAATTCTTTCCTCAGATTCAGTACGAACAGCGGCTGGAGGAGCAGGAACAGCTGCTTGCCCACAGGCAGCAGGAAGCACCACAGAACCAGCGTGTCAGCTCATCCAGGCTTAAGGCTCTTGAGACAGAACTTGGGGACATAAAGGAAGCCCATCAGATCACTGTAAGAAAGCTGGAAGCTGAAATTGATGTTCTTAAACATCAAAATGCTGACTTAGAACACAAGAAGAATGACAAAGAAGATCAGGACCTCCAGTCCATAGAATTCCAGGTAGAACAGGCGCAGGCAAGGGCCAAGCTGGCGAGACTCAATGAAGAACTGGCAGCCAAGGGGAGAGAGATCCAAGACCTTAACAAGACTGTGGAGAGGCTCCAGAAGGAAAGGAGGGTGATGCTGTCGAGGCAGATCCCCGGGAGCAGAGAGGAGACGGCTGCCAAAAGGCTGAAGAAAGACGTTCTGCGCCCAAGCAGAGGAAATGTGAATGCCTTCCCTGAAACCCTGGATGGCAAACTGTACCACCCACACACCTTTACTGACTCTCATATTTCGGAGGTCTTACAGGAAAACTACAGATTGAGAAGTGAGCTGGAGGGGTTGATTTTAGAGAGAAATAAGCTGAAGATGGAATCTGAGGCAGCAGTATGCCAACTGGAAAACTCCATGAAAAGGTAAAGGTTAAATTGTTTATAGATCCATGGGAACACAAAAAAGGTTGGGTTTTTTTAAGTTATGAGGCCTATTTTGTCTATAATAGCTTCACCTTGAAACACGTTCACATCTGCATTTTAAGAAATAGCTTGCCTCCTGTCCGTGAAAGCCCGAGTTTGATCCCAGCTCCACAGGAACAGGGTGTGTGGTGCATACACACCATCCTCTCATGAGGTCAAGCACTCAATAGAAGCAGGAGGGTCAGAAATCCCAAGTCACTCTCAGCTGTGTAGCCCGCGAGAGGCCTGCTTGGGATCCATGAGGCAGGTCTGTTTATTCTATTGTATGTGCAGTAATGTGTGAAAATAGAGGATTTCCAGTGTTGTAACTTTCCTACTGATGAAACACCAGATTCTGACGACCTGACACCTCTGTGTAGTCCAGTCCGTGTCCAGGGTGACCAGAAGGATTCCTCTCTTTCTATTCAGATGCTCATCCTTGCCGCAGGCTCCCTTCCCTGCCCACTGCTAACTAATCCCAACTGCCAGTCAGTTTTACCTCCTTTATTGCTTGAGTTTACTGTCTAGAAGATGCTGTATGCCTATAAACATTCCCACCTGTACCACCTTCCTCTCTGTACTAAACAGTACATCATGTTGTACATCCCACCCCATCGTCGTCATCCTTTCAGATCTCCCAGTCGTCTTGCTTGTAAAATAAATAATAATAGTAGTAATAAATAAATAAATATTCTTTAAATGCCCTCATGGTCATCTGGTCACTGTGCCCTTCAGTAACTCCCAAATTCCTTAAATCTCAGTACCAAGTGTCTCTGCCAAATAGCTCCAGTCCCACGGCCACTCTCCTCTCATCCCTAGGCCTGACTTGCCAAGTTTGTTTCTCTTGCTCAGTTGTGTTTGGAGTTCTGCTTCCTCCACAGAACCTTTCTTGGCAAATCTCGGCAGATTGCCTTCCCGCACCCACAGCTCCTGCATAAGCATTAACTCTCACCAGCCTTGTAGCTCCCACAGAACACATGGAAGGTGGCGTTGCTTTGCAGGCATGCAGCTACCAGGGTGAGCATGGAAACAGCGGCCATGATGCTTATTGATAGATTGACTTGACGGCAGTGTTGGCGGCTGAGTCACCATGGCAGCCACATACTGAACCGAGTTTCTCCAGCTCTGAATCTAGTTTAAAGGAATTAAGGGAGAATACCATTCTTTCCTAGAAACAATTTGAAATTCAGGTTTGCCATATAAGGTTTCTTATAGGAAAGTTGTCATTAAGTTCTTGCTAGTATTGTTAGTCTGTTTTTCTGATATGAGAAGTCTTCCTAGGCCTGGATTGAGGTTGTTCCTCACTATAACTGAGTTATCAGTGTTTTTGGTTTGTATCCTTCACCTAGAACATCAACCATATTGCTTCCTTAGAGAAATAGCAAATAAGCAACTGATGCTTGTCTGTCATTTTAGTTCTTAGCAACATTGATTTGTCACCTCAACATTTATTTAACTACCCTGGGATTCATGTACTTTGTCAAAGAGACAAATGAATTATCACATATGCAATACAAATTAAATAATCCCTTGTCTGAAAATTGCCATAAAGCTTTTGTATTTTCACAACATAACACTATTGTGTATTGTGCATTCATTTGCATGCCCAAATATTTTTGAGTTGCCAATAAAAACCATTGAGGATTTTAAAGGGAGCTGCTATGGTTATCCAGATAAGAACCCACATGAGAAATGTGTTCCTGAAATCTGAGTGTACCTTAAAGACAGAATGACTAAGCCCTTGCTTGAAATTCAGGCAGGTGACTTGGAACAGAGTCCCTTGGAGAACGGAGCTCCACATAGAGGCAGAGTGGAAGGCCCAGTATTAAACTCCACTTGGGCTTGACTTGATCTCATGCTGAACAGCTCACAGATCTGCACCCGCAGTGTGGCCCCTGGGTGCCACTTTTCCTAAACCCGCTTACTCTTACAAAACCTAGAAAATGCTCCCTTGTAGGTGATGAGAGAAGCTTGAAGGATCCTGTTAACTCCCTTTGCTGCTGCTTCCAGGCTTTGGAGAACATCTGGGCTTCCTGAGTTATGTGAGTGAGAGCCACTTGACATGCTGTCTGTGTTTTTCCCTAGGGTCAAGGACGATGCTGCAGCACATATTGCATCCCTCAAAGCATCTCATGAGAGGGAAATAGAGAAACTCCTTTGCCAAAATGCAATAGAAAATTCCTCTTCCAAAGTAGCTGAACTGAATCGCAAAATCGCAACTCAGGAGGTAACTGGCCTTTCTAAGACTTTAATGGTGTATTTTTAAGACTGATGACAGAATATGATTTAACGTGGAGATGTTCTAACCTTGTATTTTTTTAGGCTGATGATACAATTGGAAAATAATTATTGGCTTAATTTTATGCATATAGAAGAGATACTATTACTATATATTTAACATTTTACCTTAAAATTATGCCCTATAAATAAGTGTTTATGCAGAAAGATCTATACGACAAGAACTTCAGGTCTCTGAAGAAGGAAATCAAAGAAGACCTCAGAAAATGGAAAAATCTGCCATGCTCGTGGATTGGCAGGATTAATATAGGTAAAATGGCCATCTTGCCAAAAGCAATATACAGATTCAATGCAATCCACATCAAAATCCCAACTCAGTTCTTCACAGAGTTAGAAAAAGCAGTTCTCAAATTTATCTGGAATAGCAAAAAACCCAGGATAGCTAAAACTATTCTCAACAGTAAAAGAACTTCTGGGGGAATTAGTATCCCAGACCTCAAGCAATACTGCAGAGCAATAGTGTTAAAAACTGCATGGTATTGGCACAGGGACAGGCAAGTGGACCAGTGGAATAGAATTGAAGACCCAGAAATGAATCCACACACCTATGGTCACTTGATCTTCAACAAAGGAGAGAAAAACATCCAGTGGAAAAAAAAGAGCCTTTTCAACAAATGGTGCTGGTTCAACTGGAGGTCAGCATGCAGGAGAATTCGAAATGATCCATTCTTATCTCCTGGTACTAAGCTCAACTCCAAGTGGATCAAGGACCTCCACATAAAACCAGACACACTGAAACTAATAGAAAAGAAACTAGGGAAAACCCTTGAGGACGTAGGCACAGGGGAAAAGCTCCTGAACATAACACCAATAGCTTATGCTCTAAGATCAAGAATTGGCAAATGGGATCTCATAAAATTACAAAGTTTCTGTAAGGCAAAGGACACTGTCAAAAGGACAAAACGGCAACCAACAAATTGGGAAAAGATCTTCACCAACCCTACATCCAATAGAGGGCTAATATCCAATATATACAAAGAACTCAAGAAGTCAGACCCCAGGGAACCAAATAACCCTATTAAAAATGGGGTACAGACCTAAACAAAGAATTTTCACCTGAAAAAATTCGAATGGCCAAGAAGCACCTTAAGAAATGCTCAACATCATTAGCCATTAGGGAAATGCAAATCAAAACAACCCTGAGATTTCACCTCACACCAGTCAGAATGGCTAAGGTTAAAAACTCAGGAGACGGCAGGTGTTGGCGAGGATGTGGAGAAAGGAATACATTTCTCTTATCTCCCTCTAATGGGCAGTCACAGATGGCTGAGATATGTCTAGCTGAGTAGGACCTTATCACTCAGGCTTGCCTGTTGACCTCCCTCTCTCCACCCCAAGTCCCGAAGTCCCACATGCACTCTTCCTGCTCGTTACTGTTCATCATAGAACAAATAATGACGCCAACCAGTGAGGCACTAGGGATAAAGTAGTGAACAGAGACACACAGCTCAACCCATAGGAAGCACAGCTTCAACAGCTGTGATAAGGAAAACTGGCAAGACACTAATATTTCCTGAGGTTGCTACCCTCCTTGGATGACAAGGACTTTGAATATCTGTGGCTGTTTTCTGTACTGTCAGGCTAAAAATAGAGCTTTATACAGCATGGTTTAAAACAGTGTCTAAGAAAGGAACCGTAAGCATGGCTCACGGAGCTAAGTGTTTCTTCTGCTCCTCATCCTTCCTACAGACTTCTATGTCGATAAGACAGGCTTCAGGGCAAGGTTCAAGACATCCGTGCCTTCCTGCCCTCTCCCACCTGTAACCACTTCCTACCCTTCTAGTTACCACACACACAAAAATAAACCTTCATTGATTCATTGGGGAAATTTAAATAAGGACAGATTAAATCTTCAGATGCAAAACTGCTATTAGATCATTTCTATTGGAGAAATGCCCCATCCCCATTCCAAGGAGGCATGTGCTGAAACATTTGTGGGATGAAATGCAAGGGAGTCAGGACAGTTCTCTTAATGTAGTGAGACATGTTAAATGTTTTTTCTGAAACATTTTTCAAAGTAGCACTCAAGGTAGCCCTGCAAATCCTCTCCAGGTGTCAGAAGGCGGCTGGCATTGCACCACCACCACCACTGTGACTTGCAGAGATAGTCTGGGACAGTGAGAGAGTAGTGTTGTAATACGGGAGTAACATGTATAATGTATTTTCCTGAGATGTTAGATGTAATACTGCAAAATAGTAAGTTCCATGGAAGTTGGTGCCATCCCCTCGTTACAACAGTGAAGGTCAAATGTCACAGAGAAGAGAGCTGGGCCTCTCCACGTTCTTAGAGTGTTTGGTAGAAGTCTGTTCACAGAGTCCAGTTTCTTTATCTAAAATTATGAACTTGCCATTTTTAGTTCACAGATATTATAACTTATCTTTAGTTAATAACCTTTTAATTAAGAAAAAGCTAATATCCTACTTATCCAGAAAGTATGATGCTAATCCTGTAATTTCTAAAGCTTACACTTTACAGAAGTTTACTTCTAAAGTTTTTTTTCAGTCCTGAGTTGGCTTTCTTATATGATCTACAGAGTTTAGCCAAATAATTCTTCGACCCTGCTCAGTTTCCAAGATCAGATGAGGTCAGGCTCATTGGTTGTATGGCTGGAGACTAACTCTGTCCTAATTCCCTAGGTACTTCTAAAACATTTCCAAGGTCAAGTCAGTGAGCTGCAGGGTAAGCAGGAATCTCTTGCAGTTTCTCAAGTTCGAGAAGAAATCCTACAGAAACAGGTAAGAAATAGCCAAAATACTGGATTAAATAATTTCTTAGGGATATCAGTTATGTTCATGTATAGATATTTTTCAAACAAAAAGCACATACTAACATAACCTTGAAATCTTTGTCACATATAGTAAATTTAATAGTAACTTAATATAAAGTCTGCTTTCTAAAATATAATCAGTTTAGAAATGAAAACCCAAATCTGTTCTAATATGACTTACACAGTACAAGCCTCATATGACTTTAATCAGTAGATCTTGTAGCTTTAA
This sequence comes from Apodemus sylvaticus, assembly GCF_947179515.1. Taxonomy (NCBI): domain Eukaryota; kingdom Metazoa; phylum Chordata; class Mammalia; order Rodentia; family Muridae; genus Apodemus; species Apodemus sylvaticus. Next base: position 41,455,203 of record NC_067478.1, read on the forward strand.
TGTGCCTATACAGGGTTCCTAAGCAAAACTGCTAACAGAGCCACCCCTCAAGATCCAGAGTTCCTTCCCCAAAAGCCTGGGACATCAAAGACCTGTTACTACATGGCTCCTGAGAATGGTGGTGTTTATAGTTACTGTGGAAAGTAGGCAGACTCCAGACAGAGTACAGATGCGGTCACAGCGATCCCTGGGCGGGACTTTAGCAGCACCAACCTAATAACAAACACTGAGAAGCCAAAGGCCCAGAGTAGGCCTAAAGCCAGCACACAGAATGCTGTTTGTCGATCTAACCCTAGTCCCTCTCATAAACTGCCTGACATAAACCAACATGTCCCTCTAGCTGGCAGAAACCAGTCCCAAAAGCCAAGCTATCAACACATGAGAATAAAATGGAGAAATGTAACCATTTGTAAAATTGTTAACTCCCCCGTCCTTTACCCTGACTTGAGTAGCAAGACTTATAAGCCCTGGTGTGACCTCTGCCTGTGAGTCTCCTCCAGCAGATGGTGAAAAAAAGACAACTAAACCATGGCTTCTTAAGATCCACAGCCACATACTACAGGTATCAAAGAAGTGAATTTGTTTTTTTTTTTTAAAATGTGGAACATTTTTTTTTATTTGATATATTTTTTATTTACATTTCAAATTATTTCCCCTTTCCTAGCCTCCCCACTCAACTTCATTAGTCATTAGGGAAATGCAAATCAAAACAACCCTGAGATTTCACCTTACACCAGTCAGAATGGCTAAGATTAAAAATTCAGGAGACAGCAGGTGTTGGAGAGGGTGTGGAGAAAGAGGAACACTCCCCCAATGCTGGTGGGGTTGCAAATTGGTACAACCACTCTGGAAAGCAGTCTGGCGGTTCCTCCAAAAACTGGGCACCTCACTTCCAGAAGATCCTGCTATACCACTCCTGGGCATATACCAAGAAGTGAGTTTTACATTTTGTTTTCCTTCTGGTGATCAAAATTTGTAAAGGAAGAGACAGTGAAAGACTTTACCTTCCCCTCTAATCTGAGAATCCAGCCATGTAGCTCACGCCTGTAAGCTTAGCACTCTGTAGACTCAGGCCATCCCAGGCTACATACAGAGGGAGGCCTTGTTTCAAAAAGCCAGAGAAAGAAAGGGAAGGAGGGAAGGAGGGAGGGAGGGAAGGGGTGGGTGGACGGATAGGGAAAATTGGCTTTAGTGAGAATTTTGATGTTATTCTGGCTGCTGCCAGCTTCCCTAGGACCCCATCCACAGGTTCCAGGAAGAGTCAGGTTTCCCAGAAAGCCTTGTGAGTCTCTAGAAACTATCCAGGAAATAATGTCCATCAGTTCTGTGAGTGCTTAGCTGGGACAGGCTCCAGTAACAAACAACAGATTAATTAGATTCAAGAAAAGCAAACACATTGATTGGCACTCAACAGTGCTGAGCAGGCAGGAGAAAGTTCCGTAGAAAGTGCCTACGCAGAGGCTTAGAGCGATCCCGTCAGCAAGTGAACCTGTGTGGACACAATGGGACACGGAAAAGCCACTGGACTTCAAAAGTGGGGGACAGTGGAAAAGAATAAATTGAAGAAAACTTTCAGAGTGAGGTTTGATTTCAGACTCATCTGATGTCTTCTTCGCTGGGCTGATAGGAGCCAAGCTATTGTCAGTAAAAGATCCTACCTTAAACGTCATCGTGATTATCATCCACTGTCAAACCTGTCAAAGAAGTACATGTTAGGATTCAGCTTTCTGCAGCACTCACAGTCATCACACGGTGTCACCAGGCGCACCATCATAGGCATAGATGGAAAACCACCGCTGCTCATTGGCTGAGGGACCCTTTGATTCTAGGAAATTTAAATGTGTGCGTGTACACGCACACACACACACACACACACACACACACACACACACACTTGTTTGCATCTCCTTGCTCAAGAAGCACACAGAATCATTTAGCTTGTTAGCCATAAACATTTAGCTTGTAGGACCTCACTGAATTGAAGTAAAGCTTTTAGAACAAGTAATGGCAGGAAATAGATGTTTATGTTTGCAGGGCCAAAAGGCAAGGTCAGTTTTAACTTGATAATTTATTGACACAGTGATGACTAAGCAGTTCGTATTGTAAGAGTAGCCAAGATATTTGAAAATAGAAATTAATTATTTTACTGTTTTGTGCTGCTATAAAAGCATCCTGAGGTTTGATGATTTATAAAAAGCATTGTTAATGCAAACATCCAAGAACATCAGCCAGCAGCTGATGAAGCCTTTATACTACATATCCCGTGGTAGAAGATAGAAGGGCAGGGGAGGGCCAAACATACTTTGCTAATGGCCTATTTCCAAAATAACTCACCTATTCCTTCACTAACAACTCCACCCACTCAGGAACTAGGGAGGACACAGGGACAGCTAAGCAGCTGCAGGGTGTGTGTAAGCCCTGTCCCGCTAGGGCTCCATAGCCACTGTCTGCTGATAGAGATGTGATGTGCTCTGAGTGTGGGTACCTGCTGCTTTTTAGGGAGTTCAGTTGCCGGAGCTGCTGTAGCACTGCTATTATCTGAGGTATTCCATCTCAATTTGAAGGGGAAATGAACTGTTCCCCCTCTAAACTCCAGGAATTATCTAAGCTGAACTATTGCCGTAATAAACTAGGTAGTGACAGAGCTCAGCTTCCCTGTTTCTCAGGGGTCGCAGACCTGTGAGCTACTACCCAGCATGCGAAAGCAGCTCGTTCATGTATTTTACTTTGTATTCTAGTTGCTCAGGGAAAAATTAAATCCCAGTCATTTTGCATAGCCACGAATGAAGGTGCACTATACCTTAAACAGGTCAGTTCTATTGCTCTTGCTAGTTTGTATTTGTAAAAGTACTTTATCAGGACTATCAGAAAGCTGTGACTCAGAAGATTTCAAATTATAGTTGAAGCAAATCCCTGCAGTGTCCATGGGAATTTACTTCTCCCACTTAGGTTGCCACTGCCAGGGCTCTGAAAGGGCTTTCTATAGACAGCACGCTCGTCCCAAGCCTCTGGGCCTGACAACATTCCTATCTGTGTCCCATTTGTTAGGAATGTGACTACAACATTAGTGCCAACCCCACCAGCACTTCTTCCCTGTGACCTGAGAACCTCCCCATCCATGCTCAGGACTGTAAATAGCATAGACACAAGCCCTCACAGAACCCTCAACTATGTTCATGACTCACTCTGCACGCTAGACTATGGAGGTGCTCCTGGACAGGCCATGCTGACACAGTCACTGCCGAGGAAATCGCAAAGACATACTGTAAGATCATCTACAACAGAATCCAAATCATCTACCCAACTGATATCCTATGTCACATCTAACTGGAAGAAAAAGAAGCTTTCCAGTGAAAGCTACTCCTAAAAATTGAGGAAGACAACCACGTTGGGTTCAGTGGCACTAATACCAGAACACGAGACATGAAATAGTATACCTCTACAGAAACATGATTGTCCAGAATTCCCATTTTGAAAGATACTTATAAAATGCCTGAAAAATAATTCAAACTAATGATCGTAAGGAAATTCATACAAGAGAATATAGGAAACTAGAAGAAGAAATAAGAACAATTCCAAATATGAATGAAAAATTTACCAAAGAAATAAGAGACTGTAAATGAAGAGGAGGTAGTCCCTGAAGCCGGTGGAGCAGCATGACATCAGCCGGGGTTTGCAGGGTGGGCGCTGCTGAAGGGAAAGACTCAGCATCAAAATTCTGTTTGATAAAATATTCAGCTATTTCCCAAATCTTCTAAGAAATCAAAGGATCACCCTCCCCAACTAGATTCAGCAACAACAAGGACCCTCACTAGGGCATATTACAGTCAACCTGTTAAAGAAAGAAAATTCTAAAATTCTGAGTTTTCCAAGATGAAAGCATCAGGTTACCAAGATTTGAAAGAAATCCCAGTAGACAGAAATATTTCTGGTGGTCAGTATATCTGGTGAATTCTTTAAAAAATATATCTGTTAAAAGTAATTTAAAGGAATTCAGTAAAATTGTAGGATATAAAAATCAACATACAGGGTCTAGCGAGATGACTTAGCAATTAAGAGCACTGGCTATTCTTCTAGACCTGAGTTCAAATCCCAGCAACCACATGAAGGCTCACAACAGTCTGAAACTCCACCTCTAGTGACAATCAGGGTGAAGCACCCTCTCCCTGAAGTAGAGTAACTATTAATTATTAATATAGCTGAGACTTTGCTTGACATTATTTTATAGCTACTGAGCATAGATTAAATATTCAGTATATGCTAATGTTCAAGATAGAAATTAGAAGCTATAAAAATCACATATACTCCCACTGTTGTTACCCACTTTCCCATTCCCATAGGGGTACAAACAGTGTGGAGGTGCGGTCATTTGTGTATGGATGGATGTGATTTTTAAATTTAAAAGTACGTCTTTACCAAAGCGTATATTTAAATAGATTTTTTTCTGCTGGCACGGCTCCATTCGCTGTTTCTTATACCATTAAACAAGACTGACAACAACAGAAACAAGTATGCATTGTGCGGTCTGAATGAACTATGCCAAGAACATAGGTTAATTTACTGATGCTAATCATAACCAATGTGTAAGCACTGTTTTTCCCATTATAAAGATGAAACTTATGCCAGGAAAATGAAGTAATTTTACCATTGTTACTAGCCAGCGTACAGAAAGAAATGCTAGCACTGAGCCCATCGGTAGTAGAAAAATCAAGGTTCTAGAAATTCTGAGGACAAAGGAAAGTCTCTTGTGGACCTTAATTTTGTGGCTCAGACAGAAAATGAGTATGAATGTAATAAGCTGAGACAGCTATCTTGAAGATTTAGCACGAACGTGCTGTGGATTGCCAGTCGTGTTCTTGCAGTCAGTGGCATCCGCTGTAGGAATCCTGGCACCCACCTCTGAGGAGTTCTCCCCAGCCTGCAGAGCCTTGTCCTCCTTAGAATTCTCATTTACTTTTGGCTTCCAAAGACCGAGCATGTGCTGCAGGTGTAGTATCACATAAGATGGCAGTGACTTAGGATGAAAAATTATTTTCTAACCATAAAAAGTTGGTGAGGAAGTAGTGATGTAGCTCAGAGGTAAAGGGGTCACACTGGGGTGCATGAGGCCCCGACACTCCCAAAAATAAGTTTACAAAATTGAAATATTTGACCATCCATTCTGTATATAATGACTCCATCAGCTTTTTGTTCAGTCATCATGCCTGCAGTTTTTTCCTAAATAACTTTTAGTAGTCATTGTATGGTGGATACCATGTATGTGCCCAGCATGAGCTCCTCCCTAAGCTTTCTCAGACCACTGTGGCTCAGGACCACTTGTTTCTATAGTAACTGTGACACCATCAGGATGTCTCTCATTTAAGACACTTACATTGCCTCTGATTTAATATGCGTTTGTGCTCACTCTTTTTCTTACCAATTTAGGGAAGATGGAGAAAGCAGTATTGTTATTATTAGGTGATAGGTATTTTATGTAAGAGGTGAGTGATTGATGTGTCCGTCTATCCATCTTCATTTTCTTATTCTTCCCTTTGCTACAGCAATTAGCTAAACCAGATTTCCGATAGAACTTCCTACTATATGATAGGAAAAATGCAGTTAATTGTTTGACTATAAAATCGCTTAAACTCCCTCCATTTTATTCCTATTATTAAAGTCTTACCATTTCTCTGTGGTAAGAAAATAACAGGTGCTGCAATGACTAACCCCGTGAAGGCAAGGACTGTGCCTTCGTCTGTCTGCATCTGAGGTCCTGAAGGAGCAGTCAACTAACACGCACGCACGCACGCACGCATGCACGCACGCACGCACTCATGCACCACCACCACCACCCCTGCCATTCTCTTCTGGCAAGCAGATCTTTATCTGTGAAGCAAATTACCAACATTATAAAGTGATATAGGGGTCATCAGAGAATTAGAAATAAAATTACCAAGTTCTTTTCTGTGTGTTGAACACTGCAGTGCTGCCTGACTGCATTGTATGATAACCATAAAGCACATTAGAGCTGAAAAAAGCACTCGCTCACTTGAACCCGGAACAGTGATGAGAGGGAAGTAGGCCCCATCTGGAACCAATTGGAATGGAAGGTCAGCTCGGCTAGAATTACCCTTTGCTTCTCGGATATGAAAATGGAAGCTATTAATTTCTAGATGGATCCAAGGTGCCACTTGAAAAATCTAGTACAAATATTCTTGATTTTTTGAGATTATCTATTTGAAAATAATTGTTTCCTTGTGATTGTGGTTTTTCAATTCCTACTTTGATTTTAGATTACAAAACTCTTGGAAGAATTGAAAGAAGCCAAAGAAAACCACACACCAGAGATGAAGCATTTCATGGGCTTAGAAAGAAAGATCAAGCAGATGGAGACAAGGCATAGGCAGAGAGAGCAGGAGCTCCAGCAGGTAAAGCAGGGGTGCGTGTGTGCGCTACTGCAGCACCTTGTGGGTAAGCAGGGCTATGTACTACCGCAGCACCTTGTGGGTAAGCAGGGCTGTGCACTACCGCAGCACCTTGTGGGTAAGCAGGGGTGTGCACTACCGCAGCACCTTGTGGGTAAGCAGGGGTGTGCACTACTGCAGCACCTTGTGAGTAAGCAGGGGTGTGCACTACCGCAGCACCTTGTGACTAAGCAGGGGTGTGCACTACCGCAGCACCTTGTGGGTAAGCAGGGCTGTGCACTACCGCAGCACCTTGTGGGTAAGCAGGGGTGTGGACTACCGCAGCACCTTGTGAGTAAGCAGGGGTGTGCACTACCGCAGCACCTTGTGAGTAAGCAGGGCTGTGCACTACCGCAGCACCTTGTGAGTAAGCAGGGCTGTGCACTACCGCAGCACCTTGTGGGTAAGCAGGGCTGTGTACTACCGCAGCACCTTGTGGGTAAGCAGGGCTGTGCACTACCGCAGCACCTTGTGGGTAAGCAGGGGTGTGCACTACCCCAGCACCTTGTGGGTAAGCAGGGCTGTGCACTACCGCAGCACCTTGTGAGTAAGCAGGGGTGTACACTACCGCAGCACCTTGTGGGTAAGCAGGGCTGTGCACTACTGCAGCACCTTGTGGGTAAGCAGGGCTGTGCACTACCGCAGCACCTTGTGGGTAAGCAGGGCTGTGCACTACCGCAGCACCTTGTGGGTAAGCAGGGCTGTGCACTACCACAGCACCTTGTGGGTAAGCAGGGCTGTGCACTACCGCAGCACCTTGTGGGTAAGCAGGGGTGTGCACTACCGCAGCACCTTGCCTAACTGTGGGTTTTCCATCCCTACCAAAGGTTTCCTTGGGTGTTCCCATTGTCTTTTTTTTAACTTACATATCTTATATATATGTATATGTAGTCTTCATGTATGTCTGCACTCTAGAAGAAACATCAGATCCCATGGGCTGCAGTTATTATAAATGGCAGTGAGCTGCCGTGTGCTGGAACTGGACCTCAGGACCTCTGAAAGAGCAGCCGGTGCTCTTAACCACTGAGTCACCTCGCCAGTGCCCACCCCTCATCATCTTCCTAGGCAGAAATCCTGTCAGCTGGGGCCCCATCAACACAACCTAATTTAACATTTTTCCTCACTCCAAATACAGCCACACTGGGGGTTAGAGCTGCATCATGGTTTTGAGAGATGGTGGGGCATTCAACCCATAACAAATAGTGAGAGATTTACAGAAACCTTTGGAGACGAACAGATACATTAAGCTTCATGGTTGGGTTGGTCTGAGTTTTCCCCAGGAGGCCCTGAGTATGCCTGGGTAGTATTTATTGTCCTAGTCTATAACACTGCTAACTGTTCCTCATTTCCACTATGACTTGGAACAGTAATGTGAATTTTCATATTTTCAGATAATACAGCAAACACGCCAAGTTGTAGAAACTGAGCAAAACAAGGAAGTTGAGAAGTGGAAACGACTTGCACAGTTAAAGAATCGGGAGCTGGACAAGTTCCGCACGGAGCTGGACTCCATACTGGACGTTCTGCGGGAGCTGCACCGACAGGGCGTCGTGGTCCCCGTTGCTCTTGCGGGTGAAGAAAGCACCGCAGAGTTTTAGTCGGAACTTGGATCTGAGTGACCTCATTGGAAGACAGATGAAAATGTGCCGCTGTCAGGACCACACAGCCACGCGTGACCACCACCAGAGTAACATGTCAGAATAAACTGCCATGAACCAACAAGGAAAGAACAGACATCTTGATTTATCTTACTGAAAACCATTAAACATTTGAAATGACTTATGAGCAGGTTCCATAATGTCAGAAGACCATGACGAGCAAGGCGGACTGTGGACGGGGCTGGGCGGACCGTGGACGGGGCTGGGCGGACCATGGATGGGCTGGGCGGACTGTGGACGGGCTGGGCGGACCGTGGACGGGCTGGGCGGACTGTGGACAGGCTCGCTCCCAGGCTACAGACGAAGAAGAAGGTGCACATCCTCAGCACATTTATAGATCACATTACTTCGAATTTTCTGTCAGACAGGAAGTTCGCTCTTTCTCATGAAACAGGTAGATGAGTGAGAGCCTCATGCTGGGGACAGTCTCGTCAGCTGTCAGCTGAGCTGTGGAGTGTCCTCAGGCGTTTAGATGACAGTTGTAACTTCTGTACAGGGAAACAGCAAGTTCTCCAGGGCCTTTTGCACCTGATACAAAGTGACAAGTAATGGCATAGTTTGATGTGTCCATTACTGGAGGGCAGATCTCATAAATGACAATTGGAATTTTGGGCAGCTCTTAAGTATATAGAAAATACACGAACTTTTTCCTTTTCTGTTGAAAAATATTATGTCCATTAGAAAAATAAAAATGTGCTTAAAAATAGCTAGTTTATTTTATAATCCCATTTGTAAAAGTAGGTCAGACGTGTGTGATTTCTGTAAAGGAAAGCTGCCGCCAGTGTGTTTTCAAGTGTCTGTCTCTGGAGACGGGGCTGTCCAGAGATGCATTTGGTGTCTGCACTGCACGCTGCGCTCCGGGTGATGTGTGGAGGAAGAGGCGGTGACAGGAACACGCCTGAGCTCCGGACAGTATGACAAGAGCTGCACAGCGAGTTTTAATTTTTAGTCAGTTTAAAATGTAAAAAGAAACTGTGAACTAAGTCTTTAGAGTGTATTTTACATTAGTAGCCCATCTTGATTTAGATGACATTCCCACTGCCCATGCCAGTAAATGCAGTCCTGAAATAATACTTGTAAAGTAAAACATTTCGTGAGGAACGGGTGAGCAAATCTTAGTGAACTCAGGAGCAGAGGTTGTGAAGTAGATCACCTGGTTAGAAGAAGTGTAATTGTCCTAATGCCAGCATTTTGTAATGTGTTTTCTTTCTGAGAGGGAAGTAAAAAAAGCATTATCATTTTCAATTTTTTCATGTACAACATTTCAAAATTATAATACAAATAATTTATTTTATTATTTAGGTGTTTTGTGTTTCTCAGTATTCTTGCCTCTGCATCCATAGTTCCTGTCTCCCTTTGTCCTTGACTGAGTCTGTATATGAGCCATTAAAAGAACCAAGCTGGTTCTAAACCACAAGGGAAACTTGCAGAAACCCTCAGTGTGGACGAGGTGAAGCCAAGTGCAAGCGCATTATTTCTGTGTCTACACAGGAGCCCTGCATCACGCGGGGGCCCAGCCTGCACAGACACTTTTGCCTTGAGGAATGGGGATTAGAATATCCAGGAGCGGTTGCAGTCATGCCAGCCTCATCTGCCTTAAACAGTCTAGCCTTGTAAGCTGCGGCTGCTGTTCCTGTTAGAGGATACATGAGAGAGGTGGTGGGCGTACCACAGATGCGCTCAATGAGGGGAGGGGAGGGGGTTCAGAGGGCCCCTTGTGCTTCCTGTGTGGTCCTTGCTGGGTGGAGGCATCCGGGCTTTATTGACACAGATGGAAAGAAGGCTGTGGTGGAGCTGATGGATTCCAGTGAGCTCTGTCTTCCATTTTGGCAGTCCAGGGAAAATGATCCAGAACACCATAGATACCAGGCAAGGGCCCTTTTATTGTTTTGAGACAGTCTTGCTGCATGACCCAAGTTTAACTCAAACTTAAATCCTCCTGCCTCAGTCTCCTTAGTGCTGGGGCTGTGTATCACCCAAGTGACCTTCTGAAGAGTACTTGGTAGTAGTGGTGGTACTGGGTTTTGAGACAGGATCTCCTCTAATCTAGTGCTGCTATTTGAATCCAGGGCTTTGTGCATGGTAGAAAAGCACTCTGTTGACTGAGCTACAAACCTAACTTTTTGAGTTCTTTATTCAAAGGCCATGACAGAAGCTGGGCAGTGGTGGTGCACGCCTTTAATCCCAGCACTTGGGAGGCAGAGGCAGGTGGATTTCTGAGTTCGAGGCCAGCCTGGTCTACAGAGTGAGTTCCAGGATAGCCTTGCATTGACTGAAATATTAATGACCTCTCCTAGGTGAGGCCTTCTAGGTAAGGCAGGTGCTGAGCCAGGCGGCACTTGGTTAACTTGAGGCGGGGAGCCACCAACCATGGCAGCTTCTCTTCCTGTAACTGGGACCTTAGTCCCAGCAAGCTCCCAAAGGTGATATGCGAACCTACAAGGAGGTGTGACTTTTCTCATTTATACAGGTATAATCCAAGGGACTAATAGTGAAAAAATGACATATAAAGTAACAAAACTTACTGATATACACCTGCAAAAGCAGAGATTCCGGATAAAGAGCTCATCAGGCTGGGGATGTGGCTCAGTCAACAGAGTGCTTGCCTAGCATGGTTCACATCCCAGTGCTGGACTAGAGGATTTGCATTGCAGAGTTAGAAAGGGCTCCCAAAAGTTTGTTTGACTGAAACTGAAACGTGGGTCAATCAAAAAAATTGGAAACATTTAGGGGATGTTACCATGTAATTGTCAGTTAACTATTAATATACAGCAGGGCACAGGAGACCACTGGGCTAGCCCACATACTTAGGCAGGCTTCATGCATTTTTTTAAACAGGCAGCTTCCTGTGAGACATTTTTTTCCATTCTGATAACTGACAGGCCTATTTGGATTAATTCCAAATAATCATGCTATCAGTTCATAACGCCTTGTCTCCATTCAGTGCCTGAGAAACATTGCAGATCCTCTTTTTCTGACTAAAAGTAATACCGACAGGACATGTTAGAAAGAATCAAAGAAAAATATATATGAATGTGTAAGAATAGTGATGTTCTTCCAGGGAAGGCCTCAGCCAAGTCCTTGTTGCTTCCACTGTCCTGTGTGATATTTTAAGTTTTTAGAAGTGGTATTGTAATTATTCTCTGCCCTTTAGTACTGCAAATTATAATAAGCAATTATAGTCCTTGCCTTGCACTTAGCCCATCACCTGTAAAACTGGAGTGTTACCAGGAACATGGAAGATAGGCATTTGATTAGGTCATCCTAATTAAGCCTGCTAATAATTTCTTAACTCTTAATAGTTTCACTACTTTTTTTTTGTTTTGTTTTTTATAATTACCATTTTTAATAAAATATTTAAAAAGGACAAAGCTATATATATATATATATATATATATATATATATATATATATATATATATTTTACAGACACAGTCTTATTTTTTACTTTGATGTAGAGTAAGGAGGGTGAACAGTACACAAGGCAATTTAAAACTTTAATACTTTTCAATAATTTTTCTGGAAACACTCAGGAGATGAGATGTGACATTAAGAACTATTGAGCAGAGTATCAACTTTATTTTTATTTATTTATTCTTTTTTTTTTGCATCTCTATCTACCATTTCCTCTGTAGAGCACTGAGATGCATACCACTGCATCTGACTTTTTTTTTAATATTTTTATTTTCTATATTCTTTGTTTACATTCCAAATGATTTCCCATTTCCCAGATCCCCCCTCCCCATATGTCCCATAAACCTTCTCCAATCACCTCCCTCCTTTTTCTCTGTCCTTATATTCCCTTCCCATGCTAGATCAATCCTTTCCAGGATCAGGACCCTCTCCATACTTCTTCATGGGAGTCATTTGTTATGCAATTTGTGCCTTGGGTATTCAGGGCTTCTGGGCTAATTAATATCCACTTATCAGAGATTGCATTCCATGTGTATTCTTTTATGATTGGGTTACCTCACTTAGGATGATATTTTCCAGATCAAACCATTTGCCTAAAAATTTTGTGAATTCATTGTTTCTAATTGCTGAGTAGTATTCCATTGTGTAAATACACCACATTTTCTGTATCCATTCTTCCTTTGAGGGGCATCTGGGTTCTTTCCAGCTTCTGGCTATTATAAATAAGGCTGCTATGAACATAATGAAGCATGTGTCTTTATTGCATGCCAGGGAATCCTTTGGGTATATGCCCAGGAGAGGTATAGCAGGGTCCTCTGGAAGTCTCATGTCCAGTTGTCTGAGGAACCTCCAGACTGATTTCCAAAGTGGTTGTACCATCTTACAGCCCCACCAGCAGTGGAGGAGTGTTCCTCTTTCTCCACATCCTCGCCAGCACCTCCTGTCTCCTGAGTTTTTGACCTTAGCCATTCTGAGTGGTGTAAGGTGAAATCTCAGGGTTGTTTTGATCTGCATTTCCCTAATGACTAATGATGTTGAGCACTTCTTAAGGTGCCTCTCGGCCATCCGAATTTCTTCAGGTGAAAGTTCTTTGTTAAGATCTGTACCCCATTTTTAATAGGGTTATTTGGTTCCCTGGGGTCTAACTTCTTGAGTTCTTTGTATATATTGGATATTAGCCCTCTATCAGATGTGGGGTTGGCGAAGATCTTTTCCCAATTTGATGGTTGCCGTTTTGTCCTTTTAACAGTGTCCTTTGCCTTATGGACTTTGTAATTTTATGAGGTCCCATTTGTCAATTCTTGATCTTAAAGCATAAGCTATTGGTGATCTGTTCAGGAACTTTTCCCCTCAAGGGTCTTCCCCAGTTTCTTTTCTATTAATTTCAGTGTGTCTGGTTTTACATGGAGGTCCTTGATCCACTTGGAGTGAAGTTTATTACATGGAGATAACATGGAGATAATAATCAATTCACATTCTTCTGCATGCTGACCTCCAATTGGTCCAGCACCATTTGTTGAAAAGGCTATCTTTTTTCCACTGGATGTTTTTGGCTCCTTTGTCGAAGATCAAGTGACCATAGGTGTGTGGATTCATTTCTGGATCTTCAATTCTATTCCATTGGTCCACTTGTCTGTCACTGTGCCAATACCATGCAGTTTTTAACACTATTGCTCTGTAGTATTGCTTGAAGTCAGGGATACTGATTCCCCCAGAATTTCTTTTGTTGTTGAGAATAGTTTTAGCTATCCTGGGTTTCTTGTTATTCCAGATGAATTTGAGAATTGCTTTTCCTAACTCTGTGAAGAACTGAGTTGGGATTTTGATAGGGATTGCATTGAATCTATAGATCGCTTTTGGCAAGATGGCCATTTTAACTATATTAATCCTGCCAATCCAAGAGCATGGCAGATTTTTCCATTTTCTGAGGTCTTCTTCGATTTCCTTCTTCAGAGACCTGAAATTCTTGTCATACAGATCTTTCACTTGTTTGGTTAGAGTCATACCAAGATACTTTATATTGTTTGTGGCTATTTTGAAGGGTGTCGTTTCCCTAACTTCTTTCTCAGCCTGCTTATCCTTTGAGTATAGGAAAGCAACTGATTTGCTTGAGTTGATTTTATAACCAACCACTTTGCTGAAGTTGTTTATCAGCTGTAGGAGTTCTCTGGTGGAGGTTTTCAGGTCACTTAAGTAGACTACCATGTCATCTGCAAATAGTGATAATTTGAGTTCTTCCTTTCAAATTTGTATCCCCTTGACCTCCTTATGTTGTCTAATTGCTCTAGCTAGAATTTCAAGTACTATATTGAAAAGATATGGAGAGGACAGCCTTGTCTAGTCCCTGATTTTAGTGGGATTGCTTCAAGTTTCTCTCCATTTAGTTCAATGTTGGCTACTGGTTTGCTGTATATTGCTTTAATGATGTTTAGGTATGGGCCTTGAATTCCTGTTCTTTCTAATGCTTTTAGCGTGAAAGGATGCTGGATTTTGTCAAATGCTTTTTCTGCATCTAATGAGATGATCAAATGGTTTTTTCTTTGAGTTTGTTTATGTAGTGGATAGCATTGATGGATTTCCTTATATTGAACCATCCCTGCATCCCTGGGATGAAGCCTACTTGATCATGATGGATGATCGATTTGATGTGTTCTTGGATTCGGTTGGCAAGAATTTTATTGAGTATTTTTGCATCAATATTCATAAGAGAAATTGGCCTGAAGTTCTCTTTCTTTGTTGGATCTTTGTGTGGTTTTGGTATCAGCGTAATTGTGGCTTCATAGAACGAGTTGGGTAGAGTTCCTTCTGTTTCTATTTTGTGGAATAGTTTGAAGAGTATTGGTGTTAGGTCTTCTATGAAGGTCTGATAGAACTCTGCACTGAAGCCATCTGGTCCCGTGCTTTTTTTGGTTGGGAGACTTTCTATGACCCTTTTTATTTCTTCAGTTGTTATGGGACTGTTTAGTTGATCTATTTGATCCTGATTTAGTTTTGGTGTTGGATATCTGTCTAAGAACTGTCCATTTCCTCCAGATTCTCCAGTTGTGTTGAGTATAGGCTTTTGTAGTTTGTTAATCTGGATACTGTCTCTGTGCCCTTTGGTCAGTCTGGCTAAGGGTTTATCTATCTTGTTGATTTTCTCAAAGAACCAGCTCCTGGTTTTGTTGATTCTTTGTATGGTTCTCTTTGTTTCTACTTGATTGATTTCAGCCCTGAGTTTGATGATCTCCTGCCTTCTACTCCTCCTGGGTGAAATAGCTTCTTTTTGTTCCAGGGCTTTCAGGTGTGTCATTAAGCTGGTAGTGTGTGCTCTCTCCATTTTCTTTTTGGAGGCACTCAGGGCTATGAGTTTTCCTCTTAGCACTGCTTTCATTGTGTCCCATAGATTTGGGTATGTTGTGTCTTCATTTTCATTGTGTTCTAAAAAGTCTTTAATTTCTTTCTTTATTTCTTCCTTGACCAAGGTATCATTGAGTAGAATATTGTTTAGTTTCCACATGTATGTGGGTTTTCTGTTGTTTTTGTTGCTATTGAAGACCACTTTTACTCCATGGTGATCTGATAGGAGGCATGGGATTAGTTCTATCTTCTTATATTTGTTGAGGTCTGTCTTGTGACCAATTATATGGTCGATTTTGGAGAAGGTACTATGAGGTGCTGAGAAAAAGGTATATTCTTTTGCTTTAGGATAGAATGTTCTATATATATCTGTTAAATCTAATTGGTCCAAAGCTTCAATTAGTTTCATTGTGTCCCTATTTAGTTTCTGTTTTCCTGATCGGTCCATTGAGGAAAGTGCAGTGTTGAAGTCACCCACAATTATTGTGTTAGGTGCAATGTGTGCTTTGAGTTTTAATAAAGTTTCTTTTATGAAAGAGGGTGCCCTTGCATTTGGAGCATATATGTTCAGGATTGAGAGTTCTTCTTGTTGTATTTTTCCTTTGACCAGCAAGAAGTGTCCCTCAGAGTCTCTTTTGATGACTTTGGGTTGAAAGTCAATTTTATCTGATATTAAAATGGCTACTCCAGCTTGTTTCCTGAGACCATTTGCTTGTAAAATTGTCTTCCAGCCTTTTACTCTAAGGTAGTGTTTGTCTTTGACCCTGAGGTGTGTTTCCTGTAAGCAGCAAAATGTAGGGTCCTGTTTATGTATCCAGTCAGTTAGTCTATGTCTTTTTATTGGGGCATTGAGTCCATTGATGTTAAGAGATATTAAGGAATAGTGATTGTTACTTCCTGTCATTTTTGACGTTATTTTTTAAATTTGATTGGTTAACTTCTTTTGGGTTTGATGAAAGGTTACTATCTTGCTTTTTCCAGGGTGAAGTTTCCCTCCTTGTATTGGTGTTTTCCTCCTATTATCTTTTGTACGGCTGGGTTTGTGGATAGATATTGGGTAAACTTGGTTTTGTCATGGAATATCTTACTTTCTCCATCTATGTTGATTGAGAATTTTGCTGGATATAGTAGTTTTGGCTGGCATTTGTGTTCTCTTAGAGTCTGAATGAGATCTGCCCAGGATCTTCTAGCCTTCATAGTCTCAGGTGAAAAGTCTGCTGTGATTCTGATAGGTCTTCCTTTATATGTTACTTGGCCTTTTTCTCTTACTGCCTTTAATATTCTTTGTTTGTTTAGTACATTTGGTGTTTTGATTATTATGTGACGGGAAGTATTTCTGTTCTGGTCCAGTCTATTTGGAGTTCTATAGGCTTCTTGTATATTCATGGGCATCTCTCTCTTTAGGTTAGGGAAGTTTTCTTCCATAATTTTATTGAAGACATTTGCTGGCCCTTTAAGTTGTAAATCTTCATTCTCATCTATGCCTATAATCCTTAGGTTTGGTCTTCTCATTGTGTCCTGGATTTCCTGGATATTTTGGGTTACAAGCTTTTTGCATTTTGCATTTTGCATTTTCTTTAACTGTTGAGTGGTTTCTATGGTATCTTCAGCATCTGAGATTCTTTCTTCTATCTCTTGTATTCTGTTGTTGATATTTGCATCTATGTCCCCTGATTTCTTCCCAAGGCTTTCTATCTCCAAAGTTGTCTCCCTTTGAGTTTTCTTAGTTGTTTCTACTTCTGATTTTAGATCCTAGATGGTTTTGCTTAGCTCCTTCACTTGCTTGTTTGTGCTTTCCTGTAATTCTTTAAGAGATTTTTGTGTTTCCTCTTTCATGACCTCAGCCTGTTGACCAAAGTTCTCCTGTATTTCTTTAAGTGTTTTTTGCGTTTCCTCATTATTGGCTTTTGTATTCTCCTGGATTTCTTTCAATGATTTTTGTGTTTCCCTTGCAAGGGCTTCTAACTTTTGATCCATTTTCTCCTGAATTTCTTTAAGTATGTCCTTCATGTGTTCCTGTACCAGCATCATGACCAGTGATTTTAAATCCAAATCTTGTTTTACTGGTGTGATGGTGTATCCAGGACATGCTGGTAAAGAAGAATTGGGTTCAGACGTTGCCATATTGCCTTGATTTCTGTTAGTGACGTTCCTGTGTTTGCCTTTTGCCATCTAGATCTCACTGGTGTTAGTTGGTCTTGTCAGTGCTGGACTCACCAGTGCAAGCTGCCCCTTCCCAGGTGGCCTCTGGTGCACAGCTGACCTCCTGCACTGCCTAGAGACAGGGTGCTGTTGCCCAGGCTGTTCAGATCCCGAAGCAGACACCTGAAGGCTCCTGCTGGGGCCTGCTGGATTCACCAGAGCACACTGACTCCTCCCAGCCGGCCTCCCGGAAGCCCCTCTTGCCTCTTGCAGGACCTGGAGATGTGGTGTTGCCGCCCAGGCTGATCTGGATCCGGAAGCGGAAGAGATGTGAGGGGTCCTGCCAGAGGCCTCAGGATTGGAACCTAAGCTCCATGCCACAGGAGCAAGCTGTGTGGTCTCCCAGACTGCCTCTGGCTGCACACCAGGTCTCCTGCACTTCCTGGAGACCAAGTGCTGTGGCCCAGGCTGTTCAGATCCCAAAGCAGACACCTGGAGGCTCCTGCAGGGGCCCGCTGGATTCACCAGAGCACACTGATTTCTCCTTGCTGGCCGCCCGGAAGCCTCTCTTGCCTCTTGCAGGACCTGGAGATGTGGTATTGCCGCCCAGGCTGATCTGGATCCAGAAGCGGAGAGATCTGAGGGCTCCCGCCAGAGGCCTCAGGACTGGAGCCTAAGCTCTGTGCCACCAGAGCAAGCTGTGCCAGTTTCACTACTCTTAAGAGAAAACTCATTGAAAAAATGCCCCAGAAGTAGGTTCAAAGCAATGACTACTCTGCCATAGCATTTTATACAGTTACATTAACTAAGCTTTCTCTATATGAGATTTGGGGTTTGTGAGACAGCATCTTGCTGTGTGATACAAGATGGCCCTGAACTCCTGGCGTTCCTCCCATCTCAACCTCCCAAGTGCTGCCATTACAGACATGCCATTCTGGATTTAAAATCTAAATGCTGTGGGGTTTTCAAACCATTAACTGAGATCGTATTTAGAGAAAAGTTCCCCCGGGGGGACTTTTCTCCTCTGACACGTGATAAGGTAGCCTGTAAGTGGTCATGACACTTTCCTAAAGATTAGTGGTGAGATGCAGGTAAGTAGGATTCCCAGTGTCCCCCAGAAGCAGTGAGCGTGGACAGGAAGCCAGAAGGGAAGCACTCATGCGTGAGCTCAACTTTGTGCTCACAGGAGAAATCATCCCCGGGTGAGTGTCACAGAGCAAGGGGAGAGTGCAGGGGGGCAGCCTCCTGTGGTTGTAGTCAGTATAAATCCTTTAAGCTCCACACAAGGCAGCCTCAACGCATGCCCATGCTACACATCACTGGGAAAGATGACCATAATTCCAAACAGCAGCAGGCTTCCAGGAGCACGGGCACACCAGCAGCTGCTCCCAAAGGGGGGGCCAAAACAGGGCTAGGAAGAGGTAAAGTAACTCGTAGGCCTGAGCCAATACCCTTGTAGCCAGAGGCTATTGGTATTGCTAAGGCTCAGACTCCCCCAAGAGTACAGAGCAGAGAGACCACCCTGTGCACATCATCATCACAGGCGGGTTAGAGTTTGGGTATTCACAATACCCAAATAATAGCCCATGATTGCTGAAGTTTTAGTAGCAGCAATGAAGACAGAGAAGTTGAATAATGAACTAAACAATGCTAAATATGTTAAGTGTCCCTAACAAGCAGGACATTGCAGTTAGGTCCTGTTGTTCCTCCCAGCCCCATGCTCCCAGAAATAAGATTCAGACTCCAACTACTTACACATACCTTGGCCTAATGGCTCTGCTCTTCTCTGGCTAGATCATATCTTAGATAACCCATTTATTTATTCTCTGACTAGATCATACCTTAGATAACCCATTTATTTACTCTCTGACTAGATCATACCTTAGATAACCCATTTATTTATTCTCTGACTAGATCATACCTTAAATAACCCACTTATTTATTCTCTGACTAGATCATACCTTAGATAACCCATTTATTTATTCTCTGACTAGATCATACCTTAGATAACCCATTTATTTATTCTCTGACTAGATCATACCTTAGATAACCCACTTATTTACTCTCTGGCTAGATCATACCTTAGATAACCCATTTATTTTCTGACTAGATCATACCTTAGATAACCCATTTATTTATTCTCTGACTAGATCATACCTTAGATAACCCATTTATTTATTCTCTGACTAGATCATACCTTAGATAACCCACTTATTTACTCTCTGGCTAGATCATACCTTAGATAACCCATTTATTTTCTGACTAGATCATACCTTAGATAACCCATTTATTTATTCTCTGACTAGATCATACCTTAGATAACTCATTTATTTATTCTCTGACTAGATCATACCTTAAATAACCCACTTATTTATTCTCTGACTAGATCATACCTTAGATAACCCACTTATTTATTCTCTGACTAGATCATACCTTAGATAACCCACTTATTTATTCTCTGACTAGATCATACCTTAGACAACCCATTTATTTATTCTATGACTAGATCATACCTTAGACAACCCATTTATTTATTCTCTGACTAGATCATACCTTAGATAACCCATTTATTTTAACCTACATTCTGCCACATGGCTGCTTACCCGTGCTCAGGTGCCAGGCCTCCATCTCCTCACTGTCTTCTCCAGCAGATCTTCCTGTGCCTGGATCTATGCCAGAAATCTTTTTCCTCCCAGATGTCCCACCTTCCATTTCCTGTCTAAACCATAGGCCATAGGCTTTTTAATTGACAGGTGATGCATCCAAACAATACACAAGATATTCTCTCTACAGGAAAGTGCCTGTCTTGGATAAGCCAAAGTGGACAAGGTAATTCTTCATGGAGAAACAAACAGGTAAATACTCAGCTAATGCCACATTCACCCACTGAAGGACAAAGGACCAATCCAAAAGTAGAGTTTTAGGCTTAAAATAGAGTATACTGCCTTGCTACCATGTATGTGCCCAGACTTGCCTGATCTTGGAAGCTTGGCATCAGGCTAGGTTAATTCTTAGGTGAGGGGGCAAATCACCACAAGCTACAGCCTTGAAACCCAGTGGAATTGCTACTCTTGAGTTTTGAAATTTATTGGTCCTTGTTACTCATGAACAGGAATTTTATACCCTGTATCTTAGACTTGTAATACCAGGAGAAAAAAAAATTCTTCTAGTTTTGCAGGTCTGAGGATGCAGATGACTTTCCCCAGACTAACATCTGGCTGAGATGGTTGAAATAATGACAATGTGCAGCTTGGACTTGATATTGTAATGGATTGAAACTCGAGCATTTGAGATCATTATATTTTACTTGGAGAATGAGCTGGGCCAAAATGACAGGGAAGGCAGGCTGCTGGCTCCTATGTCCAGGTCTCATCTCTGGAAACTAGTTCTGTGTTACCTTTCATGACAATGAAAGGCAGATGAGATCAGGAAGAGACTTGACATGAGTTATCCTCGACAATCTAATGTAACCACCAGAGTCTTGGTAAGGAAGACACAGGGCAGACAGCAAAAGAAGAGGTCATGATTCAAAGATTGAGCCACCCATAGAACCTGATGAAGGCAAGAAAATAGATTTTTCCAGAGCCTCCTACATTAGCTTTTTCTGAAAGAAATTAAGGAAAAGTGTATTTGGGCTCTGGGTTTCAAAGTCCTCGAGTCCATGGTCATTTGGTGCATCCGTTCTGGGCTTGCGGCAGTACAGCATGACAGCAGGAGTGTATGGAGAAAGAGGCTGCTCACCTAATTGTGTCCAGAGAACAGAAGGGCCAGCTTTTCAAAGCAGGCTGACAACGAGGTTCTCTACTCACTCTGTTACTATCACTTCTCTTAGTCCATTAAACTAGGAACCCACTAACTAAGCCATCATGAGTTCATAGCCCTTATAACCCAATCATGGGTTAGAGTCTTCCGGGATTCTTCCCAACTCTGGTCATTGCTATGCTGAGGACCAAGTCCTCGACCCATGAGCCCTTGGAGGCCAGCGCACATCCAAACCAGAACTTTTCTAGATGGACCACGGCCACACTAATCCTATCTAGGACTGGTTTTAGACTTGTGTACTAGGATGATAAGAAAATAAAACATGATCTGCCCTAATTTATTGTATCAGCAATGCAAAATCAACTGAGAACCAACATCCCTGTGATGCACCTGTAGCCTGCTGGGCTCAACAGAAGTTCTTGATCTTCTCACAGATCTTGTGTCTGCTGGAAGCATTTAGGAGACTGAGAGAGCCTAGCCTCTTTACTTGTAAGAGGTTGTAAAGTATTCGGGTTTTTGTGGTCCTTAACATTTAGTGTCATAAAATGATGATACACTCAGGGACATTCTTCCTTCTGTCCAGGACTCCAAGTTCTCTTCTGGCTAATTAACTTCATAATATGGTATCTCTTGAATAGCTTTCATGCATAATTAAGATGTAGTTCATATTTTCTATTTATATATAATTTAAAGAATTACATTAATACTTGTGCAAGTTAGATTAAGCTTGTTGCATTGTGTAAAAATATACATGAAGGTAGCATGCCTATATCTGTATGAACTCATTAAAGTGGTTTTAATGATTCTATACTAACTAGTTCATGCTTTGTTCTACTACTTCATGTTAGTCTCTTAAAGAATCATACTTCCTTTCGAAGACATTATGGGAAAGGGATTTCCTTGGGTGGACTTGTTCCCAAAAGCGCCTGTGTGGCTCTGAGTCTAGGATTCCTGAGACACTGTTGGTACACACACATTCTGAGGAATCAGGAGACATTTTAGGCACAGTATGGGATAGCTTTTTAGAGAAATGAACACTTGCCTGTGCGAAAATCAAACCAGAGAAAATTCCTATGCGCTCAAATGCATTTATTTTGTGACTTAAGCAAGACAAATGGTGAACAAATTCATAAAGTAGATGCCACCCAGAGATTAGCAGCTGCTCATGCATACAACTGTGTGTGCAAGATCGAGTTGTTTCTGACACCAGCCAAAGGGTTGTTTCCTCTGCGAGATGAACATCATGTTGCTCACATTAACATCGTCACAATCCTGAACATCTGCTACCGTGGCACACACAACCCACTGACCCAGGCAGCAGACACCTACACATCTGCCACGCAGACCCTGGCAAGTAATATCTTCTTGTTCTAAAGCCAAATAGTTGAAAAGTGTGAGCACAGGGATGCAGACATGGGACACCCAGAAGGGACCCACATCAGCCAGATGGCAATCTGCCCTACCTTTTTTTCAGAGTACAAATGCTTGGGAAACTATTAGGCTGGAATTCACTGGAGTCAACACCGTCCCAGTTTAAAGCCGGGGGGGGGGGGGGGGGGGCCGCGGGGTGGTTCTTCACATAAACTGCTGCAGCGTAACTCAGCAGAAGCACTGTCCAGAGTGCGTGTGAGTCTCCTGGTGAAGGTTTCCCTAACTAAAGGGTGACTCAGTGAAGGGCTGAGCAAAGGGAGGGTTCCAAGACCTGGAGAGCCTGCCATGAAATCCAGGATGTGGTGTTCTATTATCTACCGCTTGTGTTTCTTAGCTTGTCTTAGATGCTAAGTCTGAAAGCCGCAAAATTCTAGAGCTGGGACAGGTCACTGACTCCGGACAGGCCACCTTACCTGTAAAACCACGGCAGTCCAGAGAGGCAAAGCAGCTTGTTACAGGCAGAGAATGATGGAAAGGGCTAGATCAGACTGCAGTGACCTAACCCTCACCCAGGAGGGGCTCAATGGCATATGTGGCTAATTGTTTCAATAAAGAAGCCTTAATACTGTCAATGCATTTTTAATACAAAAAGAAAAAATTCATCCCCTCAAAACCAAGATGGTGCCTTCCATCTCCAAATTCTGCCCCTCTATCACTACATCCCAGTCCTAGTCTAGGCCTTAAACTTTAAGTGTCATCCTCTCCCCCCTCATCTTCCCCCTCACTCTCTCTATACACACACACACACACACACACACACACACACAGGTAGCATGTGGTTTCTTGCTGTACAGAGACAGAACACATCCTCAGGAAGGCACCCAACAAGTGTCCCTCAGTCCAGGTCTATGCGTGACGTCTGGGAAACTGGCTTATTTTCTAGAAGAACAGGTGGTTCCGAAATCAGAAGGTCATCCTCCCCAAAGGAGTTCTGGTCTGTGTTCACGAAGTTGGGGATATCAAAATTCATAAACCTGGTTAGCTCCTCTGTCGGCCTCCCACCGCTTCTGATGGCTTCCTGGAGATGGACATCACTGTCGATGGCTGTTGTTTGGTGGCAAACTTTAACCCTGTCCAAGTGTTCGACTTCATTGATGTAACAGTGGAACAGAGACCTGGACTCCTCATTGCCCTGACGAGAAAACACCTTGTCTGACTCCAGGGGCTTCCCAAAGTCTGACACAAAGCTGTTCATTCGGAACCTCTTCTCTGAGGACTCTGCATTGCTGTGGAGAACAAAGGACAGGTCACAGAGCTGCAGCTCACACGCCTACAGCTTCATGCTGTCCTGCATGGAGGCTAGGCGAGTCCCAGAAAGCACCTTCTGGGTGTCTCTTAGGTTATGCAGACCAGCACCAGCAGGGAGGTACATCACTTCTGAACACAGACCTCCAAGGCAAAAAACCTCCAGATGACAGCCCTTGGATTTTCCTGAGGGCAGACAGGGTACAGAATCCCCAGCATCTGGTAAGCATGCCAGTGATTCTTAGATCTCCTGAATTGAAATCAGTTTTTAGTCTTTATTTCATGCTTATGCATAGATAGTACATGTGTTTGTGTGTGTGAATGTGTGTGCAGGTATATGTGGAACCCAGAAATCTACCACATTCAGTGTCTTCTTCAATAGTTTTGTTTGTCCCTCTTTTTTTTTTTTTTCTTTTTCTTTATTCGTTTTGTGAAACAAGATCTTTCACTGACTCTGGAGCCCACTGATTCAGTTTAGACTTGCTGTCCAGCAAGAAGCAGGGAATCCTCCTGCCTCCATCTTCCCCATATTGAGATTACAGTCACATAACCATACACTGGTTTTTATGTGAGTTTCCAGGATCCAAAATCCAGGTCCTCAAACTTGCATGGCTATCGCTTTAGCAACTGGACCATCTCCCAGCTTTGCATCAAAGTCAAATTAGGTGCCTCTGAACAAAGTCCTGTCTTGCAAAACTTTAGAATCTCTGGAGATAGACTCTAATCAGCATTTTTATATAATCCCCAGAGATCATTGCTAGAGTGATGTTCACCATCACAAGTCTATCATACAGCACAGAGCTACAACCCTGTCAGTGTCTGCTAAGTTGCTCGTTTCCTCTGGGTCTCATCTCTACAAGAAACCTTCTGCCACACTTTTGATCTGAGCTAGCTGCTCTGCAGGACACTGGGAGCTTCTCCCCATCTATCTTCCTCTCTGTCTTATGCCCATTGCTCCACTTCTCTGCCACCTGCTTCAGGTGGTAAGCTCTCCAGGACCAGAATTGCACGCTTCTTGCCTACGCTCCCAGTAAGAACAACAGCAGGTATATACTCATTGCTTGGCGTGTCTCTGTTGGACTAGTGAATGAATGAACACATCAGTCATGAGGAGATCTGAAATGAAAGTAAATCTCGTCCTGGCAAGGTGCCTCTTCTACGGAACCTACAGGCTGGCAATAAATTCAAAGACGTGTTCAGCTAAAGCCTAAAATGAGAAGCAGATGCACTGAATGGAGGGATGATTGACTCTAAGTGTAGACTCCAAAGACAGTGATATGGGAAGTCCAAGAAATCAGTTCCATGCAGGTCTCTCCTCTGCCTGTATTTAGCTAAGGAAACCACCTTGTCTTTGCTCCCCTCTTCTCCAAGAGCTCCTCAGTCATCTGGCAAGCACAAACCATTTGGTAATTTGCACTTTCCACTGGCCAACAGGGTAGTTGGTTGCATAGGCTCAGATACCATGATAGTGGTGGGCTCTCTTCCTGCTAATTACTAGTGAGAATGGCCCTCAAGGAAGGTAATGAAGACCTTGCTGTTGTGTCCAATATTACCACACAGCACTGCAGTCTACAAAGTTTATGTTCAAGAACCTTGGGTTACAGGTAAGAAAGATCATGCAGCAGCCAAAAGCAAGCACTGACTGTTCTTCCAGAAAACATGAATGCTTAGAGCTACTTGTGACTCTAGATCCAAGGATCCGATAACTTCTTCTGGCCTCTGTGGGTACCTGTACACTTATGACACATGTGTGTGCACACACACACAATTTTAAAAACTTCAAGTTACAAAAAAATGTTTTAAGTAAGTTTACAATATTGTGTGCCTCATACATAGCAGACTTCAGCCACATACAGCCCGTAGGCCTCAATTCACAAGAGGCATGCTAGAGGGCCTTAAGGTAGCTTGGCTCTCAGTGAGTCATAACTGTGAATACTCTTAGTTGGTTAACACACCTGTGATGGCCTGGGTATCATTACACAGATTCTATGATCTCATGACAGAGAAGGCCAGCTGTAGCTTTAAACACTCAAATGTAGAGGTCCTAGGGAAAACTAAAGTCCCCAATATCTATAAAAGTTAAGTAGCAGTTAGAAAGACGTTTGAAACTGGCCAACTCTCCTGTGGCTCTGGCTAAACCTCAGGAATAAATAATTTTAAGGCCCTAACATCTTAAATTCCACCTTCACAAAAATCATATCTAAAACCAGAAGCCTCAAGATTCAGGAACTGGAGCCTTGAAAGGGCTGGATAATGGATGATACCATCAGGAAAAGAGAGAACTCAAAGACTATTTGCCAGAAAACGTTATCCCCAAGAATCCTAGCACCTTTCCCCATTTGTGACAGTTTGTACCCGCTGTGCGTTCTGCAGCTGAGATCTGACTTGAATGTTTAGAAGCCCTCCCACATCATCCTAAGTCTAAGAAATAAGCCTGCTCATCCTGCTAAAACCCTGAACCTATTTTCTCCTTTTGTTTTGAGAATGTATATTTGCTATTTTTAATTTGGATTTCACTAATCATCTCCAACATCTTGTTGCCCAAGCAAGACCTGATTGACTGCTCCGATCCTTGAGTTTTTCTCAGCACAGGCTGCACCCTCTCTAATCTCTCAGCCTATTGGGTTATCAGGACCACAATAGACAGCACCTCCCAGAAGAACCTGTCCAGTCTGTAACCCGTGCAGTGAGTCTGTATTCACCATGCCCCACCCCACTCTACTCACATCCCCAGCCTGATATTCCTGCCTGTGCCTCACAACTCCCTCCCTTCCCACGTCCTCCCAATCACTCAACAGTCTAACTACAGCAGGCCTGATTACCCACTGTGGACCTCCGTTTGAGGTGTCGGTCCACCAGCAGACCCCTGCCCTGAAGAGCTCAAGGTCTCCATGGCAAGACTCTGTAATCTAGTGACAGGAGGGTTTCTGTTCACCCCCTCCACTCATGCCATCTTATTCTGGTTTCCTTCCTAGATGATGTTTCTCTGTCTTCTGTGGGGGCTATTTTCCTCTAGCCGTTCGTTCCTATACACAGATAAATATGTGCATCTTTCAAAGGGTCTTATGAAGACATGGGCCTCAGTGGATGCTGTATGAAACTCTGAACATTGCAAGATGTTATCTACAGGCTTGCCTAAAACTCTGACTGCTACAAGACACACAGCCATCTCCAGATACATCTTCTTGTGACAGAAAAACAAAGTCAGGCAGACAGGCTCCTACACACACACACACACACACACACACACACACACACCTCTACCTGCAGAGCACAGCACAGGTTATGCCCCGAATCAGTCCCTGAGGATTTCCCTTAGTCTGGGTCACAGCACACTGACTGTCCTCCACATCTACTCATGGGGCGGAGAGGGCGGGGCCGAGCAGAATGACAGCGCCTGCCACTGCAGCAGTCACTTCCATGGGCTCTTACACGCTGAGAAAAGCCATCCTCAGAGTGAAATTCTGTGAGAAAATAACCGCTACCACTCACAGAGACAGACTGTGCTGAGAGTCCAGACCTGCCGTAAATCAGCCTGACAGAGGCACCAAGCACACACTTCTATAAAAACCATTCCATGTAACAGGTTTTGGTGATTAGCTGGGAGATGTTGGGCTGTGTGGGCAGAGAAAACTCCATCACTTTCGAAGTCCTCTCAGCATGGCCCTGGGCAAACAGTAACTAACTACACACTTAGTAAAACCTCTTACTAGATGGTAAGAACAAAGGCAATTTGGCAAAGGTTTATAGGTTGGAACCGACACAGCTCTTCTACCTGTTGGCGGTGGTCATCAGTGTCCTGGGATCTCAGGGTTCCTTAGCAACCCCTCACCATCTACACCCTGTCCCTGAGACCTGGGATGGTAGTCAGCACCAATAATTTCAAGCACTGACATTTCCCTGCTGTCTGCTCTAGCTGCAGCTATAGTGAGGGCCATAGCCTGCTAAATTACACTCTGAGGCAAAATGTCATTTCCAGTTTTATAAGGTCATGAGCAAACCTGTATTCACCCTTAAATAAAAACCACCCTCAGCAGGACATAGGACATTTAGCAACAGGAAAAAAAAAAGCCATTTGTGGTGAATGTCTGAGGCTTGGGAAAAAAATTTTTTAAGAAATCCAAATTATCTAATATGAAAATGAATCTAAGAACTCTCTAACACTAACCCTGCGCCTCTCTCTGACAGATGTGTGCTAATGGGTTGTAATGTTCCACCAAGACACTCCTCAGTCTCCCCTGCAGACAGTAAGAACAAAATGGCTTTTCACTGCCTGTACAGCACCCAGATAAGAGCTTTCCCGCTACACATACAAAAAAAAAAAAAATAATAATACTCTGCAGGAAAAATAATCACCATCAAAGCTGCTTCTCCAGCCTAAAGGCTTTTAAGAAAGAAGACGCCAGCTTTATACCTGGCTCTCTGCCTCCAAACCCTTGCTTTCTTGAGCCCATAGACACCTGGCTCTCTTCTAGACAGGAAGCTAATCCCAGCCCTGAGATCAGGTGGGCAGAGCTAGTTCTTACGAATGAGTGACAGAGGAAAGGGTGGGTTCTACTCCCCATCCAAAGAACAGAAAGGCAGGAATCCCCATGCATGTTGCCATAACAACCGAGAAGGGTGGGGCTGCAGCGCCCTACAGCAGTGCTTCTCACCCTTCCTACTGCCGGGACCCCTTAATACAGCTCCTCAGCGTGTGGTGACCCCAACCATAAAATTATTTCATTGCTATTTCATAACTGTAATGGTGGGACTGTTCTAAATTGTAAATATCTGATATGCAGGATATCTGATATGCTACCCCTGTGAAGGGGTACTTAGACCCCCCAAAAGGGTTGAGACCCACAGGTTGAGAACTCCTGCTCTAATAGAAGTTGCCTCTGTCCCTTACTAACCTCAAAGTCACATCACTTGAGGATGGCTAGGCCTATGTAGTGTTCTACTAACAAGCCCGTGACTACCATGTCTCCAACTTAACTCCATTGGTCCTTCCCAGGCAAATCTGAACATGGTCCCAGATTCTGTGAAGCAGTATTGAAACTATGAGAGTTGATCCACTACCTTCCGGAGAGTGAGGGACACTCCCCCTTCACTTCATTAGAACCATGCTGGGTCCCAGGGAGCCCGGCTCTGTGACTGAGCACAGTTCAGAATGACTCCTTAAGGAAGAAGACTAAACAGGGATCTCCAAAGGAAAACAACAAAGTGCAAGTATATCCCCTCTCCCTGTCCTCTGCTCCTCCCCTCTTTCTTCCCAGTACCCTGCCCCCTGAGTATGTGTATAGAGAATTACATTCCAAAATTGGCTCATTCATACTCTATAAGCGTCAAAGGCTGTAGCTTAGGGAGGAGTTCTTGTCTGACCTGTCTGTTATTCTAGAAAGGCGCTCAGCTCAGTGAATGAAGCCCACCTACTTTAAAGTATGTAGAAGCACGTATTAACTTCATCTAATATATATCAACACCTAGAGCAGTGTTTAGCCAAATAGCTAGATATCGAGGGCTGGCTAGGTATATGTACAATGGTTTGCTGGCTTGTCTGTATCCAGTATGCCTGCTGCCCAGTGGGACCAGAAGAAAGAATCAGATCCTCTGGAACTGGAGTTACAGATGGTTGAGAGCAGCCACGCAGATGCTGGGGATCAAACCAGGGTCTTCTGGACGAGCAGCCAATGCGCTTAACCACCGAACCATCGCTCCAATGTTTGTTTGTTTGCTTGTTTTACCCTATCTTTGCTTATTATTAAAAACTACACCATATATTTGGATTTCCTAGAACAATACTTTGAAAAGTGTCCCTCAGTTTTTTTTGTTTGAATTTAAAGGATTTCTTTAGTTCCAGGCGTCTCAAGCAAACTTCATGATGGGGTAAACAGTTCCCTTTTGCTGGGATCTTTGTTAAAGCTGAAGGATGAAAACAAGCGCCAACAATCGGCAGGAGAAACATAGTAGTGAGACCCAGGCAGAGTATCGCTGCCGGGCTCAACTCTGTAAACACATCAGCGTCCACGTGCAATTCATCCCATAGAAACACTTTTCCAAAAAAAAAAGATGAAACTACATCTTAATTTCAATATAAAAATCAGATCTAGGATTAGCATAAAGATGCAGGAATGATCCAAAAAGTCTGATTTCACGAGGATGAAAAGCAAGATCTAGCCTGCATCAGGGTAGCTATCCATGCCCCGCCCACCTTTCCCTCCCCCTGGGTCTGCCCAGCTCTAGCACAGGTGCCCCACCCACCTCTTCCCCAGCCACTAGGTCAGTCCAGCCAGAACTGGTTCCCAGTTCTAGTTCTCTGTGAAGCACAGAACAGCCCAGACTTACTCTTGGTGCGGGGCACCCGTCTTTGTCAGCAAAGTCAGCACAAAAAACATGAAGATCACAAAGACCGCAAGACCAACCCAGAATCCAATCACAATGGAATCTGCAAGACAGGCAAGGTGACATTATTAGTGTTTCACACGGTTTGAGTTCGCCTACACATTTCAGGATTCTGAGCATTCTAGAGCGCACCACTATCACAGGAAGTCAGAAACAGTGGAAAGAGGGTGTGACGACAGGTCACAGGCTATCCATGCTTCAGTCTTCTACTTTGCTGCCTTGGATTAATTTTTTTTATCAGAAATATTTAAAGTAAATTGACTTTACCCCACTTCGTTCATGAAGACACAATTCAGGTCTAGGTCACTTTTTGGAAAGTACATATAGATGGCCTCCGGACCACTAAAGAATGAATACCTTCTGCTCCTCTCCACCCCGGCCCCTCTACCCACCACGCACAAACTGCTTTATGCCAGCTCTGACATGGAGGAGGCTGGCAGATGAAATGTGCCACCCAGAGCACTTTACTTGTGCAGGAGAAGGTATCCTGCAAGACTGGCTTTTATCATTATAGTAGCCATCCTTGTCTCCTAATTCACTCTTACTTTAAATCCTGTTTTGTCTACCACAGGACATCATGTTGCCTGCCATGTGTTGCTTTAGCTGCTGGCTTCAGAGTCCTCCTCACCCCAACACCTGGGCAGAGTTTCTCAGCACTCTGGAGCTGCTGAAAGTCTGCCCAGGGGGTCCAAGCATCACCCCAACACCTTGGCCACCTTGTATTTCCCTACCTGGCCTACCCCCCCTCCCTTAAATCAGAGCACTCCCATCTTTTTTTTTTTTCTGAACAGGTCTTTCCTTGATCCTGCCTTGAACAGTAGTCAGGGCTGTAGATGGTTTCTGACTTAAAGAGATAGGAGCTTTGAAAGCAATATGAACCCCTTGAAACCTGTACTTCAAACTTTCAACTTCAGTCTTTTCCCCAGGCTTGCAAGATACAGTAGGCAGGATGCTGTCTCTAGATAAAGAACAGCAGTATTAAGCTGCCTCTTAAGGACCACTCTGTGATAGAAGGAACAAACGGAGATGCTACACCATGGTACTCAGCTAGGTCAGCTGTTTACTAGGTTAGGTAAGTTAAACCTTTTTCAACTTCCACATTTCCAGTTCCTAGTAGGTTTATCAGGATATATACCATTGTAAGTCAAAGCTGGACAGCCTCTGTGTATGCATCTGGGGCACAAGGATTACAGTCAGTTACAGAGCCTGGTACACACACACTAGGCTCACACGTTGTTGAGGGCCGACAGGGCTGAGTCCATCTGCATTTTCAACCTCATTTTCTTACCTAGACTTTAAAAGGTTTACCCACTCAAGAATACAGTGAGTACTAATAGAAGGGGTGTTTTTCAATTAAAAAAAATAATGATCAAAGTTTGTACAGTAAATGTGCTTAAATGCAAAGAATAATTAGAATTGGGATATATATCCGTGCAGTCCTGGACAACAGTTAATGCAGGAGCAGAACCTGCCACGACTCTTTATGGGCATCCTCCAGTCCTGGCATCTCTACAACCTTGGGGTTGCCACTGCTTCTGAGGTCACAGCTCCAGCAGCGGCCTCTCCTGGGCCCCCTTCAGGACTCTGCACCTCATGCTGCCAAGCCTGTTTCTCTCCATGACCCATCCTGAGGTTTTCACTGCAGCTGAGGGTGCACTCTCGCCAATGTCTCCCCTGGGCTTTCTTTCGGGGAGACTCCAACCAGACTCCACAGTACCAAGACTCAGTCTTTTTCCTTGACCTTGCCCACCCCATGCATTCAAAACCAGTACCTTGTGAGAGACATACACATTATCAAGTTCAGCTGCCACCTTGGAACTCAGTTTTGGGCCCTGAGAGCCATAGCATCTGTGGGCTGACCACGAGGAAATCTTCCCAGAGTTTACTCAGTGATGCCAGTCTCAGTCACAGCAGATTGTCCTTAGCTCCAGCTAACCTTCATCCATTTTCCCTATACAACACAGGTCTCACTTCTAGGGCCTTAATTCAGACATATCACACAAACAGCTCAGCAGTCTTTGCTTCCCTCTGAAACCTCGAAATCCAGACTTCCATGATGTGCCCTCTGCTCGGCTTTACCTTCTGAGGGCCCAGGGTAGCCCTCTCTGCTCTGAGCACTCGATGACTTTTTCAACCCAAAGTTCCAAAATTCTCTTCTGCAGTCCTCTAAAACAGAGTCAGGTCCAAACAGCAATCCTCCATTTTCTCGGTACCAATTTCTCTGCTAGTGTCCTCCAAACCCCACCCCCACTGCCACTCCCATGATAAACACTGACCAAAACCAACTTGGGGAAAGACAGGGTTATGGGTTATGTTACCTTACATTTTGCAGTCCATCATCAGGAGAAGTCAAGGCGGGAGTCTAAGAACTCAGAACCTGGGGGTAGAAACTGAGGCAGAAGCCAGGGAGGAGGAGCACTGCTTATAGGCTTGCTCAAAGCCACCTGTGTGTGTGTGTGTGTGTGTGTGTGTGTGTGTGTGTGTGGCACCACCCACAGTGAGCTGGCCCCTCCCACAGCAATCATTAATCAAGAAAATGCCCCGCAGACTTGCCTACAGGCCAACTATGATGGCGGTGAGTCCTCAATTGAGGTTCCCTCTCCTCAGGTGATTCTAGTGTGGTGAAGTTGATAGACACTAAGACACACAGATGTTAACTGTGTCCTAGGGCTCACACACACACACACACACACACACACACACACACACACACCACATCACACCACACCACACCCACTCACCAGCCTCTTAGCCTTGAAAGGCATTAAAACCTCCATCCTTCTCCCCCGTGCCTTCTTGGACAGATGATTGTTAGTAAGTTAATTCTGCAAATGCAAAACTGAGTCCTGATGTTCCTCACTTCTGAGACCCGTCTTTCCCTTGCGCTTCTTCATCCCAGTTAAGGGCAATTCCATTCTAGCAGTCACTCTGGTCCCAAAGCTTCAAAGCAGTCTTGCCTGTTCTCTTAAGCCATGGGCAATCTAGAGACCCCCCCCCCATCTATAAACGTCTGAAATATGTGTGTTTCTTGCCAGTCTGCCTGAGCCCGCACCTTGGTACCTCATGGCTATCACAAGGAGTCCCTCACTGGGCCCACCGAAGCCTAAGGCAGAGGTTATACGTGTGTTTCAAAACTTGTACAGACTTCTCAGAGAAAAGCCAAAAGCCTCAGCCTTCTCTCTAAGCCCAGCCCCTGATCTCTGTACCCCACCCCAGATCTCTGTGCCCTGCTCCTCAGGACCTGCTCTTTGACATCTCTACACTTGTCTTTGGACACTCCTTATGGACTTCACTCCCCGGGCACTAGGATGATCTCCATTTTCCTTGCACGTTCCAGTTCATTCCCTCCATGAGGCACTTTCTGCCATGTTCTTCCCTCAGACACAGGCTCAGTCTCACAGTCCCTCCAGATCATTCCCTCAGATCTCTCCCTTCCCGGAAGGCCTTCCACAAATTCAAGCTGTTAGAGGAGGTGCCTTTGAATTTTTGGCTCACGGCTGGCTCTCCAGCACTTAATATTATACCATGATATCACAGGTGCCTAGGAACTATGCTGAAGTCATAAATGAATAATTTCTACTCCCAGTAGCAACCATGATTTCTGTAGGTTGAAGAGCTTCATTGGAGGAGGCAGCTGCCCTTGCCAAATGTGGTACAAGCAAGGGGAGTTAACCGCAGTGGTCAGACTCGCTCACGATATACATTTCCTCTGAATGTGTTCTGTTGCTAGTCTGTTTGCCACACTCGCTTTATAGGCCCTCCAGTAAAACAGCATGTCATATTAAAGGTAAGGTCCACTGCTCTTTTTAAGTGGAAGTGCAGGAGCTGCAGAGATGGCTCGGCTGTTGAGAGCTCATGTTGTTCTTGCAGAGACCCAGGTTTCCGTTCCCGGCACCCACACGATGGCTCACACCTGTCTGTAACTCCAGCCACGCATGATTTGATGGCCTCCTCTGGTCTCCACGGTCACCAGGCACACATGGTGTATGGACATATGAGTGGACAAAGCTCTAATACACATGAAAATAAAAATAGTGAAATGAAAGAAGGTGCAGATGTTCGCATTGCAATGGTTGACGGTCCTGGGTCTTTTGATTTCCTGTATATGAAGGGAGTGTGTCTACTTACGTTCCGTTCCCCTCTCAGCCTCACACACTGTCAGCTTCCTGTGCCTAGAGCCTTCACCTTGGTCAGGTTTCTTACATTGGAACAGTGAGTACTCACCTGGACGTTTTAACATTTTCCCGATGTTAATATTGAAACAAAAGCATTCTCATTAGCATTACAGTCATAAATTAAGTATGCCATGCGCCACAGCTCTGCCTTGGTTTTTAAAGGAACTCGTTTTTTTCAAACAATAATCATTTCTATAACAACAACAAAAATGGTCAGAAGAGAGCTGCCTTGGTTGTCTCTGGAAACACGCCAATGGAAATCAGAGCAGCAGGCTGTCTGTGGAGCCCAGCCCAAGGGAAAAGGCAGGAGCAGGCTGACAGAGCCCTGACGGAAAGGCTCACATTACAGAGAACAGCACGGCTCTCTGCCGGTCTTTCTGCTCTCTGCCAAAATGCAGAACTGACAAGTGTCCTTTCCTAGAGGTTATCCCACCAAAAACAACAGATTAAAGAACTTAGTGAGCTTAGGGGGCGGGGTGATTTCATACTCAGCCCACAAGACCCTTCATCAGATCCTTCAATGACAGGGTATCTTAAGAGGTTTGTGCCCTCTCTCTTTATCCCCATAAATACTGAGCAGATGTCAACAAAGGAAAGAGGAAATCATTTCATTATTACTGCCAGTGTGGAGGATATGTGATTTAGCTGGTGGCTTTGCTTAAGGAACAAATGTAGAGATGGCTCCTTACAGCAAATGGGGGCTGCTACATATCACTGTAACATATCGCTGTGGCTATCAGGGGAGGGAGGGGGAGGGAGAGAGGAAGGGAGGGAGGGAAGGAAGGAAGGAAGGAAGCATGACTGTGCTATCCAATGTTCCATTTGATCTGGGCCAGTTAAGAGCCTAAAATGAAGGGCTGGAGAGATAGCTCGGCAGTTAAGAGCACCTATTGCCCTTGTAGAGGACCCAGGTTGATTTCCCAGGTCAGGTAGCTCACAACTACCTCTAACTGCAGTCCCAGGAGAACTGATTTCCTTTTCTGTCCCCTGAAGGAACTACCTATCTACACACATGCATGCACGCGCGCACGCGGACACACACACACACACACACACACAATGAATCCTAAGTCCAAAATGTCTGCAGTATCTATGCAACTGGAAATGACTGGACATTGCAGGGACAGTTACAGAATGACCCAGAGTGGACCACAGTGCATTGCCTATAAAATCAATTCTGCCTCCCAAAAAAGGACGCGTCACGTGAGCCAGAAAGCACTAGGTTTGAGGAGAGTGCACCAGTAACCTTTCACAGAATGCCATTGTTTTTCGGCAGATCAATAATCACCCAGATTCCCTGCGATGTCACTGATGCCTGTGATGGCCTCTCCAGCCTCTCAAGGGAGGCCATCCTCATCTGTCTCTAGAACACTGCTTTTCACAAATCTAGAATTTCAACAGGATTTTTGAAATGCTTTTTAATATTTATTTTTATTTTATGTGTATTGGTGTTTAGCCTATGTGTGTATATCTGTACCATCTGTGTAGAGTGCCCAAGAAGATAAGAAGAAGGTGTTGTATCCTTTGAAGCTGGGGTTACAGATGGTTGTGAGCAGCCATGTGAGTGTTGGGAATCGAACCTGGATCCTCTGGAAGAACAGCCAGTGCTCTAACGGCTAAGCTCTCTCTTTATCCTTCCTGTGGGTTTGTAAATAATATTACTGGCTATTACAAATGAAGTCTTCATGGAATTGCTCTCCGCCCTATTTCTATACACATCTTTATTGTTGTTTTGTGGAAGTTTTTGGGCTTCTTTTGTTCATGATTTTGTTGTTGTTGTTGTTGTCATTGTTGTTGTTGTTGTTTTGTTGTTTTTGTTTTTCTGAGACAGGATTTCTCTGTGACAGGATTTCTCTGTATAGTCTTGCCTGTAGACCAGGCTGACCTCAAACTCACAGAGATTTGCCTACCTCTGTCTCCCAAACGCTGGGATTGGATAGGCAGATTCACTGCCTGTCAGGACCTGGAATAGTTAATTCTTTCTTTAAAAATAAATAAACAAACAACAATAAACCTCTTTCTATAGCTAAAACACATATTCATACTCTTATACCAAGCAGGTTTTGTGAATCAGAATTACCAATGCCTCCATATCACACCATCTCACAGACACCAGCCAATGTGAAAGCGATGCTTTGTATTTAGAGACAGAAGAGTATTCTGTAAGAAGATGGGATGTTAGGAAAAGCAGTCACAGGGGACCCCACGGGTTAATACAAACAAATGACAGTTACCCCGAGGAGCAGTCCAAGCCTTACATTTATGAGCCTTCAGTCCCTCGAAGGAAACTGGTCCGATCTCATAGTACTCGTATTCCCAAGTGTAGTCAGAGTTCGTCGGTGACTGTGGGGATGTCCTGTTAGAAGCCAGCCTCTGGGCAGACGTCTCCATCCTGTACCTGTGGAGAAAGGCAAGTGCAGAACCGTCAGTCCATTTGCAGATGTACAGCTCTCTCAACTGATCTTAGATGCATTCTAAGGTTCAGGATCAAAACCACCCCCGGATCTTAGCACTAGGTCACCAGCTGCCCACACTTCATACCGCATAGCCTTTATTCCGTCCCCTCTAGTCTACAGTACATATCACATCAGGCATTCTGTCTCAGCTGTGAACTTACTGAGTGCGTGGCATGCAGACAATGTGAACTCCTGGGAGATGAACAGGGAAAGGGAAAGAAGAGACTAGTCTAGAACCTCTGCGACTGGACATCCGCCCCAGCACCTGGTCCTTTGTGGAATGAGTAACATCAGTGTCAGAACTGAACTGCCAGTGTGTCGCTCTTTGGCACACTGTGTAGCAATGCAGATGTAAAACCCAGGTGTCAGGAAATGGGGTAAAATGAGGGCCTGAGCAGTGGTAAGTGGGGAAGGTCCTCAGGAGAGGCCCCCTGGCCTTTGCTACTCCCAGAGGAAGCCGTGCTTACAGGGTCTCCCAAATACCTTTTTGGTTTATTGGGTTATTTTAAATATCTTCTTTGGGAGATGTTAGAATGTGTGCCTGGGATAATTACGGACCGTTCAGCCTATGTGTAATTACCATGTGTAATTACATCTAATGTAAGTGAGACTCCCTGCCAGGGCCCTACAAACAAATGGACAAATGGATGTCATTTAGGAGAAATTTTGGATGAAACACCAATCTGAATCAAGATTCCCTGAGCAACCTCCACCACTGCACTTCTGTCTTTAAAATAACTCTCTGGAACTTACCTTCCGCTGCCTGGCAGGGGCTTGGAGCCACCCACAGCCAACAGGGACAGCTAAGCAAAATCATAACCATCCTTCTGCCCCAAAGTTCCTATCCCTTCATTGGCTCCTCTCTCCCAGTCCCTTGGGACCCACAGTGTTGAGGCTTCAGAGTCAGCACAGAACACCCCCAAACCCCAAATCAGAGTCAGTACAGAGCACCCCAAACACCAAATCAGAACCAGTACAGAACACCCCAAACACCAAATCAGAGTCAGAACAGAACACCCCAAACACCAAATCAGAGTCAATACAGAGCACCCCCGAACCCCAAATCAGAGTTAGCACAGAACATTCCTGAACCCCAAATCAGAGTCAGCAAGAACATCCCCAAACCACAAATTAGAGTCAGTACAGAATACCCCAAACACCAAATTAGATCCAGCAAAGGACACCCCAAACCCCAAATCAGAGTCAGCACAAAACACCCCCCAAACCACAAATCCTCCGCACACAGGAGACTTATTACTCCAGGGGTGGGGGGGCAAGCTGGGGGCTGCCTCTGGATCAGGCAAAGACACCAGCAGGAGTGGTTCTAACAAGACAAAGGGGAACGCTGTGCTGGGATGACTTAATAGTCATCATGACTTGATTGGAACATGATAGTCAGTGTGGCCAATTACTGGATGAATTACTGGACCTTGGTGTTTTGATAGCTGGACCTTGGAGTTTTAGTCAGGCATAAGGAAGTGGCCACACAGGAACTAGACCTTGGTGGCTAGCTTTAGGAATGTTAAGCAGAGGAGAGGGCAAGGCCAGCTAATGCCTAGTTTGCAAGACTGGCTAGAGAACCCTTCACAAAATATCCAATTCCACATTTTCCAGAAAGTAAGGTGCTGGGGTCCACAGAAACCTGCCAATGTCAGGAGGTAAGTCACTCCCGTAAAGGTAGAAAGGTGGAAACAGAGATGTCAACACTTACATAGGACAAAAGGCTCCATAAAAACCAAAAGGACTCCCGAGCTTCACATAAGCTAAATGTTCTATTACTCATCCCGTGCCTCCTTAAAATAATGTAAAACCATTGCCGCAGGTGGTTAATCTGATCAACTCCACTGGATTTAGAATCACCATGGGAACACAATTCTGGGTATATCTATAAAGATGTTTTCAGACAGGCTTAAGTGAAGAGGGATGACCCATCCACAATTAGGTGATGTCAGGACATGGGTGGGGTCCCAGACTGAATAAAAGGAGAGAGAGGGAGAGAGAGAGAGAGAGAGAGAGAGACAGAGACAGAGAGAGAGAGAGAGAGAGAGAGAGAGACAGAGAGAGAGAGACAGAGACAGAGACAGAGACAGAGAGAGACAGGCACCAGGATGGCTCGGTCTCTGCTCCCCAGCTGTGGATGCAGTGTGAGCCTCATGCTCCGGCCGCCATGCCTTTCCCACCCTCAGACTCTCAGTCTGAATAAAGCTTCTGCCTTTACTTTGTTTCCTCAGGTATTCAGTCACAGAACCGAGAGGAATAACAGATGGAGGGAGTTGGTGCCACAGAGCCCGGCCTGCTGCCATAAAGCCTGGTCTGCGGGTGGTCATCGTCAGACTGTTGAGAGACATGGAAGAGTGTGCAACACCAGATAGGACAGTCCTAGATATAGTGTGTGTGTGTGTATGTGTGTGTGTGTGTGTGTGTGTGTGTGAGTGTGCGTGAGTGTGTGTGAGTGTGTGTGAGTGTGTGTGAGTGTGTGCGAGTGTGTGTGAGAGTGTGTGTGAGTGTGTGCGAGTGTGTGTGAGTGTGTGCGCACATGCATGTGTGTGTGAGTGTGTGTGTGTATGTGTGTGTATGTGTGTGTGAGTGTGTATGTGTGTGTGTGAGTGTATATGCGCACACATGCATGTGTGTGTGTGTGTGTGTGTGTGTGTGTGAGTGTGTGTGTGAGTGTCTGTGTCTGTCTGTCTGTCTGTCTCTCTCTCAACTTTGGCTCTCTTTTTTCACCCTGAATAGTGAATAATCCCTCTCCCCAAACAGTCACTATATTCTTTGCCACTTACCTTCCCTGGCCACTGACACCAGCTGCCTCCCCTCAGGCTGACTGACTCCAAATGGAAGTGAAGCCTGATTCTTTCTGATGGAGACTCCCCCTTCCCACTGTTTTCTGCCTCAGGAGCTCTGTGCTGAGCCAGAGCTCAGCCCAAGCCCCAGCCAGCCAGCTCCACAGTTCCCACTCACCAGGCCAAGGCCAAACATGTATGCTTACAAACAGACATTTCCTTCATTCTTTTTTTTTTA
This sequence comes from Apodemus sylvaticus, assembly GCF_947179515.1. Classification (NCBI taxonomy): domain Eukaryota; kingdom Metazoa; phylum Chordata; class Mammalia; order Rodentia; family Muridae; genus Apodemus; species Apodemus sylvaticus. The sequence goes on from NC_067478.1 coordinate 41,494,673, forward strand.
AGATTTATTTATTATTATATCTAAGTACACTGTAGCTGTCTTCAGACACACCAGGAGAGGGTGTCCGATCTCATTACAGATGGTTGTGAGCCACCATGTGGTTGCTGGGATTTGAACTCAGGACCTCTGGAAGAGCAGCAGTCAGTGCTCTTAACCGCTGAGGCATCTCTCCAGCCCACCAACAGCTATTTCAATCTTCCCAAATTGTCTCTAATAACTTATTTTTATAACATACTTCATATATTTTGTGCCTTATCAAAAAAATCTTGTGTTTTGATTTAATGTAATTTTTTTTGTTCAAAAAGTAGTTCTCGGGATTTCTAAAATGACCAACAACCAGCTTTTCTACTTCAAAGTAATTCATGATTCAAGACTGACTAACATCACTCTTTCAGTTCTTGCTACAAGCCTCATTTCGAAGGAAAAATCTTTTTTTTAATAGGTTGGCAATTTAAGTTGTTAATGTTACTAAGTTTCATGATGTTAACAAACAAGATAAACTGAAAAAAAAATAGTAAAGAGAAAAACATTTCTCCTTACAGATGTAACAAGGCGTTCCTTAAAGGACTCCCTGTGAGCTCGGACTTTGACCTAAGCTAAGATGGCTGGAGTGACTCAGCTTGAAAGTCTGAGTGACCTCCCCGGCCTGAGTAAGTTCATGAGGTGTGTGGGAGATGGAACAGTGCGGATGGCTATGCGTCCAATGATTGACAGCTACGTTGATTTGCTTCCGGTAATATTTACAAACACTGACCGAAGAGACCGTGTTCAATCAGAATGGGCAGCTGGCAGATTGGGACGTGTTTAAAACTGTTTGTGCTTTGTGCCTACGCTATATCTAAATGTCAAAAAAAAAATAAATCATTGATTTTTATTAAATATTGGCCTGCTTGTTCTAATATTTATAGCATATTTTATATGTTTTCCTTTCGGGCAAAACTACCCGCTGGATAATCACTACCTCAATCACAGTCTTTAAATTGAACTTCGAATAGCTTTCTTTCAGCTGCCACCTTCGTGTCTTTAAAATACAGTGTTTTAATTATTTTAATTTCAATATGTCACATGTGAAAGTTTTACTTCTAGCACAAAGGACAAAACCAACAGGTTCAGACCGGATCACAGGGGCTGATAGAGCCATACGCTCGGGAATTCCCTCCTTGAGCCTCTGAGTTATTTCTCCCTCCGGTAAGCCTGTCTCCCTGATTATTCGACCTCATCATTATCAAATAGAAGTTAAGCTCTTAACCACAAGCCTCCAAAAGCTACATCTGGGGAGGGATTGGGCAAGCTGCTCTTGGCCAGTAGCCCTTCAACCACCGACATGTGTAAGCACAGAGAGGAAAGAAGTTGCAAGTCCCCAGCTAAAACTATCTAGGGCACTGTCTCAGTCAGGGTTTCTATTCCTGCACAACATCATGACCAAGAAGCAAGTTGGGGAGGAAAGGGTTTATTCAGCTTACACTTCTGCATTGCTGTTCATCACAAAAGGAAGTCAGGACTGGAACTCAAGCAGGTTAGGAAGCAGGAGCTGATGCAGAGGCCATGGAGGGATGTTCCTTACTGGCTTGTTTCCCCTGGCTTCCTCAGCCTGCTCTCTTATAGAACCCAAGAATCAGCCCAGGGATGACACCACTCACAAGGGGCCCTCCCCCTTGATCAGTAATTGAGAAAATGCCCCACAGTTGGATCTCATGGAGGCACTTCCCCAACTGAAGCTCCTTTCTCTGTGATAACTCCAGCCTGTGTCAAGCTGACATACAAAACCAGCCAGTACAGCTATTTAGCTTTTAAATAGTCCATTACTTTTCTTGGCATTTTTGTGTCTAAAACTGCACACTGAAATTAGCTCCAGAGACATATATAAAACTCCAACTCTTTTAAGACTGACCTTTACCCTCTGAGGACTTTCCTACAGCCTCTTCTAACCCACCCTCAAATGTCAAAACCACGCCCTCCCAAGTGCCGCCCCGCCCACTTCCCTCCCTCACAGCTCTTCATCTCTACCAGGTCACTCCTTAAATGTGTTTCTATTCTCATACCACAGCCTCTGCCTCCTTTCTGCAAAGTGGCCCATCCAAAATGCTGTCAATCATGCTACATGGACTCGTAAACACAGACACTGAACTAGAACCCAGAGATGGACAGCCGATTAAACATGGGATAAAGGGTTGGACAGCCCAACCTAATCCCCCATACTGATGTCCTTGTTTAGCTCAAAGCATTCAGACTTGAGTCTGCACCTCGCTTCCATAAAACCCTGTCCACTCAAGTCATTTTATATATTTGTAAACAACAAGGAATCTGGCAGTGTAGGATTACGGCTTATTTCTTTAAGACAGTGGTTATTCTGAGGCCAGATCTCATAGCCTAAAGAAAACAGGCCCTGTCAGTCTCCTGGGAACACTGAAACATTCAGGTCTCAGCAGGAAGATGCAAACCCAAGAAACCTGACCTCCCTGAAGCCTGGTCCCTGATGGTAGCAACGACAGAGCAGTGTCATTTCCCTATATCCCTGCAGTCCTTGACCTCGAGTTCTGTCAGGTTCATGCTGCCCTTAAGCCATGGGTTCCCATGTCAGTCATTCTCTATGTTCCCAGGGATGTGGGCCTTCCCGATGGCTCACTCTAGGGCCTGGGGTCCTTCCTAGAGACACGAGCAAGGGAAGAGCCTGTGTTTTCTCAGAAATTCAATATGGAACCTGTCACCTAAGGCGGCTATCTCTCTCACACACCCACTGCTCCAGTCATCACGTCCTCTTCTCTATTTAACAAGGACAATATGAAAATGTGTAGTTTGGCAAGGTAAGGCAGGTGAATGCAGACGAAACTGTAGTCAGGGTGGCCTGCGTGGCTGTGTTACTAAACAGGTTGTTGCAATTAAAGAGAAGTCGGGGGGGGGGGGGGGAGTCAGACAACATCTGGAGTCAGCAGGACACAGCAGCATCTTCCACATGATGGTTTGACATGCATGTGAAATAAAAGACCAGCAGGGTAGTGGAAGCTGGAAGCTTGCACCAAGGTTCGTGCAGAATACAGCCAGCAGGATCAGATTCCTTGTAAAGAGGCCCCAGCCAGAGAGGGTACTGTATGAATCAGGAAAGTGGATGTTTAAATCACAATGGAAATTCTCTCTCTCTCTCTCTCCCTCTCTCTCTCTCTCTCTCTCTCTCTCTCTCTCTCTCTCTCTCTCCTCTCTCTCTCATTCAGGGTAAGATTACAAAATAACATCCACTGTTACTATTATCTTGGACCCTTCTGGAATAGAAAACTCTCTCTCTCTCTCTCTCTCTCTCTCTCTCTCTCTCAGATTCAGGGTAAGATTAAGAAATAACATCCACTGTTACTATTAGCTAAGACCCTTCTGGGACAGAAAAGCCACTGTGTTTATTCTTTGGATATCATTAACTCCTTGGCCTTCTAGTACCTACCAAACCTACCCTATGGTTCACCAATCTATGTATTCTAGGGAAAGGAAGAAAATTAAAAGTAACGTATATGGGAATGTTGCTTAGTAATCGCCTGCCATGTGTGGAAGCGCTGGACTCAAATCTCCAGAGTAACATAAAAGAGGAAAAAGAAGATAATTTGTAGAGAAATTATTTATAATAAAAATAACTCAAATGATGGCCATTTTGGATGTTTAAAAGCTATAATTATCAGCATTTACATCCCAGGACTCCTGCTACTCAACTGACTTACCAACTTAGAAATACGGTAATGACCGTTTCTTTTTTAAGGCCACTACAACTCAGTATCCTTTGATCATTGCAAATTGACACTGCAGCCAATGAAATGAACAGAGCGAAGGGAGACAAGAAGATAATGATAAGTACTCGAAACAAAGAAAATACAAGCGGAGAATGTTGCTCCTCCCTTCAAAGGGACACAGCACAAACACACAGCTGCCCTCCCCACAGCCTGGCAGCCCAGCCACAGGACACAGCAGCGACCTACAGGACTAAAAGCAGCCACCTGATGCTCTCATAGGCCCCAGGCTGCAAGCTGTCTGGTGTCAGAAAGCCCACTGCAGACAGCATATTTGTTCGAATGCTTCTTCTCTCCAGTACACTATTTGCTTTCGTCTAAATAATCTATTTAGGGATAGATCAACCCTACTACTTCCATGCGCTATGGTCCTAAAGGTAAGAAATTAAGATAGGAGAAAAGCAGAGACCTAGCATATCAAACCAGGTGGTGAGTGATACCAGAACCAGCCCTGAGGTCCTGCAGTAAGGCAGAAGGAAAAGCCAGGGGCTCCTTCCCATCCAGCACAGGAAAGGTTATGATGCCACTAAGCTATCAAGTCCTCCCCTGCCTTCTCCCTCCCCCTGGCTCCTTCTGTGAGACATCGGACAATGGCCCTTTCTACTTTGCTCCCTGCCAGAGTTCCAGTCCCCTACAAGTCATGTTCTGAATGTTGGCTTCCCCCAAACTCATGTGTTGGACCTTGGATCATAGTAAGAGTTTATAGACCTTTGAGGGGGTAATTAGGTCACAGGGGCTAAGAGAAGCAGTCACGAGCACTGTCTCCACTGTATGAAGACACAGCAGCAAAGCATTGTCCATGAGGCTGAGAGTTGCTGACAGACACTGCGTGTGCTGGCATCTTCACATTGGAGCTCCCATCCTCCAGAACTGTGAGCAAGAAATGCCTACTGGAAGCCTAAGGTATTTTGCGCTAACATCAAGAACAGAATGAGAGCATGGGTAAGATGGCTAAGTGGTTAAAGCACTTGATGTGCAAACCTGAGTTCAATTTCTAGAACTCACATAAAGGTAAAGAGGAGAACTCCACTAAGTTGTCCTCTGACCTACACACACACACACACACACACACACACACACACACACACCATGTGTTCACACACAAAAAAATAAGGTTTTGTTTAAAATAAAAAGAATAGACTAAGATGGCTCACAGGCCTAGGTCACAGACATGCTGTTATGGAATCTCATGTTAATGCTTTACAAGTTATTCTTCTCTTCTTTCGACCCTGAAGATGAGAGTAAAATAATAAGCCTTCATTCTAATAGAGACTTCAGGTGCACATCAAAAGGATGCTGTGCACACACAGGGATTACACCAAAAATAAACCATGGAAGCTTCACTTGGAGAGGACTCCTTGAGAGGTGCGGAGGCATGGTCCTGAGGTGCACTAAGGAGCCAGAGGCACAGTGCTCCAGCCCCTCACGTAGGCTCCTGAGTTTGAAGACTTCCTGCCCAGCTCATGACATTATTTGAGGATAAAACATCTTTAGGAGATAGAATCTTGATGGAAGAAGTAGACCAAAAACTGAGACTCTCTCTGTCTCTCTGTCTCTGTCTCTCTGTCTCTCTGTCTCTCTGTCTCTCTCTCTCTCTCTCTCTGTGTGTGTGTGTGTGTGTGTGTGTGTGTGTGCTCTTTAGCATAGCCGACTCAACTTCCTGTCCCCTCTGCTTCCTGACTGCTGACAAAACAATATGACCTTCGGCTCCTGTAGCCGAGCCTTCTCCTCCGGGGATGGAAAGTACGCTCTTGAACTGTAAGCTAGAATAAGTCCCTTCCCCCTTAAATAAAAAAAAAAAAACATGTTTTTAAAAAAATAAATAACAGTATTGGTAAGAAGTGCTTCACAATCAGTACTCTGTGGAAGGGGTTGAGAGTCTTCCAAAGCAAGAGGAGCTTAGGGAATGGAAGACAATACTGAGCCAACCAGGTACCTTGTATATCCTCCAGGCCACAAGCTGAAAGTCTTGCTTCTTTCCATAGCTTGGGCTTGGGGAGTCTTTGGGGATCCCTTTTTCCATCTGGGAGAATCATATACAGCTGGGGACTGTGTTCAGACTAGATCCATTCCGGAAGCGCATGTGGATTCTTACATTCTTTATATTTAAGCTACTACTGCATCCGTGTGATAGCCTCCTATGGCTTAAGTACTCACCTGTGCTGAGAGCAGAAGTAAAGGCCTTGAAGGCCTTGGTGAAATTCTTTCTAGATGAATGGTCTATGACAAAATACTAGCTTGATTCTTAAATATGTCATTAACTCTACATGCACATTTATTTTCATGTGCAAAGGTATATATGTGGGCATCTGCACATGTGTGTGTGTTGTGTGCAGTAAATACATAATAGGTAGATGATAGTGATCAATAGTAAATTTATAGATGAAGCTAGTGACCAGATAACTGATAAGATAATCAACAGATAGATGAAAGAGTCAGACATGGAAAGACACAGGTATGCAGGTGAGTATATGAGTGAGTATATGAGATATGAGACTTACAGACTGAATCTTGACCACCTTATAATTTGTACATCAAAGCCCTAATTGTTGACACTTGAATGCGACTACACTGGAAACAGTGTTGGTTGAACAGAGGTCACCTGATGGATATCCTGAGAGAGACGAGAACACACAGGGGTACACACATGGAGGGACCACTTGTGAGCGGACAGCAGAAGGACAACTGCCAAAGAGCCACAGACAGAGGATTGTGGCAGGGCCTTCCCTTCTGGTCCTCAGTGGAACATGCATGTCTGTTACTTAAGCTCCCCCGCCTATGATATTTTATAGTGCGAGCAAACTTATATAAGTGCTGAATTAATTTGAGGAAAACACTGTTCTCTTTGATGAATTAAACTGCCATTAGAAAGGAAACTGTCATTTAAGTGAATTAAACTGAATTTGAAAGTCCATTATTCCTGACTTTATCCCAATCATCCTCACAGTAATAAAACAATAAATATACTTTTGAAAAGAAAGCTATTTCCAAACTGTCATTAATCCACCCTCTTCTATGCCACCTTCAACAGGTACATGAGGTTCCCACAAAAATGTTCTAAGGAGTAGCTGCTCTAAGCAAGTTAAAATTAGTAGGAGAAAGTTCAAATCAAAACACTGTGAGCTTCACCGTGAGAGACAGTGGAGATCAGAAAGTCCAGGACTAGAATTCAGGCTTATTTGTGGAATTGTTCTTACCCCTGCTGATCTCAGCTCTCAGACACACAGAAACACAGGCACACAGGCACACAGGCACACAGGCACACACAGAGAAAGACAGACAGACACATACACACAGGCATATGCAGACACAGACAGACACACAGACACACATTCACACAGGGATATGCAGACACAGACAGACACACAGACAGACAAGATACACAGACAGACATCACACACACACACACACACACACACACACACACACACACACACACCAGTAGTAAAGGGCATCATGACAGCATGATGACATAGAAAACAGATACAAAGGTATCTTTAAGAAATGAGTCTCATGGCTGGAGAAAAGGCTCAGCAGTTAAGAGCACTGGCTGCTCTATCAGAGACCTAGGGTCAACCCTAGCACCCTTATGACAGCTCACAACTGTCTGTAACTACAGGTTAGATTACAAAACTATCTGTATTAGAGATCTAGTGTCTTTAGTTCCAGAGGCTCCCACACCCTCACACAGACATACATGCAAGCAAAACAGCAATGTACATGAAATAAAAATAATTTTTAAAAGAAAGAAAATAGTCTCGGAATGGTATGGGAGCCCAAGCTGAGCACAAAGATGGTTCTCAAAGCTTCTGCCCATTTTCTTCTGCTCACCAAGCTCTCTGGACTCTGAACTTCCCTGCTGTAGCAAGCAGAGTTGGCATGAAAAGTTTCCTCCTCTGGGATTGAAATATTTCACTTTGCAGGGAAGCTCCTTAAGCAGAAAAGTAAACAACTCAAAATAGCTCCAGGAAGTCCCTGAAACTGACTAGATTCGCCAGCTTCCTTCCTCACTTTCCACAGTAAACAATAAAAGCTAGGAGTCAGTCATCCTCAGACCCTAGAGAGCTAAGCTGCAAAGACTGGAGGAAACAGAAAACACCTGAGCTGCCCTGAAGAGGTCTAACCTGGTTTAGACCAGGGTTGTGCGGAAAGGACACTCTCCAACCTGTTGAGCTGCCGGCAGGCTGTGCAGTGTGCGCCAGGCTCCCAGCTTCGTGAGCCTTCACCCACCCATGCTGGGGTAGCCGTGGTGCTGGGGTAGGCCGTGGTGATGCAGCTGTCTTTGAGTTATTTTTGCTCCTGTAAGTAACCCGTCAGCCATACTCCTGTAAGTAACTCCAATAAAACTCATTGGTTCACTAAGTTGGACTCTGGTGGTCTCCATACGTTGATCTGTTGTGGGCTCCCTATCTGGGGTGAGTAGACGTATGTGTTTCATTTCCCCAGGAAGAATTTTGTCACACCAAAGGAGCAATGTACCACTTCTACTCTACCCTGGGACCCTGCCCAACCACCTCAGCACATGGGATCTCTTTCCTTTTCTTAAATTCCATGCTGAATTATGTGACTTTCCTACTCATGGGAGAGTGTGGTAGTTTGAGTGAGGAATGTCCACCACAGAGTCAGGTCTTTGTACACTTGGCCTCCAGTTTATATTTTCACTGGGGAGATCTGGCAGGTCTGGTCTTACTAGAAGATCTGTGTCACTTGGTTATACTACCTCACTCAGCTTCCAGTTTGGTCTCTCTACTTCGTGTCTTCTGTTAAAGGTGGAACTCCTGAGAGGAGAAAAAAATTAATTAAAAAAAAAAAAAGATGGCACTCAGGTCACCATGTCTACCACTCACTGTCTTGGTCCCCTGCCATGATTGACTGTTATCATTTTGGGACTGTAAGCCCAAATAAACTCTCTTCTTTAAGTTGCTTTTGGTCATAGTATTTTTATAGCAGCAGCAACAACAACAAAAAGAAATAGCTAACAGGGACAGCATGAATCCAACTCCCAAGAGATCAGCCTGTTGCTTACCTGCCAATTTATATAGCTCCTAACAATTATATAGCTGTAGTTCTAAAACACGGTGGCCAGGTAAAGTGAAACTTTAAACATAAGCTATTTGTGAGACCCTGGGGAAGCACTCTGTAAGTTTTAATTCTTGGAGTTTTGGAAACATTTGGCACAGACTAGAGCACATGGAATAGGCTGTATCTTAAATTGCTTGGAAGGTCAAAAATCGCTTGCTTTATACTTCTCTCCAGTGGTATCCATCTCCAAGCTGCACACACCACTCCTACAACCCGGAGGCCAATCGTTCTGTTGGCAGGTGAGTGCAAGGGGGAAGGATCAGATCTTGTACGTATAGGAGGTTGAGACAGTGCAGCAAAGGAGCTCTACCACTTTATCTTAAGGTGAGACCTGGCCAGAAGGGAGCAAGGTGGGGCCTTGACAAATAACAGCTGGAAAGTAGTGCCTGCCGCCTCTTATCTGAGGGTCCCGTGTCTCCAGACATACGTAGCTCATCTTCTTTGGGTGTCACTTTGACTCAGACTTGATGGCCTGCTTTCAGTGGTAGATAAGTAACTGAGGATAGTAAATGTAGATATCTATGTGATTGTCCATGGAGACCATCATCTTGTGTCCAGCACCTCAAGCTCAGCCTCAGACTCCCAGGGATACAGGTTAACTCCCTGCACCATTAGGCTGGGTAGACATTTGAAAACAATGGCATAAATATGACACGGACTTGCTGCCCAGAGCTTCAACTCAAATATTTGCTCTGCTTTTTCTGGGGAATCATGTTAAGTGTGTGGGTTTGAGGGGAAGGAAGGAAAGGCTTATGGTCACGGTCTGTTACTTCTCACCTCATGTCTCCTTCTTGACCCACCAGGTGCTGTGAGTCCACCTGTGGGAAGCAGCGCTCTCGGCCAGCCCTGCTTCACACGACAGTTGTTTTGCAATAACAAGGACATGCGTGAGGAAAGCAAATGCACCTCTGAGGAGATGATTTTGTGATACCATTAAATCATTTTCACCAGAAGGGCAATGACATTTTAGTAACGTCCTCGAGTCAGGGAAGTAATTATATAGGTCTCGGTAGAGGAAGCAGAAGGCACAATTAAACCCACATTTAACTCGGAGTTTTAGCATCTCACAAGGAGATTCTCAGCCTCTGCTTTCTCACCTCACATCTAAGCAACATTATCACGGACTGAACAAGCATGCTCACAAGGAAGGGGGAGCAAAAGTTAACGTCTCACACGCTTTCTCATACTCCAGTAGAGAAAGAAAAAAAAATCACTTTGTGTACCTTGGCATAAACCAAAAAATAACAGCACTGAGAGCCTAGGAGTTAGAGGGACTCCTGTTAGGCGGACAGACAGGGAGCAGGACCACGGCTAGCTAAGGAAGGTGGTAAGTTATCTCAGCCTCCTGACTTAAGATTTTGATGAGCCTGCCTTTCCAATGGGAGTCTCTGGAATACTGATTAAGGAAGTTTTGTTTTTCTCTAATTCCTCCCACATCTAAATCTTCCTCCATCAGAAGTAAATGGAGCACCAAGCAGTCAGCTTGCTACCCTTTCCCATTCTAATCCAGACATTAAAACAAAACAAAAAACCCTATTCAGAGCAGCCACATCTGGGGGAACCTGTCCAAGAGTATCTGCCTGGTTTTTCCAACACCCCTTGAAATGGACTCACCTTCCCTGCCTCTCACCCATCTGTGGACAGTGTCTCACCCATCCAAGTTCAAAGCAGGAGAGGCAGGACCACACTGGCCTTATCCCTGAGCTGCTCAGTAACACCTGTCTTCTTTCCCGTGCTGTCTCTTCCATCACCTCCTCTACTCAAAACTCCCTGTTCCTGTGCTGTCCCTCTCTAGCCGGTGACCTCATGGTCCCAGAAAATGTCCAAGCTCCTTTCCTTGCCAAATTCGAACAAAGTAGCTTATAATTCAGCTACCTATAACATCTCAAGCATTGCATATTCAGGAGACATGTATGCGGGTTCAACAGATCTCTGTGAAGATGTCTCTTCAACAGCCTCTTCTCTCAATTATTATTCATCTTTGGTGTCTTTGTGGTACTGGGGATGGAATGCAGAGTCTCACTTATGGTAGGCAAGTGTTCTGTCACAGAGCTATACCATCAATGCAGTTCGCACATTCTGTGTATGTGTGTGTTTGTGTGCACATGCGTGCTCATGTAAGCATGCATGCACATATTCCGCAGGTGCTTCTCATCTGTATGCTAATGTGTGTGGAGACCAGAACTCCATGTCTGGTGTCTTCCTCTATTCCTCTCCACCTTTATTTTCTGAGAGAGAGTCTTTCATTGAACCTGAAGCTCGCTGACTGAGCTGGACTGGCTGACCAATGAGTCTCAGGGGCCCATGTGCCTCTGCCTCTACCCTGACCCTGGGAACTAGGGCTACAGGCATGCACCACTGCACCTAGCCGGGGATCCAGACTCAGGTCCTCATGTTTGCCAAGCAGGCACCTTGCCAACTGAGCCTTCTCCCCAGCTCCATCTCTACATTCTTGGAGTGGCTAGTGTGTACTTCATCAGAAAGCTTACCTTGGTGCACTCACTTTATCTGCGGTCACATTTTTGTGATTGCGAGTTGATTACTGATTGTCTTTCTTCTTACTTTCTAACAGAATTGAATGTGGGCTGTCTCTCATCCTATGGGGAAGCCCTCTTCTGCCCGGTTCTAACCACCAACTGACCTTAGGTATGCAGCCACCTCCTGCTCATTAGCTACCTCAGGACTGGCTCGAATGCTGGCCAGGGCTCGCGAATGCTGACCAGGTCTCTTCTTTGCTAGGTTATTACTACTGCCTGTTCATCTCATGATCTTGTCTCCAGGTCCTTGTCACAGGCCATCTTCCTGCACAGTGTTTGTTGTGGCCCCTGTCCCCTGAATAGGTACTGCTCAGAATTGAACATGGAGTGGAGTGGACCGTGGGCTCCTCTGCTCCTACAGCACGTGGAGGGAACGGATAATGCTGGTCACATGCCTGGCCCTAACCTCAGCTCTCCTGCGAGTCAGTTGGCTCTGTAACCGTGCACGTGCACCTTCCTTACTCCTCTACGTCCCTGCCTCTTCATTTGTTAAATGGGCTTGGTGATTACTACAATCCCACATCATGGGGTTATTACAGGTGTTAGGATAAATTTCAAACACTCCCCATCTTCCTGACATCTGAAAAACTCCACACCAACATACATAAGGAATGGTATGTCTTTATCAATGAGATGCGAGGTTGGGCTCTAGGCCTCACTTAGCTGGCAGACTACTGAAACCCCAGGATGCCTATCACATGAATGTGATAATTCGGGGAGGAATTATCCTGTAATCTCACCTCTTTTCCTCCTACCTGTCTCCACTCCCAACTCTTTAAGACAAGTATCCACTGTGTCGCCCACGATGGCCTCAAACATATCCCTGTACTCATGTTTCCTAAGCAATGGAATATACAAACATATGCAATTCATCTGACTCTGTGTGTGTGTATACATGCACATGTATGTGGGGGTACATATGTACATGTGTGCATTCTTGTATGAGGAAGCATCTTCCTCTATTGCTCTCCCCACAAAATCTTTCTCAAGTCTAAAGCCCAGCGACTCATAAAGAGTAGTGGGTCAACAAACCCTCCTGTCTCTACCTCTGAAAGAGCAGAATTAAAGCCCCTACATCTGGCATTTTTAATGTGCATGCTAGGGTGTCTGAGTTCACATATCATGATTATACGGCAAGTACTTTACTAACCACTTGTGTACAGTGCCCAGGGAAGCCAGAAGAACTGTCAGATCCTCTAGGATTGGCGTTATAGACAGTTTGGGTGCTGGGAACTGAACCCAGGTCCTCTGGAAGAGCAACCAGTGCTCTTAACCACCTAGCCACTCTCTCCAGCCCCACGTCTCTATTTTAAAACTGCTTCTGAACCTTGATATAGAGCTAAAGATTCAACCTGCCTGTGTGCACAAAATTCTAGGATTAGTATCTTTTGCAGATACATTTCCCCTCAGATCTGTAGCTATTACAACTTTGGTCAGCATCTCTCACAACCATCTATCTTTGACAGAGTAGGTGGCACCAAGAAGGAAAGGCACAGAGACAGAGCCCTACTTATTCCCTTTACCCCGCCTCCCACCCCGACCCTAGCTCTGGCCTGTTGTTTGATATAACAGGAGGCTGCCTTCCAAGGTGTTCAAGGCCTGCCTACGAAGCCAGGTGTTCTTCATATTGTCTACCAGGGTCGGGTTGGTGACTCCGATATATCGGTATGTCCTCTGGTGTATGGGAATAACAGTCACTTTGGCCTGAAACTAAAGGAGACAGACCATAGATGAGGCACCAACTCAGCCAGTTCCCAATCTTTCAAATCCAAAAGCATTCAGAGGTGGATTCCGAGTGGTCAAATGTCCCAGCATCTGACAGCTAATAAAAACTAGGAGAATGTGAAAATGATGTCATTTGCAAAGTAAAGGAAGACCCTGGGTGAGCAGAGGTGGGTCAGCCTAGAGAGCAGGCTAGGAGCATTAAGAATGTAGAAACAGCAGGACGAACAAAGCGGAAATAACATGCGCGGGAATGCGCATGCACACAGAGTGCATGCACAAGTCGATACAGCTCTGGCTCTCACAAGTGCTGATGTTTTTGTTGAACTCCGTGTTTTCAAAATGCTGGTTGCCACCTACTAGGCGAGCATCATTACCTTAGTGACTCACCCTTCACATTTGTAGAAGCGTGGAGATGGCAAGCCCTCCTCCACAGCCCCGCTAGCCATAATTCCCTCTGGGAATGCTTTCCTGGGTGGTCCTGAGCCGTCTTTTAAAAGCATCTTTTTCTGGGAGGCGATGTTTCCATCTTTTGAAAAGTCTCCTGCTCGATTCCTTTCCTCACACGTGTGCAGAGGTGACTCTAAAAGGCTTTCACTGTTCAGGGGAGCTGGCTACTCCAAGCTACTTCAAGCTGCTCCTTTCGGACCTCTCCAAGCAGTTTGGGCTTGCCTCTGCCTTCCCCAAGGAGCTAGTTATCTCAGCCCCAGCCCCAGCCCCAGCCCAGTCAGGTCAGTACCACTGCCCTGCCATAGGCATCAGAATCGGTCTGATGGGACAGATCCTCCGCATGCATCACAGGCCATTTTCTCGCACCTGTTTTTGTTGCTGTGCTTCCCCCCCCCCACCCCCGCCTGCAATCACAACGCTAGTTTCCAGATCTCTCTCCTCCCCCACGGTTAGCTTGTGGAGTCGGGTTTTTAAAAAAAATGTACTTAGCTCTCTCTTTTTCACCTGTGTGCTGAAAATACTGCTACTTACTTGGGGGAGGGGACAGTTCGTAAGGATTAATTTATGTGTGACAGTTTCTCTCTCTCTCTCTCTCTCTCTCTCTCTCTCTCTCTCTCTCTCTCTCTCTCTCTCTCTCTCTCTCTCTCTCTCTCTCTCTCTCTCTCTTCCCTGGATCACCAGGGACACCTTCTTCCAAGCTTCTTTTGCTCTCAAAACCTTCCCGATTGCTTCACCGTTGCCAGATTAAATCGTGTACAATATCCGGGGCTCCATGTCATCTAAAGCGCTGTGGGAACCGAAGCATCAGAACAGTTTTCTGTTGCACTTGGCTCTCAGAAGGCCTTCCCCGGTTCAGTACACAGAACGAACAGGGCAGAGAAGAACGCAGGAGGGAATTGCAACTGCAGTCTCTCTGGTAAGGTGACCCGCCACCCGCTGGCTCCCCAATCTGAACAAACCTGTCAATGCAGGTTAATCCTGAGAAACAGGCTCACTGCAGGGGGAGCACATCCTGGGGCCAGGGAACCACACCCTTGGTCTGGAGGTGCAGGTTCCCCAGCCCCTGGGGCTCTGTGGAGGCGCAGCGGAGGCCCGCAGACCCCCGAGGCGGCGGGAAAGTTTCTCACCTGAGGCAGAGGGTGTGGCTGGGTCGTGGTGCTCTGCGCCCCCTGGATGCTCAGCTCAGCCCGCGGAGCTATATCCAGGATTTCCTGACTCCTCGGGCCGGAAGGACTGACCTCAGCAGCAAGGCAGGCTTCGAACTTGGGAGCCCTTCAAAAGGCCAGCAAGCTGCTCTAGGTACCATCTGAACCCCGACAACTCTTTCCCACCCTTCTCATCTTCACCCACTCCAATCCCAACTTCAGTCTGCGTGCAGACTGAAAGGCATCCGGACCCCAGGATAGCCCACACCCCGTCCTTGCCCCGGGTTACCGCAGGCTTTACACGGTCCAGCTCCTCTGGTGTGCGAGCCTCACCGCTGCCGTGCTGCCGCCACCGCCGCTGCCGCCGCCGCAGCCAGTGGTTGGAGCTGTGCAAGTCGCTCCCTGCGCCGCGGTGTGGTGGAGAGACGTGTGCTCTCGCGACCTAGCGGTGGAGGCGGCGCTGGGCACAGAGGCTGTGGCTAAGCTCCTGAGACCAACCTCAGGGATTCACAGGAAACCCTACCATCCCCACCTCCAAACGCCTTACCCCCCCACCCCACCCCCAGTGTGGGTAAGAACCTGCAAAGAGCAAAGGAAAGAAAAGATGTGCAGGGGTATTTTTTTTTTCCTTTGTGGCTCTGTAGTGGGTGTCTTGGGGCTACATGAGCAAAGAGGTTTACCAGTTATTCTCAGCCTTGGGTTCAAGTTCAACCAGGTTAGAGTCATGTATAATGCACTGCTTCAGTGACTATCTCGATTTTTGAGTGCCTCCTCCAACCTACACGTACAGATGCCAAGGGGCATCAAACACCCTCCAGACAGATCCCAAAGAGTTAGCAATGGACTGGGAGCAGGCACACGTTAACAGCTATGACTCTCTTCTGCATCTCTTTGTACATCCAATCTGTATGCGGTGCAAAACACCAGCTTTCCAAAGGACATAGCCAGTAAAGAGGAAGACAATAAACACAACTAGGGCTGTGTGAGTAAAGTGTGGGCAAAAATACAAAGGGAAAATAGGACGGGGACGGGGGCGGGGGAGGTTAGAGCTAACCTTACTCTGTAATAAGGAGGTGGGAGAGCAACCAGGCTTGCATATGGGGAAAGAACACTGCCTTAGAGACAGATTCTAAGATGTCCCTTAGCATATGTGTGTGTGTGTGTGTGTGTGTGTGTGTGCGCACACGCGAATCTCAACAGCCATGGCCATTTTACAAATAAGAAAATTTAAACTCGCAGCAATGCCGCAATACCTTTAACCCCAGCACTATGAGTTCAAAGCTACAGAGTCCACAGAAAGAGTTCCAGGAGAGCTACACAAAGAAACCTAAGAGAGAACAGGGGAGGGAGGCAGAGAGAGCACTGCTTGGGAAGGCCCTTCCAGAAAAGGATTCCTGGAAATGATCTCTGCGATAGCTGATTCATAGATCTTTTTTAAAAGTAGTTTCACTGTTTTTATAGCATCTCTGTGTGTTCTCCTGCCTCATTGGCAGGCAGCTTGGCTCTAAATGATACATTTTAACATCTGTAGTGAGAGTGGTCCATCGTCCCCAAGACTGTACATTGACTCATTCCCCTTGCAGAATTCTGTTTCCGGGGATCACCCAAGCAATCGAACCACTACCACTGTCAGAGTCTGGTGACAGTGCACAGAGCAGCGACAGGACAGAGCCGCCACTGCGGGAGTGCCAGCTTCTGAACAAGTCAATACCTATCTTAGTTATGGACAGCGGGGGTGGGGGAAGTGGGGGGTTGGGTGTGTACAATATGGATAGTCCAAGAACACTGTGCTTGGGGAAAAGGGCAGGTGGCTAACCATTAGTTTCAGAAGCCAAAACTGCAGCCTCCCAGAAAGTAACATCAGGAGGATAACAAAGTTCAGATGTCCCTCCTAGATATCTCTAGCTGTCTGTCACTACTGGTCATATCCCCTTCTTTTCCTCCAGACTCACTAACATCTTTCCTCCTTTCCCTCCAGATGCATCTCAAGCACCATCACGTCTTCTATAAAACCTTCCTGGATGCTCTGCTTGGAATTCTTTCATGGAGCACTAAACACAAGCACAGGAGTGTGTGTATCCCTGTGTGTTTGCAGCCTCCTGCGCACCACAGGGAGTGTGCACAAGGGAGAGGATAGCCTCCAGCGTCACCTCCTACCTTCTCTGAGACATGATCTCCTGTTGTTCGCTGGCCTACAGGCCTGCACTGTGCTCTGTCTTACTGTAAGGGCAGAATTCCAGACACATGCTCCTGAATCCAAACTCAACTCCACAAACTCACACAGGCTCTTGACCCAGGGCCACCTCCCTACCACTATCAAAGAACTCTCAACCTGAAAGCTGAAACCTCTCAAATAGCACTTCTCCATGTCTACCTTAGAGTTTAGCGTGCATACCCTGACCCCCCTTCCTAGAGACCTGTTCCTCAGCTTGCACAGGATCATGTTTTGCATCCAGTGGGCATTTAATGAGTGTGCTTTTATTACAAGCAGCAAACTGATCTGTGAAGACTTTTCTAATTCAAGGAAAGTTAGTGGCAACAATAACATGTTACATGTATCTTTGTCCATTCATAAACATTGTCCTTTCATAAATGGATGCTGCCCATTCATAAAGGCTGACATCAGTTTGTCTTGAGGTAAATTCTGTTTGCTTCATTCTGAGATTGGAAAACTAAGGCCCGGGCATCGTTTCCCTAATGTCACCTTTCTACTCAGTGTCAGCTGGGATTCGCACTCAGAATGCAGAAATTATCTTAGTCAGGCGCTCAGACACCCTCTCCTCCAGTCATTCGTGCATTTGTTCCTTCTACAGATATTTGCAATTATTTGCCTCGGCTCTGTAACAGCTGCCAGGAAAATTGCAATGATTAGCTCACAGATCTTACCCTCAAAAAAAAGGGTGACCTAATAAAAGGGAAGGAAGAACAAGGAAGTAATCAAAACCCAATATTCTGAACTTGACAAAAGAGGCTCGTGTGGAAGAGAGAGCCTGAAGGAGCTCTTTGTTTCACCCGCACTGTTTGGAAAGGGGAGCTGACACTAAGGATTCGCTGAGGAGACAGAGTTATGAAAGCCTGCTGCTCTGACTGAAGGAAACTGCAGAGTCTGTGGGGGAGCCTGTGCAAACCACGGGGGGGGGGGGGGGGAGGCTGGATGAGCAGGATGAGCTTGGAGGCTCTCTGTGGTAGGTGGGATGGGGGAAGATGGGGGTGGAGGACAGGGGACATGACATTGTCAAGAGCAACAGCAGGTGAGCCAGGACCACAGAGGTCTAGGAAATACTTTCAAGGAATACATCATCCTTGAACACGTGAGAAAAGTCCTTATGTCTGCACACGTCATCTTGGAGGAGAAGCTCCAGGGCTTTAGTCAACTTTTTAAAAAGGCTGAAGGACCCAGGGCCAGAAGCTAGGGACATCAGGTTCCTTTCTTAAAACTTGATTTGTGGACCAAATACTTGCACCGTCAATCAGAATATGCAGGACACCTGGATTTTGGGAGGACGCACGGCTCAGCCCTGCCGGATGCCTCCAAACGTGAAGCAGTACTGCCATCCCTAAACAAAAATGGCGGGGCCCTCTGGCCACTCACCAATACTTCCCAAGTGGGAAGGGAGGGTGCTGCTAGCCAGCTCGCAGGCCCAGAGTCAGGGAGCTGAAAGCCAAGAACACGCCCTGGGGAGGGAGCAGGGAGAGGGCCACAGTTTGCTGAGTCAGTGAGCCTATAGTGCTTGAGTCCTCCACTGCTCCAACCAACTTCATTACCTGCTGAGTTATGGAATCCCAGAGTCACACATCCTGATCCCCAAAGCTTGAGACTATTTGGAAATAGGGCCTTTAAAGAGGTGATGAAGTTGGAAGAGGCCATGTGGTTAAGTATCGATCCATACAACTAGTGCTCTCGTGAGAAGAGCAATTAATACCCAGAGAAACAGTGGGTGGAGCGAAATCTGAAACAGAGCTCTGTCTGTGGCCTGCTGAGGAAACTTCTAGTCTCTGCGAGGAGATAAATTTCTATTATTAAAGTTACCCAACTGTGGTATTTTGTTATGGTCAGACCCAGTAGACAAACGACATCAATTTAAAATTCCAAGATAATGTATTTAAGAAACTTAAGATGATAGCCAAATAGCTTTAACTCTCGATGGATTGCCCTGCACAGCCATGGACTCCTCTACCATTACATTGCTCTTATGCCCCTGAAGCCCAGTCATGGGAATATGGGAATGGGAATCTGAATGCAACTTTAGACGCAGGAGTGAAGGAGAAATTTCTGGTTTCTTTGAAAACTCGGTTATGCCACATGATGTTTTTCTAGAAGCTGTCTTGTAAGAAGATGTTTTGCTGAAGCAGATATGTGAGAGGACATAAGATGTTTTGCTGAAATGGATGCTTGAAAGGGTGTGTGATGTTTTGAAAGAATACTGTAGAACCCCCACAGACAGTGAGAGGATGCTCTTGCATTACTACACCTTGCAATGCTTCACTGGTCTTCACTGGTCTTTGCTGGCCTTCACTGGTCTTTGCTGGTCTTCTCTTTGCAGAGAGAAATGCACCAAAGAACTTCCCATGGTATTCCAGCTGACTCTGCCGCTTCCGTTGACTCATTCAAATTCGATGGAGCCTTGCAGTTTCTGCTAGATCTAGCTGCTGCTACTGGCTCCTGCTTGGTATTTGCTATTGGACTGGACTGCTGATGTCCTGGCAATAAAGATTGTAATCGTTCCAAAGAACTACTTCTGAACAGGTCCACAACCCCCTTTCCCTATTAACCTTCTTTCTCTGCTACCTGTGGTCGGTAAGCTACAAGGGAAGTTGAAGCGTTTAAGAACCCTAATTAAAGCAGGCTTTGAAAAACCTAAGCCTACACAGCAGTGGGAAGATGGAGTAGTTGAAGCAAGGCATTGGTGAAACTGGTCCTTGGAAGCGAAAGTGAGAAGGCTGATGTTGGAAGGAGCAGCTGGGGAAACCGGAGGTGAACAAGAGGGGTAGGATGTCTAGAGAGATTGGTAGCAATGTCTAAGGGTAAGGACCTACGAGGAGCCTTAGCAGAGGGGTCTTGTGACGGGAACTGGAGCTAGACTGTCGCTGGTAAGAAACTGGTCATATGATCACAGGGTGCCCTTACCAGGACGCTGGAAAGAATGAGGAAGACCAGTACCGCTGGCCTAAGGAAAGCCATGAGATACGGAGGGCTGGTCATCAAAGCTAAGTTGTCTTACTGGAAAGACCAATGGCAGGCCTTCCAATAAAGACACCAGAGTCCTAGCCTTGGTAAATGGCCATAGTTGGAGCTCTCTGTGTTTAGTTGGCTCATTAACCCAACCAGGTATCAGTAGCAATGCTGGAGACCCACACAGTAGGTACAGCCAAGGCAAAGAGTGAATTAATGATATGCAAAGTGCCCGGCTGTGATGCTCTTTATTTGTTTGGGGGGTTTTTGTTTGTTTGTTTTTCTCTTCAGATTAGAGACAAACATTTTTAAGGATGGAGAGCATCGCTTTCTAACGGAAGAAGGAACTTGCAGACAAGAATCGAGGGAGAATATAATTGCTGAATTAAGATACTAGACAGAAGGATAAGAAAATAAATCAAGAAAATGCTATGGGAAGGATTGAACATTCGCTTATTTATTCATTCAGCGTTGGGTATTATGCAGTGCCCTGCTGGAGATGAGGAACTTTTTCTCAGAGATGAGGCAGATATGAAAGAAAGCCTCTAGTTCGTTCCTTTCCATTTCCTTAAGAAGTTGTTCATGAAGAAATAAGAATAAAAACCAGCAATGAAGCACGCTAAGGGTGTTCCTAAGAGTCCAAGTAAACAGGACCGGCTTGGAGACAGCGTGAACCTGGAGAAGACGCAGAGGCGTGGCTGCAGAGGTGGAGAGAAGATAAGGAAAGGAAGGAGAGAGAACAGGAGGAAATGTGCTCTGCTCCCCGCTTCTGGCAGGGAACAGCTCGCCGCTCTTAGGTGCCAGAATCAGAGACTCATTGTTGGCTGGAGGCTTGAAGTGGCGTGGTTTGTTTTCCAGTTGATTAGGACTTATGTCTGCCAGCCCAGGAGGAAGCAGTAAACCAAGACCAGTCTCTGAGGATACACCATGAACGCTTAATGTGTCTGGCCCAGGAAACCTGGCTACATTCCATTATGTTCAACAGCAAGGCGAGAGCCGGCCAAAGGAAGTAGTGAGACAGAAAACTGCTGTGATACATTTACTACTGTAACTGGGATGTTTTCTTTTTAGACTAGGTTAATCTATCATATAGCTAAACTAAAGGCAGAAGCAGGCATCTGCATAAAATGCCAGCAAAAGTTACCCAAGGGAACAACAGACCATTCCTAGAGGACAGTTTCTTCCTGCTGTCTATGGACTGTCAGAAGCCAAGCAAGAGGGCGAACATCCCAGAAGCCCAAGCTGGTCTGTGAGACGCGCATGCTCAATGCCCTCCTGTCAATCAGGCCCCTCCCATCCTCTTCCTGCAGTACTTCCTAGTTTTCCCAATCGAATTTGGAGGTTATTGCTTATTATAATATTTTTCTTACAATTTTTGTCCAAAATCGGGTTTAATTTGCTTAGCCTTAGTTTTCTGTGGGGTTTTTTTTTTTCAAATTAGCAGAATCATTCCTAAGTCTGTATTCTTAGCTTTTACTTGAAAGCTGTTTCTTTTTATTCTGTGGTTCACACAGCAGGATCTTACGCAGGCCCTGTGAATCCCAGTCCTTTCTGTCTAATGCTTGAGCATTGATTCAAACTATCCATTTTTGCATCTAGTCCTACTGCTCCTCTACTAGACAATTCGCAGACATCCACCTAGAGAGTGTGGCACCAGGCAGACAAAACAGCTCACATCTTTCAGTTCATGTGTAGCATTCAGTCAGGAAGAGGGAGCTTTGAAATGGCAAATAGAACACATTTAATACACACACACACACACACACACACACACAAATAGAATATATTCAACACACACATACAATACATTTAATACACACATGCACACGTGCAGGGTCAGGGAGAGAGGGGGAGCACAGAGGGAGGACTTTGTGGAGTCCGTTGCTCTGATTGTGTTTGAATGTTTACTGTCACATATTGACGAGCAAGCTTCAGTTTATGAGCTCTGGGCTCTGCTACTTTCTGACAGCCAATGACAAGCAGGCTAACTTCTCCTGGCTCCTGGCTTCATATTAGTCTTTAAATCGCACCACAGCCTATTATAAAATGCACTGGAACTATTCCAAAATGGAAATTTCAGTTGACTCTAGCTGGCGTGGGTGATTAGCTAGATGGGCGTGGCATCATATGTGCTTAAGCCCCTGTTCTTTTCTGCACCCCCAGCAAGTTTTGCTGAAGAAGATGGATAATGGTGAGATGATACATTCTCGATACAGATACAGATACAGATATAGACATATTGTATAAATATGTGCACAAACTCTCCGAAATAGTATTTATACAGACATTGAAGCTGTTGACTACTTTAAAGATAGCATCCACATGTAACAGAAGAAAACAGCATCTGCCCTTCCCTGCCACAGTGTCACCAGTGGCAGGCAGCACGCTTGTCAGTCTTAGACACCTATGAGACAAGACCGTCTCCACAGTGCCCAGACAGTGTAGCTATGATGCAATGTAGCTTAAGCTAGACTCAAACTGTCAACTCTCCTGCCTCAGGGATTGTAGGTGTGCAATGTCAATGCCAGGCAAACAAGGCCTTTTAGTAGTGCTAAAATTTCACTGAGTGTGTACCATGATTTACTTAACTCATTCTAGGTAGATGCTGGATTTTTGTACCATAAGCATTGCTAAGATGACATCTGTCTTATGTAATGCTGGACATGACAAAATACAAAGTGTTTGGTTGGAACCCCTGTGCATCCCCTGCACAAGTTAAGAATCCGGTTTGCTCTTCTTCCCCAACCCTGCCTAAAGGGAGACAGTTTGGGCTTACGTATCATCTCTCCTTGTCTTAGCGTTTCCGGCTATTCACCTACAAATGCCCGCCTGAGGGCTTAATATTTTCTACCTTATACAGGCATAATTTCACAGGTGCCTAGCTTACTCATCATCACCCTGAGCCCCAAACCCATGAATTTGAACTTGCTTTAGCCCGTGACTTCACTGACCTCCACCTGCGAGATCTGTGGACTCGCCGGAAAGCTGTCTCTCAGTAAACCTGCCCTTTAGACTTTTGATTCAGCTGCAGCTGATGCATCTCATCAGCAGAGAAACTATGACAAGTACTTATTCTCCCCGTCCCTTTGTGGTTATCTTGTACCTGTCAGCATTCCAGTGCCAGCTAACCAGTGTGGCCAGCATAGCAGAAGACAATACTAGTAACAGTTTTTATCCATTGAGCAACACTTTCCTATCTTATTAATCAGACATATAGTTAGTGTCATAAGTGTATGAATAAGGAATCAGTCCATTTAGTCTAGACACAAGAAATCTACGGGCAGGGGAAAGCAGTGACTGCATCAAACACGTGAAGGCTGAGGACCTGGGGAGAATTGTTCAGTGGCTTTAGGTAGGAGTAGGTTTCACATGAGTGAGAGAAAGTTCTCCTAGGTGGCCCCAAGAGCACCTCCCCAGTGGCTGTGATCTGGAACAAGCTGAACACACATGGCAAGGGCAGAGTCAAGGGCATTAAGGTCACCCTGCAAGGATGGACACCATACTTTTGTAGATCACTTCCAGCCCAGTGATGCTGGGAAAAATAGAGAGATGCAGATAGAGATGATGGAGACAGAGATGGAGATGATGGAGATGGAGATAGAGATGATGGAGACAGAGATGGAGATGATGGAGATGGAGATGATGGAGATGCAAATGGAGATGATGGAGATGATGGAGATGGAGATGATGGAGATGGAGATGGAGATGATGGAGACGGAGATGGGGATGATGGAGATGGAGATAGAGATGATGGAGACAGAGATGGAGATGATGGAGACAGAGATGGAGATGATGGAGACAGAGATGGAGATGATGGAGACAGATGGAGATGATGGAGATGGAGATAGAGATGATGGAGACAGAGATGGAGATGATGGAGACGGAGATGGAGATGATGGAGACGGAGATGGAGATGATGGAGACAGAGATGGAGATGATGGAGATGGAGATAGAGATTTTCATTTGTAAAATAGCAAAGAATCAATTTGCAATAATTTTGAATTGTTTAAAGTGAAAGGGCAATTTCTTCTGTTACCATGTGTAGCCACCCATTCAGTAACTATGTACCACATATGTATCAAGATCCAGGCATCCCTTGAGATGACAGGGAGCTAAGCAAAACATACCAGATCCCCTTCTTTGTGGAGCCAAATAACATCTGGCATGTTCTTCAGGCTCTTCCAGGGTTTTTCTCATTTGATTCCCTGATGAGTGCATGAGATGAGCAGGCTACGTATGCTGTGGATGAAGATGTGGAAACGTCACAAGAGCACACAAGGACTGTGGGAAGAAAGAGAAAAGCTTCCAGTGCTCCAGCCTGCCTCATGGCTTGACCAGCAACCTCTGCATGAGGGAGGTCATCAGCCCCATAGGGCAACCTCACACCTGTAGAGTGGGAAACAAGTTCTGCTTTTCCTACAGACTGCTACTTTTTAATTTTGCAAAAGCTTAAACCTCAGATGCCATGCTGGCTACAAGCCTAGTATATGTGAGTTACTAAGTCATAAGGTTCTTAAAGGCAGATTCTGTATCCTATCCATTCTTAAAAACATTGCATCTGGTGCATAATGCTTGTCTGATAATGGACATTTTATGTGTTCGTTAATTGGTAGGCATAAAAAAAGATACTACTCTTATATTGTATTTTTAAAGGATGCTGTTCTCAGAAGTACAGTACAACAGAAATGGGAAGCCACCATATTTATTGTGCCATCAAAGGAGCAAAACAAGTTAGACAAGGGTGTGTGTTGGTTATAGAACTGTTAAGTAAATTGTGCAGACCTGATGCCTTAGGAAAGCAAAGGTCAGGTTTTGTCTTCTTTCCAAAACATTTGAGAACCGTGTAGGTTTTTGTTGTTGTTTTTCCAGTACATTTCAGTATTTTGTGCCTAATTAAATTCTGTTCCTTAGTTTTCCAGTACCTCACAAGGCCTTCATAATAATCACCAGATTTATGCTGTGCCAATGAGTCATCTTACAACATTAAGGACATTCTCAGCACTTGGAAATTAAGAAAAGGAGATGTGATGCAGGTTCTTGTGATGGCTCTCTGGCAGGTTTCTGTTCAAAGGGAGAAGTTAATGAAAAGAGGACAGCATACTGTCTTCAAGTTCTCACCGGCTGAAAAAGCCATGATACAACAGAAGAAGAAGAAGAAGAAGAAGAAGAAGAAGAAGAAGAAGAAGAAGAAGAAGAAGAAGAAGAAGAAGAAGAAGAAGAAGAAGAAGAAGTCTTCTCAGAAGACATGCTGGCTGTTTGGAGACCCCAGAGCCTTGTTTTAAGAGAAACCAAGCAAAACATGATGTGGTAGTTTGAATGAGATTGACCTTGTAGGCTCATATATTTGAATATTTGGTCCCCGGTTGGTGGGACTGTTCGGGAAGGATTAGGATGTGCGGCCTCATTGGTGGAAGTGTATCACTGGAGTTTTGATTTGAGGTTTCAAAAGACTCATACCATTTTAGTGTGCCTTTCTCTGCCTCATCAGTGGTTGTGTCTCAAGATGTGAGCTTTTAGCTATTGCTCCCCCGTCCTGTTTGCCTGCCTGCTACCATGTATCCACCAGGATGGTCATTCACTTTAGCTCTCTGCAACAGAAAGTCCCAAATTAAACACTTCATTTTATAAGTTGCCTTGATCATGGCACAGAGATGTGACTAAGAAACAGAGATGTGACTAAGAAACAGAGATGTGACTAAGAGCAGAATGATCTGCTTTAATCTGCGTCATGATGCTGGTAACTGATCTCCAGCTGGAGTCCAAATGGCATTGCTGTTGGGAGGTTCCCAGAAAACTTGACCAATATTGTCTTGGATTTCTTCTGGTGGATAAACCTGGGATCTGTGAATTCTAGGGGAAGGCTTCTTGTCATCATCCAGGAAGCTATGCAAGTAGCCCAGTCAAAAATTCAAACATTTTAACAGTCGAACTGCCCACTGATCTGTGCACATTGTTTTGATGCCTTCTGTGTTTCTGTGAGTCAGCATGGGTCAAACACTTTGAAAGGGGGCCCTGAACCCCTGGGCTGACTGGCTCGTCTGTTTGGCTTCTCTCTGTTTCTCTGTGCCTCTTGAGTACACAGTCTCTTGGAAATCACATGTAGAACCCATCACGAGATGAGATTTCTAATTTGTTTTATTGTGATTTTTCAGCCCTTCTCTGCTGAGCAGGCAGGAGTCTGGGGAAGCACGGGGTGAGCATTCAAGCATAAATACCAGGCCGAGAGGTCCGTACACTAAAGACACACTTCCCACTGAAGTCCAATGTCTGCCATAGGTGTGGGAGGACTTGCAGCTTGGTTCTCAGAGATGAGGTTGTCTAGATAATGATTTAGAGGACAAAGGAATGAGACCTGTCGAGTGACATTCTACTTAGAATTTCCTCACATTCAACACAAAGAGCTTCACTGTAGGGTTCTCCCATTCTAGGATGCAAAGCTTGTTTCATCGGAGAACATCTGGGCAGGAATGTCTCTGATAATAACAGGATAGAAGACTTGAGGAAAAGCTAACCAACCAGGACATTCAGCAAGGAATTCTGCTTTCTGGGTGGAGTGTGGATCAGGAGCCCATGCCACCTCTGACTCTTAACCAACCTGACCACTTGGTCAATAGAGTCTGTTTTTATCCTCAGACTCCAATCACTTTGATTTTCTGCTCATTTCCTCTCATGTAACGTTAATTCCCTCCTGGTTCAGCCTCAGCAAGGTACCTACTTTATAAGAAAAAAACGAAGTTCAAAAGTGTATCCTTGTGACAAAAGGAAGGTCGGACCCACTGATCTCTTGCGTTTGCTCCTGGACAGCTCAAATGAGTCCATAAGAAGCGTGCTGTCTGTTAATTCCAGAATATGATTGTACACATAGCTGCTGGGCCCACCAGAAACCATTGTTTGTAAAATGGAGAAGAGAGAACGAATGAGCTGTCATTTCCCTCCCCGGAGCAGTTGAAAACATTTAACTCATAAGCCAAATTGAGCCATTAGTGCCTATAGATAACAATTAGGTTGTTAGAAAGCCAGTTCCTGCTCCCCTGCCCCAGTTTCAGAAGCCAACAAATGGTTGGCCATGCTGTTTGGAGAATAGATGCTTCTAGTCCCTAGTGGATGTTCCACCAATGCTGTGATAAAAATTAGCCATCTCAATTCAGATGTCTCACTGGTGGAGAGAAGGTTCCTTCTCTACCAGACAAATAAATCAGACTTCTGTAAATCTCAGATGGAGGAAGTAGACTTCTGCATACCCCCCAAAACGTTATAAAATATAGCACGCTTGTTTGCAACAAAATAAGAGGCCTTGGTGGATGACACACATCACAACACCTTTATTTTCCTTCTCCTGTAGACAATTGTTTAAATTTGATGTACATTTATGTGGCATTTGCTGTAAGTGCCTTACAACAATTAATTTGTTCAAACTACCATTTGAAGTTAGTCAGATACTGTCATTAACTTCATCACCATTCTGCAGGAAACTGAGCACAGAGAGTTGGAACTTGCCCAAAGTCATCCTACCTACCTGATCCAACTCTCAGCACAGTCCCTGTGCGCTGGCTCACTCTGCTGTCCTACCATATTTCCCTCCTGTATATGTATATAAATGGTACCTGTGTATAAATGGACGCTTGCATGTGTGTAGTCACATGTGTGTGCAAGTGTGCATGTGGAGGCCCAACACTGATGTTGGCAGTCTTCCTCAGCTACCCACCTTATTCATGGATGAAAGGTCTTTCAGCTGTATCCAGAGCTTGCTGATAAAGCTCTGAGCTTGTCTTTATCCCCTCCTTTTGTGGGACCTTGGTGTGTGTAGCTTGGTTGGGCAAGGCCACTCTGGGAGACTTGACTCCATAATCCTGTGGCCATCAGTCATGTGTGGCCATGCCCCACACCCTAGTGTTCTGGCTGGACTCTACCTCTGCAGTCACCTGGTTATAGCCAAGCTTTCCCCGCCCCTCGGTTACCTGACTGTTGCCAGGTAACCCAGCTTACTATAAATGAAGACTTCCCGCCCCTCCTAGCTCTCTCTCTCATCCCACCCCCTTATTTCTCTCTCATCTCTCTGTCTTCTTCTCTCTTTCACATCTTCATGGCAATTCCTCATCTCTCTATCTTCTCTTTCCCCTTTTCTCATTCTACTCTTTTAATAATAAAGCATAAAACTATGAACTGTCTCTTTTATTAAACCCACAGCATAAGAGCCTGGAGCAGGCCTCAGCGTTTCCAGCCACCATGGGAAAGGATCCAAGCCACCAGGCAAAATCCTTCCCTGCTAGCCAGACAGCCTCCTCCTCTAGGTTCAGGGCCAGCACTCCCTGTCCAGTGGGAATCGCGGTGGTCCTGCCGGTTTCCCTCCCCCTTTGTGGGCTCTGCCTGCCCACAAAAAAAAGTCTTCTCATAGGTGGGACCAGCCACCGCCCCACCTTTCTTTTCCTTTCCCCCCCACAGCCTTTCTCCACCTTCCCAGCGCTAGAACTACAGGTATGTCGCATGACACACCTGGCATTTACATTTGTTCTGGAGAATCCACATTCTGGTCCTCACATTTATATGGCAAATGCTTTAACCACTGAACCATCTCCCTTATTCACAAGATTTAAATGCATTCAATTCCTTCACTGTTTTAAAATGCTATTTCTGTAACAACAACAAAAAGTACACACATTATATCCTCAATGTATTTTGGGGGTACTCTGCAGGATAAAATGGGCAGAGATATATTCACAAAATAAGATGGTGGGGAGTATGTGGGCTACCACTACTTGGAGTCTACTACCCTTCAAAGGCTTACAAAGGTCCCCCCATCTCTGTCTTCCCTTCCCCGGGCTGGGTCTGGCTGGAATGTCCCATCTGTTTCCTTGTTCTTTTTTCATGCTTAAGTTCATGAATTCATTAGTTGTAAACACCAACTGGAGATCTGCATGCAGAAAAATGCAAATCGACCCATTCTTATCTTCTTGTACAAAGCTCAAATCTAAGTGGATCAAGGAGCTACACATAAAACCAGACACACTGAAGCTTATAGAGGAGAAAGTGGGGGACGAATCTTGAACACACGGGCACAGGGCGAAAGTTCCTGAACAGAATATCAATGGCTTATGCTCTAAGAATAAGAATCAACAAATGGGACCTCATAAAACTTCACAGCTTCTGTAAGGCAAAGGACACAGTCAATAGGACAAAACGGCAACCAACAAATTGGGAAAAGATCTTTACCAACCCTACATCTGATAGAGAGCTAATATCCAATGTATACAAAGAACTCAAGTTAGTCTCCAGAGAGTCAAATAACCCTATTAAAAATGGGATATAGAGTTAAACAGGGAATTCTCAACTGGGGAAACTCAAATGGCTCTAAAGCACCTAAAGAAATGTTCAGCATCCTTAGTTATCAGGGAAATGCAAATCAAAACAACCCTGAGATTCCACCTTACACCAGTCAGAA
Source organism: Apodemus sylvaticus (assembly GCF_947179515.1). Classification (NCBI taxonomy): domain Eukaryota; kingdom Metazoa; phylum Chordata; class Mammalia; order Rodentia; family Muridae; genus Apodemus; species Apodemus sylvaticus. Next base: position 41,523,988 of record NC_067478.1, read on the forward strand.
TGGCTAAGATGAAAAACTCAGGGAACAGCAGATGCTGGAGAGGATGTGGGGAAAAAAAAACACTTCTCCATTGTTGGTAGGATTGCAAGCTGGTAAAACCACTCTGGAAATCAGTTTGGTGATTCCTCAGAAAATTAGCTGAGGACCCAGCTATACCACTCCTGGGCATATACCCAGAAGATGCTCCTACATGTAATAAGGACACATGCTCCACTATGTTCATAGCTGCCTTATTTATAATAGGCAGAAGATGGAAAGAACCCAGATATCCCTTAACAGAGGAATGGAAACAGAAAATGGATACATTGTGTATATATGGCATATATACACAATGGAGTACTATTCAGCTATTAAAAACAATGAATTCATGAAATTCTTAGGCAAATGGATGGAACTAGAAAGTGTCATTCTGATTGAGGTATCCCAGTCACAAAAGAACACACATGGTATGCACTCACTAATAAGCGGATGTTAGCCCAAAAGCTCAAAATAAACAAGTTACAATTCACCCAGCACAGGAAGCTCAACAAGAAGGAGGACTTAAGTGAGAGTGCTTGGGTTCCTCTAAGAAAGGGAACAAAATACTCACAGGAGCAATAAGGGAGACAAAGTGTGGAGGAGAGACTGAAGTAAAGGCCACCCAGAGACTTCCCACCTGGGTATTCATTCTATAAACAGTCACCAAACCCCAACACTTTTATGGATGACAAGAAGTGTATACCAAAAGGAACATGCCATGGTTGTCTCCGGAGGGGCCCTGCCAGAGCCTTACAAATACAGAGGCAGATGCTAGCAACCAACTATTGGGCTGGGTGCGGGGTCCCCAATGGAGGAGCCGGAGGATGGTCCAGAGGAGCTGAAGGGGTTTACAGCCCCATGGGAAAAACAATGACTTCAGCCACCCAGACACCCCAAGACTCCCAGGGACTGAACCATCAACCAAGGGGCACACATGGTTCCAGCCAAAAATGTGGCAGAGGAAGGCTTTGTTGGGCATCAGTGGGAGGAATGGTCCTTGGTCAGGTAAAGGCTCAACAGAGGCCCCAACAAAGGGAAACCGAGTTGGGGGGAGAGGTAGGAGTGTGTCAGGTGGAGGGGCATATACATGGAGGCAGGGGGAAGGAAGAGGGGGAGGGACTGGGGGTCTTAGGGGAGGGGAGATGTCAGGAAAGGTTTTACAATTAACAATGTAAATTAAGATGATATTCAATAAAATGAAATAAAAAGAAATGAGAGGCTTGATTTGGATGTTGGTTTGCTTTTATAGTGTATATACACACATGTGTGGGTTGTATGTGAGAGTCCATATGCACACTCACACACATATTCAGATACCTGGGACTAAACCTTGGGACTAAGATGTGCCACTGAGCTACATTTCCAGACTCTAGAAATAAACTCTTAAATAAGAAAAAAAAAAGTTCATGAATTCATGTTTCCTGCTGAATACTTAATAATCTTCCTGAGATGATTTATTCATTAATCCATCTCATGAACCCCTTCTGTGTGTCAGGCTTACACTGGCGTGAACACTGGAGCCTCTTCCTGTAAGTGAAGAATGGAACTAGAATATGATAAAGCAGGGAATGAAAACCCCCAAGTTAAGGTCAATCCTGAGTACCTTGGACAGATCCAAGGAGAGCTATACATTGCACATCTATACTAAATGGTGACCGTATGTGTCACAATGAATATTACTGTCCTTATGTCCCTGTCTTGTTTTTTGTATATGTAAACAAGAGGAGTTCAGCGTCTACCTCCCTAAGCTGTTACAGGAAGGCTGCCAATAAAAAGGTAATTACAGATACCATTATAAATGAACTATTATTACACATTGTACTCCTAGAGTGAATGATACCTTTTCCAGGAGTTCCTTATCTAGTCTGACCATCCCTCATTTTAGGAGTTTATAAAGAGACATAATACTGGACACTAGGAAATTCAATTGTGATTTCCGGACACTTCCCAGGAGGGATTCGGCAGTTCCACAGACAATGTATCACAGAGGGACAGACCAGAGCCAGAGGCAGAAGTTAATTGGGTGCAAAGTGTGATGAAGAGAGCCACTGGAACACATCCGTCTCTCCTGGCTGTTCTGGGTAACTTAGCATCATCTATCAGTGAGTAGACGGCATCAGCTTGTACTAGTGACCAATCTTAAAGTCTTTGAAAATTGTATTATGTAGGCATAATGGACCAGCATGTTCTTCTTGGGGAGAAGGGACTTTCGATTCTTTCTGTCATTTCATGTACCACTATATACATAGCTGAGGATGGTTGGTCACTTCCTAACCAGAATTAGTAAAACTAGACAGGTAGAGCTGCTTGGAGATATTTATATCTGCTTGATGAGACCTGTGTTCTGTGTGCTTAGCTTCATGCAGCACCAAGTTAGTGTTTTGGAAAGAACTGATCTCAACATGAACACCCTTCTTTTTATGTTCAGCTCTGTGATTTTCTTTCAGAAAAATACCTGGGCTCCATGAAAATGGTCATTATGATAGACCCAAGTATTTCTTAAAATTTCATTTTCATATTTTCTAGAGAAAACAACAATGTCTTTTATAAGACAACTCATACTGGAAGTGTTCATTTATTTATGATACGTGTGCCAGGATGGCATGCTGGGCACTTTATAAAGATCTATGCTGTGTAGGATCCTGGTATCCTACATAGAAGAGAAAGACCATCTGGATACAGCTACAAACTAAGGAACACAGACAGGGTCTGTTTAAGAACTGCTTGAGGAATGGAGAGATGGCTTTGTGGTTAAGAGCATTGACTGACTGATCTTCCAGAGGTCTTGAGTTCAATTCTCAGAAACCACATGGTAGCTCAAAACCATCTGTAATATCCTCCTCTGGTGATTCTGAAGACAGCTACAGTTTACTCATATCATAAAATAAATGAATAACTTAAAAAAAAAAAGAAAAAGCTTGAGGAGAGGCCCTGAGAGGTTTCCACGGGTCAATTAAATAAGTCTCTATGGCAGTGTGAGATGTTAGGTTTGCTGCTCAGGTGTCACAGCAATGGATTGGGGGGGGGCAGTGATCTGAACACTGCTCTGAAGTAATCACTGAGAAATTGTGAATTATGCCAAGGGCAACATTCTAAGATGTTCCTGTGAGGAGAAATGAGCAAAACTGTTCAGATACGACCAGAGGCACAAGAACTTTACACACTTTGCTTTGTGTTTGATTTTTAAAGCATTAGTCTTTGTGTTGTGAAGTTAGCCAGTTCACTTTCTAAATGGACCAACTTTCCCCACTACCACACACTCACAAAAAAAATCAGCTGCTCATAATAGTATCTGATTTAATGGGTTAGTAAAGAATGTGTTCAGGAAAAAGAAAGACCCTGAAAGAAAACAATGTTATCACTATAGGACCAGAGATTGTCCTTTTGTTCTGTTTTATTTTGTTGATAAGCATAACCTGAAGAAAATATAGTTTAGAAGTCTATTCTAACGACACAGAAGGGTTTCCATTCAAATGTGCAAGAAGTCAGAGCTTTGGGGAAATACTCAAGCCAATGCTTTTTTCAACCCCAGTATTCATCCAGGATAATAATTTAGAAAAGAAAAACATAAAACCATGTACCTTTGTTACTCTTTCTGTTACTGTGACAAAAGCTGCTTTAGAAAGAAACGGTGTGTTTTGGTTCACAGTTCAAGAGTGCCCTCCATTGTGGCAGCACAGTGGAAGCAGCAGGAGATTAAAGCAGCTGGCCTCATTGCATCTGCAGACAGGAAGAAGACCTATGAATAGCTGTATGCAAGCCAGGGTCTCAGCCTAGGGAATGCTGCTGCCCACAGTGGGCTTGCCTTCCTGCATCAAACAATGTACCAAGATAAACCCTCACAGGCATACACAGAGGCTTGTCTCCCAGGTGGTTCTAGAGCTATGGGTTGACTATTAAGATTAACCATTACACTGAAATTGATTATATATCCTTTAACTAAGCATTTATGATCTAGAAGGCCTTATATTAATAGCGCATGGAGACTGCAGATGAAAAGAGTCCATAGTTCTTCTAATGTTACCCAATGTGGTCATCAGAGTCCTCCTGAACTGTAACAGTGGCATTTTCCCACCCTGCTACATGTCCCATTAGAATAGAATGTGAGGCCTCTCAGATCAAAAAAGAGGCCAAAAATGTTATCAGGAGTTTTGATGCTGTGACTCAAGGAACTTATATATCTTTTGAGAAAGCCACAAAAATACAAAGAAGTAGAGAGTCCCAGAGAAATGTCTACTGGGCAACAGAGCAAAATATCTTAGAGCAATTACAGAAACTTGAAAATAGGGCCCAGTGCAATATCCTTGGCCATGGCAATTTCTGTCTCTGTTATTGATCAGAATGACCCTGCTTGTCCTGAGCCACACAGTTTTACAATGTCAGGTCATACCAATTATTCCCATCTAGCTGGTTGGTAATTTGACTTAGCTTGATGAATAGCAAGTGACTCTATATGTCTCAGAAAGATCAAAGACTATCATCTCATTTCCGATACCCTGAAATACTAGTTTCCTGCTCTGTGCATCTCAGAAGGAAGAAAATGCAATGGGGGAAATCACTTCTGTGGATTTTTATTCTTTCAATTTGGTCTTTTGCCAGGGCAGATTCTAAAGACTCTGCCACAGAAATCAACACAAACTGAACAAAATTCTGTTCCCGGTTCCAAATGATTACAAAACAATCTCATGCTTTATTTGTGTAATGACATGAATTTATGTGTGCCCGATGTTCCCGCTCTAAGCCCAAGACTGGGATAATGTGACCTGGGTGGAGAACAAAAATAGAGAAAGGAAAGAAACTCATTAAAAATAAGCCAGGAGCAGATGAAATTCTGTCTGCTTTCTTATCACGAGGTTCCTTACTAGCTTTCACGAATAGGAGAAGCTCTGGTAGCATGGAGAGGACAGAGCTACCCTGGGAACTCTAAGCATCTTCTCAAGGAAACCGAACTCCTACCCAGAATTCCTTGCCAGGTTTACATTAGTTCCCACACCTGCCAGTGATTCTTCATCTGAGTTTTTATATTAGTGTTCTAAGGGCAGGTTTATGTAAAATGGAACTTATTAAATATAGAGAATTAACAAGGATAGAAAGCTATTCATGCAATGTAAAAAGTAGCCAGAGAATTCCCAAACTCTACTAGTCAGATTTTGTTGCCCTTTGACAAAATACAAAACACAAAATTCCCTGGCAAAGACACCTTAAAGGGGAAAGGGCTCATTTGGGCATGTGTGTTCAGAGGGCTCAGGCCAGCATCCCTGATTGCACCAATCCCGATTCTGTGTTGAAAAAGAAAGCACAGCGGTGGGACACGAGGCAGGTGCTATCTATCTCGTGGCAGACAGATTGCTAGAAAGGCCCGGGGCCAGAGAATACTTATGACCTTAAAGAGCACCCCTCCCCACAATGACCATCATCCTATAGGTCAGCCTCCATTTTCTAAAGTCTCTACCATCTCCCAAAAGTAGGCACCCAAACCCCAAAATGACATCCTGGACTCTTCCCAGGTTGGACTCTAGACAGAGTGAACTGAACGAAAGGCTAAACTCAGCATTGCTGGGAAACTTGTGAAGCAGGCTTCTATTTGTCACTTCCCCTGACAACTGACTAGCCTGTTCATGGGGCATCTAGTTCCCTGTGAGCACATACCAGAGCCCCATACTAGCTGCCAGCCTCCTCTGGCCAGTGAAACTCCCCCATATCTACTCTAACTTCCAGGCTGTTACTTCTTGCAGACTTCTTTCTTTGCCTTTTGCTATTGTCTCTACCACCCAAGAGATAGCCCCTTCCCCCCACTTTCTGAGAAATAGCGACGGCAGTTGTGAATTTTCCAAGATACACCTTTCTTTCCACGGAGTGGTCTACTTTGGTGGTTTCACTGTGGTCTCCCTTAGAGGGAGCGAGCACTCAACATGGGAGTCTGCGGGAGTGGGGGGCATTTCGTATTCAGACTGTAACATTTTTAAAAGGAAATTCCTAAAACTAGGAGAATTTGTGAAAGAGATGGCAAGGTGACTTTTTTTTTTTTTTTTTTTTTTTTTTTTTTTTTTTTTTTTTTTTGGCTAGGAAAGAAAGGAAAGGAAACAGCGACTAGTAGGATCTAGCCAAGACTCTGAAGGAAGGAAAGGTAAAGCTGATATTGTGGCGCTGCATGCTTGGAATCCAGGCACTCAGGAGGCTAAAACACAAAGACCAGTGGTTCAAGGCCATCCTCCACACCAAAAGAGCTTGAGTCTAGTCTGATGTACATGAGCCTCTGTTTCAACCCCTCTACCAAAAGAGAAAAAAAAAGACAAAATATACTAAAATAAACAATAAAACTAAAGAGATGGATAGAGTGAATCTGGCACAATTACTCAGTAGGCAACAAAGAAAATGGCTTGCTACACACATCAGAAAGAAAATAGTGGTGATCACAAGCTCAGGCAATGAAGAAATTGAGACTGTCGTGTGCCTGGAAGTAAGCTATTGTTTGACTATCTGAGATTTGAAGAAGGAAGCTGGGAAGGATAAAAGGTGTAAGGACAATAAACTAGAGTTTCCACAACAAGGATATGGTTAAAGGCTAGAAAATGGAAATGGTACAAAGAAAAAAAATACAATATACATTGCCTGCCAGCACTGAGAGTGTGGGAGAGGGGGTTAGGAAAGAATATGGAAAGAGCCTGCTTATCATTATTCATAGAAACAAGCAATAGGTGTGACTCTAATGAAGTGAAGTGCCGAGGGCACTGTCAGTCTGTATTATAAAAATAACCATGAAACCCAGTAAACCTACTAAGTATCAGATGAATTGTCTATAATGTGAAATACACTAAAGAAAATAGATGTGGGGGGGCGGGGCAGCCATACTTGCTGCCAAGCCTAATGACCTGAGTCCTGTCTTCAGAAGCCCATAGGGTGGAAAGCATGTAGTGGTTCCCAGAAGTTGCCCTCTGATCTCCAGAGAACCACCCATGGCACATTCATGTGCACATGCATGTAATAAAGAAACAAACATAATTTTAAAAAAAAAAAAATCAAAGGTACAGAAGACGGCTTTCCACCTGTCTAAAGACTTGCCTTCCCTTTTGCAGGGGTTTATCATCATTCAGGTTTTGTATAATTATGTTTATTCCTTCTATTTGACCTTGTAAATAGGCTCCTTTTCCCCACCATTTTGTTGTGCTGAAGCTACAGAGAGGAACTTCACATGCATAATCATGCTTTCTGAATCTTGCATTGCCTTACAGGAACTGCAGACACATTTCAGAGGTGTTTATCATTGTTGCCTACCAGGAAATTGCAATGACTGTCCCAGTACCCCTTGATCCTGAGGGATGTGGTTGGCAGAAGAACCTGGGGAATCCTGCAGAGATTCTAGACTCCGAGTTCATCCCATTCATACACTTCAATACGTTGGAAGAGAGTGACTGGGTTCACTGTTTTTGTCATTTGTTTTTGCTTCACAAGCACTTGTTTAACTCACACAATGTAAAATGCATCTAGAGGAAAGGAAGCTTGTAAACAATTATTTCCAGATTCCAACTCCCACAGTAGAGGAGAGGGCAGAAAAACAGGGGTAAGAATGAACACTGATTGCCAAAAATGTGTGCAGTATAAATATATAACATAGATGAAGCTCATAAGATGTCAGAAAGACATGAGATTGGGCAATGGTTATAAATATTTCATAGAAAAGATGGTGCATGTACAAATAAGGCACACTAAGCAGGATGCCTTCTTGTGTTTTTGGTCTCTTAAATATATAAACAATTGTTCACATTCACACACGGTAGTAGAAATACAGATTGAAAGTTTGCCTACATGCCAGACTCATCCTGTGATTGGAAACATCATACATTGTTACCCCACTCTGCTGGTGTGAGAAAACAGGAATTCTCAAAGCACTGGAGTGGAGAATGCATTTGGCCTTATCTCCCAAAGCGACAACTGCATCTATCACTTGGAGCAGAAATTCCTCTTCCAACAATTTCAAGATACGTGCCCATGTGTCAATTGCAATTGCAAACACCTGTGCACTCTCTTAAGTGCCCATCAGTAGAGGTGGGCGGCTGGTAGAGCCACCAAACAAATGCTTGGTTAGCCCTACACAGTGGGATACTATGACCTACCGAGACAGCTCCATGATTAAGGGCACTGTACCCAAAACAAAGCCAAGTGTCTTAGCACATGCGTTTAATCCCAGCACTTAGGAGATTCAGGCAGGATTGAAAAAGAAAGGAAGGAAGGAAGGAAGGAAGGAAGGAAGGAAGGAAGGAAGGAAGGAAGGAAGGAAGGAAGGGAGGGAGGGAGGGAGGGAGGGAGGGAGGGAGGGAGGGAGGGAGGGAGGGAGAGAGGGAGGGAGGGAGGGAGGGAGGGAGGGAGGGAGGGAGGAAGGAAGGAAGGAAGGAAGGAAGGAAGGAAAGAAGGAAGACAGAGAAGAAAAGAAAAAGAACACAAGTTCAGAAGTGCCTTGTGTGTGTGCAGGAGTGTATGTGTATACACACAGGCATATGTATATATCCATACACACTCTTGTAACGGCCAAAGGTCAACAGTGGATGTATTTCTCTATTGCTATTCATCTCCACTATGTGCCTCAGTGTCCCTGACCTTACCTAGAACTTGCCGTTCTGGCGAGGCTGTTTGGCCATCGAGCCTCTGGGACTGCCCTCTCTGCTCTCCTAGTGCTGCAGTTCTAGGCCTGCGCTGCCGCACTCAGCTTTCACATGGTGCTGGGATCCAAACTCAGGCCTCACCCAAGGAGCCATCTCCTTGGCCTCCGAATTGGCTTCTATATGCAAAAAGTTCGGCAGCAGCAAGCAGAAAACCCGCTAAAGCATTTCTCTTTGAAAAGGTAGGGTATTAAAGGGTCCAATGGCAGGTGGGGTGGAGTTGATATTACTGGGTTTTATGCTTGAGTTATACATGTGTTGCTTAGTGAAGAACAAGAGATTTTATTTAAAAAGAATACTGCGGTTTGGAGTAAAAAAAGTTATGAGAACCTCAGTAGAATGCTACAAAGCCAGTATCACACAGCCTGAGAATAAGCCCTGAGAGGAGAGAGGAGCAGGTCCTTTATTGTGGAGCCCACGGTTATCTGGTCACGGTGAACTTCCAGCTCAGGTAGCAGCTTTCCCACAGTGCTCCACCGTGTGTACTTCTTCAGGGACAGAACCCACTGAAAGCCTCAGAGTGGACCGACTAGGTCCTGAACACATAGAACACATCCATTTCAGAAGATACAATGGCCTTGCTGTCAACACAGCCCTTCTGTGGGCCCAGAGGAGCAACAGTAGCTTTGACAGTATAGCTCCCTCGGCTCTCTGACATGCTTGCTTAAAGGTGGTGTGTGTGTACATGTGTGTGTGTGTGTGTGTGTGTGTGTGTTTTCTGATTACACTTATATTCAAAACTTCCAAACTGGCTTTATGACTCATTTATCATAGCACTTTGGTTTATGCCATTAAGAAGTAAAAGGAACAAGAAAAAAGTTGAGATGTTCCTATGTCCTCCTCCTCTTCCTCCTCCTCTTCCTCCTCCTCCTCCTCACCAACCTATGCATCTCCAATCATAAAATAAATGTATGTGGCATCTCTGTGTGAAGCCTTTGGTTTAGGAAACTGAGTTCCTCATATATCAGAAAAAGGTATTTTAATTTATGCCTCATTTGCCATTTCCACCCATAAAATTCAGTTTTGGGTTCATATTTTATCTCCAAAGCCTTGTTCTAACACCTGAATCCCTTGCACTATCATTTCATTTGCTTTAATTGTGATTTATTGGGATATCGACTCACCCAGTAACACCTGTGCCTCTATTGGTCCAGTTGATTCTGCACCTGTGTGAGGGAGGCAGCATCAGACCAGAGTCACCGCCAGAGTCAGGCTGAGCTGGACTGCACCTGCCAATCATTCATAACTGTGGCAACGCAGCAAAGAACTCGATCCACTAAAGCCTCGCTCCTCACTCACAAAAGGGGAGAATTTTAAGCTCTGAATAAGAAATTTGCTAACACACTGTATCTGGAGAACACTAGAGTTTCAAAGGGCTATTATAGCCGATGGTCTGTCTGCTTCACTTCACTGCTGGTTGTTTACTTGCTTTGGGTTGCACTGACCTGTTGCTATTTTCCCTGCCCTAACTAGGTACTTGGTCATTCCTGTTTCCCTTTTTCTTCCCCAACCCAGACTCTCTCTCTCTCCCTCCCTCCCTCTCTCTCTCTCTCTCTCTCTCTCTCACACACACACACACACACACACACACACAGCCCTTTCCCTTAACATTCTGAGTTCTGATCACCTCAGCTATCACCCTTTTTAGGTGACACCATGTTGCTTTTCTTCCTGTTTTACCAGTGTGTAAGCTCCCATGTCAGACAGCTCAAATGCACGAAAACCCTACCTGTTAGTGGCATCTGACTGAGAACATGAAGAGAATCCTGTTCTGGGCATACATCCAAAGGCACTGAAATAGGTTCCTACTTTTACAGTTGTGCCAAATATTTTAAAGATGTAGAGCCCTAATTCACTTCTTCAAAGAGAGGGGGCTCTGTTCCTATAGCACTGTGCACAAAAGCTAAGAGTGCTATAATCCAGGTCTGCTCTAAAATGCAGATGTTGAAAATCAGTCGATGAGATGGTATTAAGAGACAGAGTCTTTAAGAGTTCATTAAGCCATGAGAATGAGGTTCCCACAAGAGGAATTAGTGATTTTATAAGAGCAGTGCATAAGAGATGCCTTCCCTCCCTTTGTCTTCTGCCTCTTCCACCTCATGAGGACAATGTATCCAGCTGGCTGTCCCTGCTTCTCCCCTAGAGGATACAGCCATTGGGCACAATCTTGGAAGCAAAGAGCGGTCCTCACCAGATGTCAGATCTGCCAAGTCTAGCTTACCTTCAAAACTGTGAGAAATAAACGTCTATTGTTTATAAATTACCCACTTTGTGGTGTTTTGTTATAGCACCTCAAGCAGACTAAGATAACACAGAAGCAACCTAAACATTCATTGACAGATGACAGGGAGAGAAAACATTATATACACATTTCATGAAATATGACTTGTCTTCAAAAATAAAAAAGAAGAAAATCCATCCCACAATTTGTTAACAGTACAAATGAAACTGGAGAGCATTATGCAGAATAAAGTAAGATGCAGAAAACAACTTTATGATGGGATGTATAGAACAAATTTAAAACTGACTCACAGAAGTAAAGTGATGGCAGTTAGCAGGTGCGGGAAGGGAGGGAGAAACGGGGAGGTGACAGCGAGAGGGGACAAAGCTTCAGTCGCACGCACAAGATGAACAGGCTCCAGAGGTCGTCTGTGCACCGAAGTGTCTACAGCTGATAGTACTCTTTCCTATATTTAAAATTCTGCTAAATGGTCAGATCTTAATTATTCATGTCATATGCACAAACATAATAACAACATTTTAAATAATGGGCGAAGACCCTTGGAAGTAGCGAACAGATTTATGGGAGACATATAATTATCTCTAAACTCATCAGGTTTTAAACATAACATATGCAGACCTTTTTGAAAGATCAATCACAGCTCAAGATTAAACAATTTGGAAGGAAAATTCTCATTATACCAATATATTTAAAAATGCAAGTCCCAATTTAGTCACTATCCTTCTTTTAAAAACAGTAAGAAGAGCGGAAGGGTGCCTTTAGCCTAAACATTCTCGGATTCTGAGTCTAATGGTTTTCTCAATTTTCACAGAAATGCATCAAAATATAACCCCGCCAGTGGCACATTCAAGCATAGTATAAATACTGGGGTACCGGGGTCTGTCACTTGGATGCTTGACACCAGCAGAGGCCACATGTTGAAGGACTGATGCAGTCTGTGACCCTGCTGGATGGTGGTATAACTTTCAGGACATAAGATCAAGTGCAGCTTTTTTTAGACCTTCCTAGTGCTATAATTTTATTGTTGTTATGAATGGTAATATAAATATTTTTTTGGAGATAGATGTTTGCCAGGGATCATGACCCATGTGTTCAGAACCACTGGTCTAGTGGAAGATACGTAAGACTGAAGATGTGTCCTACTGGGGGATACATCAGTTCCTTCTGTCTATTTCCTCCTCTAAAAATCTCTCTCCATGAAAATATTTCTCCAGAAATGATTAATTTAGTTAGGAAGATCATCTTTCACGTCTGAATACCACTGTGGGTTGGAGGAAGGACTAAGCCAAACAATCACCTTAATGGCAGGTAATACAGTAGTTAGAGCTGTAACCAGCAAAGACCGACCTTACACACGATGAGAATACAGCCCTGGACGGCACGTATGATACTGGTGTGAGAACTACACTCAGGTTTTTCATAGCGGGAATCTAGAGAGGTGGTCCACATTAAAGACCAAAGACAAACAGAGGCCTGAAATAACTCGTTAAATACACACATGTACATACATGTGGGTGTGCATACAGACACACACGCACACACCCTCTATCATCTAAGAAGGGAATATCCTAGCAAATATTTTGTTTGTACAGCACAAATTTAGTCACTGCCATCTGCAACATGATGACCTCTGCCTTGTCTTTATAGGGACTCTTAAAACACAGATGCTGTGGGGAGCCCCAGATGAAGGGACCGGTATCACAGCCTGTAATTCTGTCTTCTAAGATGGAGACTTGGAGGGAGTAAGGGATAAGGGGTTGGGGAGGAGGAGAAAGAGGATTCAGTCTTAGGTCCAATGAGTCATCGGAGGTGATGGTGTCTGTGTGGGGGGAGGTGAAAGGTGCTTAGCTCCGAGCTCTGAACCACCCTACCCAGTAAGCCTCTGTGAAATGTCCACTTCCCATCAGTGATTGCTGGAGAGATTTTCCACTGGAAGAATATGGAGACCCTTGGAGCACCAAACAGAGTGCAGTGAGCTGGCCATGGGACACTGTTAGTCTCTTAGTTTGACTTAAACCCTAAAGGGAACCATTAACTTTTACCATAAACAGAGCTCAAAGGGAAAGATGAACTAACCACAGCCACCACAGGATAAACACCCTGCAGGTCTTTGCTTTTGATAATGGGTCAGAAACGGTGCAGTTACTAGGAGTCAGTAATGGAGAAGCCCTTTAGAAGTCTTAAACTAATGTAACCTGCCACGTAATTACAATCACAACCACAGGAGCTCTGCTGACAAGGCTGTAAAGATTGCCCTTGGAAGTCACAACAGTCCAATGTAGATTGTCTGCCCAGTCAAATCCTCCCTCCCAGCTGAAGAAATTGGTTGTTATGGTAACAGAGTTCGCCACGGCAAGAGGCAGAAAATCATTTTTTCATCCCCAGCAAGATGCCTTTTCCCTTTGAAAAAAAAGAATGCTACATTCAGTCGGGCAAAATAACACAAAAGCCCTAGCCACAGACACTCTTGAATTTACAGATTTTCTCTCTACTAATCAATCTTCCCACTCCTCCTAGGCCCTCAGCCACGTCCACCGCCCCTTCCCTTTGACCTGATTTTAACAGTGACATCATCGTCTTCAGTGCTTTTCAGATGTTCACAGGTAGCCAATGGCCAGGTCAGCCTGGATAATCATCCTTACGATTTGTTCATATACTCTCCAACTCCAGTTGCAAATGATGACCTCTGTGGGATTCCTCCCCCGGCTCCCCAAGAAGCTGAGCACACCGCCTTCCTGCTGGAACCAACGCTCCTTCCCACAGTGTTGATTCCGCTGCACAGCAAGTCCTCTTTTCCTAAAAGTTCTGGATTCGTAAATCTTAAAAATATTTGTATTGGTATTTACTCGTGCACAGTGATTTAAATGGAGATGTGGGGTCGGGGGACTACAGCCATGACTGCAGTGTCAGATAGGACGTGAGCGTGCTCGTGGGATGGAGACTCGGAGCGCAGAGCTATGAATGACCTCTCATCAAGCCCCGGAGAAAGATCCACTTCTCATCAATAGTCAGGGGGTCATGGAACATTTTCATACAAGTACATCTTGTGTTTCGGCCACATCCATCCCTTCCATCTTTCCCTTCTCCCCAGTCTTCATGCATTGCCACAATCTGCCTCATATTTCCATGTGCTGGACACACTTTTATTTACCGATATAAAATCCACAAATGAGAGAAAAATACAATGTTTACCTTTCCGAGACTGAGTTAGTTTACTTACAGCGTGATGTCCCCTTATACCCACCTTCCTACAAACAACAGACTCTAGTCCAGCTTTATGACTGAGTGCAGCTCTAGTCTAACCTCATCACCACATTGGCAGTGTGCGTCGGTTGGCAGACAGGCTAATTCTACAACCCAGCTGTTTTAAAAACAGTTCCACAGTGAACACAGATATAAAAGTATTTCTGATATATCTCAATAGAGAGTCTTCAGATAAGCATTCAGGATGCTAGAACTGGGTCATGTGGTGATCTCATGTTTAGTTCTTGAGGTGCACTGATTTTCATAGTAGCTGGACTACCTTACGTTCCCACCAGCAGTGTATAAGGGTCCCCCTTGTCACACAACTTCACTAAGATGTGTAGCCATTAGTCTGGGGTGAGGTAGATTCTCAATGTTGTTTTATGTTCCATTTGCCTAAGAGCTAAAGATGTGGACAGGATTTTCCATATGCTTATTGGCCATTTGTATCTCATCTTTTGAGAACTATTTATCTCACTAGCCCATTGATTGATTGATTGATTTCTTGGTAGTTGTCCTTTTAGGTTCCTTGTGTATCTTGAGTAGTTGTCTTTTGTTAGATGTGTAGCTGGCAAAGAATCTGTCCAATAGATGTCAGTTCACCGGATCTGTTATCTCCTTTGTCGTATAGGAACTTTTCAATTTGATGCAATCACTAAAGGACTCATTTTTCTTCCTTGTCTGCTCTGTTCTGCCTTCCAACAGTTCCTAAATTATTAAGATAACACTGATAGTTGTTCTCACCTCAAAGGGAATAAGAAATGGTTTATTCTGGAGCCAAATATGAGTGGCTATGGTGAGAAATATGAAGGTGAGTATTTGTCCCAAATTCTATGTTCTAATACAGCAACAGATTCATGAATTTTTATAGTTACAGAACAAAAGAACATTATACATTTTGGAACTTGCAAATATGTTGGTGGAAACATCAGGTAGTCAAGCTATAGTGAAGTACTGATGTTTGTGCTATAGGATTCAGATGCTATCCTATGACATTCTTAGTTTTTTGGGTGGTGGAAGCTAGTGATCTATTAAAACATTCTAATAGTTGCCTATGATGGTCATAAAGATTTTAGGTCAGATACAGAAGTGGACAATGCCTGGATATTAAGGGAGCTAAAGTTAGTCCAATATAATGTGGCTATAAATATATAACATCCAAACATATGATCTTCTAATCAGTCACTCCTGAATCTTCAACACAGGTGTGGGAACTACACAAAGGGAATTTCAGTCTCCCCTTCTGCAGTGTTGCAGATCTCATCTCCTCTCACTCCATAGCAATGTTTAAGGTACATGATACACACGATACACACACAGTGCTGGCCTCCCTCCAGCACCCACCCTCCAGCCAGTTCTATACCCTCTTATTTTAAAACTCAGAATCAAACTATTTTCCTTTTCCCAAACACTGAAAATAGAGTGCCTCCTATAGAATATAACCTGTTCTTGTTTAAAAATTATTTATACATATTATACATATACTTGTATATAACACTATGTGTTGTATAAAAAAACATATATGTAGATGTATAAAATACACACATATACACACATATTATACACATATGTATAATGAAATATGGTATATCTATAAAGACAGATACATAGAGTCTATAATAGAATAGACTCACCCAGAGGCTTGAACATGTGTGGAACTGCTATTGCATGATGGGAGGGGAAGAATTTGTCTGTTACTCAGCTTCTGAGGGAAGGCCAGGAGGCTGAGGGGCAGGGACTCCAAAACACTACTGCAGGGAGGGGTCACAAAGGACTGCATTCAAGTTTGTCATTTTTTCCTTTTATGTATTTTGCAGGTTTTACATGTTCCCATCTTTGGCAAGCCCAGGAGGTGTTGGGCTTACTTCCAGACTGACACAAGGAGCTGGGGTGGGAAAACTGAGTAAGTTAGGTCAGGTAGAAATGTTCCCAATCTTAAACTGTTTAGGAGCCTCATTTCCCACATGTTCAAATGTTTGACACATGTCTACATAAATCAGGGAGGAACAGGAGGCCCCGGCTGTTCTCTAGGTTATGTTTTATTGAATTTCTATCATTTATCAAGATATCTTTAATCCCAGTGAGAACATAAAAAAAATTGTTAAGGAATGTGGAAAAGGACACTCCTCAAACATTGTGATTGCAATCATAAAAAATATTCAGTAGGAACAAAAAATAACCTAATGACAATACACACACACACACACACAATCAACAGTTTTATAGAGGATCATGGATAACTTTCTATTACATTTTGAAAACACTGTATAAAGTAGTTATATAAATTTACTTTCAATTTTATCTATTTATAATAATGTGATTTGAACACAAGACTTTGCACATGCAAAGCTTTATTCTATCAGCCTAGTTAAAAAAAATCTAAAAAGGTGATTTTTTAAAGGCTATTTAGTAATAAGGAAAGCTGTTCATGTAACACTCAAAAACTAGAATAAAAGTAATAATTTTATGTGTCTGCAATAATATAAAATAGAAATATCAGCAGATATGATGGTACACGTCTTTGATTCCAGCACTTTAGTGGTAGAGCAAAGAGTATCTCTGTGAGTTCTAGGCCAGCCTGGTTCACATAGTGAGTTTTAGGCCTGCCAGGGCTACATACTGTGCCAAAATGATCATAGTCTGATTCAACTAGGAAGCAGACTCCAAGAGAGTGGGTCAGATGGCCAAGGAACATCCCTGCTTGGGAGGAAGGGAAATCAGGACCACACAGGGTTATCCCCTATGGCACTGGGACACACAGACAGTAGTACTAAGCCAGTCAGTGAGCCCCTGGGTGCAGCCACACAGGTAGAGGAGCCAGCTGCCGTCTGGCAGGGTCTGCCCTCTAGTGGTAAACCTGACAAGACTCCTGTAGCTGAGGCTACAGGTCCTTTCTTGATAAGTCACATATCCATAGCTTAGATAAATATGCAAATAGTATGTATAGAATAACAAGATAAAGTATCATCCAAAAGCTGTTTCAAGATACTTCTAATTTTGCTGCATCTTTTTATTCTAATTTTACAGCACTGTTGTGAAGATTAAATGGGACAACAGAAAGCAATAGCGATTGTCACAAAGTACTCAATAATAGGGCTTGTGTGTCACAAAGTACTCAGTGGTTTCCCTGGTCTTTGTTTTCAACTGTTTCCTAACATGCTCCCCTCTAAGAGCTACACCATCTCTTCACTTCCTGTGTTTCATTACCCTCTCCCACTGCAGCACGAGCTCTTGTATTCCTGCTTGCTGGCATTGGAAGTCACCTAAGGACAGGCTGCTGGGATCTGAAGCTTGAGAATTAATCATGACAAGCAAGAAGATGACAGACCAAGCCTGTAAGGAAGAGGGGATGATAACGGATCCTGAGACTCCTTGATAAGTAAGCAGTAAGTACCTTCCTGATATAAGCCTCTTACTTGGGCCTTGCTACTGAAGGCCACAAACGCTGCTGACTAACATAGTGGGAGGTCAAGAGAGACAGAAGACAGGGAAGGAAGTATCACATGAAGCAGATAAATTAGCTTGAGTTCCATAAGATACAGGGGCTGTGTAAATATAAGAACATAATATCTAATGATAACTAATGATGTAGTCAATGTGATGATGTCTTTTGTCTAACTGATTCACAGTTTAATCTTCGGGCTCTCTCCTTTCCTGGGAAAGAAAGGAAATGAACCTCTCCTTTGCTGCCAAGCTGGAGCAGGACTGTGGGAAAAGGAGAGAATTTTAATGAGATTTCTTGTTTACTACTGTCTACCAAGGTGACTGAAGAAAATGAACAGCAGCCAAATAGCACCTTAATTCAGTGAACCATGGCTCCTACCACTTCTGCAAGAAGGCATGAACTCTGAAAATCTCTAGTATTACCAATGACTGAAAAATATAAATGACTCTTCCTCTTTTATTATTTAGCAAGTAGGATCCCCATGGAGCCACAGGAAGGCGAATCTATCTCTATTTCCAATAGAAGCTTTGGGCACATGACACACCCACTGACTGGCTCTGGATCACAGGGACAGATGTGTAGTGACTGGTGTGAATATCCCTCTCTGGGATCCTCCCAGTGAGAACTGGGAAGAGGGAAGCCTGCAGTGCATCTGAACTCCTGTCCTTCATCTTAGCTCCCAGTGAGTACTTGACGGAGGTAAAGCTGGGCTCTCTATTGTCTGTCTTGTATATTAAAAGAAGCAGTGTCAGAAACGAGAGAGTTTACAAATTCTCAGTGTAGGAGCATTTGGAGAACTCCAGGGCTTTGCATTGGAACTGTACGAAAGCTGCTGCTGGACACGGCTTCTAAGAATGGGCAGACACAGCTCATGCTGTTTGTACCACAAACTCAGTGAGGCACACAGGGTTGGAGCATCAAGGTGTGCCTTAAATCAAGAGCTGCCAATCGCGGAAGGCATCTAAAATACAAATCAACAGTGGCAAAAGCTCTGCCTTCCTCTCATCTCCTCCAACACCTCTGCCTACGTCAGACTTTGTAAACAACTATTATAAGATGAATTTTTAGACCATTTATGTCCCTGTTGTGGTTTTAGGTATGTGTGTATCTAAACTTTACATGTTATGCAAAAGCTGTACAGTTAAAGGCATAAATTCAACACATTCAAAGTAACACAATATGCATCGTATCTGGACTCTTGACATAAAAAACAGCCAAGGAAATTCTCTTGATGTTTCTGCATCAAGCATCATTCATCATTCAGATGAGAAGCTGTTGTGTGAACCCCTGTTCTATGTCTATTTACTATGATTGAAGAAGCATCTTGTTATTGTGCCCATGAGATGTACTCGTGTTAGGAAACGAGTCTCTTTATGGTAACTAGCACCATTCCATAGCTTTGCAAGAAGGCTACAGTTATGCTTGTTTCTTCAGTACAGTAGATTCATTGTGATATTGAGCTAAAGGCTCACATTTTTTTCTTTGAATCAAAAGTAGAGACTGAGGTGCTGTGTGGAAGCCTTCAGTGCAGTTCTGCAGTGGAATGCTGCTAACAGTGACTGGTTTCTTCATATGTTCAGTGCGTGTGTGTCCTCTCTGGATTATACAAGTATGCACCTCAGAAGAACACTTTGCCAAGATGGTGGCATATAAAGTAGAATTGTTATTGCTGGCAACCTTTCTAAGACTTGTGCTCACAGGATCCCAACTGTATCATGATCACTTTCTTTAAGATCATCAGACTTGCCCTAATACTCCAAGCCATGCTTGCTAATAAGTGAAAGATGTTGGACACTGGATGCGTGTCCAACAGAGCTTGCTGGAGTCCAAGTTCTGACCCCAATAGCTCTGCTAATCCAGCCATCCATGTTCCTGTTGGTAAACTCCTTAGTTCTTTGCTCTCTCAGCAGCTTGCCCCTTCGTATACAAATTGCCAAATGTCATCTGTGCAGTTACGAAGAGAGGCAGAGTCAGTTGCTGAGGTGTGTGGACTGCTCAGTTCACCATCCATTGGCAAATGCAGTGATCTTTCCCCAGTCTTGCTAATGATTGCCCATTCTTAGTGACTTTGAGTCAGTGGTACACAAAATATGATGAGAAAACACATATGAGACTTAATGATTTTTTTTCCCACAGTGGCTGGGCCCTATCTCTAGGGCATAATAATTCTGGAGATTTCCTAGGCTTCTGGTGATTTTATAAGATGATTGTTCCTTTATTCCCTGCTCTGAAGAAGAACATTCTCCTCATTAACATCCCATAAAAAATTAAGCACATCTGTACTCCAGGTTCTGTAGCTTCAAGGGAAAAAAGAAAGGTTTGCAACTGAATTAGAAATGATTTGACATGTCTGTTGAGATAATGTGACTAGCTCAAATGTGTAACAATCACCTGCATCTCTTACACAGATGTTAGCCATAGATTACAGACCGATAACAGACAGCCTAGTCACGGGGACTTCACAGTGTCTGAAGAGAGTGTACGAGGTTGCAAGGATTAGTTGGTCATTTTAAGTAGGGTAAGTTACCTAGCATACATGACTTACAGTATAATTCAGAGACGTTTATTCCCAGTATTAACTTATTTTCTTATTACCTTTCTCAGTTTTGTTTTTGTAAATACTGCCCTTGGGAGGATGAGTTATTTTTAGCTTACCAACTGCCAAATAATTGTTTGTAAGGTAGTTGTTTTGTTTGTCCAGATGTGGAAGACTTTTCTAGGTAGGCTTTCTGTGTCAAGATGCAGACAAGTGAGACTCGGGAGGGAGGGATGAAGCTAACAAGCAGGCACTCAGCTCCAGGGGCTGCTCACTGGCATCGTCAGTTCCTGGCAGAGAGGCTACAGCCTTGGACTCCCACCTGCCCTGGGTCTGAAAGGCTTCTAAGGTCAGCCAGCCAAGCTGTGCTAACTTATCTATGAGTGTAATGGGCATTCATAAGGATGCCACTATGTGCAGGTGCCATTCTAATCACTTACCTAAGTCTCCCTGGCTTAGTTCTCAACAATAGCCCGTTTGCACCGACAGCTTCAGAGCCTTCCTTAAGCTCATCCATGTAGGAGGCAGTCGGTAGCCATGAGCCTCTTCTCTTCCTCCTACCTCATGCTGCTTCCAGGAAAAGCCCTCAAGACATGATGGGCCATACCGTGGACCATAGCAGAGTCTGGGAAGATCAGATGTAGAAAGTCAAGATGGGTAGAACAAAAGGTATGTGGGAGGGGACCACAAGGCGGCTGCAGGCAACCCAGTGTCACTTCAGGAATTATCTACCGAACTAGACATGGCTCCTGACATGGTGCATGCTGGGAGTCTCTTTATTTCTCACTTATCATATAAGTATACAGCAGAATTTGTTCTTTTAAGTAAGAATCCAACTGCTCATTATTCTTCATGTGTATTGCCAGTTAGTTGTTTAACACACATATTTTTAAATAAGTTTTTTCATATAATTCATTTTGATCATGTTTCCCCTTTTAATAATAATAATAATAATAGGCCACAACATATTTGAAATTATCTGAAAATGTTCATCTGCATAAGACCCAGCATAGTAAACTGCATCGTCTTTTATCATCTCTCATGATCTAGAAAGCGGGCACGTGGCTTCTACTGCTTCTTCATCTCATTTGCATTTTGGCGAGGACTTTTTTCTTCTTATAGGTTAGAAAACGCTATTTTGCCAGTTATCACGTTCTTCAGCATTCATGAGAAATCAGACTGTGGGAAATTGTGACAGCCGATTGTTGAAGCCACTTCCACTGGAAAACTAGGAGGGGCAGAGAGTCAGCTATTGATCAGCTCAGCAGACCTTTCCCTGAGGGACTAAATGTAATGCTCTGGGGCCATCAGAAAAGAAAACACATATACATACATATATACATACATACACACACACATACAAACACACACATGCATACATACATACACACATACATATGCACACACACATACAGACACATACATTCGGATGATGAATCAAGGCTCCAACAAGCTCCAACGTCTTTATTTCTTCTCCTATAGCTAATATGTCCCAGAAATATCAAGCAATATAAAAATTACAATGTGGTTCTGTTCCATTTTTCTTTAAGTGAACAATTACAAATATTATGTATGTGTGTGTAGAGAGAGAGAGAGAAAGAGAGAGACATATTCCCAATACTGTTACATGATCAAACATTTTGCATATTACAAATGAAAAAACAAATTTTCCCAAGAACCTAGGTACATTTGTGTTTAAGTAACTTGCTATTGATTAGCAAAGTGTAAGCAAGTAAGGTATTTTTTCTCAGCCATTTCTGTTACTGGTAGGCTGCAATTTACAGTTACAAAGAAAGGATCAATTATTTTATTATTTATATTGAAATGTAATCTTAAGAAAATCACAAATCTAAACTTTTATGCAAAAAACAATCAGTTCTTTTTACTTTAAATCTTCAGGGTACATATTTCCTCATCTACAACTTTTTATTAAATCATATCAGGAATCTGAGAGCAAAAATGGGTACAATAAATTGTCACTTGACCCCACCTCGACCCAGCTTAAGCAAGAAAGGCTCACCAGCTACTGCCCTTGTTCTCTGACTTCAAAAAATCCCTCACTCAGCTATCA
Organism: Apodemus sylvaticus; assembly: GCF_947179515.1. NCBI lineage: Eukaryota > Metazoa > Chordata > Mammalia > Rodentia > Muridae > Apodemus > Apodemus sylvaticus. The sequence continues at coordinate 41,546,200 of NC_067478.1, forward strand.
AAAGTGTGCCTTTCTGAACTTTAAATTGTTCTCCAAGCTTTTCTACATCAAAGCCATTAAAAAAATCTTAATCTAACTTTATTAACAATCTACATCTCCAAGTTCTTTCTGAGGGTGGCTGTTGAATCATTCATTTGCTCCAGAAGCAATGCTTGAAAAAGATCAAACCCTATCATTGTCAGTGCCAATGACACTGCCCAGTGAAGGTGAAAACCCCTCAGAGCTTTCAGAAGACATCTTAGATGGGGTGGGACAGACACGATGGCTGTGGGGGCAACAAGCAGAACAGAACTCCAGAGCAGCATGTAGCCCTCGGGACACACAGTCCTCAGGGCTGTGCCTCTCCAAGGCACACCCATCTTGATTGTGCTAACCGGTAGGCCTGGCCACATCCCATGAGTTCTAAAGCTAGTTTGCTATTCCTCTTGCATGGCTCCCAACAGTCAATACTGTCAACAAGATCTAGAGTCGTCTAGGAGAGAAGCCTCCATGCGTCCCTGTGAGAGATGTTGTGGATTACTCAGCTGTGGGAAGTAACATTCAATAGGGACTGTACTAAAAGGAGGTGGAGAGCATTAGAGTTCATTGCTCTGCACCCCGACTGCAGGTACAGTGTGACCAGCAGCCTAATGTTCCCACCGTGCCCGTGCGTGGTCTTCTGCTTAAACTGTAAGTCAAACCAAACACTTCCTTCCTTCAAATTGCTTTTTAAAAGATATATTTTGATTATGCATATAAGTGTGTGTACAGGAGTGCAGGTGCCCACAGAGGCTAGAAGAGTGTGTTGACTCCCCTGAAGCTGGAGTCACAGGCAGTTATAAGTCACCTGTAGTGGGTGCGAGAAACCAGACTCAGGTCTTCTGCAGGAACAGCAAGTGCGCTTAACTGTTGAGTTATTTCTTCAGCTGTTAAACTGTTATTCTGAAGTTACTTTGTTGCAACAAAGAAAATGAATATAAGGAAGATACCAAAATGGGAAATCTCAGGCTCTGCTCCCAACTCAAAGCTTACTTAGCTACTAGCCACATGTTGGATATTTTATTTGAAAGCCTTATACTTAGGAACAAGGCTGAGACACCAATGTATGTTAATCATGGTTCTCTAGTGGAACAGAACCCATAGAATAACTCTATATATTGGGAATTTGTTAGAGTGTCCTGCAGGCTATAGTATGGCTAGCCCCAAAATGCCTGTCTCCCACTAGAACATCCAAGAATACAATCGTGGTTCAGTCCACAATTCTAGATCTCTCAGTTGGTCTTCACTATATGCCAGAATCACAAAGAAGTAAGCTCTGATACCAGTGAAGGGGGCATCTCAGTGGGGGGATTGCTAACCTGGCCAGTGAGAATGAGGGCAAGCAGGCAAAAAGCCAAAGATGTCCTTCTCCATCTTTTTATATAGCCTGTCCTCAGAAGGTGTGTTTTTGATTTAGGGAAGGCTTCCCACCTCAAATGATGCACTTAAGAAAACAATTATCAAGATTGTTCTAACTTCTCAGGTTTTACTTGATTCCAAATCTAGTCAAGTTGACAGCCAAGATTACCTATCACACCACGGATGTAAATGAACATCTCTCTGAAGAAGAATTTTATTTACAAGAACTCTAAATATAAGAAAATAATTAGGAATAAGTTAACCACAGAGTTGAAAGACTTAAATACTGAAAACTATAAAAAGCACTGAAGAACAAATAAAAGATGTTCTATGATCACAGTCTGGAAGAATTAATGTTGTTAAAATGTTCATAGGATCCATTGTGACCTAAAGATTACATGCAATTCCTTTCAAAATCCCAATGTCACATTTCATAGAAAATAGACAAGGCAGTGGCTGGAATGGGAAGCTCTGAATTCAAAACACAACACCAAAAACAAATTCTAAAATTCATATGGAGACTTTCATAACTCCCTGCCTTGCCCCCATCCACATGGCAAAAAACCAAAACCAACCAAACAAACAAAAACACAAGGAAATATAGAGGTGCTCTCTAACTTCAAACTGTTCTACCCATACACTGTACACACACACACATACACATGCACACACACACACATACGCACACACACACTCACACACACACATATACACACATGCACACACACATGCTCATAATGTCAAAACTAAAACCAGAAATCAGAAATGAACCAACACATACAGATGAGTAATCTTTTGATTTTTGACAAGGCTCACAAAACACGCTGCCACAAAGGGCAGTTCCTTCAATAAACAGAGCTGAGGAACTCGATAATCATACATTAGGAATGAAACTGCAACCTCATTATCATCACTATACTAAAAACATTAACTCAAAATGGACTAAAGGCTTCATAGACCAGAAACCATCATTTACTATAAGAAAACAAAGAGAAATTATGTAGCATTGGTCTGGGCAATTCTCTCCCTTCTTTTTCTTCTGTTGTTGTTTGTTGATAGGACTCTCTGCTGAGGAAAGGAACCAACTGAAGCTTTATCAGAAGTTAAAGGGTAGATTTATCTAAAGGCAGCTCTCAGGCCATCACTGATCTCACAGGCGGAGGTCAGGGAAGTCACAAGCCAGGGCTAAAGCCAGGGGGTTTATGGGTCTTTGGCACAGGGTGATGATGTATAAGCTAATGCCCATATAAGGTAAAGAAGCTAAGCCACGAGGTGGATACTCTTGGTTGGTGACCAGGAGAAATGATATGTTAGCCCCGAGTTTCCTTCTTGTGGTGAGTAGGGAGTGCGGAGAAGAGTAAATGAGTCTCTTAGCTTGTGCAGGGAATGAGCGGGGGTTCCAACCAAAAATTTGTTTTGTTTTATTTTTGAATTGATTCCTAAAGTATAGAAAACAAGAGAAAACTAAGCAAATGGAATTGCATCAGAATACAAAGACTTTATTTAGCAAAGGGAGCAAGACAGTAAATACTGGAGGAAGTGTTTCTAAGCCACAGATCGTCATGTTAATAAGGAAAATATATGAGGCGCCAGAGCAAGCTAATAGTAAGTGTGGTGGTTAGCGTTCTGACACTGTGACAAAGACAGTCAGATGGGAAAGACAAGGGCTTATATTTCCCCCGATTTCAGAGGTTTTAGTCCCTGATTAGTTGGCCCTGTTGCTTAGATCTGGGGTCACACACCCGAGTTGTAGTGTGTGGTAGAGAAAAATCTCACACACGGGGATAGGATCTAAAATAAGGAGGGAAAGGGTGTGCCCCACAAATCCTGGGAACAAGGCTTCCATGACCTACACACCTCCCATTAGTGTGCTATACTGGCTGGCTTTGTGTCAACTTGACACAAGCTGGAGTTATCACAGAGAAAGGAGCCTCCCTTGAGGAAATGCCTCCATGAGATCCAGCTGTAAGACATTTTCTCAATTAGTGAAGGGGAGGGCATTGTGGGTGGTGCCATCCCTGGGCTAGTGGTCCTGAGTTCTACTAGAAAGCAAGCTGAGCAAGGCAGGGGAAGCAAGCCAGTAAGCAGCACTCCTCCATGGCCTCTGCATCAGCTCCTGACTCCAAGTTCCTGCCCTGTTTGAGTTCCTATCCTGACTTCCTTTGGTGATGAACAGTAATGTGGAAGTGGAAGCTGAGTAAACACTTTCCTCACCAACTTGCTTCTTGGTCATGATGTTTCGTGCAGGAATAGAAACCCTGACTAAGACAGGTGCCTAATGGGTGCTTCATAAGGTTTCACTTCCTCTAAATGGTGCTAACCTGGAGGCCATGCCTTTGGGGGGACATTTAAGGTTTATACTGTTAAAAAAAATTAACTCAATGTAAAAAATAGACAGGACTCTCAGTAGCACATTTTCAAAAGAAGATATGCAAATGACCAAGAGATTTTAAAAAGTCCCCAACAAGACAAGCACACTGGAAATACAGATTAAAACTACAAGGAGTTACTGTCTCACACCCGCCAGAGGGTGAGGATATAGGACACCCAGTTACTATTAGCCAGTTTCCGACTATTTCAGCCATCATGGAAAGACCTCAAGAATCTGAGAATAAATCTGCCCTAGGATCCAGCAATGCCACAGCTTAGCATTTACCTAAAAGGTTTGACATCTTGTTACTGAAGAGATGTCTTGACTCTTGTGTTCATTTCAGCATAAGTCATAACTGCTGAATTATGTAATCAAACTCAGTGTCCCCTGCAGATAAGTAGATAGAAACAATATGGTAGTTATATACATTGGATGAAATTCTGTCATTTGTGACAATGTGGACAGGGGCAGAGAACATTCTCATAATAGAAATAAGCCAGGTATGCACACATATGTACTCGCTTGTAGTGAGAATGTCAAACAAAACAGAGAACAGACTGCTGGTCTCCAGAGGCTGGGCCTGGAGAGAAGGCCAGAGTGCCCACTGTGGGTAGATTGAGTTGGGTGGTGGGTGGTGAGTATGAGTTAGCATAAAGCTAACACCAGCATCATGAACATTTTGACCTGAGTTTGGATCCCAGCACCACGGGAAAGCTGAGTGCAGCAGCGCAGGCCTAGAACTGCAGCACTAGGAGAGCAGAGACGGGCAGTCCCAGGGGCTCGATGGCCAAACAGCCTCACCAGAACGGCAAATTCTAGGTAAGGTCAGGGACACTGAGGCACATAGTGGAGATGAATAGCAGTAGAGAAATATATCCACTGTCGACCTTTGGCCTTTACAAGAGTATGTATGGACACACACACATATGCCTGTGTACACATACACACACACCCCTGCACACACCCCAACATGGAAATTGTTCAGAGTAAGTTTCAACTGTTTTCAAAACAAAAATGGTAAAAAGGTAAGGTGATGATGCATTTATTAGCTCATTTGATTTATTTCATATTAATTAACACAACATCACCATCTCCTTAGTCATATATACTAAAAATCACCCCTTCAAACAATTTCATATGTTGTGCATATGTGTGGTGAAATATCACATATGCGATTCTGCACATAGAGCCCAGATGACAGCATTGGGTATGTGTTCGTTGGGTTTGTCCACTTATCTTTTTAAGAGAGAGGCAGATCTTAGAGCCTGGAACACTATTCAGGCTAGGCCAGCTGGTCAGCAAGCCTCAAGTATCTGTCTGTTTCCATTTCCACACAAAGGCTGGTTGCACCATGGTATGCTATATATAGTGAGGGTGAACAGGACCAGGCAGATGGGATAAACTTGTCTGCAAGTCTTTTGGGAGGGAGAACTTACTCATGCTAATCAGAACTTGCAAAGGCAGATATGAATGCCCAAGCACGACTGCTTCAATTTAATCTTCTGAAAGAACCATAACGGTCCACTGGCATATCATTGAGTTCTCTTGCAAATCACAGAGACAATTTGAGTAAAGCAATTATAGGTGAATAGAAGGCCAGAGCTGAAGCAAGTACAGGCTCAGCTCTGTCATATCATAGACGGGAAAATCGGGCTCCAGCCCTGTGGGGAGGGCTCCCCGAGTGTGTGTGTGTGTGTGTGTGTGTGTGTGGTGAGAGTCATCTGGGAAAGAGAATGAGGTTGAACTCTTACTTTTAGGAGTCCTGACCTTGACAGACGACAACGATGACAATGCCAATGTCTTACTCTCCTCTCCACCTGTCCCTATTCTCTTACCAAACCCCGCTGTGAGCGGCTCACCACAGGCTCCAGCCTGCTGTTACCCTGGTGCACAGCAAGATCCCTGCTTCCTTCTGAAACACCATCTCATTCTTCTATGACCTGTGACTAAGTCTCAGGGCAGAGGTACATCTGTGCCTGTGCTTATTAGTGTCAATTTCAGAGGGGAAAAAAAAATTTCATTTCCCGGCTCTTGTGTACAGGCACTGCTGAATCTGTTGTTGATTCCTTTTCTTTTCTGAAACAGATTCTCTGGATGCAACTGGCTGTGTCACTGAAGATGACCTTTAAATTCCGGTCTTCCTGCTTCCGCATCACAAGTGCTAGGGTCACACATTCATACTAGGGTTGAGCTCAGGGCATTGTGCATGCTGGGAGGGAGGCACTGTGTCCTCTGAGCTACAACCCAACCTGTACTTCCTGTCTCTGTGGCCTTGCTGTAAAGTTCCCCACTGGAAAGAAATAAACACAGATACTTTGTTCTATTTGTTGCCCCTCCCACCCAAAAATTAAGTCATTGCTTAAGTCTACAAAATGTAAAGCAAAATAGTACTATGGAATGTGGCTGATTTGTTATCTCAAAGCTCTTGGAAACAGCTGGAGTCTGAACTAGGTTTATCCAGAAGAATGCAGGAGTGGAGGGCTGTATGTAAGACAGGGAGGAAGGCAGGGGAGAGAGAGAGAGAGACAGAGAGACAGAGAGACAGAGAGACAGAGAGAGACAGAGACAGAGAGAGACAGAGACACAGAGTCAGAGACACAGAGACAGAGACAGAAAGACAGAAAGACACACAGAGAGACAGACAGACAGACAGACACACACACACAGATTCTTCATTCACAGCAGACCACCCTGGGCTCCATAGCTTTTCCGAAGTCCTGACCATTACAATCTTTCATTCTAACAAAGGTTATCTCAAATATTAAACCTGCTAGAAATATTTTTCAATTCTCATAATCTAAAATGACCCCCCAACCCAGAGAATAGTTTCCTCACTATCTGTAGAAGCTCCTCCTGCCTGACAGGTGGCTCTCACAGGTGCTCTCTGCCTTCCAGAAGAGAACACAGTTAGGACATCCTCAGAGCAGGCCAAAATGCTTCCTCATGTCACACAGCCCGGGAACTGGGAAGCCAGAGGAGTCCTCAAAATCACCAAACGGCTTGGAGAGTAAGTTTTAACTTAAAAAGCACTTGCCACTGACAGAGCCCATTAGTAGGTGGGGCAGATCTTAGGGGGCTAGCTTTCCAGCCTCTCCCTCACTCCCATAGGGCAAAATAAGGGGTTAGCTTCCCTCAGTTACTCAGTTGTGGGTAGGGGAAGCAGTGTGGGCTCTCAAGTCCGAAGATCTGCTATGATTCTGACTGCCAGCCTCACCCAAGCCCAGACGCTCTGCAGTCTCCGACAGTATCTACCCACCTGAACATAGCGTGTGAATAGCTAACACAGTGGGTGCAGCCGTGGGAATTAGTGGAGCATAGGTGATACATGTTTTGCAGCTCAGGGTTCCGTTAGCTCTCTGGTGCTTTTGAGACTACATCACCCATCTGCCACAGCAGCCAAAGTGCCTCAGAGTCACATAGGATGAAGGAGCAGGTCTCGCCATATACATAGGGGTTTTCTTTTTCCAGGGTACTAGCCTCGAAGCTACTTTTGAAACAGAGCGTTCTTTCAGTAGAATGTGTAGGTTTCCTGCTTTGAAGCGCCTCCGGCAGGTCATCGAGCTAATCAGCTAGCGTGGCTCTCATGTCCTGGAGTCACGGTTCTCAATCTGCAGCTCTTGAGAATCAAGAATCAAACGACCTTTTCACAGGAGCCACCTAACACAACTCTGAGAAAACGCAGATCTTTACATTAAGATTCCTAACAGTAACAAAAGTACAGTGATGCAGTAGCAATGGAAATCATTTTGTGTTTGGAGGTCGCCACAGCATAAGGAACCGCATTGACGGGCTGCAGCACTAGGCAGGTTGAGAACCACTGTCCTAGAGCCTGTCCTTTTCTGACTCACTCGGCCCGGGTCTGTCTCCAACCTCCTGCTCTGTACCCGTGGGGTTCCTGCCTAGAAATGATGAAGAGGTGAGGTCAGTCAAGGAAATGGTTTAGATGTGGAGAGAAATCAAAATCACTGCTCTGTGAGCACAGGTGGGAAGGAGGCCAGGCAGGGGAGGGAGCGGGTGCTAATGCTTGCAACAGGTCGGAATGAGGGAGGCTGTGGGATTTTGCACAGAGGTGAGAGCTAAGAGCTGGATGTGCATCTTTATGCTGGAGAGCACCACTGACATTCAATTAAAATACTCACCAGGGTGCTCCTTCTTGTCCTCCCCTGCCCCAGAATGTTCTAGAGAATGAGAATTCTGGCTCCCACGCGCGTGGGCCTGGCCTCACTGCCTCCACAGAGCCCTAACCAGCATCTTTCCTCTCTGGCCAAGCTCCCCTTACCCATTCTGAAAGTTTTCCGTTTGCCTCAGAATCCAAGCTTCAATTCCTCCTCCAGGGCCTTGGTAGACATGCTGATTGCATGTTCTGCTTTACCACCCTCTTTATGTGTGCCTAATTTAATACTTATTATCTTGCACCCAAATGGATGCTCTACTTATTTATGTGCCTTGTTGGCCAGGGGGGCTTCTTTTAAAATAGAATTGGCATTGGAAAAGGGGATGGTTTTCACAAAGACATTTTCATACAGGTGTATCGCGTATTTTAACCATATTCTTGATTAAAACGGAGAGGCTCCATTACACAGGGATAGAGACATCAGCTCAGAGTCTGGTCACTAAAGGGACCAAATTGGTGGGTGATGGTAATGACAAAACAGTCCTTCCGGTCTGTTTGTGCACGCAAACGCTGGAGACAGGGAAACCCTGCTCTCACTTGTGTGAGATGTGACAACAGCACGACAGCTCACGGTGGCTTGTTAGGGAACAGTTAGGGAGCATGGTAGATGCGGAATGAACCCCTCTGCCTTCCAAAAGTGACTTATACAGAAATGACTCAGCGTTCTTCTCTTCTCCTTCATCCGCTGTGCCGTGCTGTAGCATCCGCAAGGTAAGTCAGGGCATTTAAAGAAAACAGAAAATCCTTTTCCTCTTGCCCCGATGTTGCATAGAAATTTGCTATGCAATAAAAAAGTAATATTCCCTTAAGGTATTCCCCTAGAACATAGCTTGTAGGACTGTCCAAATAGCACACACACACACACACACACACACACACGTACATGCACATGCACGCATACACACACACACACACAAAATTGAAACACTTTTTCTTGAGGGGCAGGAGAGACAGCTCAGTGGTTAAATGCACTGGATGTTCTTCCAGAGGATCTGGGTTTGACCCCCAGCACCCATAGGGCATCTCAGGACCACCTGGAATTCCAGTTCCAGGGGATCAGATACCCTCTTCTGGCCTCTGTGGATAAAGTATGGACACAGCACACTGAAATACATACAGGTAAAAGGGCCACACACAGAAAGTAAACTAAAATGAGAAAAAAAATAGAACAAAACAGCTTGAGTCCAGCCCTTCCCAGAGGAAATGACACCCTCTGTTTTCCTGAGCTTAATCTTAATTCAAATATATTACACATTCTTTCTCCCCCTCTTATCCTTCTCTGGGAGAACAGGAGTCCTTTGAGCAGCCACAGTTGGTAGAAAATAACAGCAAAGGAATGAGGGGAATACTTTAAAGTTCCGACAGAGCCAGAGATCAGGTCTTCAAAAACCACGAACATCAATGCAGATGGGAAAGAGGATGGGTCAAATTCCTACTAGCTGCGTAGTACTCCATTGTGTAAATGAACCACATTTTCTGTACCCTTTCTTCTGTTGTGGGACATCTGGGTTTTTTCCAGCCTCTGGTTATCACAAAGAAGGTCTCTGTGAACATAATGGAATACATTCCCCTGTGGCATGGTGGGGCATCTTTTGGGTATATGCCCAAGAGTGTCATAGCTGGGTCTCCTAGTAGCTCTATTTCCAATTTTCTGAGGAACCTGCAGATTGATTTCCAGAGTGGTTGTACTGGTTTGCACTCCTACCAGCAATGGAGGAGTGTTCCTCTTGCTCCACATTCTCAACAACACATGCTGTCATGAGTTTTTGATCTTAGCCATTCTGATTGGTGGAAGGTGGAATCTCAGGGTCGTTTTGATTTGCATTTCCCTGATGACTAAGGACTTTGCACATTTCTTTAAGTGCTTCTTGGCCATTTGCGATTCCTCTGTTGTGAATTCTCTATTTAGTTCAATACCCCATTTTTTGATTGGGTTTTTTGGTTTTATAGGATGTTAGCTTCTGAAAGGAGGTCCAGTGACTGGCACAAATTGGGATCCAGCTCAAGGGGAAGCTCCAAGGCCTGACACTATTATGGTGTGCTTACAGGCAGGAGCCTAGCATGGCTGCCCTCCGAAAGGCCCAACACACAGCTGAAAGAGCCAGATGCAGATACTTTACCCAACCAATGGACAGAAGCAGGGGAACCCTGTGGTCCAATTAGGGAAAGGCTGGAAGAAGCTGAGGAGGAGGGCGACCCCACAGGAGGACCAGCAGTCTCAACTAACCTGGACTCCCGAGATCCCTTAGGTACTGAGCCGCCAACCAGGCAGCATACACCAGCTGATATGAGGTCTCCAACACATATACAGCAGACCTGGTGGCAGACCTAACCCTCAAGAGGCTTGAGGCCCCAGGGAGTGGGGAGGTCTGGTGGAGTGGGGCTGGGGTGGAGACATCTTCTTGGAGACTGGAGGGAGTCAGGGGGAGGAGGAATGGGATGAGGAACTGTCAGAGGGTGGACCAGGAGGGAGTTAAGGACTGGACTATAAAAAAATGATTAAATAATAATAATAATAACAACGATGATGAAAAAAGAAAGAGAGAATGGGTCAAATGGCCTCAGCTGCCTGGAGGCCACACTACAGCCAAAATATCAGCAAACAGACACAATGGGAGCAACAACACAGCTGCTCTGTGTGTGTGTGTGTGTGTGTGTGTGTGTGTGTGTGTGTGTGTGTATACATGTATTTCTGTCATTCTGGGGGTTGAACCCAGGGCCTTTCACCTTGTTAGGTAAGAACTCTACTACTGAGTTACATTCTTGGCCCTTAAAAATAAGAAAATACTTTTAATAATTTCCCTCAGTTCATTAGAAAGGTGAGATGAAACAAATCATTTTCTAAATAAATAATACCTTAGCAAAACTGACTCAAAAGTAGAAAATGCAAAACCACACAAAACCAGATAGACTTTAAATATTAAAGAAAATAAATCAAGGTTTAAAAATATTGATGAAATAGTTATTTAGGTGATATTCACTAGCTACTAAGGAACAAGCAGATCTCTGTTGGAAGAACTATATCATAAATAGAAGTAGACAATTACACACCCAAAAATACATGTCATGTAGCCGATATGACTTTGGTATCAAAATCAGGTTAGGGTGGTAAAAGAAAGAAAATAACATTCAGGCCACTTTACTGTACATTAAGAAAAAAATAATAGTAAATAACTCAAATGCTAAAACTTCTTCATGGTAGTATTTGCATCCTCCTGAGTTTATTCAATATACATTATATTAGATACACACATACACACATACACACACACATATATAAATACACATACACGCATACATACATACAGGCATGGCCTGATTTAGAACAATCAATTTTATGTGTTTTACTTATTAGCATATTAGATTCATGAAGGAGGAAGAGCTCAGCACACACACACACACACACACACACACATACACACATAAAAACCTCCTTCATAGATTGGAGATGTCATCCACTTGTCTGCCTATCTCTGCTGTTAGCTGCTTGCCGGTGCCTGTCTCTCTGCCTGCCTGCTAAAGACCCGTTGAAAACGGTTTTCCTAATCAAAAAGAATTACATAAACACTAGCTGTTATTAAATATTCCACAGGCAGGAGGAGCAAGAGTGGGCTGTTCAGTCTGAACCCTGCTCCCACCCACAGGAATACTATGCCGTATCTCTGGGAGGCTGTGTGCACATACATGATGTCTTTCCTGTTTGAAGGAAACTGTCATTTTTGTGTGCTTGGGCATGGTCACGTGGGCCAGTGTCCCTTCAGTGTGCTTCCCCAGACGCCCATGGGTGCTAGGACCTCTGGCTGGGGAATTCTTCCTTCCCTCTGGCCTGGCCATGAGCCATCGCAGCTTCTTCTGCTGATTTGTGTACAGATGCTCCCACCCCACGTGTAGCTTGGAATAATAAATCCTAGGTTTTAAAACATAAGTGTACGTGTTAATAAAACACGGAATGTAGCAGTGCGAAGAAGCCTAGGTGCTCTGCTGGGATTTTCTGATTTGTTTCTCAAGGCTAGCCTTCAAACTGCCTGCTGAAGGTTTTGTACAATAAAATATTAACTTGCTCAGAATGTGGGGAGTCTTTATCATGACAAGCACCTGAATGTGCTTCACTGAAAAATTCAGAAGGCCTTTCCTGCAGACTCATTTAAACAGCCATTGTGAAACAGAAAAAACTGCTCTTCACAGCATGTTCTAAATGGGAGGAAACAGACTTGTAAAGGGGTCCACATAGGCCGCCTCCGAAGACACAATAAACACAGGAGAATGAACACACTCCCCCACTGTCTAATCCCCGTAGATTAACACAGCCAATGACAGCATCTAGAAACAGAGCACAGCTCTGTGATGGGGACAACATTGTTAGCTGGCTCTTTCTCAGGCTCACCTCCAAGTCCCCAGTGATTCCAAAATAATGGACAAAAAGTACAGTGTTGACATGGTCTGTTCCTCCTTCAGAGCCATGCGCACACAAAGCTTCAAGGTTTTTATTTGCTTTTGTGCTGAGAACTATAACGTCTACGATTTCGCCTGTATTTCACTAAACCACATGAAAGTGTCTACACATTCATAACCCTGTGTGTGTCATTAACCACCTGCTTAGCCCCCTCTAAGACGTCTTTATTTAAAGGATAAAGAATATATGGGATAAAAATTCACAAAACTGAATTCTCTTCATTCACGAAGCTCACCATTTTGGTTCCTATGAGTCCAATGGTTAGACTCCATGGCGTGGTATGCTCCGAGTTTGCTTATGACTACATGGGTAGGAGCATGAACTATGGTAGGTATCCTGTCTACTGTATCAGAAATAGAGATATTCACAGGGAACTGGCTTAGTGATCAAAACTATGGATTTGAATGTTCACAAACCATATTTTGTTCTAATTGAATGCTTGAACATTGTATTAAAGCCCTAAAGCTATCAGGAGCCATGTTAGTAAATTCACTTTAGGTCACAGATAATCAAAGTGAACTTGTTATGCAGCTCTGTCTGTGAGAAGATAGACTTTCCTAGTGTGGTACACACCTGCAATCTCAGCCCTCTGCATGCAAGGGCTTGAAGATGGAGCATCTGAATGCAGCCTGGGCTACAAAGTAAGGGAGTGAAATCTGCTGCCCCTTTGTGCATGCATGCACGAATGATCTTTGTGCACCTGTGTATCATTGTTGTTTAATTTGTATGAGTTCTTGTCTTTAACTCTTATCTCCCACCCTCTGGGATGGGAACATCTGTAGTTTTTGCTTCTGTTTTTGTCTAAGTAACTGTGTCTGCAAAGGTTCTCATGTATTCTGTTGGAAAGTTAAAGTATGGCCTTATAATAAATCCCATATAAGTATGGGTTTATCTAAAGAGCTAGATTAACCCTGAACAATGAGTGACTGTTGCAGTAGTTGTTTAATCTACTCAAACTTCGTTTCTTGCTACCCACCCCAATGTTCTAGATTCCCCAATGAAAGTCTCTCTCTCTCTCTCTCTCTCTCTCTCTCTCTCTCTCTCTCACACACACACACACACACACACACACACACACACACACAGAGGCACAAGCCCTTATATATTTATGCCTTAATCAGCTCACTGGCTGGGCCACTCCCAAACTTCCATGTGGCTCACCCCTTCCCTCTGATACTCCTGAGTTATTTCTTACTAAAATCTATATTCTATCCTTGCTACCCTAGATCCAATTAGGGATGCCCCCTGGGGCCACTCTTCCCTGCTCCTATATGATTAGTATCTCTCTCATTCAGTTCCCAAGCCTGGGTCTTATTCCTTTCCTGGCTTGGTGATTCTCTTTCTTCCTTCCTTGGTTCCCTTGCCCACAAATCCTAAGTCTCTCCTCTGCCTCCCTACACAGACATTAGCCACCAGCAACTTTATTTACCAATCAGAACCATGGGCAAGGACCCTCAGTGTCTTACATACAGATTCTCATGCAATTTTGGGAACCCAAATAACATAATGCAAGCATTAAACTAAATCCACAAGTGACTGCAGTTTTTCAAAGCAAGATTGTGATTAAAAGGGTAGCATGCGATCTGACTTCCAAGAGACAACTCACTTTTAGGGCAGACTCCTGTAAGTGTAGCTGGTCAAGGTATATCTCTGCTCACCTGAGGCCCTTCTCCCTGTAACAACCCCAGATGGCCTCTCTGTTGTATGGTTAACTAACACAGAGAAAGAACACTTCATTTCTACTAGTGACCCAAGTCAGAGTTGGCACGCTGGAGTAAGAAACAAGCCCAGTCCTCTACAGAGCTTATTTTCATTGTGTGGCCAAACCTCATGGAGACAGGATACACATGGCTTAAAGTCAGTAATCTTATTAGGAAGCAGGGGTGAGGGTGTGTGACTCACGTGAGCTTGGAAAGTGCCCAGTTCTTATCCATCCCAGTGACTTTGAGGAGGGGCAAGATTAGAACCTCGGAGATCAGCAGACATGTTAGTCCTTAAGACGTGCCTTAGGAAGACAATGGAGGGACTCTGGCCAGCTCAAGTATGGCTAGCATGGCCCTGGCAGGCTTTGCCCTCCTCTCCCATGTCCCTGCCTTGCTAAAAACCTTTAAATTATATTCCTAAAGCTAGCCCGGAAAGTCTACTCCCTTATTTGGCCACTTCCTCCTTGTCCCTCTGGGGCAAATAAATCTCTTTTGTGCTGAGATCTTGAGTCTTGGGAGTCCTGAGCTGATTCTTTTGCTGTCAGGCAGTTACACAGGTGATTTATGAACTAAGTAATTTGGCAGAGCTGGCCTTAAGAACTGGGGAATAGTGGAGTCTGTCTTGACAGTAGGGTTTGGGTAAATCCTAAATAGAACTTTTAAGTTTACTTAGTCTTGAAAGAAAAATAACCAGCCCAGACTGGTCCTTAGGAACAGATGAAGTAGGTGAATAGCTGTGGTGCCTGTTATTTATTTGAAAATTGGTCTAATGCCTTCTCAGAGTAACACCTGGGGATCTATACTCACGCCTCTGGACTCTTTCCAGAACTTTGTTGGTATATCAGTCGAGGTTCTTTAAAGGAATAGAACTGATGGGACACACACACACACACACACACAGAGAGAGAGAGAGAGAGAGACAGAGACAGAGAGACAGAGAGAGAGAGACAGAGACAGGGAGAGAGACACAGAGAGAGACAAGATAAGAACTTACTAAGTCAATTTTAAGTTAAGTAACAGCTGAGTTATACCTGAGAGGCCAGCAGTTGCTTAGTCCTTGAAGCTGGTCTCCAGCACTGGAGTTGTCTGTCCCACAGCAGCTGTCTGTCACTCTGCAGAGAAGGCCAAGAGCCTGGTAGTCACTCAATCCACAAGGCTGGGTGTGTCAGCAGTCTCAGTCTGTCACTGAAAACCTGGAAGTTTCCTGGAGACCCAAAGATCTTGAGTTTCTTCCTTGCTTCCTTACTTCTCTCTTTCATTCATTTATTTAATGTATATGAGTACACTGTCACTGTCTTCAGACACACCAGAAGAGGATGTCAGATCACACTGCAGATGGTTGTGAGCCACCCTGTGGTTGCTGGGAAATGAACTCCGGACCTTCAGAAGAGCAGCCAATGCTCTTAACCCCTGAGCCATTTCACCAGCCCTGATCTTGAGTTTCAACATGCTGGTTTGGACATTAGCAAAAAAGCTCACTGCAGCAACGTGGCAAACCAATTCTATGTGTGGGACAAGCTGGACTGCTGAAAGGTGCCACCTACACCCAGAGGGCCTTGGGCAAGAGATGAGGCGGTCAGGACAGGTCTTCTGGTGAGGGGCCAATTCAGAAGATTCTAATTTATGGCAAGTTGGCATTAAAACCAGCTGTAATGCTTTGGTTTTATTTAGTTCCGCACAGATCATCACTATCACCAGCAGCAGCAGCAGCAGCAGTGGCAGCACCTTGAGCAAGGTCTGTGTAGCCCAGGCTGGCCTGAAACTCACTAGGCATTTCAAGATGGCCTTGCACTCATGAGCCTCCCAGAGCTGAAATTATTGATGTGTCCCATCAATAATTCAATTGCTTAGATTATTTTTGAATATTTTCTCTCAGGTCTGACACTGGTTAAAGCTGAAGGCATATACACTGGGAGCCAGGACGCCCTGCTCCTGCCCTAGAGAGCCTCTCTTAGGGACCCCTGTACATAGATGCTCTTTGCCCTGAAAATCTCCCCTTGGTCCATAAATACTTGTTTTCGGAGTTAACAGTCTTTAGGTGAAGAAGTGATTGCCCCCAAGAGCCAGTGTCAGCTATGGAGATAAGCCAGTGGGTAGAGGCACTTGCCACCAAGCTTGAGTTCAAGCCCCAGCCCCACATGTTGAAAGTGAGACAGACTCCTACAAGTTATCCTCCTGGCTGCAAGCACACATCTACCTGCGTGAGTGTGAATGTGCACACATTTGCACACACATATGCACACACATAAAGTTTGAGTGAAGCAGTGCTGTGGACCCTTGATTACAGTCTTCTCAGATTTTTAATAAAAACTCACAAAGTTGAACAACAATTTGATGGAAAAGAACTGGTTTTAATCTACTTCAGTAGGTAGATTGGGAAGGTATTATGGGAAATAGAGGCTGAGACTAAAAGATATTTTAAAAACCGGATCTACCTCATTCCACATGCTCAAAATCACAATATCAACTACCACAGGAATTGCTGACGAGTTTCTTTTTAAAGGCATCATTCCTTCCTTGTTCGACTGAATGAGATGTCTAGTTCAGACTGGCCTTGAGCTCTATGGAGTAAAGGATGGGCCTGATGCTCTCAGCTCCTGCGTGCAGAGACAACAGACATGTGTCACCATGCGTGCTGTTTCTATGCTGCTGAGGACGGAACCCAGGCCCTGCATCTGCTAGGCTGGCGCTCTACCAACGGCACTACAACCCTAGCGCCGTGCTCCCTCACTCATCTTCAGGTTACCCTCCTGTGTCTGGCCTCAGTCCCTCAGGGTTAATGCACCCACAGCCTGTGTTTGAATGCTGCAATCTTTATCTAATCGTCCTCTTGTAGGTGCCTTAGGGGAGGCTTCTGGAAACAGGGTCGGTCCATGTTCCCCTCACTCCAGCTTTCCCTCACTTCCAGCAAGAAGTGTTTTCCTGTGGTTCTGATGGGTACATTTCCTTTTTCCAAAAACTGTTTTCTGCTGCTGTCTTCCCATGTGCTGTGTGGTGCTGGGGATCAAACCCAAGCAACGCCTCGTCCATGCTAGGTGGAGACTCTTCCACAGAGCTGCAGCTACTGAAAAGCCCAACGGGATGACGATCCCGTTTCTTTCGCCTCAAGTCAGGAGCTTTAGGTAACTTTTATTTTCATGGCTGAGTAAAGCTTCTCCAGCGTTCGTCATTCTCCCGAACCTTGGTGCTGCTCCTTCAAGGTTCACTTCAGTATTTTGGTTGTTAATTTATGAAGCTTTCTTGCTTGCAGTCTATCGTTTTCCGTGCTTATTGTTTTTACGTGACTGTCACTCTCTGGTAGACATTCTTCACTGTCTTCAGGGTTTACTTCTTTGACCTTTAGATCGTAAAGACTTTCTTCATTTTCTCTTTAAGAACACTTTAAAAAAGTTTTGTCCACTCTTATTTTCTTTCTAGTTTAGTTTATTAAAAGCATTCCTTCTTGAGATGTAGTTCTCATACTATTCAATTTGTCTACTTAAATTTGAGCCCATATTCACAAATATGTCAACTTTAGAAAACTTGCATCAAGACTAAAACAACCTAATACGTTTCATCTTCTGCTCTTGTACTCCATGACAGCCATGGCCCCTCCAGCTCCATAGATCTGCCTTCCTAGAGCTCCATGTCAAAGAATAATAGAGGTGACAAGCTGCAGGAGCTGGTTCTCTGTCAGCCTACACTCAGCATGTGGTAAGGCTCATCCGGTACTTCCTTCCTTTTTATGGCTAAATGTTTCATTATACATATATTATCTTTTTATCAATACATCCACAGGTGAGTATCTGGGTTGTTTCCACCATTTGGCTTTATGAATAAGCACTTTACCCTCACCTGACTATACATCCACCAAATATATTCCTTCTCCCTTATATTTTTTAGAAAACAGTGAATGTATAGAATATACAGTTTATTTTAAAAAAAAAAAAAAGCACCTGATGAACAAATGATCCAATCAACAAGTTGGCAAAAATCTATAATAGTCATCAAAATCTATCGATGGACCAATTCTCAAATTAGACTACAACTTGGGAACGAAGATGTAAACTAATATGTGCACAGAGATTATTCAAAGGGTGCTTCTGGGTTTTCTTTTGCTCTTAAATACAAAGGAGGAGGAGGAGGAGGAGGAGGAGGAGGAGGAGGAGGAGGAGGAGGAGGAGGAGGAGGAGGAGGAGGAGCAAAGAAGAGATATAAGGACAGAGGGAAACTGCTTGAAGTAACCAGAACAGGACTGGAGGAGAAAGAAACAAGCTTTTCATGTAAAAATAATACTATTCATGTAAGTTAATCAACATATTACCAATGAATTACTGAAAATAATTAAAAAGACACACCTCCTCCCAGTAGAAAAAGATGGCAGGGAGTTGGGGGGGGGGGGCATGTAGTTGAAGTCCTGTGAGCAGCAGGGCTGCAGGTGGACAGCTAGAGTCCCACCTCAGAAAAGGGAGACACAGCAACACTGGGTGTTCAAGCAGTCATTTGCCAGCAGAGGCTTCAGAAGCTGCGTGCTGGTCTTTGGAAAATGCTAATGCTGCACCAGAGTTAGTTGGGCCAGGCCAGTCTTTCTAGGACAGGGTAGCTATTTACAAAACCATGCGTGGACTCCACCCCATTCTGTCTGAGTAAACACTGCTGCTGGATGGATTAGGACAGAATAATCCTGTAGGTGCTTCAGCAACCTCTGCTATTAACATACCCTTCAGAAAAGCAGCTCTTGATAGCTCTGCTGAATTCTAGGTTTACAGGGATTGAAAGCTGCCTGCACCAGCGCTCCCCACTGATCTGCCAGCTGCTGGGGAGGCAGCCAGAGTAGAAAGACACCTTCAGGACACAATGGTCCTCTCTTCCAGCTGGTGTGGAAGGCCTGCAGAAGGACTAATTATCTCAGGCCCTGGGCTAGATGCCACACTTCAATCTTTGCTAATACCTTTGGTCTGGACTGATAGTTGCTAGTGTTTCTGCAATATCTTTAAACACACCTAGTCCCAGTCTGCAAGTGTGAAGAATTTCTAATACTTTTTTATTGGTATCATAAAAATTTTAGAGATAATATTTCTCTAGTGCCTGTGTTTGTGTGTTGGTGCACCACCACCATGTGCATGTCGAGAATATCTTGCAGAGTCAGATCTCTTCTTCCACCTTCTGGAGATTGGAAATTGAACTCTACTGGTGTCTTTAAATTTTCCTTTAAGTTCAGGTATGGTAGCACACACCTGTAATCCCAACCCCTGAAAGTAGAAGCAGGAAGTCTAGGCCAGCCTGGTGTGTGTGTGTGTGTGTGTGTGTGTGTATGTATATAATTTCAGTCTAACCAAAGTTATGAAGTGAGACTAAAAAAATAATTAGTACATAAATAAAATTCCCTTTAAGATAACCACTCTAGGTGTTACCTTCAGCCACACGTCCACCACAGGGAGTAAAAAGTATGGAAGTATAGTTTTATTCTATCTGTATCAATGCCATGGACACCCACAACACTGGACCACCAATAGTTACAGCATTCCGTGTTTTAAGATTAATAAGGACATATACCATCAATTCCTGAGTAAACAGTGCAGTGTAAAATTTAATCTGTATTGCTCAGAAGATATCTTGCAGCATAAAAAGTGACCAAAATGATTGCTTAATTTATCATGTCATAAAATACAAGTGTTTCCTGAAGAACAGTGATACAGTTTCAGTGGCGAGGAGACCTGCAGCTCCTAACAAGGCTCCTGTGCACATACTGCCATGACTGACGGGCCAGGGCAGGCGACAGCAGGAAGTAAGTCCTGGTCAACATGAACTGAAGACACAAGACTTCACTCCAGAAACCGAAGCCTGGATTCTAATTAATCTTCTGTACATACAAAAATTCTTTTAAAAAATCCTAGGCAATCACAAATACAAACTAGTTGAGTAAAAGACACTGGTAGCTTTTTCTTATGCTGTAAAACCGTGAATCTCATCATCAGAAAAGTTAAGATCATGCAGCAACCTGAAAAACACAACATATATGACTTTTAGGGAAGATGTTTACAAATAAAGTCATGAGATCAAAGCTTACAAACATACCCTCCTCATTTTCTCAAGTCATGTTTGTTAAGAACACAATAACCAGACCAGAAACTTACTTACTAAACAGCATCAGCTATTTAGTCACTGTTCAATTTTTTTTAACAGTTTCATAAATGCCACTAATTTTAAATGATTTGAGTTCAGATAGATTATGATTCACTTCTTGTAAATGGCAGACACGCTCTTAGATACATTTGCTAAGATTCTTCTTTCCCTTTTGCTCCCATCTCTGCCATGTTCTGCAGTTTATCTGCTGAAAACCACAATATTTTTATTTTGGACTATTCCACAGTCCTCTCTGCTGCAGTCCTATGACATTCTTCAATAGCATGGCCCTGTAACCTCTATCCCTCACACTAAATTAAATGTATGGCGTCTAGGGCTTTATTACATATAGATTGAATTCTCTGTCTCCCTCATACAGAGCCTTACTACTGTATGGTAATGCATGGCTGCCTCTTTTATTAGATGCCAGCAACCACTGGTGACCTATGAAATCTGAGATTCTACTTCCATCATTCCTTCCTCACTGATCAACTGAAGGGTTCTATAAAGAAAGCCTGCTCCGTGTTACGTGACTAGCCAGCATCTAGCTCATACAGAAAAGGCAGAGCAAATGCTTTATTTTCCCACCTTTACTCACCAGTTTTTAAAGTGAGGGATAGGAAAACACACGGCTGAAATACATTTCTGCTTGGAAAACCATACAGAGCCTGAGACCACAGACATGGCTGCTGAAGATGATCATTCAGCACCATCTGTCCAGAGCAGACATTCAGAGCACGGGCTCGTGTGGCACAGCGTTAGGACACAGCAGGCAAGCCTCTCACTCTGGGGTCCTCTCCTACTTTGGTAGACATGTATACTGTCTCCCCCAGGGAAGGGCCACTGTAAGCAGCCTACTCATCTGTAACACACCCAGTTCTCTCTGCCCTTCTACTCGTTCTGACTGGATTGCGTGTGTTGCTTTAAGTGAGCCCTGGACCGTACATATGAGAAGCAGACATCCTAACCCTGAGCCGCATCCCGAGCCTTTCTTCCATCTGTATATAGAGCTCAGACTGTCCTGGAATCCCCATCTTCCCGCTCTGCCTCCAGAAGACTGGGCTATGGGTGTTCACATCACACACAGCTCGGAACCGTGGCAGTCTACATTCATAACTTCATAGGTCCTTTATGGCCACATGACTGGTGTCCTCGAAACACACCCCTAGGTGACAGTACCTGACTATCTATGGTGCTCCAAGCTATATTTCAGTCACTTGTCTCATCACAGGACAGCGTGAACCTCCGAAGTTGAGCCTACTTATCCATGGCACACGGTAGTGAGTAGATCAAAGTATCACTATCAGCTGTTTGTTTTTAAAGTACAGGCTTCTAAACCTTTATTACACAAATTGACAAGTACTCATGAAAGGAGGAGGGCATGCTTGGATATAGCTAGTTACTAGCTAGTACTGGGAGAGCTTGGATCTAGGCCTACCCATGGGCACCACAGTCTGTAGACCCTTCTGACCCTCATAAAATGGAAGTGTATATGTGTCGTATGTATGTACATCTCCCAAGACACTTTAAATTACCTTAGACTAGCTACAATACAGCAGTTACGTTGTTACATCAAACAACGTAACTGCTGTATAGCTATGCTGTGCTGCCCAGGAAGTGATGACTGTGCAGTGCCAGGGCAGTGTCTTAGAGTATTCTTGAGCCACAGCTTGATGAGGAAGTAGAAGAAATGGAGAACTGACTTTTGTGCAGCATGCAGCAGACATGAGATTAAATCTGGAGGTCTTTGTAATGAGGATGGCAAAGGCCTTTATTTTACAGAACACAACTATGATAAAATAAGAGCCTCTTGTCACTTCTGATATGAAAGGCACATTAACTGGACACGATGCCTTAACCACAGCACCCAGGAGGTAGAGGCAGGCAGATTTCTAAGTCTGAGGTCAGCCAGGGATACATACTGAGACCTGGTCACAAACAGAAAGACACATTCCATGAAGATGGTAATGACAGGAAATCAAGGAAATGAGTCACAAGGGAGATGCTATGAAGTGCCAATACTGATCTGGGTCAAGTCACCTTGACAGGCAGATCCATCAGCTTGTTAGGGGAGGTAATCTCAGGAAGACATGGGAATGGCTAGCATCCCTTCTGAGCTTCCTAGTCAAGCAAGCTCAGTATTGGAAAATTAGTTTTGAGGCAAAGTTGAGAAATTGTAGAGATTACAGTTGCTTTATAGCATGTGAAGATCCTACAGTCAGGACAACCTACTACTTAACGAGCAGATCAAGTGGCTCCAGTCTACACCCAGTGGCTAAGAGGTGCAGAACCAAATGAATGAAAATGAAGAAGACATGGCCCCAGCTCCAGCAGACCACAGTCGTCGGGGAGGAATGGAGTTCTGCTAGGATGGGTGTGCGGTCTTTCCATGCTAAGGTTTGAAGTCTCCACTGCCTACAGTATCACTGCAGCCTAAAGACGTCCCAGACACTTGGGCCACTCAGCCTTCGCTTCCAATACAAAAGAATGCGTCTTTAAAACTGGGAGTCAGAGTTTCTGTAAATAAATTTTATAATAAAATTAAACTCAAATTATGTAGAAAATGTTAGGTTTATAGAAAACAAACTTAAGGAGTTTCTAATCTAGAAATCCAGTACATACTACATTTAACCAAATATTTTAAAGTATCAGATATGGTGGTTTCATTGTGTAGTCTGGCATGGGTCTTGCTTGCTTATGTAGCAATCTAGCATCTTCCTTTGACTTGCTGCTTGACTTGGGGTCACTGTTTTATTTACCAACTCCTACACAGCTGCAGAGAATAAAGACCACACTGAAATGAAAATGGCTTACTTGTAATTATTTACATTGGACGTGGTAAAGATGAGATGGAGAGCCCCACATTCCACATAAGACTCTTGACAGCCACGGAGAGATGACAGTGACTGCGGCATGTAATGCTAAGCACAGCCAAGCCCCAACCTCTGCCCCTAGGATGGAGACTAGCACTCCCCGACTCTCACGGCAACCATGGATTTTAGTGTGTGATGGCACGGCAGAGGAGCCAAAGGCTGGCCACATGCTCCCTGTGTGAGCTCCCGCTGCAGGGCTTCTGCTCCCCTACTGCCACTCACCTTATCCCCTCCTCTGTAAATGGTGTTGGTCCACAGATGCAAAGGAAGACCCTAGAGTTTTCTAAACTTCTTTGCAAAAATTCAGAGAGAAGAGCTCGTGACACGTGTCCCTGTTTGCCATTCCATTCTGGAGAAGGTGCCGAGAGAACAAATTCAACATGAAATCTAGGACAAGAAAACAGTTTTCAAAGTCTGTCATTTCAAATCCATTATTGTCACATTTCAAGGTCAGTAAGACTCCTTTCCCAAAGGACAGCTTTTAAAGTCTGGTTAGGTTCTAAGTAAACATTTAACAAAGACACACAAATGAATAGAAATTCACTGAGGATTGGTTTTGCCATGGGTAGGGGCAATGCTAGGATTAGCCTTGCTATGAAGAGAGCAGTGATTTGATTGCTTTATGTTTTGTTTTGTTTTCTTGAATGCATTAGCAAGAGGCCTCCATGGGATCTCAGAGGCTGTTATACTGGCATTAATAACTGCCTGTGTGAGCCTCAGGAAAGTGCAATTCCAGAGACAGGTTTTTTTAATCCCTGCTTAAATCTGCACCACAAATTTCAATATGGACAATATGGTTAGGAAGCCTATGTGACTTCTTACCCCTAAGTGTAGTTTCGAATCAGGGAGAGATCTGTAGTCTCCATGTCCAGAGCCCGGTACCAGCCCTGTGAATGGCACTTGTTCACCTGGTTGTGTGAGGCAGAAGCTTAGCCCTCCTCTCGGAAGCCTCTCCTTCCCCCCTTCATATACTGCCCTGGCTCCAGCCTTCAGTCTCCGCCACATGACACTGGCTACTCAGTCTTCCTGCCATGATGCTACTCCGGGCCCCACTCTTCTGGTCTTAGCTCAAGCCTCATGTCCATCAGCAAGTTCCATGACCAGCCCTACTTACTGGTCTTGGCTCCTTCACCCTGTGGCTGTGGAAATGGTAGCTTTGTCTTTTCTTCACAGCCCTTACTTCAGGTTGCAAGCGTGTAGTCCCCGAGGTAACTACTTCACTGTCCACTTCCCCTTCAAACCCTAAACTCCACGAAGGCAGGGATGAGGTGAGCTTTGGCTACGGTATCCCTAGTGACCAAAATACAGGAGTACTAACGTCATGGAACCAGAAACACAGAAACTAAAGAAAGAGCACACAATTTAGTGAACTACCAAGTGAACTGCTGGCCAAAAGCCAGAAAACCAAAGTGATGGCACCTGGCACACTGCCATCTGGACAGCACCAGGTCACTGGGCTCTTAACAGCCTATCCCTTTCTGAAGAGCAGCAGGCCCTGCTCACACATCAGCCTAAGCCTGTCTGGGGATGCTCCGAGAGGATTATGGGGTGACTAGACTACAGCTGGTGCTGTAGCCTTAATGTGGCTGTGTTGGCGGCTGAGACTCCCAAGAACTGACAGGCCAGGTGCAGCTGCAGACCAAGTAAGGGCACCAGCCAGTCAGCAGCCAGAGGACTAGCCCAGCTCTGCCCATAGGCCCTGCCTCACTGGTTTCCTAGTGCATTCACTGGACTTGGTGAGGAAACTTGAGGATCAATCACATTTCTCAAAATACCTGAGAATCGGGTAGTTTTTCCCATCAAGATTCCCATTTAAGTCTACACAGCAAGTCTAACCTGTGCTTAGAACTGCCTCCCCAAACCCAGGGGACGAACACTCCAAAACTGCAACTCAAAACGTTCAAACATCACAAACTTTGAGTGACCACAGGACACTTATCATGTTCTACTGGATTCTGGAGCACTAGGATTTCACCCAGTTGGTGAAGTCTATGCAAACCCTGGGGAACTCTCAAACTCTGAATCTGGAAGGACTTCTGGTTCCTGGCATTCTGGATAATGGATCCTCAACCTGTACTTTGTTTCACTAAATCTTTTACCGAATGTCTTTCTACCATGGTGAACCAAAAGCCACAGATGGCCTTTTATGGCTCTATTTCCAATGGACCTTTTACTAAAATAAAACTGCTAAGATATAAAGTAAAGAGCCAATTGGCCAAAAGCTGCAATGGATACTTGTTCTTAACCTTCCTTTACTGGTATGCTTTTAAAGAAGGCTAACCATTTCTACGAACATCTACTTAGACAACGATGAGACCCTGAGCACTCTACACTTTTCACGCCTTTTGTACCCAGTCACATACTGGTTCCTTGCCTAAAGTCTGGTACTCAATGGACAGAGTGAAAAGGCAACACAGATCATTTAAGGTTACTGTGAAGATGCGGCTGTCCTAGCTGAGAGAAGGGCTTGACCCAGAATGGGGGCAAGTCTACAGTAAGATAGAATGAATGATGTCATGTCTCAAATCACTGTGGTGTCTTCTCTGGGAATCTTCAGTTGACACAATTACAGCACTAAGCCCCTCAAGGCTGAAGAGGTCATCTTTAAACCCTGACCCAATGAAAAAATTAAGATCCTTGAAAGGTTTACTTGAAAACAAATTCAGACAACCCACAAGAGGCAAAGTGACAAGGAGAGAAGAGCATGGGTAGGGACCTGGACATGTTCCTTCAGAGTTCACATGTGGTGAGACCACAACAGAAGACTATCCCTTACAGGTTAACAGCTCTGTTTGCAGTTAGAAGAGGTTCCCAGTTATGCTGTTTGACCCAGAAGCACTGGATGTGTTTGCTCACATGTGGCTGGAGGCACACAGGCAGGAAAGACGCCAGGATGTGTGCTTGCTTCACACTGCACCTGGGAAATGTGGGGAATTCTAGGCTGTGCCTTCATAAGTCCCTGCAGAAACAGGACTCGTGGCCATTTTCTGGGAACCCAGAGATCCATCCTCCCAGTATTAATTTGAAGTTTGCTTTAAACTTGACTTAAGATTGTAGTAGTGGTCTTTTTCTCAGCTGGTGGGATTAACAGTGGACCAAAAAGTCACTGGGAATAAACAAATCTATTGAAAAAATTTAAAGTGGACAACAGTGTTCACTCTAACATATACAGAGTCCATCTATCTAGCAACTAATTTCTTTCTCCTGCTTTCAAAATAGCTTTCAAAACATATCTCCTCCTTCCTGTTTCTCACTCTTGTCCACGCCACTTCCCTATCTACTGCCACAGCTTCATGTAGGACCCTCAAACTTAGATCTGTCTGATACATCACAGTCATATTAACTCTCCTAAAACCTGGGAGGGTCTCTCTTGTCTACAGATTAGCAATTCAAAGTCCTTGGTGTCCCAGGTGTATGTGTCATACAGAAAAATATGCTTCTTTATTGAAGTACTGGAACATTCTGGGCTTGAAGTATCTAGTTACTAGAGTTTTATTCACAGAAATGCTGATTTGTTTCCTAAAATCCAGGTCATAATCCCGTGCTCCTGGAAGCCCTGCATCCCTTCTCCCAAGAATGGGATCGATGGCCAGGTGTGCTGGAGCAATTTTCAGACATCACAGCAATGCAGTAATGCAGATGTTCCTCTACATTTGTGATCCAGTCCTGAGCTGCCAGGATTCTTTTCTTTCTCTATTCTAGTGGAAAACTATTAAATGATGTTGCTGACTGGCTGGGGTCGGGGGTGGGGGGGAGTAGTGACTTTCGCCAACAGCTTCACAGCCCAAGAACATTTTCATCTGTGACTCTTCAGTACTTTAATCCTGAGTACTTAGGGGAGTACAGAAGAAATTCTCACCATGCCATACAACACAGGCTAGTTAAATAAACCATGGTATCTTCACATCACAGAACTCAGTGCTATTATTAAAAATCACGGTATAATACATGGCTTTCCAGCCCACACTTCTGGCATTTTGAGCCATTCCTGGCTGTGATGGTTTGTATATACTTAGCCCAGGGAGTGGCACTGTTAGGAAGTATTGCCTTGTTGGAGGAACTGTGTCACTGTGGCTTGGGCTTTAAGACCCTTGTTCTACTTCCACTAGCAGTCTTCAGATGAAGATGTAGAACTCTCGGCTCAGGCTGCATCATGTCTATCTGGATGCTGTCCTGCTCCCACCTTGATGGTAATGGACTGAACCTCTGAACCTGTAAGCCAGCCCCAATTAAATGTTGTCCTTATAAGAGTTGCCTTGGTCATGATGTCTGCTCACGGCAGTAAAACCCTAAGACACTGGCCTTTAATAACTACATGTCAGTAGCCCCTCCTTCTCCAGTTGTGACCATCAAAAAAAACCCCACAAACAAACAAACAAATAAGCAAACAAACCCTCCAGGGGCTAGAGATGGCTCAGCAGTTAAGAACTGCTTTCTGCTTTTACACAGAACCCCATTCTTTTCCCAGCACCTACACAGTACTTAACAACCATCTATAACCCTATTCCTAGGGAATCTAATGCCTTCTGGCCTCTTTGTGCACCAGGTAATGCATGTGGCACACTTACATATATAAAAGGAAAACACTTATACATATAAAATAAATAAATATTTTAAAATGTAACAACAAAACCCATCTCCAAACAGAAGCATCCCTGAGGATGATTGATGGGGAGACCCGGGTTGACAGAATATATTCTATGATAAGATACACCAAAGAGAAGATACAGTTATAAAAAGTACAGTCAGTATGACTATATTTTCTTCAATATAAAGGGTTGTGTGCACACATATACATGACAGAGTATAAAGATATAGGTTATAAAGTTTATTGCTCTTTGGAGAGTAGAAACTTTAGCAATTTTGTTCACTATTCTCTGCTATACTTTCTATGTAAGCATGCACCAACTTCATAAATATAAGGAAAAAAAATCACACCAAGTGGTACTTATAGAAAGAATGTATCACCCATTCTCTCTAAAGCAGGGCTTCTCAACCTAATGCTGTGACCCTATAATTCAGTGACTCAAGTTGTGGTGACCCCCATCCAAAAAATTATTTTCATTGCTACTTCATAACTGTGATTTTGCTACTGTTATGAACTGTAATATAAATATCTGTTATGTAGAATGGTCTTGGGTGACCACTTGTAAAAGGGTCATTCAACTCCCAAAGCAGTCAAGACCCACATGTTAAGAACTGTTCTAAAGAAAAGTATTGACACCAAAGATGAGTGCTTTGAAGGGGAAGGAAATACTTGTACTATAAGCACATTCCAGAGTGGTGACCAGAAACTAACCTGCCATCACTAACTGCCCCACTCCTGAGATCTCACGCTATGGAGGCAGCAGCAGAACCCCAGAGTCAGTGCATTTTGCTAGTGATGGGGA
The DNA here is from genome assembly GCF_947179515.1 of Apodemus sylvaticus. Taxonomy (NCBI): domain Eukaryota; kingdom Metazoa; phylum Chordata; class Mammalia; order Rodentia; family Muridae; genus Apodemus; species Apodemus sylvaticus. The sequence continues at coordinate 41,574,646 of NC_067478.1, forward strand.
GGACAGGGCCACGCTACAGCAGAGGCACACAGTTCACAATGACACACACTGGAGAAACGGTAACATTCAACTTGGGTTCCAGTAATCAGCTAATTTACTTCTGTTATTTGCCTACTGCTGTTCTTTTTTCCAGATCGCCACTAAGAGAGACAGAGAGTCAGATAGACAGATAGACAGGCAGATAGACAGAGAGAGAGAGAGAGAGAGAGAGAGGGGGGGGGGGAGAGAGAGAGCGCAAAGGTCATCTTTCTGAGGAAACTGAAGCCTTGGAGAAATGGTGCAGGCAGAGGAGGGTCAGAGGTGGTCAAAGCCGCACCTGACACCCCAGCACAGTCCTGAGCAAACTGAGAGGCTCACTCAGCTGCTGAGTAGTCATGGCAGCAAAAAACCAAATCCTCAGTACTGTAGTCTAAGCAACCAGCAACCCAATCAGGAAGAGCGAACTAAAAAGCAAGGCACTTCATGTGCACAGGTACAGTGTTCCTTCATGACAGCTGATCCAAATGAACTCCTAATAAAGACTGAGCTGGTGCCTGATCATTGAAATAAATCTCTTCAATTTTATAAAATTTCTCTTTAAGGAATTTAAAACTTCTGCCAAAATTTACTAGAAACTAGTCAGTTTTTTGCTACTTTGTAAGTTCTTTTTCTTCAACCCATTTAACCCCTTAACACTAGATAAGAGAGAAAAAATGTTAGAGAGGAAAGGAAAGAGTCCCTGAATCAAGTCAGGGGTTGGGAATAGGGTGGCGTTATCATTAGAGTATTTCCTGCAGATTAGGGGCATTGAGCTCCCTTGGGACAAGTTTGATTTTCACCATCAGGATATCTAACTTCTTGTTTCTTCTTTAAGCATGAATGATTACTTAACAAACCACAACCAAAATCCCATCCCACCTTTGGGGCCCTAGCAGTTATCTACCCTCTTAAACATCCCCAGAATTCCAAATATCACACAATTTCAGAAACTATCTGTGGCTGGCAAAATCACACCCCTGCTAGAGCAACAGGTAAATCACAGTCAGCTGCTGTGGATGCTCTGAAGCAGCCCCACATCTCATACCTGGGATTAACATGAAATCATATTCTTATATTTCTGTTTTAAAGACACCAAAACTCCTAAATTGTCACCACACCTACCCGTCTGTTTAAAATCTTTTAAAGGTTTGTGAAATAGGAACTCTAATAAAACAAACCATTCTCTCCTCCAGAAGGCCTCTAACCGAGTCTAAACACCCCAGAGACGGCTCCCTAGTTCCCAAAGTGTTTACATGGCCTTCCCCAAACCTCCCAGCTGCCGTTTAGTGAAGCAAGCAGAATAAGCACCACTGTTTGACTCTGAATATAGAGACACCGACCCATGAAGGTGAGCAATTTTTAAAGAGTTCAAGCGATAAGCCTTTTTTTTTTATTCAAAAATTTTAAGATTTTTTTTTCTATAAATGAGTGTTTTGCCTGTGTGCACACATATCTATCATGTGCATGTCTGGTGCCTGTGAAGGTCAGAAGAGGACACTGGGAACCCTGGAAGCAGAATTACAGATGAGTCCTCTGCAACAGCCACCAGAGCTCTTACTGAATCACTAAAGCTGAGGACACGGGAACTAGGGTTTGCTCTACACTATTCCTGCTCAATGTTTGCCAGCGCAAAAGCTCGGAACTCGGCCACCTGTGTTTCTTGAACTCATCCTCTGCTGCCTCAGTAGAATGAATATGCCCCAGTGGAGGCTTCAGCCAGGTTAAGAACAGTAGTGCTTCAAGGGTAAGCATGCTAGGTCACAGCGTTGACTTATGAGTCACTCACTGAAGGAGACAGGATGTAGGAAGTGACAGAGAGCAGAGCAAAGAGCCCTTTATTACTGTCAGTCCAGGACCCGTGCGTGAGCCCGTAGGGATGGTGGCATCTAAGAGTGTTCAGGTTTTTCAAGGACTGGCCATTTTTGATTGATGAGACTATATAAACATAAGTAACCACCTCAGATAGTCTATGCAACTTAGAAAGTCCTAGCAATCTTAGAAATAGATGACTACAGAAATGTTCTAGAAAGTATGGTAGCCCATCTAGCTCAATATTCCTGAATTTGTACTGCTTTCAGCTGACTGCTACACTGTTGTTCTTTTTAATGGCAAGCTCTTGCTCTGCTACTCTTTCTCCCTGAGTTCATCTTGATAAGATTTGTTTTCTATTGGTAATACCAGCCTAAGAAGAAAACCAGCAAGAGGGCTATTAATACGCATTAACTCAGTCAACCGAGAATGGAGCCAGTGTGCTGCACACGGAGACACGCCTCTCCCAGACAGCACACAGGCAGACTCACTAGGGGCCTGAGACACGCAGCCATTGACCTGCGCGTCAGCTGTCCACAGGACAGTATGCACAAACACTTCGATTTGAGTTTGCAGGTGCAATACCTTTTATCTTTTGATGCCAATTTCTCTAGCTGACATCTCCAAATTATATCGTCCTCTGTTTTATTGAAGAACATCAACTTCACCTTCCTTAAAAGGAAAAAAAAAGGAAAGCTTATATTACGTAAGCCACTCTGACATTTTCAATACGCACAGGTGGAAATGCTCAAGTGACCCTGGTGGATGCTCCTAGGAAACCCGCATTATGAAACCTGAACCGAGAGCGAGGTACTAAGCTCTGGGTGGGCAGGCGAGGAGGAGGCAAGGAGCTCGGCGCTCAGCTTCAGTGAACTGCCCGTGTACGAAGGGCGCCTTGTACTCAAAGCCTCCCAAATAACAGTCAGCAGAAACAAGGGAACATACCTGAGGCTGGACACATGAGCCAAAGCGTAATTCAGTACAGTAACCATGGGTGTGAAGCCTGTTCCAGCTGCCAATAAAAAGAGATCTTCTACTTCCTGAAGTTTGGATACTTTAAAATTTCCCTCAGGACCACTTACAGAAATTAAATCTCCTAAAGAAATAAACAAAATAAATAAAATCAGAAAACAAATGAAATGAGAAGCCTAGAAGGGACACGGGGACAGAGCACTGGGTGGGACAGGGTGGACCTGGGACTGCCACACCCATCTCTACAGTAGGAGAGGAGCAGCAGAGGCAGTCATCAGATACTAACTACGTCAGATTAATGGGTAAGTGATACAAGGTTAGTAGAGAATAGGCATTAGTAACCACAGGGTCAGGCTTAGCAGGAGAGAAATTCGGAACAAATGTATTGTGAAGCCGTACACTGGGAAGTGTCATAAACTTCTCTAGTAATATTTGAAAAGATGGACCAACTGAAACCAGATGAGCCATTGTGAGTTTAGTTCCTAGGAAAACAGCAGCTGTAAAATGAGTGCCCAGTTTCTGTGGTGACGGGCTGACAGACAGTACACACCGCTCTCATAAAGACACTGCCACCAGGCTACATTCAGAAATCTCCAATGCAACTTGAAAAATAAAAGACCAAACCTATTCGTTACTTTGAACTTACTTCAAATACTGTAATTTAATATGCTTGAGTGCTTATAATTTCCTATGTTTTCCACCACAGGCTAGTAATGGTAGTTTAAGGGACAATCATACTATATATAGGTGGATGTCTAAGTTAACTTTCAGAAGTCACATAAAGACGTCCGTGAGAGGCTGCCCTGCTGCCCCGGTGTGAGTTGATGTTGATGCAGGCAGAGGAAGGACACTTCTGCCAGTAAGAGAAAAAAATCACAATGAGATGGAGAAAATGAGAAAACACAGAGAAAGGATTAGAAACAAGATGGAAAGTTTTTGAACCTTCAGAGACATTATAATATGTTACCCAGTCTTTCAAGGTCCATGTTCTGATAGCCTAGTATGTATGTGCCAAATAAGGTGAACACGACAGTCTCTACCTGTAAGTGGCCATCTTACAAACAAGCTGGGCGCTTACAACCCTCATCACAGAGCACAAGGAACTGTTATAAGTGATTCAGAGGAGAAGGGGGCTTTGTAACTAAAGTGCCATTTCATCGAGTCTGTACAGGAAGGAATATAGCACAGGAAGGGCTGATGGGCATCCAGATGAGGCTCTGACAGGAACCTAAGAATGAGGATAACAAACCGGTTTCAAGGAGCACAAAAGCTATTGAGCCTCCCGGGTCCTGGTAAGCCTTGTGGGGGGAGTGGTCAGCACAGCTAAAGCAGATCTGCCCAGAGGCTTCAAAACTGGGGAGCAACGAAAGTAAATCTACCTTCAGAGATGCTTGGAGAAGTTCCTGGACAATGCAGATGAAGAGAAAGACACCAGGTAGAGTCATGTGTGAGAGATTGTTAGAGGACAAAACAGAAAGGATGAAGGCTTGCTTTCAGGGCATAGGAGGAAAAATGACATCAAACACGTACGTGGCTGACTAGATTCAGGGACTGAACAAGTCTCCAGAGAAGGGCACAAATGAATAGAGATGCTGCAAATAATAAAGATGGAGGACATGGAGCACAAGACAAAGAGAGGATGACTTCTACTGCTGAGATACTTAATGGGCTCCCACATGGGGAGGGATACCAGAGGGTGTCTATCCAGTCTATAGCACAAACAAGGCTACAAACGCAACTTTACTAACCAATCTGAAGACGATCAAGCTCTGGTGTGAAGAGTCCAGCAGGATAGATTTTGATCAAAAAGTAGATGTATTTATTTGGGGAAAGAGCTGGTTCCTTAAAATCTGAGAGTAAGGAATCAGACACGGGTGTATATGGCTTTACTATTTCTGCACCTGGAAAAAAGATCAAAACAAAGAAAAGTATAATATTTAAGAGCTCTTAATAAAGATAAGAATACAAACCTTAGGATGCTATTAGTGTGTGCACACAAGTAATATACACACACCTCTAAAGAGATGTCCTACACCCATATTTTACTTACACTTACATATATCTCAAGGCTATAATTTTAGCAAACTAATGGTTATTATGTAAAGTACTTTTTTATTATTTATTAAGTATGGTCTATAACAATAAATCTAGAAAAGTGTATGAGCTTTGTAATGTGCTACAATAAAATGACATCAAAATTTTTCCATGGAAATGTAATAATAGAGAAAATTCCAATTATAAGCCACATATTTATCAACAGTAAGTGGTCACCAATGTGATCACTAGAGAAAGAATGGAGACATCTCACCATTAATTTTATATATTTTGAACTGTTTTAATGTTCTAAATTATTATTTTGGCAGCTAAATAAAAGGAACAATAATCCTATTATCTCATAGGATATATTATTTTTTAAAAGTAAAATGAAAGCATGTGATACAGATTTTACCAGATTCCAGAGGAAAAAAGCCACCAAATATTTGGAAGACCAAAATTTTATACATGGCTCTACTTAGCTCATATGGATCCTAAAACTCAGTGTTTAAAAACTATGCTGAGGAAGATGGCAGCTCATGCACATCGGTCTGGTGTCAGTGAAGATGGAGAGACATAACGGTGCCATTGCAGAACACTGCCTCTACCAAATCTCAGAAGGGAGGAGTCTACAAGATGGAGCACGGCAACACAGGCTGAGGTAAGGATTCTGCAGCTTCAGAGGCCAAGAAAATGGTGACTCTCAATAAAAAACGGGAGCAATTTAAATGAGTAGAAGAAAATTAGGATGAAATAACGGGGAAAACGTGCTCACATAGCAAGGGACACAGTGCTGTGCTCCGTGTACTAAGTACCGTTACCCGCTCCCTCTGCGTGTTACTGCCTCACTCTCACGCTGGCGGCAGCCCCATTGGTAGGAGACGCCAACACCCCGTGTCTGTTTCCATGTGCGCCTTCTCTACACCCGAGGCAAGCTGCTCCACGTGGTCAGCAGCACAGACGTAGTCCCACACTCGCTCCATCCGCAAGCCCAGTGGCTTCCGTCTCCCTTACCTGTGACACTGAGCTTGAGGTAAACATGTTGCCCAACTGGCACCTGAAGGTGAGTACTTGGAGGCAGCTTCAGACAGAAAAGCCTCGTATCATGAGTAACATCTTCCTTGGCAATTAGCTGGCACTGTCTGTAGTGCAAGCCTGGAAGGCAGGGCAGGGAAGTCACTAGGAGGAAGCTCGAACTCTTTTAGAACTTCAACTTCACTACTAACAGCTCTAAAACTCATTAATTTTACAAGGTTACTTTCTATTTCATTTCCTAAGATATTTTATAAACATATAAACACAGCTATAATTTGAAAAAAGAGTAGTATTATAATTTAATGAGTATTATTTCTTCACACCTGTTTAAAAAGATGTCTCAAGACACTAATATCCAATTTCTTCTTAAACTTACTTTGTAAGAAACTCTATTTTAAGGTTTATATTTACAATGGCATTAATTTTACATGTGAAAAATATTTGATAAACATACTAAGGTTTTTTCTTTTCCAGTGAAAAAGTTTTGAAAGCTGAGTACTTGGAATTTAACAATATTATCAATGTTAAACAGGCTTAGCAACACACTCTAATAAAAGAAAGAAAAATTGTATTATGTCTGTTTGTATATATGAATTATACATGCATATGAATAACAAGACATCTTAACTCTCTAAATTATTAAACAAAAAAACTTTATTTTAGCTGAAGGCAATAGGTTTATGGTGTACACTATATGCCACTTTTTCTTTCAGTAAAAGAAATCAAGTATTTCTATAAATACTGAAAATATTTAAATAGCCATGCTTCTAAAATACTTTATACTACACAAAACAGTTAACATTAAAGACTTGTTATAAGAATTCTAAAAACAGTGTCAGTTATAAATTCTCTTTTGACTACAAATAGTTTACTCCTAAAGACTGATCATCATTTATCTCCTCTCTCAGGAAATAGTATTTACAGAAACAGAACTGATCAGTAACACATTCATCCTGATTATTATTTTCTCTCTTTTCCCCTCTCTCATCTAATAGCATTTAACTTGGTATGGAAAGATTTACTCCAGATCATAGGAAGCGAAAGCTGCCCAAACCAACAATCACTGGTTAATAGAAAACTAGAATTCACACACAACTTTCAGAAATAATTTTGGCCACAATTAAATCAAGTTCTCATTTTCCCGTGGCCCCCAAAGACCTTGTCAGCCAAACTTTCTACCTGTTACCCTGGTAACTCAGGAGGTACACAAAGGTACAGCCACCTAACTATAGCACCAGGGAATTTGGTTTGGTTACAGCTAGGAATATCACTCTAAAGTTATCCTGGAAGGCCTAACTAGTTCTGGACTAATGACAGGTTCAAATGACAAAGCTCACCAACAGGTAAAATGAAAGTTCAAACTGTCTCTTTTTCCCTTTCTCTAGACCAGTGGCTCTCAGCCTATGTTATCAACCCATTTGGGGTTGGAAAGACCCTTCCTTCCTTCATAAGGGCTACCTACAATAATCAGAAAACAGTTATTTAGACTATAGTTCATAATGGCAGCAAATTAGTTATGAAGTAGCAAAGAAAATAATTTTATGGTTGGGGTCACCATAACGTAAGTAGCTGTATTAAAGGGTCACAGCATTAAGAAGGTTGAGAACCACTGCTCTAGACCTTTCTTGACCCCAAAGAGAGAATACAACCAAAGGCTCAGATGTCTAAATAGTCGAAAATTATACATCAGACAGAAACTGTCACATGTAATAGTTCTGTGTTGCATCTTGAAAACACATGACTTTATAAAGTTTAGTGGGCTCCAGGTCAGCATTCTTTAGCTTCTCAGAGCATGACACGGGGAGATAGCTGAGGCCTACAGCCCAAGTCTGCTCTCTTTTCTTTTTTCATCGTCATTTGTCACCAAGTAGGTTTATACAGCAATGTATGCATGAACCTGTATGTTCAAGCTCATCCAAGTTCTTCCATCAACAGTCCTGGGCACTCTTTGGATACAACTGGATTTGGGACCATTGGGCAGGCAATTTTAAGGTTTCAGATCCTAGGAGAATGGTGATGAAGAACAGAAAGCAAAGTCCAGGGACCCATATCTTAGCCTTGCCCATTCCTGCTATGTGGGAATGGTATGATTAAATGGACGACAGCCCTATGGGCTCCCCAAGTGAGGAGCGCCAAGGGCAGGTGACTTCCTTTTTTGCCCAGGCATAAAAGCCACAGTGTTTGATGAAAACTATCCATCTTGAACTTGCCAGTTTCTACACTGGCCACATGAATTTGCTATAGTAAGTGTACCTTTCTTCATCTGTGTGGAACCTACTAGGGAATGTGGGTTACTGTGACTTACAGACTTCCATGTGAACAGCATGGGTACAGTATTCTTGCCATTTGACCCTATTAAGATAACCAACAACCAGCAGGCACAATTTCACATGAACTTCCTCAATATAGGTCCTACAACTTAAAAGAGAAACTCAGACTTCATCTTGCAGTAGTCCTGTGGGCCGGCCAGACAGGATGAAGAGATTGGAGCCGTGGAGGAGTGAGATGCAGGCAGAGCAAATGGTCCAAACTATGTCTGTGGGGCAACAGCGTTTCTCACCTGTCAAGCTCCTGGCTTCGTAAGAACAGATGCTGACTTAAGAAAATGTGCAGCTGAAACTCATGTAAGATAGTAAAACAAAAACTTCTGTTCCAAGTACCTAACCTCTTTTTACAAAATACATATAATGTTGACATATTCAAGGTAAACTAAAGTATGAAAAATAAGATAACTAAAGATTTTTTTGTCTAACATTGAAAATAAATTATATTTTTCATTCTTAAAAATAGGATTTCACAAAACTAAAACAGAAAACACCAACAAGTCTTCAATAGAGGACAAACAGAAGCAACTTTGGACTAAGGGTCTGCACTACCTTGGTCAAGGCCAGCTTCTTACCCTTCACAGACTTTTATTCCCTCAGGTCAATCTTATTTTCCCTGATGGGAACAAAGCCCAATGTAAGTTTAAAAGTTTGCCTAAAGTCACCAGGCAGCTGGCAAAGATGGGAGACATGAGATGGAACATGAAGTTATTAGCTATCCCAACTTGATAGGCCTTTGCAAGATGCTTGTGACCAGAGCAGATGGTTCTTAGTGTCTTCCCAAGTGTAACAAGGTACAGATTTACAGATTGTCCTCCAGTCTGTGACTTCATCCTGACCACACTGTCCCAAAGCATTCTTTGTCCAGTTACCTAAATACTTTCTCATCTCCTAATTTATAATCTTGATCATTCATTCCTAACAAGAACTTCTTGAACCAATGTAGGACTTCTGATTATTACACATTTAAAAATAAAGTTTATAGAAAATAACTCAAAATATACTGACATAAACTTTAAAACCTAAGCATGCGCATGCCCCAACACCCATATTCCTACAGCATGCAGCACAAGAAGACGCTCCTGTCAGAACTCGTCCCATCCTACAGTGGTCAGGCCAGCTTCGCCTTCTAGTCTGTGTCTAAGGAAGTGACCAATGAGAAGTGAGCCTGACTGCAGGGCACAGAGTCCTGAACCTATGAGAACAAACTAATCACATGTCATGAATGCTTATTAGAATTTGGAGACTGATAAAACAACTCACTCATGAGGTCATCAGCATGTTATTGCATACTAAAGAAACAAAGGTTGAAGTCTTTATATACACTTTCACAAAAATTAAATTACTGAATATATTCTGCTATTAATTATTCAACTTATGAATTATTCACTAATTTTCAAAAGTCTTCATTTAACTTCTTGTAGTAGTACAGTGTCAGTACATTATATCAAATCTCTCACAAATGATAGGAATCTAATCACAATACATCTTTAAGCACAAAGAATGAAGGCACATACCAATTAACATATCGGGATAAAACATGATGAAAAAGGATGTTCAAGAGTGAAATTTTTCATATATAATTTAAAAATTAGCACTATTAAATTGATTCTTCTTTGTTTTAACTAGTATTGTTTAAAAAATATACCTGTCTGGTTTTCTAAAGGGCAGTGACAAACCATGTCTTAAAAAATACTCCTAAAGCCTACTAAAATGTTTTATTACTGTAAATGGATGGATAAGAACTGATTCCTTCAGTTATGGCTTTATATTTAAATACTGGTCTCAAACCACGGGGCTGAGGGTGTCTTTCTTGAAGGCTTGATTTAATAGGACCTCAGCAGCAGAACTCTGTAACAAGACTGGCAGGAATCTGAGTCCTTCTATGTCCTCCATGCCAACACCACTGTACTAAACTGCTAAGTCCTTTCAGTCCTACCTGTTTAAACTCTTGTTTCACACTATAATATAGTAGAGATTTTTAATTTACACACAGTCTCATCCGTTTGAATTGTGCTGATTTCATATTTGGGAAATTCTCACAGAAAGGGAAACAGGCTGGCAAGATCCAAAAGCAGATCCACGTTTCCTTGCAAAGAAGAGCTCTCAGCTAAGCTGAGCAGCTCAGACAGCTCAGACAGTACAGCACAGGGAAACGGCTCAGACTGTACTCATTTCTAGTAACTGTGAATGTTTTTCAAGGCGGTAGGAAAACGTGGATGATTAGGCAAGGGCTGGGGGAGGTCCAGGGTCCAGGCCCAAGAGAAAGGATGCTCACTATGTTCCAGCAAGCATCTTCACAGGTGCACCTCCATGGTGCACACGTGTGTCCGCCATTAAGAAGCCCTGGTGAAACTATATGAACTATATGAAAATACCAGCAATTTCATATAGTTCAACCTGAATTTAAGGTATGTGTGTGTGTGTGCATGTGAGCGCGCGCGCGCGCGCGCGCGCACACACACACACACACACACGCATGCATACACATGCATACACATGCATAGGTTAATCTAAAGGCTCACAATGCTGTTGACATATCAAAATTATGACATGATTAAAAATATTTTTTGCTTAATACCAATTTTATGGGTTGTTTATTGACATCTTTATTATAGGAAAAAGCAAATAAAACGAGATTACATAAATAAAATAGTTAATGTGTCCATGTATACACTCACATATACATACATACACATACATACAACTATTCATTCATTCAAAATCTTCATTCTGGGGAAGAAAAATACAGTTAGAAGTACCACACAATTGAAACTGTTAACAACTGCATTGGATTAAAGGTAAACAATGGAATACTTTTCCTTCTCCGAGTCATGTGTTTGACTACATCTGAATCTTTGATGGCCAAAAATATTTGACATGACAACACATTGTACTACAGATTTTTAACTGACATGATTGTTTTCAGACTAAAATTATTTTACCTAAGAAACATACTAATCTTAAAAAGTCAATAATTTTAATTAATACATAACAAAACCTAGGAACCATATGGTGATTGCCTTGTCAATGCAAGGTGGACTGACAGCAAGTCAATAATGCACAGGTAAGATAAGAATTCAGCTCTACTACAGTTTCAATCATGATTTAAGGAAAGGAAAGGCAGAAGCAGAAATTGTCTTTGCTCATTTGTCAAAGAAAATGGCCACTTAACCACTGAGCTATCTCCAAAGCAGTAAATCTACCATGCACCTCCCCCAGTTCCAGTGTCATACAAGAACATGGCTGAAGCTTTCCTGCTTGATTTTCCTCTCCTTCCCTTCCTCCCACGTCCCCCTTCCTTTCTTCCTTTTTAAAAATTCCAGCTTTTCTTTTTTCTGTTTTTGTTTTTGTTTTTTTGAGACAGGGTTTCTCTGTGTAGCTCTGGCTATCTTGGAACTCACTCTGTAGACCATGCTGGCCTCAAACTCAGAAATCCACCTGCCTCTGCCTCCCAAGTGCTGGGATTAAAGGCATGCGCCCACCACTGCCTAGCTGAACTTTCTTCTTTTTAATGGTGGCTCAGAACTAAAAGAAACTTATAGTGGGGATAAGAGAGCTCACAGAATGCCTCAGAAAATTACAGGGAAAACCAGTTAAATGACAGTCATTCATCTCCAGAGGCCAGCCTTGATTTTCAGTACCACTGATTTGACTAAGCTTGTATCTGGCTGGCTAGGCCTCTTCCATACTAAGTAGCCAGGTACTCCTGGGCAATAGGCTTCATCCTCTTAGTCGAGCTTTTCACTCACAGTGACTGACTCCTAGTTTCTGTTGGTTTGCTGGATCAGGCCATGTTGCCATGCCACGTTTTCTTCTTACCTTACACTACAAGGCTCATACCACACCTCCGGAAATGGCAAAATCAATTGGCTTAAATATCCCCAAATATTGCTCACCCTTTGTTTCCTCTACGACCTGTAAAACAGCTGGTACAGGACAGGCAGAGATGATGTAGAGCTCTCCACCAAAGTTCTCTGAAGACTGTTGCTTTTGTGAAAGCTATGGATCCTGCTGTCAAAATACTTGAGTCTACTTTCTTCACGTAGTCATTTAAGACCAAATCCACTGTCAGATCACGTGAGGCTCCCTTACAATGTGCTGTGTTTGGACTACATAGCTCACCTTTGTTGGCTTATTTCTTCATAAGAGTTTATCTTATTCTTATATAGGTTCTCGGTCCTTCCTTGGAATATAATTTCTGCTTCTGTTTCATAGCATGGTGGCTAAAAGAAATAGTATTTCTTTCCAGTAAGAGTGCTGCCCTTTGAAGATGAGAAAAGCTAAGATACACACAAACACAGGACTGTCACTCAGGCCAAGGAGGGAGGCCTCAGAAGTGTCTAATCCTGCCAATTCTATGGATGGACTTAAAAATCCCACGAGTAAGATAAAAACAAATTTCTGATCTTAAGTCACATGGTTAGCAGTCATTACAGTATCTTAACTGTATTCTAGAGAAGGAAATAGTATTCTAGAGAAGGAAAAGAAATACAAAACAAAACAATGAAAACTTCTTGAGTTCTTTATATATATTGGATATTAGCCCTCTATCTGATGTAGGATTGGTGAAGATCTTTTCCCAATTTGTTGGTTGCCGATCTGTCCTCTTGATGGTGTCCTTTGCCTTACAGAAACTCTGTAACCTTATGAGGTCCCATTTGTCAATTCTTGCTCTTAGAGCATACGCTATTGGTGTTCTGTTCAGAAACTTTCTCCCTGTACCGATGTCCTCAAGGGTCTTCCCCAGTTTCTTTTCTATTAGCTTCAGAGTGTCTGGCTTTATGTGGAGGTCCTTGATCCATTTGGATTTGAGCTTAGTACAAGGAGACAAGGATGGATCAATTCGCATTCTTCTGCATGCTGACCTCCAGTTGAACCAGCACCATTTGTTGAAAAGGCTATCTTTTTTCCATTGGATGTTTTCAGCCTCTTTGTCGAGGATCAAGTGGCCATAGGTGTGTGGGTTCATTTCTGGATCTTCAATCCTGTTCCATTGATCCTCCTGCCTGTCACTGTACCAATACCATGCAGATAGAGGGCTAATATCCAATATATATAAAGAACTCAAGAAGTTAGACTCCAGAAAACCGAACAACCCTATTAAAAAATGGGGTACAGAGTTAAACAAAGAATTCTCACCTGAAGAACTTCGGATGGCGGAGAAGCATCTTAAAAAATGCTCAACTTCATTAGTCATTAGGGAAATGCAAATCAAAACAACCCTAAGATTTCATCTTACACCAGTCAGAATGGCTAAGATTAAAAATTCAGGAGACAGCAGGTGTTGGAGAGGGTGCGGAGAAAGAGGAACCCTCCTCCACTGCTGGTGGGGTTGCAAATGGGTACAACCACTCTGGAAAGCAGTCTGGCGGTTCCTCCGAAAACTGGGCACCTCACTTCCAGAAGATCCTGCTATACCACTCCTGGGCATATACCCAGAGGATTCCCCACCATGTAATAAGGATACATGCTCTACTATGTTCATAGCAGCCCTATTTATAATTGCCAGATGCTGGAAAGAACCCAGGTATCCCTCAACAGAAGAGTGGATGCAAAAAATGTGGTATATCTACACAATGGAGTACTATTCAGCCATTAGAAACAATGAATTCATGAAATTCTTAGGCAAATGGATGGAGCTAGAGAACATCATACTAAGTGAGGTAACCCAGACTCAAAAGGTGAATCATGGTATGCACTCACTAATAAGTGGATATTAACCTAGAAAACTGGAATACCCAAAACATAATCCACACATCAAATGAGATACAAGAAGAAAGGAGGAGTGGCCCTTGGTTCTGGAAAGACTCAGTGAAACATTATTCAGCAAAACCAGAACGGGGAACTGGGAAGGGGTGGGAGGGAGGACAGGGGAAGAGAAGGGGGCTTACGGGACTTTCGGGGAGTGGGGGGGCTAGAAAAGGGAAAATCATTTGAAATGTAAATAAATTATATCGAATAAAAAAAAAAAACAATGAAAACAAAAACGGGAAAGAAAAGGATGAGGCTAAGTCACATTTAGAGAACTGCGGCTTTCTTTGCATACAAAGCTTGAATACTGTTCCCTCCAGAGGCTCACAAATCCTGGCATCAGACGTCTCCTTAGAGAAAACACTCAACTGTACAGGGGATACACTGGCAACAAACCCAACCTTTCATGTACAGCTGCTAATCAGCTGAAACATGAGCAGACACTTGAGAATCAGAAATATCAAAGACAGCATCTGGTATGAAACATCAAAACAAAGGACAAACAAGACTGTAAGACAGACAAGTCACAGAGGGGAAAAAAGAAACCCCTAGAATCCCATCTGTCATTCTGTAAAAAGATGGGCTAGTGGGATAGCCCAGTGGTTAAAGGTGCTTGCAGCCAAACCTGACAACCTGCATTTGATCCCCAGTACTTAAGGGCAGAAGAGAAGCAGCTCATGCAAACTGTCCCCTCACTTCTACATATAAGCCAGCCACCTGGCACACACACACACACACACACACACACACACACACACACACCAAACGAACAAACAATCAATCAAAAACCTTTAAAAGAAAACACGAGGAACAAGAGTACTGCATACCTGTATCTTTCTTTGGAATAAAGGAATTGTGTTTCTCCAGGGGATCACCAAGATATTTCCAAGAAACATTTTCTTTCTTTTGTAGGACAATCTCTATTTTTCCAACATTTTCAATTACCCGTACTGAAATGAAGAGGAATTCCATTTGTTTCAGTAACATTAAATGTGAGATTTTATTTTAAAATTAACCTTTTTCATACATGCAGTATGCTATTATTACATAGTGATGCTGATAATTAGTAGAAAAATAAGATTTTGTTCACTTAGTAAAATTGATTTTTATTTTATCTGATGTTAAATCAGTTTATTTTTAGATTCAGATTGGCTTTTTTCAAACCAACTTATCAAGGCCAGATACTGTATATGTGGCTTTCAAAGGGCACAGATCCAGTCGTGGACACAGATCTAGCCAACAACTTGAAACACATCACACTGAATGGACCCACAAAACCAAATCTGGTGTGCTCCCTTTTCATATTCTTAGCTAAAGCTCAGAAGCCTATATATGTGAATTCAGAACAACACTGAGCCTAAAAATGTACGAACAGACTCAGAAGACTCAGCACCTAGGCAGAACACGAGAGCCCTCGGGAGTCTCTGGTCACTGAAAACCGTCTTCTTGGTGACTGCAAGAACTCCACATGTGGGTCAGTAATAAACGTGGGTCTGATGAGGTGAACATGCTTTTACAGTTGTAGCACACTCTACTTCCCTCTGCAGCTCACTGTCTGAGTGAGTCTGTGGAACGTGTTCCCGTCTGTGTGCCAATGAGCTGCATGTAAGGAACAGGCAGAGAGGAGGCACACAAAGGAGACAGGAAGACTTTTTAAAAGGAAATAAAAATAAAAGAAGAAAGAAAAAAAGAGAGATAAGAAGACTAAGGAAAAAGAAAACAGGAAAACATAGAAACGAGAGCATCTTTTAAAATTAATGTATTTTATGACATGAAAATAAATATAATGTAAGAAAAATAAAATAAAGGCCTGGATTTCTTTCTTCCTATGAGTGTGTGTGTATCTATTCATCTATATCTATATATACATAATTCATTTCTGGTTTTTGGTACTTACCAGAAAAATTTTCTTGAACTTCATGGCTTAGCCCTGAGATTATTTAAGAAAAAAAAAGTTTATCATTACCACTAAAATTCAATTCACAAAATTCTATCTGTAAGGTCATTTTTAATGTACTATTTCAAAATTATCAGGACTAGAAAAATGAGAGACTAAAAGAAAATGAATGTTCCAAATTACTTAAAGTTCTTCCATTTTCCCCTATCTCTTTCTGCTAACTGAGGAGTAAACATCTAAGCATCACAAGCTGGTAACCCACTCTCCACACCGACAGTCCTACAGTGAAGGGAGCAGAGCAGGTGAGAGAGAAAGCGACACTGGGATTCCGGCCTCATTGTGCAGTCTGGGCCCTGTTCACACAGGCAGGCAGCCAACTTAGCTGCCCCACCTCTTTCTTATAGTTAAACATCCATTCAGTGCCCTAAAACAATTTGTGGGGGGGATCTATAAGCAACCACACACTTTCCAGGTATTATGGACATAATGGTTAACATGAGACAGACTTTGCACTTGGTAACATCTATTCTAGAAAAGGAAAATGCAAGGTGTGGCTTTACCAGTCTGCTCTAAATCTCATGTTAATGTGATTATCTGGCATATGAATTCTACAGTGCTTCAGTATTTCCCATATAGCACTGGCATCCGAGCATTGCTTACTTTTTATTAATTTTGTTCTTTGACAATGTTATACGTATATAAATGTACTGAGTACCTGTACCTTCTCTCCCTCTCCTCCCTTCCCTGTCCACCTGTCCTCTCCCCTCTCAGCTCTTTCTCACATTCATGTCTTTTGTTTGTATCTCTCTGGGTTGGATCATAGTCGTCTATGCGATCTTTCCACTGGAACAATCCACTGGAGTCTGGTGGGTTCACTCGTGTGCACACAACTCAAGATAGTGGCTCCCTCTTGCCCAGGCCCTATCAGAAGCCTATACTTCAGTAGCAAGGGATAGGGTCCCACGGCCCCTCCCTTACCTCCATGTCCCACCCATGAATGCCTGTTGAGAAAGCCTATGCTGTGTAGATCCAAACCAAGTTAACTGCAGTGGCTGTGAGTTCATAATTAGATGGGTTATATCAATTAGAGAATGAATTTCACTCCACGTATTCTTAAATTTCCTCTGTCCCCCTTCCACAGGGTTCCCTGAGCCTCAGGAGGAGTAATAAAAATGACTTCTTTAGGGCTAATCCTGTATCTGTCACTTACACTCATCATCTTGGATAGCCAAATGTCTCTGTATTCACCACCATTCACTAGGAATGGACATTCACTACGAATGGAAGCTTTTCTAGTCAGAGCTGACATTTGCCTATCTATAAGATTATGAACATAAATATTTAGAAGGCACTGGGACTTTATGCCTACTTAGCTGAACAGGTAGTAATTTCACCACAGGCCTATGACATATGTCGTTTTGGGACAGCTTTACAGCACCAGGTGTGGTGTCCCTTCTATGGACCCAATCCAATCAGGGACAGGTTGATTATCCCTATCAGAGTTATACCACTATTCCTGGCAGGTTGAAGCTTGTGTGTGGTTCATAGAGTTCACTGCTAGGGAAAACCCTTGCTCCTTTCTCCCTCCGCAGCCCACATAACACTTCTGGTACTCTGAAAGCTAGAAAGAAGGGAAGAGGTTTCCAGCTCAATTCTACCTTGAATGTATATGTTGAATTGCATAATTCTTTACTGGGAATTTTTGCTTTTTATATGTGTGCAAGTGAGACCCCCTCCAATACAAATCCAGTTTCTCCAACCTCATCTGTCCTGTAGTATATAAAGTACCTTGATGACCATGGAATCCAGCCAGTGACATGTTTTCCTTTATGGTCTTGAAGTCAATCAGTCTCAATACTCTGAAAGATGCTGCTGTCCCACGGGCCAAAACATCTTAAAGTAGCTATAGCCCTGAGCCACGTTTCCCAAATCCTCATATAAGCTCCTCAATTTGACTTCTCTGCAACACTATAGTTATAACAAGGTATAAAATCCCATTCTTTAACAGTCACCCCATGATGTGGTATAGCCCCTGAACTAAGTTTTCTAATGTGTGTCTAGACAAGACTTTGACGGTTAGGGATTCCTTCTCTGAAGAATATCATTTAGGACAGTATGGAGACACTTGATTTGGGAACTCCTATCAGCACTGCTTTGGGGATAACTCTAGTTACAACTCAGTTAGAAAATCAAGATAGGCTGCTGACTACAATAAGGACTAAGTTGTGTGTGTGTGTGTGTGTGTGTGTGTGTGTGTGTGCTGGCTAAGTGAGTGCTAATGACTACGGTTAGCTTTTCTAGTGTAATTAGTCTCTCCCATAAGAGGCAAATAGGCTGTATGCTAGTAAAAAAGACAAGTAGGGGTTGGAGAGATGGCTGAAGAAGGCTCCCTGCTTTTCTAGAGGACCCGGTTAGTTACCAGCACCTAGGTTGGACTGCTCACAATCACTTGTATGTCCAACTTTATGGGATTTGATGCCATCTTCTGGCCTCTGGGGGAACCCCCCCCCCACACACTGTGGGAACCCACACACTTATAAAGAGCCATACACACATATGTAAAAACAAAAACAAATCTCTTAAAAAACTTTAATGAGAGAAGAACTAAGCACTCTATGGGGAAGGCCAGATTCCAAGAAAAAAAAAAAAAAAAAACTTAGAACACAGTGGTTCTAATCTTCCAAATACTGTGTCCCTTTAATACAGTTTCTCATGTTATGGTGACCACCACCAACAAAATTATTTTCACTGCTAACTCCTAACAGTATTTTTGCTACTGTTATGAGTCCTAGTGTAAATATCTGTTATACAAGTCCTGTGGGGTCATGACACGTAGTCTGAGAACAACTGCTTTGGAGGTTTGAAGTTAGGCATCTACTGAATGAGGCTGGGGCTGGGGGTGGGGAGTTGGTAAAGAAAAAAAATAGTAAATTCTGACTGAATTCAGATTAAAGGAGCTTCTCTTCATTGATAAAACACAGACTTCTGAGAGCTGGGAACTTCAGCCTGTACTCGGCCAGCTGGCACGTTGAAAGCATTGGTGGGGGTTGGGAGGATGGCTCACAGGGTGCTTTGTTAACTGTATCTCTTGTTCTTCTGTAGTAATCCTTGTTTCTGAGGCCGACTGCCTCAGTCTGCTGACCTAGGCCTACTCCCGAAAGCTTCTAGCCTCTGTACAATCTTATCTGGGGCTAGAACATTTTCAGGCTGAGGCTTGCTTTCTAGCTCTTTCTGGGCTCTGACTGGCTGTCAACTCAGCTATTCTGGCTCAAAATTCCTCTCCATGCTGACTGATTCAGTCTGGCTTCTCTCGGTTTCTCCTGAACTGCTCTGCTCTGCTTGGCCTTAAACTAACTGGCTTCTGTTCTAATGTTCTTGCTCCTTTTCATTCTCTGGCTCATTCTGGCTTTACCTTGTCTAGCTTGTTCTCTCTCTTCGGCCTGTCTCTGTGAAACTCTTCCAGTGAAACTGCCTCTCCTCACCCCTGCACTGCTCCCTCTTACAGCTTTCATCTCTCAAGAGTTGGGCACATCCTATCCTGTCAAATCTTTCTTTGATTTGTCACTTTGTCTACCACGCAACTAGACATCACTTTTACACATAGATGCTGCCTACTACAAAATAACTTTGCCTTCATCATTTGGGATAAAAGGTGTGTTTCTAAGGCTGGGCCACACAACTAGAAACAGAGTTTTCAGTACACAGTCTCACAGTATGATCAAATATCCTGCAACACTCTTGGATTAAAGGTGTGTGCTAGGGCTGAGCCACACCTAACCAGAGACAGGTTTTCCCAGGACCCAGTCTCGGGTTCACAGTATGAGCAGACATCTGAAATAGTGCTTGCAGGCAAGCCTGACAACCCGAGTTCCTGTCCTGGAACCCATGTAAGAGTCGAAAGGAGAGGAACCAACCCACAGACTTTAACCTCCATACATGTATGCCATGGCACTTACACATACACATCAAGCACAGATACACAATAACAACTTATTTTAAAACACTAATATATATTTGCTATTGTTTGGGAATATTTTTGTGTGTGTCATATCTATTTTCCAACTAGAAATACATCATAGTCATAAGAGGAGAAAACAATGAAATTCTAGACTCAAACTTGTTATAAGTAGGAAACAGGATCCAACATTGGGTATCTTTGGTTTCAGACTTCAGTGCTGACTTGTTGATTGTGACAGACCAAAATCAGCAAGGCTTATCTCTGGGCTGTGAGGAGATGGGCAACTTAGGGACACAATATGAACTTGTAGTTCAGGGTGTTTGGTCTCTGCCTTTGACCTCCTGTGGCAGAGCTGGCAAGGCCTGGGCATCCCAGTAAGGAATGGTGGTCAGATGGTGACTAAAGGTCTCCAGGGACTTATTTATAGATATCAATTATGAGAGACTTTTATGATGGATTCTGACCATATGTGATTATTTAAAATCAGGGATCTGTCATGCAAAGAACAGCACATTAGACTTCTGATTGCTTAAAGTTGGAAAGGGGATCACATTTTCATTTGTCTTAGCATGAAGGAAAACAGTAACAGAAAAAAGGATCAGAAATGACAACCCAAAGCAACAATAGCAAATAAAATATTACAGCATTCTCGACTGCAGAGCATGCTGTTGCCATAATGAAAGGAAGCAAACTATTCCCATGAATAAGAATGAGGTACTCACCAATATGTATAAGGTAAGAATGATCCTTGATGACTGCTTCTGCTCTCAAGGAGTCATCCTGGAGGTCAACAATTACTGAGTCTAAATTGATATTCTTAAAAGGAAGTAAAAGCAGAAAGATTAAAACATGAGAACTGGCCCCAACAACCCCATTTGTGGGGTGGTGAGTGACACTTTCACATACTGCTTTATAGATGTCCAACAATATAAATATTACTCCTGGTTCTCATTTCTTTCTCATCCATAGCAATTCTACATAGCATACTGTAATTCTACAAAGGTAGGACTAGCACTAAGCAGACATGTGCTCTGTTCAATATTCACCATGGCCTTTGTCTTGAAGTCATGAACCCTTGGGACTATCTGTAGAGCATCTATTAGTTGCTCAAGAATATTTTTTTGAGAAACAATGCAGCAAAAAATAAAAATATAAGCCAGAAATCAACAACTTTAGTTAGGAAAAACTTTAATTTTAGTTTTTCCACTACTGTGTGATGTTAGAGAAGTACATAACCTATTAACCTCACCTATGAAAAGTTTACTCAGGGATGGACGTCGTAGACATCTTTAGTTTCTATGTAGACTTAGTGAAAGTGTGTGGCACTTACTACCTATGCCATGCATGGACTCTATCATCCTTTGGTAATCTCCCCTTTCCTTGGTCACCACCATGGTCTTCAAACTCCATGGGGATTCCTGCAGAGCAGATCCCAGCTTCTCCGGGGCTGCCCTCTTGCTTTTAAGCTGTGGATGAGGAAACAAGAGCTAGAGGGAAGAGCACATAGGGCTAGCGGTGTGTAGGTCAACTTAACTGTTATCAGGCAGAGGGTGGCCACTCCAGCAGAGTGTTCAAATCCCCGCTACAGGAGAAAGGAGGCCCCTGCTCAGATGAGGCTCTGCACATCTTTAAAAGTAGCTTGAACTATTGAAAATCCCAGGGATTTTCTTTAGATTGCCTTTAGATCCACAATGTTCAAATGTGGCAGCGCAACAGGAGTTGGACTCTGTGTCTGAAGACATCTAATGGTGCCTCCTATAGAATAGGTGCCACTCAAAGACCCATAAATGAATGAGGTCCTTTAGCTCAGGTTAGCTCCCTAACCTCTGTTACACAGGGGTGCCTGAAGGCTATAAACAGCTCAAGCATATTAAGCCTCAGCTGTATAATTTTTCTAATCTCAGAAGATGTAATCTTATGGCAAAGTCAGCTGGAAAGCACACACAATGCTTAAGAGGTTTAAATGCTGCACAGCATCTGCCAGGTAGGAGCCAGAATACCTAAGTTCCAAACACAAATTAATCCTTCTTTGTAAAATGGGAGAACAGTGCTTTCAACCTTGGGGTTGTTGTGGAGAATGAATAGGTTAATATAAGAAAAGATTGTAGAAAAGGACCTCATATAAATAAACTAATTCTTACTATTTGTTTTCAACAGATGTGTACCTTTTGTTTGGTGTATATAACAATGGTGACTGCAGACTCTGTTTGGAACCAATCATAGCTGTAAGACAATAAGAGTGAAAAATACTCAGAATGATATGCAAGAACACATGAAGTCAATCAATGTTTAAAATTCACAGTGAGAAATATATTTCTCCAGATAAAACTCTTTTCTAAATGGTAGTCTTAAGATGTTGCAGCTGTCATGATATTTAAATAACAATACCTCCATGTATTTGAATAAAACCACCAAATGGGCAAAATAAAGGTTATATATTTTTCTACTAAAATCTGTCAGAGTAATAACAGAATACATACATGTGTTGTTAAGGAGCATGAAGAGCCTGCATGCACCTCAACTTCCTGTCTATAATGAAAATATCACTACTAAAGAAATTCATTATTGACCTGGGAAGATGGCTCAGTGGTAAAAATGCTTGCTGAATAAATGTGAGGACATGAGTTCAAAGCCGAATGGCCCACATAAAACCTGATGTGGGACTGCACATCTCTAATCCCAGTGTTCCTGTGGCAAGATAGAAGGCGGAGGCAGGAGAATCCCTGAAAGTTCACAGACCAGCTGCCTTTGGCACATGTGGTGGCAAAGGACAGGGAATAAAAGATCCTGTTTCCAACAAGGCAGAAGGAAAGCACTCATGCCAAAGGTGGTCAAGACCTTTACACACACCATGCCGCATGTGCACACACACAATTTTTAAAAAGAAATTCATTCTTCAAGGTAATGGGTTAGTAATGAAAGTTAAGGAAAAGCTGATCAAGTCAATACCAATTACCTATGTAACGACAGCCACGTGGAGGCATGCTTAGCCCCTTCACAACCTCCACTAACTTATTTAACCCTACGTATAGCAAGGTGCTTCTGTTAGAGCAGCATAGACCAGCGGAGGGGAAAAGAGTAACAAAAAAGAAGCCTGAGTGAATTTAAGGCACCATGAACAAACATTTGGTATTAATCAGTTAGGAAAATTAGTGTTCAAAACATTTTAAAAGTATTTCCATTAAGATTTATTTTTTAAAAAACTCCACCAAAATAGGTATATAAAGATTGAATACTAAGATAAATGGTGGAATGGTTATGTGATCAAATAAGAAAAAATGCTTTCACAGAAAACTAACAACAGATACTGCTCACAGGCAAGACCGTAACCGTAATCTGAATACAGTGTGGACAGGTGTGCCTAAGTCAGGAAAGCACAGTGTTAGGCATCTATGTCTAAGGCTAATGGGGTTACAACTGTTTTTCCAGTTTCTATGTTTTCTAAACTTTCTATACTTAATATACATTTTATCATTAGAAAAAAATTCAGACAGTGTTCTAAAGTGTTTAACATGGACCCAGCTTTGGTTGCTTCCCATCTGTTCCTGGGACAGCTCCCTGTGCTCTGCAGCTGATAAACAAGGCACTGCAGTTCATGCTCTAAGCAAGACTGACTGACAGGAAGCAGTAAACCTACCCTTTGGCTCTTTCCTATAATGTTTGTGGGCTTGTGCAGAACTGCTCTCACTCTGAAATGTAAAAAGAGTGCATACCTTGGAGAACTAGGGCCTTCCCTGGGCAGTATGTCTGTCACTTGGCTCTTGGGAAGCATGCCTTCACAAAAACAAAACAAAACAAAACAGTAACTTATCTACATCACACGTTGTTTTAACATACATACATAAAGGACATAAGTAATAAATGTGCTACTAAAAGCATTTTTATAAGGCAGAAAGACCCTTGTCACCAGTTTGTTCTTTATGTGCTTTCCATAATTCACTACTGTGTTTTATGACACCAGACTAGCTTTAAATTGGTGGACATGTATTAATGACACTATTTACTATATAGAGAAGAGATCATACGACACAGTGTCCTTTGGTCTGGCTTTTCTATCTACCTTTATACACATTACAGTTCTAATGAGTCAAACCTACCACAGCACAAAGGAGATCAATTTCAGATACCTTTTCAAACTCAAGAGAGCAGCACAGAATACAGCTTATGAGAAGAGGGCAATGCCAAACTTAACAGAATCTATCTCAATTTCAACATGTACAAGAAAAAACCATAAACAAATCTTACATGACATCCTTCTGGGAACAGGGGGTAAGCCCAAGTTAGAGCAGCGTAAATTAGTATGGTGGCCCAAAAGAATGCTCTCCCTCTCAACAGTGCTATCTGACGAAATGACGTCAGTTTAAGGGATCTGGGCCCTACTGCACAACAAAACTCATCTAACCCATTCAGGATTTTAATCAGCTGTTGGAATAATGACACAAAAAGCAGGCACATTACATATTTGCAAATATAGAATTACCATATAGACTTAGCTGAGTAAAATGTAAGACATTACAAAATATAAATATATACATATGTACATAGATAGGTACACAAAACCAAATACATATGTACCTCACTGCTATACAGGACCCAAATCACAGCATGCGATGGCTCCACAAGGAAGCATGCTGTCACATTTAAGGCTATCTTTAATGGAAACGTTACACAGAGTGCACCGAAGTAAAGACGCTGAAAGCCACACGTGGTAGGCAAGAGGGATGATTATTTCTGCAGCATCATAGAAAAGTCGACCATCAGATGAAGCCCAAGGTCAGCCCTGCATTTACTGCAGTCTCACACCATAACAACTTCAAACATCATAAATGGCAAATTACAGACTATTTTCTCACTTAAAAAGTAGGTAATTCTACTGAAAACCTAGTTTGCTAACTCTATTTCTATAACTTTGTTTTATAAACAGGGAGGGAAAATATCTGAATCTGCAGGTACAATAACATGATTTAGAGGATCTCTGTGCATTTCATGAATCAGTACTGACTACCGCACCACTCTTGGATGTGAAAGGGGCAGTGCCAACCTTGAAGAGGTCCATACACCAGAGGTGACCTCACATGCCTAAGAGACCACTGTAGCCTGGTATAGTCACTATAAGCATTTATGCATTGGGCTCAGAGATTTCATGGAAGCAATTATTTTAAGAGGAAGAGTTAAAATAAGAGGCCCATAATGTTCTAGTAAATCCCTTAAGTTGGGCTAAGCAACAGCAGCTTTTGCATTAAAAAGGAAAATCTGAATAACCCAGACAATTCCATGTAGCAATATCACACATGAACATGTAAATATGTGTAATTTTAATTATTAATTTATATGACTTACCATTTAAGACTCTCTTTCCTTCCTGACAGTCTGTATTTGAAAAGGAAAAAGTCAGATAAGAATACTATAACATGAAAGAGAACATCAAGTCATTTTTATTGGTTAACCATGTTATTGTTAAACAAATAGAATAGAAATTCCAAGAATAGAAATGGGGCTATGAAATGAAGGCCTTTCTTTCAAGTCATTTTAGTAGAGACCATCAGCCCATTTCTCCAGATAAGTGTGTGTGTGGGGGGGGGGGGGGTGTACACACACGAACGCATGCATGCATACATCTGTGCATTCCCCTCACAGTATTTTGGTAAATATATTTCTTGACCCCTATTCCCAAGTGCTAGCACTCAATCTGTGGACTCTGAGAACTCATAACACAGGTTCTACCACTAAGTCACATCCACATCCTAAGAACACTTACCCCCCCCAAGCTTTGTCTGAGATGTCATATTCTAAATTAATATAAAGAAAACATAATTTACTAATTAATATTCTACAAAATACAAATATTAACACTCCAAAGAGATTTTATTATCTATTATCAGTCTGTCAGTCTATCACTATACCTATACTGTAATAAGCACAAAGTCACCAAAATGAGGCAAATATGTTAAGATTTTCATATATACATATAATACAATTATTAGAGTTAAAACCCAGAAAAATTCTTTCAGGTATATTTTTCAGGATAGCAGTCAACTCATAAAAGTTTAATATATTTTAATAACCACAGAAGTACTATACAATTATCATCAAAATAATCCCCTCAGCAATTAGTAGCTGTTAGTAGCTTTAAAAAGTTTTAAAAAATAACAAACTAAATAACATATTCAAAATGTCAAAGCTATCCCGAGGTGGTGCCCCCTCCCACTAGCCTCAGGATCCCTAGACGTGTGGCCCTTCTTTCCTAACCTCCCAAGTGCTGGAGTTACATGTGCATGACATGCTTGGCTTTAAAATTTTCTGTCTCCTAATTTCTAATAATCGAAACTCCTATAAGCACCTTTAATTCACTCACCCGACACAGTGATCATAACTAAGAAAACCAGACTGTCATCTTTCCCCCTTTTAATCAAACTAATTCTATAACTGGAAGGACTCTTACAATATGCAACAAACTACTGCCTTTCTCTTCCTCAAGGATGCACAGCTCCTTAGCAAAGCCAAGACGTATAATCTGTCTCCCCTGAAACCCCGCCCTACTTTTCTTGACATACTGTTGTTTAATACTTCCTAAAAACATACAGGACTTAAAACATGATAAACGTTGTACCTCAAATGCCTGTTGCTTATCACTGCCAAAGAACAGCACTTGCCATTTGTAAGGGAGCCCTGACGTCCACTGCCTGGTCCTAACTGTCCTCCATCAGGGCTACCTGTTATGGCTACTGCAGCTGGGATCATCTGTATTTCCTAAAGGAAACAGCGAGTTCACAGTAGTGTAAATTAAAGCCATCTCTGTGTATGTTAGAGCCACGGCCTAATAAATTTCATTTGTCATGAAAAAAATCTGTTTTTACCCAAGGCTCTCATGGATTTTGAAAAATTACTCTAGGTAATTTGTTTTTAGAAAAAAAATTACATCAGAGGACTATTTTGCCTAATGTGTTCTGACCTCAATCTGCCATAACTTTGTGGATTTTTTTCAGAAGTAACTCCCCCACTGCCCATTTTTTAATATAAGAAAATTCCAGTATGAAGAAAGCTTCCTCTTAAATTATCTAAATTACCTTCACAATTATACTAGCCTAAGTTTTAAAAAGCTGAGTCATATAAAACTCTTCCCCATGTGTTAAGCACATTTACATCATTTTAGTTGGAAGAGGAACGTTTTTCCCTAAGAAGAAATTCAGTATTCTTGGTCGAAAACTAGTTAGTTGCATCATTTGAAAGACTATGAAAAACCAAACTGATATCCTTTCCTAATGTTGGCTAAATGGCAATACTCTGCCTGGCTAAAGCCTCTCTTCTGGAAAAGTTCAGTTAGTCAGAGACCACCCTGCCAGTCAGGTGCGTTCAGTTCTTCAGCACAGTGGTTGGGGGGGGGGAGGGGGATAGCTGGGAGAGGGGAAAAGGTCAGCTCTTAAGTCTAGTTGTAATGACAGCAGCCAATTCACAAAACTCTAATATATTTTAATAACCACAAAGTGCTATACAATTGTGATCAAAATAATCTCAGCAAGTTGTTAGGAGCTGTTTAAAGTTTTAAAGAATAATAAATAAAATAACATCCACATTTTCAAACTGAAATATGTCTGTCACAAGGTAGGGTTCCCCTTCATACTAGCTTAAGATCCCTCAAACTTGTGGTAAACAGACAGACAGACAGACAGACAGACACACACACACACACACACACACACACACACACGTGAGTGCCAACTGGGTCCCATGAAATACTGCAGGCTGTTGCGAGGATTATTGGCTACTCTCCACAGTCTGATGGTAAGGTCTTACTGATGGATACAACACTACGTCATTAAACTCTGAGAAGTTGAGCTGGTGCCCAACTAAAAGTTTCACCCTCACTGACTGACATTCATGGTACTGAAAAGTACTGTGCATACCACAGGAGGAAAAAGGAACTTACCAATATCTCCCAGCCACAGGCCCTGCAATCTACAACAGTGCTCTGCCTTTAAGATACACAGCTGCAATAGTGGCACAAGTGGCACAAACATAACCAACCACTTTTTTTTTAAAAGAAATTAAGGCCCACACTTGCCACTGCTAACGTGACCAAGAGCCTGACACAAGCCTAAAGACCCACTGGTGCTATTCTGTTAAAAGATCACAGCAGTAAAATGACTCCTAATATATTACTATCCCTATAGAATGGTCATCAGAGAAGCTTCTGGCAATAGATGCGAATTGACCCAGAGACCCAAAACCAGTCAATGTGAAGAGAGTAAGAACTTTGGGGCACTCAGTCCTGAATAAGATGTCTGTGTTAAGCCCCTCCCCACAAAGGCTCATGGATCTATGCAGAAGAAAAGAAGAATCAAAGGTGATTGGTGACTCCTAAGACAACATCTTCTAGGCAAAATGGGACCGGTATACATGAACTTGAAGAGACTGTGACAGAGCACAAAGCACCTGCACAAGTTCAAGCCAGACAGGGTACCAGCACTGAGAAGGAGAAGCAGACACAGGATTCTACCCCTCACCAAGAAGCTATTTGCAACTGATAGACACAGATTAGGAAAAAAAAAATCAGTTTTCTCCAATGTAGTATCACTAGGTATATCAATCACACTCCAGGGTAGGTAGGCTCCATGCCCAAGAGTAGTTGGCTGACACAAAACAATCTGCATGTTTTGTTTGTTTGTTGGTTGTTTTGTGGACTTTCCCATTCATATATATGTTTATATTGTTTTATTTGTAATTGTAATGTAATCTGTGAAGCAGTGCATTGCCCTCCTATACTTATATTGAGAACCCCCAAACTCTCCTTTCTGACCAATCAACAACTTGCTTTTCCCTTCTCTTCCTATGAATCTCCCACTGCCACTTACATGGGAGACAAATCTGAGTTAAAGAGCACCTGGCCTCCTTGCTGAGCTGGAGATACAATGAAGATTTTCTTTTAATAAAAGCCAAATTCTAAAATATTGCCTTCAATGAACACCAGGAAGCACACCCTCACTACCATGAGCACTGTGTCAGATTCTTGCAGGAAATTCTTTCTTGTCCTTAATCACCAAAAAGGTTGAGACAGACATGAAAGTCCAGTATCTCCCTTTACTGTTATACATGTTTCCTCTAAATACACAGTTCTACCAAGTCTAGGGCATAAGCAGGAGCTTGGTTCCAACTTCCTCTCTTTTATAGATCCAAGTCCCTATCCCTACCTCTATGTGACCATAGACATTCCTTTGTGGATCTAAACTCCCAGGACCTACACAGCAGGTTACTGAGAGAAGCTTCCAGCAGCAAAGCCTTGAATTACAAAATTCACTGAACTAAGTAGTCAAAGATTCTGTTTGGATAGACCGTTCATTCTGAATGAGAGCCAGAGTCACGAGACACTGAACAGAAACGGCTCTGTCCCTTCTCAGAAAGGGGCTATATGAAGATTCCTGCTTCTGCAATTTCACGCAAACTCCAAGAGGCACTCTTATGAAAGATGGTCGGGAACAGCCGTCAGGAGAGCTCCAGCTCAGAGGTAGTTAGACTTTAAGAAGCTTAACAAAGGAGACTATATTGGTGAAGAGACAAGAAGAGTCAAGATAAATGGGGGACAAAGGCAGAAGGCAACACTGTACTGTATCACTTCTTAAAGTCTGTGTGTGTGTGTGTGTGTGTGTGAGAGAGAGGGGGGGGGGGGGAAAGAAATCAAACCAGTTAAGTTATAAGCTGAGCATGGGGCCAGACACCTGCCACTAAGGAAAAGGGGCCATGAGTTTGACTATAGCCTGGAATAGCAGAGTGAGGTGCCAACTTTAAAATTAATTTTAAAAAATTAAATGTAAAACCTCAAGACTAAAACAGTTCAGCCAACACCTGTAGCCAGTATTGTCCCTAATCTGCTTAGCTAATGACAGCGTGTGAAACTACTGAAAACCAGGAACCAGGAAGCAAACAAAGGTTTCCTTTCTGTGCAATTTTTACTCCTTACAATTTTCTACAAAATACATCATTTTTTTAAAAGAGGAAAACATACAGAATTCTTTATTTTTTATTTTCTCCATTTTCGTGTGTGTGTGTGCGTGTGTGTGCATTCTTACATCTGTAGGTAGGTATGCACATGCGTGTGGAGACCCAAGGTTGAATGAAACCTTCAAAGCAGATACAATAGAAGACCAATAAAATTGGGGAAAGTACTGTGACTTACTTATGCCCATTCACTGAAATTCAATTTTATTTTCAAAAGATACTCTCTGTTTTACTCACCTTTTGGAACAGCAGGCTTCACAGCCATCCTGCCAACCAGGCATTCTTTCAGCATGGACTCATAATTGACCCAACGATGAACCTAGCATGGGAGATGAATGGCCAATAGGCAACATGACTACCACCAGAGGATGTTCTTGTTTTGTGATGAGTAGAGTTAAAACTTTATACACTGCTCTGAAGCAGATTTAATTAGCCAGCATGAGATAAAGAATGTTAGGAGAGTATTTTCAATGTGTTGTCCATACTACTGTCAGGTGTCCTCAAAGTCCCAACAAGTTCAAAAGAACACTCAGATGTAATTTATCCTTTTTATTTCTTTGCCATTTGCAATACAATTAAAAGCATCACAGACTGGGAGTAGGCATTAGTGTTCACAATGTATGAAAATTACTGTCATATTCTTCCTATATAGTAAAACAGAAAATCTGAACTCAGGCTGGTCTGGAACAAACTAGGTACCCCCTAACTCACAGATATCCTCCTGCCTCAACCTCCTGAGTGATAGAATTATAGGTATGCATCACTATGTTAGAAGTATAATACTGTTTAAATTAGCAAAACCTTTAAAAAATAATTTAAATTTTCAATTGTAAGAAGATTGGAAAGAACACAATATTTAAAAAAATCAGTAAAAGAAAATCAATTATATTACTCAATATCAGTCATAATACATTGTTGAAATGCTTAAAAAAAGGTCAAACTTAATAATCTTGAGGAAATAAATAACACTAAATAACAAATACATTACAAAATGGGCACACACTTATTATTAATAGAAACTGACATTTTATTTGCAGTTACTCACAATGCACCCACTACTGAGTGAAGCCTGCCTTTGGCATGTAAGAACACAGGTAATTTAAGCAGACAGATAAAAAGACAGAGACCCAAGGAGGCAAGGGCTAGGGCTTTTTGTCAATTACAAGTCTCTAAACAGCAGGCCAGCACTTATGTACCGTCAAAGGGGAGGTTTCACTCTACTCAAGGTCTCAAAGACAAGGCAGATGACTAACTTCATTCATTTCACTGTTAGTAATGACCACGTAGAGCTGAGTAGCAGGATGTTGCTTAGACAATCATCCTTAAGAAGATGAATATATTTGCTGTTACCCAAACTACACCTGAACAGAAAGCTATCTGGGCATGATGGGAAAAGACAAAGACTACTTAGCAGCTCAGTCCCTTTCTCTGGAAACTGACACCAGGAAACAGAGAGACAGTAAGGCAGTGTGATCACAGGAGACTGGACTGGAAGACCAACAGGCCATCTCAGTCCATCAGTTATGAGAAATGATAAACTCCACATAACTGTCCATCTGTAGTGTCAAGCAGTGCAATCAAAACTGGAAACAAAGACCACAAGGACATGAACCAATACATTCTTTGTACAACTCAAATATGGGGTATAGGGAAAACTTTATAGTGAAAGTTAGTTTCTAGAAGAAGTTTCTAGAATATACCAGAAGCTTCTAAAACACAAAACTGTTTATTTCCATAGGGAGTAACAGTCATAAAAATAAACTTTGCTGGCTCATTAAAGCTATAGGATGCAGCAATGTGTTTAGCACAGCACCACCATTCTCACACACAGCCCAGGTAAACTCAGTGCTGAGGAGTAAACTATGTAGGCTGTAAACTATGAGACCTCAAACTTTATTTTTTATTGAGAAATCTTCTGCTGAAGAGGTACATTCAACCAGAGGACATGGCGAGATTCAAGAGAATCTCCAGCAGATAAATTAGGCATGAACTGACTTGGTTTGCACTGCTAGAAATGAACAAACAGCAGAGGGAACATGTCTTAAAGAAGCAAGAAGACTCCAGAGAAGGCTAATGCACCCAGTGAGCCAATGGGACTTTGCATCAGAGCACACATGTCCCATTATTAAAGCAGACACAGCTAAGGATTTTTTTTTTTAGGTATTTTTTCTTGGATATATTCTTTATTTACATTTCAAATATTTTCCCTTTTCCAGGTCTCCCTTTCGGAAACTCCCTATCCTATCCTCCATCCCCCTGCCTCCATGAGGGTGCTTACCCACCCACTCACCCACCCACTCCCATCCTCCCACACTGGCATTCCCCTGCACTGGAGCATCCAGAGACTGCCCCACCTGGGGCTCCATCTCATACACAGCCACCAAAACCAGACACTTTTGTGGATGCCTGGAAGTGCTTGCTGATGGGTGCCTAATATGGCTGTCTCCTGAGAGGTTCTGCCAGAGCCTGACAAAGACAGAGGCGGATGCTCTCAGCCAATCATTGTACTGAGCTTGGGGGTCCCCAATGGAGGAGTTGGAGAAGGGACTGAAGGAGCTGAGGGGGTTTGTAGCCTCATGGAGGGAACAACAGTGTCAGCAGGCCAGCCCTCCCGGGGACCGGACCACCATCCACACATGTGGCCGAGGACGGCCTTGTTGGACATCAGTGAGAGGAGAGGTCCTACAACTAAGTATTTTTAAACATAAAGCAAACTACATTTCTCACAGCCTGATCAAAAAATAACTACCTATAATATCAGAAATAAAGAAAAAGTTTTAAGAAAAAAAAAAACCAACATAACAGAAAACAAGAGAACCAGAAATCAAATTATGTTTGATCAAAACAACCATAAAATACCCCAATCCAATTCAGGTTTTTTAAATAGTAAAAGCCTAAAATTATATAACATGGTTAGTTATCATTAAAATACAAAATGAAATGTGAAACAAAGGCAAATTACTAAACTTCTAATGACTATGATGTCAGAATAGCCATTAACAAATTGATAGTAATTAACATATTTTATGGAACTTTTAAATAATGAGGAAATTAATGTTTGTTTATAAATTTGGAGTAAAAGGTACTGATGTAAACATCTTTTGAAATGCATGTGGACCCCTCTCCTATTAGTTTAGGAAAAATAAGTTTCCTATTCATTAATCAAATTATCTAACTTTCTCCAAGATGTATGGGTGTCACACAGTAACACAGATTGGATGTACAACTATCTCTTTATGAAAAAATAAGAAGGCTATATGCTAACTAAAAAAAATTTTAACTTAATTTAAAAACTACAGTAATTTGTAACAGCAGCTCCACCTGTCTGTCCCTTCTCCCACTGACAGTGTTTACTGTAAGCCAATTACCATCATTACTAAAAGAATATTTATCAAGATGAATACAAGTCTTGCCAGTGGAGGAAACAGCACATGCCATGTCTTGAGACCAACTCTAGAATGTTAATAAAGTAATTAGAGAAATCTCATGAACAGCTGCCACCTGTGACATCTGCCTACATTTCAGAGTTCAAGCCCACCCATCTCAAATGAATGCAAGCATTTTCTTCCTGCAAATGCCTCACTGCTAAATCCATGCCAGGACATTCTGATCACCTGAAGCAACTTACCTCATTAAAAAGATCTGTTCCATCCGTTCCTGCGGCTCTCATAAGTTCATCCTCCCCACCAGGATGGTACTCCATATATGGGCTGACATTGTAAACAAACCCTGCATCAAAGCAAGAAGAAAGGATGTCCAAATGACCTTCTTACAAATTGTAAGGCTTATAAATATAAGTTCTGCTAACTCTCTCCCACCATTTCATTTAGGAGTTCATTCTTTCAAAGTAGTGAGAGCTGTGAAGTCTGAAATCCCACTGATCTTATGAGCTAGCTAACTAACCTGTCAGTTTTCTGGTCTCTCTTAAATAACATGGGACTTGTTGCTTAAGACAAGAAATTTAATACTTGCATCAATACCTGCAACTAGAAAAGCAACATTCCCATCAGCTCCTTGCCTCCGAGTTCCCACAGAGCTATGTGAAGAGGGAGGGCCCTGAGACCAGCACACTCCTATCCCTCCAGGAGAGGAACCTGAACAAAGAAACTCAGGTCCTTCCTAAATGCCAAAGTGCCAGCTCTCTGCTGTAGGGCAGCCATGATCTTTATGAAGCTGACCCATGAGTAAACTTATTGGCCAAAATAGTGTCTCTGCTCATAAAACATAAAGAAATGCAAAAGACCACACAGACTTGCCTTCCAACATGAAGAAACTATATAGAATATGTGTACACATATGTGCATGCATGTGTGCACACATGCACACACACAAAGAAAGAGAGAAATCAACTTTCATCCCACTGCTATCTACCAACCTGATAAAAATCTGCTGAGAAAGACGTCTATCTTCTTCCTGAGTCAGCTCTCCAGTAAGTAAGCAAGGATGAGCACCCAGGCAGGCTCTGTAGAAGGCCTGCCTCATCGCTGCACTTACCCAAGGATCTGTTCATGCAGTCAACTACATTTTTATCTTTTAAAAAAGAATGCCAAACAACAAACCCAGGAAATGCTGCCTCCAGGCTTCACGCATGAAGGAAGCAAGCTTTCTGTATCTGCACTGGAAAGCTAACAGTAGACAAATCCGGCTAGAACAACCCAAAGGTGCAGCGAGAACTGGGTTTTGTTGTTGTTGTTGTTTTTTAAGATCTAAAATTGATTCTTCATTTAGGAAGACTTCCAAACATTTAACCCCAAATAACATAAAATGTTCATTTGATATACTTATTAATCGTGGAGGGAAGAGAAGGCTGTTGCTAATTATGAAGAAAACCAATTGATCCCCTTTGATACAGAGACTTATACCCAACCTGTCTAAACTTCTTCTAAAAAGCATTTCCTAACAAAAAACAAAACTCTTGACTGTGACACGAGAAATCAGCAGCAGATCTGAGACCTCAGGGCCTAGTACTAGAAATAAATGCTGTTTGTGGCCAGCGTAATCCATGCCTGTTGCTGTGAAACAATATCCTGACAAAAGCAACTCAAGAGAAACAGTTTAATTCGGCTCGCAATTCCAACTTACAGTCCATCACTGCTGAGAAGTCAAGGAAGCAGGGCCCTGAGGCAACTAGTCAAGTCACACACAGCCAAGAGCAGAGCGCAACGAACAAATGCAGGGATGCATGCGCTCAGCTTGCTCTCCTGTGCAGTTCAGAGCTCAGCCTAGGAAAGGATAGTTCCCACATTCAGGGTGGGTCTTCTCAGCTCAAGTAATCCAATTAACACACACACACACACAATCTAGACAATTCATCACTGACACCCCCTTCCCAGGTAATTCTATATCGTGTCAAGTCAGCAATCAAAACTATCAAGAGGCTGGAAAGATCACTTATCAGTTAAGAGCCCATGATGTTCTTACAGGGGACCCAGGTTCAGAGATGGAAACCATCCTTAATACTGCCCAGGTAGCCAAGAACAGAGACTAGACAGGCTATAGTCTAGCAGAAAAACAAATACTACTGTTCTGCTAAAGACCACAGCAATAAAACGACTCCTTATGGCACTCTGCTATTCTCACACTCATACGTTTGTTGTTCAACCATCATCAGAGAAGCTTCCTCCTGCAGGAGGAACAGACTCACAAACAGACCCACAACTACACAATGTGCAAAGAGTAACAGGTCTTGGGACACTCAGCCCCAAATGTGATGTCTCCATCAACTCCTTCCCTGCAGAAGAGGAAGCAGAGTGACTGATAGAAGAGCCAATGAGGTGGAAGATGCCAAGGGAACAAGACCTTCTAAGCACAACAGCACCAATGCACGTGTGAACTCACAGAGATGCTGGCGGCACACACGGGGCCTGCACAGGACTAAGCCATATGGGGTCCCAATGCTGAGAGGGGAGTTAACACAGACCCTCAATCCCTGACCCACAGGCCGCTTCCACTTGACAACCACTTACAAAGAAGAAATTGATTTTCTCCAATAGCGTCTCACTGGACTTTGCAAACATGCGCATGGGCAGGCCCCATGGCCAGCAGATGGCCAACACAGAATGAACTCAATAGTATTTTTGGTGGGTTCTGTCTCATAATGTTTTGTCTGGACATTTTTTTTAACTTTACAGATCTTTTGTTTATATATTATAGTTTAAAATTTATTTATGTGTGAATGTGGGAATGAGTGTATCTCGGGGTCTATATGTATTTCTTAATGCTTTCCCTTTCGCTCTTTTTTTATGTGTGTTTGTTTTGTCCTACCCAGGTTTTATCTTTCATTATGTTGTTAGTAGTAGTAGTACTATGATGATAATGATGTTAGATGCCTATTTGTATTCTAATGAGAGAAAGAAAGTGTGGATTTAGGTGGGTGGAGAAATAGGGAGGATCTGGGAGAAGTCAGGGAAGGGTTAAATATTGTATGGAAAAACAGTATTTTTAATTTAAAAAAAGATAAGCTAAAACCAGGAGACATAATTCATTAAAAGGAAAAAGTTCTCTTGATTCTGCCAAGAATCAGGAATCCTTGTAAGAGGACCCTGCCTACACAATGATAATAATAAACAGCATAATAAACAGTCATAATAAACAGCATACAAAAACACCCTCTCAGTAGCATTCTCCATTTCTCCTTCACAGACACAAGAAAGCATTCTGTCTGGATAGGTTTGTTTATCCACACAAGTGCAATCATACAAAACAATCTTTTGCAGCCCTAAGGATGCTTTGGTTTTATGGTTAGGTAACATCCATGTGGATAAGTCAAATTTGGTTCATCCACTCATTACTAGATGGGCTTTTATGTTGTGTTCCTATATATGAGTTGTGTGGACACACATGATTTCACTAATTGTAGATATACACATCTAGGAAGAAATATAATAAACAGTCATATAGCGTTATACTTTGGACCCCCGAATGTCCCTTAAGGATCTGTGTTGATGTTTGGGTACTAGCCCACGGTGCCATTGGCATTTTATGCGCCCTTCCAGTTGGCTGGGCCTAGTGGAAGGAATGAGTTCATCAAGGAAGACCCCCCAACCTCCCACCCACACCCACCTCCCCACCCATACCCACCCCCCACCCACACCCATGTCGGTCTTCCTAGCTCTTGGCTATGAGCCGGGCAGTTTCCTCTGCCTGCATTCTCGCCATCTTGTGACACCTTGCCTCTGTATCAAAGCCTTGCGGCCAGATGACCATGGACTGAAATCTTTAAAAGCATCGGCCAAATAAAACCTTTGTAGAAGTTGTTTCTCTTGGGTATTTTGTTCATGAAAGAAATTATTCATACAGAGTTTTCTAGGCTTGGTGGTTTGAAGAACAGCAGGACTTCAAGACCCAAAGTCTGGCAGCACTCACAGAAATAAAGGAAACATATTAAAGGCTGAATTTTGGTTCTCATATTCAAATAAATATTAAAATTGCAGATATTCATTTAATAAATCTATTTACTATATAGACGTACCAAGAATTATGTCAATTTTTCCTCTCTCAATGGTAATTTTGAAAGTCCTAATTGTTGAAAGCTTGTTTTTTAGTTATATCTCAAATTCTCTAGAGACAAGAAAAGCTTTTACCACCCTGCAGAACCTGAATCAGGCCACCCCATCTAAAGAAGAAGTCTAGATTCAGAACTGCAGCACACTCCTCCGTAATTTCCAGCCGAGACCTACGTGATGGCGCCCTCAGTCCCATCTTTGACCCACATGGGTTGGTGCCTATGTCTGTTTGTCTTTCCAGGTGAAGGTGCCAGAGTGTCCAGGCTAGGTAACTAACTATGCATGTGAATGACCATGGCTCACCATACAGAATTAAGGGCATCCCCGTGCTTTGGGCCACATGCTCACTGACTGGAAATCTTTCATTTCTTTTGTATTCTCTTCTGTAAGTTAGAGTCTCATGGTAGAGCCCAAGGACTCCAGAGGATGCTCAAGAAAGGCACTTCTGGTGGTACAAGGTGAAGCTTTTTTATCAATAAAACTAAAATACTATGTTTAAAATTCTTGTTCTTTCATAAATGTGGGGTTTTCTAGAAGCAACATGGACATGTGATATGAGACTAGAGACAGAAACAAAACAATACACATGAACTGTCATCTAATAAGCTATATACTAGAGATAGTTACCAAATTCGAAAATCATTTATTCCTGTATTTTTTACTTAGAAAAGTTATTTTAATAAACATAAGTACTAGTATAACATATAGTAGTTTTATTAAATTAATTTTAAATATTCTTTACATTTCTTAATTTTAATTAATGGTAATGTCAAGAGACGTCATGTAAACAAAAGCCTTTTAGTATTCTCAATAATTGTTAAAAGATTAGGGGGTTATTTCAAGACTCCAAAAAAGTCTGAAAGCACTCAGGTAATTAAAAGTAAACATATTAAAAACTAATTTTTGGTTTTAACATTCAAACAAATATTAAAGTTCTAGATTACATTTAATAAATGAATTTAATGTCTATATGTATGAGCAAGTATTATATGCCCTTATAGAACAGCATTTTTACTTACTTAAAATTTTTACCATTGTTAATGATATTAGCCTCAAAATATATAATAGGAAAAAATATGCTTATAAGGTAAAAACATGGAGTAATTCACCATTTTTCAACTATATAGGAGTTGCTCTAAGCCTTAGAATCTAAGGACTGGGATGACTTCGCCATCTTGTGTTCAATAAAGAAACTGCACCCCCAATTTCATTATGTCTACAGATGCTTATCTGGTTTTAACAACTGCTGAAGGGGATTAAAATCTACAACTTTGAATGACAATTATAATTCTATTCCTTGGTTCTTCTAATGTCTGTTATGTGCTTTGAAGCATTGTTACCACACATCAATACAGTGTTCCTAAGGAACTGTTCTTTGTGTAAGTGTGTGAGTGTGGGTGCATGCATGGGAGCAGGTAGGTGTACATGTATGTGGAAGCCAGAAGTTAACTTCAGCTGTCTCCTCATTATGCTTAACGGCAGTCTCTCACTGAATCCAAGGCTCATCGCCCTCTGGTCTCCACAGACACACATGGACCAGTGTTCTCCTGAGTGAGCATGTATGTATACAAGCACATGGATATGCACATACAAATATGTATAGGTGCATACAACATACACACATGGTTTACTTTAGAGTCTCAAAGTCTTTTCTCTAACAGCATTCAATCACAAGGCTCTGGGACGGGCAGTTATGCCATATACTGGGTGCCCCTGAAAGTTTTAACTGCATCACCTTAGTATTAAATTTCTTGGCAAACACCTGCTTCCTTTCAAAGGGAATGCAACATAAGGATGCTACAAAAGACTTCCATCCCATTAGGTCTCTGTCTTCTGCATCAAAATGTAAAACGTTATATAAGGAAAGATACTGTCCAAAGTGAGAACAACATTATTTATGATCCAGTAAGGCAAGTTGTCACAAGTCTGAAAGCCCAGGCAAGTCTCTGAAACTTGGAGCAGGTGCCGCTTACCTCTTATGCAGATCCAACAGTCGTCTTTCTTGTTGTGCTTCTTAAGCTCTTCTTCAGTCACTTCAATCAACTGGCCCTTCAATCCTGTCAGGTCCTTTCCACTCTTGGTCAGTCGGATCCAATCCATAAGACTCCTGCCTTGTTTTAAAGGTACCTAAAGAACGGAAAACAAAAGTTACGTCTGGCTCTAAGTTGGCTGCCTCCCTCCCCTCCTCCACCTATTTGCCTTTGGACCACTTCCATCCATTTATCAGCATTTTAAAAGAAATTTCTGGGAAGTATAGCAAGTTTGAGGACATCCTAGACTACACAGTAAGATGCCATCTCAAAAAAATTGAGTAAAATAATACAACTAAAACCCAACAACTCTATAACTTCTCTCACCATGGGGGTGGGGGATGCTCTACTGCATTAGAAGTTTATTTTATCTACTGTTTTCAACAAGGAAGGTCCTGCTTTGGTGCAGCTAAGGTTGGTGACAAAGCCGGCAGTCATCAATCCTCCTGAGTACTGGTGTCACAAAAGTAAGCTGTCATGCCTGGCTTTTTCTTTCTTTAAAAAAAAAAAACTTTTAAATTTAATTTCCGTTTTATTTAACTTTTATTTTTTTAATGTTTGATTAACTTTAATTGACTTATATTTTATTTTTATTACAGGAAGGGGACTCTTTCATCTAGTTCAAGATGTCCAGGAAATTTAGATGCCCAGAATCTTAAACAAATTATTATTTAAGATACTAACTTTGAGATAGGACTTAGAAATTCTGTCTCACAAATTTTCTTCATAATGGTGGTAAGGTATAATAGACACAATATTGAATCTAAAGCCAGAAATTGAGAATGTCCAGGTCCTAGCTTTGTTACTAATTATGTTATCATTGCCATTTTGAACCAAAATTTGTGACCTTAACAATCAAGAGATTTGACAGAAGATATGCCAAAGATTGACTAAAGTGGATCCACCCTTTCTGAATTATCAATATAAACTGAAAACCAGAACTTAAGGTGCAAGTGTTTTCTACAAACCCACTGATAAAGTATACCAAGCTCAGGAAAATACTCTGAGGACAGGTATGGGGAGGAGAGGGAGCCCTACATGACTGTGTGTGGTCGACATGAGCACGGTACAGCCACACCCAGGACTTCCATGCCTAGCAGAGAGGAACTGGCACAGGGGTCTTCTAGTGTTGAGTGTGAATGTTGACAGTGTTTGTAGAAACTATCAACCACAGCTTCCTCCTCTGGATGGCTGCTCGCCTATAGAGACCTCCCACTAAGATAAGCTAAACATTTCTCAGAAACAACCTGAAACCAAGGCCACCACCAAACACCCTATGGTGGATACTGTATTTCCCCCCTTACACATTCCTTTTTCCTTCACAATTCTTGGAAACTTGTTTTTACTGTAGGTATTAGTGACCTTGGCATGATTTTTTTTTTCGTATTAAGAACTCTCACATTTCCACTCACAGGAAGCATTTCATGGCTTCTCTTAGACATATAAGAATTTCCACTATTGTTAGTCCGACACTTGGACCATTACTAAGTAAATTAATGGTGACTTGAAGACATGTACTTCCATTTTCCAACTATCTATCTGGAAACAAAAAAAATAGCTACCAGGTGACTACGGGATGGACAGTACATGCACCTTAGACATAGGAAAACAAGACAATTCATGCAGCTGACTGTAGATAACAGGAAAGATGGGACATGAAGTCATGAACGAGGGAAGATTACTGTGTTTATAATGGTGCCCTCTGCAGAAAATATCTACTAATTACACCTACATGATTCAGTGACAGGACACTCGGAGCTCTGTTTTCTTTTATAAAATACATTTTCAAGATTTTAAGGTGAAAGATTGGATGGTCAGAATGTGCTCCCCCGCCAAAAACACACATAATAAACCTGTTCTGCAAGGTGGGGTACACCAGGAAGTGTTTAAGTCCTGAGAGTTAATGTAATTTAAAATGGCCTTGAAGCTATTTTTAATTTACATGAACTGAAGTTCTCCTGTGTTCTTTATTGCCCTGTGATGCCTTCCACCATGTTCAAACAAAGCAATAAGGCTTGGCCAGATATGAACACTCCTCATCTCATAAATAAGCCTGTCCTTTATCCATTATCCACTCTGAGTATTCTCTTACAGTGTACAGGGTACTAAGTGTATTAACATGGGTATACGAGTATTTTAATTAGTTAGGATGATTTAGTGGAAAATTTCAAGCCCTGGTATTGCACAGGGCCACTCTTGTCCAATGAGCTCCTTCCAAAGTACCAGGAGAACAGTACTGCAAACCCAAGTACACTGGAGGACGCTGGCACAACTCACTTTCTAGAGTCATATCTAATTTAGGCATTCATTTACCCCAGAGTAAATAGGTCAGTACCTGTGGGGTAAACTCCATCATCTAATTCAACCCTCTGCTTCTGACCACTGGTGGAACTCTTCTGGTGACTAGATCCCACCCAAAGAATAAAAAGTGAGAAAAACAATTCCTATTCCAGAGAAAAATCACTGGGCTCTCTCTCTCCATTCAATAATTTCTGGGGCAGTAAATCTTGGAAATGCAACTTGAGTAATAAATCTTCCTTCTCCAGTGTCCCCTTACTCTTCAACTGTTAGTCAGACCCTCCATAATCCGGTCACAGTTTGCATTCCTAGATCCACGTTTTAGCCTCAGCTTTCTATCAAAAGCTTTGGCCATCATGATGGGCACAGAGTCCCCGTTGGTGTCAAGCACTTGCCCAGAGTATTTGCTCCAATCTAACTCCAATTCTCTTTTGGTGCTAACACCCTACTGAAGTAATGACTATAACTGTCTGCTTTCTTCTCTGTGCTGCCTGTGAAACTAAGTTCCTTGAAATCAGAGACTATCTACCCTTCAACACACCATACTGTCTTAGTTTCCTTTGGCTGCTATGATAAAACGCCATGACTAGAATCAACTTACAGAAGAAAGGGTTTGTTTTGGCTTATGGTTCCACAAGGGGAGTCCATAACGGCAAGGCAGGCGTGGTATCAGGCACCCAGAGCACGGCGCTGACTACAACTGCACACAGAAAGAACAAACTGAAAGTGGGGTGAGGCTGTAAACCCTCAAGGCCTCCCCCAAAGTGACATACTGTTTCCAACAAAGTCAACCCTCCCCTAAAGGTTTCATAACATTCCAAGACAGCATCATCAACTGGGAACCCCATGGTCAAATGCCTTAGCATATATAGGACACTATAGTCTTTCAATAACCACTGAACAGCTATTGCATAAGGAATCTGTCTCTGTGTTGGATTCAAATTAATGAGATTTGAATAAAAGGCGTATGGTAATATTTGCTGAGTGCATAACAATGTTGTGTTATGAAAAAATATCATCTCAGTCCTATGAACAAGACAACAACAACAAAAACCAGTCATCCCTTCATACACCTGAGCCAGAATGTGATTGAGATGAAATAGTGGGCCTTGGAAAGACATCTCTTTCCTACTTCAAAGTCTATACTTTTAACAATTTAACAATCAGCCTCTCTGGCGGTGTTGCATTTTTGAAAACTTTATCTGATGGTTTCATGAAGTCCTAACTCAGCTTATTACGGTTCAAGACTGTCTCATTTATAACCAAAAAATTAATCCCACCTAAGGTTCCTATTAAATTACACAAAGATCTTACTTTGACCTCTTTTGCAACAACAAAACTCAACTTCTGCTACCACATCTAAGGAACTTGTTGTCTTTGCCTAGAAGTTTTCTTCTTTAAATGAATGCTGAGAAAATGGCCGTTTTAATGAAGAAAGGCAGTTACTGGCTTTCTCATTCTGCAAAGGGCAACCATTGATTGCTTTAAACTTTAAGCATTTAGCTTAAAGAGAGCAAGATACACAATTGATGGCTGTCGAGCAGACGCACGCGCGCGCACACACACAAACACACAAACACACACAAACAGCAATGAAGTAACCACAACCTTATGTGACTGATGGTAGACTTCCATTAACCTATTTCTTTTTAACCAGAATGTAGACTTCCATTAACCTATTTCTTTTTACCCAGAATGAAAATAGTAAACGCCCCCATCTTCAAGGTAACTGTGAAGATTCAATGGACACAGGAAAAGGACTCAAGATACACATGGCCATCAGTGAGCCCACAAAACATCTTAGTACTATGTATGATTAAAGCTGGGGACAGACGCTTTTGAAAAATAAATAAACCCTTAATTCCTTTTCTGATTTAAGGTCAAAACCTCAGATCTAAGTGGAGAAAAATAGAAATATTCAGCGAAAGTCTTAAAATCATATAAAATAAAACTCGAAAAAGAAATCGAGTAGCCCAAGAAGATAGAAGTCTCAAAACAAAATATCAAGATATGGTTTTAGAATAAGGGACTACCAAAATAACATAAAACAAATAGCACCAAAATAACATAAACCTTGCAATGAACACACTACACAATTTTTATTGAATTTTGTAAATCTATATCTGTATTTCCACCTGCTGCTGACAGTAACCATATTCAACAAATAGACAAGAGCATGGTACCAGATTCAAAATCAACCAGGGATGTCTACAGATGAGGCAGTGCTGGGACAATTGGCTATCGTATACATGGAGGAGTGTGGCTTGGAGAGGTAGCACTAAATCTGATGGCAGGTTTGCAGACTCCAAGTCTTCCCTAGCCACCGCCGCTGTTCAGCCTTGTTCTTCTGACTGTAAAGAACAAAAGACTGGAGGGGACAGCTTGAGGCAGAAAACCAACCACGCCAGAAGCAGGGTGCCGAGTAGACCTACCGAGGCCAACCAACTTCAGCAGCTCCAACAAATTTAGGGCGTTCGAGTCAGTAGACGAACAAACGGCGTCGCCACTTACCTTGCTGCGTCCCTGGGAGGCGACGCGCTGCTGGGAGCCGGGGGCCGGGAACGCCTGGGAAGGGACGTTCAGCATTCTGGGCCCCCGGCTCGGGCCGCATCCAGGCTCCGCCACGGGACAGGATCGCCTGGTGGGACCCCAGCGGCCACCACCGTCAG
Organism: Apodemus sylvaticus; assembly: GCF_947179515.1. Taxonomy (NCBI): domain Eukaryota; kingdom Metazoa; phylum Chordata; class Mammalia; order Rodentia; family Muridae; genus Apodemus; species Apodemus sylvaticus. The sequence continues at coordinate 41,618,942 of NC_067478.1, forward strand.
TGCCGGCTCCTTGGCCTGGCCGAGGCCAAGCCCCCGACCCACTTCCGGGGTCGCCAGCGGTCAGGCGCGTCATGACGCAATCACGCTCACGGGAGGTGGGGCGGGGGCGGAGTCAGAGAAAAGGCACTTGCTCTGCGAGACCGGTCGCCGGGCTTGGGAGGGGTGGCTGTGCGGGGGCGGGGGGGGGGGGTTGGGGGCAGGGCAGCGCATGCTCGGTTAAGCTTTAGTCCTAAACTTCAGCACCACAAGGAAATGACAGCTTTCTGATGAAAGATCAAAGAGTGAAGCTGTTCCCCAGCCCTGGTGCTGATAGAGGCCGAGGGTGGCAGAAGAACAACTGTGCCTGTCACTTGATAAATACCACCATCAGACTGCTTAAATACGGAAGAAAATAATACTATCGAAACGTTCAGACTGCTGAATAGTTCTCTCCTATAAAATACTAAGTTCTAGGAAAGAGGACTTCACAACTTCATGAGCTAAGAAGCCGAACTCAAGCAGCCTCTGCTGTGGGTCAAGAAGAAAACTCCACCTTTGGGAAACCTGTCTGGAAAACGAGAAAAATACGTTTCCAGCCTTCTGTATATTCCACACACTCACACATCCTTCCTCCTCCAATAACTTTTCACTTTCCCTGAAATCTTCAAGTAGATCACTCCTAAATAGAGTGATTTGGCTTTGGTGTCATCCTTGTACTTAATGGTTTATGCAAGTTACTTTAGTTTATTAAAGGAATATTTTTGTCTGTCTGAACAGGCTTGGGTTTCTGTAAGAAGTAAATATAGCTAAACCTTAAACTGTATATATAGCACCTATACTACCCTAATTTGTTAACAAGAGAAGCACCTAATGTTGTGGGCACATGTTTGTGATTCACTGTGCTCTCTTTTGCATGTCTCAGGAAGAAGACACAGATCCACAGAGTAGAATCCAATAGAAAGAGAACATTTTCCCAAAGAACAGCTCTAAATAACCCTATCTATTCTCTGTGGGGTACTAATTTTTCTGACTCTGGACTCAACATCTATTTCAGTTATGTAGTTTCCAGAATTCCTGGGAGTCAAAGTTGTGATAATGTGGTTTAATATTATAAGAGAAAGTCTGTGGAGCAGTAGTGGTGCACGCTTTTAATCCCAGCACTCGGGAGGCAGAGGCAGGCGGATTTCTGAGTTCGAGGCCAGCCTGGTCTACAGAGTAAGTTCTAGGACAGCCAGGGCTATACAGAGAAACCCTGTCTTGAAAAACAGGGTTTAGTGGATGCGTTTAGTCACTCAAGCAAGAGGCATTTCTTAGCTAGCTAATTACCTCTCATCTCCACCTTTATCCATTTTTATTCTGGAACACTGCAGGAAAATATTTTTGGTATATTGCCAGGCAAGCACTGAACTTGAAGTTCTCCTGCCTCATTCTGACGAGTAGTTCAGATTATAGGTTAATAAAAATATGTTTGTTTGCAATGGAACTGCTGACCAGATGATTATATAAAAACTAAAAAGACTCCGTGATCATAATTTACTGTGTCACCCTAACCATGCAGATTGTCCACTGTCCTTCTCATTAAAGGATGTGGCAAGTTTTCTTCTGTGATGGCTACAGAAGAAAAAAACAGTCACTGAGAATTTATTTTACTCCCCATAAGAAAATGTTTCTGTGGGAATACTGTGAGCAGGAAACTAAAACAAAAGGAAAGTGGATAATGTTGAATTTTATGTCTTCCAAATCTTAGCTTTATCCAGGAGAGAGAGAGAGAGAGAGAGAGAGAGAGAGAGAGAGAGAGAGAGAGAGAATACTTTCATCGTCTCAACATTTTTAGGCTCCATACAAATAATTCAAATTTAAACCTTTTTTGAAAATTATAGGAATCCCTCAACATATACAGAATGTAGTGAACACCAGAATAAAGACAACACGAGAGTATCAGAGGGGGAGTCACACTACTCAACACTTAATTACAGTCCTTAAGATTTAAGAGACACAAGAGTGTTTTTCCTTCTCAATTATAATTACTTAAAGCATGTTCACTATAAGCTAGCAAACAAATACTAATATGTGTGAGAATAGTAGCAGGCACCCAATTTTCTTCACTCATTGCCAAAATTATATCATCTGTAACTAATCCAATTGAGAGCAACAGAAAACACCAGATATTACAAGAGTCAGTCTTTAAAAAAAAACCAAATAGTTCTTTGAAAAATTATAACTAAAGATAAATTTGCAATATAATAAAGGATATCACAAATATCCTTTGTGAACCACAAATATTTATAACACAATCAGGACAATTGTACACAATGTCTATCTCAAAATCCCAACATTTAATTCTAGTGTAGGGACAAAGAGAAGCCCAAATACTGTAGTTATTACAAAATATTTTATTAATAATGTATATACAAATAAATTAGTTTTAAAAATGTATGGTACATTCATATACAGAATTCAAATTCTACACAGCTCAATTGTCAACAGAAAAAACTAATTAGATGGGTTTTCACAGGCCAGACCCTCTATTTCATCTTCACTATCAGAATCTTCATAAAATGAAATTGTAGCTTGAATTGGGAAATTTTTCAGAAGAGTTTCTGCTTCTTGATATAAGTAGTCGTAACACTTGGACTTGGGCCAGAATAGTCTGAAAGAAGCAGACAACATATGATCCATATGTTTTCACGCTTGGGATCCTGTCACCGAAAACTGACTTCCACAAGCTCTCCCTGCTTAATAATTAGTTTACACATTTTAGAGGCAGAGTTTAAAGCTGTAGCTACTGTTGTTACAGCTCACAAGGACTCTGCTTGCCAGTGTACAAATAAATGGTTGCCTTTTCTACTACTCTCTAAATTTCTTTAGAAGACAAATAACACACGTGGATGACAGCCAAATATATACAGAGAGGGCAGAGCGTGTGCACTCTGAACAGGCTTTAATCACCCACTGTCCAGCAGAAAAACTTTAGATGTAGCCCTTAGTTATAGATGCAGTCGATATGCTTGATCAGATATATATGAGAGCAGCGGCTTTAAGGTCTACGCCTTCACAGCTCACTAGGCGGAAAAGCTGCTCCAACACAGACCTTTATTCCCAATGCATCTCCTCTCCCACCTGACCAATCTGGGGCCACTCTATCAGTGTATTGAGAATGATAGAGGTTTTATAAAATTAATTTGCATGTAAGCATCATTATCTCAGAATTTTAAACTTCTGACCCCTATTCATCTGGCCTGATGACCTTCTTTTATTTCTCATACAAAGAAAAGAAATAGATAAGGCTGAGCTGACAACTAGCCTGAAGTCACTGTAGTATAGGGCAAAGAACTCTGTCTACATATGATCGAGTGACTCTAACCAAGGAAAGATCATATCATGTGCAGTGTGCTGTTTTAAAAGTGTGCTTAGAAAGTTGGGCAACAGAGTTTACATATATTTCTAGTAAGTCACATTAAAAGCATATAATCTGGATACTTCAGCGAGTAGCTATCAATTACACATGCAATAGATGCACTGGGGAGTGCTTGTACCAACACAATCTGCCAATCAAACAGAATACACCGTGAATTCTATCCGCAAAGAAGTGACCACTGAACACAAATCATAAGACGCACGATACAAGTCGAGATAGAAATGAATAAAAATTAACTAAGAAAGCCACAATTAAATTGTTTGGCAGAGAAAGGAATTGTTTACAAAAATTACCAAGGTATTTTCTAATATGTAATTGCAATTGCCAATCCCCTCAAAATGTTGTTCGGTTGGTATCACAATGAGTGGTCAGAATATCTCACTGTGGACAGTTCTTCTCTGAGTTCCCTGTTATGACTCTTTAGTCTCCTTGGAGACTTACTTCATTACCAGGTAGAGGCTCGCCCTTCCTCTAGGCCTTCCATGAGAATTCCCACCACTTCTCTGTGCACTTCCTCAAGATCACCTTACCTGCTGCCTTTCATACTCACAGACCTCACACCAGTGCTTGCAGTGAAGGTTTGCAGCCTGTCTCATGACTTATATGTGACCCTCTCCCTAAAGCATATGCAATGCAAAGAAGAACAATCACACCCCTTTCCTCACTCCCCAAGTCTGCATCCTCACAGAGCGGCACTCACCTGGTCAGCAGCTACAAATCTGGGAGGCATTCTGGCTTTTTAGCCGTTCTTCACCCACTTTCCCAGTATATTACAAAGTCCTGCTTTGTCTCCTAAGGACTTGGGACATCCACTAAGTCCCAACTCCTTTTCTGATGTCATCGAAAAGCTCCCTTTTGCCTGGCGTGGTGGTGCACGCCTTTAATCCCAGCACTTGGGAGGTAGAGGCAGGCGGATTTCTGAGTTCGAGGCCAGCCTGGTCTACAGAGTGAGTTCCAGGACAGCTAGGGCTACACAGAGAAACCCTGTCTAAAAGAAAGAAAGAAAGAAAGAAAGAAAGAAAGAAAGAAAGAAAGAAAGAAAGAAAGAAAGAAAGAAAGAAAGAAAGAAAGAAAGAAAGAAAGAAAGAAAGAAGGAAGGAAGGAAGGAAGGAAGGAAGGAAGGAAGGAAGGAAGGAAGGAAGGAAGGAAGGAAGGAAGGAAGGAAGGAAAGAAGACGAAAGAAGGAAGGAAGGAAGGAAGGAAGAAAGAAAGAAAGAAAGAAAGAAAGAAAGAAAGAAAGAAAGAAAGAAAAGAAAAGAAAAGAAAACAAGACTTCTAGAAAAGCTCCCTTTTGTATCTTACTTGTAACTACTTTCAATTTTGCTTTGAGTCTTTATTCCAGTCCCTTAGTGATTTTCTGAAATACTGATCAGATCATACCCTTATTCTGGCTACAAATCTATAACCATCAACACATTCTGCAGAGAAAAGCCCATAGGTTTCTGAACAAACTCTGGATGGAGGTGTATAAGCTCCGGCCTTTTACTACCTTGCAGCCACCATTGCAGCTACACACATCCAAGTTCCCGGTCCCTGGAGCTCCAGCAGGAACTATGCTGACCCAAGTCCTGATATCTCTTTTCCCATATCCTTTCTTTGGATTAAAAAACAAAAGTGTCAGCTCATCTGACTCTCAGAGACTCATCAATAGTACCCCTGACTAACTCATGTTGTGTGAGCTTTCCCTAACCTTTCAAAAGTAACATATTTCATGCGCTGGTCTCACTTTGAAACTAATCAAAGTCAGGCCAGAGAGATGGCTTAGTGGTTAAGAACACTGGCTGTTCTTCCAGGGACCTTGGTTCTGGTCCCAGCATCCATATAACAGCTTATAACCATTAGAAACTCCAGTTTCGTGGGATCCTACTTCCTCTTCTGACCTCTGTGGACACAGGCACACACAAAGTGCAAATACACACACAGGCAAAATACTCAGACACATAAAAATAAAAATGTGACCACGGCAAACTAAATTCCACTTATCAATTGCTTTCCCTGTGTCTTTCAATTACTTTTAGCATATGTAGGTAACCAATATGTATCAACTATTGCACACTGCTTATAAACACATAGAAATAGATCAGGGCTTCTTTAACACAGTCAAACAAGTCTTCTTTTAGCAGTCCTGAGAACACCACACTGTCATAAACATTTTGTCTCAAATTAAAGCTACAAAGAATCTTATAGAAAGGCTGGCTTCCTACAGCAAAAAAAAAAAAAAAAAAAAAAAAAAAAAAAAAAGTAAAATGAACAACAAAACAGTAAAAACAAACAAAAACAGTGAACAGCTGGACCAGCTTTGGGAACTGTAAAGTGTCAAGCTTGTTCTGCTACAAATCTGTTACTGTCCATCCTATTCCTTCTTTTTGCTTGCAAGAAAGTAATACATGCACTCTGCATGCTGAGAAGCCAGTTTTACATACCCTTTTAGGATTAAAAATAATAAAAACCCAAAACAACCTTTCGGGCGTAAGATGCCTCCCATTTTATAAGCCAGAGCCTCCTTGAGGTCAGGTAAACACCCTGCCAGCGAGCTACAGCCCCAATCAGTCCTGTCTGCTTTCTCTCTTTTTAGCCAGTTGTGTTAGCATTTACTCACTATCCACCAATTGACAGTTGTCTTATGTGACAACTCCTGTATTTTCCCATTATGTGAGTAAGTGAATCCTCAGAGTGGGATCACAGAGTAACTAAGGGCAGATTTTTCAAGAGAAACCGGGGTGCCAGTTATTAAACCAAGCTGTAAGATCATGCCTCATCTCCTTCCTCCTTAGGACTGGAGTTGTAGGAGACCCCCAGGAAGGCCTGTCCGTAAGGCCTGCCACTCACCTGACGGGGTGTTGGTATTGCAAAGGCTTCCCAGAAGCTTCTGTCATTCCTGGGCCACTGGGCAACTAGGAAGGAAAGGAGTAATCGCAGTCACCACGCATCTCATTATGGAAATTGGGAAGGTGTGTGACCCAGCGCCTCTGGTTCAGGTAGGGGTTGTAACCCTGAGCCTCTCTGCAACCCATCTCTTCAGCTGCAAGTGATTGCATCATCACAACAAATGTCCCAGTCTCAGCCCGCGTTCATACCCAAAGGGTGTGGGGCAGGAGTACTGTTAAGCACTGGGCAGATCGGGAGCATAAGCCACTCGGGCCCTTCCTCCCCAGGTCCGGATTGGGGGTCAGGAGTGGGGATGCTCTGCAGCCTGAACCGCAGCGGGCAACACTGTCACTCACCGCCTCTGCAGCAAGGGGCTTTGTCCGCTCCTCTCTCTCGCCAGGAGTTCGAACCCACGGTCTCCAGAAGCCCTCCGACCTGCAGGGTGGCAAGCGCAAGCTGCGCACAGAGAACGCGAGCCGAGCCACCAGACTCAACTCGGACTTAGCAAGGGCACCGGGCACGGGCCAAGGCAAGGGCGGCGGGTACAGGGCAAGGGCTGAGGTAGAGGGCGCACGGGGACGAGCCGGGGCCAGGCGGTCCTCGGGCTCCGTGGGCGGCGGACACGGGGCGAGGGTGGAGACTGCGCGGGGCCAGATCCGGGCTGATAGGTACCCCGGCTGCGCGGGCTGCGGGCAGCGGCTGCGCGAGGGCGAGCTTGCTGGGCTGTGCGCGCTCTCGGCACTCTCCGTGGTATCCATGGCAGGACGACTGCTTCGGTGTCGCAGCCCGGCTTTATCTAGCCCTGGCAGACCTTCACACCCAGGCCGCCCTCGCTCCGCATAAACAAAACGGCAACGCGTGAAGGCGCCGCGGGCCGCGTGCGGGTGTGAACGCGTGCAACATCCCAAATGGCCCGGGAACAGGCTGCTGGAGCGAGTGTTAATAGCCCCTTGACACACGGCCTGGGAGAAAAACAGCATGCGCCCAAGCAGCCAATTTCCATGTGAAGAGGTTAGGAGGGGATGGAATTAAACGATTCTACACGTTTTTGTGTATTTCTGCAAAAATGCCCAGAGCTGGTAATTGCTTGACACTTGGCTTGGCGTTTTGGCCTTCAACAAATGCAGCTGGCTCTGTGGTAGCCTGTGTTCTACAAACTGGATATGGAAGAAGAAGAAGAAGAAAAAAAAAAAGAATCCACTTAACAGAGGTGGGTGGTGCTGGGTCAGGCAAAGCCAAGATCACAGCAGACCCAGAGCACAAGAGATACTTCCATATTTCAGTTTTTCAAATGACCCAGAGAAGAAAAAGAAAATAATAAATTTTATACTGGTTTGTCAATCAATCAGGATAGACCAGGCAATATTGGCAATAAGAAATAGTTCTAAAATTTCACTGGATTAACACGGCAGAAGTGATTTCCCAGTCACCCTGTAGACATTCTGTTTTGTCTAGTGGAAGGCTGGTTTTTAAGCTTGGCTCTTGAAGGCAAGCTGATGAAGTTTGATATCTCTGGACCGTTGCTGGTTATTACAACAGGGAGATACAAGTAAAATTGTGTGTCTAAAGTGACGCACATCAGCTCCAAAACAACCCAAGCTAGTGAAATGACATATTCGTCTCAGAGGAGAAGGGAAATACATTTCCACTGTATTCCCCAAAGAGGAGAAAGAGACACAAACAGCACAGGAGAGCAGCACCTTTCCCTGCTGCTGCTGAATGGATATTCAGTTCATGGTCCTTCCTGGGGGAGTAGGAATGGTCACACTGAGGACAAGAACTCAGATGGACCTAGTGGCTTCTGAGAACATAGATGGAGACACCCAAAGAACAACCAGAGATATGAGAACTTAAAATGAATTTGAGCATCAACCCAAAAAAGTGAGCAACAATATAGAAACTAATTAGTTTCCTACGGAAATGTTGTGGCTTGTGAGGGCAAACCAAAGCCAGAGCTGTGCAGGCTGACATTTCTTACATGAGCCAGAATTAAAACAAATCACTGCAGAGGACCAGTGGCAAATAGGACTGATCAGGCTCAAGACTTCTCCCAGTAAGGCAGAAGAGAGCCAAACACAGTGACGACAGATAGTCATCGGATTCAGCAACTAAAGTGTTCTACATGACTTTAGAAGTCATCATTTGGACACATATGGACAGAAGCTTTTTCCTGGAAGTTGGTTTATAGACTCAAGCTATAGAAGAAGAGAATGTTTGAGATACTCTCTGGAGAAGAAACAGTGAATGGGAATGCAGAGCAGGAGAGGAGGGTCCTCTGGGGAGGAGGGACTGCATGATGGGAATGGTTTCCAAGGAGGAAGGTTGAAATGAGTCAGCATCTCTGGGGGAAGATCTCATAAAGTGGGAAATAACTGCTAATCGCAATCAATAACTGAGAGGTTGGCAGTCCAAGGGAATCGCTCTGGCATGGAGAAGGAGGGGCATCGTGTGGCCATGACATACATAAACCTGAGAGAACACTGCAGCCCTAGCAGGAAAGGTGAGAGCCAGTTAATATGAATATACCAAGAATAATGTTTGATCAAGTTTATTTTAAACTTAGAGGTAAAAATATAGATAACTAGGACGACCAAAATCCCAAACCTTCCATTTCTACACTGATTTCATTGCAGGGACAAAGTACTATTATTTTTTTATTTATGCCTTTTTTTCTGCACAGCTTATCATTTTCAACAAATAGGCTCACACAGATAAATCAAATAAATCATGAAAAGGAGCATCACTTTTAAGATGTTTCAGAAGACAAGAACACTTTTCAGGAGCATCATATTTACTACTTTAGAAGAGATGCACATACTTCTTAAGGTTGACTCAGCACGGGGATACAAAGTCTTATAAACTAGCCAGAGAGCTGCCAAGATGGCACAGGCAGAGGCTGAGTTCAGTGACTTCGATCCCTGGGACTCACATGGTGGAAGTGGAGAAGCCAACTGTCCTCAGACCTTCACAATGTGCACTGTGGCACACAGACGTATGAATCATGCACACACACAATTAAAATGCAATAGAATTTCAAATAAGTTAGAAAGAAATACAAATCTATAATACAGTCTGTGGTCTAACATAATATGTTATAGCTAGGTTTTAGCGTTTCATGTTGGTCCCTAGCAGTACGTTTGCAGTGCATGCTTTCCATAACATATTAAACATATTCTTCCAAACATACTCATGATCTAGAGACCAACTTCCACAAGCTGTTAAGACTAAAATATTAAAAACTTCGCTTATTCAAGTATTTACTGGACGGACACCCACTATGTATGCAATCCCCACAACTTGGGCTCCAGTCACAAAGAGCCACCACTAACACACATGAGGAAACAATATTTTTGCATACTTCCAAGCCACCAAGCTCCATATTCTACTAGAGCAAAGCTATACAGTTACCTTACATGTGCGTGCTAAACATGCTTTCTTGTTTCTCTATTATTGCAAGACTCATGCAAGCAAGAAAGGGAGTGTATCCCAGAGGAGAAGAGCGAGGTGATGGCCCCCAAGGAGGGAGTCAGGAAGAAGCAAGATCACACTTTCAACAGAATGAGCATCAATAGTGTCTGGAAAACACAAACAAGAAGATAAAAATAGAATCTGAACTAACCAGCCATTTTGATTGTGTTCCGCTGTGGCACGACACTTCCCAAGGGACAAGATGACCTCAGAGGATATGACTTATTCCCCACTTAGAAATGGAGCTGAAAAGAGACTTGCGAAGAACTAGGACAGCGCCATGCCTCACTGCTGCTTGCCACCGTGTGCCTCCAGACAATGCCAGCTTCACTTGTGATCAGAGGCCACTTCATACTCATCGATTCAATGATTTTATGAAGACTTTACAGTCAAGAAAGAATGTATAACTGTCTAAAACAACTAGATTTTGTTTGAACATTGCACATATAAAATGTGTCTTGCCAGGCAAATTACTCAGTTCTATCTGAACACATCTGAAATGTAAAATTTATTAATATTTTTGGTATTCTGTTTTAATTGCATAATTATTGTTTCCTTCCCCCACCCACAAAAAAAAAAAAAACTATGAGAAATCAGATACAAACCCCTAAATCTAATGTCTGTAAAGAAGGATTGGGATGTTGTAAAATGGATCTGTGGTGAGGGGTGCACAGTTCTGTGAATTAATTCAATGTTGTTAACTTGTATCATTATATGATTTAGTCATATGAAAAATGCTAAACCTTAAAGGACAGATTCTTCTTTCTTGGCTGTTCTCAGGTTAGGCCTGATGAACTAAACAATTAGATCTGTTTTAAATATTGCAGATTTGCAAGTTTTTTAAACATTCGTCTCAGGAGCTGGAGAGATATCTCAGTGGTGAGAGCACTTGCTGTTCTTCCAAGAGGACCTGTGTACCAGTTTCCAGCCCATGACTGGTGGCTTACAATCACCTATAACTCCATCTCCAGGGATTTAGGTCCCTTTTTGGCCTCTTCAAGCACCTGAGCATATACACAAATATACACATGAATAAAAGTTAAAATATCTCCCCCCCCCCCCCTTTTCAAGATCAGAGATCACATCTTTGGTAGAGAACATGGTCATAACACCTGTGATGACATTAGCATTTGTTTCAAAGCATAGCCTGTGTTTGTGCTGGTCTCCTGGCAGTTCTAGGAGCCTTCGCTGTAGCACACTGACTGGAGGCTCTACATGAATTGCCTGATTTGTCATGGACAAGTCCTTCATGTTGAGGGTATTGGGTCTGCAGCAAAGAACTTGGTCTCCAATCAGAGCAGCTCATTATTCACTGCCAAGTCTTGTCAATCAAGCCTCCATTATTGCTGACTTGACCTCTAACCAAGACTACCCTCATGAGAGAAGCATTTATACCAGTCTGCAGCTTGCTAGGGCGTTAAACACATGAAAATGTCTGAAACGCACTTGTCCAACCAAAATGTTCCCCTTTCTTCCCCTTTTATCAATGAGATGGAGTTTTTGTGATCAGCATTTTATGCCAATAACATTTCATTTGAGATAATTGATTTAATGAAGGTCCTTTTTCAGCTGGAGGCCCATGTTCTTCACCAAAGGTGGCATTCACAAGCCATTAGACACTGAAGAATGTTCCCAGGTTTAAGAGGAAGATAACAGTTGTGACAAAAACTGACTTAGAACTGAGCAGAGCTGGCGTGTGTTGTTTTAAAGCAAGAAGGTGCTCACAGATGGCGCAGGGAGAGATTTAGCAAGTCTGTGCTAATCACACTCACGCATGGGAATGCCTCCACCAGAAACAGCCACGTTTCCCTGGGCTCTTTTTTTTGGGTGGGGGTGGGGGTGAGAGTTCTTATTCAGTTAATAACTACAAGAAGGAATAGTTATTGAAGACCTGAAATATCTAATGCTTCATACTATAGTTACAACTATAGTATATTATTATATTATTCAGACCTCTAAGACAAAGAGACTGTCTGTGAGCAGTGGTTATAATCCAAAGTTTATTAAGATTAAAAACAACTTTTAGAAGTTCAATTTTGAACAGAAAAATAAGTGTGTGTTTTTGAAGGCTTTACTTCTAGACAGTTTTCAACTTCTCGCTTGGTCTCAGATTAATTTTCCATACATAACAAATTATTTATAATATAACACAGTACCTTCAAAAATCTACCCACAGACATTAATAGAAACTTGTCTTTCCTACTATGAAGCTATATTTTATTGGTTTTGTTACATCTGATATTTTCTTCTAAATGTCTACTAATGGTATAAATTTAAAAACCCAATGCCACTAGGTATCATTAATCAAAATAGGATATATACCAGGATATTTTTATTTTAAAGTTTGTTTTCAGTACACAACACAAGGTGTTTCAATGAAAGACAATTCAGAAAAGTAGATCCAATTACTGGATAATTACTGACCAGCCACGAAGTGTGGCACTCAGTAAGTGCCAGGAGGAAACCAACATGTCGGTCCTTACATCCCTCTAGTCCACTGGTTCTCAGCCGTCCTAATGCTGCGACCCTTTAGTACAGTTCCTCATTTTGTAGTGACCCCCCAACCATAAAACTATTTCACTGCCATTTCATAACTGTAATTTTGATGCTGTTATGAATTGTAATATAAATATCTGATACGCAGAATATCTGACATGTGACCCCCAATGGGGTCAAGACCCACAGGTTGAGATCCACTGGTTTAGTGAGAAGATGGGAGGTACACAAATGTACACCAACAATTACAGATCCATAAGAGTTTTATGGACAGAATTAGACAAGATTTGATAGGAAGTAACCAGAGGATAATATCTTATTCTATACAGGGTACTCAGGGAAGATTCCCAAAGACATTTTAGCTGAGATCTGAAGGAAACTGACCAAGGACCATTTCCTAAATGATCTATACATTATTGCAAAAAAATCATCATAGAAAATATGTTCCTTTTCTGGTTGGCTCATATTAGTAGATGAGACAGATGGTGTGTGGGTTGTTGCAGGAAAAAAAAAACAAGGCTGTATTGAATAATGTATTTCTATGTTTGTTTCTGACTTTTATTAGTGACCCAAACTAGAGAGTTGTTTGGGTTATAGAATAAAATTTATATTCCTTAAATGAGTAAATAACTCTGCTTTTAGCTGAAAGCGGTATATTTAAAGGAAGGGGATGTGTCAGCAGTGACAACCACAGGATGCTTTAAGTAAGTAAACAAAGGTGTGCTAGTGTGAGACTAAGTGGAAGCATGCTTTATGGTGAATACTATAAGTTAGGAGTTGACATTGATGTGCTAGAGCATTTAAAGAAACACGACTGCATGCTGTGACGTTCTGAGGCACGCTTTGGCTCTTCGTGATTTCTGAGTCACAGGCAGCTTTCATCATGCTAACACTGGGGGGGGGGGGGGGACTTTGCCCAGTGTTTTGTGGTAGTGTTAGTCACCACAATGAGGCATCTCATCTGTGACAACAGCAGAATAAGATCTTATTATTCAGCTATCCAATTGCAATTCCCCGACCCTCTTGCTAAGCGAACCCCAATTCTGTGTGAATATCAAAGAATCACGTGGCTTTGGGAAGGCTGCTTCCCCAGCTACAGAAAGGGAGGTGCAGTTGTGGTGATTTTGATACCAGGAGTGGGGTTCAGGCGAGAAGCCAGCTTCCTGGGCTGGCTTGCTGTGAGTGAAAGATAGGGAGGAGGTAAAAGTCTCCAGACTGTGTGGACACAGCTGAGCTATGGAATCGCCATATCTGGTACCTGTGCTTCTCGGCAGATGAGAATACGAATTTGCTTATTTTAATGTTTCAACTTTAATGAATTTCCTATTTGCTTTATATATCCCAACCAACAGTTAATTTTAGCCAAATATTATTCAGAAGAGTAACTGAACAAACTTCTTATAATAGAAAAATGCAATTGATTTGGTATTGCAGCACAGATGGTCAAACTGTCTTCCCACCAATTGGGTGTGTCTTCACAATGATCCTGTCTTTATAAACACAAGGGTTTTTTCTCACTTATCTTGGTAAGCTCCACAAAGATAATGTTATCTACTATTTTCTCCTTTGTTAAAGCTGTAATTGACCAAAGAAGTTATTACCTAAGAAAATGGTTCCCAAACCTTTTAAATTCTTTTTTAAAAAAATTGAGGATAATTATTCCAAACCGTAAAAAAAAATATACTAAGGATACCCAAACTCCAAGGATTAATGTAGATTATCAAAATAGAGAAAAGTTTAAATTATATTTATTTTCTAATGTCTGCAAAATAATAGGATTTGTTATAGTATATATATATATATATATATATAAATGTTTTATATAAACATTATATAAAAATGTTTTATATATTACAAAAAAATTTTAGAGCTAATTTCTATAGCAAATGTCTTTAACTTTTGAATTAAAAAAGATGCCTGTGTTTCATGTCTTCGTATTTGGCCTGCTACAATATGTCATCTTGCTTTAAGGACGGAGAAAATCTGTTCTCAGATTTGACTGGCTCCTAAATTATGTTCTGGAGAACCCCCCAAGAGCCCTGTCTACTTCTCCTGCATATCTAAGATAACACATCAGACTACACCAGCGAAGCACTAACATGACTTGACGTTATCATCAGATATTCACAAGCAAATGCAGCTGAATAGGAGCCCTTGGTCCAATCTGCTAGCACCTCAAGAGAACTTCCCTTCCTAGAACCATAACAAAACACAGCTGGATAATTCTACTAATCAAGAAATCTGTTAGCTTTATAAACAACTGAGAACAAACTCAGAAGAAGGCTGACGCGGGAAGTCCAGAGTTCACCATCATTGCGAAGCGTTGTACCTGGAGGTCAGAGGAGTGCTCCACGTTCTAACATCTTCACTCTGTGTATGAAGTAGTGTTTTATTTCCTGACCTCCTGGGTCTAATTTTAGCCTACAAAATATTAGCAGAAGTGGGATGTCTCACTCCTCTCTAGAAGTGTTAAGAAGCCATGGGCGCAGGGCCAGAGAGCTAGCAAGTGGGTGAGAGAGCTTTCTGGGCTAGGATGACAGGCATTTTTCCTGAGGTGATAAAGAGTTGGAGGTAATGTTTCAGTGAACTGTAAGAGACCCTGTCTCAAAAGTATAAGGTGGAGGGTGATTGAGAAGACACCTGTAAAAATGTAGCCCAGGATATTCATGCCTGTGATTCAGCCAGCCTAGGCAAATAGTGAGCTTCTGGTTCAGTGACAGGCCATCCATATGTGTGTGCATGCACGTGTGCGCGCGCACACACACACACACACACACACACCTGGGGGAAGAGAAAGACACACACACAGAGACATCAAGGAGAAAGAGAGAGAGGGAGGGAGAGAGACAGCAAGGAGAAAGGAGAGGGAGGGAGAGAGAGAGGGAGAGAAAGAAAACAACAGTGGGCAGTTTGCCATGTTTCCTTCCCTATCTGGATAAAGGAGATGGCATCAGTTTCAATAAAGATGATGTGGAACAGATGCCCCAACTAAGTTGAAATAAATCTCGTAGGCAATGCCAGGTCAGATGTTTTAGCATTATTCACCTTATTTTCTGAGACAGGATGCCTTGGTGAATCTGGAGCTTACCAGCTGGTCCAGGCATCCATCCAGAGAGCTCCCGGCTGCATCTTCTCTCTCCGTCTTTGGTGCAGAGCAGGCACCAGTCACAGTGGACTCACCTTTCCACGTGGACACTGGGGAGTGAACTCAGGCCTTCATGCTTGCGCAGCAAGCGCTGTATTAACTGAGCCATCTCTCTTGCCACAAATCTCTGCTTCTATAAGCCAGTGGGATCCGCTCAGCCTGTCCTGCTGAGTCATGTTATTTCATTACCTGCTGAATTGTGATACTTCATTATCCTTTACTTAAGAATACTGTGGAAGTAAAAGTATAATCAGAAAGTTTACAATTTAAGCAAACTGAAAGACCAGAAAAAGTCAAATAGTACATTTACTGTAATATTTTTTGGCAAGCACAACTTTAGGTTGAATTTCTATAGGTTACAGGTTTACATCTTGAAGTCATTTTTTATAAAAAAAAAAAAAAAAAAAAAAAAAAAAAAAAGAATCCTTGTTAGTTCCAAAAACATGTTCCTCAACTGAAAGTCTGTGAAGGCAATGATGCTCAGGAGGGCACCCCATGGCAGCCTCCCTCCAGGAGCGAACCTCCTGAACGCCACAGAGATTACGATGCTAGGTGAGTCCTGGGTTCTTCAATGTTACTTGTTTGGTGACAACTGGAACTTAGAGGGACTTAAGAAAAATTGTTTATTCTTCCCTCATATAAATTAATCATCACACATGTGCAGGGAAGTGAATTCAGGAAGACAACAATGAAGAAGCTAGATTTAATATTGCATAAGTGTGTGCGTGCGTGCGTGCGTGTGTGCGTGTGTGTGTGTGTGTGTGTGTGTGTGTGTCTGTCTGTCTGTCTGTCTGTCTGTCTGTCTTAGGGTTTCATTGCTGTGAAGAGATACCATGACCATGACAACTCTTATGAAGGACAACATTTAACTGAGGCTGACCTACAGTTCATAGGTTAGGTCCATTATCATTATTGCAGGAAGTATGGCAGCCTCCAGGCAGGCATTGTTGGGGTTTTGTCTAAGCTCCACCCCACACCTACCTGGCAATAGCCAGGTATGCCCCGCCCAGAGATCTGGCCCACTATAAGAGGGGCTACTTGCTCCTCCTCTCCCTCTTTGCTCTCTGCTCTCCCACACTCTCTCACCTCTCTGCCCCTGGAGCTCTTCCCCCCTCCACGTGGTCTTGGCCGGCCTCCACTCCACTCTCTTTATTCTCTCTCTCTCTCTCTCTCTCTCTCTCTCTCTCTCTCTCTCTCTCTCTCTCTCTCTCTCCACTAACTCCCATCCTCTACTCTGAATAAACTCTATTCTATACTATGCCTGTGTGTGTGTGTGTGGTCCCTCAGGGGCAGAGGTGCCCAGACAAGGGCCTGCCTGGACACCTTCCCCCACGCCGCCTAGCCACACTCACCTAACCCCCTATACTCTCCCCCTTTTAAGCCCTTTCATCTTGGTGCCGAAAGCCCTTTCAGGCATGGCATTGGAGAAGCTGATAGATCGATCTCTTGTTCTGAAGGCAGCTAGGAGAAAACTGACTCCCATGTGGCTAGGAGGGTCTCAAAGCCCAACCCCACAGTGACACACTTCCTTCAACAAGTCTTCACCTACTCCAACAAGGCTATACCTCCTCCTAATAGTGCTACTCCCTGGACACACACACACACACACTAAAGATTGCCTTTATGTAACAAGGACTAGGTCTTCCAACAATGGTCATCTATGTGCTAGAGAGTCAGAGACCTCTGTGGAAGCTTAGCCCACACAGCTGGATACCTCAGCAGTCTAAATCTGATGCTGAACTCCTCATTCCTAAGGATCAATGATGTTCCACACAGGAAGGCAAAAGAAGCTGGTGTCTGGGGCCAGCATAGAATGGTACTAATATCAGAAGAAGCAGCAGCAGCAGCAGCAGCAGTGGCAGTAGCAGCAGCAGCAGCAGCAGCAGTAGCAGCAGCAGCAGCAAAGAAGCATTCTCACTCATGAACAAGTGAAGGCAGGCAAAAATAAGGTGAGCCAACACATGCGGAAGTAGGTTGTCTTAGCAGACAACTGGTAGATTTAAGTTTGGTCTCAAGCAACATGACTCCAGGACCGGGTTTTATAGTCACCGTATCATAAGTAACCAACAGCCAGTATGGAACCCTGGGATACTCTCTGGAAGGTACAGCTTCCAGAGAGAGCCTGCAGAGAGCCAGGCTCCTTTCCTATGGTTCATGGTCACAAACTCTTCTAGGTCTCAGAGAGGAGTTGTTCTTGGTTCTAGAGACCCTGAAATTGTATTTATAACTGTTATCTAAGAGCAATGATATGGGAGTAGGATAACTAGAGTGTTGTCAGGTTTCATTGCCAAGACAAATTGAGATAACAAAATGATAAGGAGGAAGGTTGCTTTCCCTTATAACGCCAAAGGTTTCATTCAATGTCCAGGAGACCTATGACTTGTGGGCATGTGGCAAGAGACACATGGTGCATGGAAGCAAAGAGAGAAGGAAGAGGAGGACGAGGAAGAGGAGGAGGAAGAGGAAGAGGAGGAGGAAGAGAAGAAGAAGGACTAAGGTCTTGACACCTTTAAGGGCATACTCCCAGGAACCTAACTTCCTGTCACTGGGTCTCAACTCTTAACATTTTACCACATCCCTGTGCACCAAAAGATGGTGACCAAGCCTTCAAAGTGTGAATCCTCAGGGGATATTTTTGACCTCAACAATTGTAGCACTTAGGTACTGAAAATTCTGAAATGTGTATGACAACTGACTCTCCATAGTATAGCTGAATTTGAGTGTGTGTTGCTTGCTTGGGATGGGTTACTAGTGACCCCATCATTTCACGATAGTGGTTAACTAATGACCCTACTATCTCAGGACAAGACCTCAGCTGTGCCTGCTGTGCTCGGACCCAGAGAGCTATCAGAGTTGACCTTCTCGGTGTGCTGCTGTGGTGAACAGTGGGGAATTTTCCTATTTTATGGGGCAAGGTATCTAACCATGGCAACTACACTCTCATCTTATTCTATTTAAATGTCTCCCCCAATTCTCGTTTTCCCAGGAACCCCGAAGCTCCCTTCTTGAGTCTCCCCAGAGTTCTGCAGGGTGAGCTAGCTTGTTTTTGTCTCCCACTGCTGGCTCAGGTGTCAGTTTTCCTCACAGTGATGAGTCAGTCACAGCCCGCCATCCCCTCCTCTTCCCTTTGTGTCTGTGCGCATGGCCTATTTTGGTTTCTTTACCATCCTTTGAGCAGCATTTATGAGGGAACTGAGAAAAGCACTGCTGTTCAATCTGCGTTTCTAGACTCTCTCTTTTTTATATCATTAAGCTTAAGTCATATTAGAGCCGAACCAAGAGAATCTCTAGATCAGTACATCTGGATCAGAACTGGATGCTCTTTCTAATCTGATCATGCTGACATATTGCCAAAGAAGAAATTAGAGAGGATGTTTTTCCATCCTTAATAATGTTAATCACAATAAGTTTACTATATGCAGGAGTATGTCACACACAATGCTTTCTGGGGGTTATTATACAAATTGATAGGATTCACAAGAGAATATGAAAACTGAATTTTCTTTTTTTCTTTTTATTTATTCTTCTCTCATATTTTATGTTCTTCCCTTCCCTCCCCAATCTCTCCTCCAGACTTTCTCTCCCTCCGCCACCTCCATCACAAGATCCGACCCACTTCACCTCCCTCAGAAAAGAGCAGGCCTTCTAAGGAAATCAACTAAGTACAGCATAACAAGCTAAATAAGACTGGGCACATATTCTCACATCAAGCCTGGACAAGGAGAGCCAGTATTAGAAAAAGCATCACAAAGACAAGCAAAAGAGTCAGAGACAGCTCCTGCTCCCACTGTCAGGAATCCCACAAGAACAGAGATACACAACCATAACATATGCAGAGGACCTAGATGAGACCCACAGAGGCTCCCTGATATCATGAACTCACTTGAGTCCCGGTCAGTTGATTTTGTGGACCATGATCTTGCGGTGTCCTTGATCCCTATGGGTCCTCCCATCCTTCTTCCCATTCTTCCCCGGGACTTCCTGAGCTTTACATAATGTTTGGCCGTGGGACTCTGCATCTGCTACCATCAGCTGCTGGAAGAGGTCTGTCTGGTCTCTTTGATGATGGTTATGCTAGGCTCTGGTCCAGCACATCCTGTAGGCAGGATAAATTGTAGGTAGGAGGGTTTGTGGTTGGGTTGGTGTTCCAATTCCTCCACCGGAGGCCTTACCTTGTTTTAGAGGATGGCTGATTTGGACACTGTGCTCCCCATTACTAGGAAACTTTGGGGGTGTTATCCCTTCTAGACTCCAGAGTTTTCCATCACACCAGGCTTCTCTACCTTGCTCCCGAACCGCCCCCCCATTCCAGTCATCTCTCCCACTATTCTCCCCTTCCATCCCCAGCCACCTGAAAGCCAACATCTTTTACTAGGTGAGGACATTGCTTCTCCCTGCTCCACTTGTAGCTTTCTTCCTATCTTGTCACCAATTACTCCATCAAAGTTGTGTTATTGATTACCAGAGAGAATTTGCCAGAAGCACAAACTGAAGGTGGCAGAAAAGCATTAGGTAGAGAATGGTGAGACCTAAGGAGACTTGAAGAACTGGAGCAAGGGTAACAGCCGATGCAAAGGGTCAGAGTGCTGAGGGCATTGCTATGCCAGGCCCATTGTCAGATGGCCTGGGCTCACTCCAGGCTCAAGATGTAAGACCTGTAGTTATCCTACATCTCAGGCCAGCCACTGCAAGGGGATATAGCTCAGCAGTTAAGAGCATATGCTGTTCTTTTAGGGAACCCAGGTTCAGTTCCCTGTACCCATCAGATGGCTCACAATCACCTGTACCTCTAACTGTAAGACCAGGACTCTGATGTCTCTGGTCTCTAAGAGCAACCACAATCATGTCCTCTGGGTAATGTGATGGTTAGTGCTAATTATTATCTTGGCAAAATCTGGAATCACTTGGGAGATGTGTTTCTGGATGTCTGCCAGGATTATCTTAATTAGTCAATTGTGTTGGAAGACATCATAACTGCCAGCAGGATACATCTTGATTGGGCACACTGGACTGTATAAAATGGAGAAAGCCCTCAGCATTTTATTCATGGTCCCTGCTTCCCAGCTGTCATTGTTGCCTGGCTTCTTCTTCTGCTTCTGTGACTTCCTCACTGTGGTGAACTGTACCCTCAAACTGTGAACCAAAATACACTTTTCCTTCCTTAGGTTATTTATGTTAGAGCATTTTTTCACAGGAACAATAAAGATGAGAAGCGTACATGGAGACTGGATTTATCCTGTCCTGTGTATATACTTCAGAAGTATATACGACTTGTCTCTTGGTGTTATCCATTCACCAAGATGATGGGCTGAAGTCAGGCAGATCTGCACCCTCATGTTTCAACTTCTGGGAAATGGGAGGACAGAGCTAGGAATTTTGTCTGACCTCCAAGAATTCTCCAGGAGGAGATGAGGCTGCTGTCAGGGAGAAGCTGTGTGTTGGACGCCTGCAGAGCCCTGACTCACAAGCACCCAGCCTCAGCTTTGACTTCAGCTTTGGCTTTGGCATCTGGGTATTAATCATGACAAGTTAAGCTGTGCCACGTTCACAAATAAATCCCCAGCTCCAGCAGCTGCATATATTCCAAGTTGATTTGACTTGGGGGAAGGCAGAGCTAGGGCAAAACCAGGTACAAACAGGATTTCATGTTCCAGGTCTGAAAGTGGCTCTCATTACTTCAACCTGTGGCCCTTTGGTAATGTCATTCATGCCGTTAGAGATCTCTGGGTCTGAAAGCCCCTGTGTGTGCAGAAGGAAAACAATATGACTAGGTGAGACCAGAAATATGTATGTTGTATGCCAGGAAGATTTTTCTAGGTGATCATGGCCATCAAAGAAGAGGACTCCACTCCCCAGACCCACTCTCTTAGAGCTCACCCCAGATCAGTTTCTCAGCACCTCCGGTCCTGTCTGGTATTGTCTTTGTTTGTTTGTTTGTTTGTTTGTTTTTATTTCCTTAGTCTTCCTTCACCCTACAAACTCTTAGTCTCTCTCCTTGCACCCTCCCAGGAGACTTCTGCAGCTCATTAAGTCTGGAGCATAGATCAAAGCTGCAGGAAGAGACAGTTTCCTTTCTTCAAGGGCATGAGGGCTCAGTCTTTGAAAACTCCCAGAGAGTGAGGAAATAATTACACACCAACCCCTTAAGTTGGCAAAGAAAGAAGAAAGAATAAAATATTTCATAACTCAAATGACTACCTATCCATGTTCTGCTGAAAATTTAATGTCATTATTCCTCATCCACATTGACGTCTAATAGACCAAGACCTCTACCATCTTCATATATACTGTTCCAAGTCTAGTGTTTCATTCTACAGAGGTAATGTGCTAAAATAGAAAACTGATCCAAGTGCTTCATCATTTATAAACCTGTAATCCAGGAGTCCTCACCCAGCATGATACCCATGCTTACCAATAACAGCATCCAAATTCAAATCCTCTAAAACCTATGACTGTATTTACACACATGCTGTGCAGATGTGATGAAGAATTTCCAGCTGGAAGGCCACCCTGGGTTATTGGGACAAGGTAATAATTACATATTCTTGGGTAAGCGGGAGGCTAAAAGTAGGAGATGTAATAATAGACATAGTGCTATGGTGAGGTGAGGAAGGGGCCATGGACTAAAGGAAAAGTTACTCCTTTAGAAGTACATTTAGACAATGAAATGTAGATATATACTTATTTTGTTCTCATTTTCCCAGAAATTACCTATTACTAAATTCAGAAGGGGAGGGGCTGGAAAGATGGCTGAGTAGTTAAGATCACTAGCTGTTCATCCAGAGGACCCGGGTTTAATTCTCGGCACTCACATGACAGATCACAGCTGTCTGTAATTCTCATTCTATGGGATTTTCCACCCTCATACAGGTATACATGAAAACAAAAACACCAATGCACATGAAAGTTTTAAAAAAATAAATAAAATCAAGGGGGAGTTTTAGTCAAGCAGATGTAAATTCTAATGAAAGTCTATAAAAAGTCAACAGTAATGTCTTTATGTTAGAGATTATTGACACTTTCTGCTGGCGGTGCTATAGTTTGGATCTTACATGTCCCTCTGTTGTCTGAAACTACTGGGGATACTTGAACAAAGTATCTCTATTGACCCCAGTCAAGAAAGTGATAACACACCGAAGCATGGATGACAGTAAAGTCCAACTTGGTGAACCAATGACTGATGGGGTTACTTACAGGAACAGAAATGTTTCAAAGACATCTGCATCTCCAAAACCAACCTCAATATGGTTGATAAGCTCATGAAATCTGGAAACTCTGATCTACCAGATAGCTTTACAGGTTGAAGAGTGTCCTTTCTAAATAGATCAGGTGGTCTGAGCCTCTTCCAAGGAATTCAGCTCATCTGAAATCTTGCAAACTTCTTCCAAGCAGTTTGCCTGGTCTCTGTTTCTATCAGGTGACATAGCTGATCAGAGCCGCTTCTAGTCAGCTTGAATCCTCACTGTGAATCTGGCCAGTTTCAGGGATTTCCTGACGCTTTTGAGTTGTTCACTTCCTGCCCTAATGAGCTTCCCTACAGGATGGGATGTTTCACCTCCTCTCAGCACATCCTGTTGTCTCTCCCTCCTCTTAACATCCTGTGTCTTAATGAGCTTCCCTCCAAGATGGAAGGAGAAACTGTTATACAATCCTCCCACCCACCGGCCTATGCTTTAAAGGCTTATTCTCTAAAGTGGTACTGTCAGGAGATAGTGGAAATTTGAAGACTTAAGAATGGAGCCTAGGTGGAGGCTTGCTGTTGAAAGGGATAGTGGCTTGGATGGGAACCTCTTTCCAGTTCCACCGCAAGCTGCTTCTCAGCTACGACATATATGCCCCACTGTGCATTCCTAGTTGGACCCTTCTGCATTATATGTGGTTCAGGAGATCAAACTCAGGTTTTCATGATAGCATGGCAAGCAATTTACTGGCTACACTGTTTCTGCATCCCTGGGTCTTTTTTTTTAAACGCTCAAAGCACATCTACTCACATTGTATAAAGTCTGCGACCCATATACAGGTAGGTATACAGAAGGTAAATTTCAATGCTGAGATAATAATTTCCCAGCATCACACTCCTCTTCTGGATAACATGGAATGTTTGACTATTTCAGAATCAAAATCTGCTGGTATTTTGTTGTGAATCTCTGGCCTCCTCTAGTTGGAGAACTGATAGTCAACTTTGCAGGGATTTCCACAGCTGCCATTGCTAGCTTCAAAATTAACAGGGAGGGGGGTGTTTATACTATGAAAATTAGTGAATTCTAAAAATCAGGGCCTGAAGAGATGGCTTGGAGGTTAAGAACACTTTCTGCTCTTAACCTGAGAATCAAAACCTGGGTTTGATTCTCAGCTCCTACATGATGTCTCACAAACATCTGTAACAGCAGTTTTAGGGGATTTGATGCCCTCCTTTGAGTTCCTTAGGCACTGCCTGTACGTGGTACACATAGATATGTGCAGGCAAAACATTCAAATACATGAAAATAGAATAAATAAATATTTTTAAAAAATTAAAATCTCATATATATAAACACATATACACTGAATTAGTATATCATGGCATACATGGGTATGAATATTGAACAAGCATACTCTGTAATTTAAAAAAAATGCCCATAGTTAAGACAAAGGCTTACCATTTGCTTTTATCAATAGGTTATCAAATCATTCTGTTACTTAAACTGATGAGTAAAACACTCATATACATAAGAAATAAAATAAATCTTTAAAAGGCCAATTAAAAATCATTTCTCATTCTTTCTCTCTCTTGATTCTTTTCCCTCTTCCTCCTTCTTCTCTTACTACCTCTGCCTCTCTTTACAAAGGGACAAAAGTCTACACTGTACATACTCTACCCCAGCTTCAAACACTCACAGTTCTTTATGGTGGACATGGCACAGAGCTGAGTATGGAGTCAACTGTTTCGTTTCTTCTACTTCTTTATTTTTTTTAATTTTCAATGAAATGTTCCTATACAAAATATTTACTCATATTCTTTCCCCTTCCCCAACTTCTCCCAGAGCCTCTCCACCTATGGTTGTCCCCCATCACCCTCTCTTGCTCGCATGCTCTGTCTCTCCAAGGAACTGCTACAGAGAGGTTTTTTGCCTATTCTAAGTTACTTGAGATTTGATAGAAAGTCATGATGTCTAGTCCCTGGAATGTGTAGTGCATATTTCATGAGACTTACATTTCCAATTGGATATATCTTTGTGGATTTTTCTTAAATCTTTCATTGGTTTTTAAGATACCAATATACAGAACTGACTCCCAAAATATCTAGGGGCTTTTGGTCCCTCCTTGAAGGCCCTCTACCTCCACCATCAACTTTACACCTGGAGGTGCCTGTCTCCAGATGAGTGTTATGCCAATGCTCATACCATAGGAAGTTATGAAGCAGTGGGTGTGTTCATGGATGGGTTCATGTGTCTTTCTCCCTGGAGGCAGAGCAAACTGGTATGTACAGAGTAGGAGATCTTACAGGGCTAGCTTGGCAGCTTCTGTGTTCTCTTGGGCTCTGGAGGATTTTTAGTGCGGAGATATTTCCTGGAAGCAGAAACCAAGAGCCCACCATTTATGTTGAGTTTTAGGGTTTCTTATGCTAGAACAGGGGCAACCTTGTCCCATGTGTGGCCAGCATAGTCTGTTTAATAGTTCTATGAACTCAGCAGTGGACAGGCTGTGGCATAGAGCCTCAGTTCTCTCTCTTCCCCTAGTTCTGTGACAACACTGCTTATGTTTCTTGACTCTGGTGGGAAGGGGCTAAAGAATCACTTCTCTCTCTCTCTCTCTCTCTCTCTCTCTCTCTCTCTCTCTCTCTCTCTCTCTCTCTCTCTCTCCCTCTCCCTTCCCTCTCCCTCCCCCTCTCTCCTTCTCTCCCTCTCTTCCTCCCTCTCTCCCTTCTTCCCTTCTTCCCTGTCTTTTCCTCCATCCCTTTCATCTCTTACTTCCAATAACAATCCATATTCTACATCAAATTAGATTCACAGCAATCGATCAAAGCCTTATGCATGATGCACACGAGACATGTAGACAGGCTGTGCACAGATATATAGTGAGATGAACAACATCGCATGCAAGTTTCAGAACTGAGGGCTTTTGAGTGAAGATCATCACGGAAATGACAAATGAATAAAGAATGTACATTTTTGGTTTGTTCCTTTGTTTTTGACAGCCTCAGAAAGCCCAAGTTGGCCTTTAAACTTTCTACATAAGCCAATTGGAACATCTCATCTCCCTGCCTCTAATCTCCAAGTTCCAGGGTTACAGGTATGTGCCATGATACTCCATGAGTCTGGGACATATTTATTTACAGGTGGGAAAAATACCATTTCTACTGTGTAATTACTTAGACACAAAAAGAGCAAATTAAAGGAATATTGAGTTGCTTTTTCTATTTTTGCACAAATCTTTGGAAACCATTTAGGGTGCTAAAACACTGCGTAGGTATGGAGTGCAGGAGAATGTGGCAGAGTCTTCACAGATGCCAACAGCATGTTCATTCAGAGCAGAGAGGGCAGAGTTTACTATGAACTTTTATGAGTTGCGCCTTTATATTTTATACATCATTTCTTATTCTAGTAACCGAATGAAGGCAGTCATCAAAGAGCTATGTCAAAGGGTATGCAGAAAAATACTTAGTAGTCATAAGACCAAAACTTGTACTCATCTAATGATCCTGAGTCATTCAAAGCCCTGTGGCCAGGAGTTGGCTCAGTAAAGAAAATGCCTCCTATGCAAGCCTGATGACCTAAGTTCAGAGCCCAAGCAGCCATGAAAAAGTCAGGCATGGCAGTGCACATCTGTAATCACAGAAGTGGGGTGGGAGGGTACATGAAAATCCTGGAACTTCCTGCTCCCCAGTCCAACCAAACTGGTTTAAGGAAGCCACCTTATCTCAGAAAGTATGCTGAAACATGATATAGGGAGATACTAAAGGTTGACTCCTAGTATCCATAGGTGTACACTCAGGTAAACACAACCCTTCTCAAGCACACACATGTTTCTATTACACAAGTGCAATCAAAACACAACACCCCAAACAGAAAACAAAAAACTAAGTCATATGCCCAAAGAATATTGAGTGAAAGATTTCATTTTATAACGTTTAATGCAAATAGAAATAAGAAATATACGGTGTGATCTCAGTTCTGTAAGTAAATCAATGTCTAGAGATTACACACATGCATTTATACAACCATAGACAAGAGATTATTTTTTTAAAGGTCAAAATATTAAAACCTTGTTGTAGCTAGGGTTGCAATCGCCATTTTTTTATTTAAAATGGTCTATTTTTCAACATTAATCATGTTTTTTTCAAGAACAAAAACATGAATGAAGTTAAAAACTATAAAAAGCTAGATCCTAAGGACATAAGTCTGGGGGAAATCCTGCATTGTGTGGCTAAGAACCTGGGGCCAATCCCCATCACCAAAAAAGTGAAAACTCCCCATCCAGTCTCAGGCAGCCAAGCACTTGGTACATTTCCACTGTGCTACTCCTTAGTGTTCTATGCTTTAAGGGAAAAAGGATGTAAAAAAAAGTCAGTAATGTCTACATTTTCTAACTTCTTCTATGTGGGATTCCTTATGAGTTCTTTTGAACTTGGATTTGTACACACACACACACACACACACACACACAACTCCAATATAGGTGGGGTCATCTGAGAACACTTTCTACATCCCAATTAGTCTTAAATAAAAAGATCATGTTCTGAAATGCTTGTGCCCTTGGGAGTCAGCTCCATGTCTGGCAAAGTCCTGTGCAGGGTTTAGCAGTGTCTCTGGAAGATCTCACCTTATCTCAGGCTGCTCTCCAGGAAACAAATGCTACAGATACAGTCAGGACATCAGCAAATGCTGCCCAGTTGTCTCCACCAGTGCCTGTCTCTGTGCAAATGTGACTTTTGCTTGGGACTTTATTTTTCTAAATATGAGGAAAGAAGATTCTTGGAGCAAATGTTTTTTAAAAACACAGTTGCCTGAGAAAAAGAAAAGGACAACAAAAAGTCCATATTGTTTGAAATATTTTTTTTCTTAAAAGCACCAGTCTATATTATAGATAGGTCAGCATACGGTCACCATGTCTGGTAGAAAACTTCCCACCAATTTCTTTATTCTTTGGAACTTGGAGATCCGAGGAGAAAGAGTTGGAACTGAGCCTCAACATTTCTGCTCCCAATTGTTGTATTCACAGAGAAACACACTTAGGTACATAACAGAAAGCAGAGACAGGCTAAGTTTGGTAAACATCTGTACTTTGCACTTCCTTTAAAGTAAACAGAAAGCCCTAGTGCTGCTGGAGGTTTGCCTCAGTGTGCTAAGGAAAACACCCACAAGGACCAGGGCAACGTGACAGGCCAGTGTTACTAACGGGGTCCCCAAGGAAATGCAGAACAGAGGCAGCAAGCTAAGTCCCAGGAAATTGGCTTCTCCACACACTTTAAAGTTACCTGACTCTTACTTAATCTTTGTCTAAACCCAGTGAGCACTGATTTTCTTTACTCCTGACCTACAGAGTCCTTCCATCTACCACTTTAATTCTCAAAATGCATAAAGGACCATGCAGTGTTGGGGCTAAAGGAGTCTTGAAACTGAAAATTACATCACACTTTTCCGAGTCCCCTGTAACATCAGGCTCCTTTTTATGGGAAATTCTCTGGAATTTTCACAGTCACTCCATGAGAACTCTTGCTACAGTGCCTTGATGATTTCCCCAGTGATGGTCAATGCAAGAATAATATCAAGGTATGTGTGATGTCTTAGTGGTTAACGATGACTGTGATGTGGCCATTGTGTGCCACAGTATAATGTCCGCATATGTAATTCAGGTGATCTGAGTGTGTGCTCAGGCACCTCGCTCGTCAGCTGCTGGACCAGGTAATGGATAGAAAAGCACTAGCTCCCAGAACTGTGTTCTCTGTTCACTGTTTTATCTCAGTGATCTACCTATTCGTACCTGAGTAGAAGCTCTTTGAAACCTCTTGGATTCCGTTCCCGATAGGTTATTTATGTCTAACTTCATCTTTTCATATTCGGATCACAGAGTGCTAACTAACCAAATAAAAAGGCATTTTCTGAAAGGTAGTAAACCTTGATGTAGTTAGGACAAGCTAGTTCTTTTTGAAAATAAAGATAGAGGTTTCTGGTGTCCCGTAGAGGTTTTCAAAAGCCTCCCTATGAAAGCTGAAAGTCTCCTGCCAACCTGTTTAAGCAGGGAGGCAGACAGTGGCCCACTCTTGGCTTCTGTGGATAGCGCCTGCCTGAGAGGAGACACTTCCCGCAGTTGTTTATCATTACAGTTACATTATGGCCCCTGGAGGCCCTCATCTGAGAGGTTCAAATATCCTTCTGTTCCCACGCCTCACTTTCCTGGCTAAGTTCCCCTATTTCCAGAGTGTGAACCTGATTCTGCCATAGACCCTGACATTCAATCTTACTTACAAAGCCTCCGGTCACATCTCTATAAAACACCAAGTCTATGATAAGAATTAAGCGATAAAGATATTTAAAACTATACCACAAGACTGTACAAGCGACCAACAAACCTATGAAAAGATGTTTGATGTTCCCAAACATATGAAATGACATTTGATCATCAGACAAATGAAAATGATAATCAGATATCACTCCATACCACCTACAAGGTCTAGAATTTCCTTGAAAACTGAAAAATAGCGAGTTTGGAGAGGATCTGGATAAGTTAAAGCCCTCCTACATTGGTAAAGATAAAGTCAATGGAAACTTTGCACTTGGTGGTTCAGTTATGTTAAATTGATTGTATCTGGTCCAGTGATTCTAGTTCTGAATGTACAGCCCAGAGAAGCAAAAACAGGAACTCAAGTGGAAAGTGCTGCACTAACGTTCAGAGAAACACTTTTCACAACAGCAAAAAACAAAGAGACAAAAAGCCAAAATAAACAACAAAATCCCCAGAAACAACCCAAGTGTCCACCACTGATGACCAGATACATGAATTGGAATACATCCATAAAGTGTAGTAGTATTATGCATCCATAAAGATAAACAAGGCATGGACATGCGCTCCATTGTGGATGGCCCTTACAAATTCTATTCTAAATGAAAGAAGCCAAGGCTAAAGAACATGTTGTGTGATTCAGTTCTATGTAGATAAAGTAATTCCTGGTACTAACGTGGAGGGAAGAATGGAGATTTAATGATGCTAATGCTCAGTATTACAGTGTTTATATTTTATCACAAGATACTCCGCCACATCATATGTTTTCAGCAACTATCAGTTCTTATTAATAAATGATTTGTGGCCTTTTTATATGCTCTCAGAATATCATTAAGCATTGGCTTGATACTGTCATTATCTAACTGATGGATACATCTGTCTCTCCAGCTAAACTACACACACCATTGGATCCCTACAAAGACCTTCCTTATATGTAGCCAGAACTGCCTATCAGGAGTAACTAGACAATGCCAGATACCTAGTCTATTCCAGGTCTTTCTTTAACTAATGAGCCTATTTTTTGTCTGATGTTCTACCATTTAAAAGTTCCTTTGCACCAGAACTTCAGGCTTATAAGTGTGCCAACAGAGCAATTTGAATCCACACTCTCTGCTTCTGTTGTCTCTGTCTCTCTGTCTCTGTTTCTCTCCCCCAGCCCATTCTTTCTCAGTGGATATGGCTTCACATAGCAGATTGTTGATGAGATAGTTGAAGGAATAGCTTAGGCTGCATCTGTGGACTCGAGTGAGTGGCCCTGACCCACTAGAGCAGCAGGAGAGAAATAAACTAGGCAAGGACATCTGAACAGGAAGTGAGAAAACTAGAGACCAGTTTCACCTTCCGGAGAATTTTACAACTGCCCAAAGCAGTTATGTTCACCTGAGGGAACAGGCACTCAGGGTGTGACGATCAGTGAAGAAATGAACGGTTGCTGGTGTCCTCTGTCAGCTCAGCAACTCTGCTCCCATGCCCCTAGCTCCTGCCACTGCAAGAACTAGCATAGTGCCGGCTCACCTATGGGCTCAGTATGCCCTATGGTTATGGCGTTCAGCATGCCCACAAGCCTGTCAGATACTGTCAGTCGTCGCTCACAATTTGCAAATAAAAGATAAGAAAGAAAGAACAAGAGATTAAACAATGTGGTCAAGCTGCCCAGATTGATGGACGACAGACATCCCAGCCTTGCAGATCCACCGTATAGCCATCGAAGCTTGTTCTAATGTCCCACATCTCTCTCAATGAACAGGCTGGGTAGAGGGGGCCAACGAGTCAGAGCTGGCAGCAGCATATAGTGAGCTGAGCTCCATGGTACCTTAGGGCCCACTGGCCATCCTCCTTTACGCCTCTCTGCCATGGCACCTCCTGCCCCAACGCAGCAGCCATAACTGACAGCTCATGAGGTCACAGGACTCTGGGAGGAGACTGTATCAAAGACTTACTTCAGTTTGGGTTCTTACTTTTCCTTAATGAAAAATAGTGTAAGTGGTACATTGAAATGAAAACATGTAAAATGTGTAGCCAGGAAGGCCCTTGCGGGGGCTGACTGAGATTCACCATCAGTGTCATAATTAGCATGTGTTAGAATGGCTGGCTACCTTCTTTCTCTCTCTTCCTCTTTTCTTTCTTTCAGTATATAATGATGGCTGCTCACAAATCTTAGTGACTGTGCTACGCTCTCTCTCTGCATTCTCCGGTGATTTCTACGGACAGCTTGATAAATAGTAACTTTAGATAATGAAGACTCCAGGTTTAATATTTCTTAGATACAGGGCCAAATACATTCAACTTGCTCCTTACAGCTTTTCTTTTTGTCATATCTTATACACGTTTGAAGCGATTTAAAGAAAAATAAAAAGTTTGATAGAAATACCTGTATATAGAATGGCATAGGACTAAATCACCTTGAGAGATCAGGATAAAAGTTTAACCTTTGACCTAAGTATATTGAGTAGTACATTGACCTAAGTATATTGAGTAGTACATTGACCTAAGTATATTGAGTAGTACATTGACCTAAGTATATTGAGTATGTACAAATTAACCTGCATGTGTATATGGAAGACACACATAATTAAGACTATTTCACATTCAGTTTTCATAAATTAAGACTATTTTACATCTAGTTTAATGTCTTCAATGGCTCAAAAATGTCTGTCTTACATCCAGAATCACAAATATGTCCTTGTTCTTTAGAATTTACATTCACAGTGGAGAAACTCTCAGACTCCAACTTTCCACCTAATCAATCACAAACATTCATTTCTTCCATACTGTGACACATACAGAGACACTAAGCAGGGCACAGATCAGAGTTGAAATCCCGGAGTACTGTAATCAAGGTTGGCGGCCCTGCTTCACTAGAAGGACAGAGTGACTGGCTGCAAGAGGAAACCTGACTGTGCACATGTGGTAATGTGTCACTCCAGACACCCAGCTGCCTCTGTTGCCTCTCACCCCTCACGCACATACAGACTCACATGCTGGCAAATGGCAGAAATAATGGAGCCAGATGGGTGAGCGGCCTGAGAGGAGTGTGGACCATATGATACAACTGGAGATTTTATTTGATGGAGATGTTAATTACTCTGTGTTGGGAAAAGCACTGTGTGTAGGGAGGAGACCTGTGATTTGCACTTAACTTGTATTTAGAAGATGCATGGGCTGTCAGGGGGCTGCGCTGGTTGGTAACTTTAGAATCTACATGTTCATCGAGGATTCCTGAGAAGATAATTAAAGGACTCTCCCTTTAGCACACAATGTTTGTATTGGGCAGCTAAGTAATGAAAAACAAAGCCACTTCTCAAAATCTGATTGCGAGCTTCTGTAGGAATCCACACAAAGCCGGTTAAATTTACATCTTTCTACTTCACAGCATGCTGGTGAGCTTTTGCACTTACAAAACAGTAACTTGTACTGACTCTGAAATGGACCTGCAATAAAAATGCAGATGAGGTTAGAGGAACGCCCCTCCCAGAGGATAAGGATGCCTGTCTCAAATGAGTTCTCACTAGTGCCTGCTCTCCTTCAGACTGCTGTGTGCTCTGCTGTACCAAGATGTCTTTTTTTTTTCCTTCACGGAAGCCACAGTTTCAGAGACAGGAGATGTTTCTGTGGGTAAAACCACTTGCTCTACAAGCATTAGCATCTAAGTGTGAATCACCTGAACCCAAGTAAAAGTCAGATGCCAAGAAATCTTAAGAGAGTGTTTCCCAAAGTTTGTGGACGAGACAAAGGGATTAAAGAATGTTTATTTTCCTAAAAGCAGAAGCTCAAAAAAAAAAAAAAAACCCAAACAAGCAAATAAACAAAAACCTTCATATTTCCTCAACAATAGAATCTCTGAACTTTTGACATTAGCTCCTGATTTAAAATTTAATATATATTTTCAGACCATACTCATTGATTTTCAACTCTCTGATTTTTATATCCCCTCTACCATGCCACTGTAGCTTTTTGCAGGGGAGGGGAGATAAAAGTGAGTGTTTTTCTACACCAGAACTATAGTGCCCAATATAGTAGCCATGGTAACAGCATATGGCTGTTTTAAGTTTCCTAGGATGAGTCAAAGTTTAATGATCTGTTTCTCTTTTCCACTGTCTGCATTCCAAAGGCCACCTGAGGCCAGAGGCTACTGCATGTGAAGGTCAAAACAGATGGAGCCTTAAACTCTGCAGATTTGGGGTTTGTTTTCACAAAACAGGAACTGTGGGCTGGAGTCTTCCACCTGCTGATTGCAGTGATTCTCTGGAATGCCTAAATAATCTTACACCTTTATTCTTTTGTTCCTGTTCAAATTTTCACCTCGGTTAATTATTGCTGGAAATAGCTATGGTAATTCACCACTATTCCCAGATGTTTCTGACAATTATAAATGTCTATAAATGTGCTATTATCTTTTCATAATATTTTATTCCTATTTAAGAATCTAGATCCCTCAAACCCTAAGTGCCTGCTTATGATGTGAAAGAAAGCCAGGAGTATTTCCTAGGAAAGCAAGCCTTGGCATATGTTTTGTTTGCCTACCTAAGTATTTATGTCTATTACGCAGACAGCATGTGGCATAGCTATGAATAAAGTCTCTGTCCTAAGTGCGTGCCTCCAAGGCAGTGTTTCCACTGGAGAATAATCAGAGACATGTGTTAGACATTTCAAAGAACATTAAATAAATAAATGAAATACTTTTCAACCAAGCAAAAGTAAATAAGCCCAAGACAAGCAGGATGCTCTTGGCATCCTAAATCAGTGCTCACTCACACCCTTGCTCCCTTCACAGAAAACACAGCGGCACACACGAGCTGTGCTGCAGGAACGTTTGTACAGGAAAGCATGCTATCTGGAAAAGGGATGATTTAAAGGAACCCCTGGACTGCTGTGCTTTGATTGTCTGTTCCACAGCATCTCTGTTCCTATCAGACCTTTGTGGGGTTTCTCTCTAAAGATACAAAAGAGAAATAAAACGCAAATCTATTTACAACTCTCAAATAACTGTTTTCGCGGTCTTCTCTCACGAACATCCACACATCCACACAGGCACACACATCTTGGAGAGGCTCACGGAGAGCGTTGCACCATCCTTTCAACCCTTCAGTATTTGGTCAGCATTTCTGCCTTCTTTTGCAGCTTCATGAGGACTACAAGGGAGACATTTCCCATCCTCCCCTGAACGCCCAGTGTCTCAGGATGCTCACTGAGCTTACTGTTAATTTTTAAAAATATCCAGTGTCTCCTGTGAGTAATATGACCCTTTCTCCTGTCTGCATGAACACAGAGATCTAATTGCAGTCTAGGGACAAATTTCCAAGTACATAGATATAAATCAAATGCTTAACCAACCCCTTCTTCCAAGAAATCTCATCAGCATCCAAGAAGAGGGTTAAAAAAAAAATCACACTTAGTTGAACAAATGATTTCCTACCTTTAATCCTTTTTGAGAATAAGAGCTGAAAACACGGCATTATTTCCACGAATGCTTTTGCTCCCGATATGGGGAGATTAGTCACTGTTGAAAATGGAAAGTTATCAAGGAGTTGAGAACATCTTAGAACAAAGAATATATTCTTCATGTGTATGATGTTACATATGTATGTGTTTGTGCATATGTGTATGAGGAGGGTAACATGCTTATGTATGTTCATAGATGCGTGTGGAGGCATCAGATATCTTCCTTTATTTCTCAACTGTCTCTTTGACTTTTAATTTTTATTTTATCATTGCTGTATATATGATGTGTGAAGGAGCACTGCATATATGCTGCAGTACATGTGTGGATGACATAGAACAATGTTTGGCAGTTTATTCTCTCCTGTTCTGGAATTAAACCTCGATAGCTGCTTTTCTATCGATGTGACAAAACACCATGGCCAAGGCAACTTATAAAAGAAAGCATTCAATCTGGCTGACAATTTCAGAGGGTCGGAGTCCATGTGGTGCAGCAAAGGCATCATGACTGTGGGCTGTGGGCTAATCGTTACATACCTTGATTTTTTTCTGCTTCCAAGGATACATGCTGTTTGTACAGAGCCATTTAGGCAAACAAAACACTGATACCTCTTAGCTTGAAAGGGATAGTGGGGAAGGCCTTCATGGCGTGCTCCCTGATGTGGTAGGGCTTCTGGTAACAGTGCCTACTCTTGTGTTGAGCTCTTCCACCTCCATTATGACAGGTGTGGCGAGGGGCAGGCTTGTCATCCCTCACAGACCAGCCATGGAAAGGATGACTTAGGGGAGTGAAGGGTAAATGTTGCAGAAACCCCTCCTTCCAGCCTGGCTGGTCGCCCTGGCACACAGGGTTTGGGGTGTGTGTGTGTGCATCCCTCTTGGATGTCCTCTCCTACCCCTCTTTCTCCTTTTCTTCTGGTCATGCTCTTCTCCCACTTCTGCACCTGAATCTTCATGGCAGGCTTGTTGTCTGTGGATGGTCCCAAAGGTAGGACGTTAGTAAAAATTTGGCTTAATATACATTTCATTTGAAAAGAAATCTTTTAAATGTGGTTCATTCCAGGGGTTGTGTTTTATAAAAAGATAAGGGAGAGAAAGAGTATGTTTGGTGGATGTGTAGTTAGGTGTGCCTGTGTAGTTAGGTGTGCGGGAAGGGGAAGGGGGTGCCCCTGAGGGCCCCATGCTGAGGCACCCCTTCCCCCAGGTTCCAGCCACAGGACAATGATGGTATAGAATAAAATAGAATTTATTCAGGGCACGGGGAGGGGAGTTGAGGGGATAGTAGAGAAAGGCAGAAAGAGAGAGAGAGAGAGAGAGAGAGAGAGAGAGAGGCAATTATGTGACAGCTGCACCCGCTTTCTATGACCCGTCAGTCTTACGGATATTTAACAGTCAAACTGGTTCCTACTATGCTGCTTAGCTAAAGGGACTAAAACGCACAACCACACACTACAATGTATCACACAACGAGGATGAAGATGGTTTCATTAAGGCAGGAAGTCTGAAAGCAGATTGCCTGGCTTCAGACCCTGGTCCTTTCTAAGTTATTTCAACCTTGGGCAAGTTATTTAGCGTCATCTGTGTGCCTTAGTGTCTCAGCTGTGGAGTTGGTAATCAGGTACCTGCTTCTAGTTCATGGGGCTTCTGTAAGAAGAAACTCTGATCAAGGCCATCAGTGTCCAGAGCTGGGTCAGCCATGGATCAGCAGGGCCAGGTAGGGCAGAGCTTGTTCCTCCAGGACTGGAGAGGTCTCCAGGCTTCATCCCTTTGCCCTCCCCTTCTCCACCCTGGATGGCAGACATTGCAAGGACTGAAACCCAACTTCAGTGGCACTGAAGCCACTGAACCAAGAGCTCTCCTTGAAGTGCAAATAACACTGGGCTGCTAATGATGAGGCCTAATTTAGTCACCCTTCCCTTCATCTCCTTGGCTGCTAGCTCTGTTCAGGGCAACTGACTAGTCATCCCCACCCTCCCTTCTCCCCTCCTCCTCTTTGTTCCTCACTTTCTTTCTTCCTCTTCCCTCCCCATTTCTTTCTCTATCATCTTCTTCCCCTTTCTTGTATCCTCCTCTTCCCTCTCTTCCTCCCATTTCCTTTTCTCCTCTTTTTATTCTTCACCCTCTTTTCTCCCCCTCCTCCCACTCGTTGCCCTCCCCCTCCTCCCCTCCTTGCCCTCCCCCTCCTCCCTCCCTTCTTCTCCCCCATCCCCAGCTATGCTGTGGTTTCAGGCTGCACTGTTCGTCATATAATGAGCTGTTGTTGCCTTGCTGTGAGTCAGCAATTGAACTGCTTTAATGTGTTCTTAATTTTACAATGCTTTGGAAGGCAGAGGGTAGCATTTGACAGATTTTCTCATCTAATGAAGGACCATCCATCCCACTGAATATCGGGCCGAAGACACTATGATTTTTAGTGGTTATAGCCCCATGTGTCAAGATTTCCTGAAAGTTTAATAAATATTAAGCTTGCAAAGACAAATTAGGCAAAGGTGAACAAAGCTATCATGAACAGACCGTAGTACCGACCCAGTAATCTAAAAATTAACCTTGAATTCTTTTTTAATTTTTCTTTTTCTTTTTTTTCAATAAAGTATTTTAAAGGCACCAATTTATAGGTTATTCATTATGTGATCAGCTTAGCTTAGGAATTTACAGGAGAATGAAGAGGAGACATAAGCTTCTAGTCTTTTGAGAAAAAACACAATTTCATGTCAGTAGATAACTAGTTAGCTCGACACAAATGGGCATAGATTTAAGAAGAGCTCAGAACTCACAGAGCAGAGCAGGGAGAGGGTCAGCAGGACCACAGGGATAGCAGAAGTTTGTAAAATTAGCCTGGAACTGGGTAAAGGATCGAGTCTGGTGAGAACGTTCAGAGGCTGAGGAAGGAAGGGA
This sequence comes from Apodemus sylvaticus, assembly GCF_947179515.1. Classification (NCBI taxonomy): domain Eukaryota; kingdom Metazoa; phylum Chordata; class Mammalia; order Rodentia; family Muridae; genus Apodemus; species Apodemus sylvaticus. The sequence continues at coordinate 41,656,132 of NC_067478.1, forward strand.
AGGAGGGGAGACTACAAATCCGCAGCGATGGTAAGTTCTAGGTGACACTCATGTGGTTTAGGGCCCCTGGTACCCAAGGACCTGTGCAAAGATAAGGGAGGAACCCAGCTCTGTACCTACATGGTTATTAGCTTTGTCTTAGGAAAACATCTCTTTTTTTTTCCTGGTTAGATTTTTTCCCATTAGTTTATTACTTTACATCCCTATAGCAGGCCCCTCTCCCCCAGTCCCCTAACCACACAGCACCTTCTCCCTCCCCTTCTCCTCTGAGAAAAGAACCCCTCCCCACCTGGTATCCACCCACCCTGTCATGTCAGGTCGCTGCAACACTAGGCACATCCTCTCCCACTGAGGCCAGACAAGAGAGCCCAGTTAGGAGAACAGCTCAGGAACTAAGTAAGATAAACAATTAATAAATGGGACCTCATGAAACTGAAAAGCTTCAGTAAGACAAACAATACTGTCAATAGGACAAAACAGCAGCTGACAGATTGGGAAAAGATCTTCACTAACCCTACATCTGTTGGCTAATGTCCAAAATGTCTTAAGAACTTAAGAAGTTAAGAAAACATCTTAACCGTAGCTGGCCATGGGACTGTTCTCTTTCCACATGAACTTCACCCTACTAGTGTGTAATATGTTAGTACAATGTTGACAGGTGGTGTGTTCGAAAAGCCTAATATTTCTTCTAGATTTTTTAATTTGTTAAAAAAAATCTTTAACATGATTGATGTTTTCTTTCTAAATAAACAGGTCTTGTTTGCCTAACTCCATTTATTCTTACTGTAACTGAATACCACAGGCCAGGGAGTTTATCAACAACAGAGGTTTGTTTGGCTCACAGTTTGGAAGCTGGGAACCCCAAGAGCATGGTGTTTACATCTAGGGAGGACCTTTCTGATACACTGCGGAACAGTGAAGGACATGGGGCGGTAAAGCAAGAGCGCCAAAGAGAACTCTTGTCTCTAGCAAAGCCACTGCCTCAATACTCACTAATAAATATACTTACTAGTGCATGAACTGATGAACCCAGGAGCAGGGCAGGAGCCTCAGGGCCATCTCCTCCTTGGAAGCATCCCACCCTCCCCACAACCTGCTGCATTCGGGACCATATTCTTAACAAATAGCATTTATGGATGCCTTGAAACCTTAGCATTTAAAAGCTGATTTAGTATTCTTGAGCAGCACACCGCCCAAAAGTAGGACACACTCTAACAAGTCCAGGTTTTACTGTTTGGTTTCATGAAGGCAGAAGAGGGGTTTGAAGGGAAATAATGACTACTGAATACTTATCCCCTAGATGTGACAAATTTATTTTGAGTATATCTTCATTATACTTGTGTAATGTGTCACTTTCCAGGGTCACCCATATGGTAAACAGAAGAGGTGGGTCTGATGAAGTTTGTCACATTTCAGAGCCTGGACCCTCTCTGTCATACCGTATGGACAGCTGGAAATGGGCTGCTGATGGGAACAAGGTGAGGACTGTAAGCTCACACTCCTTCAACAAAATGTGACACTGAAGGAGAGATTATTTGCAGAATATCTGATTTTTCTTTTGCTGATTTTACTTACCCATTATTCTCATGAGAACACATAGGTTTCTCAATGTATATCAAAGAGCGACAGTATTTGCCTGTAATCCAAAGATACTGAGTATTTTTGTCCACAAACCATATTGCAGTTTATTTTATATGTATATAACAAATGCAGCATTGTACTCATGAAAGCAAATGTATGAATTCCTACTAAGAAATCTCAAAGAAAAGGACAATTAAATGCCTTCATAAAGTCTTACAACCTATAACAAAACTAGAAATCTAGTTAAATATCTTTCATTAAAGCAAAGGTTTGGTCCATAGTCAAAATGGACGGTGCCAGTTTGGACTGCTGGCTTGTTTCCAGTTTTACTCTGCAGACATCTGTCAATTCTCTGTGTCAAGATGTCCATTGGCTGACTCCCATGTCCTTATGTAACAGGGAAAAAACAGCTCAGGCAAATGTGTGCTCCTTTGGGATGAGAGCTTCTGCCAAGCTTAGTACATTCTCCTCCAATAAATGCCTCTACCTCCGTAAAGACACCGTATGTATTTGTCAGCAGAGTATTTCACGAACATGGATGTGGTTTTATCCTTCTTGTGAAATGTCTAGGATTATATTTCATTGTTTGAGTAAGGTCAAAGGCCAGCGAGATTGCCTCACTGTGACATTTGTAAGCAGGATTTTATTTACAAAATCTGAATATACCTCAAGGCTAGGAAATAAATTGTGGTGGACAAGAACTTCATTGGAAGAAATTACTATCGGACTTAGAACAACTCTTTCCTGAAGTGGACTGCATAAGAATTTCTGGGTACCTAAGTTCTCTCCTAGTATTTCATAATTCCTCGGAGAGCCTACATATTATCCATTTTTAGAAGGCATGTGCCAAGTTAGGCTATTTTTGAAAGATTATCAAAATTATTCATTTCCACCAACATTTTTAGTAGACAGATAATAATTGAAGAACTCTGAGAAATGAGAACTAAATATAGTGTCTGTTTAAAGTTAATTAAATATAGAAACTTGTTCCGAGCGTCTTACATGGGAAATTCTTCAATTACACTTGGCTTGTTCCTTCATATAGTATTGCAGCCTAGCTTATTAAAGCTTCTGGAGTGGGTTGACATTGCATATTACTACGCTTGAACATTCTCTCCAAACTCATGTTAAAATTTAACTGCTCTCATAACAGTAATAAGAGAAAGAGGTTGAACCAAGACATCTGTATTCATTATTATTCTATTGCTGTGATGAAACACCATGACCAAGGCAACTTATAGAAGGGATTGCTTATTTGGGCTTATGGTTCCAGAAGAACAAGGGCTCTTCCTCATCCAGCAGGGAAATGTGGCAGTAAGCAAGCATGGTGGCAGGGACATCTGAAAGGTCACATCTGGAACCAAACACACCAAGAAGACAGCAAACTGGGAATGAGTCTTTGAATTCTCAAAGCCTACCCGGACCCCCAGTGATATACTTCTTCCACCATGGACATGCCTCCAAAATAACACTAACTGGGGACCAACTATTCAAATCTAAATACTATAGGGGGCATTTATCATTGATGCCACCACAGTATCCTATTTGGTTAGCTAGTGCTCCTCTCAGAAACCATAGGATTTAAAATGAAAATCCCAGTGCCAGGTAGGGGGTACTTCCCTATAAGTTATTGTTCAAGAAGATGTCAGAGGGCATCCAAACTAAACAGGGTATTGCTATTGCTCCTGGTTCCCACCAGAACTAGATGGTAAGACCATGTTGCTGAAGACACTATTCACTTTGGATACAGGACACAAAGAAATTAAGCTAGAACAGAGCTGGCAGCGTCCTTCCAGATAATTCTCTTTGGTAAAGTATTATGAATGTTGCTGGAGGAGAAAAGCCATCAACAGTCTTATCCAGCTGTGGACCTCACATGTTACAACACTGGCCAGTCTGGCAATATGCCCACTCATGTTATAGTGGCAGGGCCTTTATGGGGATAACCAAACACATCTCTATTGAATTTTTAGGTCTGCTCTATGAGTGAAAATATATACCTGGTAGTGTTAACCTTGACAAAAGCTTGTGGCTGGGAGGGCACAGGCTCTAAAGGGGGGAGCCACTTTTGGGATTTGGTAGATGGCATGTAATTAAACAACCTTCTAAGTATTTATTAACATTTGTCTGTATAGTCTATATTTACTCTCAGTCTTGATTGGAGAAGTTTGTTTCAGTGAACAATGGTTAAGTGAAGAGAATAAGTTGGCTGTTGGGTGCTTAGCCCTAGATAGAACATCAATGTAACCAATCAATAGGATGCAAAGACTCAAAGAGCTGGAAAATGTGGAAGAATGTCATGAAGTTCTATCTCTTGAATATGATGCGGTTATTGCAATCGTGGGCACACAAAGCAGCTGTGATATCTGCATAATATCTGCATGGACAAAAAGGAAATGATACAAAGTGGGAGCCAGATGGAAATAACAAGGGGTCACTGGAGTTGGAAGGGTATATGAGAGAGCAAATCTGATTTAAATATGTTGTATACTAAATGGAATTATCAAAAATTGTACAAGGGGGTAGAAATTGGAACTTTTATAGGTGATTAGCTATTGAGGGCTCTGTTGTAATGACTGGATTTTTAAGCCATTGTCAAGGGATTTGGCTTTGTTCTGGGGAGAGCAGGCTGCTGTAAGAACAAATGCAGTTGTTCATGTTTCCTCTGCTTATATAAAATGCCCTCTGCTGTGTTATGATGGCAAAAGGCCCTCACCAATCACAGCCTTTGATCTTGACCTTGTCAGGTTCCAGTACGATGAGATTTCTTTTACTGTTTCATTTGTGGTTTCCCACAACGACAGCAGCAAATGGGCTAAGCCACATGTCTTTAATTTTTTAAAACTCCATTTATGAGTTTACTCAGGGCATGATGCATGTCATGGCGTATGTGTGGAGGCCAAAGGACAACTGGAAGAGACTGTACTCTCCTTCTACCATGTGGGTCCCTCGCCTCAAACCCAGGTCATCAGGCTTCATGACAAACATGTTCAGTCTCCAAGCCCCTCAGATATGTATCTTGACTTCAATAACATTCAACAACACCAGAAATAAATACCTTATCAATTTTAGGTAAATATTATTTGAATATTGTAGTGACTTAATATATATACATAGGTACACACACACACACACACACACACACACATATTTATATGAGAAAACATTTCACTAAAACAATATACTTGGTTTGGTATGCATCCAAATAGTTTTAATAGTGTTTTATATATCATTTCTCAACTGTTTTCTCAAATTGAATTTTATTTAAATTTTGGTCACATGTTTTCAGAAACTATATGACTGAATCAGTTGTTAATATCAAGCCACTGATTAGAATTAGAGTTCATTTTATGAATTTAAAAAATGGATAGGTTTAGGTCTTGTGTTAGAAGTAAACACTAATAGTGTTATAAAAAAGAAGCATATGTTCAATGTGCAAGTTTCCCATCAAAGCAATCTCTTTGCAAGAAGGGTGTTCCACCCAGAATTACCAGGAAGTAGCACACTTGACTAAGATGGTCCTTTTCTTTTTTCCCCTAAGGCAAGCTGTAACTTGAATGCTCCTCATTGGCTAAGGTTCATCCTCACCATCTGTTCCCAACAGACTGACTGGCAAAAACAGAGGGACAGGGAAAAATTCAGAATTTGTCACATCTAGGTGCTTAGAATTCCAGTAGCTGATTAGAATTGGTTACACAAGCATATCTGACAAAAGGCTAACCAAAGGAGACTTTCAGGGAAGGCAGACCATGAGGAGAAGCAGGTGCATAGCCCCTTAAACCTATTCATAGGAAAAGGAATGGCCAACTCTCTTACACTTAAACACAAGTCACTAGATTCTACTGAGCTAAACAAAGAATTTTCACCTGAAGAACTTCGAATGGCTGAGAAGCACCTTAAAAAATGGTCGACACCATTAGTCATTAGGGAAATGCAAATCAAAACAACCCCGAGATTTCACCTTACACCTGTCAGAATGGCTATGATTAAAAACTTAGGAGACAGTAGCTGTTGGCGAGGATGTGGAGAAAGAGGAATACCCCTCCACTGCTGGTGGGAATGCAAGTTGGTACAACCACTCTGGAAATCAGTCTGGCTGTTCCTCAGAAAACTGGGCATAACACTTCCAGAAGACCCTGCTATACCACTTCTGGGCATATACCCAGAGGATTCCCCGGCATGCAATAAGGACACATGCTCCACTATGTTCATAGCAGCCCTATTTATAATAGCCAGAAGCTGGAAAGAACCCAGATGTCCCTCGATAGAGGAATGGATACAGAAAATGTGGTATATTTACACAATGGAATACTACTCAGCAATTAAAAACAATGAATTCATGAAATTCTTTGGCAAATGGTTGGATCTGGAAAATATCATCCTAAGTGAGGTAACCCAATCACAAAAGAACACACATGGAATACAGTCACTGATAAGTGGATATTAGCTCAGAAACTCTGAATACCCAAGACACAATTCACATATCAAATGACTCCCAAGAAGAAGGAAGGAGAGGTCGCGGATCCTGAAAAGGCTTGTTCCAGCATTGTAGAGGAGTACCAGGACAGAGAAGTAGGAGGGGGTTGATAGGAGAATGGGCGGAGGGAAGAGGGCTTAGGGAACTTATGGGGAGGGGGGAACTGGGAAAGGGAAAATCATTTGGAATGTAAACATAGAATATAGAAAATAAAAAATTATAATAAAAAAATTAAAAAAAAACAAGTCATTAGAATCTAGTCCTGGCATTTATGTGCTATCCAGCGCTCACCAGAGACTAATAACTATTATTTAAACCAAGGGCAGACTCTTGTCGCTACAGCTACTTGGTGGTCAAGGCCAGCTAAAGGGAAGTAGAAGCTAATGGAAACGTGAGTGGAATGTGAGTTCCTTCATAGCATAAATGATGTACCAAATGGCATTTAATTTTTCATCAATTATGCTCTTGAATACTGTACCCTAGAGGGGAGAGTGCAGTCTGCAGATGCAGTTAGACACAGGGATGCAGGCACTCCTCTGCAGGACTGAGGAACCTGCACGATGGACACTTGTAAATTGGATCAGCAGTCTCTGACTGGCCCAATAGTGTAGTCCAGAAACTTAGTGCCAGTTAGAGAATGGACTAAGTCTTTCACAAGGAAACTTCCACGTTATCAACTCTTACCTGAGCTTTGCCTCATTTAGCAGAAAACATTTTTTTCTGTGAGTCTTAAGAGTGGACAGGGAATTATTACTCAGAATCTGTATATATCTTAGTATGAATCTATACAAAAACTTGGGCACTTAAAACATACTTGTTATTCTACACATTTATATATTTACTAATGATGAAGAAAGGGTCACGAGCACAGTTCCCCATGCTCATTCCAAGTACATAGTAAGAATCCTTCCATAACCACTACATTCCCATGATCTAAGACAATGGAGCCATAGATAGGAATGCTCAAAGAATCTTATTTGGCTATCCTTATTTTCCTGAGTAAGTTAATAAACATCTGGTGCTCTTAGGGCTAAAAATGACATGATACAGATAGGACCTTAATATGAATATTAGAATGCTATTTTTGGTGGCTTTTCAGGAATTTTGATGACTAGTTTTTGTACTATGCAGAACCACAGATAGCATCAAGTCAGGGAACCAAACAATGAAGAAAGGTTTGGCTGCCCTCTAATTTTACAAATGAGAAATGGGAGGCCCAGACAGTTTGTTGGCTTGCTTGTCCAATCTCCCAACAACACAAAAGTCATATCCCTTAAATTATCTCCCTTACCAGATGTACAGCACTTTACATCCATGCTGGACACCCATCCCTGAGCATTAACAGAAGAATATGACTATTTCTTACAATATTGTGGTGTGGCCCCATAGGTAAGAGTTCTAGTGTAGCTGCTCAATTCAACATGACACAAATACATTTATAGGGCTGGGGAGGTGGCTCAGTGGGATAGTTTGGTAGGGGAAGCATTTGCTTAGCAAGCCTGAGGACTTGAGTTCAGAGCTACAGAATCCATATAAAGGCCAAATGTGGTGGTGAATTGCTGTAACCCCCCCTCCCCCCGTCCCAGCACTAGGGGTGAAGACAGGGCCATTCCTGAGGTTCATTGGTCAGCCAATCTAGTGAATCAGTAAGCTTCAGTCTCAGGTGAGAGACCATGCATGAACAAAAATAGTGAGATAGAAGTAACTCCATGTCAGTCTCTTCCCTCTACATAGGAGTACACACACACACACACACACACACAGAGAGAGAGAGAGAGAAATAGTTATATACAGCAGTCAGTAACTATAACATATGTAATAACCCAGAAGAATTACAACAGCAAGTACAATTTCAAATACACAAGCCAAACTCCATAAATGTTTGATGATAATGACGTTGGACATTTGTTTGAAACCCCGGCACACAGACGCATGGTTGTGTTGTATAATTTATTTCTCTCTTTCAAACACCAATGTAGGACCTCCTCTGGACTAACACAAGAGAAGTGATTATTAGAGGCAACAGAAGGAGTTGGCTCAGCCTCTTGTATAAATATGTGCTTCTTTTACTCAAAAAAATTTTCCGGCCGTTTTAAGATAGTGGATTTTTGATCAATTTTTGTTTCTGTAAGTCATGCTCCATCCTCCTAAAAATGATAGGAAAGAGTTGGGACCAAGACTATTTGTAATTCAAGTAGACCCCACTAGAGTGCACCATGTAACCCCAAAAGTTAATATAACAGGTCTTAAAAAAATCTCAAGAGGACACCATTAATCATAACCCCAGTGGTCAGGTAGCAACTTCTGAACATTAAGTAAAAGTGTGCATTGTAAAATAATGAGTTAGAATCTTCTTAAGAACAAAATCATATGATTTATATTTGCCAAACATATAACATTCTGCACCAGTAACTAGGGTCTATGGATTATTTTTGCTACATTTTTCAAAGGAAAAAAATCATTCAGAGAGGTCTGTCACATAATAAAGAAGCATAGACTGTGTGGCTGACTGGCATACTGTGAATTTATACTAAAGGCTTGTGGGATGTCAAATTACAAAATGCTGATGAAAAGAAAGGGTATGTATGGGGTCAGAGAGAAAACAAATCCCAACATCAGAAAGTCTGAATGTTAAGACGGGGGTCAAGGTCAGAAGAAGGAACATGCAACTCAAGTTTGGTTCTAGTTATAGATTACCTTAAATGAGAAGATGAATGCTCTGCTGGTCTCATGGGAAAGGGTGAGGAAAATGAGTAGTCCCACTGATCTGACAAGACAGGGATGGAGAGTAGGCTAGGACTCAGGAAGAACAGTAACAACCCTGAAATAGGATGTCACCCTTGAATAATACACAGGGTGTTGTGCCTTGCCCATCTCCTGCTAGTCAATTTGGGATCCATTAGTTCTGTGCCTTCCACCAACTTTCTTTATAGGCCAGTGTGTCCTAAGACCCTGTGTTTAGTCCTTAGGTATCTTGCTCTGCTCACTCTCCCCAGACCATTGGCTCTCAGCCTATGTGTCATGACCTTTTGGGGGTCAAATGACCCTTTCATAGGGCTTGCCTAAGATCATTAGAAAACACAAATATTTACATTACAATTCAAAACAGCAGCAAAACTACACTTATGAAGTAGCTATGAAAATCCTTCAATGGTTGGGGGTCACCACAACAGAGGAGCAGTATTCAAGGGCCGCAGCATTAGGAAGGTTGAGAAGCACTGCCCTGAGCTCTCACTTTTTTCTTTGTAGTCAAAGGATTGGGAAGCCTTTTCCTATCCTCATCTTCCTCCCCTGGTTCCTATTTCCACTGTGATGCTCTCATTTTAGGTTTCATTATCTGTGGCTCAAGTTAACAAAAGCTATTCAATTGACCTCTAGTTTCTCCCATTTTTTTCTCTTCCAATAAGTGCTTCACATTGCCACAATTTCTATCTGCCAAACAAAGAGACATGTCTTGTCACTTTAAAACTACAGACCTTCAAGGATACCTCATTATCCAGAGTAAAGACCATAATGCACAGGAGAACCTACTATCTTCCTTCTTCCCTGCTCAGTGACTTTCCCCACCAGCTCAGGGCTGGGATGGTGTTGGCTACTTTTCCTCTTTATTTGACAGACTCATTCATTTTTTTTTAATTTTTTTTAATTTATTGATATATTTATTTACATTTCAAATGATTTCCCCTTTTCTGGGCCCCCACTCCCCGAAAGTCCCATCAGTCCTCTTCCCTCCCCCTGTTTTCCCACGACTCATTCATTTTTTATGGACAGTTCAGATGTTACTTTCAATAAGTTACAGAAAGAAGGCTTTCCTGAGAAGAATGAGGACCTCCTTGGCCTTAGCTGGGTTCCTCTAGCAAGCATTGTATAGTTTTGATATAGCAGTTGTAAGAGTCTATTACAATGACTTGTCCATTTGACCTTCATATGGCCTGTACAACTTATAGACCTTGAGCTCTTCAGCAAGAACTATAGTGTCTCTTATTTTTACAGCACATATTTGTTTAGGGGAGGGTGAAGGGGAAGGAGGGAGGGAGAGAGAGGGGTGGAGAGAGAGAAAGGGAGAGAGGGAGAGAGATGAGGGAGGGAAGGAGGGAGAGAGAAGAAGAAGGAGGAAAAAGAGGAGGAGAAGGAGGAGGAGGAGGAAAGAGAGAGAGAACTGGAGGAGGAAGGGAGAAAGGAAGGAGGATCCAGAGACCATGTCTGAGCAGGGAGGAGATGACTTAGCTTTCAAAAGATGAGAAGGAGGATGTGATGAGTCCAACCAGAAAGGTTTTCACCCTACTCACCTCTGCCCCCAGTTATCCAAACCCTGGCCAGGAGAGAGTTCATGATCCCCAGGAAGAGAGAAAGAGAACATATCTCCTGAGCACCACTCCTCAGGAAGAGAGAAAGCGTGGCCAAGGCACCGGAGACTAAAGGATGTCACTACAGATGGTTTCCTGGTCACACTACTCTGCGAAGTATTGTCAATGATCATAAAAATAAAATGCTTCTGCAGTCACATGGCTCTAACAGCTGAATGGACCATATGTGTGAAAAGTTCCAGGGATTTGCAACAAGAACCGAAGAGCATAAAAATACAGGCCATTCAAGAAGACATACATGGTTGCACACCTGTGTATCCTCCAGCAAGCTTAAAATTAGCTCTTCTCCTTGAACGGCTGAGCCCCAGAACTCACATGCCCTGAAGCACTAGCAAAATATTAAATGTTTATGTTTATTTTTACTACAAGGGAGGTAGAGTTAGCCATGTATATTAGAAGAAATAAATAACTGTCTAAATTGTTTAATATGGTAAATCAGACCAAAGATTCTGAAGCTATTGACCCTGAACTTTTTTTTTGGTAAGGAAAATGTTTATTATCTGATAATTCAAGGATATCTCTCTAGAAGATGACAGAGACAGGAATCTACAGACTCTGGAAAACAAGAAGATTGTTAATAAATTTGGCTGAAGGGTTATACACAGCTGCCTGAGCTTCGTGGAAAAATGGCATTTCACAGGGGAAATAAAAATTTCCATGGTGAGATTAATATCTCAGGGTACATACAAGAAACAACTGAGGAGCTTTTTATGTGTGGGGACACATGCAAAATCCCTCACAGTGATCATTACAGAATGGGATAGGACAGATCAATCACAGGAAGCCTGTGGCATGCTGAGTCACAGACTCATTTACAGAACCCCCCACTGAATTGTATTACTAGAACAAAGCTTATGTGTCTTAGGAATACAACTACAATAGCAGTCTACTTTCCTGTGTATGTATATTCACATATATGTGGGCACATGTGTGTGTGTGTATGTGTACATATGTGCTCCCAGAAGCCAAAGGCTGACAAGTGTGTCTCTCTCCATGACTCTATCCTTTATGTATTGAGGTAGAAGTCTCTCATTGAGCTCAGAGCTTATATAGATTGAGTCAGCCTAGCTAGGTAGCTTGCCCATGGGATCTCCTCCTTTCTAAATGCTAGGATTACTGGTGGGTCACCATGATAGCCCAGATTCTATATGGGTGTTGAGGATCCAAACTCCAGTCCTCATGTTTACACAGCAGGTGCTTTATCCACTAAGCTATCTCACCAGAGTTCATAATAATGTAAGAGGCTGGCACAAACGCTCTAAGACAAGTTAGGAATTGCCAATCTTATTTAAGAAATAGAGCAGGAGCTGGAGAGATGGCTTAGTGGTGAAGAGTACTTGATACTCTTTCAGAAAACCTGGGTTTGGTTCTTAACACCCATGTGGTGGCTCACAACCATGTGTAACTCTGGTCCTGGATGATATAAAGTCCTTTATGATCTCTGTGGATACCAGGAATGCACACAATGCACATACATGCATATAGACAAAGCAGCCCCACACATAAAATACATAAATGAATATGAATGTTAAAGGGAAACCTCAAAATATATCACCTTCTCTTTCAAATCAGCACTTTTTCAATTTCTTTTGCTGTCTTACTAGGTTTTCCAGTGTCTCCAACAAAATTCTTCATTAGCTATTGGACTTAGTGTGACGCTATTTGAAATTTATGGATATATATATATATGTGTGTGTGTGTGTGTGTGTGTCAAATTTAGGTATAGATGCACTTTACATGCCCAAGGCTCTGGCTTGAACTTCAACACCACAAGATAAATTATTTTGGATGATTCAAAGTGACAAAATGTAAAAAATTAAAGATATGGCTGATCAATCTGTGAGGAAAAAATAGAAAAAAAGCAAAGAACTCCTTAAGAGTGAATATATCTCTATCTATGATTACCACAGCAGGAAAAGGGGCAACCTGCCAATAGTACATTCATTAGGCCTGTATAGTTTAATAGGTATAGATGAATCAGTAGACCGCTATGTGTAGATAGGTATAATGATCTTGTTCACAGTATATAGGATAAACAGACACACCAAAATCAGTTCAGGTTAACTATACTTATAAAGAAGTGGTATATTCATGAATTAGTCTTATTTTTTTGCTTATATGCATGTCCCTAAGATTCTATAATTATTCTATATTAAGTTAAATAAAAATGTCCACACCCAAGCATAGTTAAGGATGTCACAATTAATGACCTAGAAGCCTTCTGTAATTTTTGAGTGTGTGTGTGTGTGTGTGTGTGTGTGTGTGTGTGTGTGATGCAGCAGGCATTTTGCAATCAGAGCACTGCACTTGAGGTTCTTTCCTCACACTGCCCTGTCCCCACAGGGGCTCTCAGCCTGTCCACAGGAGCCTATGGACTGGCGTGTCCCTCCAGCATGAGTTGTCCACAGGAGCCTATGGACCGGCGTGTCCCTCCAGCATGAGTTGCTCTGCAAGTCTTGCTCTTTATCACTGCAGTTTCTCCGGACTCCCATTTTGCCCGTCTCCTTTCACTCTTCCCTTCAACCTTGACACCTCCACGATCCTGAAGGTCGGAGCACGTGTCTTCTGCTGGCTTGCTTGTCTTCCAGCTGGACACTTTAACCAAAGACCTTTCTGAAGATTTCTTGAGGAGGGTCTTGCATGAGGGTTGGAGCTACAGATTATAGCTCGTTTACATATTTGAAAAGCTGTGTTCATGGCTCAAGCACAGTGGGCCTGGAGTGGAAACACTTCAGCTTTTAGGAGTTCTCTCAGAGGCTGATAAAGATGGCATAGTGGTGGAAACCGAATGTGTGTGTAATACAGAAAGCTAGACAGGGTAAGAATGACCTTGGGCAGGGGTTGGGGGGGTCTATAAAATCAAGTCTTTAGTAACTTAGACTTTCAAAGAAAATGAAGTATGGGATCGGGGAGACTGCTCAGTGGGTAAGAGGACTTGGGCAAGGAGGGGGACATGAGTTTAGATTCCTGGAAACCATGAAGAAGCTGGGTGTGGCCACCTGCACCTGCACCTATAAGCCCAGTTCTGCAGGCATCAAAGACAGGGTGACGCTAGGGGCTTCCCTAGACAGACAACCTGTCTAGGGAACAATCACTAGGTTCACTGAGAGACTCTGCCTCAAGGCCATAAGAGAGAATGATATAGCCAGACACCCAGAGGGGAACAGGGGGATGCTGGGAAAGCTGGAGTGATGGAAGGAAATGAGCCAATCAGGAGATGGGGTAGCAAAGGCAGCGGTGACTATCGTCTGCGTAATATGCCAACACTGAATTTTCAGAATAAGCTTTGTGCTTCTTGTATTCCCTTTAGGCCATTCAGTTGGTTTCCCTCTGATCAGAGCTGATCTCAAAAGAAAACATCTCTTTCCTAAAGAAAGAAAATGTTGGATGATCATTTCAAGCAAAGAGGTGAAGAACCTCTGTTTCCCATTTGTAACTCACACAGGAAAACATAAGTTTCAAAAGCTAAAATGAGGGTTTAGAAAACAGAGGAATAAGCATGCAAGACTGAAGATCTGTGTTCCAGCCCCAGCCTCACATGGCGGCAGGAAAGAACAGACTCCAAAGAGTTTCTCCTGACGTCTCTGTGTGTCATGATATGCATGTATCTGCATTTGTGCACACACACACACACACACACACACACACACACACACACAGAGAGAGAGAGAGAGAGAGAGACAGAGACAGAGACAGAGACAGAGACAGAGACAGACAGACAGGCAGGCAGGCAGGCAGGCAAAGACAGAGACAGAGACACAGAGAGAATAAATTTACAAAGCTAAAGAAGTGAGGAAAACAGCAGGCAGCTGAAAGAATCAGAAGCAGATATTTGCACCCAACCAATGGAGCAATGGACAGAAGCAGCTGACCCTGCTGTTGGATTAGGGAAGGCTGAATGAAGCTGAGGGCGGTGACCCTGTAGGAGGACCAGCAGTCTCAATTAACCTGGACCCCCAGGATCTCTCAAACACTGGACCACCAACCAGGCAACATACACCAGCTGACATGAGGCCCCAACACACATATAATAGAGGATTGCCAGGACTGTGTTCATCCAGAGATGACGCACCTAACCCTCAAGAGACTGGAGGTCCCAGGGAGTTTAGAGGTTAGGTCAGGTGGGAGATAGGGACATCCACGTGGAGACAGGGAGAGGAGGGGAGATATGGTATGTGAAACAGTCGGAGGGTGGACAGGGATTAGCAGGATGGGGAATAAAATATGGAGTGTATAAAAATAATTAATAAAAATAGTTATAAAAAGGGAAAAAAGAAAAAAAGAAGTGAGGGGAATATTTTAAAGAAAGAAAGATGGATAATTGAAAAGTGATGGGAATTCTAGACTTTTATATTTAGCTTCTTAAAAAGTACAATGTGTTGATTAAGAACCTTGAAGAATTTTCCCATTATAAATTTGAATATTAACATCATACATGACAATTCATCACTAAAATTTCCTGTTGGTACATAATTTATATTAAGCTTTATTTACTGATTTATTAATTCAAATGAAGAAGGCATAGTATATCATAACTAAATACAGTAAATATTAATAGTCACAGGACCATTCTTTGAACACAGAATATTGTGAGATGCAGGGAAGATATTAAACTCTAAAATACACTGAGGGCGATCATAAATGTGCTAGTTGTGACTCTGAAGGAGAAGCTCAGAGACTGAGGAAGAAAAAAGAACCCCCTGTTGTCCTTATTTTGAAATTTAAACATGAGAATTACAAATGTGGGTATTTACCACATATTCAAATAATCTGTTTTATAAGTATAAACTGAACGTCAACTAAATGCTTAATAATAGTCACCCTCATGCCTCATCTCTCCAGTCTCCCTTCTAGATGCCAGTCTTGTCCCCAGCATACCTTCTATGAAGTTTTATATAAGTCACATCTGTCCTTTCATATGTTCTTAGCTTTGATATTTAGCACATTCCCCTAACCAGAGTCCTTGGGTCTCTCAAACATGAAAATATGATCAGGATTACCACAGGGACCTTATAGATATTCCTTGAGATTAAAGATGAGGAAGAACCTGGTACAGATGCTGGAACACACTGTAGGGTTTCACTTCGTGGCATACCTCAACTGCTACCAACTGCAACAGCCACCAGCCCTGAAGGTCAGTTATTTAGATTGAGCCCAACTGGGCCATTATGATGATTTGAGCAGGCTTGACTCATCTCTACTGGGGCTCCCCAAGCATCTGCAGATGTCCGCTGAGTCAGCTGGAGCTGGCCGACTATTGGGTATCTAAGTTCCTCTCTCCATTCCCCTTATCCTTCCAGGCTGCTTCTCACAGGGGGCCAGGGCCCGCCAGCAGCGAATGCAGCATGCCCAGTGTCTGAGCTTGTATGTAGGGAGCTTCTGCTACTTTGTGTTGATGAAAGCAAGTCACAAAGTCAGAGCAGATTTAACCATCTGAGGGGCAGAAGCATGAGGAATTTAGGGGTATTTTTAAGTTCACTATAGTCTTCAAACTGTCTCTCTTCCTCCTTATATTTTCCAATAAATCTTTATGGTTAATATGTTGCCTTAGATTGAAATGTTATTCATTTGTTCTCGTTTTCTGTAAAACCATAAGTATTTCTCCAGGACACACTGCTTGTTTGCTTTCCCTACATAGCTCCTTTCTTCCCCGGATTACAGTTACACAGCACTTCATTAGTTACAAAGTCCGTTCATCAAATAGATTGCTTTATGTAAGTCTCATAATCAGAGTTAGACAAAGAAAGAATTTTCATTTCCTTTTCGTGCCGAGGAAACAGACTCATAATGGTTTTTCTGGGTACTCTTGTCATGCAAACAGCCTCCAGAGCCAGCTGTTACATTTTTAGATATCCCGTGAGCCAGCTGTTAAATATAACCTTTAAAAAGGCAACCTTTGTACATCTCTTAGTAAATAAATTAAGAGTAAAAAAGCAAAAGTGGTATTTAAAACTCAGCACATCCTGATTATTGTACATTTTGCTGATTGAAGTTATTCCCATCTATCTTACCTCTGTGGCAGAGATGCTGTGGGATAGTGCACTCCCCTCTGTTGACTGCAGACTACTGTCTGGTTGCTTTCTTTTCTCCTTTGGCATCTCATCTCAGAGGTTCACTGTAGTTTAAGAGGCTCAGGTACTGGGGCAGGCCATGCACATTAACAAGAAAGGATTCTGTATCAGCTATTTCATGAGAAAAACAATGTCCCAGATGACTCTTCACAATGTATTCCACAACCTGGCAAAGAAATCAATACTTGGTAGTGCTTCCTACGGCTCGGCAAAGCCTCTCTTATCTTAACGTTAAAACAAGACTAAAGACTAGTCCATGGAATTTTGCTTAGTTTAAATGAAGCAATATAGTGTGTGTGTGTGTGTGTGTGTACACATTTATATAATTTTATATATATATATATATAATTTTATATATTGCTTTGTGTGTGTGTGTGTGTGTGTGTGTGTGTATGCCAAGGATCTTTAGCACAGCACCTTCACTAACTTTTAGGCAGCAGCAGAAGGAACAGAAAAGGGCGACAGATACTTTACTTGCCTTTCCCAGTCACACAACAGTCCTCTGGCGTTTTCCAGTGATTGATGGAGAGACGGCAGTGTAGCCCAATCAAGGTCCATGAAGGAGGGCAGGCTTTTTAGACAGCAGCAGGTGACCTTTGCCATTCTCACTCTTGGCGCTAAGAGATGAGGCAGTTGCAAGGCGAGAACCAATGAAGTCGAAAGCTGGCATGCTAAACATGGCATCATGGGGGAGAAGGAAATCGCTCAGATCCTTGAAGACATAACTGAGTTGCCAAGTGTCCTGTACTGCTAACTTCTGGACTTGTGCATGTACAAGACCTGTTTGCTACCTAAGCATCATCAAATGTTCTAACGTTTTCACAAAATTTATTCTTAACTAATAAAAAATTAGAGATGGGGGGGCTCGGAGAGAAGGAATGTAAAGAGGAAGAAAGGTGGGGGAGTGTCGTGTAGTAAAATCTGTGAAGCTATTTAGCTTAACAATGAATAACTTGTGTGTGTGTGTGTGTGTATGTGTGTGTGTTTGTGTGTACATCTAGAAGCCAGAGGCCCATGTCAGCAAGTCCCAGGGATCCTCCTGCTTCTGTTTCCCATGTTCTGGGGTGGCAGCCATGCCCAATTTCTATTTGCATGCTAGAGATCTGAACTCAGGTAATCGTTCTTGCATGGCAAATATCTAACCCCTGAGCTATCTCCACCATCCCAGTGATAAATACAAAAGTATGTATTTCCTCATCAATTGTTGGTTACAAGACTGAAGCTCATAAATGATAGAACAGCAAATAAAAGGTTCTATAAATGAAGACATTTCCTATGGAGAAAAAAAATCAATTTTATTTCCTAACCATGAAGATACTCAAAGATGACAATACCAGAGGAAACTTAATGTGAAGAACAGTGACCTAAGAATAGAATGAACCGCATAGCTGTCATAGAAAGAACTTGTATAAATATAAAGCATGCTTCCCATACATAGGGATCTATATATCTTAGCAATATTTATAAGCAGTCTAACGGGTTTATTCTAATGGAGAATTGCCTGCATACAGGAAATGTGGCTAAATTCTTTCTAACATTATTTATTCAAAGAACTTGGGCAGTCATGACTTCCTCTAGAACACTCATCTTCTGCTTACTATAATTTTTTTTTTTTTTTTTGCTTTGTGGGGCATCATATTTAGTGACTATGAAAAGCTTGGTCCTTTCTTGAGGCAGTACTGTTTACAGTACTCAAGCTACTGTGACAGAGAACTGCAGGCTTGTCTTTCTCCCAGTTCTGGACCGTGGGAAGTCAAGGCCCCAACAGATTCAGTGTCTGGTGAAAGCCCACTTTCTTGTATATGACAACACCTCTTGTCTGTGTTCTCAAATGGTGGAAGCGCTTAGGGGTCTGTGTGAAGCACCTCTTGGAGGTCCTACCCAAGCCCATAAGGGCTCTGCCCTTGTGACTCAATAGCACCAAAAGTCTCACTTCCTATGGTCATTACCTTCTCATGGTACAGATATTTAGAACACAGCATTTGGAACATAGCAAGTGTCCTAATGCATAGTTCATGAAAATGAAATTCTTTCTTTAAAAAAAAAAACAAACTTTTTTTTCCTACAGAATAAAATTAAAGTGTCTGGAAGGTATACCTAATGGGAAAGGGTGGGAAGAGTGCAGTTCAGGTATCTGATGTTTTCAAAAATGCATGGTCCTCGGCAGCTCAGAAACTTCTAAAGGCTTAAAATATGAGGAGACAGCTCTGTAAATCCTGCTTTGGTTCGCCAGCCCAACTTGGATTGTCTCTTTTGGCCTTGGCCTGGCTCAAATATCCTTCAACGTTACACCAGCCCTTCCATTATTGTCCTTTTTGGAGATTTTGAGTCTTTCTTTCCTTTCTTTCTTCCTGCTGTTCTTTCTTTCTCTCTCTTCTTTCCTTCTTTTCTTTCTTTTTCTTTCTTTCTCCCCATCCCTTCCCTCTTTTTCCTCCTCCTCCTTTTGTCTTGACAATCAGAACAGTTCCTCACTCCTACCTCCTCTAGTCAAAATTCTGCCTTGCTGAGGCCTGGGGATGGAATTTCTATAATATTCACTATCACCATCTTAATAATTTATGCAAGCATTTACTGGGCATTAGCTCATCTACCTCCATTGTCATGATCCACTTTTCAAAATCTGGCTGGTTCAGAACCATAGTGTTTTTACTTCTGCCATCTGAACTCTTTCCCCATGAGCTTGAATGTTAAGAGACCCTGTGACCAAGAACCCTGAGTACAGTTTCTAAGAACTTAGAATCTACAAAACATCTGAAGAAGCTGAAGGTTTTCAATTATGGCCTCAAATACAATGTGTATGCACATGAGCCAGCAGGGCCTCTGAACAGCATTTGTTTTATGAGTCCCAGATTATGAAGCGCTTTCCTTGATAGAGGAATTACAAAGGCCAGCTTGGTTCTTCTCTCTGCCACCTGCTAATACTGCACCATCTGCCCTAGGCCTTGCCATATTGCTCTTGTACTGATCTTGCTCTGAACTTGACTTGAGAAAAAAAGATCACTCAAAACTCTTTGAAAATGTTGTTCAGCATGTCTATGGGACTTAGCACATCCTACACGTGAGCCTTCCCATTGCATTCCTCTAGGCGAATGCCATTCTTCAGTATTAATCCTTGATGTTTTTAGTTCCTCTTTTTATTATGCGTGTGCTTCCTTGTAAATTATCTGTCAATTTACACAACTTAATATGACTGGATGTTTTATGACTTAATATGACTGGTTGAATTCCTGGCAAACCCATAGAATCAGGGCAGGTGATAAAATAATAAGAGTGAGGTGTGCAGTGAAGTGTTGAAATGAAGAAAGAAAATGGTCTGTGAGACAGGGAGGGGATGTAAAATCCTGGTCCAGTACCTCAGTGTTAGTCTTAGGTGAGTTATCCCTAGTCTTCTCATTTATAAAATGGTAATTCCTACCTTGTAGAATGATCATGAAACCAGACAGTGTGTGTGTGTGAGTGTGTGTGTGAGTGTGTGTGTGTGAGTGTGTGTGCACCCTGTGTATGTATAATCTAATCTGGGAAAAGATTTTGGATACAGTAGCCAAAGAATAGACTAAAACATACTCTATATCTTATCTAAAAATTCACTAGCTTTCCCATATTTTTTTAAAACAAAATCTGTTGTAACTCAGTACTCTGCTCAAAATGATATGCCTGACTTATTTCTCACCAACTTATCCATATGTTCTTCAATCCAATATTCCACAGGGTCACCATATTTACTCTTGAACTTTGTACCACTGACTGTTAGTGTATCATTTCATCTAAGTTGACTATACAAAAAGATTTTGGGAGGATTGTGTTTATTGATGCTTTACTCTTGTCCGATTTCACTTCATGGACAAGAGTCCTATATGGGAAAATGCAGTCCTAACTTTGACTTGAAGTTCTCTCAACTTCTTTACTAAAATCCCAACACACAAACTAAGCAATCATTGTGCTTAGAGACTTGTGCATTGTACCTTTGACACTACTGGATTTCGGGTCACAAAACAGGGTCTTCCTGTCTCCTTTATAAAGAGGTTAGTTTTCAGAAGACAAAACCATCAGCTTTTGCCTACTAATCAGTCACCTGTGATATAAGCATCTCTACTTCACCACTAAGCTGTCCTGCAAAGAGAAGCTACTGCCCCCAGTGGTGGGTGTGGCAATCATGGGCCCTGTTCACATACTCTCTCCTCTGACTTGTACCAGGAGCCATCCTGGCTCTGATCAGTTGACTTTGACCTCATTTTTTACCTCAAGACTTTCCAGTTTCTGGATCTCACCTCTATTTCCCAGTGAGAACTCTGGTTTGCATTTATACAGAGAGTAAAGCAAGAGTTTCTCAGTAGTAAATCCCATGCTGTTTGGGTACTCTTCAGTGGTAAAACCCTCATGAGTCAGCTAATGTGTGACAAACACTCTGACTTGAGACCCAGTTCCTAAGTTTGTTCTCCCAAGAGCTGGCCTTTTCTGGGACACTTACAGGTATAGTTACTGTGATGGTCCCACTTGCTATCCAGTCACATCCATCTCTTAGGACAATGTAACACTTAAGAACAAACTGATGTTGATTTTTCTCTAGTCCTCTGTGTACTTGAATGATCCCACTGCCCTCCAGCCTCCTCTCTTACTCCATGGCCTATTCAACACTAAAGTCTATGCCTCTGTTTTTCAACAGCTACCTCAATTATACTCTCAGGCCCAGGATGCACCTTTGGAAGCTCTGACTCACCCACGTCTTATGGTATGGCTCCACTTTTACAACAAAAACCCACTTTTCTGTGCACGCTCACAATGAGGACTTTCATCCAAAGTTAACCTTTATCACTTGGCTATATTTGAGCACCAGTTATTGCTGGTCCAATCGACTGTATTAGCTCTAGTATTACAACCTTTAGAGCCCAAGCATACTGCCTGAGACATCTCTGGAACCCCTGATCATTCACTTTTCCTTCCCATCCTGAGAGTTTCTCTCTTCATCTTACTTTAGGTTACTACTCAGTCACTGAATGTAACAAGTCAAGTTTGTGTGTTGTGATGCATGCTAATATTAAGAAAATTATTTAATCTTTCGCCTAAACTAGGAAGATTTTAAAGTAAAATATAGTTCTATTTATAACTCTACCAGAGCTATAGCCACCAACATGAACTCCCCAGACAAGTAAGGTGATGCTAGCCATATCAAAAATGAAAAACACTCTATATTTGACAAGTCCTGTGCATTAATTTATAAAGTTCATGTATCTTCCACAAACTTCAATACCAAAAGGTCTTGCACCAGTGAAACAGATCAGTTGGTGTAGTGTTCGTCTAGATTCCTGTTCATTAGACTAAACTAATATGTACTATAAAAAATAAGAGATACTATAGTTCTTGCTGAAGAGCTCAAGGTCTATAAGCTGTACAGCCATATGAAGGTCAACTGGACAAGTCATTGTAATAGACTCTTACAACTGCTATATCAAAACTATACAATGCTTTCTAGAGGAATCCAGCTAAGGCCAAGGAGGTCCTCATTCTCAGGAAAGCTGTCTTTCTGTAACTTATTGAAAGTAACATCTGAACTGTCTATAAAAAAAATGAATAAGTCTGTCAAGTAAAGAGGAAAAGTAGCCTATACCATTCCATCCCTGAGGTGGTGGAGAAGGTCACTGAGCAAGGAAGAAGGAAGATAATAGGTTCTCCTGTGCATCATGGTCTTTACTCTGGATAATGAGGTGTCCTTGAAGGTCTGTAGTTTTAAAGTGACAAGACATGTCTCTTTGTTTGGCAGATAGAAATTGTAGCAATGTGAAGCACTTATTGGCAGAGGAAAAAAACGGGAGAAACTAGAGGTCAATTGAATAGCTTTTGTTAACTTGAGCCACAGATAATGAAACCTAAAATGAGAGCATCACAGTGGAAATAGGAACCAGGGGAGGAGGGTGAGGATGGGAAAAGGCTTCCCAATCCATTGGCTACAAAGAAAAAAGTGAGAGCTCAGGGCAGTGCTTCTCAACCTTCCTAATGCTGCAGCCCTTGAATACCGCTCCTCTGTTGTGGTGACCCCCAACCATTGGAGGATTTTCATTGCTACTTCATAAGTGTAGTTTTGCTGCTGTTTTGAATTGTAATGTAAATATCTGTCTTAAGCAACCCCTGTGAAAGGGTCCTTTGACCCTTGAAAAATGTCATGACCCACAGGCTGAGAACAGAGCAAGATACCTAAGGACTAAACACAGGGTCTTAGGACACACTGGCTTATAAAGAAAGTTGGTGGAAGGCACAGAACTGATGGACCCCAAATTGACTAACAGGGGATGGACAAGTGACAACACCCTGTGTATTCTTCAAATAACCTCACTCAGGTATGTTGTGTGACCCTAAGATCTGTGAAAAAAAATAGCTTAGTATTCTAGGCTTCAAAAAGTATTGTCTCCACTAGAGTCAAGTATAAAAGCTTATTTCCCAGGGAAATAAGTAAATGTGTAAAAACTGCAGTGTGGAGTTAAGCTGTTATAATGTTTAAGTGCCCACTTGCCTTATAAGACGCTGGGCTAAGGGGTATCGTCTTGATTTTCCAGAATGTGTGTAAAGGACCCCTTATCCTGGCTCTGCACTGTAGTTTATTAGGAAAAAACCCTTCTTTTGCTTTTTGGTGACAATATTCTGACCTGCTCTACGGATTATCTCAAGTCCATGCATGTTACATCAGGTCTGGGAATCCTTGGCATGTGCTCATGTGCTGCTGCCCAGGTAAGGAGAGATGGGGTCATTCCACAGCAAGCATTGTGGTAAAGCAGCTAAGAGGACAATAAAAGCCAAAACATTTTACAATGTGTTATCACAGCTGGTGACTATCCAACAGAGCTATCACTTAACACATAGCCTCTTACAACTTCCAAACTTAAACTTTAAAGACATGAGTTCGAGTCCAGCTTGGTTACATTAAAAGTGCTAGGCCAGATAGAGTTAGTTAGACCCTATTTCCAGAAACAGCCTGTTAGGGACATTCCTACTCACAGGGAGCAGGCCAGTTCTTCCTGCTCATTACAATCAGTCTGCCATTTTTAAATAGGTCAGGATCTACAACAGAGGACTACAAAGGGGGCCTTGGTAGATTCAATAAGGTGCTGCCATTTCTGTTGTTACCAGAAAGAAGTAAAATGCCTGTTGGTGAACATATCAGGGATTACCTACAATGTGTCTGTAAAAAAAATTGCCTGTGTTTGCATCATGACCCAGCTACTGAGCAGACATGTGGCCGTGAACAAGTTACTGCCCACCACTGTCATTAGAAGTTGTGAGTGTGTAAAACAATGATGTCCATCCCCCTCCCCGACCTCCAACCCTTGCAAGACTATTAAATGAAATAGCATCTATAAAGTGCTTTATAGGAGTGCCTAGGCCACACTGTTCAATGAATATTCAACATTATTGCTGCCAAAGACAACCAACATGGGAGCAGACATTTGGTATGTGTAGCGACATATCTCATCTCAAGAGCATACTCTTCTATTGAATTTAGACCCCAGCCCAAAGGGACCCTAAACCTAGTGCCAAAGCAGCTAATGTCATTGATTCAGGTGACACCGACAGCAGCACCTGAATGGACATAGCAATAGTGCAGGATTAAAAGCATCTGCTAACCACACAGTAGGAAAACAGCACGTGCAGGCATTGCTGTTGGTGTTTATGTGGGAGCTGAGTTACCTGTCAGAAATGGCTCTGTGCTGGCAGAGTCTGACATGTAAAACTCCCCTTTCACTGGGAGCTTCGCGCTATGTGTTTAAACTTTGACAGAAATCTTGTGAAATACCTCCCCTGAACGAGGCTGCTGCTGACATTACACAATGTTCTGTCAGTCAAAGGATTCCTTGAACCCTACATACCACATCTTGCTTCCTTGTCCGGAGCCTATTTTAAATCAGATGTGGAAACGCTCAGCAGGACTTGTGCATAGGATCTTAAACAAGACGGGCCTCATGGGAATTAAGCTGTGTACATCGCAGAATGTTTTAGATTCACTGATTGGTTAAATATCTTCAGCAGCCAAAACTGCTAAGAATCTATAGTAGGCTGGGCCTCAGTGATAGAGGAGGGTGCTCAGTGGCTTTTCTCTTTAGGAGGAGCATAGTTTTAATTGATAGAAAAAAGCTATAGGCAAATAATTATAATGTAACATGGTGATGGACCGATTTTCAAAGTGATACATAGAAGAGACTAAGAATAAATTGTGCCAGTGACTGTGCTCACTCAACAGCTCTGAATAGGAAATTGCCTTGAGTCTTCCATGTTACCCTCTTATTATGCAAGGATAAATCCCTCCCATAGAAATCATCTCCCTTTCCAAAGCACAAGCATGCCTTTCTGGTTTGGTTTGCTGGATCCTGAGATTCTGCACCTGATTCAGGTATAAGTGCTCTGTTAAGGCATCACTCTAGCCATCATCACTGATAAGAAACTGCTGCACATGCAGAAGAAGAGACGGTCTGTGTTAAGAATAGCCAATCAATATACAATTTCTGCCATCTAATGGCTTTGCAATGCGATCTGCATGCCTCGTACAAATCTTTTACATTTAAGTATAAAGAATAAAAGTTATAGGAATAAACAAATGTTCTAGGATAATAAGAAACAGTGTGTCTTGATGCTTCATTGCAACTGACAAGAGAAAAGCCATACCTCAGCACCGAATTTTCAAGGCATAGTGTTACACTCTTGAAATGCCAGTATTAACTTGAATGGAAGCAAGGGATGCAGAGAGAAAAAATCAATACATTTCTTTCTTAAGCTATTCCCTTGGCCAAGAGAGAGAGGGAGGGAAGGAGAGAGAGAAAGAGAGACTTTTATTTGAGGAGTTGGGGGAAGTCAAATCAGAATGACTTTTATGAAGTGGAAGGAATATCAGGCAAGAACTTTGGAATGCTTTAATGAAACTGTGCAGAGAAATCAAAAAAGATTATAACAAAAAGTCTTCTCTCCAGAAAACCGAACAACCCTATTAAAAAATGGGGTACAGAGTTAAACAAAGAATTCTCACCTGAAGAACTTCGGATGGCGGAGAAGCATCTTAAAAAATGCTCAACTTCATTAGTCATTAGGGAAATGCAAATCAAAACAACCCTAAGATTTCATCTTACACCAGTCAGAATGGCTAAGATTAAAAATTCAGGAGACAGCAGGTGTTGGAGAGGGTGTGGAGAAAGAGGAACACTCCTCCACTGCTGGTGGGGTTGCAAATTGGTACAACCACTCTGGAAATCAGTCTGGCGGTTCCTCCGAAAACTGGGCACCTCACTTCCAGAAGATCCTGCTATACCACTCCTGGGCATATACCCAGAGGATTCCCCGCCATGTAATAAGGATACATGCTCTACTATGTTCATAGCAGCCCTATTTATAATTGCCAGATGCTGGAAAGAACCCAGGTATCCCTCAACAGAAGAGTGGATGCAAAAAATGTGGTATATCTACACAATGGAGTACTATTCAGCCATTAGAAACAATGAATTCATGAAATTCTTAGGCAAATGGATGGAGCTAGAGAACATCATACTAAGTGAGGTAACCCAGACTCAAAAGGTGAATCATGGTATGCACTCACTAATAAGTGGTTATTAACCTAGAAAACTGGAATACCCAAAACATAATCCACACATCAAATGAGATACAAGAAGAAAGCAGGAGTGGTCCCTGGTTCTGGAAAGACTCAGTGAAACAGTATTTGGCAAAACCAGAACGGGGAACTGGGAAGGGGTGGGAGGGAGGACAGGGGAAGAGAAGGGGGCTTATGGGACTTTCGGGGAGTGGGGGGGCTAGAAAAGGGGAAATCATTTGAAATGTAAATAAATTATATCGAATAAAAAATATAATAAATAAATAAATAAATAATAATACAAAACAATGCCATGAGGGGCCCTTAATGGACAGTGCAAGCTTCTAATCCCAGCACAGATGGGGTCATTGGGCCCAAACCAGCTTGCACTACAAGGCCAGACTGTCTCTCTCAAAGGAAAAACCAAAAATAAAACAAGAAAGTGGGAGTCAATCAATGAAGGGAATGAAGCAGAAGAATCAAGGAGATGCCGTCTTTCTTTGAACCGAATGAGCAGTTTTCTCACGGAAGGGACAGCTTGACCAGTCCACACAAGAGCAGCCACTTATTACCTGTTCGACTCTGTTAAAGAAATGTTCTATCTCTGAAAATTGATTCATGCACTGATAAAAAAAATAATAATGTGTCTTGGGAGCTGGAGAGTGGGCTCAGGGGTTAAGAGCACTGACTGCTCTTCCAGAGGTCCTGAGTTCAATACCCAGCAACCACATGGTATGTAAGCACAGCCATATGTAATGAGATCTGATGCCCTCTTCTGGTGTGTCTGAAGACCGCTACAGCATACTCATAAACATAAAATAAATAAATAAATCTTTAAGACCATCTTACCAGGCCTGGTGGCTGAGGCCTATACTCCCAGCTACTTGGGAGGCTGAGGATGGGGGATCATAAGTTTAAATCCTATGTGGAGCCATTTAGTGAGATGTTTCAAAAGGGGGGGGGGGGGAAACATGGCAGATATATATGCAACTCAGAGCAGGTATGAGGTTGTAGGATTCATCTTCAGTACCACAAACCACATATGTTTCTTAACTCAGTGGTGGTTTTGCTTTCCTCCTTTTCTCTCTGCATTAGGTATATTGGCATGGTCTAGATTAGCCACAAAACGGAACATGATGTTTCGAGTACAACTGTCACTCAAGACAGATACTGCCTTCATGCTGAGGCTTGGTAGGAACCACAAAACACAAAGCAGCATTGTAAAATACTCAACATTTACTCTCTCATCTCATCAGGAATGGAGTATTGGAATATACTTGGAGGGTAACGTTGATGTGTTTTCTTCAGTAACACCCCTGCTCTCTAAATAGCACTGGTTTCTATTTAAAGGAGAGACCAAACTGAAGTCATATCCTGTAATACATTCCTTGTCTCTTCGCGTTCTGTTACAGCCCATTGCTCTTGCAAGCAAGCAATAGCAAATCCAAGCTGTGCTGACATGCCAAGGAGAGGGGGCGGGTATTAACTATTTCTGGTCAAGTTAGGAGTTTATATTGCTCAGAAATTGACAGAAAAATAAGTCTTTAAATATTATCGCAGTCCCTTTTGAAACCTATGTGCTATACTTTGTGGACTCAGAACTCGTAACTTACAAAGTGAGTTTTGCTTGGCTATGATAAGTTAGCTTACTAAAAGAGCTGTCACTCAGTTTCCTAATCTATAAATGTGTTTTATAATTTTTTTTCTATTTTTTTTATATTTCTAAAAGTCTCACCTAATCAAGAACTTCTAGGACACATATTCTCTTCTGTGATAACATTATTAATAATCAAATATTGGTAAGTTAGGGGTATCTGTATGTTCCCTGGTTCTGGAAAGACTCAGTGCAAGAGTATAGGGGAATTCCAGAACAGGGAAGTGGGAAGGGGTAGATGGAGGAACAGGGGGAGGGAAGAGGGCTTATAGGACTTGCGGGGAGTGGGGACCCAGAAAAGGGGAAATCATTTGAAATGTAAATAAAAATATATCAATAAAAAAAACCAACAAATAAGTCACAATTTAAGACCAGTGCTGGGGACTTTGGTGATCTATTCAGTGGGACACAGTCAGATGAAGGCCAAAGACTGATAATCTCTGGCCTTGTAACTCTTTTACCGTTTTGTACTAATAAGCGCTGGTTCCTTACTATTCTGTAGCTAAATGCTGCTGGTTTCTGATAATAAACTCCTGCTGGCAGCAGCAGGGGATGAGAAGAAAAAAGGTTTAATTGCTAGAGATCTTTTCTCTCTGGCTCAATGATCTCTCTATGGCCAAGCAAGAGGTTTGGAACTCATTAATTCTTTGTTAGCCTGAGAGAAAAGAAGAGAAAGAATGAATGAAGGGGGTAAAAGAGAAGATTCACTCACACACTCATTTATGCTGGATGAAACAGAAAAAGAGACTTCATTCACTTTATATACATACATGCATACACATATACACATTTGGTTGATGAGCAAAAGTTTCAACAACTTCATACAAACACATGCATACACATATTTGATGCATAGACCAAAACTCTTTAGAGCAAGCTCCAATCAACCTTTATATATGCACAAAGGGTAAAAAAACCATATGTTCTGGATAAAGCTGAAGAAAGCCACATCATCATTTATTTTTGGTTCTTAGTTCCTATACTCTCTCAGGATAATTGATCACAAGATTTTCTAAGCATCTTTACATTCTATACGTTCATAGAAAGTTTAAGGCAAAAGTTCATGTCTTAAATTGATAAAGAGTTACAGCAGAAATGTTTACATGTCTTTCCATTAAGACTAGTACTCAACTAGTCTTATTTATCTTTTAGACCCATAAGTTCATTATAAGTTTAAAGCAGTAATTTTTATGTAACTACTTAGCATGGTTTTGTCAAGAGATGAATCATCTGTCTTGTGTCTCATTAGTTTTGAAGTTTTGGCTAGATAAACCAGTCAATATTTTATTTTTTGTGCTTGCACCTACAACAAATCATCCATTCTCAGTTTATGACCTTTAGTTACCAGATAATGGTCTCATAACTAACTTAGAAGAAATGTTTTCCCTGGTCATAAATGTGTACCAAGCCTGCTTTCTCATCCTAATGCAATTAGCCTATGTATGACACCTGAAGATTTACAGAGCCTTATTTGCAGCTTTTAGAGGGCTGGAAATTACTTGTATAAATTTAGGAATTTTATAAAATCATTATTAGGAATTATGAAATCATCAATTTGTTTACACAGAATTTCATGAAAGTGCATCTTCATGTTGGTCTGAAGGAAATCTGCCCAATAGGGTGGGCTAATGCCCAGGAACCATTAGACTAAGTAACAGTGACAGGAAAGACATATCTATAGCAAGAAGCAATCCTGGACTGAAGTCTCTTGGGACCTTGCCTCAGAGTTCACCCATCACAGGCCATGCAAAATGGTGGGCCATCTCTAGAAAAGTCTCTTGAATGTGCCTTTAGTCTTTCCTAGATGGCTCTTAAGAGACAAGGTCTGAATTAAAATTCTTTAAAGGGCTGGGAGATGACCTGGCTATTAAGAGCATTTGATGTTGTTGCAGAGGTCCTGGGTTAAATACTCAGAACCCACATGGTGGCTCACAATTGTCTATTACTCTAGTTCTAGGGAATCCAATGCCCATTTTTGGCCTCCATGGGCACCAGGCACAAATGTAGTATACAAACATATATACAGGCAAATATCCACATATATATATATATATGTGTGTGTGTGTGTGTGTGTGTGTGTGTGTGTGTGTGTGTGTGTGTGTATGTGTGTGTGTGTGTGTGTATGTGTGTGTGTATACATATGTATGAAATCTAATAATCTAAAAAAATTTAAAGACTACTAAGAGATGTGTAAGTATCAGAAGAAACTAGTTTTGACTGGATTCAAACACCTCCACGACACTAAAACATAAAGCCATGATTTGGTTTGTTGAGTAATTGAATTCCATCTGGCCCACAGAGGCTTGCAGGCCAAGTTTCTAAAGAACAGCAATTTCTTGTCATTTAAATTGTCAAAATTGACATGCATGTCATCCAATTGCCTCCTTGTGTATTTTCTCTGAGTTTGTACTGTTATTGTTGCTGTTTTGACCCAGGGGAAAAATAGAGAGTGGTATAATAATATTTGGAAATCAAAACCTTGATAAAGAATCAAGAGGAAGCCTCGACTTGATGTAGCTCCCCACCACACAAACCTGCCAAATCTATTCTGACATATAATTGATTAGAGCAAGGCTGCATTCCCATGTTCCTTGAGTACAAATCTCTAATCAGCTTTTAAGTTAGTAAACTTTTAGAGCCGCTTTGGGCTTGCAGAAAAACTTAGTGAAAAAAATACAAGAATGTTGCCATATACTCTCCCGAAGGCAGGCACACCTGTCTTCCGTTGGCAATACAAGAACCAGAGTGGTACATTTGCTACACAATGAGTCTACTGTGATACTTTGTACCTACATCCCATAGTTTACAGAGGGATTCACTTTGTGAAAATGTATAATGACAGGCATCCACCCACCAATAGAGCATCAAAGAGAAAAGTCTTACCCTGTTACTCCCTCTATATACAAACTATTCATCTCTCTCCCAACTACACAGAAGTCAGAGAACAAGTTCTCTCCTTCCACCATGGGTTACGGAATCAAATTCATGTGGTCAGGTTTGCATAGAAAACATTTACCAGATGATCTATCTCATAGACTCCCTCTCCACCTTTTCACACTAGATAGCTCATTTCTTAAGAGAATGGAGTAATAATCCATTATTACAACTCTGGATGTTATGAGGTTAGTCTAATCTATTCTTCTGTTAATATACATCTTGATTGCTCCCAAATTTCATGTGTGTGTATGTGTGTGTATGTAAATATATACATATAAATACATGTATATGTAAGAATAGCTTTGTTCATACACATGCACAAACACAAACAATTTTTTAAGTTTTAATTCATTTAGGCAAATACCAAGGAATATAATCACTAAATCTCATGATAAGGTTATATTTCGTCTTGTAAGAAACTGCCAGGTTGGTCCTGCATTTCCTTCAGCAGTGTATGAACCCCCCAGGGCTCCCCCTCCCCCACCGGGACATGTCAGTGGACATGTCACTTGGATTGTCAGGTCAGGCTCTCACTGCAACTGCTAATTCCCCAATGACATCTTTCACGTGCCTTTCACATGTGTCTCTGTGGTATCTCCCTAAGGGCATTTTTCACATGCTTTCCATGAGTTTCTTTGTCATTTTTGTTAAGGTATTCATTCAGGCTTTTCTTTTAACTGGATATTTTGTTATTTTTTTATTTCTAGGAGCTCTTTATACATTTTGAATACAAGGATATTTATTAAATGTGATTTTGCAGATAGCATGTCTCATCTTTCTATGAATGACTTTTATAATGAGGAAATTTCAGCATTGATGAAGCCTAGCTTCAGATATTGCCATACCCTAGATCATGTAAGATTCTTCTTGCACTAGCTCCTAGTAATTTTACACTTTTTAATTTTTTGCATCTCGATCTCTGATCCAATTTTTTTCTTCAAATTCTATGAGGAACATAAGGTATATATCTAGCTTCACTGTTTCACATATGGATGTCCAGTTATTTGAGACAAACTTTTATTATTTGGCATATACTTTATATTAATAATCTGTAATCAAACCCATGAAGACCTTATATATTTAATACAGTGTGCTACTCTCATATAAATGAAAAAAATATACTCAAGTTTCTAGTCCAATATGGCTGTTCATTTCTGTTAAATTACAACCCAACACAAAAGACCAAGATAGTTTTTTTCCAATATTGACACACACAGAAAATGGTCCCAAAAAGTCAAATCACACACACACACACACACACACACGAAGAGAGAAAGAGAGAGAGAGAGAGAGAGAGAGAGAGAGAGAGAGAGAGAGAGAATAGCAGTGACCATTTATTTGCTTCACCACATGCCTTTGCACTTTGAGTATATTGCTGGGCTCCCTATCCTGTTCCAATCACCCACTCTATCATAAATAACACACTGTCTTTATCGGCATCATTTTAGCCTAAGTCTTTAAGCTGGGTAGTACCAAACCTCTAACTTCATTCTTCAGTGTTGGGTTGGCCATTCGTGGCCTTTTGTCTCTCCAGGCAAACTTCAATATCAGTTTGTCAGATAGCTATGAAATGGCTTCCCTGGCAAAGCTATTAAGATTGCATTGAATCTATTAACATGGACACTTATTGTCCATTATTATGTTATTCTATAACATGGAAAGAATAGACATTTGGACACTTATTGTCTCATTTTTTGTGAAGTTGTAATGCCTCTTGTTCACTTAGCTATTCACACTTCATCACTTTATCATTTCTTCATGTTCTATGCATGTTAGATTTTATTTCAGGGAAGGAAAGGTCTAAACTAAGTGGTAATATGTTCTGAGTCTTTCATTCTGCTTGTTTATTGCTGTTATCTAGGAGAGCACATGACCTTTGCTTTATTTTGCTTTTGGTTTGGGTGGTAAGGATTGAACACATAGCCCTGTGGATATTGTGAAGTGACAGAATTTTGAAAATAACACTAGTATTATTCTAAGTATATGAGTGTTTTGCTTACATATATGCATGTATATCACCTGTGTGACTGGTGCCCATGAAAGATAAAAGAAGGTATCAGATTCCCTCAAACTAGAATTACTGGCACTTGTAACTCACCATAGGGATGCTGGAAATTGAACACTAGTCTTCTAGAAAAGTAGTCAGTACTCTTAACTGTCAATCCATCTCTCCAACTCCACCTGTCATATATTAACATTATATTCTGAATCCTTGTTTAATTGATTCCAAGTATTTGATTTGGGAGTGTTTTTTACTATTCTTTCAAGTTTTCTACAAGGATATTTTATTTATATTCATTATATGAGATAGAAACAGATTTTTTTCTTCCCAATATGTATACCTGTGGTGGTTTGAATATGTTTGGCCCACGGGAAGTGGAACTATTAGGATGTGTGTCCTTATTGGAGGAGACGTAGCCTTGTTAGAGGAAGTGTATCATTTTTTGCAGGTGGGCTTTGAGGTCTCTGCCTATGCTCAGGTTCCACCCAATGTGGGATGATAGCCTCCTCCTGGTGTCTTCCTGGCAGCCTTTGGGTCTGTATGCAGAACTCTCAGCTCTTTCTCCAGCCCCAAGTTTGCCTGGATGCTGCCATGCTTCCCACCAGGATGATAACTGACTGAACCTCTGAGTCCATAATCCAGCCCCGGTTAAATGTTGTCCTTTAAAAGAGTTACCTTGGCTGTGGTGTCTCTTCACAGCATAAAACACTAAAGACAATACCTTTCATTTCTTGTCTGATTGCATTGCTAGATTGTAATAAAAGACTGAAAAGCAACGGTAAAGGGGGATACTTGTTGGTTTCAAAAAGGGAAAGAAGTTTGAGTTTCTCATCGTTACATACAATGTTAACTACAGAATTTTTGTAGCTATTCTTTACAAAAATCAAAATTTTTCCCATCTATTCCTAATTTGGGGAGTGTTAAATTCTGTTAAGTGTTTTCTCTATCTACTAGTATGTTTAGACATTTTCCTTCTTTAGTCTGTTGATATTATGAGCTGCATCAATTAATTTTTTATATTTTGGATATACATTTGGACACATTTTAGCTTTCATCTTTTCTTAGATGTTTTGCTTGTTTTGTATGCAAGTAGGGATTGAACTTGGGGATTTGCACACATTAAATCCATGCTCTGCCACACCTTCACACCTATGATTGGCTTGCTTTGCTAAAATTTTAATATAATTTCCACACACACACATACACACACATATATATATGTATATGTATATATATATATGTACAAGTGCACAAACACACATATATATGCATATGCATGTATATACACACACATACAGACATACACATACACACATATGCACATACATACACATACAAACTGATTTGAGAGATATTTATATTAGTTTTCCATTTTTAAAGTATAATTTCTACACACACACACACACACATATATATACAAGTGCACAAACACACATATATATGCATATGCATGTATATACACACACATACAGACATACACATACACACATATGCACATACATACACATACAAACTGATTTGAGAGATATTTATATTAGTTTTCCATTTTTAAAGTATAATTTCTACACACACACACACACATATATATATATATACAAGTGCACAAACACACATATATATGCATATGCATGTATATACACATATGCATGTACTCATGTACACACACATACAGACATACACATACATACATATGCACATACATACACATACAAACTGATTTGAGAGATATTTATGTTAGTTTTCCATTTTTAAAGCATAATTTCTTTTTTCTGTTTTCAGAGCAGTGTTGAGTTCATGCTCCCATTGATGAAAACTATCACTTTTACCTGTTTCTCAATAAAAGAAACTTTTTCAAGTATATGGAATTCCCCCCATGGCAAATAACACAACAGGCTTTCTACTATTTATCCATCATTTTAGATAGCAGTTTCTAAACTTCTGCTTTTTATAATGAAAGAATCCAAGAATTGAATATGAATCTTTCTCTTATTTAACAAGCAAAAAAAAAAAACATGTTTTGGAAATTTTGATCATTTCCAAAATGTCTTAGAGGTCTTGTTTCTTCTTTTCAGAAAAGTTTTCCCATGACTTCTCTAGTTAATGGGATGTGGCATCTAAATACCTTGCCATGGACTTTTCAATTATTTCTTATAAAAGTATTTTAATATTGTCTGTGCTTCTATCTACAAGCCAGTGTTCCTTTTTATCAATGCCTTTGACTCTCACATAAGTATATTAGTTCATCTTTACCAAGGACTATCTGAAAAATATTGACAATTCTTGTAAAATGTCTTTTTCAAGAAATTGCTTTTGTTAAATCTAGAAAATAGTAAGGAGAGGTCAACTTCTTGGCAATTTAATATAATAAAATGCCGTGTTTCTTTTATTTTCAAGTGTGTGTGCATATGTGTGTGTGTTTTGTGTATGTGTGTGCATACATGCTCTTACATGTGATTGTGAGTGGCTACAGATGCCAGATCTAGAGCCACAGTTCAAATAGGGCTGGCGAGATGGCTCAGCAGTTAAGGGCTTCAAGAAGATCCATGTTCAATTCCTAGCACCACGTGGCATCCAGCTCACGACTGTCTGTAACTCCAGTTCTAGGGAATCGCCACCCCCCCCATAGCTATGCATGCAGGGAAAACTTCAATGCACATAAAAATAAATCTTTTTTAAAAATGGTTCAGATACAGAATTATAAACAAACACCCTTGCCTTTTATTTATTATTTCATAACTTTATTAGTTAGTGCTGCTGAGGGTTGGACCCAGGGCCTTGTGCATGCTAAGTGATTGTTCTACCATTAGGCCTCACTCCCACCTCTAGTAAGCAATTTCCTAAAGCCTATATATATATATATATATATATATATATATATATATTATGACATTTATCTTCTTCTTGTTCTTGAAATTTGGCTTTTATGATCTGTACCTGGACTCTGGACTCCAATAATAGAACCACTGCTTCCTTAATTGCATTTTTCATGTTAGTCCCAGGGATTTAGAGTGTTTCCTCAGACTTCTGTTCATGTCTACAAAGTTTGCAATGGCAGTACTTTGACCAGCAGTGGCCAGGGTGAGACCATAGGAGGAAGAGATCCTGAGGGCACTTTCTGAAAAGCCAGAGTTAGTAGGGAGGAGAGGGGTTATCACCATCCCTTCCAGCATGAAGAAGAAGTGAAAGCAAATAGAGGCCCGGTGGAGATTGGAAGTTTAAAGCAGGTCTCAACTGTTCTTTCTTTCCCTATTCTTCTCTCCCCACCTTTAACTCCTGCGTTTCAATGCTGAGTCCTTTACTTAGAAGGAACAGAAATCTATCTAGATACATTGACATAAAGTAAGCCATTTCTCAAAAGACCAAAAGATGACTAAATGGTCAGCACTGCTAGTGAGAGAAATGCAAATTAAAACCAGGATAATAATCACCTTATATCTGTTGGAGTGGTTACTAGTACTACTATTACTACATCTACTACTACTACTAATACTACTACTAATAATAATAATAATACTGAATGCCATCAAGACGGCAGGTGTTGGCAGAGCTGTGAAAGGGGCCCTTAGTACGCTATTGGTGGAGGTATAAATGAACACAATCACTGCTGTGGAGCATAATACAGATGTCCATCAAAAACTGAGAAAGAAGCTGCCACAGGATCCAGCAGTCCCCCTACTAAGGGTATCCAAAGGAAATTAAGTTCATTGCAGTGATATTCATCTTCATTGCGATACAATTCACTACTGCGTAGACACAGACCCAACCTAAGTGCCCATCAGTGGACAAGTTCCTAAGAGAATGCAGTCTTTATATACAATGAAATACCAATTAGCCACAAAAGAACAAAGTACTTTTATTTGCCAAAACATGAAGAATCTGGAGGATGTAATGTTATGTAGAATAAGCTAGGCACAGCAATCCAAAAGGGCATAATCTCATATGTGTATAAAAACAAATTTATCTTACATAAATAACAAAATGGTAGTGACTAAAGTTGAAGTGGTTGGGAGGTACTGTCTAAAATATCACAATTCTCAATTAAATAGGAGAAATATTCCAGACGTTTATTGAACAATATGGTGAATATAAAATCAATTG
This sequence comes from Apodemus sylvaticus, assembly GCF_947179515.1. Lineage (NCBI taxonomy): Eukaryota > Metazoa > Chordata > Mammalia > Rodentia > Muridae > Apodemus > Apodemus sylvaticus. Next base: position 41,692,881 of record NC_067478.1, read on the forward strand.
TGGATTATATTCTTTTTTTTCTTTTTGGATTTTGTTTTTTTTGAGACAGGGTTTCTCTGTATAGCCCTGACTGTCACTCTGTAGACCAGGCTGGCCTCAAACTCAGAAATCTGCCTGCCTCTGCCTCCCAGAGTGCTGGGATTACAGGTGTGCACCACCACCGCCCGGCTATGTGGATTACATTCTTAAAAAAGCTCAGTGTATACATGTAAAATGTTCTCATAATAACTATGTGATGTAACACATACATTAAGAAACAAGACTGAGTCATTCCACTATATATATATATATATATATATATATATATATATATATATATATATTTTAAAGTATCACATTCCACATAGTAGATACATACAATTTGATCTCTCAGTATGAATAATAAAATGTTTAATGATAAGATTTAAATAGATTTTATTTCAGAAGCATTGACTGAGTTCCACTTAAGAGTTGAGACCCTAGACTGGGGTGATGGACCAGCCAAGCGTGATGACCTGAGCTTGTAGCTCCAGTACCCATGTAAAAAGCTAGACACTTTGGAGCACGCCTGTAATCCCAGCACTGGGGAGGAAAAGACAGTAGCTCTTGCTTGGTGGTCAGTCTAGCCAACCTGCTAGACTGCTAGCATTGTTATAACTGATAATAAAGGAAAGAAAATAAGGAACACCTTAACAGGTAAGACAAAGATAATTACATCTAAAGGAAGAAGAGACCACAATAGGCTAGAGAAGGCCATCAACATAGGCAGAGGGACTAGGCAGAGGCAAAGGGCTTGTCCCTACTCTTGCTATTGATCATAGGTGGCAAAATCAGGAAACCTGTAGAGACCTTGTTCCTTTATGCAAAGTGAGCATTGGCAAAGCTTGGGCCACACGCACTTCACTTCACTGACTGCTGATCTCTTCCCCCTGTGTCTTTCCACCCTGCTCTGGTATCTTGAAGATGTTGCCTGAGTATTCCTGGAGGGGTTCCTCTTTGAGCACTCCCTCATCTCTGGCCAAGGTAGGAAATGAACAAATGTTGGTTGTTTGGAGGAGTTGGGGGCGGGTGGATGTTAGTAAGTAGCTTCTGGTAGATATCAACCAAAGGAAGATGGGGAAAGGAGCAGAACTAGAAAGGAACAACATAAAAGACTGGGCTAGGAGGTTAAAGGTTAAATGGCAAAGGAGTTAGGGGCCTGAACACCCTCACAGAGGCAGGGGAAGGAGGAATAGGATGGGGATTTCCAGAAGGGGGCGAAACTGGGACAGAGGAAAACGTTTAAAATGTAATAAAAGAAAATTTCCAATAAAAATTATTAAAAACAAAAGAAATCTCAGATTAGGAAAAAGAGAGAGAAAAAAACCTACTTCCTGATCTAAAACTTTCTCTAAAAGCCCCTAAATTTGCCTTTGATTTTTCTGATTTTTTCCTACCTCCTAAAGTCTCTTTAGTCCCCAGAGTCCATATTCCAATGCCTCCTTTTGGGCTCTATTCTCTACCACATGAAACATAAACTCGGCACCTCCTCAGAACTTCAGTTACAGAACCGGCCCCTCATGTTATTTTGTCAAGAGGTCTGTGGTTATATCGGGCTGTATAAAGTTGTGCTGGCAGAATAGATGAAAATCAGGGTGGTCTCAGGAGCTAAACAAAGTCAAAGCCCCTCCCCCGTGCTGTGTTGTGTGATGGGGTAGGGGAAGAAGGTGGGGAAGCATCTGTTGCAGTAGCTGCTGAGCCCTTTCAGTCTCTGACTGTAGTGCTGAGCATGTGGAAGAAATCAGTGTTCTCTTCATCCCGTAGAAGATGGTGCTAATCGTTGTTACAAACATACATAGCCCACCTGTTTAAGTCTCTGTTTTCCTTGAAAAAGAAATCAATCCCTGTCAGAAACCAACCCCTGACAGTTCAGCAGAGCCTCACTGTTTTCATTTGTTTAATTACAAGGCTTCCCCACCCCCACCCCCCAACACCCAGCAGCCTATCAGGGAGAATGGATTTTTAGAAATCTAACAAATAGGCAAGCCTGTCCTTGGCTCACAGACACAGAACTCCGGTTTGCACAAAAAGGAAAGAGTATTTATTCACACCTGCGTGCATTTCCATTCCATCCATTTAAATGTTTTTTGGAGAAGTAACCTGATTCCTGATATGTCCAATTATAACTAGAATTTTATGTGGAAGAATTAATGCACACACACTGCAAAAAAAAAATCCAAATAATTGCATTTTGCTGGAAGTCTGGAGGCACAGTGGGTCAGAGTGCCTGGAAGGAGAGGAGAGGCAACCCAGCAGGACTTGGATGCAGGAGACCACCAGGTGACTCTGCTAGGGAATTCTCCCAAACATCTAAAGGAAGACTAGATTCCAATCTTTCCTGAATTTGTCATACATGGAAACACAAGCATTTCCCAATGTGCTTGTGAGGCCAGCATAACCTAGATAACAAAGTTTGACAATATTTGAAGAAAAAGTAAGGTATGCCCAATCAAGAAACAGAAATACAACAAACCAAACCAAACCAAAACGACACTGAAATGGTCGGGCAGCATATGGGGGGGAGGGGGGAAATGATCTTAGTCCTTAATTCACATTAATTCCAAGTACATTACTGATTTAAAATAAAAGCATTAAAATAATAAAGCTATGCAACATGAATGTAGAATATTTATAATCATTGCAAGGCAGATATTTCTTAAATAAGGCGTAAAAATATGGACAGAGAACAGCTTTATTTATTACTATTAAATATAGCAGTCATATCACAACATAGCACTAAGAAAATGAAAAGCTATAGAAAGGAAGAATTTTTCAATGCATATATCTCTCCAGACTTACTCGAAACACACATGAAGAATTCCTGCGGGTTGGCAGGGTGGCTCAGGGGACAAAGGCATTCCTCAAGGAACTTAGTGACCTGAGTTCAGTCCCCGAGAGACCCACATGGTGGAAGGAGAGAACAACTCTGCCAGTTGTCCTTTGACCTCCATTTGTACCCCCAAATCAATAAATACAAAAACAAAAATATTGCTGCACAATGAGAAAAGGTAAACAAAGGTTTAGTCTGCAAACGCTATGAAAAGACAAAAATGGGGAAGCAGAAAAGACTTTTTTTTTTTTTTTTTTTTTTTCAAGACAGGATTTCTCTGTATAGCCCTGGCTGTCCTGGAACTCACTCTGTAGACCAGGCTGGCCTCAGAAATTCACCTACCTCTGCCTCCCAAGTGCTGGGATCAAAGGCATGCGCCACCACTGCCTGGCAACAAAAATTTTTTAAGTGGCTTCAATACCAATAGCTGGTAAGAAAGTGTAAATTAAGCCCTTGGTGACCTTCTGACAGATTTCCCAGCTGGGCTAACATGGTTTTTATAGGATAAGACCAAGAGTCACAAGGATGTGCACGGAACAACTAAAGCTCACAAGCTTGTGTTAGGCACAAGCACGCAGGAACATTGATTTGTGAAATCTGTTCAAGTTAAAAATGAAAAGCCTCTGTGATCTAGTAATTCCACTCTTAAGAACTTACTCAACAAAATGAGGTCACTTGTCACCTGGAAACAGGAGCCAAATGTTTCAACAGTATTCTATATCATATGTATGTTGTAATCCCAACTAGAAGCAGCTCAAATAGTTGTTAATAGAATGGATTAATTATGACATATTTATATGGTGAGATGTTTTACAGTAGGAAAAAAATGAACTATGACATACACAATAATACCTTCTCCATGTTGGGATTTGTCTGGTTTGACCTGTCCCAGTCTCTGTGAGTTCACATATGTATCAGTAGTATTGTGTCTAGAAGACAGTATTTCCTTGGAGTCATCCACCACCTCTGCCTCTTACAATCATTCTGTGTCCTCTTTCACATAAAATCCCTGAGGTTTGAGAGGAGAGGTCTGATAAAGACATCCCATTTAGAGCTGAGTGTCTAAAGCCTCTAACTCTTTGCATAATGACCAGTTGTGCATCTCTGTGTTAATTATCATTGACTATAAGAAAAGAACCTTCTTTGATGAGGACTGAGCAAGGCACTGATCTATATTATAACAATATGTCATTAAGAGTCACAGAGACTGAAGGAAAGGCCATCCAGAGGCTGCCCACCTGGGGATCCATCCCATAGACAGCCATCAAACCCGGACACAATTGTGAATGCCAGGAAGTGCTTGCTGTCGAAGGAGCTGAGAGGGTTTGCAGCCCCATAGAGGGAACAACAGTGTTAACTGGCCAGACCCCCCCCCCAAGCTCCTGGGGACTGCACCATCAACCAAAGAATACACATGGAGGGACCCATGGCTCCAGCCGCATATGTGGTAGAGCATGGGCTTGTTGGACATCAGTGGGAGGGGAGGTCCTTGGGCCTAAGGGTGTTCAATGCCCCAGTATAGGGGAAAGCCAGGAAGGGAAGACGGAGTGTGTGGGTGGAGGAGCACCCTCATAGAGGCAGGGGAAGGGGGGGATGGGATAGGGGATTTCTGAAGGGGAAATCTGAAAAGGGGAAAACATATGAACAGTAAATAAAGAAAATAGCCAATAAAAAAAGAAGCTAAAAAAAAAAAGGTCACTTTATTGCTATGTTGCTTTAGCAAAATAATAGTAAGTTTGCAATGAAACCCATGACCTATATAATCTCGGGTTCTTGACCACTTTATTTATGTCAGGTATGGGTTTCATTTCATAGAGTGACCCTTAAATCCACTGGGGAAAGGGGGAGTGTTGGTTACTGCCATAGCATTTCTGCCTGTATTATAACAGTGTAACTTACAGGCAGATGACTATTGTAGATTGTGGGGTGTGTAGCTGGTCGATATTGTTGTTGATCCTTACATTTCTCTCCCAGTTGCATGCAGAATATTTTCTGCACAATGAATGTTATTCAGTAGGAATGAAGCTCTTAGTCAGGTCATGGATTAGCTCTATTTCTCCGTAAGTAAGTTGTCTCTTCAGCTATAGGGCTTTACCATCAGCCTGTGCAGAGTAGTCTTGGCAATATCATGTGATCTTTCAAGGTATGTGTAGGGGGTCTGTCTAGAAGACCCCTTTGTCCAAGATCTCAACAAGGATAAAACCCATTCCTGGTCTTGGAAGTCTTATTTGGTGGCACAAGTTAACTAGTTGGGGCCCTCTCTCCCCTATTATATGATAAAGCCATTTAAATGTTTAAATGTATGTTTTATATATTAGGAGGCTGCTAAAGTGGGTTTTCACATGGCTTTTCAAAAATTCTTTAGTGTTGGTAATCCATGCCCACATTCCCTCCCAGGCTTGCCTCGCTTTATCTTCATATTCTAGTTTCCACGTTTATCTCTTCATAACACTGTATCCTAGCTTTCCCCACTCCTATACATGCTTATACTGTTCAAAAATCCTGTCTAGGAAATAGTGACACCCACAGTGGATGGCTCTTCACATCTTCATTCATATAATCAAGATAATTCTCCACAGACATGCTCATAGGCCAAAATGATCTAGACAATTCCTTCCTGGGAGCCCCTTCCCAGATGATTCTAGATTCTTTTTTTTATTTACATTGCAAATGATTTCCCCTTTTCTGGGTCCCCACTCCCCGCAAGTCCCATAAGCCCTCTTCCGTCCCCCTATTCTTCCATCCACCCCTTCCCACTTCCCTGTTCTGGAATTCCCCTATACTCTTGCACTGAGTCTTTCCAGAACCAGGGCCCACTCCTCCATTCTTTTTGGACATCATTTAATTTGTGGATTATGTCCTGGGTATTCAAAGTTTCTAGGCTAATATGCACTTATCAGTGAGTGCATACCATGATTGATCTTTTGAGACTGGGTTACCTCACTTAGTATGATATTCTCCAGTTCCATCCATTTGTCTAAGAATTTCATGAATTCATTGTTTCTAATGGCTGAATAGTACTCCATTGTGTAAATATACCACATTTTTTGTATCCATTCCTCCGTTGAAGGACATCTAGGTTCTTTCCAGCTTCTGGCTACTACAAATAGGGCTGCTATGAACATAGTGGAGCATGTGTCCTTATTGCATGCTGAAGAATCCTCTGGATATTTGCCCAGTAGTGGTATAACAGGGTCCTCAGGAAGTGACATTCCCAGTTTTCTGAGGAACCGCCAGACTGATTTCCAAAGTGGTTGCACCATCTTGCAATCCCACCAGCAGTGGAGGAGTGTTCCTCTTTCTCCACATCCTCGCCAACACCCGCTGTCTCCTGAGTTTCTAGATTCTACCAAGTTGACAACTTAAAAATGTAACCTTCACAATCTCTCTTCCCATAGAAAACTTTCTTACAGTATTTCTACTGTGCTTAACGGCATGAGAATATTTACAAAACATAGGAAATAAAATCTCTCTCAGCTTATTTTCACATCTATGCTTAACTTCTGTTTAACCAGCTTTCTGATCTATACAATGTTCATGCTCCAAATTCTGATGATTTTAACTTTCTTTTCATTAAAGTAAAAAACAAATAGAAATGTTTTTAAATGACTTGGGAAAAGCTCCTTCTCTCTCAGGTGAGCAGCACAGTATTGGTTCATTATGAAATTCTCGCTATGTTCATTCAGTGCTATAATCCTACATAGCAAGATAATTAAGGTAGAAACATGTTCTCCTTTGGACAAAATGCATATGGATTTAATTAAGAACAACAGAACTCAGATCATTACCAGTGTAAACAAGGGAGGTGTTGCCTACCATGTAGTAGTCCCTAGCAGTCAGGATGCAGCCCAATGAAAGAAAGCTGGTAGACTAGAACAGATTTGTGTCTGGAAAGGATTTGAATATTCAAAGCTGAAGCTCACATATGTGGCCACTGATAACTTTTCAAGCACAAGGGAAGTAAGAAGGATTAATGATAAGAGCCACCGGAGATCATCAGTTTTATCTCAGCAAGTAACATTGGACAGAACCTCTGAATTTTTAAATCCTTTCTAATTCTCCAAATTCCTTATGTCCTTCTGAACTCCCTCTCTCCTACCCCCATCTCCCTCTCCTTTTCATCTCTCTCTCCTCCTTTCCAGCTCCCTCCCCCCATCTCCTTCCCTCTGTGGACCCTCCCCTGCCACACCCTCCCTTTCCCTTCTCTTTCTCTTTTTCCCTTTACTCTTTTTCCTTTTCCTTCCCTCTCTCCCTCCCCATTCACGCCCCACCTCCACCCCTTCTGTACAGTCACTGCCTATCCAAAACATTCTGCGGCTTGGGGATGGGTTTCTTGTGTTTGCATCCTGATCTGGTTTCTATTGGCACAAAAGCTGGTTCTTAGCCTTCAACTTTAATCTTCGGTTTTAATACAGTCCAGTGACATTTTGCTTTTATGTATGATTTTCTTGTTGTACTGGCTGGTTTTGAGTGTCAACTTGACACAGGCTGGAGTTATCACAGAGAAAGGAGTTTCAATTGGGGAAGTGCCTCCATGAGATCCAACTGTGAGGCATTTTCTCAGTTAGTGATGGGGGGAGGGGCCCTTGTGGGTGGTACCATCCCTGGGCTGATGCTCTTGGGTTCTATAAGAGAGCAGGCTGAGCAAGCCAGGGGAAGCAAGCCAGTAAGAAACATCCCTCCATGGCCTCTGCATCAGCTCCTGCTTCCTGACCTGCTTGAGTTCCAGTCCTGACTTCCTTTCGTGATGAACAGCAATGTGGAAGTGTAAGCTCAATAAACCCTTTCCTCCCCAACTTGCTTCTTGGTCATGATGTTTGTGCAGGAATAGAAACCCTGACTAAGACACTTGTACTCCCCGCTGTGGCTGGCACCTGACAGCAAACCTCCTTCCAACCATGTCCTACCCTAATGCACAGTTCTTGTCTGCTCAGCGCTCTACCAATCATCTGAGCTAGAGTCTTCCCAATGCCCCGGAAGCTGAGCAGCCAGCTCCAAAGCTCTGCCCTGTTACCTGTGCTCCTCTGGCATCTCTGGATGCTGAAATCAGCCTGTGTAAGGGCAGGCAGACACAGGATCAGCCCGCATGCGTCAAACTGTGACAGAGCTGTGAGGCAAACCCAGAGGTGCTGACTGCAGTCTGTGAAGGCTTTCCTGAGAGGCAAAGGAGGCCACCAATGAGTCCAGGAGGCTAATGCAGACACGGCTGTGGAAGAATCGTTATCCTTCAAATAGAATTCCAGACATCACGGAAAAGAACGCGGACATCATTCAGACTTTATCTGAATTTGTGGTTCAGAACATGGGTCCAAGCTTTACCATCTGCTTTGAAAAGCATCCCAGATCTCACTAACCTAATACCACACACTGTACAATAACTAAAACAGTTTTTTTAATAAATCATAGAAATGTATTTTAATATAATTCTTTGGTGTACATATAATTTTGCCAGTTATTAAAGACAAAAACAAGTTTGCACACTGGTCAGGTGGATGTGCTCATTTAGTTTTTTATTTTTTATTTTTTTAAATTAAAACTTTTTATTGATTCTTTGTGAGTTTCACATCATGCACCCCAATCCAACTCATTTCTCCATCCCCTCATATCTAGCCTTCACTCTGCAACCTCTCTCCCAAAATAAAACTTACATGTATGCATGCACATGTGTGTGTGAATATATATACACATATATTCATATATGCAAGCACTGATAACTTCATATATTTGTAAAGGGGATGTTTTAATTTCTTAATTAATTTTATTTATTTATTTATTTATTCATTCATTCATTCATTCATTTAGTTTTTGTTTCTCAAAAAAGGGTTTCTCGGTATAAACTGAAACCCTCTCTGTAGACCAGGCTAGCCTCAGACTCAAAGAGATCCACCTTCCTCTGCCTCCTGAGTGCTTAGATTAGAGGCATGCACCACCAAAGCCTGCTAGAAGGGGACATTTGAGATGGGCTCACACAGTGCAATCCACAGAGACCAGCAAGAGCTGTGTCATACTGCAGAGGCCAACAAGAACCTACAGTTTCTCACGTTATGAGGTTGAATACTTCTGCGGCCCTAGTCTGGCACTGAAGGCCTGGAGATTGGAGCTGGTGTCCTTTTCAGTCCACACCAGAAGTCTGAAGAAGTTGCCTCTGACATTCAGTAAAGGGATGCAGCAGCAGCAGCAGCAGCAGCACAGTAGATAAACTTACCAGAGAGAGTGAGGGCAATCAGGCCAAAGCAAAGATTCTCTTGTCCACCTCCTTTTAACTGTTACCCACATTTAGGCCACATCTCCCTATTTTAAATAACCAGATTTAAAAAAGAAAAATCCCTCACAGCTTAGCAGCAGATTCAATCACATGACCACCAAGACTAACCCTTACAGTCCATTAACCAGGAGAGCAGCCTAAGGGAGCAACAAGTCCACAGGGCCAAGCATGGATGTCATCAGGGACGCCAGAGTCTTCGCTGTTAGGTGACTGGGAATCCGTTCTTATGCATCACATTTGCCAAGGCCACGCTGTGCGTAATGGACATCAGGCCAATCAAAACATCTTCAATGCAAGTTTCAGCCAAAGGAATAGTACAGTGTTTCCAATTGCCTTATCAAGTGCATTTTCTGTTTTATTTTGCTCTGTTTTGTTATTTTAAAATGTTTATGTGTTTGGATGTTTTGCCTGCACGTGTGTCTGGGCACTATGTGTATGCATGTGGAGGCCAGAGGAGGGCATCAGACCCATGGAACTGGAAATACAAATGGCTGGGAGGTGTCATAAGAGCTGGGGATTGAACCCAGATCCTGGAAGAAAGAGTAGCCAGTCCTCTTAACTACTGAGCCAACTCTCCAATCTCCATCATTTTGTGCTTATGTGGTGTTTGTGGTTACTTGCATGTCTGTGGTGGAGGTGCTTGCCCATCTATGTGCATTGGAGACCAAAGGTCAATGCCCAGTGGCTTCTCTATCATCCTCCCCTGTCTCAGCTAGCTTGGCTGACTGGTAAGGACCCGGGATTGGCCTGTGTCCCGCCCTAGCACTGAGTTACTGATGCTTTTTTACCACGCTCAGACTTTTTTATGTGTGCTGGCAATCTGAACTATGGGCCTCCTGCTTAGCAGCAAGAACTTTGCTTACTGAGCTCTCTCCACAGCCCAGATTTATTTCTTGAAATAAAAACAACAAAAGAGTCTAGTGTTAAAGGATGTTCTTCATCCAAATATATGTCTTGAGCCTATCGAAGATATAAAAATGGAACTGTGTTAGTTTTCATTACTGTCTCAAAATACTTAAAGTCAACATAAAATGGAGAGCTCAGTCTTTGAAGTTTCAGTGTACTGTTATCTGGCTTTATGCATGGAGCAGGTGGTGAGGAAATGCATCCTCAATAACCCAGCTAAAGGTTCCACCATTCAATAGCGCTACAGGCTGAGGACCAAGACCTTAACGCCTGGGCCTTTGGAAGACCTGTAGGACTCAAGGGGCCTAAGTGCTGCTATGAAAATTAACGCTGTTATTTCGTATTAAACGTATTGTTGGGACTCTTCCTATTATCCAACTACCTTAATTAGAATAAGTCAGATAATATTATTTCTTTTTATTAAATTCACATTTTAAATTTCTTCCACAGTAACATTTGTTTCTGGTCAATAAGAATAGCATCACTTAAATTTTCTTGGTTTTCCTATTGCTTTCTTTCTCTCTCCTGCCTGTACAGACTCCTTGACATCAAAAAAAGTATATGTATGTATATATTATTATATGTAAATTATGATTATGTATATGATTATGTTTGTGATTATGTATATGATTATATGTATATGGTTATGTATAGGATTGTATATATGTGAGTATATATGCATATGATTACGCATGCATATGTGTATGTGTATATGTATACACTCAATTTCATTTTTATTGTCTTTAGTGCCTGGCACAAGTACATTGCATTAAATAGTCCCTAGGAGCTGGACAGTCAGTATGAGGGACAAAAGCTGTGCCAAGCATTAGCCCGGGAGCCTATTTAATTAGTTCCAGTGAGAAGGCTAGGAGGGCTGAGGTGTCACTAAAACAGCATGCAGTTGCCGACCCAGGCCTGCCAGCCTGTGGCTCCTTTCCCTACTCCCTTGGCAGTCATCCCCCAGTCTCCTCCATATGGACCGTCACAGTGGCAGACATCACATTTCACTGCTAATCTCCAACCAAAGAACTCAAGGTGATAAAATTGATAGTGGTGGTGGTGGGGCAATGAGGTGACCTTTTAAAAATAAATAGTCCTGAGTCACTCCCCTCTGTGGAAAATCAGAGGGGCAGGTGGGGGAATTATGGACATTTGAAGATGTGGAGGACTCAGAGTTTTCTAGAATCCAGGTACCAAAATTAAATGTCCTAGAAATGCACTCTTAGGTCCCAGTTGATACCGAATGATGTACAGACACTGCAGAGAAACACGATGCCCAAAAGTGAACTTTGAAATCCATACCCTTTGTTCTAGCAGATGGTGCTATCCACACAGAACCTGCCAATGACTCGATTTACTATAAAAACAGTAGCATCAAAATCCACAGAAGACATTAGTAAAAGCAGTGCTTTTGGCATTAACACAATATTTACCAACATTCAATGAGGAAATCCAATTATTTTACAATATATGGAAGTATAGCTAACTCCATAGTTTGTGGCTATTGCTAAGCAATGTCATAGAAACTACTCAGTAAATACCTGCATGAAAATACTGTTTTTGTTCATGCCTTTGTTACTTTGTCTTGGTTTTTGCCTGAGTTTAGCCATGGAACCTCTTAAGGCAGAGATCACTTGGCAAGGTTACTAAAATCATCACCTCCTTTATCCTCAGAGTTTCTGCTTGGTCAGGAAAGACCCCTTTGGTTATTTTTGGTTTTATGGTAATTACTCATTAATAAAAGAACAGGTGCTGCATGGAGAAAACAAGAAAATATTTTTATTGGCTATTTTCTTTATTTACATTTGAAATGTTTTCCCCTTTTCAGGTCTCCCCTTCAGATACCCACTATCCCATCACCCCTCCCCCTGCCTCTGTGAGGATGCTCCCCGACCCATCCACTCCCATCCTCCCACACTGGCAGTCCCCAGCACTGGAGCACTGAACACCTCAGGCCCAAGGGCCTCAACTCCCATTGATGTCCAGCAAGATCATCCTCTGCTACATATGTGGCCAGCGCCATGGGTCCCTCCATGTGTGTTCTTTGGTTGGTGGTCCAGTCCCTGAGAACTCAAGGGGCCTGGCCAGTTGACACTGTTGCTCCCTCTATGGGGCTGCAAATCCCCTCAGCTCCTTCAGTCCCTTCTCCAGCTCCTCCACTGGGGACCCCCAAGCTCAGTCCAATGGTTGGCTGCGAGCATCCGCCTCTGTCTTTGTCAGGCTCTGGCAGAGCCACTCATGAAACAACCATACCAGGTTTCCATCAGCAAGCACTTCCTGCATCCACAATAAAGTCCAAGTTTGGTGGCCGTATGTGGGATGGATCCCCAGGTGGAGCAGTCTCTGGATGGCGTTTCCTTCAGTTTCTACTCCACACTTTGTCTCCATATTTCCTCCTGTGAGTATTTTGTTCACCCTTCTAAAAAGCACCGAAGCATCCACATTTTGGTCTTCCTTCTTCTTAGACTTCATATGGCCTATGAATTGAATCTTGGGTATTCTGAACTTTTGGGCTAATATCCACTTATCAGTGAATTTGTTCCTTTGTGACTGAGTCATCTCACTCAGGATGATATTCTCAAGTTCCATCTATTTGTCTGCGAATTTCATGAAGTCATTTTTAATAGCTGAGTATTATTCCATTGTGTAAATGTACCACATTTTCTGTATCCATTCCTCTGTTGAGGGACATCTGGGTTCTTTCCAGTTTCTGGCTATTATAAATACGGCTGCTATGTGTTCATAGCGGAGCATGTGTCCTCAGTACATGCAGAAGCATCTTCTGGGTATATGCCTAGGAAAACCACATGATCATTTCATTAGATGCTGGAAAAGCATCTGACAAAATTCAACATCCTTTCATCTTAAAAAGATGGAAGATCTTGGAAAGATCAAGAATTCAAGGCCCATACCTAAACATTGTAAAAGCAATATACAGTAAACTGGTAGCCAACATCAAACTAAATGGAGAGAAACTTGAAACAATCCCACAAAAATCAGGGACTAGACAAGGCTGCCCTCTCTCTCCCTATCTTTTCAATATTGTACTTGAAGTTCTAGCTAGAGCAATTTGACAACAAAAGGAGGTCAAAGGGATACAAATTGGTAAGGAAGAAGTCAAAATATCACTATTTGCAGATGATTCAGTAGTATACTTAAATGACCTCTAAAAAGTCCACCAGAGAAATCCTACAGCTGACAAACAACTTCAGCAAAGTAACCAGATATAAAGTTAACTCAAATCAGTAGCCTTCCTATACTCAAAGGATAAACAGGCTGAGAGAGAAATTAGGGAAACAACACCCTTTACAAGAGTCACAAACATTGTAAAGTATCTTGGTGAGAGTCTAACCAAACAAGTCAAAAATCTGTATGACAAGAACTTCAAGTCTCTGAAGAAAGAAATCAAAGAAGACCCCAGAAGATGGAAAGATCTTCCATGCTTGTGGATTGGGAGGATTAATATAGTAAAAATGGCCATCTTGCCAAAAGCAATATACGGATTCAGTATAATCCCCATCAAAATTCCAACTCAATTCTTCATAGAATTAGAAAAAGCAATTCTCAAATTCATTTGGAATAACAAAAACCCAGGATAGCAAGAACTATTCTCAACAATAAAAGAGCTTCTGAGAGGATCAGCATCCCTGACCTCAAGCTATACTACAGAGTAATAGTGATTAAAAAAAAAACTGCATGGTACTGGTACAGTGACAGGCAGGTAGATCAATGGAATTGAAGACTCAGAAATGAACCCACACGCCTATGGTCACTTGATCTTGACAAAGGAGCTAAAACCATCCAATGGAAAAAAGACAGCATTTTCAACAAATGGTGCTGGTTCAACTGGCAGTCAACATGTAGAAGAATGCAAGTTGATCCATTCTTATCTCCCTGTACAAAGCTCAAGTCCAAGTGGATCAAGGACCTCTACATAAAACCAGAAACACTGAAACTAATAAAAGAGAAAGTGGGGAAAAGCCTGGAGTACATGGGAACAAGGGAAAAGTTCCTAAACAGAACACCAATGGATTATGCTCTAAGATCAAGAATTGACAAATGGGACCTCATAAAATTGCAAAGCTTCTGTAAGGCAAAGGACACTGTCACTAGAACAAAATGGTAACCAACAGATTGGGAAAAGAGCTTCACCAATCCTACATCTGATAGGGGGCTAATATCCAGTATGTACAAAGAACTCAAGAAGTTAGACTCCAAAGAACAAAATAACCCTATCAAAAAATGGGGGAAAGAGCTAAACAGAGAATTCTCAACTGAGGAAACTCGAAGGGCTGAGAAATGTCTAAAGAAATGTCCAACATCCTTAGTCATCAGGTAAATTCAAATCAAAACAACCCTGAGATTCCACCTCATACCAGTCAGAATGGCTAAGATGAAAAACTCAGGTGACAGCAGTTGCTGGAGAGGATGTGGAGAAAGAGGAGCACTCCTCCTCATGACATCCACACTTGCTGAATAGTATAAATCCCTGGTAATACTACCAGTTACCAATGGGGAAAGACATATTTAAAATATAAATATTTTATATTTTACTCTGAAATTATTAAAAATGTTTATAACTATAATCATTTCTGAACTATTTCTTGAAAATAACAAAAAATACATACCTATTGGCTATACCTATACATATACATATGCATATTTTTGCATATGTATATGGGTATACCTACAAATGCTTGTTTTCATAAAGTTTAAGATGAATCAAAGTTTCACGGGTAATAAAATTCTTGATACTAATAATGACTCACGCGAAAGCAAACATCAGAAAATCCCACTAGGCAAGAAGGCCATAATAGACAAATTGTCCTGAAATTAGATGGGTAATTATCTCCTTGGAAGCCACAAAAATCAATTTTCCACAAGACAAAACATCTTCAATGAAGCATTTTTAATTAAACTAGTATAATACTGAACCCCATTACCGTACTCAAAGAACTAGATGGTATTTATAGATACTTAAGAACTTGAAAAATAGATGCCAGTGGTTATTAAGTTCCACACTCAAAACTCTTGAGATGCAATAGATTAAAGGGAATTATTGAAAGAAGGTACTTCTGACATGGTAGTCATTTTTTCAGGTGTTACTCTGAGTGGCCCTTCTGGAGTCATGAGAAGAAAAACCAAAGACTTTTGGTACATTCTTTTGCCAGAATTATGTGTCTGTCTGTCTGTCTGTCTGTCTGTCTGTCTTGCTCATTCTGCTTCTCTGTCTCTGTCTCTCTGTCTCTCTATCTCTCTGTCTCTGTCTCTCTCTCTGTCTCTCTGTCTCTCTGTCTCTCTCTGTCTCTCTCTCTCTCTCTCTCTCTCTCTCTCTCTCTCTCTCTCTCTCTCTCTCTCTTACACAAATCAATCATTCACTTAAAACCAAACTTCAGAGGGATTGCAATAGAAATCTGAGGCTTTGACTCTGTTTATATTGTTACATAAATCGAATGGCATTACTCTGTGGAAAATCAACTTTTCAGAGAAACAGGTATTCTCTAGTCACAGAAAATTCTTAGTTCAGAGATAAACTTTCTACAAATAAGAAGACTCTACTTTAAAATACACATCAAGGACTTCTCTCATCCTCAAAGTCTATAAAGGTTGTGAGCCCATTGCTATTTCACTAGGCTTTACAATGTGTCTTCAAGTAATCTTTCTGAGGATACAAATGTGCTTAACATTTATTGAAATTAATTTTATTAAAACCATTCCCCATTGCCAAGTGTCAACGATTGGGGCAGTTACTAGAATGCACGCTTCTGTTCTTCACCAAGCTGTTTGTTGCTAAAGAATCTGATGTTAGCAGCTTCTAAGTGGTCCCTTTCATTCTTAAGTATCAGCTTTGTTTCAGCTGCCATTTCGATGCCCTACCCTTTGCCATTGTTAATCCTAACAGTTCAATGCATCCAACACAAATAAAATAGAGAACTGAAGTAATGTAACGCCTTACTGGGGAGGCATACCACATACTGATTTCTGGAGAGAAGAACCCAAGTCACTGGCTTTCAGATTTGGGATAGAGGTTTGCCTACAGTTATTCAAAAGTTTTAGCCTCCTCTGCTGTATCCTCAATAGGTTGTCTATCTCATCTGGATAAACCAGTCCCATTCTAAAGACTTCATGATCTTCCATGACAGGACATAGTATTATAGTATAAGTGACCTCAGTTCTATAATCCTATTTCTACCTTTGCAAATATCCAGTGAGTAGGACAGTTGGATTTACACAAGTCTATTACGTCTTCTATAAGACAGCACTCAAAATCTTTGAAGATTACCAGGGCATTTGTGCCACCTTAGGTTGCATTTCTCTGTCCTGGTTAAACTCTGTCTTTAACTTGGTTTCATCACTCTTTCCTGAATGCAACCCAGTTTGCCTATATCTCCTTTAAAAGGTGTCTCCCTTAACATATGAATGAGAATTTGACATCTTATAACTGAGATGGGACTACCCCGTAAGTTAAGCTTATTCTCATGCTTCTGTTACTCAATATGGGATTTTCCTTTTTAAAGCTCATCATTCTAAAATCCACAGTTGACCAGACCCCCTTAGCCTTTTAAGCTAATATTGCTGCCAAGTTAGTTTCTTCAATCTTAATATTAATCTTCTGGGACCTATACCAAAGTTTTGCTTTTTTAGTAATAATTATTGAAAAATAGGATCAGAAAAATATTGAATTCTTTAAACTGAAGCATGTCAGGACAACGATCTTAATTTTTGCCTTAAGTTGTCCTCTCCATTAGTAATCAGAACATAGACACTGGGTTGAGTCCTTAAACTTCCCATTGTGTTTTCAGTGTGCTTCTAAATTTCCACATGGATTCCAACATTTTAACTTGCTTAAGATCTGCTTCATGCATTTTGGTTTTTACACTGAATAATTGTTTTCTTGAAATAAATTATAAGGAATATAGGCATAAATGTTCTCATTTAGGAATCCACAGCACTATTGCCAATGTACCAAGAATGTAGGAAACCAAGTACCAGCTAGGTTTGGCCTGCTCTTAAGGGATGATGATCCTCTCAGCATTAGGAACACC
Source organism: Apodemus sylvaticus (assembly GCF_947179515.1). Lineage (NCBI taxonomy): Eukaryota > Metazoa > Chordata > Mammalia > Rodentia > Muridae > Apodemus > Apodemus sylvaticus. The sequence goes on from NC_067478.1 coordinate 41,709,946, forward strand.
TATCCCTCTGATCGAGGAATTGGCTTTACAAGTGAAGGGCTTTAACTTCTTAATGTTAAAGGGTGCAGAGCAGCCTCACTCTTTGTTTCATGCCACATATCTGGTAATGCCATGCGCACATCTGTTATTATTTGCCTTAAATTACTATTGCCGGGTAATTTCCTCTTTCTTCTTCCAGGCACAGTAAATAGCTCTCGTGTGTTCCAGTTGCTTCATACATGCATATGTGTAAGAGAACATGAAGAAGACAAACCATTCACTACTTTCCTTTGTGATCATTGTCTACATAATTGTCTGCCACCTAGACTTTGAGGTTGGTTTTTCAGGGAAGCATGGGGTTCTTAATTTTTCTATCATTGATACCTACAAGCATGCCAAACATAAGAGACAGGGTGGTATAAAAACATAGAAAAACAGACTTTGATGCCTGTCTATAATGGCACTGCGATTGCAGTGGCATCTTGTTATTATTTGAGATGTATTCTATCAATTATCTATGTGATTTAAAAACCTGTTCAAAAGTGTAATTATTATCCCTTGTTATTCCCGGGGAACTGGTTCTGGGTGTCCTCCCAAATTTCTGTGCCTAACTACATAGCACAAGAAAAGACATGAGGTGGGCTGGAGAGATGGCTCAGTGGTTAAGAGCACTGTCTGCTCTTCCGAAGATCCTGAGTTCAAATCCCAGCAACCACATGGTGGCTCACAACCATCCATAACAAGATCTGACGCCCTCTTCTGGGGTGTCTGAAAACAGCTACAGTGTACTTACATATAATAAATAAATAAATCTTTAAAAGTTAAAAAAATAAAAAATAATAAAAAAAGAAAAAGAAAAGACAGGAGGTGAGCAATCCTTCTGCAACCATTGGTGGGCCTATGCTATGACAAGAATCCTAATGCATTTTCTGTATTAAGAAAGCAAAAACTATCCCTAGGGATTTTATGTTACGTGAATTCCTTTCTATTTGAATGTTATAAGGTTGACTTGTCTGTCCCATGGACATGGATGTTTAGTAGCCCAAGTGGCCCTAGAGGATTCAGGGGTAAGGCTATCCCACTCTCATTCAGGGCTAAAGCTAACCCACTGCCATTCAATAGTTTCTTAACGTTGCTTAGAGTTAGTACATTTTCTCAGAACTATAAATAGTTCTGGAAGTAGAATTGACTGTTACTTCATTTGATTCATCAGACGTTAGTCAGTCACTACACTTTGAATTAAGAGAGCTTTCTGGTAAGTAAGTAGGTAGATTTTTTTTTTATAGTCATGAAGGTATATTTGAAATTATCTTGAGAATACAGTGGCTTTTTTCATAATGAATAATGACACCATCTATTTCAGCTGTTTATAAAGATGAATCTCTTTCTATTTCTCCTAGGGTATTTTTGTCTTCACAAAACTCCTGATACTTCTCTCCAGTTCAGGAATGCTTATAATCATCACTGACCTGTTTAAAATCAATTTCAGGCGAAGCTGGAAGCACAAGATTTGAGGTGCATTTAACTAAGAACCTGGTGTCTCATCACTCACAGAACTCAATTTCTGCCTTTGGCATCATTGTGTCCTTTCCGGATGAAATTGTCGATGTTTCAGATTCAAAATGGTTTCATGGTCTTAAGAACTGGAATGGAATGGAGCAGGAATCTGAAATTGTTGCATGTCATATGAATAATCCAGCCTACCCCATGTTAACCCTAGTCACAGGGAACACAGGGAGACAAGACCCTTTCTCCTCCTCTGTGAAATTCCTGCCATTTTCCTCGTGTTGCGGGAATTTCTTAGTTGAGTGTATCCATACAACTTGAAATCAGCAAGTTGTATTTTCCTCTAGGTTTCTGTAGCCAAACTGTTAATCTAAACACACACACATACATACACACACACACACACACACACACACACACACACACTCATGCTGCCCACAGTCAGAAAACAAAATCTAATGCAGAGTTCCATTTTTAAGATCCTGTGCCTTTAAGGCAATTCTTGCTTTATTGATTATTTAGTAATCTCTTGTTCTTGAAAGCAAAACTGCAAAGAATAAGCATTTAGTAACTAGGAAATTGAAACCCCCAGCCCCTAAACACACAAAACTGCGACAGGAGAAAGCCAGTGTTGTGTCTGGTTCCTTAACACGGCATCTTTTTTAAAAATTTTTTTCACAATCTATTGGCAGGACCCAGCTGACAACTCTTCCCCAGTGTGCACGCTGTCCTTGCACTTTAGGGTGTCAGCAAACAGCATGCGCAGAGCCTACGCTCTCCAGTTAATTATCAACTTCTATCTTGTTCATACAGCGTATGAAATCTGGGCCCCTTTGGTTTAAAATCTAATCATAAAAGTAAGCCTGTAAAATACATAGCTAGTTCTGCAATCAAACAGTAATGCTCATAAGAGAGCAAATAACACCTTCCTGCATTTGAAGAGTCAGTGTCACTGTGATATTAACCACATGGTAATTTATTTTAATGTAAGCATCAAGCACAGCCCTGAAACAGAGTGAATAATATATGTGTGGCCATTTTAGATATGATTGGTGGGAGAGATGGAGGGAGGGAGGGAGAGAGAGAGAGAGAGAGAGACAGAGACAGAGACAGAGACAGAGAGAGGCGAGAGACTGTGTGTGTGTGTGTGTGTGTGTGTGTGTGTGTGTGTGTGTGTGTATTGAGGATATGAGTGTTTGTCTAGCAAGCATGAAGTCCTGGATTTAATTTTCAGCACTGAAAAACTGTCATGCATACGGCTAAGGAGTGAGAATAATGGAAAATATTAGATCCCCATATTGTAGCAATGAGGGAATTTTGTTCTGTGACAAGGCCCTTGGCTGCATACTAACAGAAGTCTCACATGTTTTTATACTGTAATTAGTGACCATTTCGCAGTCTTCAGAATCCTACAGTCTAGAAAGAATGAGCACAAAGGAGCATTATCTCATGCAGCAGCAATGTTAATGCACTTGTGATAAAATGGCTGCTTTTAGCACAGCACGCATGGAATGAGGTTGCCCACTGCTCCACAGCAGGTGTTGGTATAAATATACATCCAGAACAGCGCCTCTGGCCTCTCCCTTTTAACTTCTCCTTCTCTGTTTTATGTGTCAAGACACTGACTTCACTGTTAACTCAAGGGCAAGTTACCTTCCACTGTCCTGTTCTTCAGGTTAGAATAACTAATGTGCTTGGTTATCTTGTGCTGCTATGAAATCTATGCTCAAAACTTCTTTTAAGATGGAAGGGACGTCCACCTTGAGATGATGATGCTTTTATAGAAAAGGGCCCCATAGTTTGATTATTTTGGATATGGAGTTCTTTGCCTAAAATACCATCTTCTGTTAAAAGCTTGACAAATGGCAGATCTCAAGCTGCGTGCTTTTAACAAGTTACTTATCTCACTCCTAGGACCAGTCATCTACTCCTAAACAGGGTAAGTGCCTGCTTTTATGTTTTCTGGTCCACTTACAAAAAGCACTCTTTATTTTTCAATGTTAGAGAAATGACATAGACCAGAGACAACAAAATGGACATGTTCTCATTTGATTCATTTCAAAGAATTAGATTATCACTTAACAAGCTTGTGCCGTCAAACTACATAGTTAATGATAGATACGACTCACCCAGTGATTTAACACAGCACAAAGTTCCAGGTCACTTCTAGTTAGCAAGTTCATGGTAGGCTGTGAGCATCTGCAGGACCAGATTAGATCTGCTAGTTTGTCAGCATCTAGGACTGAGACTGGAGATAAGTGGCTATCAAGAGCAGTTTGAGTTTGTAGTTCCTTGAGGACTAGATGGTGTGACCAGTTGGACCACTCTGTGTAGAGGCCATTTCAGAGGCTCGAGGATCTTCAATGGCCCCTAAAAGGCAGAATCCGGGTGTCTGACCTCACATTAGAGACAAGCCATTAAAGGCAACCCTTTGCTCTGCTTCTCCAGTCACAGAAAGGCCTCCTCTATGCACACGGATGTGGTAAGTCAGACTGAGTTGTAACAGCACTTTCAGTTCTGATAAAAGTGTTTGAATCACCCTACCTGCACAAACACGGTGTGTTTCTAACCTCAGAAACTAAAAAGCTCATCACACTTTCTTGCTCAACAAAATGACATTTATAAATCTGTTTTTAATGAGACAGAAAAAAATGCTTTTAGTTCTAACAGCATGGGAAGAGGGCAGTATATGATCGCAGCCATGTTTGAATCAGTAGAAAAATAGATCAGGAAGAAAAATAGCAAAATAATAACTGATTATCTCTAATTACAATGTTGTGATTTAAACTCTTGTGTTGAGTGCTATAAAATTATCATTAACTTTTGTTATTTCTAGATAATTCATCAAATCACTTCTGCAGCTTAAGATCTATATTTTCACCAGTGACTAGAATTAAAAAATAATTCTATGTGTGTGCTCTGAAATGCAATGCTGAACATAGAAGAGCCCTGAATTAGAACTTGTACACACACACACACACAGACATAATCAGATATACACACAGAGACACAGTCAGACATGCACACACAGAGTCAGACATACACATACAAGCACACACACACATACATGCACACACACACACACACGTAATCAGATATATACACAGAGACACAGTCAGACATGTACACACACAGAGTCAGACATACACATACAAACACACACACACACACATGTACACGCACACACACACACACACACACACGTACATGCACACACACACTTGCGCGCGCGAGGTGCTTAAGCATATGGCTAATAATCAGTGTGGTTCCTTGGTGAGAAAAATATTACAAAATGGCTTTTATTATTTTTTTTTTTTAGAAAAGGAATGTTCAGATGAGATTAATTAACATTTTAATTCCTGAAGTTTGGAACAGGCTCGCTTTGCTTGGGAAATTCATCAGAATGGAAGTTCTGTAGTTCTGTTTAGTTTTCAAATAGGATCTCACTATGTAGCCTTAGCTGACATAGAATTTGCTATGTAGCCCAAATTGGTCTGGAACTCACAGAGGTCCACCTTCCTCTGTCTCTGCCTTTCCCTCCTGATTGATTAAAGACCAAGCACAGAATGGACGTTGCAGTGATATAATAGTTCCCACCATTATTCCTGGGGAAATTTGGTCTCCACAGATCTTCACAGCTGTGGAGCAAGCCTTCTTCTGTTGCTGGTACTGCATTTGAAGTAGACTATATACCTTTTCAGAGTTTCCAGAGCTGCACTTGTTCCTAGAGCATGGGTAAACATATGAAATGTCAGTGCCTTCCCCATATTAACATGAAGTATCCACAAATACAGGAAATGCATTTTTACTTATTGAGATGGAACTACCTATCTTCATGTATCTCATGTATTTATGATCCATGCTCTGCTTCTGTTATAAGCATTGTGATATAATGTGTATATCTATGTATGTATATATATATATATGTTATAAGCATACCCTGGGTATACCTTCAGTGAGTCATGGGGCTGAAGAAGTGGGGGGCTTTAAGTGGGGGGGGGTTAGGGTTTTCTGGTTTGCTTTCTGGTTCTTGTTTTTCTTTAGCTGGAGTAGTAATGACCTAGCCTCCAGAAATATGGCGACCTGTAAGGACCTGTAAGGGCTCCTGCAGTGATTTAGATGAGAACATCCCTGTTGGATCTGATATTTGAAAGCTTTGCCCTGCCTGGGGAGGCTTGGGAGTGACTTTGCTGGAGGAAGTGGTCACCTACGCTCAGTTTGCTCAGCAGCTTGGTAGTCACAGCTGCAGATGTGAGCCTTCAGCTTCCTGTTCCCGCTAGCATGCTTCCTGCTATGGTGGACTCATGTGCCTCTGTAGCCATGGTTGCAGTGTTCTAACACAGCATCAGAAAAGTACCTAATGCAACCCCAGCCCTGGTTTTGGATGTCTAATGTAAACTCATAGGTGTTCACACATATCTTTCACCTCTTTCAAAGTTTAGAAGGAATGAAAACATGAGCGTTGAATAAATCGTACAAGATCTACTGGAGGTGACAGAACTTTTCATCTCCAAACAATTGACAAAGCATTGTTATCCCTCACTGTGCTGAGAGGGGGCAGGTGTGTCCGTGCTTAAAACAAAGCAGCCCCGTGTGAGCAGTGGCATGTAAATGGCAAAGGTGAAAGAGTTCCAAAATGAGTTGGCCACATTCCAGGGATTCCCAGGGATATTCATAAGAGGCATCCCAAAGAAAAAGACATTTTGTGTTTAAACAGTTCAAGACATTAAGAGTTACCAGTTATAAAGAGGGATGGGCATGGGCGCAGACTCTGTTTGTTCTGCCTTCTCTTCAAAGGAGGTCTCTGGGAGTTCTAAGATGGCTGTTATTTTATGTTTGGGAGGACAATGACATGCAACAAAGTTACTTTCCCCCCAAGTCTTCATGAATGAAACAGGGAAGTCCTGTATCTAGTTAGCTCTTTCCTTCTTTCAACAGAGACTATGGCTTCCCCAAGACAAGAAGATGTCTAGGTCCCCAACTTAAGGCTGAAGGTGGGACTACAAACTGAATACAATTATCCATAGAAATCCACAGCCATGCTAGTGACACAAGGGTGGTGATATTTTCACAGACTCTAGACTCTAAACTGAGGGGCTGGAAGCTGGGAACTTGCTGAGCAGGCTGGCCAGCAAAAAAGGGAGAGTCAGTAAAAGGCCAAAGAACACCAAGGGATGAGAACAGCTCATCCCGGCTGAATGCCCTGGGCAGAAGTACGGCACTGTCCTCTCATGTCACCAGCAACCTTCACAACAGCTTGACAGCCTGTGACATTAAATATTCTGATGGGTGGTATTTCCAAGTCTGCCACTCCATGGGGCTTTCTGAACCGGAAGTCATACACTGCAGGAAGCTAGCTCTCTTCAGGCCAAACACAACAGTGACACTACAGAAGCATACCTTCTAAAAACATGTTTCGTTCTTAGATTAGTAAAGAACTCACTGGTGAAGCAGTTGGAGACTTCAATTGCTTCCTCATCTGTGAAGTGTGGAACTCTAACTTCCTCTGAGGGGAAGACTCTTCCAGATGGATGCTGTGTCACGATAACACTGCCCTCCCCTCTCAGTTCATACACTTCAACCCTCTAACCTTTACCTCCTTCTGGTTTACTTTCTCTCTATCTGTATCTTCTTGAATTTTCCTTTCATCTTGTCAAGACTTTAATTTACCTAACATGCTGAAGGAATCCAATGTGAATTCAGAAAACCAACCACCTAGCGCCAAAGAACAAATCAACCTACACCTCAGAGGACCACGGCTCTGTCTACCTGGTCTAGGAAATCTATGCTTCCTGGCCCCCAATGTCTAGGAATGGCATTTAGGAATCTCCATTCCCAGCAAAACCACTGGGTGAGCCTAATGAGCCCCAAGGTGTAGGAAGTCCTGTGTCAACTCTGACTTCTTCCAGGATAGGCATCCCATCCCCAGTATCCAGAACAGTGTGTGATAATAAATCAGTGATTAACAATGATAATCAGTGAACTAGCCAAATGCAATAATGACAAAATCAAATAACAATGAAGTACTCATCCATACAAAACACTAAAAGGGCAACAGTCCTCAGTTTTTCAGCTTAGCATATTTTCTTTGTTTTGTTTGGCTCCCGATGGTTCCATTTCTTTCCATTGTACTCTTCTCCCCATTCTTAGATTCCATTTTATAGTGTGTATGTGTGTATATATACATGTGTGTATATGTATATGTGCATATGTGTTCATGTGTGTGCATATGTGTTTTGTGTGTGCATGTGTTCATGTGTGTGTATATATGTATATGCATATGTGTGTGCAAATGTGTGTGTACACACATGTTTATGTATTCTTCCCCTTATTTTTTGAGACAGGGTCTCTCTTTGACTCTGGAGTTTCCCTATTAGAAAAAAGAGATTTGGAGTCTCTTCCCCTCTCTGCCTCCCTAGTACTAAGGATTACAGGCACATACCTTCATGGTAGCTTTTATATGAATACTGGGTATCTGCACTCATATTCTCAGGCTTGTAAAGCTAGCACTCTAACAACTAAGATATGTCCTTAGCCCCTCATTTCCATCTCTTTTATTAGCATATAATTAGACAATGTAATGGTTTAATGGCATTCTTATTTAAATACATATGCTCTGATTACACAAACATCCTTTCCTATCTAATCTCCATCATTCTGCAAGTCCACTTCCCAAGTAACCCTTTACTTTCACAGTGTGTGTGTGTGTGTGTGTGTGTGTGTGTGTGTTTCAATCAGGGAAATGCAAACTAAAATTACATTGGGATGCCATCTTACCACAACCAGAATGGCGGTCACTAAAATGCTATCAAGGAGAGGTGCTAGAGAATACAGGTGGGGAAAACCTGGGAGAGGGGCCTCTCTCTAGGCAGTATGGGGGGTCATCATCCATTCTGAGTGCAGACCATTCCCTGGGAGCTGCTTTGAGTCTACCCATGCTCCTACCCAAACTGTATATTCATTGCCCTGTGAGTAAATCTAATAAACTCATGGGTTCCCCAGAGTGAACTATGCTGGAATTATACCTCAGTTTATCATTGGGACCATAACAAGAGGGGTAGATGTACATCACCCCATGTACATGGGAGGAATTTTAGCAACATTTGCCAGGAGGACTTCCCATTAGTGTAGCCTTTAAGTAATTCACGGTCTTGGAAATAACCAGGCTAATCTCATTGTTTCCCCAAGTGTAGAGGAATAGCAGCAGCCTCTATGTAAACACCAGAGGTGGGGAGGGCGCAGGGCCCAGCCACAAAAGCATCTCCTACAGGAGGACCTAATTGAGGACTGCCTAAAAGACCAAAGTTTGCTGATGCAGACTAGAGAACTGATGTTTAGAAGAGATCCTTTCTTGGTACCAATGGGGTGCAGGTGGAGGGTCTTAAAGGAGCTTGCTGGGCACAGCTTGAGGCCTTCAGCCTTTGAAACTTTAGTAATATTCAATCATGGTGAAATTGATTAGCACGCAGAACTTATGCAATAATATTGGTTGATACTGGCTGATTTTCTCTTTAAAAAAATAAAGTACTAGATGGGATGGAGAAATTGCTCAGCAGTTAAGAATACTTGCTGCTCTTGCAGAGGACCCAGGTTTGGTTCCCAGCACCTCACTTGGTGTCTTATAACTGCCTGTAACTCAAGTTCCAGGGGGATCTATCTCCCTCTTCTGGCTTCTGTGGGGATTGCATACACATATGCACATACATACAAATAATACTCAAAACATAAAATAAAAATAAATATTTAAACATAAATAGATTTTAAAGTATTATAAACCAAATAGGGCTTGAAGGTATGGATCTATTGAACTGATGGTTTATCTGACATTTTTATTTTGTTCAGAATCAATAGAAATAAATCCTATAAGGAAGGCAATATAAATAATGGTCAAAAAAGGTCTGAGAAATGGGATTTGTGATTCATGTATGTTCTTAAACATAGCAGATATGATTTCAAGATGAAAAGGTGTTTCATTCAAATAAAACATACAGATATTTTATATTTCTAAAAATAAGGAGGGCAAGAAAAGATGCATTTGAGAGCAGAAACACATATTTAGCAGTTTCTATAGCAACTATGGTATCCTGACTCTTACTAGGTCAGCTGTGAGTAAAGAAGACTTTCAGGGTCCAGCAGTTGCCACCATGGCCTGGTGTGTTGCCATAGAGCTAATGAGGGGCTGCCGTGGTATACTGTGCAAAGCAGTGATGTCCATGTATAAGTAACACATGGGGCTGTGGGGAGACTGCCTGTAAAGACAGGAGGGCAGGGTCTCAGGGACTGAAATATCCCATGTGAATGCATTCTGCTGAGGACATGCATTTAATCTTGAAGCTAACGAGAGTCCCTGGAGAGTTCTGAATTGGCTTATGAGCAGAGCTCCTTAGAAAGCTCGCTTCGGTAGCAGTGAGGCAGCAAGATTTGAGTGCAGGTAGACAGAGGGGTGTCATTAAGAGGCTGTAGAGGAGAGCGCTTGGAAAAGCCAGAGATAAGACAGTGGTAGAGGACATGTCCTGAAGGCAGCAGGGAAGGGACAGATTGCTGTGGGGAAGAGGACAGCAAAGATCCAAGACAGAGGACATCTCTGGACAGTCAGTTTTCTTCTGGATCCCTGGCCTTGTGGAGACACAGCTTGGAGGAGAGATGATGCCAACCTTGTGTTTTATTATTACTTACTCGAGAAAGTTCCTTTGTGCCCTTGTGCCTCAAAACATTCTATATCTGTGTCAGTCAGGATGGGTGACATTACTCTGTAAATTCAAAACACCCAAAGTTTAAGTGGCCTAAAGAAAGGCTAGGTCCTCATCTGGGTGGGATAGCTAGGGCTTCTGCAGTGTCCTCACTTACTAAGCCATTAACAGATCAGCTGTCCCTTGAAGCACTTGCAGATACTGGAGAAAGAGAAAAGTGCTAATTGTCTAGTGTTTGTTCTCTTACAGTCTTCCCTCAAAGTGCATACCCCATTCCATTCATAGATTGCAATCACCTGACCACACCTGACTTCCAAAAGGCAGGAGGGGGGCATGCCCACAGCATGCCTAGAAGGGAAAAACACCAGAATGCTTGAGAAAAACCCTCATACCTGCCTTGTCCAACCAACAATCCTTACTTTAGGAGGCCTGCCACCTGGTCTACCTCAATTACCAGAAAACACTGAATTGTCTAATAATACTTAAGATCTTTAAGCCTTGGCATATCAAGGAATATCAAGTCCATAAAGAAAGAACACTTTATATTTTTTATCTTCCCACCCTAATCTAAAACACCCTCTCTACAGCATGCATCTTGTCCCACTTGAAGTTGACTTCATCTAACACAGTGATTTTCAACCTTCCTAAATGCCATGACCCCTTAATGCAGTTCTTCATGGTGTGGTGACCCCCAACCACAAAATTACTTTTGCTGTTACTTTGTAATTGTAATCTTGCTACTTTTATAAAATCATAATGGAACTATTTAATATAGAGATGGTCCTGAGTGACCCCTGTGAAAGGGTTGTTTGACACCTCCCAAAGAGGTCATGACCCACAGCTTGAGACACAAAAATCTAGTAGCTATTGAGCATGCAGGAGGTATCAAGTGCTGGGCATGTAGAAATGAACAAAGATGCTGTTAGATAAAATCTCCATTATCATGGAGTTTAAATTCTACAAGGAAAAAAGAAAAATTAAGGAGATCATTTGCAAACCAATAATTACTTATGATTATAAAATGAAAAAATAAAGGAATGCAACTGCACTAGGCTGCACAGGGAGAATGTCGGAGTCCTGTGGCAGAGGAACCAGCTAGTTGAGAATCTGGGGTAAAAAGTCTGGAGAATGAAGGCAAAGAAAGATAGTCTTAACACAACAAGAAAGGAGATAAACAATCAACACGCACATGGGAATTGAACCAAATCCAGTGTGGCTGAAACAATAATCCACGGGGCCTGGACAGCCTGGACATGTAGCCCTTGAGTGTGAGATTATGGCAATCACCACAGAATAAATTAAGGTGTTCACATGCTCCCCCAAAGCCACAGAAGTGGAGAATTTTAACGAGAGCGATGACATCATCACGTAGGCATGTGTGGGCGTTCTACAGGAATCTCAAAGTGCTAATCATCAATGTCTTGTATACTAGAGCAGTTCAATCTTTCACTTACTCTTAGACTACTCAAATCACACCACGGCCCTCTCTGAAACAGCATTCTCCCTCCCATACCACCTGTAGAGACTTTATTTTTCTGTCACAGCATTCCTAATGTCTTGGGAATTTAGTAGTTTATTGTTATATGGAGCATGGGATACTTTTTCCTCAAAAGCTGAAAACATGTGGGGACTCAACGAATATTATCTGTTGAATTAAAAAAGTGTCACATCATGATCTCAAGCTCCATCATCAGGTGATTCGTCGATCAGAGATGGAGATTCAATATTCCAGGTTCAAAATTAGCTGCTTCCCAACGGTGTGGTCCCTAGACAAAGCATGTAACACGCTTCAGTACCTAAACATGAAAGCTGCCCCTGAGCAAGAACTCATCAGTAGCTTATTCAAAACTCCTGGGCAAATGAAAAAAAAAATCAGTGAACTACAAAAACTTTGAGCAAACTTTAGGAAGGGAAGGTTATGAAACGTAGTCAGGACCATGAGTCACAAACCAGATTAGCTATTTTACAGTACTGTGGTAAATATCCATTAGAATGTCCTGCTGTACTAACAGAAATATAGTATTTGGACAACACAGCAGCCATTAACTGTTCAGATCTACTTGGAGATAATTTTTGTAGCCTTGGAAGTATTTTAAGAACTAATAGGCAACTGGCAAGTCCGAGCTTGTGACATCATCTAGAATTCTTTAGAGAAAGGTAATTTAATTGGTAAAAAATGCCAGAGAGTTTCTCTTTAATTTTTCTGTGTTTATAACCTCAATCAAAAGTTTCTGGCTTATTTCAGAAACTGCAATCTCTAGGAAAATACCTCATTTTGATAATATTACTACCCACAATTCCCAGTCAAATTAATTTATCAGCAGTTTGTTATATTTTCCATATGTGTACACTACTGACCCATTTTATTCATTTGACCATTTGACAAACACTTTTTCATCTACTTTAGAGAGGCCATACCAGTAAGAGATAAAAATGGATAGTTGCATGGTCAGGAAATTAAGTTATCTGCAAACTATTAAAAAAGTTTAAGGAAAGACATTTGAATGACAGGGGAAAAAAAGAAACATCCAGTTGACACCAGTGCTACAATGTGATTTTTCTTTCTGTAAGGTTAAAATCATAAGAATCAGTGACAGCAAACCCTCTGTGCATTGAACATGCATGGATACATCATGTCAAATATAAATACCCAAAGCAGATTTCACCCTTTTGATTATATTCTTAGCACTATAAAGAAGTACACTTCTATGTCTATTAATAGTCTTTCTGGAATGTCTGAAGACAGCTTACACATGAAACTACAGTGGATTCTAATGAGATTAAAATAGAGCCACATACTTTCTGACCACTGTTTCTGATCATTCCTTTCCTCTGTATTCTTTCTTAGAAAAATGGGACTGTATTCATATTTGCATAACAGAGTTCTCCAGCAAGTCAGTATGGGGCCTGTGCTAAACAGGCAATATTTAATTAAGAATGACTTTTAATCCTGGCTCTAGATTTTCTCTTACCAGCACTCCTACCAACGTTGGAATCCTCACCCCATGCCCCTCCTCTGCTGACTAGGCTCTGCTTCCCAGGGTAGACTTGCCTGGCCCCATGCTGCCTGTGTAAGTCTCTGCTTGCCACAACCCTGAGCACCGAACATTTTCCGGCTCACTGAATGTTATCTTCAATTGTGCAACTCAGGCTCAGATGCCTGCACCTTGATCCCTAGAGGTAGGCTGTGTTCTGTGTATCCCCACCCCCACCTCCCAAACCTCAGCCCCCTCCCCCTCCCACTTCTTCCCCCATCTTTCTAAATGAACCTGTCAGAGTACATACCTTTAGAAGTAGTTTAAATATAGTCTATTCTGCATGAGCTTGCTCACTATGAAAGCACCGATTTGCTAAAATACTCTTCCACACTTGCAAGAAATTGTCTTAGCCCAAGAGATCTCAAGCATCACAAAGGGAACTCAGATTCATCTCTCAAACAATTCTGCTGATTGCTCTCCTCTGAAAGAAACTGTGGCTGCCTGTGTAGAAGAAACCTCACAGAAGCTGGCAAAGTCTAGACTTGCTGAGGTATGGGACTTCAGAGGACTGTGACCAGCTTTGCAGAGTGAGAACTGGAACTCAGGTGTCACTCACTTCCTGCCTTTGAGACTCTCCCGCAGTTAGTTGCTCCACTGGCCACCCCCCTTTCATTACAGTGGTTCCCCATAAACACAGCTGTGTGGGGTGCAGCAGCTATGATACAGCTGCTGAGGGTGGGGGCATCGAAATCTCCATGGTGGCCAGTTGAAGTTCAGACAACCGCAACCAGAGAAAAGCACAAAAGGTAGTGTCACGAGTTGCTGATACCTAGTCAGTCGCAAGGCTTCTGGGAAGATTACAGCCCCTGAAAGATGATGTACTTTAGCAGGTGTAATCATCATTAAAAGCTTACAGGCAAGAGACTGCATCTGAGGCAGGTCTCAAACAGAATCAGCCACATAGACGAATTACTGTTGGAAATCAGTCTAAGAATACTTATAAACGCAGTTCAGAATGGACTACAGCTCCTTACCAGGGATGGTGTGGTGATGGCTATCAATAATAAATCTAAGTGCAAAGGACAGGAAGCAGCAATAACTCAAGCAGGTGCCAAGTAATGTTTCTTAGCAGCTACCATCAGGCTAAGGACTGAAGCTCTTCCCCCAAAATGTCAGAAGTACAAACAGCAGAATTTCTAGTTGCAGTACCTGAATATATTCAAAACATTGTGAACTATTCATGAAAGATCCTTTAACATCTCTAGGAAACTTCATGCATCAACACTATATTTGTCAGGGCTGGAGAGATGGCTCTGTGGCTAACCACACTTATGTTGCAGAGGACCCAGGTTCAGTTCCTAGCACCCGCATGGTGGTTCAAACCTGCCTGTAACTCGTTTCTGGGGGATCCAGTACCCTCTTCTGCACCCCTACATACGTACATTGTGTACACGTAGTGCACATACATACACTCAACCCACATATATACACAGAAAAATAAAAAGTAAAGGTAACAATATAAAAAATATTAAGCTTATCAATTTTGTTTGAACTACACATCATTACTTTTCCCATAGATTGAAAGCTAAGATTTTCTTGTAATGTCATATTTGGTCTGTCCTATCAATGAAACCAGGGTGAATAACTCCTGTGGCAGGGGCTGTAGGATAAACTCAGTAATAATGGAAACGAGTTGGCTGGCTCTTTGCATATACCAGCTGTAGGAGATGAGTCATTAAGAGCACAAAGTCCTTACACTGGATGCACATCTCTAATAAGAACAAGCTAACTAGAAGCATCTGATAGAGAGGCACCAGAGAGAATGCCAGGGACTGCCTTAAGTTATATTAATTTTGAGTCTTTCACAATGAAAATAGAATTAATAAGTTTTAGGTTTTGAAGACATATGACTGGGAAAGTCAACAAACAGTATAAATTTTTGGAAAGTTCAACAATCAACTTGCTCTTTTTTGTCTTTGGAAGCAATCACTGGCACTATGATTTAATCTATTTTCCTACTTAAAAAACAACAATGTGATCCCTGGCAGAAAGGTTAGTTCTCCAAACCAACATTTTAAAAGCAAGAAAATTCATATTTCGTTTCATTGTGCCTTGGGAAGGTTTAACTTGGAGACTTTCTAATATGTGGCTGGAACAGGCATTTAAAATAAATCATAATCAGAGTCTGCTAATTTTCTGAAGCTCCCACAACAATGCTCCGGCCCCTGCACGTCTCCTGAAAGTCTGGAGCTTAAGTTTTTGGACAAAAGAAAATAGTCAAGGCGAATAAAAGAGAAACTCAATATTGCTAAGTGCGTTACGCTCTAGAGAGAGTTAGGGCCGTGCTTATTCCAGACAAACTTAGTTTAAGCAGCAACTCTGTATTTCATGCTCATTTCGTTGCACAGAACATCAAACAACTTAAACTTTCCATTTCTCTCTAATTTTCTCTTCATTACACAAAAGGAAATAGCTGGTTGTAAAATGAGAGAGAGAGAGAGAGAGAGAGAGAGAGAGAGAGAGAGAGAGAGAGAGAGAGAGAGAGAGAAGGGGGGAGCAAAGGAAAGATGGGAAAAGACAGAGACAAAGACAGAGACAGAACAGGACTATTTTCCCAGCCAAACTGCTGCCATCTCTGCCCCTCAGCACAGCTGTGCTTGTTGAATGTTGACTATGCCTCATAAAAGAAGGAGTAAGGAGGGTCACAAGACCCTACCTGAATATCTAGACACTCTTCTCAACCAGTAGTACATATTCTGCTCAGCTTCACGTAGCTTTGGGGAGGGGCTGGAGCACATAGGTGTGAAAGACTAGAAGAGGCGGCTGCGTCTGTGCACATGACAGTCATCGTACACCCCGGGTGCGCAGCTTCCAGTGCAGTCGCTTTAAGGTCAGTCGTGCACCTGCTCATGATACCTCACACTCACAGCTCTGTAAGTAAGCCTGCTAAACTCTGGGTTCCCTACAGTGAACTTCAGGGGAATAATAGCTTAGTTGTGGGGACCTTAGGAGAAGGAAGGGTAGACATTGTTTATGTCTTCCCTAGGGAAGAGTTTCAACAACAGAATATGTGACAAGAAATATACATGTGAATTTATAAATTCATGCACACACACACACACACACACACACTTATTTCTTGCATCAGAACTTCATGAACTGTCCAGTAGTAATGTGTGTTCTAGTGACACAATTTGAAGATGGGGCCCTTCGCACACCTCTCCATTGTGTTCTGGGGATGTACAAGGACAAATATGTATGCCTCCCCTAACAACAGCTAATCAGAGAGGCCAACATTATGTGCCTGAATCAGCTCGGAGTGTGAATTGCATTGTAACCACATGAACAGCAAAAAAGCAAAGGAAAAAAAAAAAACAAGTAATAGGTACTCTTCAGGAGACACTCGGCTGAGGGTGAGACACTGGCCTGGGCCCTCACAGGCTCTTGCCTAGAAGTTCTCTACCAGCAGTAAGATTGCTGTTCACAACAGCATTGCTGTGCATGGGAACTTCCATAAACCATGGAAGTTTTCCTCTAGGTTCCTGAAAATATTGGGAGAGCTTGGTCCTCTTCATAATAATACTGAGGTAAACCTCGTTTCACAGCTCAGATAGTATGAACATTCTTAGTTTGTATCTCACCTTAGAAATGATCCTTGTAGAATGTTATACCAACCAGAGAACTGTATGAACGTAGAAGTCAAAATAAAATAATGTACCAAGAAAATGAAAGAAACTAGCTCATCAATGGTTATTGACAAAGTACTACCAATCAAACTGGCTCTGTAGTCATTTTCTTCCTAAAATATTTTATTTATATATTTATCTGATGGATATGGGTGCTTACCTGCATGTATATCTATGTAGCATGTGCATGCCTGATGCCCATAGATGACAGAGGATGTTGTCAGGTCCCTGGGAACTGGAATTATAGAGCATTGTATGATGTGGGAATTGAATTGCAGCTTCTATGAAAGAGCCAGGACTCTTAACCACTGAGCCATTTCTCCAGCCTTGTAGACATCTTATAACTTGACAATACCTAAAGCCTTTGCGGCAAATATTCCTACCATCCCCATTATATAGATAAGGCCATAGAACTTGCCTCAAGTTGCAAAGCTCCCAAGGTCCAATGTCAGTGATGTTGATTGCTGATCATACAGACTAAGATATCAGCACTCATAGTTTTTTAAAACAAAATTTTCCTGACTAAATACTCAATTGTATTAGGACATGGGAGCCTGTCCTTTCCTTTTAGATGCAATGCTGCTGTGGACTAGACAGTGGAGCCAGTTGAAAGGTTGGAGTCTGGGTTGACGCTGGCACAGTCTCACTGCATAAGATGGGAAGTCTCTTAAACTTAATCTTAAATTTCCTCCTGTTTGAGAAGACAGGACTAATATAGAAGATTTGAGAAAGATGTTGAGGGTTGTGGACAAATGGATGTGAAATCTGATAGGTGCTGACCTGGAGTCAATATTCCAACTGATAGGCACAATTTGATATATTATTTTAGTTCAAATAATATTGCAGAGATTGATAATTTGGGGGTGGTTTTCAATGAATCTTATGTAACTCACTAACCCTCATATCACTGAGAGTATTGGTTTCTTTCTGCAGGATCACAAAAATCCATTTTTGTGTGTTATCATGTTAGTCACATCTTCCATGACTCCTCTTCCTTGAATCTGGGCTGTCTCTACCTTGTTCTTTCTTTCTTTCTGTGTATCCCTCTGTCTCTGTCTGTCTCTCTATTTCTCTTTTTATTCCCATGATCCACCGTGTGTGTGTCTATGTATATGTGTGTATGTATGCATGTGTGTGACTGTGTGTGTTTCTGTGTGCATGCATATGTGTGTTATGTGTGTATGTGTGTGTATATATGGTGTCTCTGTGTGTGTGGCTGTGTCTCTGTATGTGTATGTGTGTGTATGTATATATATGTATGTATGTATGTATGTGTATATATGTGTATGTGTGCATGTGTATGTGTGTTATGTGTGTATGTATATATTTGTGTGTATGTGTATGTATGTGTGCATGCATATGTATATGTGTATGTGTGCATATGTGTGTATGTGTGTGTGTTGCACATGTATATGTGTATGTTGTGGAGGCTGAGGGTTGACATCAGGTTTCTTCCTCAGTCAGTCTCCATCTTACTTTTTGAGATAGGATACCTCACAAAATCTAGATAAACAGGCTGGCTAAACTGTAGGATCCATCTGTCTCTAGCAACCCCTTCCACACTCTTACCTCACCCAGTCCTCTCCTGTGCTGGGGGCAGAGACACTGCAGGGTCTGGGTCTTTACATAGGTGCTAGGGATTCAAACTCAGGTCCTCATGCCTGAATGGCAAGTCGATCTCCCCAGCCCCTCTACCTCGCTTTTGATTAATATGATGTCATACTAATGCTAGGTGGTTAGTCCACAAGAAAGTCTCCTGTTTCCACCTATGCTTTTGACACATTCAACCTGGAGATGTTCCCTGTTGGAAGCCAGTTACTACATAAGAAGTATGACCACCCTTGACTGCTCTCCTATGATTGGCCAATCTCATTAACATGCCCTGTGTAGGTCCCCAGCTGAGTTCTCAGCCAACAGCCTTCAGACATGGGGATTAGTGATCCGTCAAGGGCACAGCACAATAGAGAATTCTGAGGAGTTTAGCTCCAACTGTCACCTGACACCAATGACATGAAAGAGTTTTGGAGACTCAACAGAATCTTAAATCTCAGATCAGTGAGACAGGATTAAAATATTGTTGTTTTAACCCTCAAAGCTTGTTACAACAGATAGGACAGTCACACTAAGTTTAAAACAAGGAAGCAAGATGAAAATAATATATTTAAAATGTTTTCTTGCTATGTGCCTATAAAATCAACGTATACAATCCTTTAAATATGCTACTTCTCAGGGGAGTCCATTTCTAGCCTGAATTTTGAGCAAACAATAAACATATTTGTCCTGACTTGGAGCATAGCATTTCTTTACCTTTCATTTTTAACTAACTTGAATGGTTTCATGGATTAACTCTTTCACTTCTGTAGGACAATTTAGTTATTTGAATCTCTCCCTTACTGATATTCTATGCAACATACAATTTTTCTTGCCACGCTAGAATGCTCATGTTTTATGGTCTCTTTTCTTTGCCGACTTATAAAAGGGAAGCAGCAATTTCCTCTCTGCATGAGTGAACTAGGGATATCAGAATGTGTGTTTTGTTGTCATTTCTTTTGAATGTCACATTTGTGTGTAGCAGTGGACACACACCGATATGGTTACTTTGGATCTCATGCTTCATTCTCCTTTAACAAGAAAAGCATCCCTCAAGTGAAATCACCCCGTGGAGTTACATTAAGAATAAGATGTTTCTTGGGGAAAGATAAGAATATTCCATAGTCAGCTCAGGTTGTGCCTGAGACAATCAGATTACCTTTAACACCAGTGTTCTTTATTTCCTGTATACGTGTTGTATCATAAATATAGACAAAGGGTTTAAGAACAACCCTTCAACATTGGATGTGTCAACATAGTCTGTAATCCAGAATGCTGGGATATCTGGAGTGTAGCAAGATGCCCTGTTCTATGTGGTTCTGTAAACTGAACTCAGAGCCTAATGCACGCTAGGCAAATGCTCTGCCAACTGAGTTACATCCCGTTCTTCACTCACAATTATCATTGGTTTAGTTTTCCTATATTTAATCTGGTACTCAAAAGAGAAGTTGTATTAACTCAGATAAAGAAACAAAATCTGTATAGTGGTATACATGGATTATATATTTATTCAACAAACACATACACATGCATATATATATATATATATATATATATATACATTTATATATATATATTAAAATTAGGGTATCTATTCTATTTATCCTCTTTTATAACTACCAAGATAGACTCAAGGATCTTTAGTTTATAAAAATTTTAAATATATTCTCATTCTTGCTTAACATTTATTGAATGTTTTTATTATATGCCTTCACAAAAACATGTTGACAAGGAATTATTTTTTCCTCAATTCATCTCTTTATTTTAGTTAATTTTCTTTATTCTTTAGTATAGAACATTTCTGACCAGATTTCTCAATGTTAGATCCTGACATTTTTTAATATTTGCAACTAGAAATATAATGCTGTTTTCAAAGCTCTATGAGACTATGCAAAACAGCCAGTATTTCAAATGTTGGTCCCACCCTTTACATAATTCATCGATTTGTACATGATACTTCTATAGCTGGTGGATCGTCAGACATTTTCTGTTGACACCTACAGCAGACCGCTCATTCAGAGGTGCTAGACCCTGCTATGCACCTGAAGATAGCCTATGACTGTTCATGCTGAAAGGACCTTGAATGTTGGCACAAGACACCCCAAGACAAAATTTTTAGGACAAAGAAGTTTTATTTCCCCCCAGAGTGACAAAGGGCAGGGAATAAAAGAGAAAGCCAGGGGATAGAGGATGAGGATAAAGGAAGAAGAGAGAGGGGGAGGGACATTTGCTCCAGAAAGACAAAGGACTGCCTCTGGAGAGAGGAAATCTATAAAAGGGGAAAGGTGTTAGGATGAGGCGCATTAGGTATGTTAAATAGGGTAGTCGAAAGGAGGGTTTTGATTACTGGGTTTTAGTACCTTGATAGCTGAACCTTGGTGGTCAGCCTCAAGGGTAGAAAGTGGCCAAATAAGGGAATAGACCTTGGTGGCTATCATTTTAGCAAGGAAGAAGGAATGGGGGAAGGGCAAGGCCAGCCAGAGCCATGTGTGCCGCTGGGGCCGGCTAGAGCACCCTCACATGCTTCCTTGTGCACTGTATGTAATTTTACAGTGGATGAGGTTTGTAGGGTGAAGGGACTCTGGCCAGCTCCAGCATGGTAAGCATAGCTCTGGCAGGCTTTGACCTCCTCAATTCCCTCTGCCTTGCTAAAAACCTTTAGACTTTAGATCACATTCCTAAAGCTAGCCCCCAAAGTCTACTCCCCTATTTGGCCACATCCTCCTCCTGGAGCTAACTACCAAGGTCCAGCTATCAAAGTTTTAAAGTCCAGCAATCAGAAGTTTGCTTCGGATCACCAAATTAACATGCCCAATTAAAATTAAAGACTTGTCCTAACACGGGATTTCCCCTTTTTACCTTTATAAACGGCCATTTTCCTATGTGCCCCATCATCTATCTCCTTTCTAGCCAGAGATAGTCCTTTGCCCCACTCTGGGGCAAATACTCCACCTCCCTCTCCCCTTTTTCCTTCTTTTCCCTCATCCCCCATCCTCTATCTCCTGTCTTTGTCTCTTATTCTCTGCCCTCTGTCCCTCTGGGGCAAATAAATCTCCTTTCTTCTAAGGACTTAGTCTTGGGAGTTCTGAGCTGATACTTTACCTTTCATAGGGTAAAAGACCTGAGCCCACTACTGGGGGTTTGAAAACCTACCAAAACTCACCAATCCCTGAACTCAAAAATCCACCAATCCCTGGCTTTGGTTTGAAATCCCACTCATCCCAACCCTGGAAATCTCCACCTCTTGAAGACTCCTCCACCATCAAGAAACCCTATATAACCCTTGCCTCCTATACAGTACCCTGCTGTTTCCCTAACAGAGGGAACCATCCTCTGGTGTCTCTTGTGTGAGGTTTGTTGTGCACTGTGACACTGTGTGTTTTTGGTTTTGTTTGGTTTGGTTTTTTGTTTTCTTTTTTGGCTCTGAACTGCCAGGATACTTTTTCCTTCAGATCTGTTAACGTTTGCATGGAGGCTATCTTCCACTGGGGAAGCCTTTCCCCTCAGAGCTGTAACACTTACAAGGCTGACCTTGAAACTACACTAACATATTTTTGAAAAGTAAATAATTCACATAGCATATTATCTCAGCCATTATTGGAAACATGTTACTTGCTCAAAACCTCTGGATGTCACCTATGATTCCACACCACCATTGGACTGTTTGAGAACCAGTATTTTACATCAGGTCCCTATTTACCATATTACTCCTTGTAGAATCCTATTATCCTTATAATTTTCATAGCAGCTTTCTCCCTTTATTTTCTATTGTGTGGCATTTCCCAGGGAGACTTGAATGAACATGTATTCACCCCAGATAATGCACTAATGACAGACCAAAGAAATTATTCCACCAAAGCCCAGTTTATTGAACCAGTGAGTTTATTGGGATTACTTATAGTAATATTGATGATAGCTACTTACAGTACTGTGGGTGACTCAAAGCAGTTGCTTCACTGAAAAGTCTATCCCAGCACTGACCACCAGGCATAGAAGCTGTATCACTGAAACTCCTTGTACCATTGTTCAGAGCTCTGCCAGCAATTGTTCCTGTGTAGATAATCTTAGGGAAGGTAATCTTGAGAGTCTTATAAGTTTCAGGAACTTCCTAAGCCTTGTGAGATTGTTTATTTTCTGAAACTTAGAACTTTACTTCTAAGCCTTAAAAAGTCTACCACCTCAAGGTAGTAGAATTACTATTCCTAACAGTGGAAGCTAGCTAGACCCACCCCACCCCCTTTCTTTTTCTTCTTCCCACACTTCTCTCCCTCGTTGATTTTTTTCAAACACGACTTGATTTATAACTATTATTTCTTTCTTTCTGCTATGTGGAACTGTTTTGTAACCTCCACCCTGGGAGTGGAGGGCAGCTACTTAAGTGAGGATGTAAACAACTAAAAAATAGCATCAAGAACTCCCAGAAACTGACCAGATTCACTAGGCCCCACCCTGTCAGAGTAAACAATAAATGCTATGAGTCCCTTCTCACAGAGGAAATAAAGCCAAGTTGCAAAGAAGTCTCTTAGACAAGAACTACTGTCTCAAAGAAACATAAACCAGATGAGAGGCCTGGAAGAGGTTTCGACCAAATGAGGTACCTTGAAAGGACACTCTCCAACTTGTTGAGCTGTCTGTAGGCTGTGCAGTGTGCTCCAGATGCCTCAGGTTTCTCCAGATGTCACCCATGTTGGAGTGGGTCTTGATGTGCAGTTGAATTTGAGTCATTTCTGCTCCTGTAAGTAATGTCTCACCCATATTCCCATAAGTAACTGTCTTAGCTACTGTGCTATCGCTGTAAAGAGACGTCATGACTAAGGCAACTATTTAATTGGGGGCTGGCTTACAGTTTCAGAAGTTTAGCTCATTATCAACATGACAAGAAGCATGGCAGTTGCAGGCAGACTCTGGAGCAGGAGCTGAGAACTACACCCTGATCTTAGGAACAGAAGCAGGTGGGAAAAGAGACAGGCAGAGACAGACAGAGATAGAGAGAGACATAAAGACACTGGGCCTGGAAGTAAACTTTAAAGCCCACCCTCAATGATACACACTTCCTTCAACAAGACCACATTTAATAATTTTCAAGTAGTGCCACTCCCTGATGATTATATGACTACATGAGCCTATGAGGCCCATTCTTATTCAAACTACCACAGTAACCCCAGTAAAAAAAATAGAGTAACTCCAGTTCACCAAGCTGGACTTTGGTGGTATCCATACTTGGGATGGTGTAGGTTTCATATCTGCGGTAAATAGGTGAGTGTGTTTTGTCTCCCCAAGAAACATTTTGTCACACAAGATTAGTTTTTCTTAAGGTTGATGCTTAATAGTTTTTCCCCCCTCTTTTTTGTTATTTTTTTCATTGCTTATTTTAGAAAGGGTCTTGCTATATAAGTCTGGCTGGCCCAATGTTTACAGTGTAGCCTAGACTGAATTCAAATTTGTTTCAATTCTCTTGCTTCAGTCACTGAGATGCCACCATCTGTGATACAGTTTTGAGGGGAAAGGCTTCCCCCAGTGGTACTGTTGCAGCTCTGATGGTGGAGATATCCTGGCAGTTGGGAGCCAAGAAATAGCACATAGTCACACTGCACAACAGACCTCACCCAAGAGATTTATTGGGAAAAGCACGAGAGTGTGGCTACCTCTGCTAGGGCTAGAAGCAGCAGGGAGGGAACTGAGCATTAGGTTTATATAAGGGCTTCTTGGGTGCAGAGTTTTCCAGGTTGGAGATTTTCAGGGTGGGAATTGGTGGATTTCAAGTCCTGAGCTGGGAGTAAATCTCAGGAATTGGTGGGTTTAGATGGGCTTTCAAACCTGGAAGTAAGCTCAGACCTTTTACCCTACACCCTGTGGCCATTTTACCCCACACCATGTCCAGCTCTATTCCTAATATATTTTAATACTATACATTTTCTTATAGTCAGCACTTTTTCTACAGACAATACATTTTGAAATGTTGTGTTTATTTTTATTGCCATTTAGTTGAAAGTAATTTTAAATGTTTCTATCTGAGGGAAATTAGATCTGTGGGTACTCTGAGAGTGCTAATTAATATTGTGATGGTTTTTAAAAAAAAAGATTTCTATCTATTAATGAGTTTGACTCTACTCTAGCTGGAAAAAAAACATAATTTGTATGACTGTAATTCTTCTGAATGTATTGAACCTGCCTTTATAGTGAAGAATATTGTCTATTCTGGAGAATATTTTACAAACTTTTAAAAGAATGCATTCCACTGTTACTGGTTCAAGTGTTCCATATTGTATGACAGAGTAAGGTTTTGAGTCATACATGCCCTCAATAGTTTGCTGTCTACCTACCCTATCAATTATAAATGAGACAATGCTGGACTCAGCTGTAATTGTGGATTTACTATTGCTCCCTTTCTCAGTAGTCATTTTGCACCATCCTGTTTGAAGTTCTGTTCCTAGATGGCTAAACATATGGAACTGGCTGTTGATAAGCTTTGTTGTCGTGCAATGGGCCTCTTTCTTCCCATTAACATCCCTACCATAAAGTCGACCTTAGCTAATACCAATGCGGACACTCCAGCTTTATCAGACATGCTGAGTTCTCATTTACATGCAATAAAAATCACCAATTCAATCCTTTCAAATTCATACTATTGGTAACGACCACCTTAGTCGTGATATAAACCTTTTCTATCACTTTAAATAGTTTCTCTTTTGAAGTCAGTTCTCCAGTCCTGAACCTTGGCATGTGGTGTGTTTTCTGTCTTGCAATTATACCTTTCTTACTCTGTTACATAAATGGATCAACATAGTAAATAACATGCTGGTGATTTGGCCTCTTTCATGAAGCATAGTATATTTGAGACTCGTCCATGCTGTTCATTCCTGTCTTGTTATTGCTAACTAGTAGTATTCTGTTGTATGTATAACATGTTTTCTCTAGCTATTTATCAATAGACTTAGGGCCATTATATAAAGCTGCTACTAATTTCGAGTGAGAGTTCAAAGAGAAAAAATGTGTTTTTTATTTCTGTTGGGTAAACATTGTGCAGGACTGTGGGGTCATATAGTAATACCAGTATATGTAACTTCTTGGTGGTGGTTTTGGGCTTTCTTTAGTCAACAAGATTTCTAATTGCTGCTGGGATCAGCCCCAGCTGTCAGGAAGTCATGACTGGATATTGAACCCTGGACCAAGAGAAAAAGCACTACAAGGCAGAACCTTGATGTGTGTAAGTAGGTGTATATGACCTTGGGGGCTGAACAGAGGTCACCTGTGTAAAGCCAGAAAATAAGTCAAGGGAATACCTAAGGGAACTTCTGATCTGAACCCTGGGAATTTAAAAGAATAGTTAAGACAATGACCTTTGCAAATGTCAACTCATGAAATTATTAACCGACTTCAATCCCATGCAAATAACACTCGACATTCAGATAATATAAGACGTTCCGACATATTTAAATGGCAGAAATTACATTTTAAGGGTGCAAATGATTACAAGACGAGTGCAATCTGGCATTCTGCTAATTGCTTTGCTATTTGTCTCTACTGCATACCTCAGTATCGCTTTAAGACTAAGATGGCTAGAATTACCTGCCCACTCGGCTCCCTGTAGTAACTGAGACAAGTTGAGCAGCCTCAAGGAGCTGAGGGCGCACAGGTAACGGTCGCGTGGCCACAGAATCTGACAATTCAAATCGCCCTGCCCATCTGGGCCTCCGCTGCCATCGGGTGACAGGCCAGCTAGTTACAGACCTGCTTCTTCCGAGAAGGCGCTGCCGCCCTTGCCTCCGCCTTCACAGCCCTCCCTCTCCCCAGACCCACACCCGCGGCGATCCCCCGCGCATCCCGCAGCTGCCCGGCAGGTGTGCGCGGCGCGCGTGCACCAGGTCCGCCCCGGGGACGCAGCGGGTGCGCGCGGGGACGCAGGGCGCGCGCAAGAAGGCGAGCTCTAGAGCCGCGGCGCCCCTCCGGTCCCACCCCCTCCTCCGCCGTCGCGGGCCAGGGATGCTCGCGTGCGGCCCTCCTCGTGTTTAAAGCTCCGAAGGGGGCGGCGAGCAGGAGCGACGGGGAGGGGGGGCCGCTGGCGTTCTGCAGAAGGCTGGCCCGGGTTCGTCGGCTGCCGTCACCTGACTCGTCGCAGGCGCTCCAGCTGAGGTGGGGGCGGGGATGGGGACGCAGAGCCGAGCGCTAGAGAGACGCGGCGGCGCTGGCGGAGGCGGCGGCGGGCGGGGACCGCGGGGACCGCGGAGCTGAGACAGGGGCCGGGCCGGGGCTATAGGCATCGCGGCCCGGGGACACCAGGGCGGCGCGTGCCTGAACCCAGCTACCTCGCGCGGCGTCCGGGCTGCGGTGCTCCTGGGGCGGGGTGAGTACGCTGGGCCGCACGGGTCCCCTCCCCTGCTCCAGGGCCCGGGGATTCGAGGGATAATCCCAGGGCGCGGAGAAGGGCAGAGGCGGCCGGGTGACAGCTCGGTGGCGGTGGCGCGCTAACGGCCGGGCGGGGCCTGGGCTGTCCGCCCTCTGAGATCCTGCTCGAGAAGGGTGAGGCGCACCGCGGCTCCGGGCTGCCGGGCTATGGGGATGGAGGGCGAAGGAAGATGAGTCGCTGCCGCCGCCGCAGCCCCGGGACAGAAAGGAGGTGGCCGCGGCCCTGCGGTGCCGTGGGAGACACGCTGCGGCTCGGGGCAGAGAAAGGTGCGCGCTTCTGGGCGCGGCGTCCCGAGTAAGCCCGACGCACACCGGGTCTCGCACGACCGAATAGGGTTGTGCGGACAGTGCTGCTTGACAGGGGGCGAAGTCGGGATGTGGTGACCGCTTCAGGGTGTGGGGAAGCGGGGACCGTGGCACGATGCAAGGACTACCCTGCGGGTGGCTGACAGCCCTGGACCGCGATGGACCAACTAGGCTTGGCGCGTCGCTGGTCCCAAGAGGCGGTGCCAGGGCGGGGTCGGCGGAGGAGAGAGCTGCCGAACCGAGGGAGCAGGCAAGGCCGGGCGCTCCAGCTAAGGCGGTGCGGGTGAAAGCCGGACCATCTCCTCTTATTTCCTGCAGAAGAGGAGGCGGTAGACGCGGCCGGTGAAGATGTCGGGCCAAACGCTCACGGATCGGATCGCTGCCGCTCAGTACAGCGTGACTGGCTCTGCTGTAGCAAGAGCTGTCTGTAAAGCCACCACTCATGAGGTGATGGGCCCCAAGAAGAAGCACCTGGACTGTAAGCATCCTTTTATATAAGCGGGACTTGAGCATGGCATAGGGGCATCAAAGGCCGGCGGCATGGCCTGGGCTTTCTGTAATACTGCCAGGAGCCTTGGGAACTGGCTCCCCATCTGGTCGATCCTGAGCTCCTGCCTTTGGCCTTGGAAGTGTCCCCTTGGGTAGGCCCTGAAACCTTGTCTCTCGAGCCATTTTTTCCTTCTGATGACCTCCAAGAGCCTAAAGGAGGAAACACACACACACACACACACACACACACACGGTTGCACAAAAGTGTACATTTGGACTACATCCTTTTAATCCTTTTTTTCCTCCACCCTCTGTTAGGTTAAGGGAAATGAGGGGTTTCAGGGTCACAATGGGGAGACAGACAGACAGAGGGATGGATGGATGGATGGATGGATAGCCACGCTTGACACTAATTTCTTAAGAGCATTTTGGATAATTGTAAAACCCTGCTTTTTCCTCTGCTGCTACTCAGGATCTGTGTGTGAGTGTGGGGGAGTGTGTGTGTGTGTCATATGTCACTACACTGAGCTGAACTGAAATAAATCCAAGCTATTGAATGAGCAATAATGGCGATTTCATTCTGAACATCTTGGCACATTTCCTTTGTCCTGTTCTCAGAAAATGCTGGGTGGGATAACTGGTCAGGTCACAAAATGGATGTCCTCTCCTCATTAGAGGTGGTACAGTTTTAGATGAAAACATTTAATACATAATCTTTTCATGTGGTCATTAAATGGAAAAAGACCTACATATTTCTGAAGTTTTTTGGTGCAGTTAGTATAGTAAATCTTTGGCTGGTGTGGGTGGGGGTGATTCTCGGGAAGACTTTAACCTGCTTTAGGCAGTGAGCATCCCCTAAGGCTACCCCAAATAGTATTCTACAATCTCTGAACATGTTTGACCTGCTTAGAATCCTCTGCCCTTTGGTGGCGCTTGTCCTTAAATGCCATTCTTGGCACCGAAACACATCTGCCAGTGCTCATCCTCCCCACCTCACTCTCTTGACCCCTTTTTGTTTGTCTGTTTGTTGTTGTTTGTTTTTATATTTTATTTTGTTTTCTTCAACCCTTCTTCTGTCTCTTGTGTTGCTGAGAAAATGGCATCCCCACCATTACAGTCAGCCCCAGCCCTACCCTTTTCCATGAGCAAACCTTGAGGAAGCTGGCAACTGGGCTCTGTCAGAGCTGTCACACAGCTTGGAAACTTTCCTATCTAGAAGTGTGTCTGAGGGGGAGACATTATGATGTCTTTCCTGAAGGAATGTTTAAGAAAATGTATTGATTACGGTATCATGTGTTACACATTGGGTACCAGGTAAGAGAGGCTCCCAGAGCCAAGACACCTAACAGGAGCAGGAATTATAAATTCATGACCAGCTCCTTTTGCTGTAGCATGCTGAATCATTTAGCCGGCTTTCCATCAGTTTCCCCAACTCTGGGAGGCTGACTCACACTATTCAGTGGTTCTGTCAACCTAGAAAATGCTCATAACAAACGCTGTTTAGGTTACAGATTTGCTTTTGATGAGAGATGAGTGTACCTGTGCATGTCAGAGAGCATCCTCAGGATTGATCATTTCAGGTAGACATCATTCAGGTGAGGACTGGGTTCCCCAAACCCGATTATCAAAGTGTTTGATAATAGGTTATTTCCAATACCCGAGCATATGTTAATGAGTTGAGTGCGTTAGAAAATACGGATCATGGTAGAAGATTCCATGTTAATGAAATAAGCTGGAATAGGAACTGATTTTGAATTATTTGAATAATTATGTGTTATACTTCCTTGTACTGGCCACTGAGCTTTTCAGCTGGGCTGAAAAACCTAGACTGCCTTTAACCATGGCATTTAACCGCCATCTTTGGTTAGAAGCATGCTCTGTTGTGAAAGCAGGAAGAACACGTAGCCTAACCCTACTCATCTGCGAAGCACCTAGCTTGCTTGAATGGATTTCACAACTCATACACACATCTTAGTCTCTCTCTATGAAAATTTCTTAATTCTTTCACTTTAAAAGCTGAACAGGAATCAAGTTCTGAAGAATATGTTTAGAAGCTCTTTTTACTCTCTTATCTTTCCATTAAAACATGAGTGATCTTTTCCATTAAACTTAGACTTTGGGTGGAATTTGGAACGACAGTTATCACATCGTTGCTACGTCTTACTCTAGTAAGACTGAAAATTTGGCTATTTAAATGGTGTTATGCTCAGACGTTTTTGTGAAGTTCCTTTACAAAGCAGTACTATCAGTAGTTAAGAGATGGAGGTTGGGCTGGAGAGATGGCTCAGAGGTCTGAGCAGTGACTGCTCTTCCAGAGGTCCTGAGTTCAATTCCCAGCAACCACATAGTGGCTGATAACCATCTGTAATGAGATCAGGCATACCCATAAGCAGAGCACTGTATACATAATAAATAAAAACATTCTTAAAAAAAGAAAAGAGATGGAGGTAAAGAAACATATCATTTGTAAAAGTGCATTAATCTTGTTATTAAGACATGTGAAGAGGGGGAGGGGCGGGAAAAGATATGAATACAGGGAGAAAAGACAGTGTCTGGAGACACCGAGCCATCCAAATGGTAGGTTTTTGTTTGTTTGTTTGTTTTTTGTTTTTTTGTTTTTTGGTTTTTTTTTTTTTTTAGTTTTTAAAGCATTCAGTGTTGATTAGGAGGAAGAAGACAAAACAATTTGGTAGTTTACAGCAAAAATGCATGGTGAATTTGACTTGATTTGTACCTCTTTAATTTGGAGTTTCAGCTGGGAAATATCGAATAGAATTTAGGATTGTGTGATTGTCTAAAATATTGGATTTATTGCTCTCAGAGTCATCATGAAATGTAGAATTAATATGAGAATACTGACTTAAAAACTAATATTTGGGGATTAAAATACCAAAAGCTATTATTGCTAATTGTGGTTGTTATGCAGTGTTGCTTACTAATATAGGACTCGTGCGTTTGAAGAGACAAGTCACTAACATTTGGGGGTAGCTCTCCCATGGGGAAATGTGCTGGTAGATAAAGTTAATCCTCAGGTGTTTTCTTTGATTGTCTGTTTGTTCACATATGGCGTTAGTTCTTGAACCCAGAGCCTTGTGTACGCTGGGCAAACATTTTACCGCTAAGTTACATTCCCAGCTCCCACTTTCCTTTTTTCTATAACAGTGTATTTCCTGGAGGGAGAAACAGACTCACAAAACTATCCACATAGCCAGTAGCTATGCATTAGATGTTAAAGATATAATAAACTTTAGTAATCCAAATAAAGATTATATTTTATTGTGTAGTTTAGATAATCTAAAAAATTTTCATTCTAGACCCTACCACCGAATAATAACGTGGCCCCATCTGCATGTTTAGATTCAAGACTTAACCAATACTAGCTTTCTGGGCTGGCATGTACAACCTTAGTTCCTTTTAACTTCTTGTGTATATTTGGTAGCTATAAAATGCCCAGGACTTAACAGGCACTCATCTGTTTGCTTACCACTGTTTTACACGACAGTGGTTTTTCCTCTTCTGTTTTGTAGTTAGCTTAAAAGCTAACCCAAGTCTAATAATCAAGTAAAAAAACTTAGTAGGCACCAAGTATTTAACCAAGTACTATGCCTAGGTTTAACAAAAACACAAAGTTGGTACAAAGTAGCATCTGCAGGGGAAATTGAGAATGCATTGTATCCCTGGTGTGAGAGTCCTTCCAGTGGTTATTGTTGACTGATGATTTCTCTTTGTGCCATTCAAAGTACCTGAACTAAAATAATCACAGTTCAAACTCAGATGTAACACCAATATCATCAAGCCAAAGCTAATGGAAAGGCCATTTGCCTACCAGCAATCTTAGGGTTTTATTCATTAGTATTCTTGAAGATTTTTGATAAGTTCATCCTACATAAAAAGCAGGTGATTCAAGTCTTGGATCTGTTTGAAAGATACTAGAATTTATTAGTCACTCTCTTCGCCCCTCAAGCCCCCAAACTAGTATTCTTTACTTATGTTAGTATGTATTTACATGCTTTCTATATGTTAAATATGTTTTGATTTATAGACATGCAATTTGAGTCAGGTGCAGTGATGCATATCTATATTTCCAGCATTTAGGTGAGAGCTGGGGGAACAGTTCAAGGTCATCCTGGACTACATAGTAAGGCCAGACAAGTCTACATCAGATCATTTCTCAAAAGACTAAAAATATGAGAAGAAAAAGAAATGTAACCTGCACTGTTACAATGGATACTATATTTATACCAAATGTATATTTTTTACATACTGGAAGACATGAAGATTACTGAATAAAATTAGGTAGGATTATATGTGAAAGATATTGAGTACACTGTACAACTTTAAGTGTAAGTATATTGGCTGACCAGTATATTTACCTTTGACTAAGTTGTTTTGACTTAACTCTTGGCTATTGTCTGGACACACTATTATTTCCTATACCTGGGTGTTTTCTCCCTTCTAGATTTCATCAGAAGATTTAGTCCAGTTCTGAAAATGGTTTAAAGCAGAGTTTATCACTTTTTGGATAATTGAGAAGGGATGAGGAGGATACATATTTGAAAATCCTTTAATCTGACTACCATTTGTATCACAAGTCCTAAGGGCGGCCCTTGCTCTTCTTGGCATTTCAGGAGGGGAGAAGAGAGATGAAGTGAGGTTGAGTGACCGCAGGGGTGTGGGGAGAGGGAAGGGAAGAACCTTAGCCACAGTTCACTGAGACATAGAGACTTTGGGCCTGGTGAGTGTCAGTGTGTGATACTTTACTTTGCAAGCTTTAAAATAAGGTTAGTTGTAAAAAATTTAAGTCTTGGGTAATAGGAAGGAGTATGCTTTTTAGAAATGGAGTGAAAACCGTGAAACAGACTGAGTGAAACAGGGTTTTTCTTTTCTTTTTTTTAATGAATTTTAAAATTCTTCTTCTTGGTTCTGGAAATTAGACCCAGAGTCTCATACATGCTAAGGATATATTGGACCACAGAGCTATATTCCCAGTCTTTAAAAACTGAATCATGCATGCTTTTCTAGTGACTCAAAAATGGAAGAATATATAAAACTGAGAAGTAGGTATATTGATATTTTAATTACAGTATTAACATACCAGTCTCTATAATAAAATCTGGAATTCTAGTGCATTGCTACATTAGTTTTAACATTCACTTAACAGCTGATAAATTCTTCTCTGTGAATTTGTCCTTTTTTTTTTTTTTTGCTATTATATCTTTCTTCTAGCTTTCTACAAAGATCCTTTAAAATCTCACTTCCTCCTTCCAAGCAGACCCTAGTTAGGCTAGGGTGTTCTTCGGGTCTTATCTCTGTTTCTGTAACTTAGCAAGGAAGGTCAGCAGGACCCTGTTCCTTGAAGGCCACCACTGGGGTCACTGCAGAGCTGTATATTGGTGACTCAGCTCCTGAGGCCGCATATTTGGACAGTCTTCGAATATAATCAGTGTGTTTAAGTCATTTGAAAAGATACTTTTGTCATTAAAGTATTTAGCCTCGACTCTTTTCTCCTGTAAGTTCCTTTTTCTTTGCCTGGAAACTGTTGACTTGTGCTTTCTTCGAGGAATGTAAGCAATGAAGCGGTCCCTTGGGAGCCGTGCTGCCCTGGTGTCAGCTACACCCTGACCTGTGAGCAGTGGACTCTGCCTTGGGGCTGTAGGGTGAAAGTGTACCCTGAAGCTCAGCCTGGTTTGGTTGCTTCCTTACAATCATTTCATTTGTCCTCAGTGTGTGGAGACACCGCCTCCTTACCTAATAAGGCTTCTTTGTCACACATGGTTAACATGGTGTTGTAAAAGGTGGTGCAAGATGCTGCTCCAGCCACCCTGGAGAGACAGAGGTGAATTCTTCACCTGCTCTGTGCTGTTGTGCCTTTTGATCTGATCACTTGATTAGTCTCCTTTGGTAAGCACTTGTATTTTAAATGACACCTGGCCTCCTTTACATGTGAGCTGTTTCCCCCGTCATCAGTATCTTTAACCTCGCATTCTATCTGCTTTATACACGTTTTCAAGTATCTTCATTTGAGCCAGCAAAACCACCTGTGCAGTGTTCCTGAACTCTGTGGATTCTCCCAGCAGCCAGCCTGTCAGCCAACACTTATTTCCTCCTGCCAACTTCTTGAAACAGTGATCGCAAACACACACCATTCGTCCCTTTCTTGGGACATCCGTTGACTTGGTCTTTAATTCAGGCTTGAACTATTGGAATTGGAGTTGGGTGCCCATCACTGTTCACTCAGTTGGCCAAGCTTATAACCTGAGAGCCATCTCTGACACACTAATACGAGGTCATCGTCAGGTCCTGGCACCATCTGCACTAAGGTCATCGTGGTGACTGGGGTTTCTGTTGGGAGCCTCAACGCCTGCGGAGAGTGTGTTTGTTTATCCACCTCTACTGATGGTACTCATTGGCACAAGTACCACAACTGTCACTCACAATTCAGCTATAACTCTCCACCCTGTTTGTTCCAGCTCCTTCTTTTTAATTATACCAGTTGTAACTTTCCTCTTTCTATAGTTTGGGAGCTATATATTCTATTGTTTAGTCCTTTGTTGACCACCCTTAATTTAATAGTTATGCCTTCAAGTCGATTGGTCACATATTTTTTAAGACAAGAAATGTAGGAACTGAGTTCCTGCTCTGACTGTCCTCACGCTTCAGTGCAGTGTTACCCTCGTTAGCTGTTGTCAACGACAGAGACGGTTCGTGTTTAGACATTACCACTTTGTTCTGGACTTCTTTACTCGGCATTCCTTTACTCTTCATGTTTTCTTGAATTGTACCCTTCTGAAGCTTCTTCAATAGGCTGTTTACTGGAGAGTCACTCATGGTTTAGAAAGACAGTCTTAACAACTCTTAGGATGACAGTTCCATCCGCAAATAATATTTCACTCACCTGGTTTCCACTGTTGCTCATCAGAGGTCATTGATTCACCTGCTTTTAAATAATTATCTGCTTTAAAAAAATCTTACCTGTCATGACCTTCTATATAGCATGTGTGGTTATAGCCACATGTGCTATATGTGGCTTCTTCTATATGTGGCTTTCCTAGTGAAGTTGTGCTGGGTTTCCTGAACTGAGAATTAGCATCTCTCGTCAGTTCTAAAAGATTCTCAGTTATCCTTGGTTGCTACCTACCCCGCTTCTCTTCCTGTCTGACATTCAACTATGACTAGATGCTACACTTCACTGCATATCTGAACATCCCTTTCTTCCTTTCCAGAACCTTTCTATTCAGCATGCTTTCTTCCTCAGATGCTATCTAGTTCATTTATTCTCTCTTCAGTGGTGTCTCACTGCTCCTATACACTCTCAGTTATAACGTATTAATTTATTTTTTAAGTTTTGAGGATTTTTAGAACTGCTCGTTTGGGGGTAGCATATGTTCCCTGCTCATCTTTTTAGATCTCTCTTTTTTTATTTCTTCCCATTTTTAGCCACACTAAATTTACCCTTTATTCTACGCGGATCTGTTATGAGGCTATACTTGTAGTTTTAGCCTGTGCATGACCTCTGGTGTTTTAAGATGTTTCATAATTTTAGCTTCTGATGGCATTTTGGTAGGTTTCCATCAGTGAGAATCCCAAAGAACCTGGTGCCACCTAGAAAGAATGTGTGCGTTCGTCATGGACGCCCCACAGGTGTCCCATTGGCTCCCTGCATCTGTCAGAACTGTGGTGAGCTTCTCCCTGGGTGTGGGGTTCCTTCAAGGCCCTCTGACGTCAAGCACATTGAGCTGGTGCGGGGATCTGAGTGTTTGGTGGGTGACTGTCTTTATCCCCCACTTCACTCTTCCCCAGCTCTACGCCTTCTCCCCCACACTGTCTGGATAAAAACCTTGCTAAAACCTTCAGAAGGTCAAGGAGCTAAACTTTATTAGTTAAAAGACGATAAAATCAATTAAAATGGAATATTTAGAAAATAGAGTTTAAAAAGCACTAAATTTCTTAATGTCAATGGTTAATGTATCATCTCTGTTAGCCTCTTTACAGTTACATTCTGGGATATGGTAAAAAAAAAAAAAGTTATGTTTTTGAAGATGCCAAAGTTTGGTGCGTGCCTATAATCCATGTGTTTTGGAGACAAAGGCAAGAGGATAATGAGTTCAGGGAGGTCACCATGAGCTCATAGAGAGATCCTGTCTCAAAGAACCAAACTAAAAAAAATGCCTGGGTGAAATTATATCTTTGGCAAGAAGTGTATAATGGCATTTTAATTATGTCTATAATCTTTTTTCTATGCATTTAAAGTGTGTGTGTACTTTGGCATATTTCTGTTACAGCTAGATGTCCAATAATTATACATTAATATTACATTCTCTGTGTTTAAGCGTATGTTTCCGTTTTCTTTGTTTTCCGTTAGTTAAAATTGGGGCGTGTCGCTCTTCCATGTCTTTTTTATAATTCGCATATAGATACTTTGTACGTGGGAAGGAAAGCTCAAAAAATTAAAAACTTAATTTCAAAGTGAACCCAAACTCTCAACATTTACTCTGAAGTTATATTATTCTGTATTTAACAATACCCTTCGCCAACATGGTGGCGTCCCCATTCACAGTTTGGAAGATAGGAATGGAAGTGAAGCTCAGTGGTAGGACACTGCCCTGCTGTACCATCCCTGGCTGGCACGCATCGGGCATCGGTCGCAGGGGTTGCTCACCCCAATGTAAAAGGAAAAGAAGGGGAAAAAAGTGTGAGTAACTGGAGGCAGCAGCAGGGGGTAGGGGGGTTAGAAAAGCAATGAGGAATCAGAGACCAGTTTAACATTTTTTTAACCTTCGCAAAAAGAACGATAAATGTCAGCACGTTCATTTGGTTTACGGTGGCCTAGTGGGAGAAATTGGAAGTTACTTTCTAACTGGAGGCTTTGAGTACTTATTTAGCATGCTATCATTATTTATTTATTTAATAAATATTTACCAAATGCCAGGAATTGTTCCAGGAGGCAGGGAGACCATGGAGAATAAGATACAGCCCTTGGCATCCAGAGAGCTGGCAGCTTAGCAGGGGAGACAGAAAATGAAAGAACTAATTACCAGTGATTCAAAAAGCATTAAGGTTCAGCAGGGAAAGAAAGACCACAGTGGAGGTGCATTGCAAAGATGGTGTTTAAGGCCAGACTTGAAGGATCAAAGGAATTCACGTGGGTCATGTGTAGACACGGGCTGCCTGCTTGGCCGCTCACAGGAGAGCGGCTCACGTGGAGAGGGCGGGCCTTAGGAACGCAAAGAAGCTGTCAGCTGCTGGAAGGCTGACAGTGTGTGAGGTCAGATAGTGTAAAACACAACCTCTGAACTGATACACCCCCGCCCGGGAGGCCTTCTGTGGCAGAGAGAATCTTAGCCATCTCCAGACTCCGAGTTTTTACAGTTTAAAGAAGTTGAGTCCCAGAGGCAAAACTCATATTCTCTGTGTGTTGATGCTGGTAATTCCTACTGGCTGTCTTGAGCAACTGCCCCAGCTTGTCACTGCCTTGTTAGCCTCATTCTGACTGTGAGATTGACGCCAGAGAGCCTCAGCTGCAGCTCATGATTATCCTGGTTAGTATCAGAGTGTGCAGCTTACAGCCGTTCTAGCTTCTAGCTAGGTAATTCAATAGACTGTGGCCTAACGTAGTTTTGTTGTGTTCTGTTTCTCTTATCCCATCAAGGCAGTACTGTGTGCATTTGTTTATGACCTCTTCCTTAAGAATGTTGACATGCAATGTTCTGTTTTCTTCAACCCTTGTGTGAGCCCGAATGTGCCTACGAAAGGGTATATAGCAGCCTACTTTAAGGCTTCAATAGTGAGTTGGCTAAGCCAGCTCTTTTAACCCTTACATCACCACACTGCTGAGTATGTTCACTTGTTCTTCTTAGTAACAGTAATAACCATTTTCCAAATGAGGTTTCTAATTTTTATCTGTCTTTTTCATAGTATTTTGCAATTCCGTAGTATATAGCATATCTGTGTATATCTTAGTATATCTATGTCTCATGGCATTTCTCCATGCCAAGGAGATCTCTGTCTTTCTGTTTCTCTCTCTCCCACACATATCTCACTTAACTATGACTTGATTTGTAAGTTGTACTCATAATTTTATAACCTGATGCTGTGAGTTGAGAGAAGTATCTATTCACTTCAGCTCAGCCTTGATCAAACAAAGGAGTCTTGAGTTATGTGCTCAGTGGGTGGACGTATGCTATAAATATCAACTGAAAACCCTTTGACCTAGTAATTTGGCTTCTATAGGGTTTTATCTTAGAAAGAATAGAGAAAATGAAGCATTCATGGGTATATGTTATTGTATGTATTCCTTAGTACTTTATTGAAATCAATGATCTCTTCAAAGAGATGCTGGAAAACCTCAGACAATATTAAAAGTTAAAGTATATTCGTCATGGAAATTAAAACATGAAGATGCAGTTAAATTTTTAATGTATGCATTTGCCACGTGATATGTATTTGTGGAGCACCAACATGTTGCCTGTGGATTGAAGGGCTTCTGTTTTCTACTTTGTACCCTTGTCAGGGCTGACTGTTTTGTTTCTGTGTTACAGGAGTATAGTTTGGGCCAAAGGATGGCCATTTTGTCCCTCATAGCCAGTGCGAGGGAAAGGACAGATGTAGCAGGCCACCTTGCTTTGTCAGGATTCTTCTCCCACTTTCCTGTTTCTGTTTCTTTACCACATATAATCAGGGGCTCAAGCTTCGTTCTTCTCAGTGGGTGTAGAAGTGGAGCATGCTATCCTTACAGCCTCTCTGAGAGAAACTAGCTTTCTTCCTGGAGTTAAGAGTTTGACAAACAGCACAGAGAACAATCGACGTCTTATCTCAAGTTGCTCCCTGCCCATGGCATGACACCATATGTATAGCTTACTTTCTGTCACTGTGATAAATACCATGATTCAAAGCAATTTGGAGATGAAAGGGTTTATTTCCTCTTATTGCTTATAGTTCATCATGGAGAAAAGTCAGGGCAGGAGCTCAAGGCTGAAACCAGGAAGCAGAAGCCATGGAGAAATTGCTGCTTCCTGGCTTCTCCTCATGGCTGGCTCAATTTGCCTTTTATACAACCCAAGACTACCTATCCAAAGGTAGGTACCACCCACAGTAGGCTGGGTCCTCCCATACTAGTTACTAAGTAAGGCTTACAGAGACTTTTTTTTTCTATTGAGGGTCCATCTTCCTTGTATCAAGTTGGCAAAAATGTAACCAACACAGCTCAACCAGAACCACCTCCTTGGGCTCAGTCCCAAGAGCTAGGGACCAGAGCTAATTTTCCTTCTTGCTCCTGGTGCAGTCTGCTTTGGAGGGCACTTTTCAACCTCTTTCCTAGGGCATTAGAGTCCCCCAGCGAAGTCTAGCTAATGAGGAAACCAGAGTCTGAGATGTAACTAGACCTAGATTTTGTTCCGCTGTGTTTCATTGGCAAGAACACACCCAGGGTGGATTGTGAACACAGGACATTGACCCTACCATGTCCATGGAAAGGACTTGGAAATTCTTCTCTCGTGTCTGTGGGATCCCTGGAGTGTTCATTGCACACACACCCCCGCCCTGCCCCCAGCATGACAGTTCTCCAGATGTTCAATGCACTGGCTGATAGGAGTACTTTTCAGAGGGTGGATGACTAGTGGCTGCAGGCTGCTTCCCTGCCCCCGGCATACATCTCTGACAGATGTTAGCCCTCCTCACTGTGTGACTTGACTTGGCCTCAAACTTTTATGTCTATACAGTGATTTGGATTTCTCAATCATGATTGGCTTTCAAACTGAAACCCCTGTGCCCCCCCTTTCAGTGACACTCCCAGTCTATGCGATTTTCCACGCTAAATGTAAGACAAGCTATTATTCACTAAATTTTCATAGATGCCTAGCATTTGCAGTCATGGACAGTGCAAACCCAGGATTGATCTGCTAGTGGCCTTATGATTTTAAGTCAGTAATGAGCTAGCCTATCAGCGAAGCACATCAATGATAGGAAAAGATATTTTGAGTTTTACATTTAAAACTTAATCCTTCTCTGGGGGAAAGCAAGTCTAAGTATACTTTTTTTACCTTAAATGTGAATAGTGCAAGATGTTTTCTTTGAAGTGCTTCTTGGATACCTACATAGATATAATTTCCTTCTAAATTCAAGGTTAATTGAATTAATTCACTTTTTAGTGTAAAATACATTGGCACTCTTTCTTTTTTGATAAAACTTTAGTAAGGAAAAAAAAAAGAGGCTTCCTAGAGGTGAAGCAAGGCTAATTCAAGGCAGGGTGGGTATGGCTAAAAGAGGCACAGCTGAGGTCTTCCTCTGAAAGCCTCTGTGAGATCAGTGTCCTTATGCCAAGTCTACAGAGGGGACAGGGTCTGAGGAAGTTGCTGAGCTCATCTGAGGCTGGGGAAGGGAAGAACTCAGGGTTTCTTCCTGTATTCTGTTGCCAGACTCATGTTTCTTTATCTGCCTTTATATGACATCCCTTGCATACCTGTTCAGTGTCGTAAGAAGTAATGATACAAAACAAAAGAAGATAAGATACCATGTGATTGTCTTAAGGGGCAAAAAAAAAGGTGCTATCTCAAGGCAGTTCAGTAGGTACTTCATGATAGGGAGAAACTCCTCTAAAGCCTATCCTTGGGTAACTAGAGGGGAAAAATGTGAAGGGTGTGGAATCAGATAATTGCCGCCCCCCAACGTCAGCACATCATTTGTAGGTTTGTACGAAGGCAGTTGCTTCAATGACTTAACTAGTAACATTTGGTGTGAGGCACACAGCTTTAGAAAGAGCAGTGGTCTGGCATAAGATAACCTAGGCTAACCCTGACTCTGTTGCCTTCTGATTATGATCTTGGCCAGAGAAATTTGGATTTTTGCTGGTCTTGGTCTTCTTTGTTTCTAAGGCTTCATGGGGTTATGGTGACAATGAAATAGTATGTTTGTTAAAACCAGTGACAACAAACCAATCCAAATCATTCTACAAATTCTTCTTCTGAGAGGAAAAGGCTGCTGCAAAGCAAACAGCAGTGACTTTGCTAAAGAACAGCCTGGCTTCTGCTCTGGGCATTTCTATGGCATCTTCTTGAGAACTAATACGGTTTTTGTAGATGATATGAAGGGAGAATAAGTCAATGAAGCCTCCACTGTAATTTCATATTGGGTCCAGTGACATAAGCTAGCCCTTTTAAATCCTCTCCTAAAGTCAAATACAAAAGCCTGGAACATACATTTGCTTTATTAGTGTCAATTACTAAAGCTCAGGGGTGTGGTTTTAGACTTGCCTTTTTTAAGATAATATTTCGAATGGTTCAAATAGGCTTTTAATGAAAGACTGACTGGTTATTTAAGAAATAAAGTGGCGATTGACCACTGAAGCGTTTAAGACACATGGAAAAGAATAAGGTGAAGCCATCAAGTGACCTTATCATCAGGACTGATTGTAGAGAGTTCTCATTTTACAGTGTAAAATGTTACAGTGTATAATGCCAGTTATAAAGGCAGAAATGAAATGGAGGGACATCAAATACACTATTTTCAGTTGAGCACTGATACACTGTTGTTGAGAAACACTTGACAAATATTTTTTAAAAATGAGCTAACCTAATAGTGAAAAATAATTTTAAAGTGATCAATAGCTACGACTCAATAGTTTCATTGTGTGTATTTATATGAAAATATACCTGAATAAGCTTGATAGTTCTGGGTACCAACAAAGGCAATCAAAACTAAGTAGAAATCATACAACAGCATGAGAGAGAAATAGTGGGAATGGCACTGATACTCATCTGGGTGGAAGACTTTCTGGGAAACTGTTGGTGTAATCATTTATAAATCTACATTTAAGAAATTCATTCTTAGCCAGTAAGTGTAGTTATGGTTAAAAATTGATAACACAATATGCTATTTGTCTGACAGCATTATAACTTTTCGGAGGTCACAGTTATAAGTGTATCTTAATTGTGTAAAAAATATATT
The DNA here is from genome assembly GCF_947179515.1 of Apodemus sylvaticus. Lineage (NCBI taxonomy): Eukaryota > Metazoa > Chordata > Mammalia > Rodentia > Muridae > Apodemus > Apodemus sylvaticus. The sequence continues at coordinate 41,751,517 of NC_067478.1, forward strand.
TTAAAACTTTTTAGTATTTTTTAAAACAGTTTTATTTTTGAGTATGTGTATTTTTGTGCCTTTGTGTGTGCACTTGTATGCAGGTGCTCATGTAGGCCAGAAGGGGCCACTGGGGCTCCTGAGGTGGCCACTGGGGCTCCTGAGGTGGCCACTGGGGCTCCTGAGGTGGCCACTGGGGCTCCTGAGGTGGCCACTGGGGCTCCTGAGGCGGCCATTGGGGCTCCCAAGGCTGCACAACAGGATAGTGGGAATCCAAACCCAGTCCTCTGTGGAAGCAGTGCTCCTCCTAAGCACTGCGCCACCTTCCCAGCACCCATTTTGGTATTTTGTCATTAGTTACTTAAAGCTCGTACACTTAGCTAGCCTCTATTTAAACGTGTAAAATGGTACCCACATCTTCTTTGACTTAAGACTATTAGTTTTTAGTTAAATATGTAATCTTAAAAGTCTTAAGAATTATTCACAGAAGACTGTTAAAGCTGAAAACATATGAGAAAATTGAACGTTAGCAATCTTTCCCTCAATCTTTCCCAGAATCATGATCTGACTCATTTTATTTACAGACACACATATAATATTTTGGTTGTCTTAATATTATTTAAATGCCATAATATTATAGCATAAATAAGTTTTGTGTTAAGATGAAGGTTTATGGAAATATTAGTATCTTTCCCATAGTAATTAATGCTTATTCCTAGGCTCCTAGTTATATATGGAAGCCAAACTAATCCTGAGAACCTTGCTTTTCTTTTATTCACATAGCAGTAGAAGTAAGGATGAGGGAAATGGGATAGACATACAGAAATTGCCTGCTGGAATCAATGAGCCTTCCCCTCTGCCCTTCCTATTTTGAAGTGTTCTTCTATGAAGATGCTTGGGGACTCAGTGTGGTCAGCCTTCTCTTTCCTGAGAGGTATTGTGTGTTTGCAACCAACTAAACAGAACCCCTGTTTGATGGATCTATTGCTTGAGTAGAACCAGGCACTTCATTATTAATGTGCAACTGAGCCGCGCTGTGTTCTCTTAGGCCTACAGACCTCGTAACGAATGCTTCTCAACTAATTCTGAGGTCTGAAACACTTCAGGTCTAGTCTTTTGAGCTAGACAGCCAAGAGTATAAGGGTCTCAGAGTTGTACCAAGGGAGAGCAGCTTCAGAAAAGCATCCCTGCGAACCCTAGCATTGGGTTCTCTCGGAGAGTCGTTCATCACAGCAGTAATCATGAAGTCCTTGGAAAAATATGTCAGATACTCAAAAGTATTGCTTTCATGGCCATAATCAGTATGGTTTTTCCCCTTTTCAGGGAACTCACTTGAAAGTGTTTTATAATTAAAATATTACAAAGATGATTTTAACTGATAGTCCAGGTACAGGGTGGAATTCCAGGAAGGAAGAAATCAGGAAGATCAGTTGAAATCGTTTAAAATATAAAAAATGAGGAATTGAAAGGAAGTCAAAAGAAAATATGAAGTCAGTGGGGGAAAAAAATCTCAATAAAACTTTCTACCATTCCCCCAAGGTAGATTATTCAGTGTGAAATTAAAGACAGCAAGAAAAGGAAGTGAGAGGCTCTGGGGAGGAATCAGAGGCCTGGAGGTGAAGATGTCACATGGACTGATTGGAAATAGTGTTGTGATCAGTACATCCCTTGTTGCTTTTTGTTTGGTCGGTTTTTGCTTATTTGATTTGTTTTTTTGTTGTTTTTGTTTTGTTTTGAGATTGGATCTCACTGTATAGCCTTGAAGCCTAGAACTTGCTTGCTACATAGATCAAGCTAATCTTGAACCCACAGAATTTCCCCTGCCTCTTCCCTCCTGAGTGCTGGAATTACAGAAGTATGCTGCCACACCCAACCATCTGTAGTGTTTGAGGATGTCAAAAATTGCTCAGTGTTTGAATTCTCACTAGCTGGCCTTGTCTATTCTCCTCTGGCTTCTCTGATACCTGTACAGAGGTTTCAGAGTATAGGGAACCCTATCCTGCCTGGAGAGTGTTCCCTAAGCTATCAAAAATACATATCTCTAAATTATATTGAACTGTCCACTTTTAAGGCTTGTTTTATGATTAGCATTTTTATTGTCATACTAAATACAAGAAAATGTCACAAGGTTTATCTTATCATTATTCATAAACACTTTTATTGGAGGCCAAAGTATATTATACTAGGCTTTGGTTTTCTTAATATCTTGTATGGTTCTACAATTTGGTAGGTGATCAAAACATGAAGTCTTTATTCTAAGGCATTTGTTGGACTTGGAGAGCTTCAGTACACAGTCTCTTGCTTTAGGATTAAGCGCTCCAATAGAAGGAGTACTGCCCTTCATGTGGGTGGTCCTGGGCTCTTGTTTCCAGATGGGTGGGAAGTGGTGTTGGCTTCACTGTTGGTTCTCCATGGGGCAGGATCACACTGGGATGCCTCTGGTCAACACTGAACATCCTCAACAGGCCAGTCAGTCATCAGAGGAAGTCCCAATCCAGCATGAGGATATGCTGCTAGAAAACAAGCCCCAGTAGTGTCCATCGAGAGAAAAAATAGAATGGGTTTATTGGCAACTCCATTTCAGTTTATTCCTCGTGGGCTTATTGACAGATCAATCACAAAGCAGTCAAGTTGGGACTGGTGATTCTGAGGAGAATGGACAGTTTTGTCTGATGGAATTCAACAAAAGCTTCCCAGTGGTATGTTTGATTGGGTATTAAGAGGCAAATATAAGTTTGAAGGACAAGGAAGCATGGCTCTGGTTTGGTTAATCTATGGTGAAAAGAAAGGGAAGCAGTTGATGCGGTGATAAAGTAGTCATAGAGGCCAATCCCATTGTTTTATAAGGCAATAAGAAGCCAGGGGTGTAATCTGAAGCTTTCTATTGTAAAATGTATAGAACAGAGACAGTTATGTAGCCATCGAACTTTATAGAGAAGGGAAATTTAACGTATAAGGAAGATAGGCCAAGCACTGATGTGTCCCAGCAAGGCCACTATCTACTGAAAGAGTGGAGAAGCTGGGTTTAGAAAGACATTGTTCTGGTTCTGTACCTGGTGGCCACAGAGAAAGTAAAAGAGACAGACCAGTTTCAATTAACAGTTTCAAGGTCAACTCTTGACATGGTCAGAATTATTGATATTTGTCAACATTTCACAATGAAAACATAGAAACCACAGAACTCTTCATCTCTCCTGCCTCTGACCACTAATTCCATCCCCCTCAACCATCCCCAGCTCAGTCAGTAGCAATGTTAGCCCATTCTCTTGCACAAGAGTAAAGTCTTTCAGGACTCTTTGTTCTGTCTCCCATTACATTTTTTTTAACTCAGAAGACTAGTTGGCTCTGCCTGTCATAAGCCTGGCCACCTCTGTCTCTTTAAGGTTTTCTGGAACAGTTGCCTGATTCTACCTTTGTCCTTTCTCTGTGCCCACTGTACTCACCCATGTGTTCTCAAAATGGCAACTGTGTGCTTGCTTTCCCTCCATTCCTTCACCCAAAACTGTGGGGCCCTATCCTGGCCTTCAAGGATGCATAGGGTCTGGTCATTGCTTCCCCAGATAGTCTGGCCATATTGGCTACTTACTGTCTCGTTGTCAGACACGCCTCTACCTACCTTGGCAGTGACTATCCCTTTGACTTCCAATGAATAGTCTTTCCCCAAATATTGGCATGGCTAAGTAGGGCAGCCTGCTCCTGAGATGAGCTTATGATGAAGAGGGAGAAAGAAGAGAAGGGAAGGGAAGGGAGGAGAGGGGAGGGGAGGGGAGAGGAGGAGAGGAGAGGGGAGGGGAGGAGAGGAGAGGAGAGGAGGGAAGGGAAGGGAGAGGAGAGGAGAGGAGAGGAGAGGAGAGAGAGGAGGAGGGAAGGGAAGGGAGAAGAAGGGGAGAAGGGAAGAGAGGGGAGGGGGAGGGGAAGGGAGAGGGGAAGGGAGGGGAGAGGAGAGGAGAGGAGAGAGAGGAGGGGAGGGAAGGGAAGGGAGAAGAAGGGGGTAAGGGAAGGGAGGGGAGGGGGGAGGGGAAGGGAGAGGGAAAGGGAGGGGAAGGAAGGGGAGGGGAGAGGAGAGGAGAGAGAGGAGGGGAGGGAAGGGAAGGGAGAAGAAGGGGAGAAGGGAAGGGAGGGGAGGGGGGAGGGGAAGGGAGAGAGGGAGGGAGGGGAGGGGAGAGGGGAAGGGAGAGGAGAGGAGAGGAGAGGAGAGGAGAGGAGAGGAGAGCCAATACATAGAAAATGATCCTCTTAACTAACCACAGAGGTCATGCGTGCTGAGTGTGGTTTGGAAGTTCCCACCTCAGACGAATTGCAGGCTTGCTTTGAGCACATAAGTTCACGTAGGACATTCTCATTATTCCCTGAAAGGGGCTTAATGATTTGCTGCATACTTTTTCTTGAAACAATTTGCTCTTATCCAAGAGTAACTAAACTCACTTGGTGAGTGGCTTTTCATCTGAAAGGGATGCTGTTTGACCACAGTTTCCCTAAGTCCTCCAATCTCCCACATTAACAATGATCACCAAAACTGAGGACCAGCTCAACAAGCCACAGAGTTCACACCAGGTGCAAAAGGCCTGGCTCAATTAATTTAAGCCTGCCGTATCTGTATTACATCTGTCCTTTAAGTCCATTTTTTTAAAAGCCTATTTTACAGAGGAGTTACAGTTTCAAATGAAAATAATCCCAAAAGGCTATACCATAATAAGAGTCACTTGTTCTCAAAAAGAAGGAAGATGTTTAGAGTGGCCACGTAGACACCCATGCCTGTCAACAACAACCACGCATCACTGGTAATCAGCATATACATTGCTTAGAATGAGCCTGTTTATTATTTACTTTTGAGTGCACTCTTTACAAGCGGCTGCCCAATTCGCTCTCACTTGTGTTCCCATGGGAAATGGGGTAAAGAAATAAAGAAAAGTTTGGTTGTATTCTACATAATAAGATAGAGATTGGTGAGTTTGATGTACCTAATTGAAATAGTCCATGACTCTAGATGAACACCACTGGCCTGAAGGATGTTTAAACTGGTGTGCACTGTGTCTGAGATTACCTGACCTGTTAAAAACAGCAACAATTAAAAAAAATTATGACTAAATCCTTGAAAAAATACGTGGGTCAACTTAGACCTTAAATTCAGATAATTTGTTCATTAGTCAGCAAAGATTGCTCAGCCAGAGTTTAAAGCAGAAAGCTATATGAGAACTTTAAACAAAATTCTTATTTTTATTTTATCAAATAAAAGAATTAGATTTCTTTTATTTTATGTGCATGAGTGGTATTGCTTTCATGTATGAGTAATAGTGTACATGTCTGTGCACTATTTGTATGCCTGGTGCTCGTGGAGGCCAGAAGCAAGCGTTGGGTCTCTGGAATCACAGGCAGATGTGAACTGCTGTGTGGGTGTTAGGAGTCAAACCAGCATCCTCTGGAAAAGTAGCCAGTGCTTTTGCCTGCTGAGCAGTCTCTCTTGCTCCAAGGGTCTCTTTAACATTGAAGGAAAATAAATAAAGCAAAGACTGTCCCTTGGTATTTAAACAAGGGAAGAGCTATGTCTGCATGTCACAGGACAGACACTCATACTTCAGGAGAAGTTATCATATGGACCAGAACCTACTTTATGCCAAGAGCTGCGTGGCTGTGCCCTCAGAATATGACTGCTGGCTGTGGGAAGCCCCTTCCATCCTACCCACAAATACAGAGGCCCAACCCTAGACCAAGGGTACACGCCCCTTTCTACACAAGTTTAAGCAACTGAATGCATTTTGGGTTCACAATAAACACCCAAGAATATTTACTGTGGGTGCTTGGATGTTGTCAGTGAATGAGATGTATAAGGAATGTCAGGCTTATTGTAGTCAGCCCTGGGAGGGTCGGTATGCAATACTGTGATAAGTAAATCGAGCCGTACATTAGCAACAGAAAGAGCTAAAGAAAAGATCAGCTAGAAGCGCAGACCCCAGATTCCTTAGGAGTACGCTGGACCGAGAGGGGAAGATGGCAGGCATTTCTTTGAAGGTATTGAGACGTTGAGGGAAGATTAGCATAGTTCTAAGACCTGGCTTGAGGACCTCCATCTTTCACATGACAAGAGGACTGAGAGCAGGGATTCGTGAGGTAGGACTTCCTCAGCAGCCAGGAGCAGGCATTTGGGGTTGGGAGGCCGTGGGGAAATTGGAAAGTAGAACTGGAGTTGAAGACCTGAAGATGTTCACAGATGTGTTGGTGCGGATGTAAAGGAGAAGGAACAGACCCTACAGTTTGGTTCTGCCCCGCAGGCTCGAGAAGAGCTTACACAGGGTACAGCGTCCCAAATGTGCTCAAAGGAGTCCTGAGCCCTCTTTGAGATGGGCTGTTGCTTTTCGGTAGCAACGAAGCACATGCTTTCTGACAGGGAAAATCAAAGTGTTTATCATGCCCTTGATGCTCTCTCCTTGCACCGTGTAGCACACAGTAGGCCTTGTGCTCAGTACTCCCAACTATATGCAGAAGCATCATCACTCCAGTACAGAAAGAGGCATGTACCCTTGGTCTAGAGTTGGGCCACTGTATTTGTGGGTAGAAGGGGTTTTCCATGGCCAGCAGTCATGTTCTGAGGACACAGCCACACAGCTCTTGGCATAAAGTAGGTTCTGGTCCATATGATATCTTCCCTTGAAGTATGAGCATCGGCCCTGTGACATGCAGACGTAGCTCTTGCCTTGTTTAAACACCAAGGCACGGGCTTTGCTTGCTTTTTGTTTTCTGCACAGGGCTTAAGGCAGCACCGGAGTGTGGGATTTTAAAGAGAACTGCAGCTCTCTGCCAGCAGTGCACAGCCACCCTGTTGCCACGTGCTGGTGATCTTGTGAGGAGGCACAGATCTTCAGAATAATTGTCGTGATTTTCTCTCTCGCTGGGTGGGGTAGCTTGAACGTGGCTTGCTCATGACTGTAATTAGTGCTAATGTGCAACTAAACTGCGTCTGAATCTTAAGAAATAATGACTCAAGCTCCAAAAGTTGGAATAACTATTTTAGGTACCTCAAGAAGAAAATAGGGCGCTTATCTGATTCTGTTAAAAGATTATTTATCTATATTCCCTTGTTCTCTAGAATTTTGCTTATCAGGAAGAGCTCCCATCTTTGGTATGAAGTACACAGATTTGGTGGGACAAGAGTTAAGGGTGGTGTTTTTGTTTCCTGTTGCTGTGATAAATACCATAACTGGAGGCAACTTGTGGAGGAAAGGCTATGTTTCCTCTTAGAACTCTACAGTCTCACCACCATCACTGGAGTAAGAAAGGGCAGGAACTCAAGGCAGGAGCTGCTGCAAAGACTATGGAAGAGTGCTGCTACAGGCTTACTCAGCCTGCTTTCTTCTAGCACCAGGCACGAGGTGCCCAGAGGTCTCTCTCTGTCTCTGTCTCTGTCTCTGTATGTATGTATATATGTATGTATGTATACATATACATAATCTTTACAAGTTATACTAAATCAAGTATAACTATGCTTCCCACATGGTCCCCACATTAAGCACACATACTGCTTAATCTACTCAGCCATGAACAGCTCCTCATAAAGACATCCCACTGCTGTCTCTTTATTGCTCTTAAGTTTTTGAAAGTGATTCAATTCAATATATTTACAAAACCTTCTGGGTCACACAGCTCATCTATGTCAAAGAGAAAGCTAAATCTCACAAGATTAGTTTTCACAATGATGTCTAAGCACATTTATGTGTAATCTCACCACAGCTCTCTGTTCCAATTCATACTTATCTGTGCTTAAAAACTTTATCCTTACTAGCAACAATACAGACTGCTGAAAGATACAATTCAGAAGGAGCAAGCAATGTTTAAAAGTTTCAAACTTTCTGACTGGAAACTTTGATCGGATAGGATCTTTTAATCTTTATCTCCTTGATTCAAATATTAGGCAGGAAAAGTGTTATCGGTATGCTCCACCAAGAACACTAGTGATCCAGTTCCTGAACCCAGTCCAAGGTTAAGTGGCCTGCACTGGGTAATTTTATGTCACCTTGACACAGACTAGTCATTGGAGAGGAGATGCCTTAATTGAGAAAATGCCTCTATAAGACTGGCTGTACGTAGGCAGACCTGTAGGGCATTTTCTTAATTAATGGCTGATACGAGGGGGCGTAACCCATTGTAGGTGGCGCCACCCCTGGGCTGGTGGTCCTGAGTTCTGTAAGAAAGCAAACAGAGCAAGCAAGGGAAGCAAGCCAGGAAGAAGCGTCCCTCCATGGCTTCAGCATCAGCTTCCTGTCCTGACTTACTTCCGTGACGGATTATATGAAAAGTGTAAGACGAATAAACCCTTTCCTTCCCAAGTCGTTTGTTGTCATGGCGTTTTCATCAGAGCAATAGTAGCCCTACGTGAGGCCATGGCCCTACCATGTTCAGCAGACGTAGGGTCTCACAAAGCAGATGCTGCAGGTCTGCATCACTCTGCTCCATAGTCTCCACACTTAGTGTTAGATAACACATTGTCTCCTCCTCTGTGCTCGCTGTAGGTCATATACAATTTTGAAAGTTCTTCTTATCCTCCTCCTCTGTGCTTGCTATAGCACAACTTTGAAAGCACTTCTTAAGTTCTCTAGCACTAAGCTACTGACAGTTTTCTTAGCATTGGTGCAACTGTCAGTCAGACAGACAGACAGGTGATGTGTACTTTGTATGACCAGTTATGAACACTGGGGCTTCTTGGGGCTTCTTGAATTTAGAAGTCGTTTCCCTTGAGTGTTCCTTTTTTTTTCTGCAGTGAACTTTTACAAAGGCACAAGTTAGGTAAGAAACAGAAGCCTGAAGAGCCTGTCACTGATGATCACCTAATGATTTTAGTCAAGTTGCTACCTGTGAGAGAGAAGGACCTTCACAGCATCTGTGGTCTAAATTACAGTGATCTACTGGAGTACCTCTGACTTCTGGATGTCAAAAGAAAATAGCTGGGGTCATCTGTGAGGTTTATAAAGGAAGACTAACTTCGGGGGCTTTCCCAGGCGTGAACTGCTTGTCCATTGACTCTCAGACTCAGTTAACTGTCTGCCTTCCCCAGCAGTGAGTACAGAGTTATAGCTGTCCTTTGTGGCTACTTTATTGGGTTCTTATATCTACCACCCTCCTCCACCCCAATCCCTTCCAACCCCCAACACTAGGTAGTAGAGAAAGGTTAGAGGGGAAGGGGACGGGTCTCTTTAAACGACTTCCTGCTGTAAAGGGACATCAGATTCCTAGAGGGGAGTCCAATCTTTGTCATCAGGGTATTTCCAATCATCAATCCAGCAATAGCAAAAGCAGCAAATGCAGCAGCAGCATCCACCGTGGACCCTCCTGGAGCTCTTGCATTTATACCCTCAAGAGTCCCCCAGAATTCCAAATGTAAACTCTCTGCAGCTGGCAAAAAAATCATGCCTCTCCTAGAGCACCAGAAAAATCACAGTTCGTGGCAGTGGACAATCTGAAGCAGCCCCATATTCCACACTTGGGATTGAAACAAAAGCATAATCACATAGCATAACTGGATTTTTTTTAAGAATCCAAAATTCTAGAACAGTGACAAAGGAGGCATAGTATCAGTTCATTCCTTATCCACTGTTTGGCAAAGGAATCCTCCAGGGAATGGTCTTTACCAGTTAGGAGGACACGTCCCCAAACTGGGAAGAGCCCTCAGAGCTGGTCATCATTAATAAGGAGAAGATGGATGAAGATTTGAGATTTAAAGCATCTTGCTCTAGGGGGGAAAAACGTCTGTCTGGATTTTCCTCGCAAGGCTGATCGGCACTGCCTTCATTTTCACGACAGCATAAGCTTGACTCTGCCTCAAGCTAATGAGGAGATCTCTGTTGACTAAGGGCTAGGAATAGACATACACAAAGTGACTTAGTTCATTAGTGGCTTCCAGTTTGGCAAGGAACATCCCTATTGACAGAGAAAGCCTAATAATGGAGGTGTCTTGTTGGGTTGACTTCTAGAACTGCTTTAGGCTGTCACACTCAAGGGAAGGGCATAGACATTATCTGGAGTGTCAGTGCTATCAGAATACTTGAGGTACAGGACAGGTGACAGTTGACCCTGCCCTTGCTGAAAGGTGCATATAGTTCAAGTGCTAAGGACTCTGTGGCCGTTACCCTCATGTCCCTTGACCTCTGTCATCTCGGCCACACTCAGGGCCTCCACCTGCAGGCATAACAGCATCTTCAACAAGGCCCAGAGTTTTCTCTTGGAAAATCTGATGTTCTAATAAATCCTTTTGGCTTTCTTCTTTGGGATCTACCTCTTATCACTCCAGATCATTGCTTTGGCTTTTCCATACTCTCTGTCAATCTGAGCTACCCCCTAGCTTTATTTCCTTCTTAGCATCTTTCCTTTGTGGCATAGGTACATCAGGAATGGCCATCTGTGCCACTAAGGTTGATTCTAGGCTCATGAGAAACAGGGCCCTGCAGTGGTGGCAAAGGTAGGCTGCCTAGACAGAAGTAGTAATTTAGGAGCCCTGGTTCCCTCCATGATAGGAAAGGTCTACAGCGTTGTTCTGGTAGTATTTGTATTCTCTAGTGTCTTAGTTTGTGTCTCTGTTGCTATGATGAAATATTGACAAAAACCAACTTGGGTAGGAAAGGGTGTATCGATCTTACAGGTTACAGTCCATCAAGGGGGCCAGCCAAGGCAGGAACCATGGAGGAACACTTCTTACTGGCTTGCTTACTTATTATGCAAGGGCCCCACATTAATAATTAATCAAGGAAACCACTGCCACATGCCCATGGACCAGTGCTTATGAGGCAGTTTACCACTTGAGGATTTTTTCTTCCTAGGTGACTTTAGTTTGTGTCAAGTTGACAAAATTAGCCAGCACATCTAGTTCTCTTGCCTGAGTCTGCATTAGTCATAATTGTACCTAAAGAGTGTGGAAGTCTGAAGGAACTGATCACGGATTGCTGCAGTGCCTTGACACTGAGGATTCAGCATTCCATTGGGAAACATCAGCAAGGCCCTCTGTAATCTCCCAAGTGGTAATGGAAGTAGGAACTTCCATTTCTAACTATTTGATAGAAGAGAAGTTTGACTGGTATGTGTTCTTGCTGATAAGGGAGCTTTAGGGGAGCTAGACTACTGGCCGTCTTTCTGATGATATCATACTGTATGTGATCTCTGCATAGGGGTGACTTACTGGCTAGCTTTCTGTTGATACCGTATGTGATCTCTGCATAGGGGATGGCTACTGCTAGCTTTCTGTTGATACCATATGTGATCTCTGCATAGGGTATGGCTACTGCTAGCTTTCTGTTGATATCGTATATGATTTCTGCATAGGGGATGACTTACTGGCTAGCTTTCTGTTGATACCATATGTGATCTCTGCGTAGGGGATGGCTACTGCTAGCTTTCTGTTGATACTGTATATGATCTCTGCATAGGGGATGGCTACTGCTAGCTTTATGTTGATACCATATGTGATCTCTGCATTTCTGACCATTATTTACTCTCCCACATTTATCCATCTACAAATGATCTTAACTTCCCAAAAGCATTTTCCCCATCCTTTCCTTTCTTTCCAAAACTTGGGGTTGAAGCTAAGGCCTCATGTATTTTAGAGAGGTTTTGTACATCTAAGCTATTCCCTGGCCCTTTTATAATTGTGAATTTTTCAGACAGACAGGCTGACCTTGAACTCGTGGTCTTTTGACCTCAGCCTCCTTTGTAGCTGAGGCTACAGGCTGGGATGCCATGACTGAGCGACCCTCTATAGTGCTTCTAAAGGACTGAAAAATCCTTCTCTAGATCTCCCTTCCATTTTTTTTTATCTTTTTCCAAGGAAATATGGCATTCATAGAGACGATAGTTAAGTATGTTTTGTCCATTTACCTAGTCTGTTTCTCTCTTTACTGAAATCCTTCAGTAGGTAATAAAGATGTGCTAAGAACTAAGTTTCTATTCCATGATATTCCAGAAAGAAAAAAGATTTGAGTCTTTTTTTGGATGTGCTTTTCTAGAAAGAAAGAAGAGGCTCCGAGGTATAGAAGCCCTGTGGTTGTGACCAGATCAGAGGTCTGGCAGGAGGGCTTCAAGAGCTCTTGCCTAGATAGAGGAGGAGCAGGAGGGAGAATAGTAGGTGATACCCTTGTGAAAAAATGACAAGGTATTCAGGCACCATCTTGATCTGAGAAGATGTAGAGAGTCCCAGAGGCTGTGGCTGTAGTTGCTGTTTCTATCTACTGTTTAATTTTAGGAAGCATAAGTTTCACACACGTGTGGGTGGGAATCCTGACTGGAACTGAGAACCCATGCCGGATGTCTGCTGTTTGACTCCGATGTATGCAACACTGTTTTTCCTTATGGCCCCAAGGGCTATGTGAGGAAGGGCTGAACAGAAAAAGCTGAGGAGTCGGCTCTTCTCTGAGAATGGTGTAGGAAGTGATGGGCTGTGACTGGAACATGAGGGACACACAGGCTGCTCAGTGCTAGAATATGGTAAATGTGTCATTATGACAACTTATTCTCTGAAGGCCCTTAAGATACTGTTTGGGTGATAAGTTTTAGGTAGATGACAATGATGATGATGATGATGGTGGTGGTGGTGGTGGTGGTGATGGTGGTGGTGGTGGTGGTGGTGGTGGTGGTGGTGGTGATAAAGCTTATGTTTCTCCCAAGCTTCCATGGTGCACAAACCACCATGGCTGCCATATAAATAGGACTTGTGTCAATCTGCTTGACACACTTGAGGACTAGACACTCATAGGTGATCATCCTGTGACAGTTGCAGGGAACCAGAAACCAAAGCTGCAGAATCTTCTAGAATCTCCCTAGCAATCACGTTAGCAGAAGCCATCTTTCCAGCACTCTTGCTGTCTAGAGGCTGGCCCTGTGGGTCTAAATGTCCTGAATGCAGGTGTCCGACTTACATGACCGTCTGCCCCCTCTCCAGCACTGTCTGCTCTTTTGCTTGTCCTTAGAAATCATGCACCTACCGAGCGTTATCTCAACACAGGATTCTTAAAATGGAGAAGAGGGGAAGCTATCGAAGAAATGTAATTTGTGGTAGGTGGGCCTCGGTAATGATCGTTTTCACCTCACAGATGAAGACGGGGGATAAAGAAACCTAATGGAGTGCTTAGCGACACAAATAGTTGTGTTCAAATCCTGAAGAGCAGAAAGCTAAACTAGCAATTTTGTTTTTAAAATAAAACTTTCTGGACCACTAGGGATGGACAGTATTTGACACCTGAGCAGTTCCCCTCCCCTGCCCCCAACTTCCTCTCTGAAGTAACCCTGGTGTGTGGCCCTGGTTTGAGTCATGCAGGCAGTTGGGTGCTCATGTTGTCTTTCTGCCCTCTCGTGTCTGGGAGCGGCCCGCAGGAGGCATCATAACCAACATTTGCCCCTATGGCACTCGGTTGGCAATTCATCTTGTTAACTTTGAGAAGCCCCTAAGGCCTACCACAGACTAGCCTGTGCTCCCTTGAGGGGACATCTGTTGCTGGTCCTTTGACTGGGACTACTCTACTGAGAATGTGCCTGTGTGCTCTGTAGAGCCTTTGGTTGCAGCCACAGCACTGCCCAGGGCCTGGGGCCACCCTCTGAGGCCGGGAGTGAGCTCAAAGGGAAGACGTACAGTCAGTGAAGTAGGCAGGAGAGGCAGGCGAAGTGCCAGCAGCCAGCCAGGCTGCCTCTCTGCCCTTTTCCCTGGAGAGCACGCTGGACACGGCTGATCTTGCTACTCAGGTGCTGTGGCCTTGTCTTTCTCCACGTCTCTGTGGATCTTGTGCCTCTTCCCAGCCACACCCACCGGCTGGTCCTCTTCACTCACCCTGTGAAATGCCTGCCGTCCTTCCTGTCCTTCCTCGTGCTTCCTGATTCTGTCCCCCTCCACCCTCGGGCAAGCCTCCCCTCCCCTCTCCCCTGAGGTATGCCTGTCTCTGAAGGTCTGTCTCCTTCACTTAGCCTGGGTGCTATAGACTTGCTGCAGTAATTCTTCAAAATGGAACATGTCACCGCCCTGGTCAAAACCCTCTTGAACCCTCTTCCCCAAATGCTCAGCATTAAGTTCCATGTCTTCGCTGGGTCAGTTCTCCCTCTCTCCAGTCTTCACTCTTCTCCACCCACAGAAGCAGGCTTGTTTAGTCTTGAGCCTGCCAGCTCCTCTGGATCCACAGGGCCTTTGCATCTGCTGTTTCCTTCGCCTGGAACATTCCTTCCCAAGATCACCAAATGGCAGGTTTCTTTACTGCGTCTAGGTCCTTTTGAACATCCTTTCACGGGGGAGGCCTTTCCTAATCACCCTCTTTCAACAGTGCCATCTACCTAAAGTTACCCGCATATCTACCTTATCTCCTGCCACACTGCCTATGCCTGTCTGCTGTGTATTTGGTTGACCTGTGTTCTCCATTTGGATGTAAGCCCTTGGCAGCCACGCAGTGGCTTCTTTTCTCACAGTTCTGCATCTAGCCGGCTGATAAACCAGTGCCTGGGGCATAGTGTGCATTCAGAAACCACTGGTTAAGCAATTAAATAATTGAATTAATTTACAAAGTTTGCCAAGTGCTTTTTTATGTAGGTAGCCAAAGGAAGAACCAAATTGTAATTGTACATCAGACAGACAGACTGTGAGAGACAGGCAGACATGTGTTCTCTATAGTTTATCAGGTTTTGTGCTAGATACGACTTTCAGTTTCCCGTTTTAATAAAGCAGCTACCAGTTGAGTGCTGTGATTGGCCCCATTGTTGTAATAAGGAAATGCAACTGTACTAAGTGTCATATGGTTTCTCATTAACAGAAAGGAGTTAGGCTGCCCCCACAAATCTCCACCCCACAAGTGTGCCTGTTACATCTCCCACTCGTGACTTGGCCAGCATCCCAGTGGAGAACAAGTAAAAGAGAGGGGAATTTCCGCAGTGGGCATTTTTTAAAAAGGTGGAAGTATATGTATTATTCTTTAAGATGAAAGAAAGCTGAAGTTTTAGGTGCTGGAGCATATTGAGTTACATGTAGCAATATAAAGGTACAAGTAAACTTACATTAAATCAAGTAATTGAGATGTTGTTTCTTACTTCTTAAAGGAAAGAAGTGCAGACATGTCTGCTGCTGAGCTCTGTTGAGAAGGCATTCTGTCCTCACATTCATGAACATTCTCCTAGCTCTGTAGTTAAAAGGTGCCGCTCCCCTGTTTCTTGCAGTTGGTCTCTGTCCTGCGGTTTCAGCCTCTCTTGTTCTTGTGTCCCCTCCTCTGCTGCCCTCCCCTCCTCTGCTGCCCTCCCCTCCTCCGATGCCCTCCCCTCCTCCAGTGCCCTCCCCTCCTCTGATGCCCTCCCCTCCTCCGATGCCCTCCCTTTCTCCGATGCCCTCCCCCTCCTCTGCTGCTTCCCCTCTTCTGATGTCCTCCCCTCCTCTGATGCCCTCCCCTGCTCCGATGCCCTCCCTTCCTCCGCTGCTCTCCCTTCTTCCGCTGCCCTCCTCTCCTCCAATGCCCTGGCCTCCTTCGATGCCCTCCCCCACTCTGATGCCCTCCCCTCCTCTGATGCCCTCCCTTTCCACTGCTTCCCTCAGGCTTGCCTCCACACACTGGCGCCCTCACAGGCAACCCCATTCTTCTAATGCCTGTTCTTCCCACTGTCTGCTCTGGAGAAGGGGGCAGTAGGTTCAGCAACCTTCTTCAGGTATTTTCTATCAGGTATTTTTCTGATAGAAAATATCATCAACATACTCATATCTGCAACAGCAGAACTCCTATGTTCAAGTTTCTTGTTTATGTTTTTACACATTCTTGGGTGATCATTTTTTATAAGATAATTCCTTTCTCTTCCTAAAACAACCTTTTCAGTTGTGCCCTCTGTCTCAGTTCCTGCCAGGACTCACCTGATGGTAAACTTCTAGTCAAAGGGCTCTTGCTCCAGAGGCAGACAATGCCAGGCTTTCAGGCACTCTAAAAAGACAGCTGCTCTCAGGCCAAAGATGATTACAGCTGGAAGATACTCTGGGCTCGCTGGCCTCGGTCCTCTTGCTTTGCTGTTATTTTGTTTTAGTATGTATCATTTAACAGGCATTTATATGTATATAACAGAATATTCAAATTCATGAAACTGCCAGTGCCATTATTGGAGGAGGAACATTCTAGAATTGAGTAGAAGTCAGTATGCAGATCCATTGTTTGTTGTGTTGTCTCTGCTACCTCTGTCTTGTTGGCATCCATCCTATCCTGAGATGGTGTGACATACACATGGTTTTTAAGTACATGCACAGAAGGAACAGGGGCAGATAGCTAAGCTCTACGAGAGCTGTTAAGTGGGATAGAATGTGCTACGCTTCTCTATTAACCTTACAGTACCTTTATCACAAAGGGAAGTGTTTGTCAGGTGACTTGAAGAGACAATTACACATAGATCTAGCTACATGGAAACCAACATGGCACCAACCTGCCAGTTTGTCTTTCCTGACAGGCATGACAGGGATGGGCTTCTTCTAGTTCAGAGGGAAGAAAATGGATATTGGTGAGGGTACGTTAATGTCTGTCCTTTGTGCTTTCTATCCAAGCATAAAAACTTCTGAGTCACTTCCATTTATTTGTCATTCTCCAAATTGCAAACACTGAGTTTTGCTTACCATCGTCTAGCTGCCCGAGCTGTCTGGTACTAGTCCCTGGTGTGCAGGGAGGGAGCGCTGCCACCGCATACTGGCTGGATTGTAGACAGCAGAAATGTAATTCTCATTCTGCAGCCAGAAAGTTAGTGTGGCCGGTGGAAGGTTGCCATGGCCAATGTCAGACTGCCTAACTCTGCATTATGTCCACAAAGAAGGTATTCTCTTGGGTGTCTTTTACAAGGGCACCAATTCATTTCTTCAGGGCTTCCTCCTTATGACTAAACCATCTTTCACAGGCCATACCTCCAAGTGTGATTCCAGTGGGGATTAGGGTGCCCACCTGTGCATTTTGACGGGGACATAAATATGTAATCCTTAATAGACAGCAGAGAAAGAAGGGAAAGAGGGTAGATGAGTAACCTTAAAAGAACTAAAAGCGTTTAAAGATATATTAATTACACCTCACAGCAAATATTCTGAGCTGTTTTAGGTGATGGAATGTTTAAAGTTTGATAATTCATCTGCCACTGGGCTTTGGTGTATGTGTAGATTTCTCATCTAAGTGAGAGAGTTTCTGTTAGAAGATGAGAGTGTTCTTCATTCCAGTATTCAGTGAAAGGAAATTTCTAGCTAGTGGGTTTGACAAAAATCAAACAGATGTAGAGAATATATTTACTTTTATTTCTCTATTTTGTATGTGTATGCCTGTTGGTGCCTGTCTATCTGTCTGTCTGTCTTGGGGCAGGGCAGCATGTATGTCAAGATGTCAGACATCACAGGACAGCCTGAAGGGGTGGGGTCAGTTCTTTGCTTCTGTCATGTGGCTCCAGGGATGGAACTCAGATCCTTAGGCTCGGTGGCAAGTCTCTCTACCCACTGGGCCGTCTCACTAATGGCTGTACACAAAACACCATGCTAACCTAAAATTGTTTCGGATCAGAACAGATAATAAGCTAGATATAGCTGTCTCAGATAACTGTCTTTTCTGTATGAAGGCCAATGTTCAGTATCAAGGTCTTCCCAAGGGTCTTCATTCCTTCCTGTAGGATGCCAGGCTCCATGGAAGAGGCACATGTGTGAAGCAACAATTGCAATTCTGTGCAATAAGGACCACAGTCGATGCATGTTAAGGTGGTGATTAGCATAAATGGCAGTGTCTGTTCTGTAAAGTAGTTAATATTATCCCCGTGGCAAGGTACAAAACCAGACCCACACAGGCACCGAGTTAGCTTGTCCATAAGTAGCAAAGTCAGCCTGCAAACTAGATCCATGGCCTGATCGATGTCCATCCCCTTCGCTGTCTGGAAGGTGAGATCAAAGCCACCCTTTCCCTTGAGGGTGGTGTCAGAGCATCATGGAGTAGCCTGTTTGCGACTGATCCTAGATGGACTCTCAGTTCAGTGATGACAGGGACAGCCTAGGCAATAAGAACAGCTTGAAACAGTTTTAGAATAATTTTGGTAGAACACAATTTTTGGCATAGAAAAGATTAGTAAGGTAGCTGAGCCTCCTAATGAAAGGCTGTGTTCTCACGGCAAAGTATACGGTGCAAACCTCATACTTACGGTGACTGTAAGTGGAGGCATGGGGGGTGGGTAAGTATAAGGTATGAGGTTTAGGCTTGGATCAGTTGGAGCGCATTCAGTGGGTCGCGGGAGGCTGCAGGGAGCCTGCGGTTAGAGAAGAGCCACAAATGCATCTCCTCATGCTGGAGGTGACCCAACAGAAGGGATTATGGGACACTCTAAGCAAGGGGTCACAGGAGCCCTGTCATGACCCACCCTGCATATGGCTCAAGTGTCTGCCAGTGTCACGGAGACCTGGGAAGAGGAGTAACCATGAATCTGTAACCAGTTCAGGCTTTGGCTATTATGTTATTTTAGAGAAGCGTTGTTTACAACGCTAAGATGTTCTGTTTGTTTTCTCATTTGAATTTCTTTCTTATTGATGAATTAAGTTACCGCAAAGAGATTTCCTATGACAAATTTTCAATTGTTGGATGAGAGGTTTATATTTTGTAGCAGGATAGTGTAGTGAGAAGGGTTTGTATTTACTCTTCCGCCCAAAGTAATTGAAAAACTTTAAAATATTAAGTGAGATCTAGTTATTGTGGAAATACAAACAACATCCACCCTGATAGCCCTTATAGCATAGCAGTTAAATGGTTGCAGAGCTGTATAAAAAGACCATCTCAAGCCTTGGAATTGATGTCCTGGGGTAGAACGCTCATTCCTTCACCTCCAGTGGGAATTTAACTCTGATAATTTTGTGAAGTAATTTCCTAAAGTTAAGTATCGGAAAGTGACCCACTTCATCTACTCCCAAGTGATTTTGCAAGGGAAATAAAACTATATACCTGCCTACACATATGCAATTATATAGGGAGGCTTATGAAGCTTTGAGTGTAAAGTTAAAAATTGATGATTGAGAAAAAGGTAAATAGATACAGGTGCATTGCTATGTCTATATATAGCAAACTACTCTGCAGTGCAGTGGCACAGACTATTAATACTGTAGCAATGTAGATGAGCCTTGATGTAATTACTTGAAGGAAAAGAATCCAGACCGTCCCTGAAGAAATGGCTTGACTCTCTTTATGTAAAATTTATAAAATGCAAATGCATTTCTATTGCCTGAGAGCAGGCTGAAGTTGCTGAGAGATAGAAAACGAGGGAGAAGAGGAGAAAGGAGAAATTTATAATAAATTTTAGAGTTTAGAATATCAGTTATATTTTACAAAGTTCATTTTGGATTCTAGACACTTCAAACATATAGCATACTTAGTCTTCAATAACTAATAACCTTTTCTACATGTTTGTTGCTATTATTATTTTTATGGTTTGGTAATTACTTAAATGGAAACAATTTCTTTAATGAGGAAATAGAGCAGAAACATACATCATCTACTAATGAGAGCAGAGATTGACATGATCACCTCTTAAAAGACATTTTAAAATAAAGAGTGTGACAGCCAAGTAGTTCTAGAAAGAAAACAACTCAGTCATAGCCTGGCTTCAGAATTCTGTAAACTCTTAAATTATTGATGAACTCAACATAGCTTTTTTTAACATTAGAAATGGATGTTGTAGGGCAGACTTTTAATCTCAGCTCTTGGAAAGCAGAGGCAGGCAAATCCCTGTAAGTTGAGGCTAGCCTGGTCTACATAGAAAGTACCAGTCCAGCCATGGCTACACAGTGAGATCCTGTTTCAAAAGAAGAAATTAAACTTGGAAAAGTTACAAAATAATCCTCTTTCATTTTGTTTTTAGGGAAAATTATTATTTTCCAAATTAAAATAAATACCAAGAACAGGTGTTTTCTGCACACACAGACACCCCCCCTCTGTGTGTGTGTGTGTGTGTGTTTGTGTGTATGTGTGTGTTTGGTATATGGGCATGCATGTATCACTGGGTGCTTGCAGAGGTCAGAGGACAATCCGACAGTGTGGGTGGGATCCAGGGTTCACACTCAGTTGTCAGGCTTGGTAGTAAAGATCTTTATAGAACCGCTGAGGACTCTTGCTGGTCCTGCTCTCTTGCTCTTGTGATAGTAGCTACCACTGAGTAGGGAGTCTGATCATTGTAGTTTGAAGTCTCTTAAATGTCCTTTAAATTATTGGTTCAGAGAGAAGCACTTCAAACATACAGCTGCTTTTTCTCCAGGCACCATTGCTCTGTGAGACCAGCACTTTATGAATACTTCCCACATAAGAACCCCAACTGTTTCCTACATGAAGTCAGAGAGTCAATTTCTTAGACTTTGGGGGCCACTGAATTGACTTGAGCAGTACAGATATTCACCTCTGTCATCGTAGAGTGAGACAGACTTAAATGGCATAGGGAAGAGTAGCTGTGTTTCAACAAAGATTCACAGAAACAAGGGGCAGGACAGACTTTCCCAGGAAGCAGTAGTTCGCCAACCCGACACAGAAAATGGAAAGATGAGTGTAAAAGTCAGGTGACGTGGTACACACTGTAGTTCTGAGTCCAAAGGTTAGAGACCAGCCTGTGTATCATAGCAATACCACCACACACACACACACACACACACATAGTGAACCATAGCAATACCACATTGATTACTCTCTCCCTGTCACTGTGACACAGGGCATGTGAAAACAAGCGAGGTAGGATAGATTTAGTGTTGCTTATCGTTTTAATCTCTCCATTATGTGTACTCTGATTATGAATGTGGTGTTTTCTGGATTTTTCTACTTTGCCTCAGCCTGTTATTTCCTGTTTGTTTTGGTTTTTTCGTTTTGTTTTTTTGTTTTGTTTTTCAGAAATAAAAAGTTTTCTCCTTTCCATTTTCCCTCTAGTGAGACTGATTGTAACAGTTTCATTGCCAAGCACGGCAGCTGGTCTGTCAGCTCTAGAGTCCACGGCATAGCTTAGCTAAATAGCACTTTGTGTAGTATTTGACTCTGATGACTCCTAACTGCTTCTGGAACTTTCTGAAGATATTAAATAATAATCTAAGAGGTCTTAAAAAATTGATTACTTGCTCATCTAGTTTTTCCTTTTTCCTTTTTCATGCTGTGTAAGTTACAGCTTCTATTTGTGGTTTGAGCTCTTATTGCCAGTGACTCCCAATTTGCATCTAGGCCAAATGTTTCTTCTAAGCTTAAGACAGAGTCTATTCCCAGTTCCTCATCACACATTTCAACATAGATGACCAACAATATATATAATATAGTATATATAATAAATATATTCTTATTTATATATTCAGTAAATAGTGAATATATTCACTATTTATATATATTATATAAATATATATTATAAAATGTATATATATTTATATATTTATATATTATATATTATATATTATATATTATATTATATATTTTATATTTTATATATTTATATTATTTATATATATAAAAATTATATATGTATATATAGATAGAGAGAGAGAGAGGATATATATGCATAAATAGAGAAATAGATATGTGTGTATATATACAAAGGTTAGAGGCCAGCCTATATATACATATATACACACATATATATATATTCACACACACACACACACACACACACACACACACATATATATATATATATTTCAGTAAATAGTGTTTACTTGTCCCCAGAAGAAGATGTGGAATTGCCTGAGAAGCCTTTTCTGTCTCCCTTTAGCACCCATCCCTCATCCTGCAAGCCTGGTCAGTCTTACTTTCTGCTCCTTGTCTCCCCTCCAACCTTTCCTACACCCTCAGTTTCCCCACACCACATCCTGGTGGGACTTTGTGGCTTCCTTCTTTGTCGTCACCTGTCTTTCCATGCAGGGGTGAGTTCTCCTCATCCTGTGCCTGTGTGCACTGTGGACATAGTACTTGATAGTCATAGTGTGCTTTGTAAAAGCCAAATTGTCTTGGTATTTGCCTGCTAGAACTCCTTCCCCCTGTTGCGGTAAATTTACCTAACCATCTTGTGCTCCTAGCAGGCCATGGTCACAGCCACCCACTGGAGCCCTCTGGATTCATGAATAATAGACGTGTGCGCGCGCATGTGTGCACACTCACACACCAGTTAATTTGAAATATGCCTTGACTAGCTCAAAGGCTGGGCAGTGTTAATCCTCCACACCGCTAACACACATTTCCCTGTGGTACTCCTGGCTTAACGCCCTCTAATTCTTTATTTTATCTTTGTTACCCTGGCTCCTTCTGGGCAACCCCCCAGTCTTTCCTGCCCTGGGGCCCACATTCCTTCTCACCTACATTTCAGATGATTTTCCTTCTGCAGCTCTAAATCTAATCCAGTCACCTCTGAATCATGGTGATTCTCCCTTCTTCCCTTCCAGTTCCTAGTCTGCACAAATCTAAAAGTTCCACCTCTCTCTCCACCCAGCAATTGGCCATTGGCTCTTTATTGACTGATCAAAAACCTATTGTGGACAAGAACCTTCTGTATTTGGACACACAGGTTCCCAATTTTGGAGGCCGGAATAATTCAAAGCATTGGAAACAATTCCCACAACCCCCAACTCTAAGATGTAATCCAGTTCTTCAGTGAGGTCATATGTGTCTCTTCCTTGACAATAAGCAACTCTTCAACTGAAACAAGACACGCATGTCTAACCTAATATACTTAACTCCTAAACCACCAGAGCTTTCCAGAAACATATATTCCTGAAGGCTCCCTGCTGCATGTACATTTAAATGGTTCTTCTTGGGCATAGGAGATGACTTACCAGTTAAGACTGCATACTGCTTGCTTTTCCAGAAGTCCTGAGTTCAGTTCCCAGCATCCATGTCAGATGGATTACTACCATGCGTAACTGAAGCCCGAAGATCTGATGTGTTTAGCCTCTGAGGGCACCCACACTCACATGCATATACCCAAACAGACACACATAAACATATAATTTAAAAATAATAAAAATAAATGTCTTTAAAGTCTTTTTCAGACTAGACATATGGCTCAGTGGTTAAGAGCAAATAGAGCTCTTCCAGAGGATCCTAATTGGATTCCTGTCAGCCATGTTTGCCTCACAACCCCCTGTAACTCTGGCTCTAGGGCATCTGACAACTTTGGCCTCTGTAGTCATCTGCACTCATGTATACTGCCTATGTGCAGACACAAAGACAAACAAATACAGATAGACAAACAGGCATACAGTCACATACTGACCTGCATGGGCACACACACACATACACATACACACACACACACACACACACACACACACACACACACACTGCAGACAACATAGTGGTGGTTTAGTTCCCAGGAAACTCCCTGATGCAAATGCAGAGACACGCCTATCCTGCTCTTCACTCAAAATCTACACTTGCCCATCAGTAAGATCTATTTCACAAATAATATTTGTTAAGCTAATCACCCCCACTCTGGAAAAAAAAAAAGCTCTCAGCACCTAAACTTGAGAGTATTAACAATTGTTCTGACTTGCCATTAGTCTAAAATATAATTATTTCTTGGTTCACATCCTTTTGAAGCTCCAGCCATCATTCCTAGCCTGTAAACATATTTTCCCCTAATATTTTTCATTGTAATTCTCATGCTTCAAAAAAGTTTTCCTGGTCCTTTCTAGGAGTAGCTCCTAAGGCTTCCCTCTATTAAGACTGGAGGCCCTCGGTCCCTGTGGGGCTGTTCAGGTTGATACAAACCTACCACACCAGGAGCTGCTGAAGAGTAGAAATGATCTGTTTCCTGCATGGTGCTTCCCCAAGCACTGCACACCACAAATGCCTGTTGAAGAAAATGGATATGAAATATACTTCACCCGAACATATCAATAGGTGCTTGAAAAGAAAAAGAAAAATGAAATCATTATGCTGTATTTGAGATAGTATCATAGGACTACCTTATACTTGAAACTAGATGTCTGTCACAGATTCTGTTCATTTGCTGATAGAACAGAGTTCTGGAGACATATCAGAGACAGACATGATCTCTGGCTGCCCCAGCTCTACATTTTAGCACTGGGCATTTTTTCTGAGCACTGTACATCCCTGTTCATATATATATATATATATATATATATATATATATATATATATATCCTCCCATTCACCTTGAGTTGTATTAATGGGAAGATGTAGATAGTGAAATATATTACATAGCACTTCTATGTTACTATCCAAGGCCAGATCATAACCAAACACTGCATGGTGTTCTCTGAGAGATCAATGAAGGTTATAGATGAATATACTAGAATTCTTTGCTCATTATCTATTTGTGCTTTTGCTGATCACAGGGCAGTGTATTTGTTAGCATGCTTTACAGTTAAGATACAAGTGAAGTGATCAATCATGGTATGCACTCACTAATAAGTGGATACTAACCTAGAAAACTGGAATACCCAAAACATAATCCACACATCAAATGAGGTACAAGAAGAACAGAGGAGTGGCCCCTGGTTCTTGAAAGACTCAGTGTAGCAATATAGGGCAAAACCAGAACAGGGAAGTGGGAAGGGGTAGGTGGGAGAACAAGGGGAGGAAAGAGGGCTTATGTGACTTTCGGGGAGTGGGGGGGCCAGAAAAGGGGAAATCTTTTCTGTAAATAAAAATATATCGAATAAAAAAAATTTAAAAAAGATACAAGTGAAATATACTTTTAGATGCTAAGTTCTAAACATACATGTTTGGTTTTTTTTCTGGGTTTGTTGTTGTTGTTGTTGTTGTTGTTTTTCGAGACAGGGTTTCTCTGTAGCCCTGGCTGTCCTGGAACTCACTTTGTAGACCAGGCTGGCCTTGAACTCAGAAATCCACCTACCTCTGCCTTCCGAGTGCTTGGATTAAAGGCGTGCACCACCACTGCCTGGCTGTTTGGTTTTTTTCTGCAAGCAATATATTAGATTGATATCTGTATTTTAAGACTTTGTGCTTAAAGTGAAAAGAGACTTAACTCACCTAGTGTTTTTTTAAAAATGGCTCTTTCCAGCTTCTGGCTATTATAAATAAGGCTGCTATGAACATAGTGGAGCATGTGTCTTCATTGCATGCCAGGGAATCCTTTGGGTATATGCCCAGGAGTGGTATAACAGGGTCCTCCGGAAGTGTCATGTCCAGTTTTCTGAGGAACAGCCAGACTGATTTCCAAAGTGGTTGTACCATCTTACAGCCCCACCAGCAGTGGAGGGGTGTTCCTCTTTCTCCACATCCTCGCCAACACCTGCTGTCTCCTGAGTTTTTGACTTTAGTCATTCTGACTGGTGTAAGGTGAAATCTCAGGGTTGTTTTGATCTGTATTTCCCTAATGACTAATGGTGTTGAGCACTTCTTAAGGTGCCTCTTGGCCATCCGAATTTCTTCAGGTGAAAATTCTTTGTTTAGATCTGTACCCCATTTTTAATAGGGTTATTTGGTTCCCTGGGGTCTAACTTCTTGAGTTCTTTGTATATATTGGATATTAGCCCTCTATCAGATGTAGGGTTGGTGAATATCCTTTCCCAATTTGATGGTTGCTGTTTTGTCCTTTCAACAGTGTCCTTTGCCTTACAGAAACTTTGTAATTTTATGAGGTCCCATTTGTCAATTCTTGATCTTAGAGCATAAGCTATTGGTGATCTGTTCAGGAACTTTTCCCCTGTGCCTATGTTCTCAAGGGTCTTCCCCAGTTTCTTTTCTATTAGTTTCAGTGTGTCAGATGTCCCTCAAAGGAGGAATGGATACAGAAAATGTGGTATATTTACACAATGGAATACTACTCAGCAATTAGAAACAATGAATTCACAAAATTTTTAGGCAAATGGTTTGATCTGGAAAATATCATCCTAAGTGAGGTAACCCAATCACAAAAGAATACACATGTAATGCAATCTCTGATAAGTGGATATTAATTAGCCCAGAAGCCCTGAATACCCAAGGCACAAATCACATAACAAATGACGCCCATGAAGAAATATGGAGAGGGTCCTGATCCTGGAAAGGATTGATCTAGCATTGGAAGGGAATATAAGGACAGAGAAAAAGGAGGGAGGTGATTGGAGAATGGATGGAGAGAAGAAGGTTTATAAGACATATGGAGATGGGGGAGCTGGGAAAGGGGAAATCATTTGGAATGTAAACAAAGAATATAGAAAATAAAAATATTTTTAAAAAATTAAAAAAAAAAAGATAAGAACCATGGGATGTGCGCGTTTGAGAAACTAGAGATTCACTTGGTCCTTCCACGGTGAACGCTGGCCATGCTAAGACATGAAACAGTTAAATAAAGTGAAGTGCCACCCTGAAGACAGTAGCTAAAATATGGTTAGAAATGCCTTCTGTTGGGGTGCCAGAAAAGGGGAAATCATTTGAAATGTAAATAAAAAATATTAAAAAAAATGGCATCTGTACCAGCAGGTTGAAAATAAAAAAGACAATTATACTTTCCTAGTTTGCTCTGCATTGCTGTGATAAACCACCATGACCAAAAGCCACTTAGGGAGGCACGTATTTATTTGAGCTTGCGGGTTATGTAGTCCACCACGAAAGGAAGTGAAAGCATGAACTCCAGGCAGGCGCCTGGACTCAGAAGCTGAGGCAGAGGCTACTGAGGGATGCTCACTCACTGCCTTGCTTGCTCCGTCTGCTTTCTTTTTTTTTTAAATTCGATATATTCTTTATTTACATTTTAAATGATTTCCCCTTTTCTGGCTCCCCACTCCCCAAAAGTCCCATAATCCCTCTTTCCTCCCCCTGTTCCCCCATCTACTCCTTACCACTTCCCTGCTCTGGTATTCCCCTATACTGCTGCACTGAGTCTTTCCAGAACCATGGGCCTCTCCTCCATTCTTCTTGGGCATCATTTAATATGTGGATTATGTCTTGGGTATTCAAAGTTTCTAGGCTAATATCCGCTTATCAGTGAGTGCATACCATGATTGATCTTTTGAGACTGGGTTACCTCACTTAGTATGATGTTCTCCAGCTCCATCCATTTGTCTAAGAATTTCATGAATGCATTGTCTCTAATGGCTGAATAGTACTCCATTGTGTATATATACCACATTTTTTTTATCCATTCCTCCGTTGAGGGACACCTGGGTTCTTTCCAGCTTATGGTTACTACAAATAGGGCTGCTATGAACATAGTGGAGCATTTGTCCTTATTGCATGCTGGGGAATCCTCTGGGTATATGCCCAGGACCACCCGCCTAGGGATGGTGTTACCCACAGTGGGCCCGGTCCTCCCACATCAGTCATTAGTCAAGAAAATGCTCTGCAAGACTTTCCTACCGACCAGTCTCTAGCCTCACGGATACATTTTCTCAACTGAAGTTTTCTCATCCCATGTGACCTGAGTTTGTGTCAAGTTGACAAAAATTAACCAGCACAAATACAGAAAAGAATTCAACTGAAAAAGTTCAAGAATAAATAAATACATTGGTTTAAAATATGTATATTAATGTGTTCATTTGTAAAAATGCTACAGTATAATGTTTTTCAATTAACTCTTGTCTATTTAACTTTGAAGTCATGCTTTAGTAATGAGCACAAATGTTTAAAGTTTGAGGTGAAATTTATAATAGTTACTAGATATCTTCTATTTTTCACAGATTTGATCCAGGCTACCAATGAGACCAATGTCAATATTCCTCAGATGGCCGACACCCTCTTTGAGCGGGCGACAAACAGTAGCTGGGTGGTGGTATTTAAAGCTTTAGTGACTACACACCACCTCATGGTGCACGGAAACGAGGTAACCAAATACACAACTGTTTCTTCCTAGAGCCTGGGGTAGCAGAACATTATGGTAATTTAAGACCCTTGAATTTTCATTAATAGGAAAAGAAGAAATATGTGTTTAATAGTCATCTTAAGTATAATTTCAGCCTTGGATTTAGCGATCGTTAAATGTATTTTGATTTGGAACTTGTCTCAGTGATATAGCCACATTTAAATGTATATTCTATGTGGATGTATTAATGGATAAAAATGTTAAAAGAAAGGATCAGGAGGGCTGTTTTTCCAAAGAAAGTAACTTTTTGTGACTGTGAATGAAGATTGCTTTAATGGAATATTTACTTGTGAGAGATACTGATAAAATTAAATTATTTCTTTAATACGGAATTCCTAGTGAAGCCTATTGAATTTTCAGTGTTTCTGGCATATGCAGAAGTAAAAGTTCACCAAATATAATTGTGATTTGATGGATGTTTCTCTGGAGTTTTAAAAGCAATTTCTCCCTTTAAGAAAATTAGCAGCATAGGACACTTCATAGCTAAGTGAGCAAACACAATAGAAATTGTAAAAATAAATGAATAAAATAACTGCTTTAACATCATAAGTTGTTTAAAGGTATGGTGTGCAGATATGCGTGTTTAACTCTAATTTTTTGTCTTTTTAGAGATTTATTCAGTATTTGGCCTCTAGAAATACGCTATTCAACCTCAGCAACTTTCTAGATAAAAGTGGATCCCATGGTGAGAATAAGCACATTTGGGGTGGACATTAATCCAAAGTCACTGTCACTGAGCGTTCCACTGGTTATTTGAGAAAGTGATATGAAAGTAACTATTAAATTAACGATTTAATTGTATACAATCATATAGAATATATATTCATTTTATTTTGTCACTTGGAGTGTGACACACTGTGAATCTGTCTCACAGTTCATTTATAAAGACTCGGGAGATGAGGAAGTAAAAGATGTCAACCAAATTAAAAAGAAAAAGATTCCCCATCTTAAAGAAATGTTTTTGTAGGTTACTGCAGCTTGAGTCATTACCTCTGCCTCATTCGTTGTATTTGCTTACTATTACATACATGTAAAGCTAGGTAGACCCATATCAGATGGCTGCATGTGTTACTTACGAAACAGGCTGTTGTGTGTAACAGTAAATACAAATGCAAGAAAAAATCAAAAAGACATTCCACGCTGGATAGTATAATCATCATATTGAATGGCCAGAGCACCCCAAGAATCTTGGCTTGTAAATCGGGCGGTAAATGGGGCTTGCTGCAACATGTTGAGCTCCTTCTTAGAGACAATTCCTGTCTGTTTTGAAGAGCTATAGATAATTACTTGTGTGAGAAGTACAATGGAAAGTGTTGTGTTCGTGACCCCGCCTCCTCTCCTCTCCCCAGGTTATGATATGTCGACGTTCATACGGCGTTACAGTAGATACTTGAATGAGAAGGCCTTCTCCTACAGACAGATGGCATTTGACTTTGCCAGAGTGAAGAAAGGGTACGGCTCTCGCTCTTTTTCTTTTACCTAAGCACAGTAAATCCTCTAGGCATACATGATTTCTTTGACTAAGCTTGTTCGCCAGCTAGCATTGATCCTGGCAGGCCCAGGTCACATTCGCCTGCAGAGACAGCTTAGGAAGTCAGTAGGAGAGAAGCTACCCTGACTCTGCAGTGCTTTGTGTGTTCGTGTGTAACGGTCTGATCAGCTGCTCGGAAATTATGTGGTGCAAAACTTTTATTTGTTAAAACTGACTCAACATCCTTAATGTAAATATCTTTAAATAGCTTAAGGCAAGAATTGACAAGATTGATTTCAGTGTATAGTGGTGTTAAATGAAAATATTTATTTTTATGAATTTTAATTGAGGTGAAAACCGTGTGTGTGATGATTTTGTTTTAAGAGGTAATACTTTCCTAGGAAATATGCATACCACAACTTAATTATTGACATTACTTACTGTTTAAGAAAGTCTCAATGAAGCAGAAAAAAATGAATTTGAATACACAGATGTCATTTATTTGCCTCTAAATGGATGCTTTAATCTGGGTGAAAATGTTCAGCCAGAAGCACATGCAGATCTTTTGTCTGTCTGTAACTGAAAGTAATGGTAAAGTCTTGTAAAGGTTTATTATTTTATTTTAAGAACCTATCGAGGGTCTAGAGAGATAGCTCAGCATCTAAGACAATGGCTCTCAACCTTCCTAATGCTGTGACTCTTTAATACAGTTCCTCAAGTTGTGGTTACCCCAACCATAAAAATATTCTCATTGCTACTTCACAACTAACTTTGCTGCTATTGAGAATCCTAATGTAGGGGGCTGGAGGGATGGCTCCGCAGTTTAGAGCACTCACTGGCTGCTCTTCCAGAGAGAGGCCCAGGTTCAGCTCCCAGCACTCACATAGCAGTTCACAACTGACTGTAACTCCAGTCCCAGGGGAACCAACACCCTAATACAGTTAGATGTGCAAACAAAACACCAAGGCCTATAAAATAAATAAATCATTTAAAAATAAATAAACGTATATTTAAGAGAATCATAATGTAAATATCTGGTCACAGGGTGTCTGATACTCAATCTGTATGAAAGGGTCTTTCGACCTACTGGTTGAGACCCACTGGCATAAGAGCTTGTGCTGTTCTTCAAAGAAGAATTCATAACCAGAATTGGTGTGGCCTGTCAAAGAGCCACAACCTCTTCATGCCTAACCTAGATCTCAGGAGATTTACAACAAAAATGAGATGTGCACCCAAGAACAGAGGCAAGACCCTGTGTTTCCAGCGCTCACAAGGATGTGTGCTTCTGTCTGTCTGTGATGTTGCAGGGCGGACGGTGTCATGAGGACAATGGTTCCTGAAAAGCTCCTGAAGAGCATGCCAATCCTACAGGGGCAGATCGACGCACTGCTGGAGTTTGATGTACGTATCGCGTGTAAAATGTTACTCTCATAATTGGTCCTTGTCGTTCCTTTGAAAGGGCTGCCGGTCCATTAGATGGTGCCATCGGTTCATCTCTAGAAGGCCTTCGTGTAGATAAATTACAGGAACATTTCACTCAGTCTTTTAGGCCCCCAGAATATTCCAAAGTTTACAAACTGTTTGTTTGTAAGGTCAGAGAAAGGTGAGCACAGCATTCTGGAGCCTTCTATTCTGAGCAAAATGATGGCTGGATGTGCTTGTAAGACAAAGTATGCACAAGATGTTCTTCAGGCAGCTAAACAACTGTGCTTTCTGGTCAGAAACTATCTGGCATGGACTACTTAAATGACATTGTCCACCGGAGACAGTGATTTTGTGTTAAAAAGCATACTTGTTGAGGTTGGAGTGATGGCTTAAGAGAGTAGCTGCTCTCGTAGAGAACTGAGTTCAGTTCACCACGCCCACATAGCAGTGCCCAACCAGCTCCAGTTCCCAGGGATCAGATGCCCTAGTCTGACCTCCGTAAGCACCAGGCACATGAGGGATCCACAGAGAGACATACAGGAAGGCAAAATAGTCATACACATAAAATAAAAATAAGTAAAAAAAAATACATAATCAGGGTTGGTTGCGTTGATAGATACATCAATGCACACGTGTGATAAAGTTGTATAGAACTAGATACAATCAAAGTGTGTGCAAGTAAACCTAGGGAACTTGGAACGCAGTCCGTTGGTTTTGTCATACAGTATCCCAGCTGTGACATGATTAACTAGAGTTCCGTGAGCTCTTTCACCACATTTGGGAGAAACTAGGTCAATGCCATATGGAATCTACCTCTTTTACTTCTTACAATTGCTTGTAAATGTATACTTAGCTTAAAAAAACAAAAACAAAACAAAACAAAAACAGTTCAGAGGACCTGACTCATGAAAAAAAATATTTTAACATGTAACAAAGTTCTGAACTCGTTGTCAGCTCCTCTGTAATTTGATGGTCGTCTAAAACACTTTCTTCAAATACTCCTAGCTTAAAGTCTTTGTTAAGATTCTATGGCTTAGACTATAATTGAACCCTACTCATAACAACTCACTCTTATGAAATTTTAAGTAGAAATCGCAAGCCATCACACTGGTTTTTGACAGATTTTACAGTAAGATCTTTATTGGACATCTAATCTTAATTTTTCTTTCTTTTTATTTATCTCTTTTTAGCTTTCCTCTTCCTTACTAGGGGTTCTAGCTTAGAAAATTGAAGCATTGGCAACCAGTCCTTTGGTATTGCTAGGCTTAATAAAAGCTACCCAACATTTTTAGAATAGGAGTGAGTTTCTTGGTGGTCATTTGAGACATTTTATTATGACTTGAGGAAAAAATATTAACTTGATGATATGCTGCTAAAGTTAAATGCTCATTTTTCTAGGTGCATCCAAATGAACTAACAAATGGTGTCATAAATGCTGCATTTATGCTTCTTTTCAAAGATCTTATCAAACTGTTTGCTTGCTACAATGATGGCGTCATTAACTTACTTGGTAAGTGACACTGCTGTGACCCTTTTGGGCTGACTGGGTTGTGATAAGGCTGACAAATTCTGCAGGGATGAATCTGTTGTCTAGCTTCGTGAGCAGAGAGGCAGGGTTGTGTGAGATTCATGATACTGAGAGACTCCTGGTGGTGGTGCTGGCTGAGCTATGTTGCCACAAGGATCTAGGGTAGACATCTAGTACAAGGTAGGCAGATTGATTATCTCCTCCCTCCTAAAAGGACCTGTCCACTGAAGACTAGCAGTAATGGTGGGCACCAGCTAAAGTAGGAATCCTATGCTGTTCAGCCTGTTCAGTCTCCACTCTGACTTCATTGGCACTCCTATAGCATTTTCTCCTCCTTATCACTAGAGGATTGAAGGTAGTATGTGCTTCTTGATTCAAATATGGGAAAAATTGGTATTTATCTAGTTTGAAAGGTCCATCCACTTCCTTCATCCAGGTCTATCCCAAACACCTTGTAATCAGTGCTTCAGCTTAATTTTGCTAAGTCACTAACACCCAACCCAGTTGCTACCCATGACTTCGTTGTCTTCACTAAGTCTTGCTACAAGAGAAAAGATGGACAGTATACGACAGAAGACTTAGCCTACTATGAAAGTTTCATTTTCCTGTTCAGGTCCTCCCCTTTGCAGAGTTATTATTCAGTGTGTTACTTCCAGTTAGTACCAAATTGCAGTTTTCGTCTTTTGTTAGCTGGTCATGAGGAATTTCCCAAAGGCCACAGATACGATTTAAAAGATAAATGAAAGACACGACTGTGCATGAGAGAGACTCTGGAAATGACCCTATGTTCATACAACTTGTCCGCTTATTCATGTCTTGCCTGACTAATATATATCCTAGGATATCCTTATGTTTGTCTAACTTTACAGCTTGATTGATTACATAGTGCCCACTCTGTGTCTGAGGACCACCTCATTCTCTTTGGTCAGGATATTGGTCTCTAGAAGTAAGCCAGCAACTCCTTTAAAGGACATCCCTGTTTTCTGGAGAAGACAAGGGTCTGTTAACACTAGGGGTCGATCCATGCTGGAGCATGATAGGGGGATTTCACAACCTGTAAATCAATCGCACACTCCTTAAGTAGCATTAGATTCTTCTGGAACCAAGGCTCTGGTAGCCCAAGTTTGGAGCAGTTATGGAACTTTCTGTTGCCTGAGCTTTGCTCTTTGCTGTCACCGTGCAGGATGTTCTTCATACAGCAGCACGCTCACATGTTCTCTGTGTCTCCTGTAAAATCAAGGCACCTTGCCAGGACAGTGGTGGCACATGCCTGTAATCCCAGCACTTGGGAGGCAGAGGCAGGCAGATTTCTGAGTTCGAGGCCAGCCTAGTCTACAGAGTGAGTTCCAGGGTAGCCAGGGCTACACAGAGAAACCCTGTCTCGAAAAAACCAAATCTTAAAAAAAAAAATATATATATCAAGGCACCTTGGCAGACTCTGAACTATGGTTTAGTTACAAGGAGCTCCAACTGCAAAATGTGCCTTTGACATAAAGCATTCCTTAAACTACCCAGACCTTTGGAGACTCAGAAACCTTATTAAGATGGCCTGCCCAGGAACTTTCATGGATTCTACCTTCCCGTTTGCCATTATGTCTCTTACCAACACATGCCTGATGCCTGAAGTTCTTGTCCAGTAAGAACCGTCACCCTGATGTCATCAGAGCAATATCCTATGGGACTGTGGCACCACATAGGTTGATGTTCTTAAGATGAGACAATGGTTGTAAATGCCACCTCTGCCTGAAACAGCAGACTCCTGATGGTCTCTGGTATAGAAATAAATGCATCCTGTACCTTAGGAGCCACCTCCCAGATGCCAAGAATTGTGCTGATTCCCCTCTGGTGAAAGAGGGGTCTCTGTGAGTAGGCTTTATTGCTTGATTAAGTTTACAGTAGTAATTGTTAACCTCTAAAACATTTTTTTTTGCACAAACAAAATATTCAGGTTACCCAGAGATGAAGTAGAATTGTTATTCCTGGGTCTTCACAGGGATCATCAAATTGTGGTGACTTTGCTGGTGTCAAAATATATTCCGTTTTAGGAACCAAGGGAAGTAGCCACAGGTCACTCTGTACATTCACTAGATCTAATTCCTGGTCATAAAGCGTCTACCCAAAGTGGTGGAATGTTGATTGGTATCAGTCCCCGAGGGGCAGCAGCATCTCCAAGTCAGCTTTCCTTAAAAGTCTGGGTGGATAAGCAACTTCCACTTTCCAGTCCCCATGTGTAAAGAGTTTAGAAGTCACCATTGTCCTAACATGTAAAGAACTGAGTAGGCTGGAAAATTAACTCTCTTTAGAGTCACAAGAGAGGTTAGGCACAGGACAAACCACTACCCCTGCAATTGGAGAAGCCAAGCAGTACACATGGTAAATCCTGGCTAACCTGGTAATCACTCAAAAGCGAAGACTACCGTGGGAACTGGGGCAGAGGTAGGAAGGCCTGACTGACACATTGCTGGAGGCAGACCACAGACAAACATGAGAGCCGTGGCCAGGCCACGCCTCCCTGTGTGTTCTGAGAGGAAGCACAGCTGCCCCTCAGTTTATGCCTGACTCTCATCTTGATCAGTTAAATCTGATAAAATTAGGCTAAAAATGTAAACTAGTGAAGAACATACTTCACCAAATTGGTATCTGGTACCAAAACATGAAGCTCAGAGACATCACCTATGTTGAATGACCCCCAAACTACAGGGCCTATATTTTTAATACAAGCCTATAATTGTTGAACTCTAGAAACTAAAAAAATGGGGGGGGGGATCTTGAAAGAAACAAGAGGGAAAAGTTATCATACTTGTAAAGAAGCAAAAGTAAGAGTTATATGTAAGATCTTTTCAGAAGCCTGATAGGCAAGGAGGGACAATGGTGAAATGTGTAAAACACCTTTGAATCCTGAATTCTTGGAAATTAACCTTCATAGGACTGGTGAAATAAATGCCTCAGGTTAAGAGCATTTTCTATCATCGCAGAAGACTGGGTTTGTTCCCAGAATATCAGGCAGCTCACAACCACCTGTAAGTCCAGCTTCAGGAAATCTAACACCCTCTTCTGGCCTCTGTGGGCATACATACACACAAATACAAATAAAAATTAAAAATGCCCCAGATAGGGAACCAATGACAGATCAAAGTATAGATACTGCCAAAGTCCAATTTGATAGGCCAAGGACTTTTATTGGGGGAAACTTACCAGAGCAAAAATGACTCAA
The DNA here is from genome assembly GCF_947179515.1 of Apodemus sylvaticus. Taxonomy (NCBI): domain Eukaryota; kingdom Metazoa; phylum Chordata; class Mammalia; order Rodentia; family Muridae; genus Apodemus; species Apodemus sylvaticus. The sequence continues at coordinate 41,786,896 of NC_067478.1, forward strand.
AAACAGCAGCATCACCAAAACCCACCCCAGTGTTATAAAATCTGTAAACCTTGCAGCCCACAGGTAGCTCAACAGGATGAAGACTGTATTTTCCCAGTAGCTTAGTTGGCAAAACACCCATACACATAAAACTGCATGTGTATCTGTGTACCATGTGCAATGCCCACAAGGTCAGAAGAGGGCATTGCTTCCCTAGAACTGGAGTTACAGAGAGTTCTGAGCCACAGTGTGGGTGCTGGGGATTAAACATGGGTCCTCTGGAAGAGCAACACACACTCTTAACAACTGAGCCATCTCTCCAGCATAAGACATGAATACAGTTTTGAAATTAATAAGCCACAAAATACTTCTAGTAAAATGTATTTTTTGTGTGCAGCTATAACTAAATCTGGTATCTTGGGTTTTTTTTTTTTTATCTGTCAGATGTCCAGTCAACTAAAATTTGTGATATCTTGATCTTCTTTTGGCATGCATAGTCTCCCTCATGAGTCCGACACTGTACACGTCTGGCTCTCAAAAAGCTTTATCCCCCAAATGGTCTTAGGCACAGGGTGCCAGAGCTGGAAATCATCTTGATGAATCTTATAAGTTGTTTAACTGCAGCGGAGGTGAGGAACTTCTACATAAGCCTCACTATAGTCTCTGTGAAGTCAAGCATTTCTGCAGATAGACAGCAGGTCCTCCCTTCCTTAGAGGTTGGCATCTTACCCTTGATACATTAGACTCCTGGATTCAATGGGCCATGAAGCAGCTGGCAGGGAGTGTGGGTGGTAGAAGCTGAGGGACTGTCTGTGAGGAAAATCTTATTTCCCCCACAAGCTTGAGTTGACACAAACAGAGTGCCACAGTTTAACTTTGCCTCAAGTCAAATGTGAAACATTGTGTTTCCCTTCTCTTTCTCAAGTTCCTCAGTGGAAGCCTGAGGAGCCACATGCTCTGCTGTTTTCTTGGCCTTGTCCCTACTGTGGTGGCCTAGGCCATGGCTTGATAAGCTTCATTCTAGAAAAAGCCGGAGGAAGTGTGACTCACTCTAGGAGGATCCCAGCTTTCTGCAGGCAGAGATGGCTATCAGTTATATACCTGATCCCAGGTTCGCTGTGTGACATTAAGAGTCTACTTCTTGGAGTCTCTTCAAGTACGAAAACATGTGTCTTCAGAACAGACAGAAAGAAAAAATAAACAGAAAAAAAGAAAAAGAAAAGAGAAACTCCTTCACATTTTTTAACTAGAAGGGACTCTAGTATAGGAAGTTGGGTGCTTCTACAGGTGCCTGAAGCCTCAAGAAACTGGCTCTGGGCTCTGTCTCCTCTGTGTTTGCAGGGCCTGCTTCCAGTTGAGGTTACTTTACAAATAAGAAGATGCCTTAAAGGCGCAGCTTCTTGGCGGCACCGGGAAAGCTGGGAAGTGGACACTTGAAGCTATAATCCAGGATTAAGGATCATGTGGCTGTTCCTTTAATCATTGTGACCTCTAAATCCAGGAAGCTGGGCAGTGGGTAGCCGGCTGCCGCAGGCCAGTAATCTCTGATGATGCTTCTGCCTGTCAGAAGCAGTGGACTGAGCAGTAGCAGAAAGGCGGGGAAGACAGCCCCTGCCTTAGGCTTTCCCTCAGCTCCCTGGCTGTGCAGAGCTGAGGCTGGTGGGCCGGGCCTGGGGGGTGGGGGGAGGCGGTGAGGAGATGTTTGCCTTCCCTGGCAGATTCCTGCCCTAAGTATGAAGCTGAAAATGGTGAGAGGTTTTATCATTAAAGCAGGCATACAGATTTTCCTATTACTTTCCTACAGGTCGCCCTTACTCTTCCTTGATCTTTTTCCTAAGGCTTGCTTCGGGCCACTGTCTCTATTAGACAAGCCACAAATGGATTCTTTCAGTTCTGACTGTTCTTATGAACATTAGAATTGCAATTCTTATAGTCTGTGGCTGTGCGAATCCAGATACTGTGTTCTTTCCTGACTTGCATAGCCTCTGAAACTGAATTCTTCAGCTTGTTGGCCTGAATCTCTTTTCTCTTTGTGTCTTTTGGTCTTTGCAACGTGCAGCCCCAGTTTGTAGCTCATCTTCCTGAGCTCTGCCGCCTGTCAGCAATAACACCTTGCTGGTTCTTTCTCATCCTCTCCCTCTCAGCTTTATCCCCACTTCACCACCATGAGCCCTGGGTTTGGTGTCCGCCGGTCATGGGATTCTTCCCACCACCGGGCTGACAGCGGCTAAGCAGATGGTCTACTTTGCTCTGCATTATGCTGATTTCGTACATAGTTGGTATCAAGAGGGTAGTTTCTGTTTAGATTAAAATAATAGCTCTTTGAGCCATTTTAATTTTTAATTTGAAAATGTTAGCTTACTGAGAGAATTAGAAGGGGAAAACATTATAGGACCATTGAACCTTTTTTGTATTAAATACTTTTGGGAATCAGTCCAAGCATATCTCTTCTCCCCTTAGTTTTCCTGTGAAACCTTCATTAGCGTTGTCTAGCTAGCAGGTAGACACACAAGACAGGATCCTGATTGTTTTGAGGCAAGTATGTGTTTGCTTATAGGAGTGAGCCTTGTGGAAATGTGTGTAAGTTGAACTCAAGGACTTGCTGACCGAGTACTTTGTGTATAAACATAATTAGAAACAATTTGGGTACTTTCTAAGCCCAGGTTTCTATTGCTGTGATGAAACACCATGACCAAAAGCAAGCTGAAGAGGAAAAAGTTTGTTTCACTTACACTTCAATATTGCAGTTTATTCTCAAAGACAGCCAGGGTAAGAACTCAAACAGGTCAGGAACCGGAAGCTGGAGCAGATGGGTGCAGGTGCCTTGGGCGAGTGCTGCTTACTGGCTCGACACTTCCAACTCGCTCAGCCCGCTTACTCACAGACCCCCATGCTCCCCAGCCCAGAGGTCACCTTAGACAGCCTGATTAATGAATTCTTAATTACAGTTTCCTCCTCTCAGATGACTGAGGCTGTGTCAAAGTGAGATAACAACACTGGTGATGATGATGATGATGATGATGATGATGATGATGATGATGATGATGATAAATAACTAGCCAGGGCACATGCTACAAAACTTGCAGTTCTTTGATTGTCACAGTGAAACTCTGACATACAAGTGAGATATCTTGCTTATTACTAAGGACCTAGATATAATCCACTTGGAAATCTCTCTCAGGGTTTGAAAGTCAGTGCTGAAACATTGTGTCACAGTTTTACAGATGTCAAATTTGATCGTTTCAGATACTCAAAAGCAACATGTTGTCTTTAGTAGGGCAGGAAAGAGGTCCATAGGAATAGACTTCAGCCTGGCCCCTTCCTTTGGCTCCAGCGGTGAGGGAGCCTTGTAATTTGCTGCCTCGGTAAGACACTGTGTGCTGCCTTTTGAGCCGCCCCTCTCTCACTGTCAGAAACAGCTATGAGATTACAGCCTGGAGAGAGTGAATGGAGGCTGTTTGTTATTGAACCCCAGCTTATCACGGGAAAAAGTACACAAGGGACAATGAAAACTGCTCAACTGTTGGTGTTTTAGTGCAAAGGGAAAATTGAGATTTCTCAGTTTGGTTTGTTTTCTGATGTTGCTTCTGAAGAGCTGTAGAAAGAAATAACTTAGATGATGTTGAAGACAAGTAATTTAAGAAATCGGAGCAACATGGTCTGAAAAGTAAAAGGAAGACAGGAAGAAGTATAATTGTTTTTCAGAATAAATCCTAACTTTCCATTTTCTTACACTACCATAGGTTGTGATCCATTGCAGCAACATGATGCTATCAGAAACACTAGAAATCAGGCTAGGGTAGAGGAGAAAGGCTCTCCAGAGTCGACCTTTGAAAACATTGTTTATGTATTCTTTGGCAATTTCGTACTTGCATATAATGTATTCTTATATTTTGTCCCCCCCCCCATAGCACAGTACATTGTCTCCCACTTTCATGTCTATGTTTTCTGACCCACTGGGTTGGCTAGGCTTGCTTACATGACCCTGAACAGAGTAGGGACCGTTTACCAGAGCATGGTCAGCAAGCCATGACCTTTTAAAAGTAAGAAGAAGAAGAAGAGTGCTCATCTTGCTAAATCTTGGCATAAAGAAAACAACATGTGCGTGTTTCCTTGATCCTTTTACTTGACTTGAATGCCCCACAGGGGAGCATTTAAAAAAAAAATCACCTCAGGCTGTCAACAGAAGGTAGTGAGTAGTTGCCCTGGGTAATTCTGCTCCTAATTATTTATTTTCAAACTCTTCTTAAGAAAATTAAAAATACTTACATACTAAAATTATAAGTTGAGTGACACAAATTCTCACGTGAGAGAGTATAGACAGAGTATGACTTTAACCATATGCAATCCAAAGAGACAACATTTCTTGAGCAGAAGCCGAGCTATTGCATTCTCTGCCTCTTTGTCAGACCGTCCTTTACCACAACACCATTTGCAGAGCCAGCCAATAATTACTGACAGAATGAATTGACAGGTGGCTGTCAAAACCTCTGAGAAAGCATTGGTTGTTTTGGTTTTTTTAAAAAAAAAAAAACATATATGAAAAAACACACTGTCATACTGAAATTAAAGCAGAGTACTTTAAGGACTGAATTCTTGGGAAGGGTAACAAGAGAAACAACAAGGTCGTGCTGTCTCTCAGTAACATTGGAAAAAAGACTACGCTCACACAGCAGAGAGCCCTGAAGTGTCGGGTGAGCCAAGTGACTAGAAGAGCCCACTTTATCTTTCAGAAACGTGCTGTGATACTTTATAATTTATGATCAATCTAAGCATCAACCTATATGAGTAAAGATTAAAACGAGTTCCTCAGTTCTAGAAGACTTATACATGGTTGGTTTATAATGTATTGATAATTGCATTATAAGGCCTGGTAAGGAAATACTGGCCCCAGAGCTGGGGTGTAGCCCAGTGTAGAGCTCCCTTCTGCCCAGCATGGGTTCAGTCTCCCGCATCCATGAAAGGCTGGGTCAGAAGGACAGGAGAGAGGAAAGAAGCAAAAGAAGGATGCTGTGGGATGCAGCCATAGTTTTTGAGTTGTGGTTGTTATTAGGAACATTTTTTAAAATAAATACTGAGGCATTGGGGTCATGACTTTAACATCTTACAGTATGGCTCCTGTGTGGTTCCTGTATGGTTGGCTCCTCTATGGCTCCTGTGTGGTTCCTGTGTGGTTTCTGTGTGGCTCCTGTGTGGTTCCTCTATGGTTGGTTCCTCTATGGTTCCTGTGTGGCTCCTGTGTGGTTCCTGTGTGGTTCCTCTATGGTTGGTTCCTCTATGGTTCCTGTGTGGCTCCTGTGTGGTTCCTATGTGGTTCCTGTGTGGTTTGTTCCTCTATGACTCCTGTGCTTCCGGCTCAGTTCCTTTGTTGCTGAGATTGCTTCCAGGGAGACGGATGGACCATGCCCTTTCTCCAGCCACTCCGAGTGCCTCTGTTGAGAAGCCACTTTAGCATTTTCCCACCTACGCTTTAATTCAGGCCCTAAGCTAGAAGTAGTGACTGTAACAAAAGCCTGGAGTAAAACACAACTCTTCAAACTGCTTATCCCTTATCTCTTCTAGAAAAATTTTTCGAGATGAAGAAAGGTCAATGCAAAGACGCGCTAGAAATTTACAAACGGTTTCTGACTAGAATGACGCGAGTGTCGGAATTCCTCAAGGTCGCGGAGGTAAGTGGCCCAAGCTTTGTGGCTAAGGCAGCCAGCACTAGTGTGCAGTGTAGGGTCTGGTCTGATGGGACATCTAGGACATGTCCAAGGTGTGTTAGCATGATAGGAAATCTTCCAGTCATTTCTTGCAACCTGTCAGAGCAGTGCTCCACACTCCTGCTTGCCCGTCAGATGCACTCAAATAAAATGTTCATGGCTTATGCTGCCATTCCTCAAGTTGGTTCACGTCCCATCCCACCTAATGACTGTTTTGTTGTTGTTGTTGTTCTTTTGTAAGAAATTGTGTATTTTGAACCCTACATTTGCCATTGGAAAAATCTATTCGTTGTTTATAAAGTATAAATTATGAATCCTCATCTCCCTTACCCTGTCAATGGCTTAAATATAATTAAAGGCTGAAGTATAACTGCAAAACACAGTTGGTATTCTTAAGGCCATCTATAATTTGGAGCTTTTTTCTCTTAGGAAATCCAGTACTTGACTCACACTGGTACGAGAAGTGACGACGTCACTATACCTCTAGGACAGCTAGTGGGTCCTTATCTTACATGTGGACTGACTGAGTGCTGGAACCAGAGTGTCATAAATGTCCCATGTCCACAGCGTCAGAGGCCTTGCTGTGGAACATTTATGACATGTCTGTGCTTCGTTATTACTGGAAGGATATAATTGCTTGAAGTTTTCTGCTACATGGGTTTATTGTTTATACTTGTATGTCTTTATCCCTTAGCTCAGCCACAGTTATTAGTATAATCTAGTAAAAATCATTGCTCAATTTTTCCTGTGAAAGATCAGTTACATGTAGGCACTCTGAACAGAAGGTTGCTTCGCTGCCCCATTACCTGCTGGGGCAGGTGTGTCCCAGGTCCCCAGCTCTAGACAAGGCAGTGTGCACACTTCTCCAAACAGCAAGCAAGGCTGTCCCCAACAGCTTTAGGAGAAAGGCCCGCTGACACAGAGACTTGTCTTTTACGTAAGTTTGTTTTGTGTCTCTTCATGCCTCGTGTTGGCACAAATCCGATTTATGCCAGTGAAGAAGAGATACACAGAGAAGATGTCATCCTAAGAGTCTGTCTTTAAATCACTGAATAATAGACGTGTTTTGTGAACATTTATGAGACTGTTTATGGAATGGACACTAATTTTATGAAACTGTTTTACTAGAATAAGCATCTAAAGTTCGGTAGGACAATTTTAATCATATTTATATAGTTCTCTCTCATATTTACATAATGATTTTTGTCATTTGAACACACCAAAGGTAGTCTAAAATGATTTGGTTATGATCAGTCAATACAGAAAAATCTTTAGTAAATGTTCAGAACTTAGTTGTATCCCAGACAGCATTCATGTGTCGTATGGGCTCCTACTTAATGGTTTGTCTGTAGTTAGAGCCATTTTCCTAGCGTATGAGGAAGGCTTTCAGAATGTCATTTTAAACATGTAACTATGGCTGAGAGTATATCTCAGTAATAGTGTGCAGTGTGATTTGTATGAGACTCTCAGAGTTTTGATAGCATGGAAGCTAAGTAATAAACTTGTATTATCTATTTACAAAGCATTAGTGATCTGTCCAGCATACTGAGTGGTCAGACGGTTTCTGTGGAAGTCCCCAGACTTCCTATAGGATCTGCTTGAAGTATGTCTTAAGTTCTTTAATCTATTTAGTTTCTTTGAGCCCCGATTTCATTAATAAATGAATTACCATGTAAATTATTGATAGATTAATCAAGTTATACTAAATGTTTAATATTTAGTATACTAAAAATTAAAAGCAACTTTAATATTAGTTAATAAATAAATGACATTGAATAAATTATAAGACAAGGAACTTCTACTCAGATAGACTATTCTCTTTGCTAACATGGACATACCCCTAAGCTATCCTGGTGAATGAAAAATTAAGTCCAATACAAAATATAAATTCTACAGAAAAAAATATCAGTCATAAGATGGCAGGAAAGTGGGCAGACTCAGAGAATACAATATTAAGGGAGGTGATGCTAATTAAAAAAAAAAAAAAGAGGGACATGTACCCTCCTGTGTGAACCCAGTATATATTATATATACATGTATAACAATGCATAAACAGTTGTAAGTATGTGTCCAATGTAACACGTGGAAGGGAGACCATGAAAAGGTAACATTAGGTGACAGGGGAGGACAGAATGCAGGCAGAGGGACCCATGAGTCATGAAAGGATAGAAAGCCAGTCATTATTGTGGCGTGTGTGAGTGTGAGGTGGATACGTGAATACAAATCAACATTATAAGCGCAGAGCCATAAGCTTGCTTTTATTTGGAAACTAATTTGGATAAAATGTTTTTATTTTTAAAAAGAAAAGAAAAGAAAAATTAAGTCTAGATATTGCTGTTATTGGTGGAAGAAGATGAAATACTTATATTTCAGATTTCCTTGGTTTCATATAAACTTTAGTGGTTCTCAACCTTCCTAATGCTCAACCCTTTAATACAGTTCCTCATGTTGTGGTGTCCTCCACCCATAAAATTACTTTGTTGCTACTTCATAAATTTTGCTACTGTTATAAATCATAGCATAAATATCTGATATGCAGAATATCTGATATGTGACCCCCAAAGGGGTTGTGACCCACAGGTTGCTCTAGAAGAATGTGTAAGAAGCTGGCAAAGCAATTCTGTCTGTAAAAGAGGAAATAGATGCTACACCCTGAACAGAAGATTAAGATAAATAACCATTCCCCGAGGACTCAGTGGGCAGAATCATTTGAATGGGAAATTACGTAAAAAGCATGTGCTTAAAATAAGGTGGATGTGCAGAGTAATATTGCTTTACACCAGGAATAAGCTGTAGTTTTAACAAATCCTATGAGTGATCTTATATTAAATGCCAAAACAGTCATAAAAACCTAGTAGTAATTTTGGTTGTTTTTTTTTTATTCACAGCAAGTTGGTATTGATAAGGGTGACATTCCCGACCTCACACAGGTAAGGTCCTATCAGTAGACAAGACATTGATAATCAGCAGATTGCCACAGGTAGGCACAGTTTGTAGACATTTCACAGATCGTGAGCTTAAGCCAACCAACCTTCTAAAAACATTATTCAACCTTACTTATTTTTTCTAATTATTGATTATGTTTCTGGAGGTAACAGAAGATTTCACTGTCCTTAAGCTGTGGCTTCTTTCATGTCAACTGAATATTCTAACCGGGCTCATTGCTTCATTACTGAGCTTGAACCAGTGAGAGCTGTGAGCATGTCTGGGACAGAGCTTGGGGTCTGAGTAGCTTCTTCCGGTCACCAGAGCACACGAGCGTTCCGTCCACTTTCCCTGTTCTCTGCATGTGCCAGGTCTGGAGGGCACCCACAGAAACCTTTGTGACAAGATTTTACATCCTCCCCAACCCCATGGAGAGGAGTAATTTCTGTATATTACGTAGAGGTGATCGACGAGTGATTTTCATGGGCCCCGTGTTTAAATGGCACTGAGAGCTGAGATTACTCATCAGCCATGTCAGGTGCACAGCTCCTGACACTGAGTTACAAATGGTCTTCAGTATGACTGACAGGAATTCATGGGTTTTAGACACCCTGCGATGGTAAACTTCAGTCTCACACATGTCCTTTTACTAGACACAGCATTGAGGGGGTGGTCAGAGAATGCAGAGCTGGCCATGAGTGACATGAATGTTATATCTTTTTAAACTTAGTCTTTATAATAGAAAAGAATGAAATCCCCCGCTTGGTTTGAAGGGTTTTTTTTAAATTATGTATTTGTATGTGAGCCTGCATGAGGATATGTGCACCACATGCATGAAGTGTTTGTTCATGAGTGCAGTACCCACAGAGGCCAAAAGAGGGCGATGGATACCCTGAAAATGGAGCTACAGTTTATTGTGAGTCACCATGTGGGTACTGGGAACTGAATCAGAGTCTTCGGCAAGAGCAGCAAGTGACCTTAACCACTGAGCCATCTCTCTAGGCCTACTCCCCATTTTTAAATAATGTCGTATTGTATATTATTAATTTGCCGTCTTTATAATTTTTTGAAATATTTGAAATAATATGTATTACTAAAAATTAGGAGGAAATTGATAGCGTAGCTTTCTCTTTTTTTATTACTAAAGTATAAAATATCAAGAATTCATACAAGTAAACGTCATTGAATAATTCGGAATCAATTAGCAGTGAATTCTTCAGTTTAGAGGAAGACTGCCCCTCACTCACAGATAAAATATTAGTTAAAAATATTTCTACTCTTTCTAGTGTTATCTATTGAAGTATATACCTGAATAAGATGTTGATTTTTTTTTAGCATGGGTAAACTATTAAGTATGCAAAAAAAATTATTTCAAATTCTCTTTGTGGAAGTAAGTTTATCTTTGTAACATCATAAGAAAATGTATGTTTTCATTTTTTTCATCTATAGTAGAAGACTATACCGCATTTTTTCTAAGTGTTCCAAATATAGAATACATGTTTTTAAAAAGAACATTACACTTTTAGCTTAATGAGTAATTTTTAGAAACAGTCAATTTGCTTTTATACTGTGGACCACCCTCACTGCGGGCTAAATACAAACCAGCTATTTGGCTCAGGGGAGCCTGGCAGGTAAGAACAGGCCTCCACATGTCTCCCTTTGGGAAGTCTAGACTATGAGAGAGTCAAGGGACTGTAGAAATACCCCATTGGTTTTCAGTTTTGAAAATAATAGCAGATCACTGAAGGAAGGGGCACATGCTTGGGTTTCATTTTTAATGAAATGGATACAACTGATGTCATTGCTTAAGAAGTCTATAGATATATTTAATGATGTACGCTGAATGCGCCAGGACCCGGGAAGCCTAGTAGAGAACTGTTCTATGATAGTCATTAAAATCCAGGACATTCTACCCTGTTTTTCTTGTGAGCTAAAGACCAGCATAAAACTTCAGTATTTGTATTTATTTTTAAATTACCACTCCATAAAAACTCCTCTTACTAAATTCTGTGTGCATTCAGTATGAGAATATGGCATGCCTCTGGAATGTCTTAAATAGTAGCTTGATTGTGCTTTCTTTGTGGTTGTGAGCTACATGTTTTCTCTGTGACTGTGGGCCACATGCACCGGCTCCGTACGCTCTCCTCAATTGGAGCCCCTCTCTCCAGGCTGAGGGGAGTCTCTCACTGAGCTAGGAACTAAGGAACCCTCTCACAGGACAGTCAGGCTTAAGCAGGAATGTGAGACTTCTGAAGTTTAGCCCTTCAGAGAGGATTAAATCAAGGTTGTTTGGACCCATTAACTCCTATGGGATGGAGGTCTGTTCTCTGCTGGGCTTCGACATCCCTGCTGTGGCACTCCATCTAGCACAGGAATGAACAAACGTGTCTGTCTGAAAAGACTAAATAGGGGCTGAAAAGATGGCTTGGGGTTAAGAGTGCTGGCTGCCTTGCAGAAGACCTAGGTCTGTTTCCCAGCACCCAAGTCAAACTGCTCGCTGTAACTCCAGCCCCAAGTGACCAGCACCAACACCATCATTTGGCCTCTGTGGATGCTGCACTCATGAGCAAACTCAAACACTCATTATCTTTTCTTTTCTTTTTTATTGGAAATAATTGTTTTCATACCATATAGTCTGGGCATGTTTTCTCCTTCCCTAACTCTTCCTGGACCCACCCTACCTCCCCACCCACCTAAATCCCACACCTTCTTTCTCTCTGTCTTTAAAAAAAAGCAGAATAAAGAAAAAGCATACAAAACACCAAAAGAACCCTCCATAGAAACATAAAATAAGAAACCAAAATATACAAACGAAAGACCAATAGGTTTTTTTTAAAGTGCCAAAACATGAAACAAAAATAATTCTATAAAAATACCTTTGAGTTCATTTTGTGTTGACCATTTACTGCGGGGTGTGTGGTTAATATGCCAGTGAGACTCCATTGGAGAAAACCAATTTTTCCTTTGCAAAATTAATTAATAGAAATGATGGTGACCTGAAGGAACTCCTATTGACCTTAGAATAAAAATTTCTAAGGATTAAAATTTCTCTTGCAGAAAAAAAAAACATAGGAATTTAATACACATCTTCACTTGAGAGTGTAGACCATAAACACCTGTGCATATAGCATCACAACATAAATAATTTGTGAAGTAATGACATTTTCAGATGATATTTAAAGCACTGTTTTAAGGAGTAGGAGAATGTGGTCCCTAGCTGGACTATTTCTTTTTTTTTTTTTTTTTTTTTACTTTTTTTTTTTTTTTGTCTTTTTTTTTTATTTGATATAATTTATTTACATTTCAAATGATTTCCCCTTTTCTAGCCCCCCCCCACTCCCCGAAAGTCCCGTAAGCCCCCTTCTCTTCCCCTGTCCTCCCTCCCACCCCTTCCCAGTTCCCCGTTCTGGTTTTGCCAAATACTGTTTCACTGAGTCTTTCCAGAACCAGGGACCACTCCTGCTTTCTTCTTGTATCTCATTTGATGTGTGGATTATGTTTTGGGTATTCCAGTTTTCTAGGTTAATAACCACTTATTAGTGAGTGCATACCATGATTCACCTTTTGAGTCTGGGTTACCTCACTTAGTATGATGTTCTCTAGCTCCATCCATTTGCCTAAGAATTTCATGAATTCATTGTTTCTAATGGCTGAATAGTACTCCATTGTGTAGATATACCACATTTTTTGTATCCACTCTTCTGTTGAGGGATACCTGGGTTCTTTCCAGCATCTGGCAATTATAAATAGGGCTGCTATGAACATAGTAGAGCATGTATCCTTATTACATGGTGGGGAATCCTCTGGGTATATGCCCAGGAGTGGTATAGCAGGATCTTCTGGAAGTGAGGTGCCCAGTTTTCGGAGGAACCGCCAGACTGCTTTCCAGAGTGGTTGTACCAATTTGCAACCCCACCAGCAGTGGAGGAGTGTTCCTCTTTCTCCGCACCCTCTCCAACACCTGCTGTCTCCTGAATTTTTAATCTTAGCCATTCTGACTGGTGTAAGATGAAATCTTAGGGTTGTTTTGATTTGCATTTCCCTAATGACTAATGAAGTGGAGCATTTTTTAAGATGCTTCTCCGCCATCCGAAGTTCTTCAGGTGAGAATTCTTTGTTTAACTCTGTACCCCATTTTTTAATAGGGTTGTTCGGTTTTCTGGAGTCTAACTTCTTGAGTTCTTTATATATATTGGATATTAGCCCTCTATCTGATGTAGGATTGGTGAAGATCTTTTCCCAATTTGTTGGTTGCCGATCTGTCCTCTTGACGGTGTCCTTTGCCTTACAGAAACTCTGTAACCTTATGAGGTCCCATTTGTCAAATTCTTGCTCTTAGAGCATACGCTATTGGTGTTCTGTTCAGAAACTTTCTCCCTGTACCGATGTCCTCAAGGGTCTTCCCCAGTTTCTTTTCTATTAGCTTCAGAGTGTCTGGCTTTATGTGGAGGTCCTTGATCCATTTGGATTTGAGCTTAGTACAAGGAGACAAGGATGGATCAATTCGCATTCTTCTGCATGCTGACCTCCAGTTGAACCAGCACCATTTGTTGAAAAGGCTATCTTTTTTCCATTGGATGTTTTCAGCCTCTTTGTCGAGGATCAAGTGGCCATAGGTGTGTGGGTTCATTTCTGGATCTTCAATCCTGTTCCATTGATCCTCCTGCCTGTCACTGTACCAATACCATGCAGTTTTTAACACTATTGCTCTGTAGTATTGCTTGAGGTCAGGGATACTGATTCCCCCAGATTTTCTTTTGTTGCTGAAAATAGTTTTAGCTATCCTGGGTTTTTTGTTGTTCCAGATGAATTTGATAATTGCTCTTTCTAACTCTGTGAAGAATTGAGTTGGGATTTTGATGGGTATTGCATTGAATCTGTATAGTGCTTTAGGCAAAATGGCCATTTTAACTATATTGATTCTACCGATCCATGAGCATGGGAGGTTTTCCCATTTTTTGAGGTCTTCTTCCATTTCCTTCTTCAGAGTCTTGAAGTTCTTGCCATACAGATCTTTCGCATGTTTGGTAAGAGTCACCCCAAGATACTTTATACTGTTTGTGGCTATTGTGAAGGGGGTCATTTCCCTAATTTCTTTCTCAGCCTGCTTATCCTTTGAGTATAGGAAGGCCACTGATTTGCTTGAGTTGATTTTGTAACCTGCCACTTTGCTGAAGTTGTTTATCAGCTGTAGGAGCTCTCTAGTGGAGTTCTTTGGGTCACTTAGGTAGACGATCATGTCGTCTGCAAATAATGATAGTTTGACTTCCTCCTTTCCAATTTGTATCCCTTTGACCTCCTTATGTTGTCGAATTGCCCGAGCTAGTACCTCAAGTACAATATTGAAAAGATAAGGAGAAAGGGGGCAGCCTTGTCTGGTCCCTGATTTCAGTGGGATTGCTTCAAGTTTCTCTCCGTTTAGTTTGATGCTGGCTACCGGTTTGCTGTATATTGCTTTTACTATGTTTAGGTATGGGCCTTGAATTCCTGTTCTCTCCAAGACTTTAAGCATGAAAGGATGCTGAATTTTGTCAAATGCTTTTTCAGCATCCAATGAAATGACCATATGATTTTGTTCTTTGAGTTTGTTTATGTAGTGGATTGTATTGATGGATTTCCGTATATTGAACCAACCCTGCATTCCCGGGATAAAGCCTACTTGATCATGGTGGATGATCGTTTTGATGTGTTCTTGGATTCGGTTGGCAAGAATTTTGTTGAGTATTTTTGCATCGATGTTCATAAGGGAAATTGGTCTGAAGTTCTCTTTCTTTGTTGGATCTTTGTGTGGCTTTGGTATCAGCGTAATTGTGGCTTCGTAGAAGGAATTGGGTAGTGTTCCTTCTGTTTCTATTTTGTGGAATAGTTTGAAGAGTATTGGTGTTAACTCTTCTTTGAAGGTCTGGTAGAATTCTGCACTGAAACCATCTGGTCCTGTGCTTTTTTTGGTTGGAAGACTTTCTATGACTCCTTCTATTTCTTTAGGCTTTATGGGACTGTTTAGATGGTCTAGTTGGTCCTGATTTAATTTTGGTATTTGGTATCTGTCAAGGAAATTGTCCATTTCCTCCAGATTCTCCAGTTGTGTTGAGTACAGGCTCTTGTAGTAGGATCTGATGATTTTTTGGATTTCCTCAGTTTCCGTTGTTATGTCTCCCTTTTCATTTCTAAGTTTGTTAATTTGGATACTTTCTCTGTGCCCTTTGGTCAGTCTGGCTAAGGGTTTATCTATCTTGTTGATTTTCTCAAAGAACCAGCTCCTAGTTTTGTTGATTTTTTGTATGGTTCTCTTTGTTTCTACTTGATTGATTTCGGCCCTGAGTTTGATGATTTCCTGCCTTCTACTCCTCCTGGGTGAAATAGCTTCTTTTTGTTCTAGGGCTTTCAGGTGTGTCATTAAGTTGGTAATGTATGCTCTCTCCATTTTCTTTTTGGAGGCACTCAGGGCTATGAGTTTTCCTCTTAGCACTGCTTTCATTGTGTCCCATAGATTTGGGTATGTTGTGTTTTCATTTTCATTGTGTTCTAAAAAGTCTTTAATTTCTTTCTTTATTTCTTCCTTGACCAAGGTGTCATTGAGTAGAGTATTGTTCAATCTCCACGTGTTTGTGGGTTTTCTGTTGTTTCTGTTGCTATTGAAGACCACTTTTATTCCATAGTGATCAGATAGGAGGCATGGGATTCGTTCTATCTTTTTATATTTGTTGAGGTCTGTCTTGTGACCAATTATATGGTCGATTTTGGAGAAGGTACCATGAGGTGCTGAAAAAAAGGTATATTCTTTTGTTTTAGGATAGAATGTTCTATATATATCAGTTAAATCTAATTGGTCCAAAGCTTCAATTAGTTTCATTGTGTCCTTGTTTAGTTTCTGTTTTCCTGATCGGTCCATTGAGGAAAGTGCAGTGTTGAAGTCACCAACAATTATTGTGTTAGGTGCAATGTGTGCTTTGAGTTTTAATAAAGTTTCTTTTATGAAAGAGGGTGCCCTTGCATTTGGAGCATAGATGTTCAGGATTGAGAGTTCTTCTTGTTGTATTTTTCCTTTGACCAGCAAGAAGTGTCCCTCAGAGTCTCTTTTGATGACTTTGGGTTGAAAGTCAATTTTATCTGATATTAAAATGGCTACTCCAGCTTGTTTCCTGAGACCATTTGCTTGTAAAATTGTCTTCCAGCCTTTTACTCTAAGGTAGTGTTTGTCTTTGACCCTTAGGTGTGTTTCCTGTAAGCAGCAAAATGTAGGGTCCTGTTTACGTATCCAGTCAGTTAGTCTGTGTCTTTTTATTGGGGCATTGAGTCCATTGATGTTAAGAGATATTAAGGAATAGTGATTGTTACTTCCTATCATTTTTGACGTTATTTTTTAAATTTGATTGCTTAACTTATTTGGGTTTGATGAAAGGTTACTATCTTGCTTTTTTCAGGGTGGAGTTTCCCTCCTTGTATTGGTGTTGTCCTCCTATTATCCTTTTTAGGGCTGGGTTTGTGGATAGATATTGGGTGAACTTGGTTTTGTGGTGAAATATCTTAGTTTCTCCATCTATGGTGATTGAGAGTTTTGCTGGATATAGTAGTTTTGGTTGGCATTTGTGTTCTCTTAGAGTCTGCATGAGATCTGCCCAGGACCTTCTAGCCTTCATAGTCTCAGGTGAAAAGTCTGCTGTGATTCTGATAGGTCTTCCTTTATATGTTACTTGGCCTTTTTCTCTTACTGCCTTTAGTATTCTTTCTTTGTTTAGAACATTTGGTGTTTTGATTATTATGTGACGGGAAGTATTTCTGTTCTGGTCCAGTCTGTTTGGAGTTCTGTAGGCTTCTTGTATATTCATGGGCATCTCTCTCTTTAGGTTAGGGAAGTTTTCTTCCATAATTTTATTGAAGATATTTGCTGGCCCTTTAAGTTGTAAATCTTCACTCTCATCTATGCCTATAATCCTTAGGTTTGGTCTTCTCATTGTGTCCTGGATTTCCTGGATATTTTGGGTTACAAGCTTTTTGCACTTTGCATTTTCTTTAACTGTTGAGTCCATGGTTTCTATGGAATCTTCAGCATCTGAGATTCTTTCTTCTATCTCTTGTATTCTGTTGTTGATATTTGCATCTCTGTCCCCTGATTTCTTCCCAAGGCTTTCTATCTCCAAAGTTGTCTCCCTTTGAGTTTTCTTAGTTGTTTCTACTTCTGATTTTAGATCCTGGATGGTTTTGCTTAGCTCCTTCCCTTGCATGTTTGTGTTTTCCTGTAATTCTTTAAGAGATTTTTGTGTTTCCTCTTTCATGAGCTCAGCCTGTTGACCAAAGTTCTCCTGTATTTCTTTAAGAGATTTTTGTGTTTCGTCTTTCATGACCTCAGCCTGTTGAGCAAAGTTCTCCTGTATTTCTTTAAGTGTTTTTTGCATTTCCTCCTTGTTGGCTTTTGTATTCTCCTGGATTTCTTTCAATGATTTTTGTGTTTCCCTTGCAAGGGCTTCTAACTTTTGATCCATTTTCTCCTCAATGACCTTCATGTGTTCCTGTACCAGCATCATGACCAGTGATTTTAAATCCAAATCTTGTTTTACTGGTGTGATGGGGTATCCAGGACTTGCTGGTAGAGGAGAATTTGGTTCAGATGTTGCCATATTGCCTTGATTTCTGTTAGTGACGTTTCTGCGTTTGCCTTTTGCCATCTAGCTCTCACTGGTGTTACTTGGTCTTGTCAGTGCTGGACTCACCAGTGCAAGCTGCCCCTTCCCCGTTGGCCTCTGGTGCACAGCTTACACTCTGCACTGCCTATAGACAGGGTGCTGTTTTCCAGGCTGTTCAGATCCCAAAGCAGGCACCTGAAGGCTCCCGCTGGGGCCCGCAGGATTTATCGGAGCACACCGACTTTTCCCAGCTGGCCGCCCGGAAGCCCCCACTAGCCTCTTGAGGGACCTGGAGATGTGGCGGCCACCCAGGCTGATCTGAAGCGGAGAGATTTGAGCTGGGGGCTTCTGCCTGAGGCCTTGCCCCAGATTGTGTCTGTGGACCAGGTGGAACCCGTGTGCACCCCCAGGGAGCTCCGAAGGTGAATGTTGCTGTGACCTCCCCTGTGCTCCGCTCACTCCGCTGGGCAGCCGATTTCCCCAACCGGGCTGGCGCACACTAGGTTAGCCTTGTCGCCTGGGCCCTGAGTCCAGGCAAACGCCTGGGAGGCCAAGGTCCGAGCAAAGTTCCCCTAGGGCTATGTCTGTTATTTGGGTCCGCCAGGTGACCCGGATGGCGGGCGTGCGCGTCCGCGCTCCGCGAAAGCACCGGGAGAGTCTGTTGTGCTAATAACCTCCTGGGCTGGTTGACACACAGATGGCCCACCAAGCCGCCCAGTTCTTGGGGTCAGTCCTGTGCCTTTTGGGGCCTAGACCCCCGTTTTGTTAGCCTCAGGCTACGCTTGTTAGCAGTCTCTGCCCTCCCGAGCACTCTGGCTCCTGTAGGCAAAATGGCGGCGCGTGCACCGGCCGGGGCAAAAAAAAAAACTCCTGGCTGGGTTGGCGCCCCGATGGCCACTCGAACAGCCCAGGGCCTGGGTGTAGGCCAACGCCCGTCTGGCTCAGACCCCTGTGGTGTTGGGCCTAGGATTATGTTTGTGTACCTCAGTCTGACCGATCTCTGGAGCCCGGGATCAAGATGGCGGTGAGTCTCTCCTGACTGGCGGGCAGCCGAGTTCTGAAGTGGCTTCCGTGCAGCGAAAGGCTCCGCAGAACCGCAGTTGCTTGCCGCCCGGCTGGTCAGCGAAGGTCAGTGGTCACGGGCGCAGGGCCTAACTGGACCCTGTGTCGCCTTGGTTCCACTGCTGATGGCCCTTCAGCTGGAGCAGCCACTGCTACCGCCGCCGCCGCCGCCGCCGCCGCCGCCCCCCCCCCCCCCCTGCCTACTGGACTATTTCTTCTCAGCACTAGGAGTGGTTTCTGAGATCTAATCCAAAATCTGAATTATCATATTTTTTAAAAACTTGATTTTGTGGGCTGTAGCATATAAATAATAGGTGGATACATTTTTCTTTACTCTGGTTATCACCATAAGCTATGAATTTATTTCAAAACAATTCCCATAATAGTATTTCCTGTTTGGAGTGTGTGGGATCCAAATTTTAAACTCCATTTATGAAAAGCTCTTAGGTTTTGATGGCCAAAGTTTTGGCTGGCCCGAAAACTGCTCGGTTTTAACGATTATATCGTTGATGATTCTGTGACACATTTATTATTACCTGTCACCTGTACTTTCGACCGGTGCATCCATCTGATTGACCTTATCCTTGTGGCCGGTTTCCTGAAATGAGAAGATAAAGATGCAACTAACTGCCGGGCGGTGGTGGCGCAGCCTTTAATCCCAGCTCTTGGGAGGCAGAGGCAGGTGGATTTCTAAGTTCAAGGCCAGCCTGGTCTACAGAGTGAGTTCCAGGACAGCCAGGGCTATACAGAGAAACCCTGTCTAGAAAAACCATAAATAAATAGATATCTAGATATCTAGATATCTAGATAGATAGATATCTAGATATCTAGATAGATAGATAGATAGATAAATTGCTACTCTCAGCGTTCCCTTGAGTTTCTCTTGCCCCAGCGAGGCATTCTGAAGGTGCCTGCTTTGATGTTCAGGAGGCCACTGCTACCCACTGCCTGCAGTGTGTCAGGTGTCACCGTGCCACCACCAGTGAGGAGAGCGTACATCACATGCTCCTGGACATTCCCATCAAAGGGTGTCTCTCTTGAGTCCTTATGACAAAAATAAACATTAGGCATTCCTTTAAAATCCTCCAGGATAAAAGGCTCAGCTGAATTATAGGTGTAGTGTGCTGCTCAGCAGCCCCACAGAGCAGGCCACCCTCCTGATGGGTTCCCTTTTCAGCTGATGTGATCTCTACTGTGGGGTCCAGTTGTTCAGTTATTAAAGAACGGCCCACCAGGCATGGTGGCACACCAGTCCCAGCACCCGAGAGGCAGAGGCAGGTGGGTCTCTGTGAGTTTAAGGCCAGCCAGGGCTACACAGTAAGACCCTGTCTCCAAAAAGAGGGTAAGGAGTAGAAATGTCAGGAAGAATGGAGTCTCAAGCAATCTTCCTTATGTTTTGTTTTAATCTCAGCATTGACAGGCAAGAGACTACATGTCCTATGAACCTTTTTGATCCCATGTTTTCTTCTGCATTTTTTATTGTAAATTGTGTTATCTAGTGATCATGACTTTGAGATATAGAATCTAATGGACAGAACAGAATTTCAATTAACTACCTCAAAAATTCACTTTTTGAAACTTAAGTTTTCAGCCAGAGTGTGCTGAAAATCTGCCATCACCTGAGCTGTATTTGACATTCTAATTTGCATATTTTCTAAACATACTAGATATCTTAACAACTTTTTCTGCTCTGAAGTGTGTTAGGCAGAGCTAATACAGGTGTCCCTTACTATCCTACTTTAGTAATTTGGATCGAGTCAATATGTTTATACACTTAGTGATTTTTATATATAGTTACAATTTTATACTTAATTCTCATTTATAATCATGTAATTATAATAATCACATAAATGTTGAAATTTTTGGTCTATTATAAAAATGAAAATTAATATTAAATATAAATACCTAAATGTCCAACATTTTTTAAACTTTAATAAGCATCCAATTTAATGTTGTTAACTGCAGCTAAAATATAGAATCATATGAATTTCTTGTAATTTTTGTTTGTACTTTAACAGCATGGTTAGTGTGAAGTCCTTCAAATTTAATTTCCCATTAAAAAACAAATACTAGAACATACCTATGCATGCATGCAGATGTTTCAGCATTAACTGCTTTTCTCTGAATCTCTACACTGTTGAGGTCTAGTTTGCATTAAGAGAAAAAGCAAGTTCAATTTCTACTGCTTGAAGAATAGATTGGGCAAATATTTGTAGAAACCAGCATGTCCCCTTTGAATGTACAATAAAATGCCATTTTTATTGCCTGGAATTTTATAGAAGCATGGAATTTTTAAGGATTGAAATATTTGGAATCTATTTGCTAATACAAAATTTTATTCTGTTGTTTGGTTACATATATAGATTAAATAGTAAATAATTGAAAATGTTAATTGCCACCTGTGTTATGGTCACATTGTTATTGCTACTCAACCCTTCTTTAAATTGTGGGGATGATAATTCCTAATATCTCAACCAAGCATGCAAAGATGTATTTTTACTGTATTTTCAAATTTCTATAAATTCATATCTGGCTTCATATGTTTTGGGTTTGGATGTAAGTAAGGGCCTACTTCTTTTTTCCCGGTGGTTCTGTGTGAAGTAGTAGCGAACTTGACCTTAGTCCTTAGTAGATGCCTGTCTGATACAGGAAACACCCTTTACTGAAACTGCGTTGTAAAGTCATTGTGATTGTAGTGGAGGTAAGTCTATTTAAGATGGGCCTATCTGAGATGCCACAGAACTTAAATTCCTAAATGCCAAGGGGCATAGGGTGGAATCATCTCAGGCAGGGTGCTTACACAAACTTCTGCCACTCAGGGTTACAGTGATGTTAAAGTGTGCTTGGCTTGAGAGAGAACAACACAGACGTTTGTTTTTATTTCTGATTGCAGGCTCCCAGCAGTCTTATGGAGACCCTTGAACAACATCTAAATACCTTAGAAGGAAAGAAACCTGGAAACAAGTACGCATTGCTTGTATACTGTAACTAAGATGAAAAACGCCAAGTGGTTCTTCGTAAGAATGAGATTTCTCAGGGGTAACTACTTACTCCAGGGCAGATTCAGGGTGTGGTTAGCTGCCAGTCTCCTGGGTTCTCTCAGAAACCTCGACCTTTCCTTCTAGCATAAGACACTGACCTATACTGGCCAGCTGCCTGCAGGAAATGTCACAGAAGAATCCATGGTTCACAACAGGTTGGCTGGACCTGCTGGTTTACAGATAAGTCTTTAGAAGTTACTCTTGAAGATCTGGAGGAAGGATTGTGGGTCCTGAAGGGGATAGGGCCTCTACAGGAAGACCAACAGAGTCAACTAACCTGGACCCTTTGGGGCTCTCAGAGACTAAACCACCAACCAAAGAGCAAGCACAGGCTGGACCCAGGCAGCATGGTCTCCATGTGGGTCCTGGGCAGTGGCACCCGGAGCTATCCCTAAAGCTGTGGAGCCCGTTCCCCTAACTTGTCTGTCTTGTCTGGCCTTGGGGGGGAAGAAGCGCCTAGCCCTGTCTTAGGAGGTGTCCCAGGGGCCCCTCCACTCTCTCAGAGGAGAAGAGGAAGAGAATGGGAGGGGGGCTGTGAGAGGGGGCGACCAGGAAGGGGGAGCAATGATTGGGACGTAAAGTGAGTAAATAAATTTTTAAAAGTTACTCTTTATAAGTTAAAGCTATGGTGATTGGTTGTGACTCAAGCAAACAGAGTTTCACAAGCATCCCTGAATACCAAGACTAACCAGCTGCAGTGTGAGAAAAGACAAGGCTTTCGAGTGTAGTGCCCAGTGGCACACCTCCCCATAACCCGTTATGCACACTGTTAAGTGCTCCAGAATCCCCCTACCGAGGAGACAGCGAGCAGTGGCTCCCTCGGTTTTTGCTGGTTCTGCTGCCTTTGTACTCGCCTATTTAGTCTTCAGCTGTTTTCTTCACGGTATACGAAATACTTCCCAGGTTCCTCCCCACCCCCACCTCTGTAACAGACATCAGAGCTGTCTGTACTAGCCAGCAGTTATTTCTTGGAGCCACCCTCCTCCCAGTTAAGTAGATCCTAGGCCTCCTGGAAGGACCGTCTGCAAGGCCACCTTCTTAGGAAGCCTTCCTTCCTTAGCCGTGAGCTGCTTGTATTACAGCTGTTCGTCCACATGTGCAATCCCATGAGGGTTCCTGATTCTAAATGTAGGGACTGATTTCTGCCCTGTGTCCTGAACATTTAGTGCAGGGCCTGCTACATAGTCAGCCTGCAGTTTGTCGTTAGCGGTCTCCGCTTCACATGCTGAACTCATCAGATAATACAAGAACGGATTGTTGCAGGGCTACAGGCGGGACACAGATCTATGTTGGTTTGGGTTTTGCCAATGGCGGAGCTATGAAAATTTAACTCTCTTACCATCTCTCTCTGAGCAGTCTCGCAGAACCTAGGCTATGTCTTCATGCTGCATTTTTATAGTTATTTCACCAGCTACGTGCTGGTTCTCTTGTCTTTTACCCTCAGGTTAGTTTAGTATAGTTTCATATAGAGACACTGTATAGTTTACATTTTCAGTAGGGGAGTTCTTCAGCCACTTTTGGCTGCACAGCCTGAGTTGTGGATGGCATGACCTCACTGGGTTGTTTTAAGGCCAAGCCACGCTCCAGTGTAGCTGTGGTTGATGACGTAGTTTTTGATGTGAGATTTATGTCACAATTTAAAATGAACGCTCTCATGTATAGCTGGGGCCGCTCTCTGTGGGAAGCTGAAAACCCTGCTCTGGTAGCTGAGGGGCTTTGCCTGTGTGCGTCCTCTCCCTACTGAGGGCTGTGTGTGCGCTGCAGGCTGCTTCTCCAAGCCGTGCTTTCCCAGGCTGAGCACTGCCAAGCTCCCCAGTGCATCCATCACCAGAGCCTTCTTCCCCACCTTCAGCCTCCTCAGCCAACCTTTGACCCTGAACTTGACCCTTTGTGGCCCCTGAGGGCTACCTGAGGAAAATTACTGTTAGGCATTTTTAGAAACATGGACTAAAACTCTGTAGCCAAATTCATCCAACTAAGAATAACTTCTTCTATAGCCTCTTAAATAAATCACTTTTTATGCTTGTCAGCTGCTTTTCATTGATTGGCTGAAACCACATTTTGATTTGTCTTCTGCTTATTCTGATTTTAAGAAAACAAGCTTTACTATAGTTAACTCGTTTCTTCTCTGTATGTTTGTGCTTACATGGGAACTTAAGTGAAGGGTGAGTACCATGCTAAGTGGCTGTTTTGCATTTGGTAATTACTAAAAATGCAAACAAAAACCACCGGGTATTCCATATTTGGTATTTGGAATTTTGAAAATTGATTAGTGTCCGTTAGTGTCCATCTCGTACATCTATGTCTTTATTATGTATTCTTTTTTTCTCCCAAGATGACTGGCAAGGATGGTTTTGCTTCCTTTGGGTATTGTTGTCTCATAATTAATAGTATCTCCTACATAAATAAATAACACTCTTAACTTTTAGAAAAGGTGTTTTCATTGGGTAAATAAAAGATTTTTCTCCTGGTGCACTGCAGAAGGCCAGGGACGTTTTAGAAGGAGCATAAATGGTTTGAAGATATTTTCTTTGCCACTCTGCAGTAGTACAAAACTGTTGTAACACTGTGACAATGTATATGCATTTGTAAATGCCTGCTGTGATAGTCCTAAGCCAGGCAGTGGTGGCACACACCTTTAGTCCCAGCCCTGTGGAGGCAGAGGCAGGCAGATCTCAGAGTTCAAATCCAGCATGGGCGGCAGAGCAAGCTCCCGGACTGCACAGAAACCCTGACTTAAAGCACAGCACCAAACAGGAAGGCCGCTGTGGGAGACACGAATGCCATCTGCTCTTAGCACTTCCCAGCTCCGATGTGCATTGAACGAGTGCAGTACTGAGTGTCACACCTTTGTATATTCTCGCCGAGTGAACTTAATGTTACTCCCCCACGTGGTATACCAAGTGTTGAGCTGAGCAGGAAGGAAACCCCGGGTATCTTTTGTAATTAACATTTTAAGGTATTTATAGGCTTTTACATCTCTGTATTTTTCTGGACAGCATTTATGCTACATAGGAATTGTTATTAGGGGGGTTATTAAATAACATAATTTCCTCTATTGATAGCTTAATTTTTTTTCCATCTTTGAAGGAAACATTGGCATCTGGCGTGTTCATAGAGAAAGCCAGTAGGCCTGTGTGTAGCCTTTTAGAGGTTTTGCTTAGATTATAATATAGATAATATTCATTCTCATTTCAAATTGTCAGTTTTTCCAACTTGATCCACTATGTTATAGACTTCTATAAGGCCTGGTTATGTTTCCATTGTAGTGATAACTACCACAACCAATGCAGCTTAGGAAGGAAAGGTATATTTCACCTCACAGCTTACGGTCAACCCGTGTGCAAGAACTCAATCGGAGCAGGAACCAGGAGGCAGGAACTGAAGCAAAGGACAAGGAAGAGCACCACTTACCCCCTCAGCCTGCTTTCTTATACCACCCAGGACCACGTGTCCATGGTTGGCCCCACCCACACTAGGCTGGGCCCTCCTACATCAGTCATTGATCAAGAGAACGCCCTATACACTCTGCTGGAGGCATTTGCACAACTGAGCTACCTCTTCTAAGATAATCCCGTCTTGTGTCAAGTTGACAAAAATCCAACGAGGACACTATACATGAAATTATAAATGAGGATTGTTCTGCAGTAAGGGCCCTCTTCTATACACCAAGTATAGAAGCATTTTCTCATAAAGTGTCAGTGACAAATATGTAGGATGAAATATCAAGCAAGAAATATGCAAGAAGCAGCAATTTATGACCGGTGGGAAAGAACTAGTGTGCCATCCGTCCCACGTGTGCTTTTTCAGGGCAGGGTTAAATGTGGACAAGAGACAAGCTCTGGGCATCAGACAGTTTTGAAGCAGATTTTAATCAGCGATTAATGGACTCATAGAAATACCTGTGAATATATGTCAGGTAAAGGCCAGATAGAGTCAGTGGGGACAGAGGTCACTCAGGTTACGAGTTTAGTTCCACTGTTCCACTGCGCTATCTCATTAGGCCTAAGACAATTTCTTAAGACTTTTGGCTCACTGGTGACTAGAGAATAAGCACATAAATACATTCTTAAACTGTTAAGTGAAAACCCCAGAATGCCAGGTGCTGGATAACATGCTCAGCTAATAAAACAGCAGGATGTGTTCTTTCACCTCAAAGAACTTGGCACCCAGGGATGAAGGTTCGTAATGAGAGACAGTTGGAGTGCCCGTTGGCTCAGGAGAGACAGCCCATTCTCCACTTGTCTGTTTAATCCATGGGGTCGCTCTAGGCATCGACAGTAGGAGTGCCTCGTAGGATTTAAATGCAAAGGACTATGGTACCAATTATGATTTTCTTTCACACAGCTTGACATTGAGTTATTTAACAGCAGGGGGCAGTGTTCTTTTAGTTTATGTTGTACTTGCTGTAAGGTAGGAAGCTGTGCCAGTGTCTGTGTTGGCTGGCAAATATTTCAGTTGCCTTCTTTGTTTCTTTCTTTCTTTCTTTCTTTCTTTCTTTCTTTCTTTCTTTCTTTCTTTCTTTCTTCTTTGCTTCCTTCCTTCCTTTCTTTCTTTTTTCTTAAATATTTTAAAGAATTGACTCATGAAAATTGACTGAGAGAAAAAGGAATTTGTTCTCAGAAAGTAACCATGTCAAAGGATATTTGTGGTTTCTTTGTTTTTGCCGAGTAAACATTGTTTTGGTTTGGTTTTAGGTTCTAGTTTTTCTTCTTTTATTTAATTTTTTTCATATGATATATTTAATTTCCTTCCCTTTCCATAGGATGAAGGAAATGATGTAAGTGGAAAAAATATCCAAAAATGCATGAGATTTCAACCTTATGGTGTTCTAGATTCTTTAGTTCCTAGATCCCTTTCTGTAGTTGAAAAACAGAATCACTTCACTTTAGCAGAGTCTTTGAAATGGGGAGTTGCGGGCATGCGTCCGATAGGAGGCGCTAGCCTGCAGTATCTGTGGGTAGATGGGATGTGCATTGTACTGGACAAAATCCCAGTCACTAGCCTTGGTATTTGCTCCGAGCTGAGGGACACCCATCCTTGCAGCTGGCCTGACTACGGCTACTGTTGGAGTTGTTTGCTTTATTTTGTCCTCTTGTTCATTTTATGCTCCCCCAGGTTAGGAGAGTGTGAGCCACACAGGCAGATGTTTCAAACATGTGGCTGTCTGCGACATGGGCTAGAATCAGTGCTAACTGTAAAGACTATTAGTTCCTCAATCAGAGCTGAGCACTGACATCACTCTTCCCCAGACTCCCACAGGTTACGACAAAAACATGGCGACATTTTCCTCTAAAGCGTTTTCATTACAGGCATGAAAATAATGCACAAGCAGGTGTGTGGTTGCGCATGTTGGGTCACAGCTCACGGGGGTGGGGGGGGGGGGTTCTTGTCCATTTTCCTCTAGAGCTTTTATGCATAACACTTGAAATTAAGTGGGCTGCAATGTATGATTCTGTTTTTGAGCTTAAGTTTTGAAATGATAAACAGGTATTAGTTTACGTAGTGTGCCTTTTCATAAACCTTGGGTAAGTCTTAGAAACTGAAATTTGAACCGTGTTTTTTGGTGGACATAAGCAATAATAATGACTCAAGAGAAGATAGTTTTGAATTTAAGACTGTCTGCTAAGAGATTGTAAGTCAGTGGAAATATTGGGAAAAGGACATCACTCAGCAAAAGACAAGCGTTCTAAGCTCCTCTGTTGCTATAAAGAGCTGTGAATAATCTAATGCCGGATGAAGTCGGGCTTGTTCACATTTTATTTTCCTGTATTTCCTTTAGATCTGGTGCTCCCTCTCCATTAAGTAAGGTAAGTTGGTTTGTTTCTCTGGTGTTTTTTTATTTTATTTTTTTACATACAGCATTGTTTACTGTAAGGCTCAAAGCACAAGTGTATTTATCCTGTGATACAGAAGTCATACCATAACACACTCTCGGGACTTTTCTCCTCTTCCAGAAATGAAAGTCCAGAGTCAGGAACAATAATGTCCACACCTCCTGACCCCAGTCCCTGGAAACCACCATTCTTTCTACTTCTATAAATTGGATACCTCATCCAAGTAGATCCAGACAGTCTGTCCTTTCATAAGTTATTTATTTTACTTAATATTTTAGTGTCTTTGGGGCTCAGTCTTAGCTTCAGAAGCCAAGATTTTTTTTAAGGCTGAATAACAGACAGTCTTGTATACACATGGGCACACACACCACCGGTTTGTTCATTTTTCCTCCAATGGGTATTTAAGTGACTTCCAGATATGACAGACGGTACTGATATCACTATAGTGTGAAATGTCTGACTGAGGACTGGAGAGAGAGCTCAGTGGATAAGAGCAGTCCCTGCTCATGTAGAAGACCCAGGTTCAGAACGTTCCCAGCACCCACACTGAACAGCTCACATCCTCCTGTAATTCCAGTTGAAAGGGAATCTGATGCTCTCTTCTGTTCTCTGTAGGCACTGAATGCACATGGTACCTTTAGGCAACTGGGAACACACACATACTCACAAATAAAAATAAATAAAAATTTTTAAATATGTGTAAAAATAAGAAATAAAAAATAAAAATAAAAAAGAAGTATTTGCTTGAGACTCCATCTTCAGTTTGCTTAGGGTATACATCTAGGAGTAAAACAGATGAATCACTTGATTTACATTTTTGAGAAAAGATTAAGTTATTTTTATGTGTGATTTGGCTTTCTCTTAGAACCCCCAGTTCTTAAACAGGTGAGATTTTTCTTGTACTTTATGTAACAGCTGAAAACATACATATCTGTATAATGTTTAATAATTAAAAACTCTTTTCACATATTGTGACTCTGTGATATAGGTCAGCACAGGGCTCTGTGTATATTTTAATGATACTGGGAGATGTTACCAGGTCCTTTGCCCCGAGCATGCCTGCTAAAGTACTCTGAGTAATTGCTTCAGCCATCTCTCTCTCTGAGCCAATGGAAGGGCAGGACTAGGGCTTCCCCAGAGAAGAGCATGTGCTCTCGCAGCCTGCACGTGTCACATCTGCCGCTGCAGTTTGTAGGCAGAGGTGTAATAGAGATGTGCTTTTCTTTGACAGATTTCCATTATGTAACTGCTGCCATTACAGACTCTCGCTCAGGGATGTCATTGTGACTATGCCTGGCTGGCTGTTTAAATTCTCACAGAGCCTGAAAAGAAAATTTAAGCAGAAATCTTTTCAGTTTTTCTGATGCAAAGACAAACCATTAAAACCATGTTGCCTGTGTGAAAATTTCCAGCCCACGACTCTTCAGTGTGGTCGAATCAGGGCTTCCTATAGGACAGTCTCGGTTTGTCGCTGCTGTATTTTTTCCAGTTCTCCCGTTACATTAAGGGTTCTTGGTACAAGGCATTTGTTATATAGGCCTTGTCCACCTCCACGTCTGCGTTAATATTGGTAGTATATTTGGTGTCCTTATGTGCTCCCTGCTACTTTATCTATGTAAATAAAGTTCTAAGTTTATATACAAGTCTTATTTTAAAATTGAAGTCTTTTTTTAAGAGCATGAAAAACGATGTCCTTAGCTGTATAGCTAGTGTTTTCTGATTCCCACAGGAAAGCCTTAACCTTTTTGCCGCAGAGGGAGAATTCGTTTGTGATTTCCCATTGACGGTAGCCTGTGTTTAGCTCTTCCTGATGCTCAGCATTTGGCAGCTCCATATCTGTTGAACTTTGGTAGCATCAGATAATCTGCAGCATGAGCAAATCCTGGGCATTCTTGCAATGGCAGATTTTCCCATAACGTTTGTATCAATCCTTTGTTTTAAAATTACCCTTATGACTTTTTAAATATATTGTATTTGAATCTAGTGGCAGATCCTCTGCTTGCTTCCTGAGCTTAATGCATTTTATTTCCTGGAAAGTTAAATACCAGATAAAGTAGAATTAGAATAGTGATAGTGACCACAGAATTTTAATTTCCTAATACATAAACTGTTAAGACCTCTTTAAAAATTATAGGACATGATGTGTGTGTGTGTGTGTGTGTGTGTGTGTGTGTGTGTGTGTGTACACATGCATTTGAAAGCTAAGGTCGATGTCAGGTAACTTTTTCATTCTAGATCCACTTTACTTTTCCAAGACAAATATCTCAGACATCAGTAATGTGGCTAAACCAGCTGCTCAGTGGTATTCAGGGCTCCAACTCTCTCTGCCCCCAACCCCCCAGTGCTGGGGTTACACACACATACTACAGCACCTGGCCTTAAATACAGATGTTTGAGGACAGAACTCAGGTCCCTGTGTTTTCATAGCAAGCACTTTACCAATTGAACCATCTTCTCTGCCCAAAGGTTAAGATTTTATTTCACTTGAAAGTCTTTATTTCACAGTATAATGAAATGCAGTCATATCTTCAGATTGCAATAACTTGAATATTACTTGTGAATTGTTCCCTGCCAGCAATGAAGTATTAAAGTTAAATGTTCAGATGTTAAAGTTGTCTGAGAAGATATGAAGTATAATTAGGTTGAGAGGACAAACAATACTGGTTCTTTTTGGCACCTAGTGTCCTAATAACTTTAAGTTTAGGAAATATGTTAAGCTTTATTTTTAAATGTACAACTAGGAGTCACCCTAATGTTAGACCACATATTTTAGCAAAAATTTATATAAATGTATATAAGTTACACTTAACTGTTCAAGCTCAGGGTACATTTGGGCCATGGTAATTATTACAGTTCTTGGTTTCAATTTCTCTTGAGCTTTTCCTCCTGTGAGGGGTTGCAGAATAAATGTTTGGAAGGTCATGGGTCTGCAGGCCGAAGCCCCACTGCTCAGTGAGGTCTAGATGTGGTTTTGATGTGCCTGTGCTGTGATCTTCACTTTCAGTCTTCCCCAGCTGCAACTGTTACATCTCCTAATTCTACACCAGCTAAAACTATCGACACATCCCCGCCAGTTGACATATTTGCCACAGCATCTGCGGCTGCTCCAGTCAGGTCAGTTAACGAGTATGTAGCCAACCTCTCATTAGTATTTTGAATCGCTTTTTGTTGTCTTTTTATGTACTGTACTAATGCCAAACAATTTCCCCAGATGAAGTCCAGCCCTGATACTATGTGACTTGGGGTTAGTTTTGCAGTGTAAAGTGAGTTCCTTTGGGCTCTTAATTAAGCTGTACCTCTTAAATCCTATGCTGTGACTTGAAAATTTAGGGAAGCATCTGGAAGGAAGACTCATATACTGCAGGACCTTCTCAAGTTAGATGATATGCTAAGTATCTAATAAAATCTATTCTTCCTGTGAGAAACTTAAAAGATGTTTCAGAGTTCTCCAAAACCATCAACAGGTGGAAGAAGCCTGTAGTCCCGGCATGCAGAAATCAGAGTTAGGGAGATCATGAGTTCAGAGTCAGTCTGGACTATACACCAAGTTAGGGGCCAGACTGGGCTATGTGATAAAACCCTGTCAGTTGAGTAAACCTCAGTTACAGGCTGATTGGTTGGCCATGGAGTGAACTCTACTAGAGATAGAAAAAGACCAGTGGAGTGTTCCTAACCAACTTGGTCTGCCCTGTAACATGGAAACCAGGAATGACTGAGATCTCAAACTCTCTAAACTGAGTCTCTAACCCAGAGAGGCTTCCACAAGTGATATTTTTGGGTCAGATCTTTCCTTCACCATGAGAGATTCTAGCCTCATTTTAGAGTGTCTGGAACTCTTTTATAAAAGAGTACAGTCTATCCAAAGGCTTCATGTTTTTTACAGCCTTCAATTTTAAGCAGTTATGAATATACATATCGCTTCTGTGTTTACTGTGTGCTGCACTTGCCTGCTTCTGCTTCTTATATGTCGGCAAACAAGTGCTTTCTGTTGACACACCAAAATAAATTGTTTCTTATGAAACGTTTGAATAAATTCTTCTTATTTATAATTTTTTGCTGTGATGCTAGGGTTAAACCCTGGGCCCACATGTGCTCCTGATTAAGCTCTTAGCTTAATAACTGCATAGCTAAATAACTACATACATTTCCCTTTTCTGTTATTTAGTCTAGTTGTGTTTACATCTCTGTGATTGAAGCAAAGCTGTCAGGGGTTTGGAAGCAGCAGACTCCTTTCTTGATAGAATGTTGTTAGCCATCTACCATGTATAAAAAGATAAAGATGAATCCTGAAGTTGATGGGGAGCCTGAGCCTCTGAGGGTTAGAGAGCTTGTAGTCAGTCCTCATCAGATCTAAGTGTAGCTGGGACTCAGAGGAGAGCTCCTTACAGTAACGACCCTGGGACCAGACCGACCGGTTGGTTGCACTATGAACAAGATTCCAGGACACTCGGCATTTTGAGCCTGTGCTTTAAACAGTAAAACTTAGGCCTATTTGGAAGGTTAGCCCACTGAGAGGCAAACTTGATGTATTATCATCTAGTTTGGGAAAAAATAAATTAGCTTTTATTCATTTTAATAGTACTTGTTTTGTGGATTCTTAGGACAGGTTTTTGGTTTTGTTTTTTTGTTTTTTGTTTTTGTATTAGAAAAATATAGAGCTAGAGAGATGCCTCAGTGGTTAAGTGGTTAAGAGCACTGACTGCTCTTTTGAAGGTCCTGAATTCAAATCTCAACAACCATCTGATGGCTCACAACCATCAGTAATGAGATCTGATGCCCTCTTCTGGGATGTCTGAAGGATAGCTACAATGTACTTACATATAAAATAAAGAAAGAAAGAGAGAGAGAGAGAGGGAGAGGGAGGGAGGGAGGGAGGGAGGGAGGGAGGGAGGGAGGGAGGGAGGGAGGGAGGGAAGGAAGAAGGAAGGAAGGAAGGAAGGAAGGAAGGAAGGAAGGAAGGAAAGGAAGGAAGGAAGGAAGGAAGGAAGGAAGGGAGGAAGGAAGAAAGGGAGGAAGGAAGGAAGGAAGGAAGGAAGGAAGGAAGCAAGCAAGCAAGCAAGCAAGCAAGCAAGCTAGCAAGCTATACCTTCATGTTTATATTTTTTGTTGTTTTTTTGTTTTGTTTTGTTTTGTCCTGAGGCATTTTATCCAGCTCATCACCTATTTTCATAAATAAAGTTTCATTGAGATGGAGTGTGATGATTTGTTTCTGCCTTCTGACCTCTGCGATAATGGTAGAGTTGAGGAGGCACAGAGACCACCTGACCCTCAAAGCCCAACCATCTGTTCCTTTACAGTGACTCCAAGCCTTTGTGTATGCCACATAAATCTTTGATATTTTCTGCACACGCCTTTGTTGTAAAACACTTTGCATTATAATGTTTCAGAGTCTGATTGTGAGGCCTGCTTTCCTTCCAGCTCTGCTAAGCCATCGAGCGATCTCCTTGACCTTCAGCCAGACTTCTCTGGAGCAACTGGGGGCGCGGCAGCACCTGTACCGCCACCTACTGGGGGAGCCACTGCGTGGGGAGGTGAGTGAGCCTAGCAGGCCTGTGGACTGCAGGGCGTGTTCTATGGCTGTTTTAATTTGTGCTGTAATTATTGCCTGTGCACTCTGGTCATCAACAATGCTATTAGAAACTTGGTGGGAACATTTCTCAGGATGGCGTCAGCTGGTCCAAGTACATATTGCGAAGGACACAGAAATTCCACATAATACAGTTTAAAAGTTCAAATAGTTGTATACGATCTAAAGTTGAAACAAAGGAAGTATTTTTTTTGTGGTTCTAAAACCTTATTTTTAGTCATTACTTTCTAAAAATGGATACCTTAGGTAGTCCCTTCCAGGAATTTACCAGGTTACTCGAAGAAGCATTAACAATTTGGTTTAGTCAAATATAGTGCCTAGGTTGTAGTGTTGTTCACATTGTATCTGACTTTATGAAATCGAAATCTATTAAACATTCTCATTTGTGTCAGAAAAGGGCTCTCCTACACTGGTTGGCTGAGAGAAAACACAGCGAGTCATTTCAGTTCCAGTTGCTTCACAAGCTCAGATAAACCAGCTTCTCATAAACATCTGATTAAAAACATTTATGACAAAGTAAAATTAAAGTGATTTCTTCATGATTCTCAAGGTGTACAGCATCATCTGTGAGTGCTCTGCCGTACAATAGCAGACTATCCTTTAAAATTTCAGTTTAAGGTATTATACAACTGGAAAGTGACATGGTGGAAAACTTAGTAATTCACAAGAGAAAAACTTAGATGATAACAGTGGTTTGGATTATTTGAGGAACCGGAATTGACAGAAATTTGCACAGGCATGTTAGCTAAGATGACCAGGCTCCACAGAAAGCCATTGGTATCCAGTTAGGCAAGAAAACAATGCCCTTTAGGTTACTTTTCCTCCCAAGCAGAAAATATTTCTACTACTATGAGACAAGATCTGTAATTTAATAGAACATTTTGGAATCAGTGTCCTTAATTAACAGTAAGGAACATAGTCAAATGAAGGTACGTTGCCCTAGATAATTAAATAGTCTCTGGGTGAGCTTATTAAAAGCACATTAGTGTAACGGAAGAAGTGCATCCTGGCTGGGAGCTTTCTCTTTAGGATATGGGGACTGCATACATTCACTATGTTATTGCAAAGTCCATAACCAGAAATCATGGTCATGTAACCATCCTGACTGCACAGTGGAAAGTCCCAGTGGTGGATTCTGTCTGAGCAGTGACATCGTGTGGGGGTCAGGTGGCAGAACTCAGAGATGGAGGCAGGAAGAGGCCCCTGGTTTCACTACTGGCCCTTGTCCACGCCTTCCTGAGTCTGCCCATTCTCCAGTCTTTGTAATCTCTTCATTTTATTACTCAGGTGTCTGGTAACAAAGGCAGCAGAAAGATAGCAGCAGAACTAAAGTTGGCAGCTAGAAATGTGAACATTGTAACCATGTAGGCATTCTCCTATTCCCAGAGTCAACTGTTAGGGCTACAGCCATTAAAGTTTAAATAAGCTTGCTCCTTAAATGTTAATTTTATTGCCTTTCGATTGAGAAAGAAAACTGTTGCTGGAGAGCCTGTGTGACCTGTGTAAGAACTTCCTTCCTGGTAGCACTCATTTCTTCTCTTCTTCAGCTCTTAAACACTCCAGTTTTCATTGTTAATGATTCTTTGCATTCACGGAACATAGTGTGTCTTCCTGTTTGATAACTTTTCAGATCCATGCCCTCAAGTCAAATTTTATCAGCCATGAAATTCATAAAAACTTTAATAATAAAATATTTATAATTAAAGTGTTAATTTTAGTTATAAATTCATTGGGTTGTATAAAAAAGACTTGGATATTATTTGAATATGTTATTTTTAATTGTGCCATGCATTTAAGTCACTATGTGTTCATATTTTAATCAATTCTGTTCTTTGATAATTTCATACATGTATATAATATATTCTGATAATATATAATATACCCCACCCCCCAAACTCATTTTTACCTCTTCCCCATATGTCTTAGTTTGCTTTTTTTTTTTTTTTTTTTTTGGATTTTTTTTTTTCCAGACAGGGTTTCACTGTGTGGCCCTGTCTGCCCTGGAACTCACTTTGTAGACCAGGCTGGCCTCGAACTCAGAAATCTGCCTGTCTCTGCCTCCCAGAGTGCTGGGATTACAGGTGTGTGCCACCACTACCCGGCTCTTAGTTTGCTTTTTATTGCTGTGATAAAACACCAGAACCAAAAGCAACTTGGGGAGGAAAGGGTTTACTTCAGCTTACTGGAAAGTCAAGTCAGGAACTCAAGGCAGGACCCTGGAAGCAGGAAACGGTGGAAGAACGCTGCTTGCCGACTTGATCTGCTTGCTTTCTTAGACCCACTGCTTTCCCTTCCACATCAATCATTAGCCAAGAAAATGTCCATCTGCTTGCCTGTAGCCCAATCTGAGGCAGTCATTTCCTCAAGTAAGGGTCCCCTTTCCAGGTCAGCCTAGTTTGTGTCAAGGTGATGAAAGCACTAACTAGCACAGCATTCTTGTTGGCGACTCTGTATCCCAACCATGAGTCCTTTCCCCAGACTCATGACTTTGGTTTTGCTTTGTGACTCATGTAGTTTAACTACATGCGCCATCTGTATGAGTTTCAGATCAGAACTATGCCTTGGAGTCTGGCGAGGTCACATGAGGGTACACTACTGCAGGCAGTGACTTCCCAGCTCCCATATCTATCAGCAGCAAACAGTTCAGCATTGAGGAGTGGGGAGGCTGAGCCCATCCCCCAGTGCCTCGCTGGTGAGAGATTTATTCTTACACAGACCCAGTGCAGGCATTCACAGCTGCTGCAGAGCTCATGGATGCAGGGGCTTACTATTATCTGATGACAGCATTTCAAAAGGCTTCTCTCTATCTGCTAGCTTTTACATTCTTTTCACCTCCTTTCTCACAGTGTTCCTGGAGGCTTAAAGGGGACAGAATAAGTGCTGTGTTAAGGGCGGAGCCCTCATCTTTTACTTATTCTCAGTACCTTGTATAGCCGTGAATCTGTGCATTGACCACCATTCCCTGGAATGGGGGGCTTCTCTCATTAATATTGAGAGTAGCATTAGTTATATGGGTATAAACATAAATATTTATAAAGTAATTTGACTCTAGCAATTCAACTCAACAACAGTATTCAGTTTCCCCCTAAAGCCCATGTTCTCCGGTATGTGTTTTTTGGTGAGATTTATAGTAGCAGGCTTAAGTACCTTCTGTAGAGTAGGCCTTGACCTTGAGTCCAATCAGAGGACTCAAGTGGTCACCTTCACTACTGTAGTGTCACCATTGCACAAGTGGGTACATCTTGCCTGGCTGGCACATTGCCTGGGTAAGATGTTGGTTTTGCTCCTCTGTCAGCTGATATAGTCCCCTCCAGGATGATGAAATCTAGCCAGTAGGGAGGATTTTACAGCTCAATTTTACAGTCAAGTCCAACTTGACTTCTCTCCATTATACAACCAAAATATATAGAATCTTCAGCCACGGGATCTTATTATCTAATACCGGTGGAAACCAAGAGGAATAACCAAAGCCTGTCTTCCCCGGAGGGCTCTGTAACTTGTCAGTGGCATCTTTGGAGGACTAAACACTCATCAGGGGCATCCTACCCTGGCACTGGGTGGTAGCAGATATTTCCAGCCAGGCAGGCTTTTTTCTTAGACTCCTTTTTTTTAAAAAAGTAAATTACATTTTTAAAAAATCTAGTTGCAAGATAATAGACTTCACGTGGCTTTTTCATAGTCATTATTTTTAGGTTAACCCTCCACCTCTCCTCTCATCTCCCCTTCCCGCCAGCCTCACCCCATCCTAAAGCTTTCCACCCCAGGAATTTCCTCCTCTGCTCTTCGATTGCCTACTTTACACTGTATCCCCAATGGCCTCTTTCTAGTTTCCTGGTTTCTGCAGGAGCTAAATATGGTGTTCATGCTTCTTAGCGCCAGAACCCTTTGGTGACCTTTACCACTGCCCTTGAGGCCATTTATTTTCCTTCTAACCTTCCCCAGTAGATGGAGCCCATCTCACAATCATTGCAAGCTGGGAAGTAGCTTGGCGTTAGCCTGCCTACCTGGTTAGACAGCTTCTCAGACACCCAGAACTAAAGCACTTTCAATAGCAACGAGCTGGGGGGGAGGGGGTACTGATAATTAGTTCTCAGTTCCTAAGAAAACTAAAACTAGAGAACTTCTCAAATGAAATGGAAAGTAGTCCTCGCTTCCCGGAGATTCTTCTGTAGAGTCTGGTGGAGCGGAGGGCAAGGCTGCCTCATGGATACATTTGCCTCCTTTGACTAAGTAAAGCATAAAATCAGTTTTCCATCTTGTTTCCTAACATCAAGCCACATCTGCTTTTGAATACTGTAGAATTTAAATTATATATAACTAGGCAGTAAAATATGAACTCTAAAAGCTTGTTTGAGTGTTTCTTATCTCACCTTTAGTGAAAGGATTTTAATATGCAAAGGTAAAGTCCAAGTTGTAATGATAATACTTTTATATTAGTACAAAAAACTAAATTTCAGCAAATTTGTATTTTAATAAATCTAACTTAAATTTACATATAAAATTAGTTTTTAATCAGATTGATAACAAGCCCATTGACAGAAAAACAGAGATGTTTTGAATCCTACCTTTGCCTTCATAAAAGAAAGAATAGTTTCATGTATTCATAATAAATGTGTTTTAGGAGCAGAAGTAAATGAGTGGTTTTGAATCTGTATCTGTGGCCTGGAAAAGCACACAATTTCTTCTTATAAATACTTAACATAAAATTTCTGCTTCTTTAGAAATATAAAATTATTGCTAAGGCTTTACTAAAATTGAAATTAATAGCCGACATGCCTTTGAAAAATAATATTATGAGATAATGTAACTAATATTTTCCACATGTATTGTTAGTAATAATGAAAGTGGATTTTATGATCTACTTCCTACCATGTTAAGAAAATCTGGTGTGAGCCAGGCAGTGGTGGCACACGCCTTTAGTCCCAGCACGGTGAGGATTTCTGAGTTCGAGGCCTGTTACAGACCGTGGGTCTGCTGCGGGATAACCAGGATTTTTTGGTCCAGGAAGGCACAGGTCCAGCTGAGATGACAGACAGAACAAACCACACACACGCACAGAGGAGGTTTGAATCTGAATGTATTTTGGAGCTCTAAGGCAAGGATTTTTATACATGAAGAGTTGGTATTACCATTTCAAAAGATGTAGCCAGTGAGGCAGGCACAATTATCATAGCCATTTGATACAAGGAAATGCAAAATCAATCAGGTACAAAGTTTCTCAAGTAACAGATACAGAAGATCAATTTACAGATGCCATCAAACTTCCTGATTAGAATATAGAATCACTCATAGTTTACAGTAAACCTTCAAAGAGTTTGAAGTTTCTTATACCCCCTGGGTCTTAACAAGTTCTTGTGAGAAACCCTTAGCTAACATTTAGCCTTGTACCTTGTAAAGAAAAACTTCCTGACTTAATCAATGCTTTCAGTACCAGAGTGCCAGAGCCATCCTCATACACATATGCACACAGCCATATAGACCTGCATGTGATTGGAAGGTTGTAATTATGTGAACAACTATGAGGCAAAGCATTGCAATTCATAAAAGGGAGTTTGGTGGTCAAAGACCGGATTATCAGCCAGGCGGTAGGAATCCCTGTGAAGAGAGAAAAGGAGGAAGTCAGGGCATACTGCTACTTGAGAACTATGGGCCCATCTTAAATAGCTAGGAAGTAAGAGAGTACAGTAAATTTCCAGGTGAGATTTTCAGCTTCTAAGTTTACAGAGAGTTCCATTATTCCCAGGAGACATTTTTCTTTTTTGCCTCTGTCTGTAAACTATCATTTTTACAAACTTCATTGGGCCACAATGGCAGAGGCCAGCCTGGTCTACAGAGTGAGTTCCAGGACAGCCTACACAGAGAAACCCTGTCTCGAAAAATGAGAAAGAAAGAAAGAAAGAAAGAAAGAAAGAAAGAAAGAAAGAAAGAAAGGAAGGAAGGAAGGAAGGAAGGAAGGAAGGAAGGAAGGAAGGAAGGAAGGAAGGAAGGAAGGAAGGAAGGAAGGAAGGAAGGAAGGAAAGAAAGAAAGAAAGAAAGAAAGAAAGAAAGAAAGAAAGAAAGAAAGAAAGAAAGAAAGAAAGAAAGAAAATAAATAAATAAATCTGGGGTGTGGAATCTGTAGACTGTGCTACATGCACACACTTGACACTGAAGTTTACAGGCACTTTCAAGTTCGCAGTCCTAGCTTTCCTTATGGGACATCTGATGTGTTCCAGGGATAGGTAAGCCTTTTAACTAAATGAGCACACTTAATCTTCATAGTCACTTGAAACAGTCCAGTTGTAGGTCACTGAAGAATGTCAGCTTCTTTGTTATGAGAATAACATCCTTTTGTTACAGTGAATATTTTCTAGCTATTTTATAATGCAAAAAGTCCTTTAATTATGTATCTCTTATAAATGAATTGAATCCTCCTACTTTAATTTGTGTCTATAGTTTAATCCTTTACAAATCATGGTCTCAAGACTAATCACAGATCCTGTTATTAAGAACGGCCTGCTGTGATGGATAGTTCTGTCACCTTGACACAACCCTCAATTAAGGTATCGCCTCCACCTGACTGGCCTATGGGCAAGTCTGGAGGGGACTTTCTTGATTAATGATTGATGTAGGAGGCCACTGTGGTCAGTGCCACCCCTAGACAGGCGGTTCTGGGTTATGTAAGAACGTAGCCTTACTGGGCTACACAGGGAGCCCAGTCTCTAAGACAGAAGGGAAAGAATAAAGTGGGAGATGGGGAAAAATAAAGAACAGTCAATGAAATTCTGCTAATTATGGACTAACGGCTTCAGTCACAGCGGGTGAAGGGTATGCAGGGCATAATGAAGCTAAAAAGCTCTATCTTTTTGGATATAGATTGGGTTTTTCAGTGATTTTTTAAGACTCTTGACCTCCCTCACTCCCTGTTTTTCCATCTATGACACGAATAGCTTGGTCTAGAGATTGCCTAGGGACTCCTGCTTGAAAGTTCCGTGGTGAGAGTTGGTAATGCGTTTGTGCTCTGATTACAAATGATCTGGGAAGCGCGGAAGGCTCAGGTGAGCCTGCGCCTCCCCCTGCTGCACACTGGCACAGTCAGATGTTTCAGCTGGAACTCTTTATTTCTTCATACGCTGCCACCCCCTGGACATCGGTAGACCTTTTGGGAGAGGGTGAGTAAGCTTTGTTTTTGAATTCCTGTGAGAGATGTCCGTCTGCAGCCGTCTTCCTGTGGCCTATAGGAGTCCGCTCTATCTCCTGTCCTTTCCTCCTCTCTCTTTTGCTCTGTCTCTGGTGAAATACAGATTCCTTGGCTGCACTTTCCTCTGTTCCCTCTGAAGCACCGATTTCAGACCCGTTCGCACCAGAGCCTTCCCCTCCTACTACAACCACTGAACCTGCTTCAGCTTCTGCCTCAACCACCACAGCTGTGACGACTGTCACTACGGAAGTGGATCTCTTTGGAGGTTAGTCAGTCACACCACTACTCCTTCATTCCTTTCAAGATGGCTGACACACCTGAGACCAAAGGCATCTGAATTGCCTTATACTATGTTAATAACACAGCAGAGTGTAAGTACTTTTCCAGCATCGGTTTATATATGCTTGACAGCGCTAAACTCATGAGCTCCTCTCC
The DNA here is from genome assembly GCF_947179515.1 of Apodemus sylvaticus. Taxonomy (NCBI): domain Eukaryota; kingdom Metazoa; phylum Chordata; class Mammalia; order Rodentia; family Muridae; genus Apodemus; species Apodemus sylvaticus. The sequence goes on from NC_067478.1 coordinate 41,827,271, forward strand.
CTGTAGTTTTGGCACTGCTAGAGCAGAAGCTGTGGCCCTTTGAGACCACTGGATTTTACATCAGACTCTGCTGCCAGACTCTGGCCCACACATGCCCTCCCTGCAGGGCCTCTCCAAGTGATCCCAGGCTTCTGACATAGTTAGGTGTGGCTTTGGGACTAGACTCAAACTGGCCCAGGGAATATTTAAAGATCATGAAACAACAATCCTAACTTAAACAAATTCTTAGCACTTAGACCAATGTATCTAGACCTATATCTGGATAGATAGATAGATAGATAGTCCATCGATAGATGGATAGATATATTGGTAAATGTACTATAGATATATTGGTATATAGAGATATAGATGAGAAGAATTAAAATTTAAATGGCTCAACAGAGAGTTGGCTGCTATACCTACCTCTGATTGCTGTGTTTAAGTGAAATGCAGGGTCATCTTGACTTTGGAACTTTGAGAGACTGTCAGAGCAGCACTTGGCATGCTGGTTAAAAGCAGGTGCAGATCAGTTTTGGAAAGGACTGTTCAGAAATGTGCTTTCTGTGAGACGCCAGTTCTGACCCAGAGAAATGCCCCACAATGCACTCAGACACAATGAGCAACAGAAGCTCATCTGCATAGCTCCATCTGGGTGGAGCCACTGTGCAAACTCAGAAGTGTTTGGGCCACAGGCACACATCTAGGGGTGTTAGACTCATTACAGTTTCACGTTTCTTCATTACCATATAGCATAGTTCCCAGGACATTTTGAAAATACTGTAAAGAAATTAAAAGAAGCAAGTGGTGGTGAAGCCAGGAGAGCTTTGGCAGGCAGTGGTGGAATCAGTGCCTCCCCTGGCGATGAGCACTCCGTCAGTTACATACCATTCTACTGTGCACGGTGCCCTGGGCTCTGAAGGTGTCCAAGCACTCAGCATTAGCTAGACATAGCATTTCTGCTGCAGTTTCACCAAGAAAACTGTCTGTCACCTTGCTATGTCTTTTCTCCAACAAAAAGAAACTCGCTCCTTTAAGAGCAGGGAGAATTGCAGACCTTTCAGGTTTCCCAGGCAGGAACTTCTCAAAAGCAGAATGTCCTTTGTCAATGCTGTGCTTTCTTCTCGAGGTTTAAAAACAAAGTTATAGCTTAATTTTTAAAATTAACTTCTTCTCCTTCCTCTCTCTGCCCCACCACTGGCATTGAGTATGAAGGTTTCTCATGCAAGGTCAACAGATAATATGCACTTTAGCACTGAAGTGTTTCTGTAACCACTACTAGTTAGAGATTTATTTTTTCAGTCCACGTGAAAGGAGCTTGACTACATCTCAGACATCAGGCAGGTCTGCCTTGCTTTCCTCGTAACTTTCCAGAATAATAAAGCCCCAGTCGTTTCTTTAAAGCACTGTTTGAACCATTATGCTGTTTGTGATTAGTGTCGGTCAAGTAGAAAAATCTGTGCTATCACGGTGACATTATTGTTGCTTTTAAATATAAGTCTTAAGAAGGGGCACTGCAGAGTCACAGCTGCTGTGTGTTTTCATCATGTCCCTCTGTCCTCTGGCAAGGACATGAGTGGAGCAGAGCCCCTCTGTAAGTCTCATCTGGGACTTCACTTCTCTGCTTACCTCTCTGAACTGCCTCCTGGCCTCAGGCCGCCGGAAGCGCTCTGTCCACCACAGTTGGGTGTCTGTGTATCCTGCTGCCTCTTTTATAGTCTTCAGTATTTTTCCCTCATTTGTTTCAAGTTTTTTGTTTTGTTTAAAACAAATTATTTAGAACTATCTTAAATAAATACTAAGCTTAAATCTCCATAGCCACTTTGTTGGCCGTTTAAAAATATCTTAGATCTCTAAGATGGATACGAATCTGAACTTGAATAAAGGTACCAGTCATATTTATTTGAATAACTTTAAAGTATATTTTCACATCAGATGTGCTGGTCATACCCAGGAGGCTCATGGAGGAGAATAGCAAATTTGAGGCCAACCAGAGCTGTGCAGTAAGGTCTGGCCCAGCCTGAGCTACATAGCAAGACTCCATCTCAAAGATAAAAAAAAATCTTATTCTACATAATGTCTATTAGCAATATAGATCTCTCTAGAAATAAGCATGATAAGTTTTAATTTCAGAAAAATACAACCATGAAACTTCATGAGTATAAAATTTTAAATGTTAAAGTTTAAAACAAACATCACAAAATAAAAATGATAGATTTTAAAAAATCTATGTATTTTGGTACATTAAAATGAGAATTTGAAACAAATTCACATTTATCTCTGCAAAATGTTTTATTATTCTCTGTGAGTAGCCCATCTAAGTTGCTATATTGTCTTTTCTAACGATATTTACTTTTATTTTTAATTTTATTATTTTATTTTTTAAGGCAAACTTTTAAGAGATAAAACCTGCTTTCTGTGGTCGTACAGAACAGAATTCTAAGAATGTTGTGCTTTAAGTTTCTATATAAGGTGCACATAAACTGATAAATGATAGCATTCCTCTTTTAAAATATCCTGGTCAGGGTGAAATGGCTCATGGGAAAGGTGCTTGCTGCCAAACCTTATGTCCTGAGTCTCATTCCTGCCACCCGTGTGATGGAAGCAGAGGATAGACTCTGGGGGAAAAAAATCCCTTTCCCACATTTATGTCTTAGGGAAAGGTTTTGGTGGGAGTTTAAGAAGTTTATAATGTGGACGGCAGCAGGGGCTCTTCTCTTTAAGAAAAGTTTTGGTGGGAGTTAGTAGTTACATTCCTGATGTTTAGTCTTAACTCGCAAGAGCATTGTTGAAGTGTGGCTGACGGGGTAGAAGGAAACCCCTCCTGCAGTATAGATGTTAATATAAGTCTCACTTGTTACATAAGTCATAACCAACCTGAAGAGCCTAGCCCGAAAGCATCTTCTGGGGCCTGTTTCGGACGCATCCACCCTAGGAGCAGTGAGCGGTATAGAGGAGTGGGGTGTGGTTTGTCACTGCTCAGTCTTGTGGCTGAACACCCAAAGCTCGGCAGACAGTAATGGCCCAAATCCCAGCCCAGCCATGTACAGGCTGCATGGCCTTGCTCAAACCACCCAAGTTATTCTTTTCAACTGAAAAATATAAGTTTCATATATTCTCATCTGCTATAAGATGCTTTAAGGTCTGCATATGTTAGGGAATGGCTAGATCAAGTTCTGTGCTGATGCACATTGTTTTATGTGGGTAGAACACTGGGAAAACCTCTGAACTCTGGTTCTCTTCTTACAGAATGGAGGTAATAAAAGGTACCATCTGAAACAGTTACAGAAGTTACATTGTAATAATTTTCAAAATTATGTCTTTTCTTCCCCCCCAGAACCACTGGCCTCAGTTCTGGGTATACAGCCATGGAAAGAAAGATCCCTGTACCATGGCAGAATACTGAGAGGACTCCTTCCATCCTACCCTCTGCCAGTGTCCCTCTGAACCTGCACCCCCCTCCCCGCACCCCCCACACACACACACCTTGGGGTTCTCATACTACCCACAGTCCTCTGGTGTCATCTGGGTCTGCACTGTCCCTGGAGTGGTTTCCTTTCTCCAGCTTATTCACGTGTTCCGCAGTCCCCATCAGTGCAACATACATTCCCTCAGGACAGCTAAAAGAGGCCATCAGATTAAATTAATATATGCTCTGATGGTGTTTTTAAAAAAATCTTCGAACACAAATGAGCCTCTTGTAATGTTATTATTTTTTTTATCCCGGAAAACATAAAGACTCAAGGTGTATGTTACCTAACTTTCTTCTACCTAGACAGATTTGTTACTTGCTGCGTTCAACTGAGAAACAAGGACCTTGACCACAGGACGTCCTCAGGTTTAACTCATTGGGTGACTCTCTGAGAAAGCAGCTACACTGTGTGACGTTCCCCAGTCCTCTTTGGCCAATGCCTCTTAGTGAGTGAGGGTCAGTGCTCTGGGACACACCCGTAAAATCTATTGGAAATGAGGAGTGACAGGAACAAGGGTTCGATCCCCATCTCCGAAGACTTTGTTTTGTTCCTGCAACAAAAGACTCTACTTAAGCTCCACGATGAATGTAATTTGCTGTGGGCATGCGCTGGGAAGGGTTTGTATCCGTCAGCCATCAGTGTACGTTTAGGACTAGATAATAGCGTGCAAGGCTCTGGGCCCCACCCCTAGCATTGGAAAAAGAAACACAAAATGTATTTATGCGCTGGGCCTACTAGTATGTTAATGAGGGTTCCTTCTGTAGACATTGCGCTTGTAGCCTTAAAACATGAAATTATATTTTTAATCTGTTGGAAATAGATCACTTTCCACATAACTAGAAAATATAATAATATTTGAAAACAATAAATGTAAGTAGATTTGAAGATGAAGACATTAAGCATCATGCCCTAATTTGGTTAGCTGTTCATTTCTTTGACTTCTTTTGTATTTGACGATTCTTTCCAAGGTTAGTGAAGACTTTTCTGAATACCTACCAAATCTTTCATGTTAATGTTATGATTTTTTTGTCTGCACTAGACTAATTTTATATTCAAAATATTTATTTATATAGCCATTGTCTATTTAATATTATTTGCATACAGAGAAGACATTGGACTTTTCTGGAAACCACCAGTCAGAGGTATAAGAGAAAAATGCAGCAAAGAAGTATTATCTGGACATGAAAGTTTAATGTCTTAAATTACATAGTAAAGTTATTTTGTGTTTTAATTTTTGCATCCATTAATTTCTAATGAAACCTAAAACATGCTTTTTAGAGCCCTTATACAATGAGAATCTTGTTGGATCACGATGGCCTTCCGTGGTATCCACATACCACCATTCACGAATCAGCTAACAGGGAGATGCACGAAACATAATTACGTTGTGATTACCAACAGTGCATGAGATATTCATGTTGTATAAGGGAGCTTTTCTTCACAACTTAACTCGGTTCTTTTACTATATTTTCTTCTCTTTTTTTCCCCTCTTTAATTTCTGTTATTTTTAAAACTGCACCCAAGATGCCTTTGCAGCTTCTCCTGGGGAGGCCCCTGCAGCATCCGAAGGGGCTACCGCACCAGCCACCCCAGCCCCAGTGGCTGCAGCTCTTGATGCATGCTCAGGAAATGGTGGGTTTACACATGAGCCAGCCTGTTGTTTTCCTGTCCTAATGTGAAACCTGCTTAGTTAGGCCATGCTTTTCTAGTTTTGTTTTCTTATTAGTGGAAACTCATTCCTCATAACCGAATAAATAATGCCAACACTAAAAACATTAAGACAGTGAAGTGCATACTTACAAAATTGGCAATTCCTCTCGATTGACAATTTTTCTCAGCGCAAGTATGCTCTCTTAATGTTTTCCTCCCTCTAACGCATTCTTTATAATATTGAGTTCAAATATATTGACATGTTTTAATGAACTTTCAGAGTGACCACATTGCCTAGATTAGGTAAGGGCATGAAACATAACGACCCCTGAACAAAACTATAGGCTGATCGCACAGCACCCTACCAAATATTCTGATTGAACTTGCAATACCAACTATATTTTCTTTTTTCTTTAGAAAAACATCCCAATTGCTAATAAGATCGTAGTGAAACCCATGTAACCTTGAGGCCTAGCTAGTGTGTAAATGTGTGTGACGTGTCTTCTTACCTGTAGTTACAATTCTCTCTTGTTCCTTCCTGACTGATGCTGTGTGTGTGTCTCCACTTTCCTTTCCAAAAGACCCTTTTGCCCCATCTGAAGGTAGCGCAGAGGCTGCACCCGAGCTGGACCTTTTTGCAATGAAGCCACCTGAGACCAGCGCTCCTGTAGTTACCCCAACAGCTAGCACAGCCCCTCCAGTTCCCGCAACCGCTCCTTCTCCTGCTCCCACGGCTGTGGCAGCCACTGCTGCCGCCACCACCACCACCACTGCAGCCGCTGCCGCTACCACCACTGCCACCACCTCTGCCGCTGCTGCCGCCACCACCACCGCCGCCGCTCCTCCTGCTCTAGATATCTTTGGTGGTAATTTGTCACTGTTATTAAATCTCTCTTGTCTGGTGGCTTGAACCTGGTCCTGTGAAACACACGACTCATTTGCATGGAAACTGTAGTTAAATGGTTCTCTAGAGTCCATTTGCTACTTAAACTCAAGTTCTTGGGAATGCTTTGTCAGCCAACTTGCAAGTGATGCTGTGATGGGCTTGATTTTCAGACTGAGTGAAGGCTTGTGTGTTCTTGGTCTTAGATTTGTTTGATTCTGCTCCTGAAGTTGCTGCAGCTCCTAAGTCAGACGCGGCTCCTAGCATAGACCTGTTTGGCACAGGTAAAGCAAAGCAAAGGTTTTTTTCAACTCTGCCTGTGTAGACGTGTCCTAGGTCAAGCCCTTTATAGTTGCTGTGATAATTCATTTGTTAGACGTGTGACTCTGATTTCAGCTTCCTGCTACTTACCTCTGCTTGGTTTTGGTTTCTTTCACTTTTGGAAGATGCTTTCTCCTCCCCACCACGAGGGGCCTCTCCGGTGCCTGAGAGTTCTCTCACTGCTGACCTCTTATCTGGTGAGTGCTTCTCCTAGGTCAAGCCTTCAGAGCTGTCTCCAGAGGGTCATGGGTGGGGGAGCTCAGGTAGGGAAAGACTAGTACAGTTTTTTCTTATGTGCTTTAAGACTCAAAATTCACCTAAAAGAAGAATCTCATTCTCTAGCCAATCAGCAACCAGTAAAGGTTGATATTTCAAATATGACATTGCCAAAGAAAAGATTCCATTTCCTACTAACTGTTCTCCTATTGAAGAGTCAATTCTTTATTTGCTTTTCTTAACTGTTAAGATTTTCCCCTCACTTTCTGTAACTGAAATCTTGAGGCCATTGTCGGGGTCTGGGTTTCATTGTGCCGAGGATGACGGCCATTGGCCATGTTCCCCTTTCTTCGCTACAGTGGACGCATTTGCAGCACCGCCTCCTGCATCCACTGCCTCTCCTGCAAAGGCGGAGTCCTCGGGGGTCATAGACCTTTTTGGGGGTGCGTATCTTTCCTCTTCCAGTACTTACATCATCTGGAGTCTTTTGTTGTTGTTGTTGTTGTTGTTGTTGTTGTTGTTGTTGTTGTGATTGGACTCTCCTCTTTCATTCTAATTCATTTTGCTTCTTTTGCCTCTTAAGTTGCTTTTGTTTCTCACACGTGAACTTACGTTATTCAGCCCCTTCCCGTGTCTGTGCCACCATCACTGCCATCTTCCCGGCCCCTCCCAACTTTCCATGCATGGTCTAACAAAACCAGAGCGTTCTCCATGTGATGCGTTCTTGTTTTCAGCCTTTTGTTTATCCTCGTTTTTAATCACCTGTTTAGAGTCCCTGTCTACCATTTCCTCGAAGATCCTAATCTATTGGCTACGTTAACACTCCCAAGTCCTTCAAAGCAATATAAACATAAAATAGGTGATTCAGAATTAAAAACAAGCCAGTTAGATGTCAGCATACACAATGCCGTGGAGTGTATTTACATTGAATTTAGTGTTCTTAAACCTTAGCAGAGAACTTGGAGATATTTTTTTTCTGGTTTAAATATATTCTTTTTCTTCCTTTATGTAGTATTTGAAAACAGAAAGGTACATTGATTTTATCTTGATTATATCTGTATGCATATCTGTAAGCTGGAGTTCTTTGTTAGCAGTAAGCCCACAGGAAAGAGACAGGTCTGAATGGAATCATGGCTACCCATAAAAGTGAGTGTCTTTGGGCTAAAACTTCATCTTTGTGTACTGTACCCATATGGATTATCTACTGTCACTGAGTCCTGGTACATACCATGATATGAGGGTACAAGAAGTCACAGATGCTGGCCGACATGTTGAAGGTACACAGACCCTGAACCCAGACACGTAGGTACAGGGGGGGCCACTGAACTGGGCGTATTAAATGTTTAGAAGCTTAAACGGGAAGTGAGAAAATCTGTTTTACCTTCATTTAAAATCTCCATCCTGTGTTTAATAAACGATGGGCTCTAGTTTGAAACATATATTCGTTTAAAAAGTCTACATCTTAATCATTTAGTGAGGCACTCCTTATTAAACATTCCAGAACTCTCTTGAGAGGCCAAACTGAGTAGCGCATTGTAGCACAGACCTGCAATCCCCTGCTCTTGGGGAGGCTCCCAGTGCACACAGGAGCTACCTGTCTATTAAGACTCTATCTGAGACTATAAAACAAGGCAAACTGCTTAGAGCCTGATTTAGTCCACCTAGTCATTTCACATACCCGGGAGGTAGGTTCTCCATACGGAATGTCACATATGTGCATGTGTCTATGTGTCTCACACTTGGATTGCTTAGTCGCTTACTATTTGACCCTCTTACTTTCTTGCTGCGTATCGGATAATGGATAGATGCGTTTGGAAGTAGTGCTCCTGAAACCCAGCCAGCACCACAGGCTATTTCTAGTTCATCAGCATCGGCAGATCTACTAGCTGGTAATTGATTCCATTAAAATGGCCTTTTATAAAAGTTAAGTTTGGACATAGTTTTATAAGTAATAGATACTACATAAATTGCAAAATATTTTTAAATTTTCCTTTCAAGGCATGAAATTGAAGGTGATACAGCATTAAATAATAGAAGGTTTATTACTTCCTAGATTTTATTAAATTAGTCTTAAACCTGTATGTATAGAGGTTTATACCTATACCTATATGTATATAAGCCACCTCTATTGACACTCCGAATCTTACTTTCAATTATCATGTTTGTTCTTATTTGTTAAAAAGTAATATGCTTTGTGTAGCAATTCTGTCATATAATGACTGCTCATATATTTTGGAAGAAATATGTAGTAAACTATGCTGTAATATATTTGACATTTGGTTTTACGTGAGTCACCATAGAAGAAACCATTTTAGATTTTTCCTGTTGAATTGAAATGTTGTGACATACATCATGGACTTTTTGACAAGCTGAGTATTTTTCTGTCTGAAAACACACAGGGTGATCTAGTTCCTAGGGACTAGATGGGTACAGCTTGTGAGGATCACTGCTTATTGCTAAGATACTAGGGACCAGGTAAAAGAACAGTTCAAGGGCCCAGACACAGTTAAAACCAAGCATGAGTCTTCCTTGGAGTCAAGCCATCAGACTTAGAAAGTGGCCAATTGGAAGACCCCAGCAGAAGGCTTAGACCCAGCTTAGCTGAGGAACTCACAGCATGCTAACCTCACTTGGAGTTTGCTTGAGGGGAGCACAGCAGCATTCTAACGGAGGCCTCTTGACACGCAGTGCAGCTTCCAGTGTACCCCCAGTCACTGGAGGGGAAAGGATTTTGTTCCTTGGGGTGGCAAGGAATTAATTAGTGTGAGTCTCCTGAGAACCTGGAAGCCTCAGACCTAGAACCCCTGAGTTTAAATAACCCAACAGCCATGTGCTCCTTAAAGAGTAACTGGCTTTGACCAAGTGTGGCCCTAGTTTACAGCCTAAAAGCAGTGTAAACGGGGAATCCCTTTACCAAGCAGAGTAGACCAGGGAACATGCCAGTGTTCTCAGACTTGTGATGAGTAATGGTGGAGCCTAAGCGCCCCCCTCCACAAGCATCCCCCCATCACTAATGTTGTAGGAAAGTTCCCGTGTAGTCACATTTTTCCTCCAGGAACAGGCGGAAGTATAGGTACCCCCACCTTCCTTCTGTCAGTAATTCTGTCTGTCAGCTTCAGTCTCGCCAGTGGCACAGCTCTGTCATTTCTTTCATTGCCCTCTGGCTCCTTGGTCCAGTCAGGTACTCGTGTTTGCCAGCTCTTGTCGCAGTGACTGCTGTGATGAACCAGAGCCCCGCTTTGATGTTGCTTTGTCTTCTGGAAGCTAAAATGGACCGTGAGGTGCGCACCTCACACAACTGCCACTGCCGACTTGAGGCAAGGCCTGCCAGCTCGCCTGGTTTTCCTCTCAGCCTGGATGCATTCCATAGCAGCTTTAACTTGGCTGGACGATTTCACCCTCTTATTAAACCAATACATTCAATTCAGATTTAAAATCTGCAGTGAGATTTCAACAGGCCAAAGAAATAGCACAGTTTCCAGGTTCTTCAATGAAAATGATCCCGGTGTTTGTTTGTTTTTTAAATGAGACGATTGATTATAAGTCTTTGGCTCTGGGGTTGTGGTTAAAATCAACTGTACTGGCTAGCTAAAGAATTCTAAGAAATCTTTCTTAGATATCTGCTGGCCTGCCGTAGACCATATGGGTCACAGAACTGTTCAAATCCACGAAGCAGGAGGCTGGCCACAAGGCCACACTGTCTGTTCTAGTGTTATTAGTCCATGGTGCCTCGCTGAGCCCTCAGGGCCAGAACCTGAGACACTGTTTCTAAAAGAGCCTGGAACATGGGGACCTGGAGCAGAAGCCAGGGATCTTGGGAAAAGAAAGCATTCGGACAGCGGCTGGTGACAGAGCCAAGAGGCTTGGTCCTAGGGATGCCACCTCAGCTGCAGAGTCCCCAAAAGGCTCACTTTGGGTCATGTCTCACATAAAAAAATGTTTAAAGTGTTCCGTTGACCTGTGCAGTCTAAAATCTTACTAACACTAGAAAAGAGACTACTGACGATCATTCTGGTGTCTGTGCATTTTTAAACACATATTGTTGACTCTGCTCTTCAGTTCCTTCACTGCCTTTTCTTATGACTCTGGCAGGAAAAATTATGTGTAAACTGTTGTGTTTCTCTTGGCCTCCTACTTAAATAGATTAATGTCCAATGCAGACAAGCCTGCCTGGGTATCACGGTCTACTTTGCACCAAACATTTCCTGTACATTACTTTGGTCATAGGATTTTCTTAGCATGGACAATGCTTTCACCAGATATCCTGATATAAGAAAGTTTAAATTACATTTCAAATGTTTCTAAAGTTTTATTTGAAAGACTTGCCTTTCCCTGTTTTAATTACAGAAAAGCTTTTCTTATGATTGCTTAACTATGACAGCACTTGGAAATCACATTTCTAGTTTTTAAAAATGTTATGGAATATCAACATAATCATATTTTGTGATTGTTTCCAGTCCTCTTCACAGGTCAACATCATATCTACAATTTAGCTAACAGTGGTATCTGAGTTTGTATTACCCAATTATCTTTGTTTAATGTATATAAAACAGAACAAATATTAGGATATGGCCTTATGGCTATTTGTAGAGCTTAGTACTTTGCTTTGACTTGTATATATGTTTGTATAGAGACATAGCTACCAAGCCCTCTACCTATAAAAATAAAGAACCTTCTAAAAATAAGTAAATATGGTGGAGCATGCCAGCAATCAGGGTTCAGGAAGCAGAAACACAGAGGCCACCCACTACTTTGAGGCCAGCTGTTTACCCCGAGGGCATCCAGGGCTTCGTAGTCAAGAGGTGTCTTAAACACACAAATAAGCCTAGTAAAAGATACACACCCACAACTGTGATCACATTAATATTAGGGGTGGAACCACAAAAAAAAGTTGCATCTTGTGAAGAATTTTCTAGTCATGATTATAATAAAACTATTTTATAAAGGATAAGAAAAGAAAGATAATACAGAGATACCATTACAGTCAGATTAGACTATGCAGAAGAAATCTTGGTCACTGGGGTGAGGCAACTTGCCTCATACACCTAAGATTTCTTCTTTGCCTTTCTTTTTTTGTGGTCCTGGGGACCAAACTCACAGCTTCTTTCTTGCTTGTGGGTAGGCAGGCACTGGACCATCTCTTTGAAGGAGCAAGTTTACATGTAGTGAAAGACAATAAATAGATGGGAGAGTAAAACACTGAAATTATTTTTAAATATTTTAAACCAACTATTAAGAGTAACTTTAAAAACAAAGAAAATGTTACTGAAAATTTATGTGTATTCTAAAATCAGAAAACAAAGGACTAAATGAAACTGGTAATTTCTCTTAAATTGTTTATAAAAGGCAGTAATGTTTTGCTCAAATTCAGATCCAGACTTGTCAAATTTGCAATACCATATATTGATGACACGCCTTAATCTTCATCTTCTACCATTTTCAGTGGCTCTCAACCTTCCTAGCTCTGTGACCCTGTAATTCAGTTCCTCATGTTGCAATGACCCAACCATAAAATTATTTTATATCTATAATTTTGCTACTGTTATCATCATGTAAATGTTTTTGGAGATAGAGGTTTGCCAAAGGGGTCACACTCAAGGTTGAAAACCACTGATTTAAGCCATAATCTGAATTGCTTGGTGCATTCTAGTATTCTGAAACTGACGGAAAGTCTGGAGCCAGGAAAATGGCTCTGACTTCAAGCTTTCTTATCTATTGAGCCTCATTGGACTGTTCTGAGGATAAAATAGACATGTATGTTTTATATGGTATCTACCAAACATGGCCCTGGGCCACACATGACTAAAGACTGCTGTGAATGTAGCAAAGCCCAAAATCTTAAAGTTATTTTTCAAACATGAGGGACCCCCGCCCCGCTCCCCCCATTTCTAGATGGGAGTTAACCAGTTGCACCATTCCAGGCTTAACTTGGTAGATGCCGTCATTCTACCATGGAAGAGTTTGGGTAAGCCTGTGGTAGACACTGCTGGTTTTGCAGGATAAGAAGCACTCAATGTATGTGATGCAAATGGATCAGAGTGTTAGAACTGCACCTCACGCTCAGGTGGCCCACGCACAGGTGCCCCATCCCAGCCGGAGTTGCCACTGCTCTCGCTTTTGTAGAATAAACACTAATACATGGGAACACCATATCCACCTCTGAATGTGGTCTTAGTTTCCCGTTCATTAGCGCGCAGCCCATAAAACCTATATGAATCAGCACAAACACAATTTCCCCTTTCTGTGCAGTCTATCAGACAGTTTGACTCTTGACAGTCACTTCCTACCATGGAATGACAGAGGTGACATAGACGGACCCTGGGACTTTTAAACCACTGTTATTACGATTCTAGGGTGTACTGGTTTCCTGTGTGGGGTCTTAAGAAGCTAAGTCAAGGGCCATCACCTCCAATCTCACCTGTAACTAAGAACTAGGCCAGACCACAGTTGCCTAAACTCACGACCTGAAGTGTAATGTTTCAAAACTCATCATTAATTTAGCCATCAAAGTCCCTAAAACCAAAACCATCATATCCTAAACATAATGATAATTGTTCCCATATTTGCTTTAGAATGTGACTAATTCTCACTGATGTGAAAAATATACTTTCTATGGCAAATGCTTTTAAGTTAATTTGGTATTATTTAAATATTAAAATCATCCAGCATGACCCCTCAGACTTTCAGTAATAACTTCAAATAACTGACATTTTCCCTCAAAATGCAGTATTTCCGTATATGTATTCAAGGAAAGCGTAAACCCATGAAGTCTTATATTTATGTCACTTTTGATTTATAGGGACAACATTATTGCCTACTGATGAAAAGATGACCCAAATTTGATGAAAATTTCTCTTAAAAAGATTGGTTTTATGAATTACAGTGTTAAAATATGTCTGTCATTTTACAAGCTCTTTGTGAAGAAGAGACAATATGGCTTAATTTGAAAAGAAAATATGGAACAAAAGTAGTTATACCACTTCTAGGTATCATGGTACATGCCTTTAATCTCAGCACTCAAGAAACAGAGACATCTCTGTGAGTTGGTCAGTCCTGTCTACATACACAGTGAGTTCCAGGCATATGCAGGAGTATATAATGAGATTCTATCTACAAAAAGAAGAGAAGGAGGAGGAAGAGGGGGAGAGAGGAGGAATAAGAGGAGGAGGAGAGAGGAGGAGGAAAGGGAGGAGGAGGAAGGGGAGGAGGAGGAAGGGGAGGAGGAGGAAGAAGAGGAGGAAGGGAGGAGGAGGAAGGGAAGAGGAGGAAGAAGAGGAGAAGGAAGAGGAGGAGGAGGAGAAGAAGAAGACAACAACAAGGAACAGGAGGAAGAGGAGGAGAAAAAGGAAAAGAAAAAGAAAGAAAAAAGACAAGTGGAAAAAATAAAGCCTTTTATAATAAAAAAAGATTATATTTTTATATATTTTTATTATATTATAATAAAAAAAGATTACCTTATCTTACTAAGCAATTACCAATCACCTTGCAGATTGTATATTTTTATACAGAAGCAACACATAGTCATCTAGATTTCTTTTTCTATTGCTCAAGAGACATGATCTGCCTCCAGAATTCAAAGAGTAAATATTTAATTTGACATTTAATTAATTTTCAGTACTCTCTACTCCGTAAACACTAGCTTACTGTTTCAGCCACTGTGTTGAGTATTCATAGAAAAGACAGGAGGGGAAGGCACACAGCTCCTGAACCTGGCAAGCCACATCTGGAGTTAGGGTAGGGGGCACCTAGAGGTGAAGCCATGGCAGGAACAGGATGCAGCTGCGCTCCACATGCTGAGGCCAGGGCTGCACATGGAGGGTAGGTGTAGCCAGCAGCACTGGGTAGCAGCATGCCACGGAATTCCTTCCAGAGGCCGTGATATTAGGAGCTGTCAGTCTGGCTACAGTCCTGTTGCAGGGACGGAGTGTCTGGATCAGAGCCAGACAGCGCTGGCTACTCTGCAAAGGAATCTAAACAGGGTGGGAATCAGCGAAAGCTTTCATAGACAACTGTCAGCGTTGTCTCCACAGATTAACCACTCTGTCTGTGCTGCCAAGTGAAGACCAGAAGGGATACCCACCACAGACTGGACATCCCCTTAGTGCCGGTTACCTGGAAACAGGGATGAGAGCCTGCTTACCCTTTGTGGCGCCATAGGGCTAAAACACATGAAAACTAAAGATTTGATGGCCTTTTTAAATTTGCATTTCATTACTGAGCCACTGTGTGCAACTGAACATGTAATAACCTGTTACTGTCATTGTAAAGTGTCAATATGATGAAGGCTGATCTGAATTCTTTTGTTGGGGGAGGGATTTAAGACAGGATCCCTCCAAGTACCCTTGGCTGTCCTGGAACTTGCTCTGTAGACCAGGCTGGTCTTGAACTCACAGAGATCCGCCTACCTCTGCCTCCCAAATGCTAGGATTCAAGGCATTTGCCACCACTGCCCAGCAACTGATCTGTATTCTAACCCTTCCCTGCTTTCTGTATTTCCTCATTCTGGATTCCGATACCACAGGTTCTAATGAGGTTCACTCACTTGTGTACATCGTACTTAAGTGTTTATGTGCTGCCTTGTTTCTGGTCAAGTTGAATCTGTCATTCATACATGATGGATGGATGTACTTAAGTGTTTTTGCAAAACGAGCCTCCTGGTTTCACTAACTGCTCATCTCACAGTCTTTCCTCTTGAGATCCTGTGGCTTTCTCTGACTGTTTTTAGGCCCTGTCCCCCATCTTCAGCTGACAGTTTTTTTTTCTGGGAATTTTTTTTAAATCAGGATTTGGGGGTTCTTTCATGGCCCCTTCTACAACCCCAGTGACTCCAGCTCAGAACAACCTGCTGCAACCCAATTTCGAGGCAGCTTTTGGAACAACACCTTCAACCTCAAGCGGCAGCTCCTTTGACCCATCAGGTGAGGCACTGGCTGTGTGAACCCTCTTCCTCTTTCCGCCGACCTCTACCTCCCAAGGTCAGCGTGCTTGTAGGAAGTTCTGCAGGCAGATCTCGTTCAACCTGGTCAGCAGCTCTCATTCTATGGCTTAAATTCAGTTTTCCAGGTCAAGTTTGGTAGCTCTAAGAATAACCGCCTGTCCTTTCTGTTTCTGTTTTTTTTTAATTTTAGCAGAGAGCTTACCACACCCACCCTCTATTTTGCACAAGTTCACTTGCACATGATTTAGCCACATCAAGGGAGGACAAATACTCTGTAGTGAGCCTTTGAACAGGCTCTGAGTGTGTGGACACCCCGCCCGACACACCCCGCTCCCGCTGTTGCTTACACTCTCTGAAGCTTGCATGACCCCCGTTTTATGATGTTGAGACACAAATACTACCTCTGCTTCTAACCTCTCATCACGGCTGTCATTCTGTTTCTCTTCTCTTCCATTCTCCTCCTCTCATGCTGGCTCCTTCCTACAAACTTTCAATTGGTGAGTTTTTGGCAATTCAATGTGTTTCGGAAACACCCTAAATATACCCCCCTGCCTGACAATCCGGTCGCTTCCGTTGCCAGTGCTGACTTGAATGCTGTCTCTCCCACCTTAGAATGACTGTGTAGTGGTGTTGATGGTAGATACGCATAGTCTCTTACAAGAGTTTAACCAACCCAGAGTTTTTATGTCAATAAGATATTAGCAATATCTTATGGAAAGTCTAAGCCTGTGTTTTGAATAGTCTTTCTGTATTCTAGGAACTGAACAGGTGGTACTTGTCATCTGGGGATGAGGAGCACCAGTAGTAGCTCTTGAGTCCTATCCTTAAGATCCTGTTTAATATGTCCCATAAAGTATAGGCCAAACATTGCCATGAAAATAAGGGGAAAAATCAAAATTAACTACCTCTAAAATACGACCAACTGTCTTTCAGATACATATTCATAGATCCTAGATGATAGATCACTATTTTATGCTAATTTCATTGAACACTCAGGAGTTACATCTTTTCTCAATTACAAATTGCTTTGAGAGTAACCATCTTAGATTTCCTGGGGTAAATCATTTACATTTTACTACATATCACTACCATTTAAAATAAAAAGTACTCAGCGGTTGTTTTTAATTAGACTTACAATGGCTACCACTTATTTGGTGCCTATACAGAGGAAGCATCGTAATAAACATGTGGAAAAATATTCCTCCGGTTGGTCCTCACAATAAAGGCATATATCAGTGGTACTGTCCCCGTTTACATATGAGAAGATGGAAGTGTCAGATTGCCGACGCACAGTGCTAGTGAAGGGTGTGGCTGAGTCACAGCCTGGCTCTGTGCTCTGTCTGGTACATTTTGCTCTACAGCTTCCTCCCCATCTTTCTTCATGCTCATTAACGTTTCCATGTATTTTGAGTAGACATAAGTAGACATTCTTTTTGGTGCTCATCACAAATTACATGAATTATGTTATTTCTTTTTACAAGAATGTACTTTCATGTGTTTCCATGGTTTCATTAAGGACTGTCCTTTGTATAATGTCTCTCTCTGTCTCTTTTCGTTTCAAATTTTCTGAACCTGGTCTGTTTGATTTTCAGTGTTTGATGGTTTAGGCGATCTTCTGATGCCAACCATGGCACCATCCGGGCAGCCTGCCCCTGTCTCAGTGGTCCCACCCAGTCCTGCCATGGCAGCCAGCAAAGGCCTTGGAAGTGACCTTGACTCATCTCTGGCCAGCTTAGTAGGCAGTAAGTAGTCTAGTTTTATTTGCTTGAAGCATATATGAACTGGATTATTTCTTCTTTGTATCTTTTCATAGTTATCTCTCTGGTTTTGCTTACAGGTAAATGTAATTACAGGGTGGCTCTACATAGTTAGCATTTCATCAGAGCATAGCCATCTGAAAATAGAATTATACTATGTGTATATTCATAGTGTCTGAATGTTATGTTTTAAACAAGTATTTATTGATCAGGAGGTATTCTTCCAGGCACTGGAGACAATTTGGTGAACAGAATAGATAAAATTTATATTCTTATGGCCCTCACAAAGGTCAGAGACAGAACAGTGGAAAGCTTACATGAATACATTCTGCTTCATGTTACATGATGAGTGCCAAGTGGGAGAAATCCTCCCCAAGGCCAGGGTGAGCTCCATAGCTGTTGGAAGCCTCTTTATAGGCAGCGGAAGCACTCGTGCAGACTCGGTGCAGAGTGCCTAGCAAGTCAAGGGATATATGCAGATTGAAGCTGGAGCTGAGGAGATGGAGAGTTATTATGAACATTGGCCTTGATTCAACTCTGAATTTTATTTCTACCACGGCACATGGGTTTACCTTTGTGGGTGTCTTGCAATATTAGACAATATCAAAAACTTGGCAGGTCATTTGTGCATTCTTCTTTATACATTTTCCCCCAGTACATTTATTTCACATTCTTTGTGACACCCTGGAGACTGTAATTAATCTCCTTCTTCTCAAAAACTGTCTCCCTGAGAGATGCTCTTGGTGAGTGCACACTGTACCCATCTCCCATGTCCTGGGAGTGCCTGCAGCACTCAGCCTTCCTTTTGTCAAGCACCTGTAACCATTCTATCCAACTAGAACAACACTCTCCCACTGGAGGAATATCTTGAAAAGTATATATGAATCTGAAGGACTAATTGGTTTTCCAATTTCAAAAGTTCTCTAAACTATAGAAACTTGGGGATGGGGGCAGTGGAGAGATGGCTCAGAGATTAAGAATACCAGCTGCTCTTCCAGAGGTCCTGAGTTCAATCCCCAGCAACCACATAGTGACTCTCAACTATCTATAATGAGATCTGGTGCCCTTTTCTGGCCTGTATGCAGGCAGAATGCTGTATACATAATAAATAAATAAATCTGAAAAAAAAAACCCTACAGAAACTGAGCTCAATAATACCGACATGGCGGTGAGCCACATGTAGGCAGCAGAATAGAAGTGAGGTCCTGGAAACAAGCCTTCATATCCGTTAACGAGTCTGTGTTGACAATGGGGCAAGAACATTCAGTAAGGGAGAAGACGGTCTTCTAAGGTGTGTTCTGGAACTGGAGAGCTGGCTCAGCGGTTAAGCGGGCTCCTTGGTCATATAGACATGTGACTTCTGTTCCCAGAACCTACATCGAGTGCCTGGTAACCACTGCAACTCCAGCTCCAGGGGATCTAACACCTTCTTCAAAACCTTGTTCTAGAATAAAGGGAGAGACTCAGAAACAGGAATAAAGTTGGACTTCTTTATAACATCAAAAAAAAAAAACCCTCAAAGTGAATAGATATTATATAAAACTGTCAAACTCTCAGAAAATAACTTAATCGTGAATCTTTGTGAGCTTGGACAAGGCGATGTCCTTTACATACAATTCCTAAACACAAGCAACAAAGGGCCCTGGGGAGAGAGATGGCTTCGTGGGTTAGAGCACTTGTTGCTCCACAGCGGAGCAGAGCTGAGTTCCCAGCATGCATGTGGCAGGTCACACCCATCCATAGCTCCAGGCCCTGTGGCTCTGTTTTCCTTTAGGATCGCTACAAGTACCAGGTACACATGTGGTGCACATACAAACACGTAAGCAGAACACTGATACACATAAAAATTTAAAAGACTATAAAAGTTATTTAAGTAAAAAGGCAACTCTGGAATGAAAGGGTTTCTAATCACAAATCTTACAAAGGACTTCTATCCTGAATTTGCAAATAACTTCTGCAAATCAATGGAATACAGGTTGGAACAATACGGCTTAGAAACTGGCTAAAGACTTGAATGGAGATTTCACAGGACAAAGCTGTATCTCAGATAGCTATTACATATATGGAAAATCATCAGATGTCAAGTTAGTGCAAATTAGAGCCACAGTGACTGAAAGTTCACACCCAAAAGGATGGCTGTGAAGAAAGCAGTTTGGAACACACACTGGTGAGGATGTAGGAGCTTGAAGCCTTCAGACACTACTGATGGACTTGTAACTCAGTACGCTACTGTGGAAAGAAACGTGGCAGGACCTTGGCATGTAAACCGCACCTCTGAGCGGCTCTGCCGCTAGGTGCATGGAGTAAATGAGAATGTATGTATGCATAAAAGCATATATAGATGTTCTTAAAAATATCATTTATAAAAGCCTCATAGTGGACACAATCATATAGCTCCTTAGTGAAAAGTGACATGTGTGTGTGTGTGTGTGTGTATTATATTTGCTATATATAATAGTTTTGTTATTCATAATTATTATTTGTAATAAACTATTATTTGGATTGAAAAAGGAGTGATATACTAATGCATATAACATATGAAACATATGCCATGTATATGTTAGGCTAAGTGAAAGGCCACACATGATACCAGCCTGTTCATATAAAATATACAGGCTAGGCAAAATTGAAGAGACAGGAAGTAGATTAGAAGCTGTAGAGTCTGAAGTAAAAAAGAAGGAAAAGGAATAGCCGCTCATAGGCACAAGATTTCGTTTGTGACCCCCGCCCCCCCAAAAAAGTCTGCTGCAAGTAGTAGCTGTGTACCTCTATTAGTAGATGAAAACCATGGACCGAGACACGCCTGGGTTGTATGGTATGTGAATTGCAACTCACAAAAGGTGCTTTAAAAATACTCTGCAGTGTTAGCAGACGCTCCCCCTGAGACCACACTGCGGACCTGTCTACTCAGTCTGTTCTCCTCCTGTCCATAGTAAGCCTCCTGCATGCTGCTCACACCCGGGCACCGCCACAGTGGAGCAGCGAGAGAAGGGTGCACAGCTGCCTCATGAGATGTTTCAGCCTGAGGAAGCCCCGTAGGGTGTGAGCACCCAGGGATGTCATCAACCACTGATCATGTGGGCACACCCCACCTGGCACCTAACCAAGTTTCAGACTTGCAGTAGGCAAATGCTCATGTAAACACTCTAGGCACAGAGAGCCAGCCGGTCATTTAGTCATTATTAGCTGTTGTTAAAAACAGTTTTATAACTGTTTCCAGTTTATAACTGTTTTCAGATTGCAATCTCAAGCCTTCTGAGCCAGTCCACATGAAATGTGATACTTAAGTCTGATGTGAAGTAAAAGAAAATTAAAAATTCTATCTTTGTTTCCTAATACAGTTTCTTTTTTATCTAACTGGATACAGGCATTGCTAGGCAACAATATAGACCTCTTCTAAGCCTACTGGATTTCTTAAGTACTGTAATATATAAGCTGAATATAAATATTTACATTCTTTTTCTTTTATCCATTTGTAGATCTTGGGATTTCTGGTACCACCTCAAAAAAGTAAGTGTTTTTCAATTAGTCTGCTTTTCCTTTATCAGTGTGTTCACGCGTGTTTATTCAAGATACCAAAAACTTCACTCGGTAGAATATATTATTCCCCATTCCTAAGCTAGGCAATTTAATTTGTTTTTTATTTAAGCTTATATTTTTGTTGTTAGTCTATTGAAATCTTCAAATTATTTCTCTGCTTTGAAAAAGGATAATCTATTCCAGGCTAGGGTTGCCACTGCTACAGCTGGAAATATTTTAGGATGGAGTTTTGAGTGGTTGGTTGGTTGATTAGCTAGCTGGTTTTTTGAGACAGGATTTCTCTGTATAGTTTTGAGTATTTTAATAGCTTTAAGTTTGAGATTCAGCACAATGTGTCTAGCTAAAGTTGATTTTAAAATATCTTTCCTGGGTCATAAGAATGATAAACAGTATATTCTTTCTTCAGATATATGTTTTGATATTAAAACTGGGATGAATATTACAGCCATACAATGATTATAAATCATATTGTAGTATGATACAGTTGTATGAAACCCTCTCTTGAACCCTTTAAGAACAAGAAAAAGCCATCATCAGTACATTTTAAATTCAAAAAAGAAACAGGGCTGAAAAGATGGCTCTGTAGTTAAGAGCACAGATTGCTCTAAGAGAGGACCTGAGTTCTGATCCTAGCACATGTGTCAGATAGCTCACAAGTCTCTCACTCCAAAGAATCTGACACCTCTGGCTTTCTGGGCATGTATTGGCCTTCTGGGCACCTGTACTCATACATATATACACACAGAAATATACACATACACATAATTAAAATGACAAAAAATAATTCAACAAGATATGCTATGTTATTTGGAGTTTTTGTGAATAAAGAATTTAGTTGACTTTTTCTGCCATATTTCTCTAAGTAACATGAAATTCCTATTGTCACTGAATTCAAAAGTCTCATTTGTTTTATTTCAAATGCTTTTGTGATATCTTAGACACAGTATAGTAAGGCTCCTCTGTAAGTTTTAATCTATAATCTTTATCACTACCAGGTTTGAATAGATGACTTCTAAACCCAAGAAGAACATCTCAGAAACCCACATGCCATTTTTTTCTGAATTCTGCGTTTTGTTTCACTTTCATATTTGCCCTTTAGGGGAGATCTACAGTGGAATGCTGGGGAGAAAAAGCTGACCGGTGGAGCTAACTGGCAACCGAAAGTCACTCCGGCTACCTGGTCAGCAGGTGTTCCCCCGGTAAGTAACGGTGAGGCCCGGGTGGTACGGCAGATCACCACCTTTCAAGTATACAATGCAAGTCATTTTGCTTAACTAGGCTATTAACATTGTACACCTCTGTTCACACATAGCAACATGACCAAGGTACAAAATCTGGTGAAACGCAATGAACTCTAACTTTGCATGTAACAGTGATTACAACCTATGTTTAAATACCTTGTGGTTGCATGGTTTTCCAGTACATTCCCTATGATGGATTATAATATCATTTTACCATATTTCTTGCCCAGATCTCCTAAATGGTCTAAATAAGGAGACCATTAATGAAAACTTTTTTTTCTTATCAGAACGGATATGCAATGTGCTGGCTAGTTATATGTCAACTTCATATAAACTGTGGTCTTTTTTAAAAGAGAGGATTTCAATTGACCAAAAGCCTTCCCCAGACCAGAATGTGGTGCATTTTCTTGATTGCTGACTTCTATGGGAAGGTCTAGCTGACTGTGGACAGTGCCACTTCTGAGCTGGTGGTCCTGACTGGTGGAGAAGGCAGGCTGAGCAAGCCATGAGGAGCAAGTCAGTCAGCAGTGTACCTCACGGTCTCCTCTCAGTTGAAGCCTTTGGGTTCTGCCTTGAGTTCCTGCCCTGACTTCACTTCAGGATGGACTATGAACTGCAAACTTTCCTCCCAAGCTGCTTTTTGTCAGGGTGCTTTCCACAGCAATGGGAACCTTAACTAAGACAGGTCATTTCTAGTGTATGAAGTTTTAAGACCATATTTTTTCAGCCCACCAGTTTTAAGCTTGAAACTAGACCATTATCCTTTCCATAAGATCTAAAGGATATTTATTTCTATATTTTAAGTTCCCATGTCTTCCTTTTATTTTTTTAAACAAAACTTAGGTAAGCCTCTTTTCCCAAGCCACTTGGAGGTTTCCATCCTTGGGGACACCCCCATCTGTCAGAGTCTGTCTGTTGCTCCAGTGCCTAACGCACGCTGCTGCGTGTCGGAGGATAGAATGATGGGAGGAGGCGGCTCCCTGGCATCCAGTCCTCTCGTAGAGAGGGTGCTTCAGGCAGAGGGAGGATGAGAAGCTTCGAGCTCGTGAGTCTGGAGAGAACCACGAGGCGGACTTCAGATCCCTGCCACGTCGCTTACTGCCTTTAAACTCTGACACGAAGTTTGGGAACTTTGGAAATCCACGTACACAGACTCGACATGCACACATTTTTTTCTAATCACAGCCTGTCTTGTAAAACCATGTTATGTTGTCTCTTTTTTCATTTGCTCTGTGTGGTTCTGTGGGCGCGTGGGCGCAGCAAGGCACTGTTCCTCCAACTAGCTCAGTCCCTCCGGGTGCCGGGGCCCCGTCTGTTGGGCAGCCTGGAACAGGATTTGGAATGGTGAGTGATGACCTGTGAAAACCCGTAGTGTACATTCCTGACATCTCTACACATTCTCACATGAGCAGGCATTCCTACGGCAAGTACAGTAAAGGATACCTCAACCTAAGGCTCCTACTCTGGACCTCAGCCCGCCTGGGCAGGAAGTGGGAGACAGTTACAGTGTATATAAATATATTGTCATCAAATTAAGTACATTGTTGTATCATTTTGGGGAATGATATTTACTATGTATTTTAGCTGTTATCAAAATCAACCCTCCCTATACTGGGTTTTTCAACCCACACTTCCATGTTAGCATGTTTTAGGGCCATCCTGCTTAAGGACTTTTGTCTCCTAAAGAATTACTCTAACTGGAGATGAATACACAGCTCCCAATTGGAATGAGGATGTCACATGTCCAGCCAGGCTTGTACACAGCTCAGGGATGTTTTCCCCATACCTGACAGCCTCAACACCCAGAGTTCGACACTAACATAATAAGTTACAGTTTCTACCTGTGTGCTTTTCTCCAGAATTGTCCAACGCATGTGAAAGGTGTGCGTGTTGGGGTTTGCACTTCATGGGTTGCAGATCTGCTCTAAGGCTTTCTTCTTTGCAGCCTCCTGCTGGGACAGGCATGCCTATGATGCCTCAGCAGCCAGTCATGTTTGCACAGCCCATGATGAGGCCACCCTTCGGAGCTGCAGCTGTGCCTGGCACGCAGGTCAGTTGCCTGGGGTTCACAGCACCACGCATTTACTCCTGAACATAAAACCGCCATGCTGTTTGTGGTGTGAGGTAGAGGCAAGAGGCACAGCTCCACACTTCCACCCTCTGCAGCCTGGGGACTGAGTGTTCTGGCTTGAATATATATATTTATATTTCTGGACTAGCCAGTGTAAAGCAGATTTGGCGGGTAATAAAGATTTAACAGGAAGGTTAAAAGAAAACTGCTCAGGAAGAAAGACACGGTTCAGAACATACGTGAAGACTTCTCTAAGGAAATGTCACATTTCACTGCCGGGTGGATAGTTTGGGTGGGTTTGGAGACACCATCTTGGAAGAAATCTAGGAGCATTAAGAGAGATCACTGGGTGGTTCTTGGGTGGCATCGGACAGATTTGCAGTTTCTAAGATTAGAGTGTAGATCACACAGATGCCAGAAAGCAGGGTATCTGTACTGTTCACAGTGTTAGCAGTTTTGCTTGAGACTACCCAGGATACTTCTTGGAAAACCCTATTCAAGGTCTAGGCCTTAAGCATGGTTCACTGTTACTTAACATAAAGTATCTACATATGAAAGGAACCTTACTTCTATGTTAGCCTTCACGGCAAATGTTTGTTGGGCTGGAATTCTTGCTTCAATCAGACTCCAGGTGAAGGGTTCCTTTCCTGTCCTGTAATTTTCCCTGGCTCCCTCTATATACTGCCTCAGTGTTCTTGCCTAATGGCCCTCTCATAGCTGCTGCTTCAGGAATAAAGGGAAACAGTGTATAGTGTGGGAACAGTGGCAGAGAACTAATGATCCTGAGGTCCTTTGTTTTGTCCCCCCTACTTAATTCATAATGGTTCATTTTGGGGTGCCAGATACATGCATCCCAGTGATAGGAATTTAGACTTAGGGTTTGTTTGTTTGTTTGTTTGTTTGTTTGTTTAAGATGGTTTCATGCAGCCCAGACTGATCTCAAATTTACTGTGTAGCCAAGGCTAGCCCTACCTTCTGCCTGCATCCTCTTCCTAATTGCTGGAATTACACATGTTAACCACCATGCTCAGCCAAGTAGAGTTCTCCAGGCTGCAGGGTCTACCCAGAACTTCTAACAAACAGCAGCACTGAGTTTCCAAACTCCTGCCATAAGTTAGGAAATCCTCACTCCAGGCCAGCTGTATTACAGAACTGGGGTTCTCTATAATCTCCTTCTGCTTAGATTTCCTTGTAGTGACTCACGGAGCTCAGGAATGTTCAAAGTTTATGATTAAAGTTTTATTGATATGAAAGGATACAAATTAAATACAGCTAGAGGAGCAGAGATGATAGGAGCATCTGGGAGAGGCCCAAGCGTGAAACTGCATCGAGCATCATGGGAGACAGTGTTGCCAGCTGCAGAAGATCACTTAGGTTTCAAAATGGCATTAGTAAGCCTCTGTTGCACAGTAACAATTGATTGAATTACTACCTATGAGTAGAACTCAGAGTCCAAACCCCATCCTGGAGGCCATGTTTGCTATTATGTGGCTTAATAGTCTCAACAGCATAATAACCGATTAGCCTTTCTGGTCTGCCAGCCTTCATACCAGACTAGGGTTTAGTCGGTCCCACCATACAACATGGAGGGGCACCTGTGAGTCACCTTGTTAGTATAAACTACTGGGGCTGTCTTAGTTTCCTTTCTGTGGCTGTGATAAACACCGTGACCAAAAGCAACTTGGAGGTTTATTTCAGCTTTCAGTTTATAGTCGATCATGAAGGGTCAGGTCAGCTCAAGGCAGAAGCCTGGAGACAGGAGAAACCATGGTGGGATGCTGCTTACCGACTTGCTATATACATGGCGTGTTCAGTCTGCATCCTTATACAATCCAGGGCTACCTGTCTCAAGAAGGCACCACCCACAATGCCCTAAGCACTCCTGTATCAATAATTACTCAAGAAAATGCCCCACAGCCTTGCCCACCAATCTGATACAAGCTCTTTCTCAGTTGAGGGTCCTTCTTCCCAGACCACTCCATTGTATCAAGATTTGGAGGGAAAGCTAAACTGTATATGTGGCTTCTGAAGCAACCCTGAAGAGCACA
The DNA here is from genome assembly GCF_947179515.1 of Apodemus sylvaticus. Taxonomy (NCBI): domain Eukaryota; kingdom Metazoa; phylum Chordata; class Mammalia; order Rodentia; family Muridae; genus Apodemus; species Apodemus sylvaticus. Next base: position 41,853,385 of record NC_067478.1, read on the forward strand.
GTCACGCCTGATACTGAGGACATTACTAGGATTTAGAGTTTATCTAGCAGGATCCAGAATGAAGGGAAAACCTGTTTTAGGGAGACCAGATTCCCTACTCTACAGAAATACAAAAGGCATCATGCCGTTTAAATGTTTTGCTGCTAATACTGGCCATGCAGAAAGCGTGTATAGGACCACTAAACTGTTTCCCCCTAAGCAACTGGCCTGGACCGAGTGAGAACCCAAAATTATAACTTGAGTAGCATCTTGCTGAGCAAACAAAACTAAACACAGTTGAATTTAATGTCATCAGTAGATGACTTCACTCTGGTGGTATTTTAAATGTACCAAATGGGTGTTTATGTTGTTTTAATCAATAATTGATGTGATAGTAAATCATGGGATAGTATGAAATTCCGGTAATATTTATTTATTTAAGCATTCTCTTCTTAGTCAATTTCTCACTATTTGGCCCTGGCTGGCCAGAAATTCAACTGTATAGATCAGGTTGACTGACGTAGATTCATCTGCCTTTGCCTCCCTAGGGCTAGGATTAAAGGTGTGCACCACCATGCCTGCCTAATATTGTCTCTGTCAAAGAGAAAGCATAAATGGCCATTAGACTAAGCAAATCTGCATTTGCAGAGTCCTCATGGAAAGCTGTCTTTCATTACCAATGCCTGGGCTGTCTCACTGTGATTTTAGTTGGTTGTCATAATACTGTCATCTCACATGTAGATGAAGCCTTTGGTTTCTGCCAAGCACTTTCAAGCTTTAACGCTGATTTTTTTTTCCTGTCATTTCTGTGAAACTTTACCTCAGTTTGACAGACATGAGATGGGTGGATACTGTAGTCAGTTGGTAGGTTGGGCATAGGAACAGATTCAGGATCCTGGCTTTGGGAGCTCTCCTTCCCAACCACATATAGACACCACACCCCATAGTTCCAGTTTTCAGGAACTGCAATCATCTTGAGAAAAACTGGCTTCAAGACAGAGATGTCAACCATGCCTCCAGACATGCAGCCTGCAGGCTTTGGAAGGTTTTCCCCGGCCAGTCCTGAAAAATAGGGCCCCAGAAGTTTCTTATGCAGATGATATTTACAGTGTTGGATAAACACAAAGACCTGTAAGCTTTTGCTGCAAGCCATGATGTGCAGGGTATGAGGCTGGAAATGACTTGATCATCTGATATGCACATTGCCCAGAAGCTGTTTTACTGAGAAATGATCTATATGAAACACTAGCCTAGCTACCTCTTAAAGTAATGTCGTACCATGCTGTCTACAGACTATGTCTGTTCCCCCCTGCAACTCACTCTTACTGTAAGAAAACCCATATAATTCTTTTCTTAATCTTTTGATGTTACTAATGATTCAAAGTAAGAATGCTTTATCCATAGAGAAATTACTGTTTTCTCTCTCCCCCATCCAACCTCCCTCTCTCTCCTCCCCTCATCATGCATGTGTGTGTGTTTTACTCTATATTCTCACATCTTCCTGTTCTCACAGAGTCCCCATATTTCACCTTGACTGAATCTGATGTCAAAGAATTTCAGGAAGCACAAACATTGTTCCCAGTGTTGTCCACTCCAGCTAAGTGCAGCCCAGACTAAGTAGAAGGAACCAGCTGTGTTAACTTTTAGCCGTCTGTTCTTCTGTGTGTTTGTTTTCTCTGGTACATGTTCTGCCTAATGCTTACCTGTCTCTCTTCTGCTTTCTATTTCTGCTCTCTGGGACTGGCCTTTTCCCCATTAGCTTTCTCCAAGCCCTACACCTGCCACTCAGAGTCCCAAGAAACCTCCAGCCAAGGACCCATTAGCGGATCTTAACATCAAGGATTTCTTGTAAACAATTTAAGGTATCTGATATTGAGCTTTTCCTGTGAGCTTATAATAGTGAACTTGTGCAATGCTTAACTGTTCCAGGTATGAAATTTGTTACTTCCGTGTTATAGATAAATGATGGATGGATGGATGGATGGATGGATGGATGGATGGATGGATGGATGGCTCAATAGAGGATGGATAGATAGATATAGATATAGATATTTTGAATGTTTGCACTTATATATAACAATAAATAAATCTAACAAAAGGAAGGAAGGAAGAAAAGAAAAAAGAAAAGAAAAGAAGAGAAAAGAACAAAGCTATACCAATAAGGCAAAAGTCTCCCGGGCTGCTAAGTTAACTTGGAGACACCACTGTAACCCTGGCAATTAGACTTCATAAGATGCCAGCATTTAAAGCTCTAGATTTAAAAGTCATTTAAAAGTGTACTTGGCTACATAACCACTTCCTTTTATTATCCTTATTTTTGACCTTAAGGTAAATGTTAGAATTCTTAACCCTTTGCATTTATTCAAGCTAAATTTTAAATTTCTGGCACTCTAGTTTTGTATTTCATTGATTTAATTTACCAAATGGTTCACAAGGCACCCGAGGGAAGGAACAGACAGCAGGGAAGGCTTACTCTCAGTCCAGGGACGTAACATAGTCGGTAGCCGCTTACAGACATGCTCAACACCACTTCACGTATGGACTCGGGATTTCCCATGTCAGTCTTCTACTCTGTTTTAAAACTGAAAGAACTTAATCATTAAGCATGAAATGATTTTTCAAGGTCCAGCCAAAAGAATAGCAAGAATGTAGGCGCTTTGGACCATGGTGCTGTATGGTTTCTATGATACATCCACTGCCTATATTCATTAGATATTGACTCTGTGTGTGTGTGTGTGTGTGTGTGTGTGTGTGTGTAATCCTAACTTATGATTATTTCATTAGATAAAATTAACAGTAGCCAGGCCTGGTGACCCAAGACTTTTAGTCTAACAACACACTAGAGGCTGAGGTAGGAGGATTGAGAATTCACAGCTAGCCTGGGCCACATAATTCAAATCCATTTTAAATGAAACTATTGATACACCATTTTAATATCCTGACACCTCAGGGAAGAGATTTTTTTTTCTCCTTCCATCTGTTCCCTTGGATCAAGACCAGGCAGGTATGTAAGGCACCACGTGCCTCAGCAGCTCCCTTCAGGACCCCTCAGAGAGGTCTCTCATGCAGAAGCATCATTCTCTTCACAGGCTGGAAGCCTTGCTAAGTGGCACGCAGGGAGTTGTGAGATAGTCCCTGTCCCCAGGAGCCCTGCCCCAGGCAGGCAGACAAACATTTTATGGAGAAGAGATTCCTTCTAGCAAGGCTTTCACAAGAGAAACAGCCCCATTAAGGACGTAGACAAGGACAAGGCGGGAGAGAAGGCACAGCCCCCAGCGCTCACCACCTTGTCCACAGTTAAGTGGTTCATCACGGACATAAAGTAAAGGCAGCCACTGTCCTTCCATCGTCACCACACACACAGACTAGCTCTCGGTTGGCGCTGAGATTGCTAGTGTCAAAGTGTAAAAGGTTATTGATGTTTTTTTTTTTCTAAAATGCAACTCTACATAGACTTGTTTAAGTTTCCCAAGTGAGTTTTTATGTTTATCTCAGTTTAAAAAAAAAAACTGTAACTGTGAGTTTGTTAAATCTCAAGGGAGGTAAAATGTCTGTGTCTTTTCATGTGCGCGACATCTTCTAATTCAAATACTTTTCTTTTCTCATTACAGCTGCAGTTTTTGTGACTGAATAGGAAACAGTAACCTGAGTTTGGAAACTTCAGATAAGATTGATGCTCAGTTAAGTGAGCTACCAGTACCAAACCCAGTGCTGACTGGTAACCTCCTCTCCCAAGCACACAGCCCAGCTGTGCCAGTGAACATTAGGAATGTGTCCTACCTTAGCTCTTACCCTACCTTCAGCTCGTAGCGTATTCGGGTTCCTTGTGTGTTGTACGACGTAAACAATGATGAATGGTTCCAATGCCTTTAGTGCTTTTCTGGACGTTGCCCGTGGACAGAGGATGACGCAGCTGTGATGTGGTGAGCCATTTGTAAAGATGTGTATGTGTTTTTGAAGGTTTCAATGTATATATATAACTTTTGGACAAACGCTCAAGTCCTCCCATGAACTCTCTTCTCTTCTGTACCTCTGTTACAAGCGTAATGTGATGCTATCAGCTAGTGAGGAAAATGCTCTTAACTATACAAAAAACTTTTTTCGGTGTGGAGTACATTTTTCCAATCACAGAAACTTCAACTTGTTGTGAGAAATGTTTATTTTTGTGCGCTGTATATGTTAAGAAATTTTATTTTAAAAAAAATGAAGTTTAATGTCCATAATAAAACTTCTCCTTGATGAAGCTACCTTATCAAGAATGAGAAAAATCATATGAGAAGAAGTCCATATTTATCACTGCTATATTAAGATATATATTTTAATTATATTTGCAGGGTTTGCATCTAAATTGACCTATTTATTCATTCTTGATCAAAGGCACTGAAAAGTGGAGCTTGTTTCTATTGTGTCTGTGAAAATGCAATTAGAGATGTGCTGTTTATGTGACTATGAACGTGCCCCAAGAGACATCTATGACTTAAAGAGAACTGCAAATATTTTTTATTTCAGTGTGGGTTTACGTACATCTGTTCAGTTAGTATTTCTTTGTGTGTTCTATAGAGTAGTGTTTCTCCATCCTGCGACTGAGCTCAAAGTGACTTCTCTTGTACCTTTGTGATAGGATTGAAACCAATTCAGCGAATCTTATCTTTTGATGTACATACTGTAGTCTTTGATTTTCAGTTTGTTGTCATACTGTGTGTGCCGATGGCTTGGCTGAAGATTTTGATGCGTACACAAGGTCACTGTTGATCAGTGTTGTTTAGTGGCTTGGCAGCTCTTTGTAAAAGCATATTGGGTTGGAAAGGCATTTGCCTATTTTTCAAATTATTTAATAGATGTATGGTACCCTTTAAAGTGGTTGTATCTGAATTTACTGTGGGGATAACATACACTGTAATGGGGGAAAATTACCTAAAACAAATTTCAAAATGGCTTTTCTTTGTATTTTGGTTTAAAATCCCAGTGCATGTCTGCCCTCTGAGATGCAATAAACACCTTGAACCAAGAAAATGCAGACGTAATCTTTCTGTCTTTTGTTGCTTTTTAAGGAAAAGATGTGTATCAAATGGAACATACACAAAATATTAAGTGTACTAGAAAGATGGCTCAGAGCTTAAGAGTGTGCTCTGCTCTTCGAGAGGACAAGGGTTTGGTTCAGAGTTTGGACCAAAACCCACATGGAGTAGCATACAACTACCTGTAACTCTAGCACTGGAGAGATCCAATACCTCTGGCGCTTGCCCCACCCCCACCCCTGTACACACACATACAAAAGTAAAATAAAAATCCTTAAAATATTTTAATAATTTAAATATTTTACCCATGGCAATATAGTTTAATTTTGTAATAAGACAAATCAATTTTAATGAACTGTCATTCAACTGGGGACTCCATCATGGCCTAGAAACTATTTTAAGTTCTATATTGCAAAATATATATCTACTTTTAGGTATTCTTTTAAAACATGCAAATAACGTTTTTTAAAGTGTGAGAATTTCTGCGGAACTTAAACAACAAAGTAACTGAGTCCTAGTTTGCACACACACTTGAATATTGGTATTGTTATTACATAAAACTTACCCTGGCCTATTGTAATAAAGCTGGGTGCTCCCAGGCAGAGGTGGCACACGCCTGTAATCCCAGCACTTGGGAGGCAGAGGCAGGCAGATTTCTGAGTTTGAGGCCAGCCTGGTCTACAGAGTGAGTTTCAGGACAGCCAGGGCTACACAGAGAAACCCTGTCTCAAAAAACAAAACAAAACAAAAAAAAACAAAAACAAAAACAAAAAAAAAAACAAAACAACAACAAAAAAAACCCTGGGGCCTACAGCTAGGTTGCTATATCATCCCCAAAATGTAGTTCAGTCTTGAGACGAGATTGTAATTTAGTAACAAAGTGCCCCCCTAATAGTGACCAACGCCCTGGGTTTGATCCTAAGAACACCACACACACACACACACACACACACACACACACACGGCCCAATCTGAGGTTAGGAGACTATTTTAAAACTCATTTCCTTTGGTTGCCTCAGATTTATGTCTTGAGAACTTACTCTCAAAAGCTAACATCAGATCATGTCAGGTGATTTTTTTTAAAATACATATTTATTTATTTATTGCATGGGAAAGAGTGTTTATCTGCATACATGTGCATACCTGGATGGATCTAATGGAGGCAAGGAGGACAACAGATCTCTTGGAACTGGAGTCACAGATGATTATAAACCATCATGTGGGCCCTGGGAGGGGAACCTGTGTGAAAAACAGGGTCCTCTGCAAGAGCAGCAAGTGCTCTGAACTGCAAAGCCACCTTTCTAGTCCTCTTGGGTCATAGTTTTATAGATTACATTTTAACCACATATTACTTAGTCATCATATTATAATGAAATACCTTTTAGAATATAAAATAGTTTAAGATTAAATGTTTGCATGTCCCCCCCCCTTGACTATCCCATGTGGTATACATTTTTAATAGATAAACTAAGAGTGTTATCTTATAGATCTTGGCTATGAAGAGACTCTGCATGTCTTTGTGGAAGAGTGGTCTTAGAGGTGAGTGTCTGTGTTGGGGGAGGTTTCCTGGGTGCTGAGACTCATTATTTGAGACACTTTATAGGACATCTGATTTACCCATGGTGTTAGGTAGAAGATACATAGAGTTCTGTGGTTTTGAAATGACACGGTTTGAGGCCCTTTGTCATTAATTGCCTTGGGCATTAAGGAAATGCCTGTTTATGGGGTGAAGGCTGGAGGATGGCTGAGTGGGGAAGAGCACTCCCTACCCTTGCAGAGGACCCTGGTTTTCACACTCAGGGCAGCTCTCTACCTACATTTTGCTCCAATTGCAAACTGAATTTCAAGGAATCCATTGGCCTTTTCTGGCCTGGGAGGGGGGAGGGGTGCCTGAGAGCACATAGTGAACAGAAACTAGTGCAAGCACACATATGCCTAAGATTGTGTGTGTGTGTGTGTGTGTGTGTGTGTGTGTGTGTGTGTGTGTTAAGTATGGTGTAGCTGGTAGCCTTTGTTGTTGCTGTTTGTTATTACATGCATGTACATCTGTGTGTCTGTATGTGTGTGTGTCTGTGTGTGTGTATGTGTGTGTATGTGTTAAGTATGGTGTAGCTGGTAGCCTTTGTTGTTGCTGTTTGTTATTGCATGTATGTACATCTATGTGTCTGTATGTGTGTGTGTCTGTGTGTGTGTGTGTGTTTGTGTTAAGTATGGTGTAGCTGATAGCCTTTGTTGTTGCTGTTTGTTATTACATGCATGTATGTATGTGTGTCTGTGTGTGTGCGTGCGTGTGTGCATGTACATACATATTCCTAAATTTAACCAGCTCAGTCTATATAATGTTACTTATATTTATGATTTCAGGGTTGACTGTTATCCCCTGGATAACCAGTGGAGTGCTGTCTCCTGGGGAAGACCATCTCTCAGGCTCTCAGCAGTCCTTAGCTGCCTGCGATTCTTTGTCACACACCTCTTTAAATTAGACTCAACAAGAGGTAGCTATGCTCCTTTTTCTACTGATGCATTCCATCTGTTAGAAAAGCGCATGGCTGGCATCGGCTGGGACAGTCCACTGTGTGTCAGTGGGAGAGAACTGTTGTATCAGAGAAACACTGTTGATCTGGCAGGCCCTGAGAGGGTCAGGGAATCCTTAGGAAGCCACCCACCATGGTTAAAATACTGTTGCTGTAAATGTAAAAGACTTGCTAACTGTATCAGTCAGTAGATTAGCCTGGGAGAAGGCGCAACCTCACCTCCACATTTAGTTGGGACCTTCCAAATGCCCACCTCACAGTCTGCCACATGACTATTTTAGTGAGACTGGGGTTTATGCAGGAATGTTAGGGTCTAACTACAGAGAAGGGATTCAACCCACTGTTGCCTCCAGCAAACTGCTTAACCTCTTTAAGTTTTTTCCTTCTATGGAATGAGACTCCATCCTCTTGAGTATGTGTTATATTATATGGGATAATGAATGGAAAACATTTGGCACAATGTCACACTTACAAACACTGCTGTTCCTACTTTTAAAAATTACTATGTGGGCTGAAAAGATGGCTCAGCAGTTAAGCACAGAGGACTCTGGGGTTTGGTTCCTGGCTCCCAAATGGCAGCTCACAACTGCTTGGAACTCCAGTCCCAGGGATTTCAACACCTCTTCTGGCCTCTGCAGGTACCAGGCGCCCTGCCAGACACAAACATAGCTGCAGACAAAACACCTATAAACATCCAATACATTTAAATTATTTTTAATTGTTGCGATTATTTTTGCTATAGGTTTTATTTTTCCATCGTAAGAATGGTCAAAGATAAAGAATGAAAACTAAAAGGTGGAGGTAGTAAGATTCCACCGTAAAGCCCAGGCACAGGAGTATGTGTTTTGAAGTTCAGTACATATAGGTCAGTACTGGTACCACATTAACACAGGTACATGGGACACTGACCTGGACATGTAAACCAGCCGGAAAGCAGTGTCAGCCGGGCACATGTAGCATCCAAAGCAAAATTTAAACTCACATCCTAGAGACCCCTCCTTATGGTTCTCGGTCTCTAATGTCAATAAGGGCAGACGTGAGTACTGCTGCTGGTTGCTATGAGTCAGTGACTGAAAGCGTTGCTTCTAAGACATCAGAAAGTTTGATACACGCTTCATACTGACAGCCATCTTCTAATCAAGAAGAGCAGTGTGATGATGACCTAACCAGAGATGGAGATGCTGCCCTGAGGGACCGCCACGGAGTGGGGCCGATGGCTGCCACCCTCGGAGATGGAGGAGGCAGACAAACTTTGGGGAACGTCTGTGCTACAAGTGACTGTGACATAACACAGCACTCACACTTGCAGAGTACAGCCCTGCATGGGGCAAGGCCGGGAAGTGTCCCCTCCAGGAGAGTCTTCTGTCTGTGACCGTCCGCTTTGCTGCAAACCAACGGTTTAAAAAAAGATTTGTTTGTTTGTTTGTTTGTTTATTTATTTATTTAATATGAGTGCTCTCTCTGCATGTACACCTGCATGCCAGAAGAAGGCATCAGATCCCATTACAGAGATTGTGAGCCACCATTGTGGTTGCTGGGAATTGAACTCACAATCTCTGTAATGGGATCTGAAAGAGCAGCCAGTGCCCTTAGCCTCTGAGCCATCTCTCCATAAATCAACCTTTAAGACTAGCTCCTCTCCAGATAGCAGTATCCCTAAAGCCTGCCCCTTCCCTCCTTTCTTTTCTTCCTTTTGTTCTTGAGACAGTCTCACTAGGTAACCTTTCCTGGCCTAGAATGCACTGTGTAGGCCACACTGCCCTTAAGCTCAAGAGATCCTGATGGCTCTCAATGGGGATGAAAGGCGTACACTTTCATCCTCATATGCTATGCGTGTGGGGGCTTAAAAAGGGAGAGGATAGGGGGTTAGGGGAGTGTGGCTCGGTGGCGTGGGGGAAGGTGTCCAGGCGGGCCCTTGCCTGGGCACCTCTGCCCCTGAGGGACCACACACACAGGCATAGTATAGAATAGAGTTTACACAGAGTAGGGGATGGGAGTTAGTGGTAGAGAGAGGCAGAGAAAGAGGGGAAGAGAGGGGGGAGGGGAGAGAGGGAGAGAGGGAGAGTGGAGTGGAGTGGAGGCCAGCCATGACCACGTGAAGGGGGGAAGAGACCAAGGGGCAGAGAGGTGAGAGAATGTGGGAGAGCGGAGAGCAAAGAGAGAGAGGAGGGGCAAGTAGCCCCTCTTATAGTGGGCCAGATCTCTGGGGCGGGGCATACCTGGCTATTGCCAGGTAGGTGTGGGGTGGAGCTTAGACAAAACATCAACAATGTGGCCCATTTCCTTCAGTTCAAGAAACATCTTTGAGGTAAATTAACTCATTTTATTATGGGAGGGGGTTGTTTGTTTTTGTTTTATCTTGTTTTTTATAATAATGTATCTTAAACCCTTAAAAAGTTAAAATTATTTAGTCTGAAATGTTAATTTAAGCATGTCCCAAAGAATGTTGAAGTTAATTTTTAAATCACCTGTGCTTTGGAGCATGGATTTCGACAGTATTGGAAAGCAGGATATTGAATTGTGGCCATGTATACAGTATTTCACATATAAATTTGAAATTACAAATGTTTTTGAAATTCCTTTCTTTCAATGAAAAAAATGTTTTCCAAGTGAAGTTAAAAGGACCATTTAAGGTCATAGCAGAAAAAGAAAGCATTAGTCACAGTTTGTCAGAATAAGATGCAGCAGTGACATACTCCATGTGTTAATGAATCAGTCACTGGGAACCCACAATCATTTTCACTTTTGTAGCAGGCCTTCTTTCTTTCTGGGTTGAGCATATTTTATGGTCACCATATTTATTTGTTTATTTATTCATTCATTCATTCACTTGTTTGTTTGTCATACATGTCTAAGAATTAACTTCTCTTTTTCTTCCAAGCTAGTTTTTCTTTCTTTGTTGCCTCCCAAGCCCAGCACTCATAATTCTAAGCTTCTTCATTCAGTGGCCAAGAAGTGTCCTGAACATCCATCTTCCTCCCTCCCTCCCTGTATCCCTTCCCTACTTTCTTCCCTACTTCCTTCCTTTTATGTGGCCTGAGAGCTAGAGGCAGTGGAGTGTCTGGAACCAGTCTGGCATTCAGATCGACCTAGAAAGGCACCGATGGGTGGCTGGGAGTGGTGTGGCGATTGCAGTGGCAAAAGTTGCTTACTGTTGGTAAATTTTCTATTCCTTTAACTTTTCCCACCCCCCCTCTACCCCAGCCCTACCCCTACCTCCACCCCCCATCCCCACTGGCCAAGAGAGAGGCTTGGAGTTGGTTAACACTTCATGAGCTTTTATGATCTCTATGTCAGAAAGAATTACCTCATAGATAAAATGTTACATAAAAGGGGAGCTACAGAAGGATATCAATGGTGAGTTGGAGCATTGTTTTATTCTATAAGCTCATTATAAGTTCAGAGCAACAGTTTCCTATGGCCTTGCTTTATCCCAGTGCACACCTGTGGTCTCATCCTTAGACCTGGCCTAGAATGAATGTTTTTCCTTGGTCACAGTTTTGTTCAAGCCTGCTTTCTTATCCTAGTGCAATCGGCCCATGACATGTGAAGCTTTGTGGCTCTCTGTTTGTAATGTTATTCTATAGCGGGCTAGAGTTCATGTGTATCAGTTTAAGAGTTCTATAAAATTATTGTCAGAAATTGTGAAATGATCAATTTGTCTATACAGATTACTATATGAAAGTACATCTTCATGTTGATTCTGCAGGAAATCTGCCCGGAACTCGTTAGGCTATATAATATTCATAGGAAAGGCATATCAGAAGCAAGAAGCAATCCTGGGATGAAGTCTCTGGTGACCTTGCATCTCAGAGCTCACCCATCAAAGGCCATGCAAAACAGTGGGCTATCTCCAGAAAATTCACTTGCAAACCTTAGCCTTTCCCTAGATATGTTCTGCTGGGAGAGCCTTTCATTTGTGAGAGAGAGACTGTGGCCATGATTGGAAGCCAGCCCATAACTTAATTGCACCTGGAATGCTGGACTCTTGGGGATTTGGGGTGGATCTCTGTGGAGCCCTGGCACTTGGGTTCCTAAAGCAGTTTCCTGGATCATTCTTACTATTAATCAAATTGGGAAGCCTCTACATTGAGGGAACCTGCTGCACTATCTTGAATCCAGCGGGCGCAATCTCAGGTTCTAGTTGAATATGATAGATTCTAGCAAAAAAGATTTTCTAAACACTTTAGAATAGGAAAGCCACGGAGTCCTTGCTTCCTCTAGCCTAAGGATGGAGAAATGTACTTACCAGTCCTGGAAAGGTGATTCATAGTACATGATGGCTTGTGTGGCTCTGCCAAAAGCAAGCTTTAATTTAGGTCTAGGGATGCTGTGATCTGCGGGTGGATGACTGCTCAAGACATCCATTTAAGGAGCCACATCAGCCACATCCTGGTCACATGGGGTGACACACTGGCTATTTGGTGGGTACAACGGTGTCACTTATTTCTCCAAGCCACAGGGCCTTTTGGGTGTACGTATCCCAAGTACAGTGGCAGAATACTAAATTCAGCTCTCTTAAAAATACCGCCTTTTATTTTCATCCCGTGGCTGGGTAAAGTGGTGCTTCTGTTTTGTGATAGGATCTTGGCTCTGAGCATATCCTGACCTTGAAAGCTGCAGGCTTAAGGATAGCATAGCAGTGGGGAAAGAAGGAGATCTACCTTTCAACAGAGATGGCATCACACTGGCACTGGCATCCTGGTTCATGAGTCAGCACACACATGCACATTTCTCTACACCTGTGCTAGCTGGCTTTTTAGGGAAACATGGCGGCCGTCTCCTGAGAACATTTTGGCCCATCTTTGTGAATATGAGATGAAGCGGAGCAACTATGATGATGATCTCTAGAATCATGTATTAATTATACTGGCCTCTTGGAAAAGACAGAAATGAAAAAAAAAAGTCATTCTTTCCTTAAGTTGTTCTTGTTGGGTATTTTATCACAATAATATGAAAAGCACCAGTACATCGACCGTTTATGTATCGCCCCACCCCAAAGAAAATGGGTCCTCTTTTCAGTATGTGTTCCTCTTCTACCGGAAGCACTGATTAAATGCCTCTCAGTGAAATGAGTGTTACAGGTGACACATTTCAGTTGAATGTTAGTTAATTGATTATTTTTCTAAAATCCTTTATAGTATATATGCAAACACAATAATTTTCTTCAATTTTATTGAATTATTTTTAACAACCCACGTTATAAAAGAATGCCACATATTTTGAGCACCATTTACCAAAGTCATTATGATAACCCAAATGAAGATACTCCTTTGTATATTAATCAAGACTGTAACAGAAAACAAAGATAGGAAACATTATTTCTTAATTTAGAATCTTTATTAGGACATGTCTAAAAAAGAAAAGGTTTTACCCTGGCAATGAATTAAGTGAGGAAAAATATGTGGCCTTAGAATTTGCCAGAAAGATTAGACCAAAAATTGGGCCCTTGGTTATTTAAATTTTAGGGTGTACTTGATTGTATCATCAAAACCACTTAAGCATAATGCCCTGGCTTAACCCCGGTTCATAGCCATTGTCCACAGCTGTGTTTGTTCATGAGGCAAGTCCTGAATGCCTGCTCTGCATTTTGCGCTAGGGTGGTACACAGTAACTGCCTAATGCCACCTTGATCCCTTATGAGAACCATCAGAATCAGAACCTTCTTTGGTATCTCAGGGTTAGGGGTAGGTGGGTTCTCTTCTGAAAAAGACTTCAAAATCCCCCACTTTGAAAGTATAGCACCTCACACACAGCAGAAAGCACAACACAAAAGGGCTTGGCTTTCGCCAGAGGGTGGTAGCTTGTGAAATGGCTTCTCTGTCTGCCTTGAAAACTGCGGATTTTAAGAATGCAATACTTGAGATCTTGAAGTGACTCAGCTTTCTGTGTCTGTAAACTTGGTTCATGACATGGAACAAAGTGTTTCTCCAGATTTTAGATGGACACGGCTGGTGTTGGGTTTTTAAAGCCACAGTTACCGGTTTTGTTTATGCAGCTCACTAGTATATTTGATTTGTAATTTTTACATGTTTTGATCTATAGTTCTTGAAATAAGTTTCCCAGTACCAAGAGAAGACACATATAAACACTGAGGGAAAGAATGGAATGGCTGAATGTCATCGCATTACAGACTAAACCCCCTGTCTCCCCTGATTCTGACTGTTACTGTAAAGGTTGAACACATAACTGCATCCTTCTAGGTTCTTCCTAGAGTAGGACTCAAGAGCTAGTCCACTGAGAAGTCACATTACAGTTCTGGGTTGATGTTTTAAAGAGTATCTGGTATCCAAAAAGGCCCAAGTAAACAAATGGTTTCCCCCAAAACGAAACTTACCACCATATAAAGAGTATATACTTGACGCCCGAAGTTCCATCTAGTTTCAGTATCTGTAACTAAACATTTTAACTGTGCGAAAGTAACCTAATTTTGATAAAGGACGTCTGTAAAAACGCTGTAAAAATCACCGAAAGTCCAAGTCCAGGCATAGTCTCACAATGAGAGCTGGCTTTCTCTGGGGATTCAAGATGCACATGAAGTCGCTTCAGTTTTCCCTCAGCCGTAAGCACAGTTGGCAGCGTTTCCGTGGATCCAGAGGCAGATCTGGGAGTACTTGAGCGGAGTGATGCGCACAGCCACATTGTAGTCCTTCTGAACTCCGTGCACATCCACCCACTGGTGGCCCGAGTAGACCGCGATGATCTTGCGCTTCCAATTCTTTTGGCCTGGCTCTTTGAGCCTCAGGTAGATCCCGGAGCCGGTGGAGCCTGCCTCAGCATCGCAATACTGATACAGGAGGTCATTGGATTCCTCGGAAACGCTGCAAAACCGATACACTAACTGATCATCCCTGTCGTTGTCAAATCCAGAGAAGTGGATCCGGCCTCCGGGCAGCTTGGAGATGGTGGGGCTGACTCCCAGCTCCATGTGCTGCTGCTTGTGCGCGCGCTTTAGCTCCAGGAGCGCGTAGTCATAGTCCAAGGCCGGGTCCCCATTCTCTCCCCTCGCCCAGCCTTTGGGAATGTGGGTGCTCTTGACGCGGGTCCATTGGAAGGAAGGCCTTCCTTGGGTGACTCTCGGGCCACGCCTGGATTTTTTCCCGGGTCTTTGAGTGGTGCTCTCCTGAGGATGCTCCTGACTGTGACCATCGCTCCCTGCTTCTCTCGGGCTCCTCTTGGGACCTCTGCGTTTCTTGCGGCCGCCTTTGTTTCTCATCTTCAGCACGCCCACCCTCAGCCTTTTACTGCCTCTGACATAGTCCTTCCCGTCATGGACACAGTGGGCAGCTGTGAGCACATGGTTGGGGGAAACGAGGACTCCGCTGCAGCCGGTGGACAGCTTCACTGCTGTATTAAAAGGGAAATTGGTCAAGAACCTTTTGTCTAAGATGCTGAACCTGCTGTCCGTTCCGTACACCTGCCTCCTTCTCCGAGGCCGTGCTCCTTTGACGCTGCGGTTCTGAGTGGGTTCCAGGACCAGACCTCGAACTTTCACCCTGGTTAAGGTTCGGGTGCCATTCTCGAAGACGGTCTCATAGGATAGGGAATCTTCCAGCTGGGAAAGGCTGGGAGTCGGGAGAGCTTCCTGACATTCAATGCCACACGCTGTGGCCTTCACCACCCCAGCATCCGCCCGGAAGGTGGGGCTGGCAAGACGGATCGTCTTCTCACTCACAACCTGCGGTACTCTGCTCAAGTGCCACGTAAAGTCTGGTTCTGTTTCAGACCCATCAGAGAGGGCCCATCCAGAGATGAAAAGGATCGACCAAAATAACATATTTCCCATCTTGTTCTTCTATTTTGCCCTTTAAAAACAAAAAAGAAAAAGAAAGAGTAATTTTTAAATGTTACTTATGTCTTTATGCGTTAGGTACTGAGTGTACCACCACCTTGAACAGATCCTTGTTTTCATCTGTCTTAGAATCTCTGGACATTAAATCCACACCTGTAGCAGACATCCAAATTCAGTAAGGCGTATCTCACCAAACTTTCTCCCTATCACCTGTCTCTCTCTCTCTTCCTCCTGTCACGGTACCTCCCCAGACAGCCCCATCTGGAACAGAGTAGACTCCGGTTGGGAAGTCTCACCCCACAGTTTCCCAGACACTTATTCTCCAGTGCTCATAAGTAGAGACAGCAGCAGACATTTTGCAGTTCTTCCTGCATGCTTAGCTCTTTAGAGATGGGACTATAATGTCTTCAAGTCTAAGATGTAAATGCCTTTCAGAGTTTGGAAACATGTACTTGAGTTCACAACTTCCCTGAGCCGGGGTTTGAAGGAGGAGCTGGTGTGGATGGAGATGTGCGTCACATGATGCTGTGAAGCAGCACAGAGATTAGAAATAGGAGAGTTCTTCTGCCTGACACCTGCTCTAATTTCATGTGTATACAGACACACAGCGCACATACACTCTACAACACAGACATATATACAACACAACATGCATGCATACCACACAGACACACCCCACACACATACATACCACACAGACGCACACCACACACATACATACATACCACACACACCCCACACACATACATACCACAACATATACACATACACCCCACACCCCACTCTCACATATGCATACCATAACACACTTATACACACAACAACACACATGCATATCTCACAGATACACATGCACACCACAACACTCACATACCACCCACAAACACACACATACACACCACACACACACACACACAGAAGGGGGGCAGTGGGGCTGGAGACAAAGCCTGGGGCTTCATTCCTGCTAGCAAGCACTCTAATGCTTTTACTCCTTTTGTTTTATTTTGAGGCACAGTCTCAGTTGACAAGCTGACCTAGCTTCAGCTCACTCTGTCACCTAGGCTGGCTGTGATCTTTGATCCCCCCTGAGCCTCCTCAGTAGCTGGGACTTTAGGCCTTTGTCACCAAGCCTGCCCCCTCCTTTGACGTTTTTCCTTTAGAACTTCTTTTATTTATTCATTGACAATTTCATACACATATACAACATAGCTTAACCCTACCTGTCACTAAAGAGCCCCCCCTTCCCCAACAATTCACTCTCACACCTTTATTATTATCTTGATGTTCCTGACTGCAATTCTTATGCTGCAAGCTGACCATGCCCAGAAGAGTTCTTGTCTGCTATTTTAACATGTGCTCTATGACCTTAAGCTAAGCACCCTCTTCTCATATATATAACTGCTCAGCAATGTATTTGCCCTTGAAGTACTTTCTGATATGAATATTTACAGGATCCACAATCCATCCTTCTTTTGTTTGAGGCTTGGGAATCAAATCCAATGTTCTTGCCTGCTGTAGCACATCATAAACCTTTCTTCACTCCTTAACAAAACAAAACAAAAAAAAAAAAACCCACAAGCTAATTCTCAAAGCTTCTCTCACACCGTCTGTTAATGTGTCAGGTCTCCTAGAGGTTCTAGAGAGATGGTGGTTCGATAGTGAAGAGCAAGTGTTGCTCTTACAGAGGACCTAGGTCGAGTTCTCAGCACCCACGTGGTGGACCACAACCATCTATAACTCTTTCCAGAGGATCCAGTACCCTCTTCTGACTTCCTCAGTTACCGGGCATGCATGTGATACACATACAGGCAAAACATTCATAGGCATAAAACAAAATAAATAAATCTGAAAGGAATTAGAAGCATCCGTGGAAGGGCTGTGGAGTTCCTCAGATAACTGTGTTTTAACCAAACTTCCAGATGCCTTAGAGACTCATGGAGGCTGAAGGACACTGGAGCAGCCAGGGCCCCAGGCATCATCTCTACAGCAATGGTTGCGTATCTGGGCTCCAGATCGCTTCCACTTCATCTCTGTGTACAAAATGAACCTAATTTTGACTCTACTGTGTCACCATTAGCAGCCACTAATATCAAATGACTTCAATTTAATAAGGAAGAAGTTCAGCTTATCTATACTTACATAATGTAAGTAGTGTTAAATGTCTGAAACATCCAATTTAGCAGGCTCGTATGAATGCCTCCTACATCCAGCACCACAAATCATGGGATGGCATCCTGTTTTCCAGCCCTGCTGGGAGCATCTCCGCAGTGTGCCCGCTGGCATCAAAGCCATGCCCATGTCTATCCTTGGCCATGAACAAGGGCAGAGCCTTGTAATATGACCTCCAAATCACAGTAATAAAAGGGCCTTTGCTTTAGTTGTCTAATTTGGTCTATAATTTAAAATTGGACAGATGTCTAGGAACACTTCCTCTTGGAAAAAAACTAAGTTTTCCTTATGATAAAATGTCAAGGGAAATGATAGTTTTGATGGATGGGGCAACCCACAACCCACAAGTCCAGTGGATAGGGCTACATACACCCATCATCCACAACGCCTAACTTGCTAACCTGGGAAACATGGACCCAGTTGGAAAGGCAGGACTTTCCCATGTCTCTGCCCACACCTTCCTTTTCCCTATCTCTTATTACATTAGTGGCACAATGCTGTCAATGTCCAGGTGTTTGCTTGGGCTGTGGCTTCAGCGTCCAGGTTTGGGTAATAAAAGTGAGATTGCAATCCTTGCCCTTCACGCTGACTCAGAGGATCCACGAATGATCAGGGAGTGGATTCTAGAGACAGGTGCAGCAGAAAGGAATTAGGTAGAAAACTAACACCTTCTAATGTTTATTAGTTCTCTAGTAAAGACAGCCACACATCCTTATAAGAGATGACTTACTATTATTATCTGTTGTTCTTAGAAGAGGGGGGACTGATGGTAGTGTTTAGAATACTTGTGTATCTAGACGAACATAACGGGCTTAAGTTCAGATCAGCAATTGTCCACCTTTTCTCCCATTCGGCAGGTGAGCTTAAGATAGTCATTAACTCTCTGGGTTTCATTTTCTTCATGTGCACAGTGGCAACCATGGAAGGCTCTGTTTCATAATGCCATTTAGAACTAAATGAGGTGATTTGTGGAAAGGGTTAGCACTCAGCTCAGAGCGTGGTAAGCAGGTGATACATGTGTTATTTAAAAATTATTATTCTACTCTAGAATTAACTATGGGCCAGAGTTAAAGGACACATATTCTTTTGGGACAGAGTCTCATGGAGCCCAGGCTGGCCTCAAAACTGAGGGGGGCGGGTGAACTTGAACTGCTGATCGTCCTTCCTCCGCCTTCTGAGTGGTGGTATTATAGATCTGTGCACCATACTGGGTTCATTTAGGTGCCAAGGGTCAAACCCAGGGCCTCATGTATGCCAGGCCAGTGCTCTGGCAACTGTTCCCCAGCTCCAAAACCACATGGTTCCTAAAGAGTCTATTTTACAAATTCTTTTATTTCTTAATAGTTTCCAGTTGACTTGCAAATGCCCTTAATTTTGTTATATTTCTTCAAGGATGGCCAAATGAATGTTTTCCTAGTTGCTCATTCCCATGAATATCTGTGGCTTTGCAGTATATTTTTTCTTATCCCTATTAAACTTAAATACGATCAGATATTACCCACCTAATGTAAAGCAGGTAAGCAGGCCTCATTCATGAACATATCACGGGAAACTCTCGTGCATCGGGCCACTAAACACTTTTTTTTTTAATGTAAGGGACTATTCCGTCAGATCAGTGACACTGTAGGTCACCTTACCAAGCGTGTCTGGGCACAAGTGAATGCATAATCACTTTTTAAGCCATTAATGATCCCTGCCCTTTCAACACTATGGCTTGCTATTTATTATACACACACTTAAGAGTGAAGCCACCCCCTCATTTCCTCCCTGCTCTTATCCTTCACCTGTGCAGTAAGGACTGAGACACAGGAACCCTTGAGGCCTGGCCCAGGTGCTCTGAATAACTACAGACAGGAGAGATGCCTAGGCCAAGGTCACCGGGAGGCAGAGGAGCATCACTGATGGTAATAAACTATAAAGATGTATCAAGGAAGTGGGATGGATGCATTCTGGAAGATACCTCTACAAAAGTGCATGGTCATCTTGTGTTTGGCAAGATGCAGAGAGGACTCATGGCTGCTGTAATGGGGCTTTATTCTAGGCCTCCACCGCCGCTCACAAATGTCACTGAGTGTAAGAGCCCCAAGGGATGCAACATTTACAAGAAGAATATAATGTCACGGCCCTGGGAGAATGACAGTGTCAGTGGTATGACGAAGATGGACGGTGGAGACGGGGCCATAGGGACCCATGTGGCCACACGGACCCATGTGACCACAGGGACCCATGTGACCATAGGGACCCATGTGACCATAGGGACCCATGTGACCATAGGGTCCCATTGACCACAGGGTCCCATGTGACCACAGGGACCCATGTGACCACAGGGACCCATGTGACCATAGGGTCCCATGTGACCATAAGGACCCATGTGACCACAGGGACCCATGTGACCACAGGGACCCATGTGACCATAGGGACTCATGTGACCATAGGGACCCATGTGACCATAGGGACCCATGTGACCATAGGGACCCATGTGACCATAGGGTCCCATGTGACCACAGGGACCCATGTGACCATAGAGACCCATGTGACCACAGGGACCCATGTGACCATAGGGACCCATGTGACCATAGGGACAGTGGACTGTAAAACCATCAGCTTATGCTTGCCACTTACTGGCAGGGTGATTTTCTTAATGGTACCTCATCTTCGCATTTTCCATATATGTTAAAGATGGAGAATGGCATACATTATTTTTGAAAGAATAATACATGTGTGTATGTATATGCGCACATGCAGCTATGGGAGCATTTAGCAAATGACAGCAGTTATCATTGTTGTCCAACACCCGAAGTCAAAATGTCAAGCAACTCTCGTGATAATCTCAGCCCTTGGGGAGGCAGAAGCGAGAGGCTCGCCAGTTCTAGGCTAGCTTGGACTGCGCAGTGGGACTGTCTCAGCACAGTATGTGGTGGCGGCAGACTAAAGCTGAGGCCGTGCATGTCTGTAGTCTCAGCTACTAGGGAGGCCAAAGCAGGAGATTCACTTAAGCTCAAAATCTCCAGACCAGCCTTGGCAATAGAGACACCATCTCTTCTATGAAAGCGAAAGGAAAACATTGGTAGGTATTTATAAGGTATTGCCCATACCTCCTACCAAGTACATTCCCGGTCTGTGGACGGACCCGCAGCATCTTCACCCCAAGGACCTGTGTGTATGTTCCTCACACGGTAAGGGAGATGGTGAGGGTGTGACTAAGCTGAAGGTTTTCAGATGAGGGGATTAGCCAGGGTATCAGGTGAATCCACTACAACCACGGGACCTCGTAAAGAGAAGGCAGGATAGAGCTGTGGAGAGGGAAGCGGGATTGAAGCGAGGTGGCTCAGGACCCTTAGGATGAGGGTGGTCTGTAGAAGATGCCAAGGGGTAAGCAAGCAGAAGAACTTAACAGGGACATAGTCCTGCCGATCTCCAGACTTCTGAGCTCCGCGCATGTAAGATTAATAATTTTGTGTGCTTTTAACTCTGGAGGGTTTGGCTAATTTACTGGAACAGAAATGGGAAGTCAGGGGGCTTGGAAGATAGCTCTCATTAAAGTGTTCGCCATGCCAGCACCAGGATCTGAGCCTGGTCCCTAGGACCCGCTAACACATGCTGAGTATGGCTGCCTGCATAAGTGCTCTGCGTGCTGGGGAGGTGGAGACCAGCCTTGACCTGATCCTAGGGAGAGATTCCATTTAAAAAACTAGGTGGGCATGGTAGCACTCACTTTAACCTCACCACGCAAGAGGAAGGGGCAGATGATGGATCTCTGAGAGTTCCAGCAGAGCCAGAGCTACTGAGTGAGGCCCTGTCTCAGAAAAGGGGGCAGGAGGAGAAAGGGAGAGAGAGGGGGGAGGGAGGGAGGAGGGGAGGGAGGGAAAGAGGGAGAGAGAGAGAGAGTCAAACAAACAAACAAAAACAATCACTTGGAGCCAGGCGGTGGTGGTACACACCTTTAATCCCAGCATTTGGGAGGCAGAGGCAGGCAGATTTCTGAGTTCGAGGTCAGCCTGGTCTACAGAGTTCCAGAATAGCCAGGACTATACATAGAAATCCTATCTCAAAAAACCAAAACAAAAAACCAAAACAAACAAACAAAAAAACAAACAAAAAACCCCACCAAAAACAAAAACAATCACTTGGTGCTGGAGTGAAGGCTCTGTGGTTAACAGTCCTTGCTGCTCTTGCAAAAGACCTGGGGTCAGTCCCAGCACTCTGTCACAGCTGCCTGTAACTCCAGCTCCAAGGAGTCTGACTTCCTTTGATAGCCTCTGCAGGCACGTGAACATGCCATAAGTTTCACACACACACACATACACATACACACTCACACAAACAAAGTTAGATATACATTTTGATAGACAGCTTCTGAGGAACAACATCTAAGTCTGACCTCTGGTCTCACGCACACACACACACACACACACACACACACACCAGCACATGCATCAGCAAACACATATGTACCTGACACACACAAACATACTCCCACCACACAAAAAATGATATAAGGACTTAATACATAGATGAAGATGATATCGTTTCTAAAACTGCCTTCCCCGGATGTTTTGAAAGTAGTGGAAGTATGAAGTTGGGGGAGGGGTTCATTTCATAGGTCCTAAACATCAATTATAAAATTTATAAAAATAACAGAATGCTCAATTTTAGAGATATAAAACAGAATTTTATGAAATTTTATGATAGTATTGATTAGTATTGCTAGAGTCAGGGAGCTGAACAGGACAGATGATTATTTTTCAGCAAATGCAGTGTCAACCATGGTGAATATCATTTTAAAGGCCTTTCTTAAAAAAAAAAAAAAAAAAAAACATACTCTCAGTTTTTCTCGGCTACTGAGTGGTCTGGTAAGATCTAGTCTTGCTCTCCAGTTAATCGTGATCAAGAGTGCACAAGTGACTGGCTCATCGGTGATCCTCAGAAGACTCCATCTCTAGTCTGGAAGCAGGTCCTTGCTGGCTATCTATGTCGCCACCACTAGATGGCAAAGCAAGCCTGCCAAGAACAAGCCTTTCCTCTGACGTCATTCAGCTGTGAATGGGAATTGTCCTTGGAGCCTGAGAGATGGCGAAGGTATAACTGGTTCACAATATACTAAAGCGTTGTCGTCGCATATGAAACTTATCGCATTTAAAAAAAAACCCACCTCCAGGTCCCACAGCCCATCCTGACGAGCTGAGCGCTGAGCTCGCTGTCCACAGCCAGACAAATTTCTGGCAGGTGTTTTTCCAAAAACAGCTCCAGCGCCAGCACACTCCCCACGGCCTACAGCACTGCTGAGCCCTCCACCAAACGGGCTGCGATTCATTTCAACATGAAGGAAAGTCACGAGCCTGCCAAATATTTCCATATGTTTATCAAATGCTTTATAATCCATTACGAAGGTTAAGCTCTCCACCAGTGCTACGCTGAGAATCAACGGTTAGAGGGTTCATTGACAATGTGCCAATGGCTATTCAAAAATATCACATACCATAGCACTATTTTCAAATCCAGCCTCGGGACTGGAGACAAAGCAATGTCTGCTTTAAAAGTTTGGCAGTCCTTGAGGGAAAGGAAGATGGTAAAGTTACACAGATGATTATTTTACAGTAACCCACAACTTCTGTTTCTCATCACAATAAAAAACTAAAGCCTCCCTTTTTTTCTTTTTATTTTTCCTGCTATTTCTGCAGGATATGTACATCTCAATTCATAAAATAAATCACTGTGTATAAATCAAATTTGAGGTGACTGGAACTAAGGTAACCCCCAGGAGCTCTCGACAAGCTCCTTCTTTTGCTGGTGTATAAAGTGCACCGTGCATGGCTCGTGACTACACTTTAGTTTTTTAAAGTTGGATCTTCAGCAATAAATAGTCAATAAATGCATTATATTTGGTAGTCACAGTGTAACTTGCTGATCACATATCAATTTACCTGTCGGTAAATTTAAAATTACAAAATAATGATTTGTAACCTGCTAAGTTGATGTTGGTCTTTCCTAAAGCGCCCAATTCTGATTTCCCATCTGTCGTGTCTAAGGTGAAGGGCCTTCAGCATTCCTGAATTCCTGAGTCTGATGCTTCTATTTAAAAGGAATGCATTTTTGGATATTTGAGAACTGGGCATAGAAAAGGCAATCTGTTCAATAGAGAAAGTTGACCCACACTAGTAGTCTCCCGTGTGATGAGCCAAGCACACACTGAGGGCTCTCACATTTTAAAAAATCTGCAAAAATACAGAAAAGAAATGTACATAGAACTGTCTCACACGGAAGAATCTTCTCTAAAATGAAATCCCACGCACCGTTTGACTGGCACTTTCTAGCATGCCTCTCTTATTTGGCTGGGATTTTAACATTCTCTCTGCTAAATCATAATCCAGATCTTAAAATTCTCCAGTCAGCAAGTTATGACTTTTCTAATCCTCTGGAGACACAAGTGAACTTGGGAGGGGGCATGTCAGAGGCCAGCAGGGAAGAAGAAGAGACTTGATATGGCAGGTAACAACTTTCTATATGTGTGCTCACACCTTGGTTCTTATGAGTAAGTGGAGACATGCCCTGTGGAAGTCAGAAGACGACCAGGAGTGTGGTTATACCCCAGGCTAACCCACCAGAAGCTTTCCCAGAGTCTCCTGTGGTCTCGCCTCATCTGCTATAGGGCACCGGGATTTCAGCTGTATTCTGTCTCCTCTGGCTTTATGTGGGTTCTGGGGATCCGAACTCAGGTCTTCATGGTTGGGAGGCAAGCCTTTTATTTGTTAAGCCATCTCC